>NC_137586.1:79721394-81123394 GCF_963210335.1 Falco punctatus
TTTTCCAGATGATTGTTTTCTGTCACAAAGACCCAGAGCAGTTAACCGAGAGGAAATTTCTTTGTGATACATATAAGTAAATACACTCAAAAAAACTGTTGCAAACACATGTTGCACTTAAGAGACACTAAAAAGGAACCCAAATGTCCTTTCAGTCTGTAAACAAATCCGAGGACTCTGATACAGGTCAAGCATAATGGGACTGGCAAATGGATTTCTTTTAATTTAAGTTGAATGGATATGAAAAGGATAAAACAGCCCCCAGAAGAAAAGATAACAGTGACGACACTGAATTCAGAGCAGCCTCTGGCATTTTGGTCTCTGAGGAGTTGCCACATAGTTGAACACACACATTTCAGGCAGTTTTGTACTTTTCAAGAAAACTCATTAGCTGAAAACGCTGCACAGCCCTGCCTTTCAGAATTGCGGGGACATAACACATTGGCGCGCAAAGCCCACGCTACATCACTCTCCTGGGCACCCTGCGTGTGGACACTCATGCTTCTAAAACAAACAAACATGGAACAAAGTGCCACAATTGTCTTCTTAACTTAGCCTGGTGTCCTGATTTAACTCTCTGTGCATTTCAAACAGCTATTCCTGAGGAACTGTTGTTTCACCAGAACCACAGAAAGGCATTTTGACACCCAAAGCACCACTGCTGCCGCTCCTCCTTGCTGCCACCACTTCTGCTCCTGGCTGTCTTGCAGAGATGCAGACCCTTGTCCTGGTCAGCAGCAGCCAGCATCCCTGCCATGCATCGCCTCGTGTGGCACACCTGCTGCAGCCCTCCTTTTATCCAGGCTGAGAAGGAACTTTAGGACATACCGTTCAGAGAACTCCCATGCATTGATGCAGGACAGCTCCTCTGGGTCCTTCCATAATGAGAAGACAGGCCCAGGGAGGCTATTTGACTGTCTAAGGAGAGGAGGCCGTGTTAAGGAGAACAAAACCGAAAACTGTGAGTTTTACTTCTCCCACTCTTGTAAAGTATTACAGCAATGCCTTACAAACAGCAGGTTATACTTAACAAAACCCAGTGCTCCTAAGTAGGATATATGCTTACAAAGGAGCTGTGCTGCCAGATAGAAGATTTCTTGCTCAGCTGGAAAAAGGATGGAACCCTCTGAGACCCATGCTCCCATCCAAATTTAAAGTCTCAAGGAGATACACTCGGTGGAGGTGAGTTCCTATGTGCCACCACTGTGGTTCTCTTTGAGATACCAATAGGGGTTTGTTGTCTTCTCACTGCCCTGTGTCTCTATAAGAAACCACTGCAACTGAATTTTGGGAAATCAAAACAAGGCAAATGGTCCTGTCCAAACAACACTGAGTTGCAATGATCATACACATGAAGATGCCATGGATCAGGTCGTATAGATCTGTGCTTATTTTAGCACCAGCAGCTACCAGGCAGTTTACGCTGAAAGAGCACATGCAGGATGCAGGCACTTGGGTTTTGTCCGCGCAACCACAGCTTTCACAATTTCGGCGGGTCTTTTTCAAAAGCAGTGGTTTGAGAATTGAATTGTCCTTCATCACACTTTAGACACTCATTATGGTTTTTTTTCACTCCCACTTTTAACACTGTAAAAATGAAGTACTGTGAAAATAAGGCTTTTGGCATTGTAATATATTTTGCACTGTGTTTATCACATAAAGAACTTTGGCCAAGTTGGTACCACTTTACATTTGTAGAGATGCACAGACGTTGACCTTGGCAATTGGACCAAGGATGAAACACGTAGTCAAGTTCAGCTGACAGGTCTACCAGACCTGCAGGACATTCAGAGAGAAAACTACACACTCCAAAGGAATCAAAAGAAGATAGGTCTGGGTATGGATATTAGTAACACAGGCAATGGCATCTCTGTTAAAAATGTGGTAAATATTAATTTTATATTCTTAAGAAGATTTAATTAAAAAAAAAAAAAAAAAACAAACACCAACCTAAGCCCAAACCCAAACCTTCAGCCTAGTACGAATGATCTCTGCTATTGCGTATAAATTTAGAGCCGTTCTCCTCAGCCCACAAGCATGTACAGGGAGGCCAAAAGAAACTATTTGGTCTCAGAGTGAAATGACTGACTGCTAATGCAAAAGCTTGACCTGGGCTCTATGGAAGCAGATTGAGCAACTAAGCTAAAGAACTAGGACTCTGGAGGATTTAATTGCTATACTACATTATTTCTGTGCACTGGTCCCACAGGGCTACTTACAAAATGTCTAAATCCATGTCACTTATGGCTACATTATGATAGCAGTATTAACACAACATCACACGAAGAGGGAAAAGTGTTGCTGACACATTTGCCATGGAGGAAAGTAAGAACCACTGGAAGGAGACAACTGGTCTGTCCCAAAGGCGTGAGCACAGGCAGGCAACTTGCAGTTCTCGGGCATGAAAAATGCAAAGGCTGATGGTTATTTTACTGATAAATGCTGTTGGAAGACAATTAAACTTTTGTTATTTCACCTCAGCAAGACAGTCTGTCCATCTGCTCCTTTGCACTTATAGGTCAGGGGAAAAAACACCTCAAAAAACCACAGCTACAACTGTCTGAAGGAGAGCTCGCATGCATAAGAGTCCATAGGGACTTTTCCCACCAGTGAGACGGGAACAGCCTCAGTGCTGCTTGAGGTTACACTGGACACCTCTCCCATCTCCTTTCAAATTTGTTACGGATACCTGACCAACCTGACTGCCTTCTGTGACTGATCCAGAGCACAAGGGCAGGGTGGTGGATCACACCTGCTTTGGGTTTTGCACAGCTTTCAGCACAGTGTCCCACAGCACCCTGGTACCCAAGTCAGGGCACTGTCACCTAGATGGGTAGAGCACTGGATGGGTAAGAGCTTGAGCAACTCCAGTGGAAGCCTACCAAGGTGGTCAGGGGCTCTAGGACATACCCTGTGAGGGCAGGCTGAGGGGAATGGGCTTTTCAGCATGAAGAAGGCTCAGGGGGCAATTAAAAGCCATTAACTACTCCTAGTTTCCCCAATACACAAGCAGTGGTTACTGAGAAGACAGAGGGCCATGGCAGGAGAATGACAGATACTGGTCCTAAGTTGAAATAGGGTAGGTTCTACCTGGATAGGAAGAAAACATATTTAATGTCAGGGTAATTAAGCACTGGAACAAGTGGCTGAGAGGCAATGTAGAAAATTCTTTATAGGAGGAGAAGGGAGGTTTCTCCTGGTACATGTTATAATTTCACGGAGGGTTTTGTGCATGCATGGGTGTGAGGGGAATTCTCACATACAACAGCTTGATTTATTTATTCTGTGGAGTGACAGATGCAGGAAGCTGGTAAATTAAGGACAGGCTTCTACATCTGTTGGTAAAAGGACAGAATACATTTTACACTTCATAAAGTCCCATGGAAACCTGGAGGACTGATCCATACAAAGCCTTCACTGACATTTGACACTCGTAGTCTCTCTCTCTCTCTCCCCTCTAATTCCGCATGCTGCAGCTCACGGTGTCTACGTTTGGAAATAGGGATAATTGTGCTAATAGTAACGAGAAAGGATATAACAGACTGTAGGCCATCAGCAAACCTCTTCACCATCTCCTTTTTACACACTGAGAGAAAATCAAGATGCTTACTGTATCCAAGAATTTTAAAGTGTTCTCATAAAAGTACTCTTATTGCTCTAATAAGCACAAACACACCAAGGCATTAGAATTAAACAAAAACCCCTAACAAAAGAAAAAAAACAAAACCCAAACCCCCAAAAAGAACACCACCACCACCACCCCGGAACTAATACACATCATACTTCTCACACAAGTATTTTCATCCATGCCTGAGACACCTACCCTGAAACTGCAAAAATTGTTTTTCCAAGGAGAAGTGGATTCAGATAATGTCATCTACTTTTTTTGGTTTGAACCTACCATTTAGAGGAATGGTATTTCTATTTACAACACTAAAGTATCTTTGCAGGACTTTTGCTAAAGAAATATAATTTGAACCCTTCATCTGAACAGTTCCTCAACCTGTTTCAGGGTATATATCAGCACTAACAAAAATTCAGTGCACCCTACAGAGGTGCTCCTTGCATTCCTATTTTAATTTGGAAAAAATTAATTAATAACTATCATCATGTGACTGTATCACTAATCATATGACTATATCACTAATATTTTTTTTTTTTTTTTTCAAAAGAGAACATTTTAAGTGAAACCAGGGCTTGTGAAGGTAGCGGGCATCTTGTGTTAGACCCCAGACTGGATTGTCCTGATCCTCAGATCACCGTGGCTACACCATCACTATTATTTTTAAGTTACACATTTACTGGTGCCATGCAGTAAAAAAAAAAACAACCAAGAAATCACGCAAGCAGGTGTGTCTGCCAACAGAGGACTTGTCTTTACCCAGACCAGCTCCTGCGACTCGCTGTCTGCAGTCACTGTAGAGGAATTTCCATGTGCTGCTTTATGCTTTGGTTAGTTTCACTTTAGTTTTTTTAATCTTATCAGGGTGAGATTTAATCTTATTCTCTGTCTGCACTAATTTACTCTTGGCAACCAGTCCTAGAAAGTCCTTTGTTTGTCAGTTGAACGGCCAGGGTGTCCCTACCGGGCGGCTGCCGATGGCCACGGGTGCTGCTGTCACCGCTGGTGGCCACCTCAGGGCTGGTGCTCGTGCACCTCCACGCCTCAGCTGATCCTTGTGAGCTTCCCCGGGGATTCCACTGCTTTACTGGGAGCTTTTGCATTGCTGACTTCTCTTTTCTCACACAGTTTTCCACCCTGGCCAGTCAAAGCCTGCTGTGGATTAAGGCTGATTTACATGACAAGTGCCTGCTGCTTTGGGGAAAATTATTGGTCTGATTAATTCAGATAATTTGCGTGTTTCGCCATGTCCAAGCAGCTAGCATCTACACAGCAAAAAATGACTCACAACGTTAAAGGAATCGTACTCAGGAAATTATAATCAGGGCCACTGTACAATGCATGATATATATTTGATGTTCTTGTCTTTCCTAATAATTTTTGGAGGAAAATTTATTATTTTTGGAGGAAAAATTCAGCCATGGAACTGAATGTTCATATGCAGAATAGGATTAATAATGCTAACCAAGTGACACACATAAAACATAAATAATTCTCTATTTCCTTCTGCAGGTTTCCTTGTTTTCAGAGATAATTACGATAAACTGCAGGCACAGCATTTTTGTGCACATCTAGATATAAAAAAAAGCAGACTTCAATGTACATTTTATTTTTCCATATCTTCCTCAACCATATTTGTCTTTGAGAACAGCTTGAAGATCTTTTATTGGTGTCATCATGACAGAACTATCAACTTAGTCACATGACACTACATCCTAAGCCATCGCTTAACATCTCCCACTCATAGCTCTCCATAAATATTAACCTTTGAAATGTAAATCAGATCCTTCTGCTTAAACCTAACTCTTTTTCACAGCACTCGAAGTGACTGTGGTAAAAGCCATGTCCTTAGCAGTGCGACCCTGCCAGCTGGTGATTACACCCAATAAGCCGACTTTGGACCTGCCCTGTATCATCAAGAGTTTGACTGTTTATTTGCCGTTAAGCACCGGTTTTGATGAAGCTGTTATAATTCTTAGAAATCACGTAATTTCTCTTGTCACAGTTTCTATTCGGAACATTTATCACTCATCCACACTTTGCTTCCTGATGTGTTTACTCTCCATTTCGCTCTGTAGGAAAAGATCTGTGTCACTTACAGCTGAAGTTCTAAAAATTCACATCAAAAGCAAAAGTCAACAATACATGTAACTGAGGACTGCAAAACTCAGGGCATCTTGGTAGGCAACATTGTAAGACCACTTGTTGAACCAACCAGCTGCCACCACACACACATGTATGCCCAGAAGCCACCACAGAAAATGGAATGAAGAGAAGCAATCATTCATATATCATTAAATTAAGAATGTATTTGCAGTTTTGCACTAAGGTATAGTTGTTTTGAGGGCTTTCTTTTCTTGTAAAGTTGTAAATCCACAGATAAACAGGTTATGGGTATATTTTGCAATAATGTTAAAAATACTGTGCTTTCAGCATTATGAATACATTTTTCTAATATTAACGTAACACTTGAAACTCAGTCTAAAATGCCAAGTTTCTCTTTATGCAGAGCCTCAGCCATGCCAAGACCAAGCTGAATCTTGCAGTTTCTACCCAAAGCCAAATCCATAAATTCCTTTCTGGCAAACTGCGCTCAGCTCAGATTTAGTCTAAACTTGGCTCAGGTTTACCTGAAAGGTTCACAAACTTTGGCAAATCTTTAAAAAGCAGATTTGCTTGGATACTCAGGATTCACTATAAATATTTTGCATAGCTCTCAGCACAACTTGCAGCTACTCCCACACAACAGCCATTTGTACCTCTGATTTCAGCCCTGCAAGTGGTGGAAAAGGTTCTGGGTTTTCTTTGTTGCTGTTTGTTTGAAGAGGACAGATTCAAATTTTAAAAGGGAGGTGTTCAGCTTGAAGACACACTGAAAATACAGATGCTTAGCCAAATTTGCCAGATGTGCAGATTGGGCTACAGTAAGATTCTGTTACTTCCTTCCAGCTATTCCAGAAATACCAAGAAAGCACTAATTTTGTATTTCAGCTTAGCTGAGGAAGAAACAAACGCTGAGTCAAAGTCGAAAGGTACAAGCAGTGGGATAGGCGTGATCTGTGGAGGGCAAACATGGGAGAGCCAGCATGCAGAATAAGTTTGCAATTTACCTCCGCAGTTCTGGCCGCAGTCCCTCGTTACAGAGCACTGGGAGGTTCAGCGAATCACACCAGCCACAGGTGGCTGCCGGAGGCTGAGACCCGCCAAGAGCAGACAAAGCAGACTAGCACCCCACTGTTCCCTGGATCTGCCCTACTTCTCAGCCCACGGCTTTTTCCCCTGCCTCTGCCTTTTTTATTTTTCTCTGCTGCACAGGCAACAGGAATCAGGGAGAGCATCCCTTGAGGTCCTCTCTGCATTACATTCTTCTCGGGCTTTGTCCTATGTGCAGGACCACTCTGTTAGCAGAAAGGAGGCAGATCACATACCAGGGAAAAACAGACTACTTGTCCACCGATGAACCTTACACTAAAAAACAAAAAACCAGAAAGATCCAAAGCTGTGAGGTTATTTCCCACCTATTTTTCAACTGCATCGACTGTAAGGACCCAGAAATATTGGAGGTCATGAACTTGCACATATGCTTTAGAAAATTCTGCAACCATTTACTCTCATGCTTGGTTTTCCATTCACAACGCTACATTTCAGCTCACACCTTACAATCTTACAAAACCTACTACAGTTTTCATTTCTTCCTCAAACAGACAAGAAATGGCAGATGAAAAAGCCTTTGTCACTTCTGTCCCTAGGTCAAGAAATGTCCCGATCAGCAGTGTTAGAGCAGTTAATTCTCTAGTTATAGCTCAAAAAGAGCTGAAAGCTATCACAGGAAAGCAATACCTAAGTGGTAAGCTAGCAATTGAAGAAACCACATTTGGGGACCATACAAACTAGCATTACTGAATACAGGTCAATCTTGCCCGTAAAAAAAGTCAAAGAAAGTGCTATTTTTGCAGGACATTAATGTGGGGTTTTGTTTGGTTGTTGCTTTTTAGGTTTTGTTTTGGGTTTTTTTGTTGTTGTTGGTAAAGCAGTAATTTCTACTCGTGTATATTAATGGCAAATACACAGAGTTAAAAGAAACAGGAAACATAGCTTTAATAGACAGGAAGAGTCAAAAGAGAGAAGCTAACTTGGTATGTATTGCTGAACTTTTGCTTGCTATTATAGAAAATCTCAGAATGAAGACTTAAGTAAAGGCTAGGAGTTACTGTCATAACAACAGTTTTTTCCCTTTAGTTGATTCTTTCAGTGTCAGTGTTTCCTATGCCTACAGCTGTCTCTTTCTCTGTCTCTTTTTTTGTTACTCTGTGATAGCTGACTGAGAAATTGGACAGACCATTCGTTTAGCAGCGTTTTGCTGCAGTGCCATAAAAGAGCAAACCCATAACTGACTGGTGCAGCTCCAGAAGCCATAAACGCAAGAAACCTTCAAAAAAATCTGGGTGGGAGAGAACCCAAGGGTTGTGGATTATTTGATCTATTATTTTGCATACCTGCTGCTTGGGTGTTTTAGGGCAAGACCAGTGGCAATAAGGTGTCTGTATACTGTATACTCCAGTTCGCTGGCTGTTGGGAAGACCTTTTTGGGATGCTGCAGCCAGCCAGAGAGCTATAGCAACAGAGTACTGTAAGGAACCAAATGAAGTCTCACCATCTTCATCCTCCCCTAGTTAAATCTGACCCCAGAAATTTCATTACCCTTTTATCAGCCCATCTCTTCTGCTAATTTCTGCAAAGAGCCAAATGCCACTATGAACACCAGAACTGTCTGCCATAAAAATGACTTTTTATGCTTTTTATGTCCAGAATAAGTGTAAGGTACTGCATGAAGTAGTTAATTTTGCCAGAGAGCTCTGCTTGTCTCAGAAGTAGAGGTTTTGTTTAGCAGGCTTTGCTACTAAATGATGTTTAGAGGAACCGGCCTGCACTCTATGCTCCTACTCTTCTGGATTTTAATGAAAATTACTGCAGATATTCCCTGCCTTTCTGCAGCTTCAGAGACAGCAGAAGGCGAGTCTTATTTATAAAGCAGGAAGTTAACGCTGTTTTGGTTAGGGTTGCTCCTCAAAAAAAGGGAAACGTGGGCAAAAATGAGGACAAGGACTAGACGTCCTTCCATATCTGACAAGTAGGTGAACAAGAGTAGGAGGAGGTATAATAATATATTTGGCTCTGTCATTGAAATCATTCACTTCCTGGCTTGAGATAATGAGCTGATTTTCCTTCCCCCACCCTTGCCCCCAGTCTGTGCTAGAAGAGAAAGCTCTGGATGAATAAAAAGTACCTCAAGAGTTAATGACATGTCTTTTCATAGGGACCGTTACTCAAAGTAAAATTAAAACCAAACTCACCTTAAATATGGATATGATGTCAGCCTTGTATTAGAAACTCTTGTTTTGAGGCTTTTTCTAACAATGGCAGCTCTAAAGCTTTCTAGAATTTGCATTTGTGGGTTACAACTTTTTGTTTTCTAATGGAAAAATCATTGGCACAAAAATTTACACCAGGGCTTTCTAAGTAGAGTCAGATAGAAATACCACTACTAAGATGTGAACAAATGAGGAGGGGGAAAAAAAAAAAAAAAAAAAGGACATTTTCAGAAAACAGAAAGGGCATGAAATGAACATTGAGGCAATTCCATCAGCAGACTGTAAACAGGGACCACTCTGTACTCCTGAGGCAAGAAAAACACTTGGAAGACTAATGGGCCTGTAGTATCTATTTATTTCCCTATGATTCTGCATATAAAACCCCAAGCTGTACTGTACATCAAGGCATACCAGTGTAATACCAAAGGAAATATATATATATAAACAAGCATTTCAAAACAAAGCAATCGGGACATTTGATTTCCATCCCTTGGTATATTTATTGAACTTTGCAGGAATGCAGCTCTACCCATCGTCAGGAACAGACAGCGATCAAACTGTTGGTTCTTCTCGTCCTTGGAAAACAAGAAGTTCCTTTCCCTCTTGGAAATTCTCTCTAATGGATTAATGCCAGAAGTGACCTAAGATATGACTGCAACACTGAACAGAAGGATTTGGATATGACCTGCTCTGTGACCCATTCCTGCTATCTGTGAAGCATTTCCCAAGAGGAAAAAATGATAGGAGCTGTCGAAGGATGGACTTGCACATATTTTTCAAAGCAGTCAGCTTCTCAGCTGTTGTTTTGGGTTTTATTTTAACATAGTTTTTCCTATTACTTAGCATGGAATATATGTTCTTTTGAGGTCTCCTCTTTGTGTGAGGGCTGCAGATCTCTGTCTATTCTTTTCTAGCACCCTTATATGGCAATAACTGCTGGCTCTGCAGTGTCATGTTTTCTCATTGCAAAACCACCCGAAGTGTTTGACAGAGCTGTCTTGGCTGCACAGTGAAGCCCAATGTAAAGCAAACACAGAGAGCTGCCAGCTCCAGAACTGCATGGTAGGTCAAGAAGAAAGTACATGACTGGAAGAAGCCCTTTGCTATCTGTCTTCTTAATTTTATTTTATTCTAGTGCATTTTGACTTTTCTTCCTTTGCACTTTCCCATGCCCAGTTGCAGCAAAGCACCAGTTCTGCCATTACCCCTCCTCTGCTTAGTGCTGGGAGCAGACCACTAGCCCTGTTCCTCCCTGCCTGCACAAGGCCAGTACGAGGAGGGTGGCTCCACCAACCTGGAGGTACTGACAGATCAGAGCAGGTCACGAACACAGACCTAACCAGGCTTCCACCTCCAGACAGTCCATGTTCGTGTGTTTGTAATGGCATTTTGGCTCTTTGCAGAAATTAGCAGAAGAGATGGGCTAATAAGAGGGTAATGAAAAGCCTGACGAGAGGTAAATGCAACCTCCTGAGGGAACTAGTAGGAAATTCTGAAGTGAGACAGGGAAACTTTCCCAGGCAGGTGGATTTTGAAAGAATTTTACATTAACCAGGTCAAACACAAAGCCTGTAAACCCCAGCTATATAGGCAAGTACTGGAAGTCTCATAGCCTGATATGGCAGTGCTGTTTCACATAATTAATAATTATAAAAATTCATATAATTTAACGAATATAGAAGTCCACAGGGTGATGTTCACCATCCCATTCCAGCAAGGACAGTGGAAATGGCAACAACCTGAGAGTGCTTCTTTCTTTGCTCCTACGTCAGGCATGGTGACTCCACCCCCGCCCCCACCATCACCACTATCGCCACCACCACCACCATTACCGCTACCACCACGGGGACAGTGGTTCTTGCCACAGGTTCACTTGGAAAATTTCAATTTAATGTAATACAAGGACACTCCTAAAACTGGCCAAGCCAGTTCAGTTTCTCCAAGTGCTCTCAGTGGAAAACCCTGCTGCTCATCTCCACAGACCTATCTTCTGCCTCACTGTCACTCCATGCTTTCCTTAGGAGTCTTTCAAAGATACAAACAGCCTGTGAAGGTTTTGTCAAAGAAGTTTCTGCATTGTCTGAGATAAGACAAGTATTTTCTGAGCAACAGAAATACATATTAACTTGTGTTTACCCATAGCTAGCTATAACTGTATAGTTATATAACTATAAATGTAATTTAATATAGATAAACTAGGCACAGGCACAATTGTTCTCTGAACTCAGTCAGCAAGTAACCTTTACTTTTTAAGTTTTAAGATACAGATGAACTTCCAGCTCAGGTGTTAGATAACTCTGCTCCACATCGACCTACCTCCTGAGTTCAGAAACAGAGCTCCTTAAAGCATATGCGTTCAGTTACCTGTAATTGTGCTCAGAGACTTAGGTTAAGCTTCATGTGTAATGAATTACTGGATGTAAAATTAGATGTAAAATTACATTACCTGATGTAAAATTTGTGGCAAAGATGATAATACGGGGGGGGTTTCCCCTCCATTAAAAAATATAAACACACAATAAAGATCATACTTACCGATATGAATTAAGGCAACACAGTACATTTATTTTGTGTCATACTTTAGTTATATGTTGCCTTTACTGCAGAAATGGAATGCATGGAGACTAAATGGAATTTCTTAATTTGAAAGGAATCTAGCAGGAAAATGAAAAAAAAAAAAAATAAATAGCGGCAGTAGCAACCTTTCCAAACTTTGCTGAAAGTGGCAGAAAATGAGTTGGAGATTATGATTTGATCTCACATAGGGGCATCACACATACACCACTTCAACTTCAGTACGCAAAGAAAATGCTACAATGAAAACAAGTACAAGCATAAAAGGAAGACAAGTTGCCAGTCAAATAAACATAAAATGGTCAGTAATACACTGGGCTATACAAGAAGTCGTATACATTTGACATATACGTGACATGACATATACAATGTCATCCAAGCAAGGCATTTTTATGCTTGGCAAATGGACTTTTAGCAGGTATAATAATGAATTACTATTAATTCTAAGATAATTGGCAGAATCTGTCCCAAGATTCTGTTTATGTGTAGTTTCTAAAGGGTCGATAAAACATTAATATATGGTACAGACATGATTATTGCAGTTTGCAGATCGTAGTAAGTCCATTATTTGTGGCATGGCTGATGTGATAATTATAGTCCGTCCTGTTGGACATTAACAGCCTCTGCGCAACAAAGCACTTACCAAAGCGCCTGCTATTTTAGTTAATCATACGTAGGAAAGTGAAGTTTTAATACAAAACAAAATTCAATATAAAACGTGACCCAGCCAAATGGCCAGTCCAAGGGCCTGTAAGGAAGAAAGAGGTTACCTAGAGCCATCATCCAACGTGTGGATGGAGGAGCTGGGCCAGCAGCCACCTTAGCAGGGTGAGCAGCGCTGAGCCCAGGATTGGGAGCTTTCCCCCTCATCCCTGTGCTTCCTGGCTCTGCATCTCCGTCGACACTGTTATGTTTCTCTTGGCCCCAAAGCAATGAGCTTTACGTCCATTTAGGATTATCTGTGTCATACATCAGATGCATTTCAAATGGCAACCCAAAAATCCAAGACTCGCACTTGAAGGATGCACTGATATTTCTTTTTTGTAAAAGAAAGTCGATATCCTTACACCTTTTTCAGTATTTGTGGAATGTGCTAAAAGGAAGGTTTCACGTCCAGTGTAAAGACTGGGGTTTTGCATTCTTATTAGGGCACTGAAATTGAGATTTTTATCCAGTTTGCAAATGAAAGGATCCCATAGGACATGACATGAGTTTAATTTCACTATTTAGTAGAAGAGGATACAGCAACCTTACACACTGTTTCGTTCTGGGATTATTTTTGCCCCGTTGGCTTCCCAGGGTCAGCAAAGGGACAGCAAGGAAGGCAGCAGTAAAAAGGTATAGGCCTGTTACATTAACTTCTGATCCTCAGCCTCAACACTGCCAGCAACGAGGTTACTCAGTGGGACAGGATGAAGTATCCTAGAAAACACACCTAATCCCCAAACTGCAAGAATTTTCCATCCTCTACACAAATTCTTTGAGTATTGACACGATGACTGATTCCTCTTTTTTGCTAAAAAAAATGACTGTTCCATTTAACGCCTACTTAAACACTTTTTTCAAAAGCTGCAGTATAGAGTACAACTTTAGGTTTTATGTAAACAAAGCTAATAAAAATAATCTTTTAATGCACTAGATGGCTCGATCTATACCAGCCACGCACAGGAATCACATTCTTGACAGAAAGCTGTAACTATGATCCTGGGATTTTTTTTATGTTTGCATTGTTTGTATTGGTACTGTGCAAGGAGAAATTTCCAGGGAAGTCTAATGTCACTTAGTGTTAAGTACCGCATTATTTTCTTCCAGTCCGTGCTTGGCATTTTATCTATTACAAATCATTTTTACAAACCTAGCCAAGCCATGTTAGCAAAGTGACTAAACAGTTTGTGCTCTTTGCCAGTGGAAAGGAGGGTGTCAACCTGAAGTGATCCAAAAAGAGAAGTTTCCAGGAAAAGGATGGTCTTTATTTAGATTATACTGAAAATCATTCATCCTACAGCTCCTTCTACTCTCCACTGTTACAAGGATTTAATAAACTAGTAGCACTAAATTTGGCCGCCATTTAGAAAATACAATCCGTTTGAAAAATAAAGTATTTGTGGCAACACTGACTAAGGGATTGCTAGTCATGTGGTTTAATAAACTAAGAAAAACCTGAAATGTAGAAGCCATTAAATTTGCTTCCTATATTAGCAAGTATGCTGGCCCTACACAAGTCATTTATCTTCCCATGGCTTTTACTCCAGCCACCTATAAAACAGAGATGATAATATCCATCTCAGAAAGGTGCTCCGAAGATTGACAGGCTGGTAATTCATGCTGCTACGGAGCAGACGTTAACTATTTACAGGCCAAGTGAACTAGCAAAAAAAGACAGTAATTAAAAAAATAATTTATTCCCATTTTTTTATATATCTTATGAATGTGTCTTATTGTGATAATTTTCAGAAGCAGAAAATGACCATCTGTGCGTGCTTTGAAATTTCTTTACAATATATGAAGTTAAAATTTATATTACATTAGTGAAAATACTGCATTTCTCAAGTTTGTTATTTTCTGTATTTTCAGATTTCTGTAATTTTTTCCAAATTTATCAGGTTAGATCTGCATTTTTTTACAAATGAATTTTCTGAGAGGCAAAGCTATCAACATTTTTGTTACTTTAAATACTTCTAGAATTTAATAAGGGCTATCGTAAAGATACTTGCTTAGTTGGTATTCATGTGTCCTAAAGGAAAGTAGGCCAGTTATATTGTTTTTCAAGGGACTTGGATAATAACTTCAGGCAAAATTCTATCACAAAATGTCCATCACAAAAATTCAGTATGAAATGAAATCGTTGGCAACATTACACTTGAACATTTTCAAAGCAAGCCAACTTTGGAATAAATTCACAACAGTACAGTCCGCATGCTCTTTAAATTCACAGTCCTTTTGTTAATAGAAGGAAACACTAAAAATCTCAAAGAATTCAGTGGTATGAGATCCCAGCCACACTCTGTTTCTGAGCAAGTTGGGTGTTTAACTGTTTGCCCACACAAATCACAGCTGGTACAGCACAGTACTAGGCGATGCAGCCAAAGTAAATTTAACTTTAAAAGTGAAGTTCAATGCCTTCTTCATGCCCTCACACCGCCTTACCTCCTGAGCAGAGGCAAGGTGTTGAAACCCAAAAAGTTGCTCTAAGTTAGAGACAACTCTGAAAAAGGACTGAAGTCTCTAAAAAATGCATTATATGTCAAGGATAAGACAAAACAGAAACAAAAAGGGACTTACGTTGGGCATGTAAGTACTCCAGAAAAAAGTTAATGAAGTCACTCTTTACTGAAATCCTGTTATTTCAGTGTTACTTCAGAATGAAATCTTTGCTCATCATGGTTTCTGCTAAAATTGCATATCATGAATATGTTGAGTAATAATGAAAGTATGAGAGATAAAAGCAGTAATGCCATTCACTTTTCCTGCAGTAGTTGCTTGGAGGTCACTGAAGCAGTACATAACATAAGAGAATGTGGTTGGTTTGTTTGGGTTTGTTTTTTTTTTTGTAAACACAAGTTTTAGAAGCCCCCAAACAAGGTCTTACTTGTATTTATTATGAAGAAAAGGAGAAAACATCCTTCTTATACTGGTGAAGCATCAGGCTTGTACAATATAGAGGTTTCTTGTGCAGGAAATGTGTGGGTGGAAGGAAAGGGAACAGTTCCTTTCCTAGAGACTATTAAAACTTCACATGCAATATTGAGATCAGCCTTCATAACACACTGATGTTCAGCATGAACATATGTATGCGTAGAGACCATGCCTTAGTGCTGAAACATGATAAACTGAATACACTGCTCCAAAGTCACTCCTAAAGATGGATAATATTTTACCTAAAATTTCCTGTCTATGTAATTTCCAGGTCTTTGGATTTTATCATTAGCTCTGTATTATTTGATGCTTTCCTAAAATCTCATGACCTCAGTACCACGTGGCTGATGTTGTTTGTCTATCTATCACAATTAATGGGTTGAGAATAGAGCTTCCCACATGTTAAATCACAGAAACACAGGAAAACTGGCTGGATGTGACCTCTGAAGGTCCTTCAGTCCACTCGGAGGGTCAGTCCATGGATCAGGTCAGTACGGCTTTCCCTAGCTGAACTTAAACTCTACAACAGTGGAGATCCCAAAACTCTCTGAGCAGCAGTTCCAGTTCCATACTTCCCCCTAGTGAATTATTTTTCCTAATGTCCAAACTGACCCTCCCATGCTACAGTTTTGTGGCCATGTGGTCTTGTCATTATTTCTTGGTACTATCAAGAGACTAGAGGGGAAAAGAATGACATCATCATCATCATCATCATCATCATCATCATCATCATCATCATCTTTTTAACTACCTTTCAAATATTTGCATGCTGCTATTATGTTTTCCATTGGTGTCCTCTCCACCTGACTACATAAACCCAGCTCCTTCAGCCACTCTTCACAGGACATATATTCCAGGCTTCCCACCACTATGGTAGCTCTCCCCTGGACACTCACCAGTTTCTCCACACACCTCGTGAACTGGAGACTCCAAAACTGGATGGAGTATTCGAAGTGTGGCTTCACTGGCTCTGAGTAGACAGTCATGACAACTCAGCCCGTTGGCCAAGTTCCTCCTGTCCGGATGCACCCTGGCATGTACTTTGTCAAATTTCTAAGAGGAGTTCCACTTGCCCTCGTTACTGTCAGCCACAAATTTCTAAAGTTATACTCTGTCTTCCTAAAATCTGAGAGTAAATTATCTTTTTGCTTGCCATCACTGACAGAATTAAGCAATTCCTGGTTTACCCTCCATCACCATGATTTTTCAAAAACGTGCTCCCAACTACATGGCCAGGTCTTTCAGCACTTTTGGAGGAATCCCTTTCAGCCCCATGGAGCTGGGCATCATAGCTTCTCCAAGTGGTCCTCAGCCTGTTATTCCCCTGCTGCTTGCTGCCTCTGTCAAACCCCGCCAGCGCACGCAGCAGGCTTTGCCTGTGACAACAGTAGGGGATCCAAAAAAAAGCATCAAGTACTTCAGCCAGTCATAAAGAAATACTATTGTCAAGACCTGAAAGCCACACTTTCAACTTCTGAATTCTATGTCCATCAGTTAATAGCCTTAAAATAATAGTCTAGAATTTAGAAGTCTGGATTTAAAGGTAAAATACAGATTGATTCTACATTACGATTACACTGAGATACATCTAGCCGAGTTATTGAAAAAAAAAATGCTATTTATGGTGACACAAGGAGATTGGCAGCAATGTAAAATGAAAAGGCGGCTGATATGTTAAGGATACCAAATCAAGTTGGTTGCTATTTTATTCTCCACAGTAAGAAAAGTTGACTTTTACCAGCAGAGATGGAAGAACACACCTGATCCCAAGGCCTTTCCAGTGGATACACTTCCACTGGTCCCACCGGTACGTGTTACAGTTACACTTCTTACTTGCTGTTGTGTACTGCATAATTCTTGTTATCACTAATGCCGAGGGCAATGGTTAAAACCACTGCATTGTCTTTTACCTCATAAAATTATTGGAGTGTTTAGAGATTTTTCCTGAAATATATTTTTAATGTTAAAGTTCTTCCAGAAGAGCTGAAGGAGCATCATAGATGCTGGAAGACTAAAATTACTGTCTTTCTTCTTATATTAATGACATTTTATATATATATATATGTGTGTGTGTGTGTGTGTGTGTGTGTTTCTTTATATTAATTACATTAATATATGTTTATTTTTTAAAAATACTCTATAATAATGGTTTTCTATTTTAAGTGGGCAACCGATTGAAATACTCTCTAAATGTTTTTGATTGACAGTTGACTGAAAATCCAGTAAATCAAAACCCACTTCAGCACATTCTTTCACTTTATATTTTTTCAATTTTATTATGCATTATTCTGTATACTTTAACCACCGTAAATACAGCTCTAGCCACAAGCCATTCTCTTCTGACATCAATTTCTGCCATATATTTAGGAGCTATTTAGCTCCAATCTAACAATGCTTCCTTTGTTTTCCTGATACTGCACTCTTTTTGTTTTGTTATGTCTTCAGCTATAGACTAATTTAAGGTTCATTATGTAAACACCTGAATACATAAAGGGAATATTTTACCATAATTTCATAGATCATTACAGTAATCATGCATTAGAGTATGTTTAGGGTAGTAACTAGGAACACAGAGAATTCTTTCTTAAGGAGGAAGCAATATACATAGAAAAAGGGATACCAAATGGAATATTGCATTGTCTTGGTTCACTAAATAATCAAGTCACTTGGATGGCTTCGTAAGTTTGCACAGCTGGTATAATCCATACCAAACCTATTGTCCAATCAGGAGTACATCCAGAAGTTTATCTGATGATATCAAAAAAATCTGAAGTCTCAAAAAGTGACAAGCTTTCTTTATTTGCTTTATATTAGTTTGGTTTTTTGTTTTGTTTTGTTTTTTTTTTTTTAAACAGCACATACTGAACAAACTTCCAGCGTTTTTTACTTTAACAGAAATAACTTCTTTTTTTGCTCCTTTGTTGTTTGCTTGTTAAACAAGTGAACCTACTGAGTATACTGTTTTCTTTCCTTCCAGGTATAGCAGGTCTGGAAAAGAATCAAAGACCCCAGAAATAGCATAAGCATCTACTCTATTGCACAGATGTCAAAATGCAGTGCCTGCTTTGGATGTGTATTTTATTTTGTTTCTGGGGTAGTGTTATCTGTGTTTAATTGCGTTTGGTTTCTGAACTCTGCTGGCAGAGATGGGTTTGGTATTGCTTGTGCTATGTTTACTTGAACAAGCTTATGTGCTTTTCTTGATACTCTGCTTGTATTTCACCATATCCTGGAAATACTATGGTGACTTCATTGACTTTTGTTGGGCTTGCCTGCAGTGTGGAACCACTTGTTGCAAAATCTTCAGGCAGCCTTTTGCAGCCCACCATGTTTACACACAGCTCACGCCTGTATAGTACTTGATTTTGTTTGGTTTTGTGTGGCTTTGATCGTCAGGAGTGCTGTACAGGATCTGCTAGTCCATCTCTGACTCACCAGGAGGAGTCAACTTAGGAAGATGCCGTAAGAAACAGGAAGTGAACCTATTTATAGCAGTGGCTTTCTCAGTGTCCCCGGATGAACCTATTTATAGCAGTGGCCTTCTCAGTGCCCCCTGACTACATCCCAGAGTCAGACAGCATGTTCTAGGAAAAAACACATCTTTCATTTGCAACTGGTGCTGGCACGAGCTTTATAAACCATATACTTTTGTTTTTTTTCTTTACTGTACTAACACAGTGCACTTTCAAAACTGTGTATCTTTGTTCTTTTCTTGCTTTCTTAATATGCTGTAAAACTTTTTTTTTTCCCTTCCAAAACTGTGGCATATGGATTTCTCTTGCTACATTTATTTTCTGTTGTTCCATAAACAAGGGATTCCTTATTATAATGAGGTAGGGGCTTTCTGCCACTAGGTCTACTAGTTTTCTTAGCTATTTTATCTCCTTCGCTACTTGAGCTAGCCCTCCCTCCCATTCTGCTTGGCCTCTGCTATTTTAATTAATTCAGTTTGGTGAATCAGGTCTGCTCCAGCCGATGCCAGGTTTGGACGTACACCTGCCCACTTGTTTTCTGTACGTCCATATTTCTTGTTAAAGGTATTATGGGCTTTTCAAACATTTGCACCTGAAATCCTGAATCTTCTCTTCCTATAATCCACTACAAATAAATTGACTATTAAAAATAGTTGTATTAGGCAAGTCAAGCATTTTGCCTAGTTTGGAAAACCACCAGTCAAAACTTACTTCCAGATTTCTCCTGTGTTTCTTGGGAAGTTGTATCTCACATGTAACACTGTTGGTCATTATGTGGGCATAAGACATCCCGGTGTGCCCAAACACAAAACAGGCAAAGACATTTTACCGTCATCTGCATCAGCCAAAACAGCCATACAGTATCTTTTTTAATACTGTG
Source organism: Falco punctatus (assembly GCF_963210335.1). Lineage (NCBI taxonomy): Eukaryota > Metazoa > Chordata > Aves > Falconiformes > Falconidae > Falco > Falco punctatus. The sequence continues at coordinate 79,740,952 of NC_137586.1, forward strand.
GTTAATAATTGGATACCTCCCAGTTTTGGTTTACTTTTCTCCCAATTTAAAACTGCTGAAAAATGGAGTTTTGATACCATTGACAGATAACATTTCAGTATGTCATAACAGCAAGGTTTTGATTCAAAATTACCTATTAAAAAATTTAATTAATTGATTGTTGGGGCTAGGGTGTGATGGGGCTTAGCACAAGGTACAGGAAACCACAACAGGGGTAGCTGTGGCATACTTCACACTTTGCAGCTGGCGGTGTAGATACACCTTGAATTGTAGGACAGAGGGTTGGGGTGTGCAGCACAGTTTGCTGGAATTATAGCCGAAGGATACTCAAGAATATACTAAGAGAGTTGGCTGCAGGGAAGATCCTGGGAACGGGTCTGAAGCCTCATCCCAACCCCTCTGCAAACAATGGGAAGAGATCCACCCACCACCCTGAACTTTGGATCCATCGAACAGCAAATATGCTGCTGCTGACGTCAGCTTTACAAACCAGAAACACCCCCTGACTGCATGAAAAACACGGCGATCCTTAGATGAGTATAGCGTATGCAAATCAGCTTGTGAAATCCTAACCCTTAGAGAGAAGCACATAAGACAGCAGCTTATTTTTTCACTTCTGACCCCTGCAAATACCTCATGAATAAATCCACGAGGGTAATCATAGGTAAAGAGAAAGGGGTAAAATCTCCTCTCAGTTCTGCAAGTGAAAAGATGGGAAGCCGAGACGTTTCGTATGAGAGGATGGAGTTTGTTTCTGCAACATAGATGCTGCCCAAGTAGGGTAATCAGGAGCATACTGCCAAGGAACTCAAAACATCAGACATCCCAGACTTTTCTGTGTTTATTTTTAATTTTGTTTATCAGCTATTGCCCCCCCCCCCCCCCCCCCCCCCGGCACTTTGCATGTTTATTCCTGACGTTACAGGGAAAGGGTTGCTTTCCCCTCCATGCACTAGAATAGCTTACACTATAAACTTGCCCCTGATGGGAACCATTTCCTGCAGGAAGTGCTAGGAAACAATTTGTCTTTAGTAGACGATTTTGCTATCAAGTGCATTTCCTAGGAAATGTATGTCATAAGGCTAACTAAATTGGATAACACGCAGCGCCCTTCCAATCTCCTGAGCTGAATCCATTTGGATATCCAACACATTTTAATGGGTCATGTTCTGCTTCATTACACAGTCTGCAGCTCCTGAGCAGCAGGGAAGCAGGTCCCTGTTTCTCATAAACTATTTCACGTCCCTTTTACTGTTGGGGAAGTGCTTTTAATGAACACTGAATAGCTTTCCAGCCGAAATAAGGCATGTTGTGTAACAGAAATGCCCACCACTAAATGGTAAAACTGCCTTTTATTGCAGAAAAATGGCCTCATTTTAACAATCATTATCAATTCTGAGAAGTGATAAAGGCATAATAACACGCGGGAGTGAGATGCCAACAGCACGTACTAAAAGACAGCTAGCTCCTCTCAAAACCATCATGAAAACGTGCTATACACTGTCAAGTCCCATTCTCCTCTCCCATTCCCAAAGCGCTGGGCTGAGATTGAAGCTCCAAAGGGCAGTGGAGATGACTCTCCACATGGTTCTACAAAGCCTGTGGGCTGGGAGACCTCTCATCGGGAAGCGTGTGCCCTCTGACACCAGCCCCCTGTGGTCTGCAGAAGCTTTATAAAGCCATACTTGCTTACAGCACACCTTCATTTCTTCAGTATTCAGTATTTGTAATACATAATTTCCTTCTACACAAAGTTTGCATGCTGACATTTTCTCTCAATAAGACAGTTTGGCGTATCTGATTATTTGATGAAAAACATAGATTAAGGAAATTTACAGACTCTTCACATTCTTCACTCCTTCCCTGTTTTTCATTTCATGCTGCATGTCTGGTCACCTGAATCACATGTTAATTTTTCTGTTTCCTGATTAGATAAATGGAAACCTTAAAACAGGAGAATATACGTGGGGTAGTTATTTAAAATGTGGGGGTGTTCCAAGGAATGCTTTTTAAACTTGTTTTACTGTAGAGATTTACAAACCACTGAAGCCAATTACCTGCTGAAACAAATAAACAAATATAAAACTGGTATTACTGTGAAAGAGCTATTCTATTTCTTTCACTTGTTAGTGTCCAACACTAACAAGCTACCTTTTCCTTTTAAATATTTGGTAACTTTGTACTTTAAAAAGTAATTTCCAGTATCTGGCAATAAAAAGTAGTGGACACTGTCCGATTATATTTTACGTCTGAAAAGTCCAGAAAAGGATTAAAAATGTTTTCAAAACATGAAACGTGAAGTTCTTGAACTCCTCGTAACTGCAAGGAAAAGTTTTTATTTACCACTGTTTGACTTGGAGCTCCAGGCCTGCAGGTTTTAACTTAAAATATTAATCAGGGTGAGATTATATGTTTGAAGTTTTTGCATCTCCTTTCAGTAGAGGAACGTATTATATATTTGAGGCTTCTTTAGGGCAGGGAATGCCAAAATGACAGATTGTTTCTTTTAATGTGGAAGTTCAGTATTGATGGAATTTGAATAGATGCTGCATGATGTCCTGCAGGCCCACAGACACCGGCTGTTATTCCCCAGAGATTACTATCTACCGGTAGATGAAGAAGCCAACTGCATTGATCGCAATACCAAAGAGACAGTATCTATTGATGAAGCGGTTGCTCACATCCGTAGGGAGTTAAAGGAATAATTATGGGCAGAAAGGCAAGGCCAGCAGTCTGGCATCACCATAAGTTTGAAATTAAGGCTGTGCTCCATGCATGGCACTGCACAGCAATGGTAACAGCACAAGGCAAGCCAGCCGGTTGAGGGTGAAGCTCACAGTATTTGGTTTCTTAACTTGTTTTTTCCTAGCTCCTCTGCAAGCTTTCAAACAAGGTTTGTGAATATTTACTTCCCAGCTGTCTAATCGAGGGTGGAGATGCAACTGGGGATGCTTTGGAAAGATTAGAAATGCACCTGCCAACAGAGATCATTTGATCTTTGTGCACGACCTGCTGCAGGATACAGCTTCATGGTGAAAGTTCTTTATGTCACGTCCTTGAGTACCAAAACAATATATACAGAAATATGTATTCTTTCAGTTGCATGAAATGATGACAGATGTATCTCTGAAATTATAACACTCCCCAAAACGTTCCAGCAGAAGCACAGAAGAGCTACGTACTAACTACTCAAGTTATTGGCATTTAACTTTTGTATGGACAACCAATGCTGATAAGAGATCGGTCAACAATCAAAGAATAGCCAATAAAAGAAAAAAAAATTGCTTCCCAAAGTTCAAAGATTTTAGAGTGCATGAATGGAAACAAAACTACATGAAGAGCATTAAACTTAACCAACTGAAAAACTTAACCAACTGAAAAATGGTTTTCACATGGACTGAGAAAAGCAAATATTTCTGGTATCATCTTACTTTTAACTGGATCTAAACCAAATCCTAAATTTGGAGTCATTCAGCAGTGCATCTCTAGTAGCAGTCATGACCTAACATCATTCTAGGCATGCTTGTATATCTGTTTTCCATATCGCCTGCCATCATATCGGACCACGAGTGCAATAAATTGCCCATAGACCTTGTGGGCCTCATATTTTACAGGACTGGCTTTCATCATCCTGCTATACTTCTTGATCCTATTACATGAATTGGTGTGTTGAAGCTGGCAACATTAATAAAAATAACAATAATTCTATGGCTCTGAACTTTACTTGAATAAAATGAAATTTCAAGTTATATAAAGCAGACTAATATAAAATCTTTTCTGGTGATTACACAGAAGGGTAAACATTCTGGTCATTTATAATTTTCACCAAGCACTCATACCTCTTTTCCCTAAATATGCACTAGCAATAAAGTAATTTTATTTTAAAGCAAATATCTATGCATATTACAGTGCTCTGAGACTGTTTTACCTCTGCCATAAAATCTCAATTACAATGAATTATCATTTTTATCTTTTTTTATTTGAGATAGATCCATGTAGCGCAAACCTAGATCAGATTCTAGTAATAATTCTTTGCAGAGACACAGTAAGAAAAGATATATATATATACATGTACGCACACAAATGTCACCACATATTTGTGTATGTACATGTATAGTTATAAGTATAAATATAAATATAGCTATAAATATAAATAATATAAATACATATAAATATAAATATAAACATAAATATAAATATAAACATAAATATAAATATCAGTGCATTAAGTTTCACTATAAAGCTGCAGTAGTTAGAGTTGTAGTGCTAAAACTCCCATGGGAATTTTGCTATACTCTGAGATTTTGCAGGAGGAGAGGAAAGGGAGGGAATGTGCTTTGGTACAACTGCCAGTCCTGCAGAGCTTTGGCAGTCTCACTGCAAAAAAGCAGCCTTCTCTGTGCTGTAGACAATTACTAGAGCAAATTTATTCACCTGACTTCACAGAAAAAAAAGCCAGCATAACTAACCTGAGCCAATATATGCCAATATATACAGAATAGTTACATGAAAACATATACTGAATAGTCAAATGTATCACAATGTATTAAATCTATCTGTTAAAAAAAAATAATTTATGTCTGAAATATACATTTTGAAAATACCAGATTGCTGCTTAAGGAAACTCCCACCTTTTGAATTCCAATCTAAAATTAACCTGTTTTGTGAAAACACACCTTTTTAATCAATTTTTATTTGATGAGGTATAAAGACTTTCAATATAGGAAAATAATACATGGTGTCACAGACGTTTCTGTCATAAAAATGGCAGAGGAATATGCATGCCGTAGATTTGGATATATCTATTTTTAATTCCTCTTTACTGTTTTCAGACATTGGAGGCATTTTCCCATCCATGACACACTAACTCGTATTCTGTAAACAATTCTGCACTGTGCAGTATGGCATTGAACGCGGTTCAATGAATTGAGCTGAATGCCGTGGAAGCACTTATATGCGTAGAATTTTGCAAAGGCCTATTTGCATTTTTTATTACTGATAACATCTAGTCTATATTTGATTTTTTCAATGAAAAGATCTTTACTTTGCCAATATGTACACTGTATGAGAAAAGCTAAGCCTTAAGGCTCACCTCTCATAACAGAAAAAAAATTCAGTATTAGAGTTATATGATTTTAAATCTTGGTGGGTTTTCTATTAGAGTTTAACAGATACAGAAAATTGAAATTCTCACTGTTTTTGCAAAGGCTGCAGATATTTCAGTTTTACTGGTACAATTATCTCAGTAACACATTACATGCAGAAGCAAGCAATTTTCTTTCCCAGTGTATCAGCTATGAAATTAAATCTATGCAATTATACCCCTATTGTTTCAAAACAATGCATCCCTTGCTTTCATATGCATTCTATATGTTATTATGAGAAATGAAGAGAATACATAATTAGCACCTCCATCGTGCCACGGTGTGTTTCAGGATGTCGTTCACCTGGTGAAGCCGAAGTGCCAAACCTGTGTGTGCACGGTGGAGGTGACCCCCAGCTCTGCAAGGGGACCGAAGGAAAAGGCGCCAGCTCTTACCTGTAGGCTGTTGAAGATGATGAAGAAGACTAACATCCAGAGGTGCCGGTAAGCCATGTGCAGTCCTCCCCACAGCCAGGTGACAGAAATCAGGGCAAAGAGGTACAAGACCAAGGGGATCTCTGAAAACCACAAACACAGCATTTCAGATGGTGCGCCCTGGGAAAAACACCTTTTAAAACTTTACTGACACAGGACCCAGTTTTGCCATCTCTGGCCAACCTTGGAGTTCATTCTCCAGCTATAGGCAGACCTTTTCTTGGTCCTAGGGCTTTTGGGGACCCCCCCTGGGGCCAGGAGACCAGGAGGAGGGCATGGACATGCAGGGGACAGGGAGGTGGGGGGTCAAGGGGGCACAGCCCTGCTCAGCAAAGCAGACATGGCTGCTTTACACGTGGGAAGAGCACACATGGAGTCAGAAAATGTGCTGAACTTGGGGGAAGCACGGGAAAGCTCTTGGCAAGCTCTGGAAATTTTGGGAGGAAATGGATTTTCAAGACTTGAGAGGAAAGGAAAAGAACAAAAGGATTACCAATACAAAAACTGCCACAGCTCTGGCAATTTATAGAATTATATAGAAATTTTAATAATCGCTTATTCTCCAATTTGTTGTTACTTTCACTGCAAGCTGAACATGAGAAGGCATCTGACCCTATAAAGTTGTAAGTGACGACCTCCACTCGGTCAAGGAGTCCCCCAAAGACAGGCTTTGCACCAGTTAACTTTATTCATCTTCAAAAATACGTGCAGAATCTGTCCTTAAGCACACACATACAGCTGCATTTTATATTCCCTGCTGTTATTTACAGCATAAAAGATTTAAGGAATGCTGGCAGGAAGATGTCTGCATGCACAAAGTTTGCTAGAAGGAAAGCAGAAGTTAGCTAATTAGCTTTCGCTCACTCCCGCTCTGTGGCCGCCGGCCAGACATACCATGCTGACCCCCTCCCCATGTTGACCGTAGTCATGGCAGACTTCAAAGTCCATGTTCGCCCAGGCCTGTAGGCTGCAGGGGCAGAGGTGCTGGGCCAGGCACTGCTGCTCTCTGCACCAGCAAACATCGGGCATGTGCTTCTGACAGGCATCATTCCAGAAACAGCAGTTTGGGAGCGCTTTAGGCATTTTGTTTAATACTGCACAAATACTAAGTGCCTTCTGGATGTAGGCAACAGCCTAAAGACTGCTTCCCAGCGAGGCGGGCAGTAGTTGCTCCAGGACTATAACTATTGCTCTGGCAGAAATGCATGTGTGTATTGTTATCACAAGGGAATGGCGTGAAGCGAAGCACAACGTGAAGTGAAGCACAATGTGAGCGGGTATTGTGCTCCTGAAGTTTCCCCTGTTAAAGCCTAACAGAGCTCAGTAAAACCTGGGGTGCAAACCTGGGCTGTTCTGCAACCACCGTTGGGTAGTGTGACATAACCTTTAACAAAGATATGTATTTCCTTAGCGAATTATAACAAGATAACATTACACGTGGAAATTAACATCATGCTAGGGCTATGGTAACCTAGGACTAGAGGTAATAAAAATGCAGTATTAAAATAAACTTAGTTCTTTGGAACAGTTAACAAGGTCTTGCTTCTTCTGCGGGGGGGGTGGGGGGTGGGGGGGGTGGGGGCAGGGCGTCAGGAAACCTACCTGTTTTTACTGGAAAATAGCAAAGGCTATTAAAACACTAAAAATAAAAAAATCAAGTCCCCTACACAAAGGCATTTGAAAGCTCATCTCTAATTACCATTAAGATACTCCCATCCTGCCACTTATGTCTGAGGACATGAGATAAATCCTCACCAGCTTGGCCACGGGTAAAGGGTGCTATTCCTGTGCAGGCAGGGCTGCTGGCTTGCTCCCAGTGGATGGGAGGATGCAGTGCGGTGAGCCCCAGGCAGCCAGGGACATCTGGTAGGACTTGAGGAGGCAGCATGGGTGGGCACTGGTGCCCTGGCATGGCATTAGATCTAAAGGAGATCTAAAGGATCTATACATGGTGAGCACATACAACAGAGGCCCTGTGGAAGACCTGTTCCTGATGAAGAGTCCAGACTGGATAATCTTGGTTGTCCCAAATGACAGTCGATGCCCATTAGGCACCTGAATCACCTCTTCCATGGAGAGCTGTGGTCTGGCCAAAATTTACTGAAGGTCTAAGACTTCCCAAGGACCCCTGATCCAGAACATAACATTAATAATACACATGTATTTTTCAAAACAGCATCAGGCGTCAAAGATTAAGGCTATGTACCTCTGCTATTTGTCTGGGAGGAACTCGATTTTACAGTTAGGTGAATAGACTGGAAATGCAACATATTTCTCATGCTGCACTCCAGGGTCACTAGTACTCCTGGCACCCAAAGCACCCATTTCAAAGTCCCTTGGGCAAAATGGAAAAATCCCTTGTGGCTTCCACAGATGTTGAAACAAGCTTTCCTTTAACAGCTACTAATATACATGACCGACATCACAATGCTTATACAATTAACCAAGTATGCCAGGCCCTCTAAAGTAGCAGGTAGTACAGTAAGAAATAGAGCATTACGTATTTCTCATTATCCTACATGGCATACACTAATGAATCCAAATACTTATTAGATGTGTACTTAACAATGTTCAGAAAAAAAATATTAAATATATATATATAGAAAAGAACAGGCAACCTCAAAGTTTTCGATGCTATAACAACAAAATTTACCAAACTAAAATATAAGAAATCACACACCAACAAATGCTGCTTTTTTAAAATGTAATTCTATGGGTAAACTCAGTACTAATCTGTAGAGCAACTCATTAATTTATTTGTGCACAAATCTGAATGAAATAATGTCAACTATTCTTGTTTAATTCTCAAAATCATACAAAAAAATCCAGCTGCTTATGAAATTCAACTGGTATAATGGACTGGCAACTAATGATCACTAATGTATACAATTCTAAGTGCTGTACATAGACCAAAGCGAACAACAAAGAGTATTGTCTTGGGAGGTTCGAATAATGATTTGGCTTTTTTATTTGGTAGCCCAAAGCTGGGAGGATGAGGAGGAACAAAGAAGAAAAAAGTGGAAGCAGAGGCAAAGAGAAAAAGAAGACAACAAGGTGACTTGCAGTGTTCCCCACCATGATCCACTGTGAGATCTTTGAAGGTTCACCCCATGGCAAGTGGAGATCGAGGTGGATTTGCATGTGTCACTGTAATTTCACTGAACGGTGGGACACTCACGTGGCTAACCTCTTTTATCCCTACGCACCACCTATGAAAGAATAATTTGATGGTGCCTGCCACAACCTAATAATTTACCATGGAGGCAAGCAGCAATGGAAATCCTCCGGCAAAATTTCAGTCACCAATTGCCCACGGTGCATGGAAAACCAACAGGTGAGCACTTGGGCAGAGGGAAAACTTACTACGTGAAGGAACGAACAACTTACTTGAACAAAGGCATCAAAACAGAAATGTCTCATAAGCCCTATGAAACGACAATCAGTTCATCGCCCTGGAGAAAGCCTGTATCACCACTAGGAAAATTTAACTGACACCAATTAGAACACCACCACACTGCTTTTATGGATTGCCAACACTAGAACCCTTTTTCAGGACACGGGATTAGTCCCTTCGGAATACCATGTTCAGTCAAGCCAGCTGGTTTTTAATGATGTTTTTGCTAGTGGTAGCCAGCAAAAAGCGTAACTTCTCAGTCTGAATGAGATTATATATTTCAGAAGACAATACATCATCTTCTTATTAGAACAGACATGTAATTCAAAAGAAATTAAATTTCATATTCTGATATTGCCAATTTCCTGTGTCTTCTGCCTGCAGAGTTAGAACTACTCCTGAACTTCATGTGTTCAGTCTGTTTTTGTCACAAAACTGCCAGGTAGACTGCCTGAAGGCTTTTTTCCATACCTGATATCAATAAAATCATCCAGGACAATGAGTCTTAACAGTCAAAAATGTTAAATCAAACAGAAACCAATAAAACTGGAATTATTAAATAATATTAAGACTCTGAAGTGTAATGCTGAGTATGTCTTTGCAGCAAACACGTAGATGATTTCACTATGGGAAACAAAGAATGCGCTATGCTTTCATAACACAGCCAAATATTTGTACTCTCACCACTGTGTTTGCCCAAATTATGTCTTTTTCTATTGCCTGAAGTGTTTAATTTTTTTTCTAAAAATAGGAAAGTCAATAAAAGAAGCAATTAAATAATACGGCTTTAATGATCTTCTGAGTTTACCCATAAATATTTACTATGTGTCTTCCCCTTAGGTTGTTAAACTGATAATGCAACTTTAATTGCTCTTAATTGTTTTTGGCTAGACATGAAGACCTACTGCAAAATCTGAAAGATCTTTACAAACATTTTTTCCTAGATGATTGGGGAGAATGTATTGCATAACAGAATTTCATCGATTTGTGGGAGACCTAAATTAGTAAAACATTTAGAGAATATTGCTTAAGAAGTCATGGGTTAAACTTAGCAACAAAACTATGAAAATGCCACAAAACCAATTTTTTTTTTTTTTTTAAATAAGCTCAAATAACCACATTCCAAATCCTGCTGGCTCCATTTTCAATTGCTTTTGACAACTGCTGTAGAAAAGGAGTTTCCTAACAGGATTTTGTGGCCAAAATAAAGAAGCTAACAGATTCCCTCATAGAGTTTAGAGGAGAAAATACCACCACCATGACCAACATGCAATCAGTGATTTATGACAAAACCTCTGATTCCAGACTGGGAATGTTAAAGACATGCAGGATTCAATGGTAGCTCGTACTGAAGATCAGAAAGCTGGCAGGTACATGTCCATGAAACCCAATTGGACAAAGCTGTTTATCAATTATTTGTAGAAATAGGAAGCAGCAAACCTGTTTATTATTTCATTTTATTATTATCATTAATTTATATATTTTTGGTCTGCTGCTTCTTGTGGCAAGGAAGATTTTGCAGTCAAAGAATACCTCCTAAAACTGAAGCACACCTCCTGCTAAGCATAAAGGCTACATCACTGCTACAAAATCATAGAAGACTGACCTCTCTAATGTTTCCACTAAATCTCAATTTTTCAGCAAACTTTCTCATACATGTGTAAGACACTTTATGGTATAATCATAGAACCATAACCAAATGAAAGACCAGGAATCTTAGGATAGTTTATGTTATTAGCATTATGCAGGGAACATGGTAAATACCAGAAGAACAGCAAATAAAAAAGAAAGAAAAATTCCAAGCTACTGATCTCTACATAATAAAATTATTTAGAACTATTATGCAAAACATTATACAAGTGCTAAATTCACAACTGTACAGGCATAACTCATGCAAATTTACTTGCTTCTGAAGATTTCTTTAAAGGAAGAAATCTAATTTGGGCATGTGAAACACAGTGCAAACAATCTAAATTACATGAGTGCAGATGATGCATTGAAGTTATTATCTCATTCAGATCTTTGTTCTTTATTTCAGCTTGTAATTATGCTTGTGCATTTTGTCTTAACTGCATTTGTAAAAATCTCGGAGGCAAAGATTTGTTTTCCTCTTAATTACAAAAAAGAAAAGGCCCTGGAGCACTATGAAGACAAATATTATATCCAATGTGATAAATACTGTGAATACTGTACATAAGTTCAGAGGTAGCCAACACCTGGCTCTTGATTTCTAGATGCATCTTGTCATCTCAAGATGAAAGCACTCCTGCAATTCATTGTTCCTTTGATTCTCTTAGATACATGATATGTATCTAATAATTCAAGATAAAGATTTTAGCATACAGCTCACAGGATAAGGAAGACATATAACTACAGGTTTAGATACACATTCTCACTTAGAATCAAAAGCCCTGTCCTCAGCGTCAGCTCCAGAGCTCAGAAGCATGGTTGGAATGTCCTGCACTTGCATTTTGTGCAGCTTATTTGTTTCTTCAGAAGATCAGATGGTAATAGGTATAGGTGGACCATCTAACATGTTCTGTCATGATCAGGAATTGCATACTGCTAAGACAATAAATATATTAAAGAAAATTATATGAAGGAACATGCAAGAAGGTAGTTAAATTTTTACAGCTAAATATCTAAGGCATTCTTCATGAAGTTCTATTTTGGCAACATAAAGTTTTAATCTTTAAATTAATTCTGGCACATTTACAATGATGATATCTGAATCGGGTAAGTTCTACTGCATATTTATGTGTAGGGCGCGAAACTACACCACTACATGTTGTTCAGTAAGTGGAGGTCATCTATTCACAAAGGTATTACCAGAAAAAAATGCAGGTGATTTTTCAATTCAATTTTTTTTTTTATTTTCAAGTATTTTTGTGGAATTATGAAAGGTTAGCAAAAAGCTGGAAAATAAAATTATACATATTGGATTGCTGTCCTGTTCATCTCCAGTTTCTACGTTTGCATATTAGGACTGTCAAGAGAAAACAATCATCTCTTACATATGCCTATTCCAATCTCCTGTTACTTCAGCCAGATACAACCATCCTGCTTTATACCACTTGATTTCCTTCAAAAGCAGTCTTTCTTGTTGCAAACTTAAATATTAGTTCACCCAGGAGCTGTTTATCCAATGCACCCTTCTGACTTGGCTCCTGTCAAGGCTAACTATTGAGAAGTTAGTTTCTATATATAGCTGAATAATCAGTCAACAGAGCATGTTTGCTGAAGGGCTGGCACACTGAATCAGAAAGTCTCTTTCCTAGTGAACTCAATGCATATCTTTGGAAGAGTGTGGCTAGCAGCAAACTCTCTGCTCCTACAGACAGAACAGAATAGTAAACGACAGTACTGCTACCTAAGCTCAAGGAGATGTTTTACTAGAGCAGACAGAATTTATTTTAATAGCTGTGGAAGACTAATTTTGTGGCCCTTTACAATGGTGCAACTGCACCGATAGATAAGGGAAGAGCAAGTGATGTCATCCATCTTGACTTCTCTAAGGCAGTCTCTTTGATATGGTCCCATGCACCTTCCTTGTCTCTGAATTGGAGAGATATGGGTTCGATAGATGGACTACTTGACGAATAAGGAACTGGCTAGATGGAGACATCCAAAGAATTGAAGTCAATGGTTCAACATCCAAATGCAGACCAATAACAACCAGTGTCCTTTAGGGGTTCATCCTGGGGCCCATACTGACCAATATCTTTATTAATGACAGAGACAGTGGGATTGAGTGCCCCCTCAGCAAGTTTGTGGATGACACCAAGCAGAGTGGTGTAGCTGATTTGGTTGAGGGAGGATATGCCATCCAGCGGGACCTTGACAGGCTGGAGAAGCAGGCCCATGTGAACCTCATGAAGTCCAACAAGGACAAGTGCAAGGTCCTGCATCTGGGTCGGGGCAACCTCTAGTATCAGTACACAGTGGGAGGTGAAGAACTGAGAGCAGTCCTGCAGAGAATCGGGGATATTGGCAGGTGGAACAGCCCAGAAAGTAAATTGTATCCTGGGCTGCATCAAAAGAAGAGTGGCCATCAGGTCAAGGTGATTACAGCCCCCTGCTCTGCTCTGGAAAGACTCCCCCCCTGCAGTACTGTGTTCAGCTCTGCCACCTCCAGCACCAGAAGGACATGGACTTGTTAAAGTGGGTCCAGAGGAGGGCCACAAAGATGGTCAGTGGGCTGGGGCACCTCTGCTGTAGGGAAAGGTTGAGAGAGTTGCAGCTGTTCACCCTGGAAAAGAGATGGCTCTGGGGACACCTTAGCACAGCCTTTCACAATTTAAAGAGGGCTTATAAAAAAGACAAAGACTTTTTACCAGGGCCTGTAGTGACAGGACAAAGGGCAATGTTTTTAAACTGAAAGAGGGTAGATTTACAATGAATAAAAGGAAGAAATTTTTTACAGTGAGGGTGGTAAATCAAGGAAACAGGTTGTTCAGAGAAGTGGTGGATGTCCCATCTTTGGAAGTGTTCAAGGCCAGGTTGGTTGGGGTTTTAAGCAACATGATCCTAGTGGAAGGTGTCCCTGCCCATGGCAGGGGGGGTGGACTAGATGATCTTTAAAGGTCCCTTCCAACACAAATCATTCTATGATTCTGTGATTCTGGACAGTTCAAGATGAAACTTCTTTGAAAGGTAAGCTTTGGAGTATTTCAACAACAGTAGAAAAGAGAGTAAGAAAAAATTTTGGCTCGGTTTTTAGCTTAGCCACTTGCATATTCAATTTATTTGAAAAAAAAAAAACCCAGTAGATAGTACAAATCTTCCTATTAAGTTTCTATTGAAGTTAGTAATGGCCTTCGTCAAGTAGACATTACAAATATGGAACTTCAGAATTACCAGCTATATTTTAAGAGGCTTTTCCTACAATCTATGAAATGATTGAAAGTATGTACACTTAGAAGCCAGATAATTTTTTTTTTTCCCTTCAAAATCTGCATATCCAACCCATTTTTCTGTTTCATGGTAAAATGCAAGCCAGTGACCTTGCTGTTTTATTTTTATTGACAACATTCAGCAATGCTTTGCATGAATTATTGCAGAATCCACATGGGGTCATCTGTATCACACTGCAACTTTAACTATATTCTAACTGAATGACTCCTAGAAAGGAAATAAACAGTACTAGTTCAAATATTCACATGCAAATAGGTATTTGTATGAATATCTATGTAGAAATGATAATTACATGCCTATATATGGCACTTTTTCCTTTCTGCATTACTCTTCGCTCTCTGGAATTTAAATGAACAGGTGTCCACAATTACACGTAAAAGCATATTTAGAAATATTTTTGTCTATGTTTACAGCTCTCTACACTTGCTATGTCAGAATTGTTTACAGTGTCATTCACCTGGAATTTTATTCTCTTTCTAGAAAGGCTAACTAATGGACAACAGACAGTTTTTCAAAGCAGCAATATTATTTTTTTCCCCACTACTTACTTTTTGTAGTTTGGGTACTGAACCTCACGATTTTTTGCTGTAGGAATTTGTTGTTGTGGGTGACTGAACAGGGGGTAAATCAGTATAGGCATGACAGCCAGAGACAAGCTAGAATAAGAGACTAAACACAGGCAACTGTTGCTTGGTAGGCCCACCTTTCCTCTAGTTTTGGAGGGAACAGAGAGAAACCCTGGCATATTCACTGCCACATGCAACTTAAGGAGGCAACGATGCCCAAAGACCCCCCTACCCCATAGGGTCTTGTAAGCCGTGCTGAAGCCAAAACTCAGTGTGGGTGCGATCCAAGACCCCCTCTCAGTTGCAGAAGCAAGATATCACCATGCAGCTGATTGCGGGCAACTTTGCTGGGATGAAAAACATCGTTTCCCACAGCATCCTCTAAGGTGGTTGCAAATAACAGCACTGAAGCGGGAGTAGGTCCCACTGAGTTTGTAAGAACATTGAGTCAGGGCAGTGAACTTCCCCAAAGAGTGAGTCATATGGCAAGATTCAAAATTTAGAAGTGGTAATGGGTCTTACCTCTGCAAATTGCTTTTGAATATGTCTTCAAAAGCACAATATACCCATAAAAATAATGTAAATATACTAACACCACCTCAAATTTCAGGAGAGAAATATTCAGTCAGAAAGCAGAGGCCTTTAGTTAACAGTTCGTACCATGTCATGTAGTTACAGGCAATGCTACAAACTACAGAAATCACCAGCCTCTCTTTCTGGAGGCTTACACTATAAACACAGCTACACAGAGAGCCCTTATACAACCCCGGGCACCGTAAACCTCAGCAGGCAGCTCTGTTTTTTTCCTCCAAAATAGCCTCTTAACAACTTGCTCTTACCCACACTGCACGAGGTACTTCCATTTGTGCTTGCAAAAGCCCTGTGGTAGCAAAACACTAGTTTACTGTGCAGGTGAAAAAGTAGTAAAAGTTACAACCTGTTTTTTTGGAGGCAGGGGGGCGAAAAAAAAAGCTACTACTGACATTTTATTGAACATGTTTCTTCCTGATGGTTTAGTTTTGGTTTTGTTTTTTTCTTTCTGAGATCCTTGCATACCATTTTCTGGACTTTATTGGAGAAAGATCTTGCATTCTATGTTAAATCAAACAAAGTTTTGTTTCGACCCTATTATTTCAGATCTTTATGTTATGTAGATATAACTCCTATTAGTACTTTCTGCCAACTTGCATGCCAACTTTATTTATGGTATTGTTTCAATATTCAGTATTTTTTTATTTTAACAGCTTTGAGACAAGCCTAAACCTTCAACGTATGAATATGGAATCTCCATCCTTAGAGGTACTAAAAAAAAGTTATTTATAAATAAATAAACTCTATTATTCAAGACTGAATAAGGCGCCACCTTTGCGATTGCTCCAGGCAGTCCCTTTTATACCAGAAAGAAATGAAAAAGTAAAGTGTAACTAAGGTCTTGACTATCATACTTATAAGCTATGTTTATCAGACCTTATCCAGATTCATATAGCTCTTAGTGAAGCAGACATTTTGTCACTAAGAAAGAAATCAGTATTTTAAGAAATATCCAGATAATACGTATTTATTTTCATTTTCTCATAAAAGGAATATATTTCTATAACCCAAATGTTAAAAATATATTTGCACTTTTTTATAAAACTCAGGGTTTTTTCCCAAAAACATCATGAAAACAAAAGAAATATTCTAAGCTTCCCACAGAGTGTCCTATTATTATGGTATTGGTCTAAACTGCTCCAACTTTATTTTGGGAACATTATTGTATTTGAAATTGTTCTGACAAAGGAGACCAGCCGATACTTCCTGTTTTGCACAAGACAGATCTTTTCTTTCAAGCACGTTTCAGTTGCGAGCAGCTCTAGGAAATTTCAAAACAGAGGCATTAACTCCGAACACTCCAGCGTGCAGCCACTGAATATACTGCAAAGCACAAGGGCCAGGACTGTGCCCATCACCTGGGCCGAGCAGAGGAGCGCAGCGTGGGTGCCTGCACTATTGCTAAAGCGATCGCGCCCCCTGAGCACCCCCAGCCCTCCCTGGGACAGGGCTGTTAGGCTCCCCCAGCTGCACAGGGACAGGGACACAGTCCCCCAGGCAGGGCGATGCTGCCTGTTATCGCTGTTCCTGTGACTAGACATAACCAGAGGTACTAATTTTTTGTTTTCGGTTTAACACGTATTTATCCTCCTAAGACAGTTAAGCATCTGCATAACTCACATCATCAAGTACCTTCGCAGACATCAAAGGGACCTCGAGCACACTGAATCTGACACAAATGCATAGGTATCTATGGAACTGTGGTTTCTCGTGGGGTTTTCTGAACTGGCGAGAACAGTCAGTACCATTCTGAGCACCCAGCTTGTTTCCACAGGTGTAGCCAACCCTTCATACCTGCGGCATTTGTTCTTCCTCTGAAAATATCATCATATGCTTTCCATTGCGGGGTCACCTGGTAGGCGTGGATGAACACCACAAAAACCACCACCAAGCACATTAATGGCACCAGAGCAGCGGTGAAGAGAGCAGCATATGCATTTGGAATGAAGCACCTGATGGGAATAAATGGAAAAAACCCGAAGTTAATAAACTTAGGAGGCACCTTGAACGGTTGTAAAATTTCAGAAACAAATGTTTTTGATGAGGCATATGCTTTACAAACCACAAATTCTTTAACTCTGTTCCCAGAGTAACCTTGATAGGATGGATTGGGTTCTGTCAGTTCTTATCTCCTTATCATTACCTTAAGGGGTATAACATTTGCACCTTAAAAGTATGCATGTTACATTTTTGCCTATCTAATGTTGGAGAGATTTAAACTGTTGCAATGGAACAATATTTTAACCAACTCCATGCATGCTATATTCATGTAATTTGATCACTCTTAGTCACCAAAGTCTAAAAGGGCATTATGCAATTTTCTATACTTAGCTCCTGAAACCACAAATTAAATTTTGAGAATTATATTTTTAAAATAAATGAACAAGTCTTAAAGGCAAGATAACTATTCCTCCTCAAGTTGTTGGAAATTATATGTCATTTGCACACTGAAGCCAAATGCTCCCTCCCTCCCATTTTTTTTTTATTTGTCCTATCTCTCCTTACCCTTTCCATTTATTAAAGTTATAATTATTTAAAAAGATGTGATGGGAACATGAGTTATTCCTGAAAAAGAGTCAAATTACACATATAAGATGATGACTTGAAGGATATGGAGATTGTAGTTAAAGAGAGCTCTTGACGGTATGAGAGATCAGGGGGTTCTGTGAACTCCCTGGAGATCAGTATGTGCTTTACAGGCACTGACCTACTCTAGAGATGACGCACAACGGAGCAGCCCAAGGGACGGCGCGGGAGTCAGTATGTCTAGAGAGTATGTGATCACTGCTATCCCTATTAAGAGGGTGTAACTTACCCAGCCCTTCTGTTTGTCAGGTCAGCTCTGCTAAACAAGTTTAGAGTCAATGCTAGTATAATATATATCTGAGAAAAGCCTGGGTACGTGTCTCACTGGTATACCTTCTGGGTTTGCTTAGGTGGGCATGTGTACTCTGTCCAGCAAGTCAAGACTGCATTCTGTGCCAGCTCTTCCAGAGCACGCTCTACACACCCTCAGCGAATGACAAAATAATATCCAGCAAAATCTAGGTACCTTCTACAACTGTCTTCAGAAGGTACAGGCTCAGTCAGACACCAAGCTAAGGTACCACCTGATAACATCACTGAGCAAGCAAATAAGCAACAGGAAGGTAGGAAGTCTCTACTGCAATTAAAGGTGGGTTTTTTTTCCCAGAATCATAGAATGGTTGAGGTAAGAAGACCCTGCTGGAGTCATTTTGTCCTCGCCTCCTGCTCAAGCTTGGACACACAGAGCTGGTTGCCCAGGACTGTGTCTAGATGTTTTTTTAGTATCTCCAAGGATGGAGACTCCATGACCTCTCTGGGAAACCTGTGCCAGTGCTCGGTCACCTGAACAGTGAGAAAGCGTTTCCTGATGTCCAGAGGGAACCTCCTGTGTTTCCGTGTGTGCCCACAGCCTCTGGTCCTGTCACTGGGCACCACTGACACCACCACCTGGCTCCCTCCTCTGTGCACCCTGCCTGCAAGTATTTATATACATTAAAAAGATGCTGCTGAGCCTTCTCTTCTCCAGTCTGAAGCATCCTGGCTCTCTCACCCTTTCCTCGGAGAGACGTCCCAGTCCCTTACTCACCTTGGTGGCCCCTTGTTGGACTTTGTGCAGTCTGCCCATCTCTCTTTTGTACTGAGAAGCATGGAACCGGACCCAGCGCTCCGCATCTGACCTCGTGAGCGCTGAGCAGAGGGGAACAATCATCTCCCTCAACCTGCTGCCAACACAGTTGTTCCCTGGACACAACATCTGATCCATTTCACCTTTCTAATTTTTACCATTTCTTAGGTGTGAAAGCTATTTTAGTTCCCCAAATGTGTTCTTGAGTGGGCCCAATTAGCATGAAGACATGAAGGCGCATTACCATAACCTACGCTGCTTTTCATGATTATACCAAAGCCAAGAATCTTAGCACAGGTATAGTCTCCTGTAAAATCATATTTATGTTCTGAAACCTGTAATTTATAAAATTTGTTATATTTTTATATTTCAGAGATCCCATATACTCTTAAAAGTCTGTCATCTGAATGTCTTGGAAGTTTTCCATGAACACTCCTTCATTTCAGTTAACAAAAGCTGCATGAATGAAAACCCACAGAGATGGATCACTTTTACTAATACCCCTGTGTACTTGCTCTAGAAAAGACACTGAAAATTTATGGAGACAAGAAATACACAAAGCCGTACTAACGTACAAAGCTTACTTTGGATTTCTTCCCTTCAAAGCAATGGTGAGCAACTCAACGACACCCACTACTTCCTGTGATCTTACTCACTTACAGTAGTGTGATGATGTATGTTGAAAGATATCTTTTATGCTGGAAATCACATGGGATATCATTATATGGACCAACTGAAAATATTTATTACACTTGACACTAGGGGTACACATTTACTGTTCCATTACCATGACACATTTGTCACATGGATCTACTGTGCGTCATATTCTTAGCACTGGATGGGAACAGAAGAAAAATATCCCAAAACATCAACTAAGTTGGTGTTTCAGAACACAACTATTCTACAGGAAAAGGCCTAGAAAGGCTGATGTGAAACTGGAATGAAATACATAATTACAAATCTTACTTGTTTAAAGAAGACCATTATGTCCTGCAGTATATCCTTCAAATATTTTATTTTTTTTTAAATAGGCACTAGACTGTAAAGTAAGTCTTTGATCCAGAGCCATTGTGCTTTCTTTGTTAGGTGAATAATATTAGGCTTTTGTTTTGTTTGTTTTGAATCTCATTAATAGCAAAAAAACCACCCAAAAAAACCAAAAAAAAAAACCCCAAACAAACCAAAACACCAAAAAAAAAAATTAATACAGCTACCAGTTGAAATGCATGCCTTCTGCAATGAGGACAAGAAAAATCAAACACTGTTAGCTTCTTCAGAGACTGTCATTTCAAAACAAAGTTTCTGTGACTTCTGTTCCCAAATTGTACATTGTTAGGTTTTTTATTTATTTATTTCCTGACTGTTTTGAGCAGCTTTGCTACCAGATTACATCTCTTCCAACACTGAAAAGACAACTGTATAGCTTTCATCCCAAGCTGCCTCCACTCTTGCCCTTCTTGATTTGTTATTGACCGAAGGGTCCATCTCTGGTTCTGTTTTGACCACTTTGTTCTGACCTCTGGCTTTGTTTTGACCCCTGATTTTGATTTTATTACTAAAAATTTCTCTGGTAACTTCAACAGTAAAATATTCCCATTGGTTGATTCTCCCTCACTACTCCTAGCCAAACTAATATATTTTCATTATCTTCAAGACCCGCTTTGCTAGCCCCCTGGTCTCCTACTCTACTCAGGGTGGCACTTGTCCCATAAACAGCACTCTACTTCCAGCTCAAATGTTTCTAAGTTACAAAATATTTCTTTTTCCAACTAATGAGAAGACTCAACACATTATCGAAAACCCTGTGTAGGTCTGTATCTGTTATAATCCTATTAAAGAGGCTAGAAATAATTTTAGAAATCATTGTCTTTAGTATGTGCCTTCTCCAAGGTATAGTTCCATACTTCTATTTGTTAATCATTTAAGAACTAAAAAACAAACAAACAAACAACAAAACCCCAAAACCAGCAACTATATTAGGGTTTTTTTTTTCCTTCAATACGAACCAATAAGACACTTAGTTTACATATTTTTTGCCACGACTAGAATGCTAAGAAACAGCTTTAATAGGTAAGACTTTTTTTTTCGAGAGAGAGAGCTACTGTAGATGTTCAATCTAAATCAAAACATGGAGGGACTAGGACATACAATTTAATAGACAATATAATCTTCCCTTTGGAAAAGACGTAATCTCAGGAAATCATATATATTTACGTCAATTCATTGATTAAAATGACCTCACTTACTGGCTGGTAAGAATCAGGGCTTTACCTTGGTTTTGCTTTCCACCCCTGCTTCTGATCTATAAAGAAGGATTACTAGTCCTGCTTTCTTCTCAAGGGGGTGAAGCATGTTTACGTGACCCTTGAAGTGTCTTTGCAAAGTCTTCTGTGACCTCTCAAACCATAAAATTTCCTTAAATCTGGAGAGGTATTGCAGCAACATGAGATATGGAAGGCCTCTTTTTATTTTTCTAATACTTTTAAAGGAAAAAGGGAAAGCAACTGACAAAATCTATAATGAAACTATTGGTTAACACAACTACATAATTGCTATTGAAAAAGGAAAAAGCATACAAACAAACAAACAAACAAAAAAACAAAACCAGTGCAAAACCCAAACCAAGCAATATTGCTAAGGAAATAAGGAATATTTTAAAAATCCAGGGAAGTATTCAGTGAAAGGACTGATGTAATTTGTTCCCTTCTAAGAAAGAAATAAATATTTTAAATAGCTCAATGTGTTACAGACAGTTTTATTCTGCCATTGCCATGCCTTAGATATTAAGGACTCAAATGATTAAGTCTAAGGACTAAGACTCCTTCAAATGTGTCTTGAAACTATGGATAGTTAAGTTTGACAAAAAATTGAGAGTGTTCTTGGCTATCAAGCACCTGGTGTTCTCATTTACTTTTGCCGGCAGGCAGCTAACCTTTTGACTTTTACTTGTCATGTGAGTTTCACTCCAGAGCTAGACCTAGATTACGATTGTGACAATTGTTGTTGCAACTTTTAAATGTATTATTCATTTTTATTTTCGTTATTATTATTCAATCCTGGGCACAAAGCTGGATAACTGTTGAACTTCTCCCTTGCTTTAGGCACAGCTGGTTGGCGGGCAGCCTGGCATGGAGAACAGGGGACTGTGGCACCATTTGAGTTTGCTCATACGGGGCATGTTACATCAGGAAAGTAAAAGGCAAAGGTCAGACACATGGATTTGCACTTATATTTGCATTTCATCACCTCCATTTAGAGAAAGAAATCATGTACCTAAAATAACTTAACAAAAGGCAAAGCCTGAATCACTTATTCATCGTTACTTAGCAAATTCTTCACAAAGGAGATGAGACAATGCTAAAAAATTAAAATAGGCAAGTTGAGTTATGATTAGACACACTTCCAGACGTTCACACATTGTGGGTTTTCTTAAAAAGCAACTCGCTCTGTTCCAGATCTCGGCTTTGCTGTGGAAGGCTACATTACCTCTGAGTTGGCACTTTGAATAGCTTCTTAGAACATGCTCAACAATTTTCCGCTAAGTGCAGAGCAGGCCAGACAATGGAAACATTTTTTTGCAAATAATTATGTGCTAAAAATTTGCTAATCTGACAGATTATCTGCAGCAAATTGTGTATGACCTGTATCTAAGCAACATACCAAAAAGTGAGATCTTTTGCTTTTATGAACTCATCCCAGATGATGATACCTATTATCTCCTTCTGATGTTTTGGGCAGCTTAACAGTTTGATAACCAAACCTCTTTTGAAAACATTGCAGATTTTTAATAGGCAGGAGCTCTGGGCTTTTAATTTTAACACAGTTCTTAAGTACAATCCTCTGAGAAGGTCTGATCTCTCGCATCTCAGAATCACCAACAAACTCAGTTCTCTGCTGTATGTTCATTTGCAATTTCAGCTGGCAAATTGCTCCCATGTGGGCCTACATCTAGCACAATAATTCTTAAAGGAGTTTATGTTTGGTCCCTTCTTCCAACTTTCTGCTTTTTTTGGAATACTGCTGTTCCTTGTATCAAATACCTTTGCGCCTTTTGGCAGTGAGGTGCAAACAGAAAGCAGTAAGCGCCCAGGTAAAGCTGTCGTGTTTTATTTCCCTTAGCACCAAGCCAGAGGCCCTGATCCATGGACACTTCACATGCGATTCGGGATTGCTAATGTTTTATGCACATGGACATCTACCACGACGGTAGAATCAAGGCAGTGAATCAAGGCAGAGCGGCTCATGAGCCACTGAGCTTTAAAGCAGAGCATTTTAAAGCAAGCAGGGGAAAAAAATGCTCATTTACTTTAAAAGTGTGTGCAGGAAAATGCCAGTTCTAGCAACTGTTTGAGATCGCATTGGCGGTGGACATACCCTCAGAGCTGGTAACTGTGCCAGCCTCTGCAGTGTCAATGCCTCCTGAGACTGACTAATTCCCTACCTGAACACAGCTCCTCTCTTTGTTTTATATTGCAGCAGTAGTTACATTCAACAAAGACATCAAAGCAACAGGATTAAGGTTTGTGCTGAGTTTTGTTTTCCACTCCCCTGATAGGGAAACATGCGGACAGTTCTCTTGTATGTGTTGGTTTTTTGGTTTTTCTTTTTTAAAAAAAGAAGCTTCTGTTTCTATAAACTGATGTGGAAAAAAACCAGCTTGAAAGGGTATGCTAGGCTTAAAATGAGTTAACATTTGAGATGATAGTCACTAGTTCCTGAGGAACTTCAAGGCATATTCACACCAGAGAGATTTCTGTTTCTAGAGTAGATAAGATTCTACAGATTTCTACAAGATTATACAAAAATTCAGAGTGCCTAAGGTACATGGGTTTACACCCCGCAGTCTTCATTCCACTTCATGCAGTCTTCCAGATATACTAACAGCAGACCGTGGAACACCCTGAAAACACAGACTTAACACTTTGTAAAACTCGGTGGAAGCCCGAATTAAAGCACTTGGCCCAATCTGATGTGCTTTATGGCTGTCTTGGGCAATGGAAGGTGGTGTAGCATTTATTTGGAGGGGTTTTTGACCTTTACCGAACAGATAGGAAGTTTGCAATCCAGCCAAAAAAACCCTGCATGTATGAGAGATGTCACCTTGCTGCCTATCATTGCAGCAAGCGTTGGCCCACGATGGTGTCGTGGTGTAACCCCAGCTGGCAATTAAGTAACAGCCAGGCAGACCCTTGCTCACACTTCGCCCACAGTGGGATGGCAATAGGGGAAAAGGTAAGATATGTAGGTTGAGATAAGAACAATTTAATAATTGAAATAAAATAAAATTTAATAATGATCACAACTGTAGTGAAAAGGGGAGAGAGAGGAATAAAATCCAAAGGGAAAAAGCAAACAAGTGATGCCCAGTACAGCTGCTCGCCACCCATGGAGCGATGCCCAGCCAGCCCCCAGCAGCAATTGGCCAGCCCTGGCCCACTCCCCCCGGTTTATATATGTTCTGTGGTATGGAACATCCCTTTGGCCAGCTGTCCTGGCTGTGCTCCTTCCCAGTTCCTTGTGCCACCTGCTCCCTGGAAGAGCATGGGAAACCGCAAAGTACTTGACTGAGGGTAAGCAGTACTTACAAACAAGTAAAACATCTGCGTGATATCAACATTATTCTCATAATAAATCCAAATCTCAGCATTCTACTGGCTACTAGGAAGAAAATTAACTCTATTCCAGCTGAAACTAGGACAGATGGTAGTACGAATACAGCTAAGGGATCACTTAACACGAGTGAGAATTCGAAAATATTTTTGAAGTACCATCAGAAACCACTCACAGTCCCTGTGAACCTCTTACTAAAGGAAACTGTACTGTGGCTGGGAACTAAAAAGCTTTTCTCTCCATAAAAAAGCTCTTCTCTATACCACCCCTATGTCATTAGTGCCTGATGTCTGTGTAGGCTGATAACAAACACAAAGCCTCTTCAACAAACCTGTTTCAGTGCTCCACAGCACTCACCTCTGGACACCATTTCCCAGTGTTAAATTTAACTCTTTCTTGGTGCAGTGTATGCACCTTAGATCTTGGCACAGTCAATCTGGGAAACAGCTTCTTCCCTTATTTGCAGCAATATTCTTTTATTTAATTGTAAATTGCTGTAAATTTCCCCTCTGGTCATCTTTTAACTGAACAGTCTTAGGTCCTTCTGTCTTTCTGAGCATACTTTATATTTAAGACTATCATGTGTCCTTAAGACTACACAGCTTTATATATATATAGACCAATATCATGTCTGCCTTTTGTGCTGCAGCACAAAGCTGTTGACTCATGCTCAGTTTATCATCCACAATATACATGATATCTTTTTGTGAAGAACTGGTAAACAGCCAGTTATTCCCCTTCCTATTTTTGCATAGCTAATTATTCTTGGCAAGATACAAGTCTTTCCACATGTCCCCACTGAATACTACTTTTTCCAGAACAGATCTCAGATGTCAATAACATTATGAACTACAACCAACTTTCACTGTACTTCTTTCCCAGTTTGTGCTGTGGTAAATTTGAATGGAAACTCCTTTATTCTAGGCTTGTATTATATAAGGCAAATGTAATATTTTCCAGTCCATTAGTAACCAAGAAAGATGTTGAACAATATTTGAAGGACATTTTAAAGTCACAATTCCTTGAGAAGTTTCATCCAAGAATTCTGAAAAATTTATCTGAGAACATAGTTAGTCTGTTTACTGCCTTTTTCAATATGTCTTGGAACATAAAGAGAAATTTGAGATTACTAGATATGTACTAACATTGCTCCAAAGGTCAGAAACTCAATGCGTATGAGAAATGATAAAACATTCAGCTCATGAAGAATTAAGAGGCAAAAATCATGATGCTTTCCTGGGCAAACGACTACATCGGGTAAACTTGATTTCATTCTTTCATGAGGTTACAGGTTCAGCTTAGAAATACTTTTGGAAACTTTTGACACTGTTTGAATTACACAGTGGTGTACAAGACAACGAAAGCAAGTGTGAAACCTACTACACCGCTACCACGCTCACTGGCTAGTTAATTCTGCAGGAAGAGTCTGGGAATTACTGTGGATCACACTAAGCAGGATATGAGACGTAGCTTTATGCTGTTCCAAGGAGGTAAATGTCATATTTGGATGTTTGTGCAGCAGTATATGCCGCAACACATACGAAGTAACCATTCTGCTCTAGTCAGCATTACAAATACCTCAGTGGCAAGCTGTGTCTGGTTTTGGCACATTTCAAAAAGATTAACTGAATTCAAAAAGTTCACACTGGAGATGTGAAGGCTATCAGAGGTTTTGTCAACATGTTCCACTCTCAATAGATAAAAAAATAATAATAATTGTTTTGATTGGTTTGGTTTGGTTTGGTTTTGGGTTGGTTCTTTGGGGGTGGGGGGGGAGTCTTTTCTTTGTTTTTTGTTTTCTAAAGAGAAGGGACATGTATTGGCAAACTACAAGTTGGCAAAGGAACTGTTAATCTATGAGTAGGCAAAAAGCAAAAGCTGAATACTTTCTCCATGTCGTAATACATTTTCTTGCTGGAAAACACAAGCCAAGGGGCTTAAAATATACCAAGATTGGCTGATGGCTATCAGTGCAGTCACAGAAGGGATTAGCTGTCTTTAGCAGATCCACAAGGATCAGGGCTGGGTCCCTTAAAAGAGAATCCAGACACAAACTAGCAAGGTACTTTCAAGCCCAGAAATTAATTCTTTGCAGGAAAAAAACCCACCAACAAATACCTAAAGCACGTGCTTTGCAATGAAAGATATTAGGCAGCTCTTATTTCTGTGCTTGAACCATTCTTTACAGTGAAGCCCCTGAGGTTCAGTTCTAATGTAGATAAAGCTTTCTTTTCTAGTGAACACTTGTTAAACATTTCCTAGGCAATCCACAGAATCAAGCCCAAAATAGGAAACAGATCAGTTGAGCTTATTTTTTTTCCCCACTGTAGATCATTTCTTAATTCTACTATTTTTCTTTTCTTGATTCACCTTGCCTTTCCTTTCTCCTTTCTTTTCTCCCTTTATCCTTCGCTTCCCTTCATTATCGATAACCACAAGCTATGCACATGCACAGGACATCTGTATGCATCCAGAGAACATGCCTAGCATGTATTTTACTTACATCCTATTTGCTGTTTTACTAGGATGATGACTGCCAATGCCTCTGATGATAAGAAAGCTCATTTAGATCCATAATCAACTAAAATATTGCACAATCCAAAGTGCATAACAGGAAAAGTAATCCTTCCAGTGCCCAAGGATGAAAACCAGACTCACAGCTCCAGCCTAACAATGCAGTGTTTACTTTATCCAGTACCCCAAAAAATGTTTATCAAAAACTTGACGCTCACTGCCAATGTATCTCGCATCCTGCTGCTGGTTAGACAATCTCTTTCTAAACATATGAATAAGACACAAACGAGAATCCTAAAACCTATCAGCAAAGTTGGTTTGGTTCGGGGGGTTGGGGTTTTTTGGGGTTTTTTTTGGGGGGGGTAGGTTTTTTTTTTTGCAAAGGGCAAAGCACATTGCAATATAGTAGGTATGGAATTTTTTTGCTAAGCTTTCAGAAAGCAACCATTGGTTTCAGGTGTGCTCTGAGTAATAACATGGCATGCCAACACTAGTACTGAGTAATGCTTCTATCGCCTACACTTATTATATATTAAGCATAGACTATAAAGATTACAATTTCCAATTTCCAGCATAGAAAGAAAACTTAGTGATGTCAAATAATTTTTACAAGGTTTTTGAGAATGTTGGTGCCAGGTCAAAAAGTACAATTGTGGCTGCCAGAACACTGCTTAGACAGCCAGGCCCCTCCATATCTACAGATGCATTTACATGTAAATATATCTTGAAACATTTTTCAACAAAAAGTTGGCACCATATGTCTGCTTGGGTAAGTGAAAATGAAAAACATTTTCATGAATCTAGGAAAAATTCCCATCCTCAATCAATACTGACATAGTAGGGGATATCCATGCTAGCAAATTAAATTCTAAGGATCTATGGTCAAGCATGGATCCTCTTACCATCCAAAACACCTAATGGTTTTGCATTGCTCCAACTAGGTATTTTCAAAAAAATGTCCAGGCTGACTGTGTCTTATCGCCACCTTTCTAGCCACCAACACAAAGTGCAGCACTATGAGGGCTGTTGTGGGGAAAATTAACTCCATGGCCACCTGCAAGGGCACACCACACTCACCCTCAGTTTCATGCTATAGAAACACTCCCCTGGTTGCTGTCAATCCAGCTCTCACGTTGTTCCAAATACTCTGAATTTAAAAAAAAACATGGTAACATGCTACAAAGACTCTGCAGAGAACAGTGCAGGCACCAGACCAAGCGCTATGTAGCTCTGGTTGCAGGAGAGTCCAAAATTTTGACTGAGGACCAATCTGGGTCACGTCACTTCTGTATCAGTCTTTGCAGCGCTTTTATTTGACATGAATGGTTGGAATTTAAGTTATAACTTTATAATTGAAAATGTTTTCAAAAGTGACAAGCACTAACCTCTTCAATTCTACGAGGCCTGGTGAAATTGCTGATTTTGGGTGACGGTGGATACCCAACAGCTGGAGAGATGCAGGCCCCTTTATAGTATTTCTAGTTGGTCCTAAAAAACGATACACCAGTATTTTTTTCCCTTTGTCCTGTCTTGCAGTGGTAAGATCCAACTTCTACAGAAAACCCAGTGATGCTTCCTAGACGGTACCACCTTACAGTCTTATTGCAGTGTTTATATATAAATTAAAATCAGCTGATAAAGCATATTGAAATATTGATTCACTACACTAAGTTCATACTGTGATAGTTGTATTTCAGTAGTTAAAATAAGAAAAAATATAAATGAAGGCCTAAACATAAACTGGTATTTTTGCAAATTTGGATGTCACAATTTCCCAGACAGCAAAAGTGAATCCTTATGTCTGTGCTGTTTCAGGAACCGAGAGCAGTGTTTGAGTATTTCTGTCTCAAGCAGAGAACTCCAGCTACTACAGGAAAAAAAAAGTTATAATAATAATAAAAAAAAAAAAAGTACTGCAGCCGTATAATGGGTCACATTAAAAGGAAGGCCATGGATGCCTTGATAAAAATAAGACTCAAAAGGCCACGGCAGCTGTACAGATGCTGAGCATTGATGGTCAGATGCACTCTGCATTTCTAACAGCTCGTTATTCATAATAACCTCAGACCCACAGCAAGTTTCAGAAGGGACATGGTTTGGGTCAACCCAGCACTGTAAGGCAAGCACTGTGTATCGTGACTCAGGAAGACACAGCGTGTCCCCTTGCATGATTCAGTGCTTCAGAAACCTCCGTATGAGCGCACAGAGCAAGGGCCTTCCCTCCAACTAGGCTGATTTTGCTACAGGACTGAGCAGGAAAGAACAATTTCACAGTGGTCAGCATAAATTACAGCTGCCTCAGGGTTTACACTTGGCAGGGCAGAGAGGTTGTTCAAGCAGTGGAGGCCAGCTGAACTGCGGCATGGCTCCGTATTTTGATGACTCTCTGATATGCAAAGGGTTTCTTTTCATAAGAGGTTCCTCTCAGGAAATATGTATTTTTTTTTTTTGTCTGTTCTGCAATAGCAGAGTAGCTCAAAACAATCAGGAGAGAACTTTCTGATTTATACTTGCATTAAATAACTCCAATAAATGACCTTATAGTAAGGTGAAAGTAGTGCTGGTTTACAACTGAGTGAAAGGGTGTTGCTGGAGCTTTCAAAGAGGCACGACACAGCCCACGTCCCGCCGACATCGCCTTGGCAGTATGTGGTTGCTCACCAGCTCTCCTGTATTCTTTGGAAAATCCCTGCCACTTTTTCTTTTTTTTAATGACTTGCAAGCAAACTGCATACTTATCCCATGTTGGTCAATTGACATGGACTGTATCGAATTTTAACACAAACTCTAATTTTCTTAAATCCAGTTGCAATGCAGTATTATGAAATAGCCCAAATTCTGGTTTTATTAGAAAAAAACCTTGGAAACACATTTGTTACACACTGGAAATTTCTAACTAGACAGTTTCAGATTTTAAAGTGGTACTTACGTATGCACATGCCCTTACTAGAAATACTTTGCCTATTTCATTCCATAAAAAAGTGTAGGCAGCTGTGAGAACTGGGTCCTAAATGCAAGCAAACAGGTCTTAAATACTGATTGTGTTAAAACTGAAGGGTGCATTATGATTACTTTTTAAATTGTTAATCAGATTTTATTTAATTAAATATATTTAAAAAACTGGCATTCTGGTGGAGTTACATTTTAAGAAGCAAAAAGTTTTCTAAACATTAGTGGGTTCTAGTCCCAAAGAGTAAACTGTTATGTGTAAAGCAGGTCTGAAATTTAAGACGAGAGCTAGGACAGTTGTAAATATTATTTTTCTCTGCATTATGTGTATCTGAAGCTATTGAAATGTCAGTTCCTGCTGTTTCTAGTTCTGAAATAAAGCCTTTTTGTAATCTGCAAAACATAAGTAGGCTTTCTACCATTAAGAGGAGACATTTAAGAAAGCTAAGAAAATGTCATTTTAAAAAAAAATTAAAAATGTAACAAAATACACGAGCATTTATACAGCTTTTTCTCTTTTTGTAAACTTAATAGAATGTTTGCTGAACTTCTACCATAAGCTCACGTTGGTGCTGTTACTGATAAGCGAAGAACACCCATATAAACAAACATTCTTGCTGATAAGCGTGCCACTGTGCAACCCTTGCTGATATTAGCCAGTGGGTTTTCTTAAAGCCTGGTCTCAATTCTCACCTCCAAACAATGCAGCCAGAAGATCTCCAGCTGCAGATGTTAACAGAGGCTTTTGCAACGTGTAGAGTTTTGTTTGTTTGGGGTTTTCAGGGCGGCTGTTTTTTCCCCCGGGTACAGCCTGTGCGGGACACGGCGTACAGCGGAAACCCGCAGCCTCGTTGCTCTGGAGGAAGTACCTCCTTGTCTTGAGGAAGCGTCTTACTTCACAAGCGGTCTGAAAAATCCCAATTTGTCAGCCTGCAAAGCGGCGAGCCTGCACCCGCTTGCCCCTTACGAAAAGCGCTGCATTTGCCTTTCCCAGAGGGTGAAAGCCGCAGATAGGCACCCAGCCGCCGGCCAGGCTGCCCAGCAAAGCCCAGCTCTTGGCTCTGAGGGCTGCTGCCCAGCAAACACCCAGGGCCATGCCCGTGGAGCTGGGGTCCCCTCCAGCAGCGGTCCTGCAGAGCACAGCCCCCTCCCGCAAGGGGCATGGTGGGCTCCACTTCCACGCCCGTCAGCCCCAGGGTGACAAACTGCCACTTGTTGAAGGCCGAGCGTTACCGGCTGCACCAGCGGCTGGTTAACAGGGGTTTTACAAAGCTGTGCTTTCTCAGGCAGCATCAGTGTGCTGCAGAAACAGGCTTTGAGATAAGCTGCTTCTGGCAGCTGAGCATCCCGAAGGCAGCGCTGCTCCCCGGGAAAGGGGGACACCCGGCAAAGACACGGAACAGCCCCTGTGCAAACACTGAGCCTCTGCCCAGAAAATACCGGTTTGGTTGGAGCTTCAAGTTCATCTTTTATGCACCTCTGCAAGGAATCTCACTCTCTGTATGTTGTGCAAGTTCTTTGCAAATCCATGCCCACAATGTTCCACCACCTCTTTCACAGGTTATCCTACATTTAGGTGTGCTCTCCATCCATGGTGACAATTACACAAATTTTGATGTCAAAATGTGAAAGACTCCTGGTTCAATTTGCCCTAATTACCTAAGAGATGGGGTGCAAGACCTGGAATCAGGGAGAATAAACATTTCTCACCCTGTAATTTCAGCAAAGCAGCTGACTGAGAAAGGTTGTCTATACCTATAGAATTACTTTGGGGAAAAAATTAAAAAGGCAAGTTTTTTCCCTATAGCTGCAGCTCAAAGATTCCACAATGATGTTACTTTTGCTTTTTTTTCGTCACTTTTTCCTCAAGAGCAAAGAGTGGATTTTCTCTGGAACATCAAACATCATCTGCTTATGGGTCAAAGCAGGCAAATCTCAGGCAAACCATAAAAGCTGCCCCAAAGAGTCAAGTACAGTGGTGAAACACGCTGTCACCCGCTTGTACGTGTTGAGACTCTGTAATCAAACACGACTGCCCAAAGCACAACGCAGCTAGACTGAGCCCCTCTGCCTCAGCACTGGACTTGGCCTCAGTCACCTCATCAGCGTGGCAGGAAAATGATCAGCCAAGAAACCTCTTACTGCCCATATACTGCTGTGGATGTTGTTTGGTATGAAGGAAAATGAAAGCCACACTAGTGTCTGATTAATTTTTTTTTTTTTTTTAGTTTGTATCTCATGCAAATTAGATTAGACAGGCCCATACCTTTTATTTCATATATTTTAATTTCATATATTCCCCATAATTCAGCATGGGGAAATTAATTCTTTCACTGGGTCTAAGTTTCAAATGAAATGCAAAATGTTTTAACAACAGTTTTCCAGATTTTATAGAGTGATAATGTGGCAGTCAACCCTTTGACATTATCTAGTTTTCTTTTAGTTTCTTTCCTCTATGCAGTGAAAGAATGAGGAAAGAGAGTGACGGGAAGAGAAGGACAGAAAAAAGGTACTAAAACCTCAGTTTGACCATCTTCCTTAAGAAATGCAAACTTTTTTTAAAAAAAAAGAAAGCAGCAGAATTTACAACTGGCAGAAATCAAGCCAAGGCTTGCTCCTCCTTGTTTATATTTGGACAGATTGTCTCAATAATTTTTTGAAAGAGAGCTCTACATCAGTGAGAACTGCTGCTCGAAATTTGACCCTATCACCTTTACTCACATGTCAAAATTCATTATGAGTAGGACCATATTCATTACTAGATGTACTGAAAGAGTAACTACTAACAATAGAAAACAGTGGGGAAAATCCAATCCACCATGAACAAAGAATGAAGAAGTGCCAAGATACTGTTTTGAAACAGCAAAGAACAGAATCTTTTCAAAAGATTCAGTTTGAGTCAGCATGTGCAACAGCCTCGTCGATAAACCAAACCCATTGCATAATAAAGCAAAAAACAATTTCCTTGTTTTTCTCTGCTGCTGCTGTTACTGTAGAGCTAAACAGTTGGGAAAAGGGAAAAAATAAAATGCCTAAGCAATGCTTTTCTATAACGAGAACCCAAAATGTCATCTGCTGTTGTTTTAGAACATGGCCCACTGTGTTTCCTCCTCTGGAAATGTCTCTTCATGATTTTATACCCTTTTTTTCTGTCTTTTTTTTTCTCCTCCTGTGAAAGTAAATACCAAGGAAGTAGTAATTACCAAAGGAGAAGCAGCAAGGACCTAGCAGAAGCACTGCACTAATACAGGTTAGGCTTCCATGGCACTGGAAGCTCTGAAGTCTCCAGCCAGATCATCCCAGAAGACTTGTAGCCTTCAGCATTTGACCAGGAAAATAAGCTGGTAGAAACCTGCTTGAAATCTGTTAGAGCGGGGTTCTTGCTAACACTGCAATTTTTAAATTATACAATGAGCTGTGTGTCTGATTTCATTTAATTATCTTGCTCCTGTTTACATCTAAGGCTTCCTCCTCATGCGGATCAGCCATTAGCAATGGCTTTGAAACGATCTATTATTATGGTTGCTTTTTGGTTTTCACTGTTTAATATTTATTACAGCTTCTCACATGCAAGAAGATATTTCCCTTGCACTAGATTTTAGGGCAGACACTCCTAATTGGCTCACATTTTCTATCCATTCTTTAAACCAAGGATTTTAATAAATCTAGCAGAAAAAGGAGATGTTTCCATGTGCAAACTGTCAAACATAAATGTAAATGAGGCTCATCTTCACATGCCCTTTGGCATGAAGAATAACAAAATGTCACACAAAGTTGGGGTTTTTTTCCCACTTCAATACAGTATGTATTGTGCACAGATTTTTAATCTGCATGTTTTATTGTAACATACTAAATGCCCAGGATAAGCATGCACTACAACCACTTCTGTTGTAGCCCCTCTATTAGACATACGGGTTCTGTAATTCTGTACTGACAATTAAATTTAATATTGCTCATAAAAATCAATCTGCTAAAGCTGTGTTCCTTTTTCTCAGATATACCTTAGCACAGTTTGGTGAGATACTTTTGATTACTGGTGCTGTTACACAGCGCAGACAAGAGTTTGCCTTCCAAAAGCACAGCTCACTGCACTAAATACAGTCAATGCCCATCTAATTCACACAACTAAAATGTGAGCACAAAATAGAGCTACTGCAGAATAGTCCTGTGGAAAAAAAAAAACTACATTTTTTTTCTAATCCTTTCAGAAAGATAAATACAAGAGGTTAGATATATATACTTATAAACAGCATGTCAGTGTCAATGAAGTAGTCAGAGCCAGTTGCTGTTATTGATCTCACTTTTGCTTATTTTAGAATTTCCTGCTAAATTCTAGCATATCAGAGGAAGGCTTTCCTAAACTGCTGTAAAAGAAATAAACAGAGAACATGCGTTTTTAGTAGCAGTAGGTGGTATCCTGCTAATTAAAGATCATAAAGTAGGAAGGACAATCTTGTTAATTTCTTACACAACCTGAAAAGAAATAGGAAGTTTCTGTGGGCTGTCAGTGGCAGGGATGCGACCCTTCATCCCACAGATGTTCTCTGTTACTCTTGCCATAGTACTACACACATTTCAGAGCAGTCTGGAGTTTTGCTTGGGCACAAAAATCCCCTCGTCTGAACCTGTCTGAAGAATCAGGTGCCCAGGTCATTTGTGGGTGCAATCTATAACCCTTTAAAACTACCTTGATTTGTCAGAATTTAACAGTGGTTGGGAATTTTACCTTAATAACACTGTTTTCCCTAATCGCTTTTCATAATTCCATCACTCAAATCAGCCAGAATTTATCTTTCTTTATTTTAATGCTTTAAAAGCACAACACAGTAATTATGTCTGCTTCTGATGGGCTAACATTTGCTTAACATTAACAGTAAATATTTGCCAAGATATAAAAAGCACTCAACCCCCTGCTCCTGCCCCCAACATATGTTGGTAATAAGGGATAAATAAAAGGTAATTAAAGCCATCACATTTAGCAGTGAGATATTTTTAAATAATCCTTAGCAGTGGGTAGCACATTAGGCAGCTTCACTGGAAATAATGAAGAAATTTAGAAAATACAGCACAAGTACAGAATACAAAAGGCGGAACTTTGTACTGTCTTAACTGTAGCTATAGGTCAGAGAAATAGGGTAATTTTTCCAGTGTTTATACTTACATATATCTCTCTATGGAAATGTCTGTATTGTGGTGTCATATAGACATAACCCAAGTAGCTCTGGTTCATCAGAAACATTTATCCTGCAGTAGCACAGAGCTCAGCATGGGCTAATTCACCCTGCCGAGAAGGGCAAAACAGTAAATGGTGAGAAATAAGCCACTGAAAAATGAAGGCTTTTTCCCCCCTGCTGCTTCAGCTGAGTGGTTCGCACAGCATTTGGCCTCGCATCCAGATGTCCAAGCATCATTCTGCACTGAGCTCCAACAACAGCAGTCTGCAAAAGCTTTGAAATCCTAGATGATTTGCCAGGAGAGAAAGGAGGTGGAAAAGATTGGGGTAACAGGGAGCACAAGCTGCAGGGAGAGGACCATGTGAGGAGGCACTTCCAAGTCCACACAGAACATAAAGCAAGGCTCAGGCATTAGGGTAGGGGAATTCCACATCCATTCGTCACACAAACCTCTTCCTCTTAGCACGTCTGACAGTTCAATTAAAACCCCTGAATGCTTTTTCTGGCTATTCTTAGCTATTTTCTAAGTTATTCCTGCCTGTAAAAGTCTGGTGTTTCAAGCCTGTTGTTCTAAGACTTAGGAACTAAATTAAGTGCTTTTGAAGTAATATAGGAAGGGGGGACATGAGACTTCATCCAAATACTTGGACAGAAGTCAGCTTGCTTAAGCTCAGAAATTCCTGTCACTGGTAGTGGCATAAGTCCCTGGGTTTAAGAAAGCAGGGGTCCATTTTAGGAAACAGCTAGCTCGCCGGGGAACTGTGCCCAGAACGTACACCAGCACTGGAACCGTCACGCAACTTGGTGAGACCAAGCCAGCATCCAGTGTTTGTCTTGACTTGCTTCAGTGTCAGAGCACCAGCCTGGCAGGTGTTTGCTTAGGGAGAAAGCGTGGCCCTGTCCGTAACACACAGTCAAGGTCTACAGGCTTATCCTTGTAAGGGCAGGCAGTAAATAATTAGAAGCTGCAGAGCTGTAGCCCTCAAAATAAGACTTCCTGGAAAGTAAATCAGCTTCAGGACGATTTTATCCTTACAACAGCATGAAAACAATTGAACCCTGGAGAGAGAAGTACTTGGACAACACATCACAAACTGTTATGTCTTTGTTCGGGCTGAGCCCTGAGTCCAGACTGTACCCACTCTCCCACCTATCCCTATGAGTTAAGTTATTTAAGAAATCTTTGACAGGCATTATCATTCAAGCTTTCAGTCCTGGCAAGACTTTAAAGTCATCATGCACAACTTCTATGCACATTGTGTAACGCCAAACATGCAAGCAGGGAATAATCATTTACATGTTTGTGCTTCTTTTGAGCCTTGCGCTTCTCCATTCTCCTTGGAAGTGATGCAGACCCTGCCACCCTGCTAGCATTTGTGCTTCACCACATCAGAGTATCTTTGGAAATGTAGGCTGGTTTTGTGCATTGTACAGCGCTCAGCACACAGGAGTTAAACCAACGGTCGGGACAATATCTCAGAGCGTTAGTTGTCTCCTTGCTTCTGGTTTATGACTACTTTGGGTTACAACCCAGCAGGGCACAACTGGCATGCTGAAACCGGCTGTTCAGAGAGCACTGCCCTGCTTGTCTTGTCTCAAATCCAGGGGCTGCTGCCTCTCACATGAGGGTACACAAAGCGCACTTGACCCATTGCTGTGCACCTGGTACTGAACACATTTTCTGTTTCTTTTCCAAGTAACATTGGCCATGGCTCCGAGACATTAATTTGGGCCCTGTGCAGCACCCATGTGTAAAAGCCTGATTCAGAGAAACTGAGGTGTAGCAGGAAGAGTTGTAACCCTTAGTCACAGAAAAAAGTTCACAATTTCCAGCTTTCTGTAGCCTGGTGTTCTCCTGTCCCCTGGATGTGGCTGCACAGTCACAGACCCAGTGACTTTTCTGGAAAAACCTCTGCCTTGGGCTGGGCTATAGATGAAGGAAGTGTTTGTTTTGTTCTAGAAAGGAATTTTGCTAGACAATCTTTTAAAATTATTTCTCATATATATAATCGTGACAGATGATAGGATACAAAGAAGATATATTTGTGAGAACTTTTACCTTAGCCTTTTTCTGCTGTGAGATGTTATCATATCACTGTCACTGAAACTAAATACATCGATACATGTCTAATTCTAAAGTATTGTAGTGGCACCTGTGGCTCCCCTGTGCTCAGTTTGTTTGCCACAGGGGATTTTAGAGAGGAAAATGAATGGATCAGGTGGGACTTCCTGGTAGGGGAGATAATTTTTCCCTTGGGCAAATTAATGATCCTGGTAAAAAAAAGAAAAATCTAGAAACTGGCGAGCATGGTAGAGGGGAAAAAGCTATTAAAAGTGAAAGAAGTGGACAGTCTTGTCTACAAAATTACCAAAAAACTGTTCGGGGAACTAGAGGAAACTAAAGAGTTTACTTCAGTTGAACAAGGTAGGCTAAACCTTGACAAAAGCCATGGTTGAAAATCAGCTTGACCAGCTTTGCAAGGACACAGTGGGCAAGGGGATATTTATAAACTTTTAAATTTGTATTCTGTCATGTCTAATCACTTCCCCTTTTCTTTTCAAAGGTTACTTGCTTTAGTTTAATAAAAACAGTCCTTTGGACTTCTTAGGGGACTTCAGTTTCAAGAAGAAGGTCTAGTCAGATTCAAAGCCTAAAGCTGCAATGAGATTATCCAAGTTTATAAAAAAACATACTTAAGGCTATTCTAGGTAAGAGTCTTCAAACCACCCAAGTGAGTTAAAAGTTCAGGCTCCTCCAAGCTGTGATTCTGGCCAATTCTAGAGCAGTACATTTTTTTTTTTTAATAAAATCTGTTATAGCTCTGGACAATCTTTTAGGTACAGGTCCAGTGAAGGTAGGCTAATCAACCTTTAAGCTCCCATCTGTGAACAAAAACTGATACTCCTAATTAAATAATTTTGGCCTCTGATCTCAGAAACAGATGAGTTAAGGCAAAACCCTGCAAACAGGTGTGGTTCCATGGACTTCACAGGGGATTGAAAAATTTACTTCTATGCAAGTGCAGACAATTAAATTTTCAGGGTTATATGAGAAATTAGATAGCCATTTTATTGTCAAGGATTCCCAGTTTAGAAGTACTTTTGCTTGCTTTTTTGTTTGGTAAGTGTAAGAAAGTTACAAGCTATCATGTACCGAAACCCAGCTTCCTCCATAAAGGATGACTGAATTGTTGTGAGCCTCAAGTCATTCACCAGTTTGAGGGTTTTGTACCTATAACTGCACTGGTTTCCAGAACTGTTTGCAGTCTGTAAACCCCTGTGATGCAATCCCTCTGAAGATATATGGTAGACATACATTGATGACATTTTTCTCTACAGTAACCACCAATGAGACTGGGGTGAAACTAGCAGGATCTAAGTTTTATGTAATTGTTCACATTCCTCTCTTCACCTCTCCATTGCACTTTACATCTCTCTTTGTCAATATCTACAGATTCAGTTTGCCTCCTTATGTTTTCCACCATACCGGGTGACCTGCATCTTTGTACTTTAAGAGACCTGTTAGCAATATACTACGCAGTTTAAACATACTGCTAAGATTAAACTCACTTTGAGAACATTAGCTGAAAGATTTTCAGAAATGAGGGAATGACTGGCCAGCCATATATACCAGCACAAGAGCAAATGTTGAACTGTCTGAAGCATAGGAACCACAGTGAGCTTTGGAATTTGATTTTAAGCTGAACTCTTGTCTTGTTGGGAGCTCATCTGTTTATAAGTTTTTCTCATTCAACAAGAAAGATGCTTCTCGAAAGGAGAAGAAGGGTGTTAAAGTGTGCAAAGTCATTAACAGTTCCTGTAAAGAAACACAAATTATGGCTTTGGTTTATAATCCTGAAAGAGGCAATCAGATGGGAGATAAGAAAAAAACCAAAACAAATAGAAGAGAAAGGTTATCCTGAGATCTCAGCTTATGTCACAGCACAAAGTCATGG
The DNA here is from genome assembly GCF_963210335.1 of Falco punctatus. Classification (NCBI taxonomy): domain Eukaryota; kingdom Metazoa; phylum Chordata; class Aves; order Falconiformes; family Falconidae; genus Falco; species Falco punctatus. The sequence continues at coordinate 79,779,850 of NC_137586.1, forward strand.
TGACATTGAATGTATTAAGAAATGACAAAAGGAAATACTTTTTTAAAACAGCATGTACCTAAATGGTAGCATTTATGTCCTTAGAAGGGATTTTAGACAGATACACTTTAGACAGAATTGCAGCAAATTCAGAGGGGTTACAAAATTATCTGTACAACATAAACCCTCAGAAATATAGAAGGATAATATCCTTTTATTTAGACTGATTTTAAACCACCTAGTCCAGATCGTAATTCGAATTTCAGTTATAAGCCAGCTGAAAGAAGGTGACACCTGCCTCTTATAACCAAAAAGCAGTAATGCTTCAGCCATCATGGCAATTCTTCAGCAAGAATATACATTTTAGAGCATGGTTACTAGAGACCAGGGTAGATAATATACTTGAAATTTAGAGACATATTAGAGGTTTCATTTACAAACATTGACAAAACTTAATGTGAGACTTCGACCATAACACAAAAAGTAAAAAACAGGGTATATGGCAAACGCCTATCCAAGCCCCTTCCACAAGTCAGCTGCACACAGAGAACGTTCCTACTTCAAACTTTCATGACCTGATGGAGCTGATGCAAATTACACACAGAAATTAAGCAGAGGTGCAGTTACAGACACCTGAATCTCCAACAACTTATTCTTTATTAGAAGACGTGAGAACTAATGCATATTTTTAATAGGGCATCACATCTTACTACTTTTCTTAGTAAAGGTATCGTACCAGATACTTATACAGCCTCCACATTTTTCTTTACAGATATGCAGACAGACCACTCTTCCTCTGTTCAAACCCATCCCACGCAAATGCCCATCTTGTTACTTTTTTCATTCAAGTTATGTCAATATGCCCTTCATCAGCAACTTCTCTGGTCCTGTTCAAACAGCCTTTCACTCTTCAGCTGAGGAATGGGGGAATTATTAAGGGAGGAGTAAAAGAACCCCTTCTTGGCAGTCATCTCTTTCACACATTGTTGAGCTATCTGAAAAAAGTTATGCTACTTGGTGGCATTGATACAGACAAATATCATTAAAAATTCACACAATGCCAAAGAGTGCACTGTTCATGCCATACATAAACTCCACTACTTATGTAAACAATCACCAATATGTATACTACCCTTATCAACACTGCAGCCCATTAGTTTTATACTGTGACATTTTAAGGGGGTTATTGTACAAAATTTATACATTTGTTTGTAGAATTTTTCATATCTGAAGGAAGGCCCTGCCATAATACTTCTTTTAAAGCACAAAATCCAACACAGCCCAACTAATTGTTTGTTCAGTACAAGTATAAAATGAAGCTTTTTCAGCACAGACATCCTGTTGGCTATTAAGTGTGCCCATGGCATTCTGGTTCAGAATGAAACAGTTGGTCAGACACCACAGTAATGCAAAAATGAGCTGCCTAAAGGAGTGATTAAGCAGAGAGCTAAGATAGCAGGCTTCACAGCTTTTATTCCTTTAACCAGTCTTCCAGCTCTCACATGAAAGCAGCTCCTTAGCAGCACAGCATTGTTCTCAAGCTATTTCTGAGGCTAGGTTAGTACGTAATGACCTTGACTTTAGCAATCTCCAAGTTACTTTTTCCACTACTGCATCCTGGTTTGGAGAAAACAAACCAAGTGATGTGTCTTCTTTCCTCTTTCCTACACTCTGGCTTTGAATGTCCTCTTTGCATAATTAAGAGCAACTTTTAAAGTGCTCCTCAAACCAGGAACTAGCATTGATGCTATTTATGAATATTCTTTCAGATATCTCCTTACACTGTTCTCATTGACTGAGCTGGAACAAGCTGCACACTCACTAAGCTTGGAATGATTTCTGGCATTTGTCCACTTTAATAAGATGCTGGAAAAAGTTTTATATTGATTTGGGTAAATGAGTTGTACTGAGTAATTTTGCTCTACTTAATCATTTTATCAGAACTTCGGGATTTTCTCTTGTTTTTGAAACAAGACATGGATGTCAACAGCCGACTGTGAAACTGTGGTTCCTGCATAATCATACCATCAGCCCACCGATTGCAATCAGTCTTTATGCTACACACATTTCTTTTGTTTGCTATGCACATAGAAGCATTTCACCATGAAGAAAAATGGAATACTCTTGTTTGCCATGTTCTGCAAAAAAATATCTGCGTGTATGGGATGGTATAGAACTATACAGCTCTCCCTGATGGGCCATGAATATCAGAAATGGTCTCCTACTGTGGACCTCAGATACTCTTCTGAGTTGAGAGCTGGTGTCTATTAATGGGACTAAATCTTGGCTAACATGCCCAGACAGCTTGTATTACCCAGCCTAGCTCATTTAGATCTAAACCAGATATCCCTGCTTATCATGCACTGTACACTTATACACATATACATGTATATACCAGCAATATTACTAACTGCACATATATATGTATATGCATATACTCAAAGACAGATATTGAATTCCAGTTTCTACTTCTCACAGTAATTGTTTTTGTATGCAAAAGCCCACTGTACTGAATTTTGTTCAGTTACAACAGAAAGATGCACACTGTGTCTTCCTCTTTATTAAAGACAGATGGATATTCTCTTGTTTGGGGTCTACCCTGCAAGCATCCTCACAAGAAGTTTTCATAAAAAAACTTTGTACGTGCTTCTGTTACTTTAAAAGAAGTTGTGTGTTTACTGTTTCCCACACATGGAGCATGTAATTATGACACAAAGTAAGTAAGCGTAATTGCTATTATCAAAGATTAGCTTCACTAGAAAGAGTAAAAGAGTTTGTTTGGGTTTTTTTTACCAGAGTAACAGAGGTGCGGAACGAGAACAAAAATATTTATCTATGTGTCTTTCTGCTTAAAGTTCAGGTTCTATGAAGATGTATTGTTTTCATCAGGACAGTTTTCTGAGGTTATATATAGCTTTGAAAGGACGGCGTTAATTATTGGCATTACAGCAATGCTCAAATTTGGACCAGTTTGGAATATAACATGTTCAATATTCCAAGAGAAACACTTCAGGAAATATATTTGACAAGTTAATGTAGTAACATTGCTTAGCAGAGAACATGTTTAATCATCTAAGAGATGGGGGTTTAAGGCTTGGTTTGGTGTTGTGCTTTTTCAAACACAGAAATGCAATGGAAAAGAAACACACTCTTTGCTCACTTCTGCAGCAGTAGCTAATTCTATCCTTTACCCTGGAATTGCAGAGTCTCAGAAAAGAACAAATAATTTACCCACAAGCAGACATGCTCGAGCTGCCTCTGCCAGTGCTCAGCCCAGGATGGAACTGTGGAGAAACTGGAACAAAGCCCAGCTGCACGGAAAGTGTTGCATTGCATATGGGTGACATACTTGCTTCATCTCCACCAAACAAGGAATCCCCCTGCCCCTTACTGCATTTGGCTGTACCCATAGCCCCTTCTCCAAGTGCAAAAAAATTAAATATAAAACAATATAGGCAGTACGATAGCTATCTCATGCTTTTTTAAAGGAAAACTTACAGATCACTGTAGACAAGGCCATATATCTGTGCTGTGCTGTGATGATAGATTCCTCTCAGGATAATTAAAAGCAGGATCACAACAAAAGCTGGAAGCCCCCAACTCAAAAGGAAGTAAAGCAGGTAGCGCCGCTCTGTGTGTTCATCATTCATCACCAGGACGTACCAGAAATTAACAGCCTGAAAAATAATGCACAATATATAATCAGTAGATTTGCTGGATGATTAGCTATTCCCAAAACCAGATCACTCTTGAAAGTCATAATATAGCATATTTCTGTCCCAGCGTATGCGTATATATAAACGTTTTTCAACATAAATATTTTGTTCTCATTTTCTTCCCTTAGGTAATCACAAGAGGCTGATTATAAAAGAAGTATGCTTATTTATATCGTGCTTAGATTTGGAATCAGACTATCAGAGAGGAAGAGACACCCTGTTTAGTTGAAAACACTATTTATGCAGTACAAAAATAGCTTTGTGGTGCAAAACATAGCTTTCTTCTTGGACTTCCATACCTTCACAGAAAAGACTGATATACGATACGGCTAAATGTGATCTATATTGAATCTTTTTGCACTGTTGTTTAGCTCTATGTATCTTCTTGCAGGAAATGCACTAACCTTCAACAGTTTTGACTCTGGAGCAGGTTCAGCAAAAGGCCATGAAGATGATTAATAGACAAGAGAATCTCTTCTATCAGGAGCAGCTGAAAGAGCTGGAACTGCTCAGCCTGGAGAAGAGGAAGCTCAGGTGGATCTTACCCATGTGTATAGATACCTGATGGGAAGGGGTGATGGAGAGGGAGCCAGACTCTCCTCAGTGGTGCCCAATGGCAGGGCAAGAGGCAACGGGCACAAATTAGTATACATGAAATTCCATCTGAACACAAGAAAATGCTTTCTTACTGTGGGGGTGGTCAATGACTGGGCCAAGCTGCCCAGAGGGGTTGTGGAGTCTCTCTCCTTAAAGATAATAAAAATCTAAATGCACATGGTCCTGGGCCACCTGCCCTAGATTGAGCCAGGGTGTTGGACTAGACAGTCTTGGGATCCCCCTACAACTTCAGTGGTTCTGCGATTTTGTGTACTATTTGTACAAAAGTTTGAGAAAAAAATGCAATTAAGTGAATGTAAATTCACATGCATCGCTACAGCAATCTGTGTCATTTTACGAGCAACTCATCATCAAATGGCATAACTAAGAATTTACTACCATATATGAATCAAAATGAAGTGGAATAGTTGAAATCTCTCCAAAGAACTGCTGGTATAAGTAAAGAAACCTTTCCAGTGAACCAAAATACTTAAGAGTTTTGCTTGGATCTTTGCATTTTAAGAGGTTAATAGTAGAAACGCTCTCCTATGTGTTGAGCATTTTTTTTATGCACATGTACACACACATTACCACTTTCTAATGAGCACCTGAACTATCCATAATAAAACCATGTTTTGCAAAACATTTCTTCACTTCCTCTACTTCAAACATATAGCAGCTACCGCATGTTATATAACTATTTCTGGTATTTACATGGGGAGAATAAAGGATTCATTTCTGTCTAGCAGGAATCTAATCCAATCTTGTGCCTCTAGCCTGTCTGGACAGCCAGTGGAGAGAGGGCAGACATCTTCAGGCACTCACTGATCTTTACCCAATCATATTCATCTCTCTCCATTGTCTGCACAGGGGTTTCATACAATAATGTTGACTTATATGCTCAATTTGCAGCTGTCTATTGTTAGGATTGGTAAAATCCATATACAGTGACAAGACAATTGCAAAGTGATTATTTGTGTTTGTGAAATTTTGCAGATTCCCCTTGGCAAAGTGTTTGCCTACCAGTTCGTTCAGGCAGACTGAATTTTCACAATCAAGTACTTAATTAGTGGTTTGTGGATTCCTTATATAAATCTCATCAGTTAATTATCATTACAGTTATTCTTCTGTGATTTATATAGCATGAATATACAATACTTTCTATCATGAATCATAAAGCACATTGCATACGCTAACAACTTGTTTTCAGAGAAAAAATTATTAGTTTAGTAAGCATTTTAAAAGCTCCCTTAGAGATTGACATTTTGTAAGTCCAGTGTATGTAATTATATTAATTATACAGTAATTATTATGGCCTTTTTTTGTTTTCATTTCATGATTGGTGCTATTTGAACAAAGACAAAGTTTGTTTTCCTTAAAAGAACACAGGAAAATTCTACCATATAATAGTAACTGTCCTGCTTACGCTGAAAGAACACAGAAAGACTATTAATTCCTTTGCTGGACATTCACAAGAAGAAAACATTAAAGAGATGAAAAGGGTGTTTGGAAAAAAAAAAAAATCCATAATTTGTGGAAGGATTCGGTTGTTCTCTTATAAGGACCTTTTCTCGCTTAACTTTTACATGGAATTGAAAACCCATTCAAGATTCTGTCACCTTATGCCGATAAATATTCTTCAAATTACATGCCCTTGTAGGTCTGACTAGGCTGTGCTTCACTGCGTTTCCAGACAGCAAAATCCTTGAATTGATCTATGCCATTATGCTCAGGGATTGTTGATTCTACTAATTCTGACAAACTGGTGAACATTGTTCGCAGTCAGCCAACTGAGATTGCTTTCTAAGAAATTGTACCTCATGTCCTTGCTCTGTGTTTGTTTAGCCATATTTACCTATCTCACCTCATTTATCACAGAAGAACACTTCAACACAAGTGCTGCAGCAAAGATTTGATGGGGATTGGGTAGTTCATCATCTCCTGTGCAGTGATATTTCTACCTTAATAATTATAAGTTCCTGTCTTCAACCCCTTTTGATGTTCCAAAATTTAATCAATGAAATACAAATAGTGGAGCTAATTTTAGCAAATCCTTTCCTGTTGCCATGTGGTAACAATAACCCAGTTCTACAGAAGAATAAAATATACAGTCCATTTCCCAGCTGCTCAGGTGGAAGAACAAACGTACAAGTTGCAATTGTTCTGATCCGGAATGCAAAACAATTACAAATTTAAATAACACTCTAATGAAACAACATGAACTTCAGCGAAGCTTTTTTCTTTCAGAATGAGGCAACTAATTGACATTACCTTCCCCAAACTGGGGTGCTTTTATTTATTTTTTTTCTTTACTTATTCATTCATTTATCTGTAGGATAATCTGTGGATATCCGGTAAATAGCAGCAGCAAAATACTGTAAATAATGTCTTTCCCAGTTCAGTGGGAAAACCTGTTTCCCTTTTTCCTTCTTTTTAGGAATGGCCATAGCTTTCCTTTCCAGAATGATTGCATGTTTTCATATAATTCTTTTTTCAAAGCTGTTAGGCAGTCCATAAATCATTCTTAAAAATAAGCATTAAACTTGTTGTAAGGTAAGTACTTGCCTCACAAGTCTGCAATAAATTTATAGAAAATTTAAGGTGCCATTAAATCCACAAAGAAGGAGGATTTAGATACGGGTGACAGCAAGCTCATGACATTTACTCTGGTTTCCTTATTAAGTGCCACTTTTGCTGTTGATTTACTCCATTGAAGCAATGGCTCAAAAGTATCCACCTTTTCCCACAATTTTATTCCAAGTCAAAATTGGAAATTGAGAATGGCACAGTTTGAATTTTTTTTTTCTCAAAAGAGAGCTTTTAACTTCTTTTGGTAACTTTTTTTTTTTTTAACAAGTTTGAAAATGCTGAAAGAAGAAAATTATTTTTCCTGATAAATGGCTGACATAATAAAGATTTGTCATGGGAAGAACAGCAGAATACAGACAGGCATCCTTACTGTGTGCTCCTAAGATGAAAGTGCAGACCACATTTGAAAATACAGGCTTTATGCTGTAGTAACATACATTTGTATGAAGGGACATTTGTCAGGATGAAGACTTCTGAATTTCAGACATTAGTATTAGGCAAATATTTCAGGCTAAGCTCTCTCTCTGGGCACAAAGAGACATTTGCACCTTACTTACTCCTTTCCTTCTGCAGTCAAGAAAGCCTCATCCTGAAAAAATTGGGCAGTGGCATCAACATTCTGCAACTTACAGAAATCTCCCTATTAAAGCCAAGAAAGAAGACATTGCAATACAAAGGGACAGGAACAACCAGACAAACAAGGATGATCTGATGTGGCCTTTGTCTGACTCTGAAAATGGATCAGGTGATCTCTGAGATCCTTTCCATTCCTGCACTTCAGAAGCTGTGTGTGTAGTACAAATATGGGTATCAAATATAAGCCTACAAATATAAGAAGCTAAAAATGAAAAATAAAAAATAAAAATCAGAATTAAAAGCTATAGATTTGGTTGTTATAACCACTATTAAAATATGATAAAATGATATGTATAATTACTATACCTATCAATATGCAGAAGCTGGAAGGATCTGGACAAAAAGGGAATGAAGTTGTCCTAGAGTCTAGAAAGAGAAGGTAGGTCTTTACTACAGAATTGAATGTGTGTATGTCCAACTTATTGTTAAATCTCTGTTTTCCTGTAGACTTCTGTTGCCTGGAAATGTTGCTCCACCATCTTTTGATCATTCAACATTTTCTGGATTTTCTCAGTGTTTTGATTCTACATATCTGCACGTATCTGCGTGATGCTTGTACTTCATTATCACATTCACCCATTTCTGTATGCAGTGACCAAGACTGGCACTAGCAGATTCATATAAAATGAGTTAGTGACCAAGCATACACACTATACTACACAGCCTCAGAGAGGGCAGAGTGACTGCACGAGTGATACAGAATCTGTTTGCACATTTTTGCTTTTTCCCAGACAGAAGTATTTAAGTCTCTTTTAAGCATAAATACATTATTAATTCTGCCTTTCAAATCAAGTCATATGTATTAAGTAAACCATGCTGAGAAGTGCAAACGTTCATTTCCCAGGCATTTAAATCTGCCATTTACACAGCAGTAGCATCTAGACTTCCCAAATCAGTCTGTTTTTCCCTTAGATCCACAAGCTTTATTAATGCTGTCATGGGGACCAATGCAAGCACAGAGATGTCCCCCAGTACGCCTTTAGTGCCCTGGCATTGCTTCCTCACTCTGCTGTGACAAGTAAAAATTCAGGACCTATTCTCAATCAAGAGAAATAAATTTCATCTGAGGGCTGGGTTGATTTACATTTCAGATGTAATTTCTTTCCTCTTGGGTCTTGACTTTCAAGAAATTACTCACAGATGAAGACCTGCACCTACAAAAAGGGACAATCCCCTTCATTCTGAGTTTTATTCCTGGCAGCTCTTGTCAGCTCATGTCTGAGCAGGCTATACAGGATTCCCTCTTGAGCACCTTTGTCCCTTCGGATTTGCATGAAGAGCCTTCATGACTAACACAAGCCGGAGGCTCCACTAAATGCCATGGGATGTGCAAGTTCTTAGGACCCAGCCAAAGTCTGCTCCAACAAAAGTAACAATGGAATTCAACTACAGCCATAAAAATGACCAACTGTTAACAGCCACACAATTTTTTGTCATTGTAAGTGATTAATCCTTGGAAGAGCAAGCATTCAGAATGGGAATCCTTTTGCAACTTAATGTAACACACGTAGGATGGGAAGACAAGAATCAAACACCAAGCAGTCAAAACATGATGAGATATCCCAGTAAAACGTCAACTTTAAAGCATTAATTTGTCTGTCCAAAACAGTAAAGGTTCAAGAGATCTGAAGCGTCTTAGGAATGAAGTGAACGAGCAGCAGTGAAGAGGAATCTAATTTACAGCTTACAAAATAATTTAGGTTACTTCTCTATGAGAAAGTCGTAAGCCAAGCTATGTGAAGTACAGCAGGAAAAAATTTGTATTAAGACAGTAGAAAGTTAACGTCCACTGGAAAGATTATTTAATCTTCCTAACTATACATTCGTAAAAAAACAAGAATAATAAAGAGTGTATTAGTATCACTAGGGTCAAAGCAGTTTAGATGTTTCTACTCCATTTTTACAAGGAGTTGCAGCAGCAGTGTACATGACAAGACTTGTAGCTTGCAAAGACCAAAAGGCACAGTTGAGTTGTTAGAGAGGCTGCTAGGGTTCTTGATGAAAGCAAGCCTGACATAATCCCAGGAAAATGCCAGATACCACATAAATGTCACTGTGAGAGAAAGTTGTATTTAGATACAGCCTAATTTGCAACTCCTTGTTTCGTCTCACAACCTGCATATTGGAGGATTTGTATGGTAATGTGTGGAGCTGCATATATATACAGTTTTGTGCTATAATTAATTTGTTATGGACAAATCCTATTAAAATAACAAAGAAATGGGATATTTCAAACCTTAGGGCCAAATACAAATTTCTTGAGTAGGGCATGATAAACATATTTTCAAAATAACCTCACAGCTTGTAATTTTGACTAATTTTCAACTGATAATTTTCCACAAATTTGATGGTTCATGGTCTCTCACATTATGACAGTTGTTTTTTACACCATTTACTGTTCTATAATATGTCAAAAGAGCAACAGGGCTGATGAAGGGTCCAGAGCACAAGTCCTGTGAGGGGTGGCTGAGGGAACTGGGGGTGTTTAGCCTGGAGAAAAGGAGACTCAGGGGACACCTTACTGCTCTCTACACCTACCTGAAAGAGGGCTGTAGGCAGGTGGGGGTCGGTCTTTTCACCTAGATAACAAGCACTAGGACTTGAGGAAACAGCCTCAAGTTGTTCCAGGGGAGGTTTCCTTTGGATGTTAGGAAAAATGTCTTCACTAAAAAGGTTGTCAAGCATTGGAACAGGCTGTCCGGGAAGGTCTACCATCCCTGGAGGAATTTTAAAGATGCGTAGACATGGTCCTTAGGGACAGGGTTTAGTGGTGGGCTTGGCAGTGCTCGAGCATTGAACAAAGGGGCTCAAAGATCTTAAAGGTCTTTCCCAACCTAAACGATTCTATGATTCTATGAAAATTCTGACAATATTTATGAATGTATATACTCCTTATTGTAATGCAAGTTTATGAAGGTATGTTTGTCATATTATACAAGTCTAATGACTAAAATGCTACTGACTCAAAAAATTACAGTGCCATCTACACTTACATTCACCTGTAAGAGACTGTTTTAAAAGACCAAATAAGAGATGCTTAGAAAAACTATCAACAAAACCAGTTCTTTGGTGTTCTGAGGCAGAGACTTCTACAGGATGAAGTGAGATGCAGAAATTCTTAGAGAGTCCAAATATTTACCCTTGGAGCTGTGACACCCTAGGTTTAATAAAGACCATCTAATGCTTTGACTTTAGTAGCACTGAGTTGCAGAGATACAGTATATGTATGTCTCTCTCTCTATATATATATATATATAATATATGTGATATAATAGAAGCACAGTCTCAGTTACTTTTGCAGAGGTTTTGGGGAAGGGGTGAAAAAGACTAAGAGACCAACCTGAATAAGCATCCAGCTGAACTGGCAAAGGTAAAGGTAATGAGTAAGAGATGCAAGGGCAGAGCAGCTTTCCTCTGAAAGATGTTGGCTCATGTAAGCAGAGGCCAGAAATGAAATCTGCAGGAAAAAATGAATGCATACATATTGGAATTAAACAAACAAACAAATCAGTAATAACAGTGAGAAAAAAACAAAGCCAAAACCAAAAACCACACCTACCTTCAGTCTGGAAGTGAAATACACACTCATTTACCATTCCAGAGACTCAGGAGAGATAACTGGACATTTAATATTCACCCCAAAGAAGCCACAAAACTAGCTTTAAACTTTTTGCAGACAATCTACTATCCCTTACATCTAGATCTGAAAAGACTATCAAGAGACTTAATATTTATTGTTTTATACTGTTCCCTAGACTGCCATGCATACTGGACACCAGTTTTGTGACCGAGAGTGGAGATTTTCCTCCACGAAATAAAAAGAGACATTATCTTCTGTATTCAGTAAGGCCAGAAATTCTATCAAGTAAATGAACTTAAGAGGCATTTGCTGTCTTCAGACTGTCAGTCATGGAGTAATATTATACCCCACCACATAAGATAGCAATACTAGAAAAAAGGGAGTAAGCATTTCTTCTGTTGCCTAAGAGCAGACCAGGATTTCACGCTTACAAGTCAGATACAAGTTGTTTTCTGTGCACACCAGATGTCAAAGGACTACACATTGGCCAGCTAGGTAGCCAATGCATTGTCTAAGGAACAAAGGTATTCCAGCTGTGACCACAATGAACACCACTAAACAAATTAAAATTAAAACAAATTTAAAATTAAAACACAACTCAGAAACTTTTAGCCCAGTCTTCTGTGGATTTCTTTACAAAGGAAATAGTTGTACAAGCAGACTTCATTAATGAATTGAAGTGTTCACATAAAGGTCTCAATTTACCTACTGAACCAGCTGCAATAACTGACGATTTTTATTTCCCTTTACAAGGAATACTACCATTTTGACCAACAGCCCACTGAGTGGTTAGCAACAGCAATTTGTGGGCTGTGCAGACTGATTTTATGCATATAACATCAGCATATGAGGGGGCAAAGGAAGTTAAAGGGTACAGGCAATATGGCATACACCTGGACATTGTATTTACAACAGAAATATATGTATGGTGTTGCATAACCCTTATACAGTCTCTTCACTATAAAAACATCCTTATAGAGGCAGGGTCTGTATATTGATAGATAGACAATGTTATCTGACCATGACATGGCATAATAAGAATAAGCAACTTGCAACAACTGGACTAAAAGCAATTATGAAATGCATTTCATTATCGAAAAATTTCAGTATTTTATGTGGGGTTCATCAGCCTTCTTCTGGGAACAGGCATCTAACCATGGCCAGATAACCATTCAGTTATTAAGAGGTTAACACACAGCTTAATATAGACTGCTATTTGCCAAATTCTGACACTGCTAAAACAAATGCCATTGTCTGGAGTGGGTTAAACACAATTGAAACCTGTGCACATTAGCTGCCTTCCATTTAGGGATAAACACAAGAAATGTTTGTGTGAACAGCTCTGTAGCACCAGCCAGCTCAAACAATACCAGCAGTACTTTTCCTAAAACTTGAGCAAATGTTTCTACTTAAAACAAGCAAAATACAACACACATCTGGGTGGCAAGGCTTTATCACTGTTTGTTCTCTGAAGGGTTGTGCATATGTCAAGGGCAGACTGTTGGGCTAGGGACAAAGGGTTGAAAACACACAAGCAGACTGGTAGAGTCCTGGAAACATGTTTTTATCACCTTCTGGATGGAATGTTGGCTTGAAAGCACTTTGCATCTGTAATTCCTATTGTGTCTAGCCTTTTCCCGTGTTTCAAGAAAAATTACTTTTTTGTATATTAAAAAGAAGTATATCACAATGTCAACAGTTTTCCAACCAAAATAATGTGAAGAGTCCAAATACCTGCTAAGAATGCACACCGTTCACGGATACTGACTTTTGTTGAAAAAGTAAAACAGGAACACTGCTGAAGTAATCACTCATCTAAGAATTCATTGTAATTAGTGGCATTACAGTGTTTTAGACAAAAAAAAAAAAAAAAAAAGGTTAAAAAGGTAAAAGGCAAAGAAACATTTGTATGTTACTTTCATATACTGGTTATCTTGATTCTTGGGCAGAAAATACAAATGATAATTGGATTATAACACAGAAAACAAACGGCAGGCCTTATTTTGGAATTTGGGAGAAGCAACTGTAGTTTAGCTACGCTGTTCTGACAAATGCTGGCTACTTTGGCACTTACAGCTTAAAACACAATGCACTGCAATTTAGTAGAAATATGTGGAGCACAGGCCACTGAATAGACCTTTCACTCATAATATCTGAGGCAGTTAGGGAAACGTACAAAAAGGTACCTTCCAAATAAATTGTTCCTTAGACCTAACTACCTCATGTCTTCTGTACTTTGCTTAGTTTTTAACTAGAGTGGGCAATCTTTTGTAATAACAAACCTATTACTTTAATAAGCAAAATAGGTACCGTATATTGGAATAAGTTGTTCCCTTTTGGAACATTAAATATATATATATATATTGGATGTGTTCCTTTTGATACCAGTTGTTCAGAGCTCTTTTTACAGAGATTGTATGATTTCAAATGCCACTTTTCGAACAATCTTTGTAACCCACCATTTGATTCTATGCTGAGATTATAAAATAATGCTTCTTCCTGGTCCTTGTCAGGGTGATCAATCCTGACCCAAAATGGTGTAACTAAAGGATAACAAGTGACTTATGTCAGTCAAGTAGCACTCTGCTACTTTTGTTAATGTTTGTAGTAGTTCTGTGCCATATTCAAAATTACAGTGATATCGTGTCACTCACAAGCTTCCTCTTGACAAAATGAAAAAATAAAACTTAAAAGATAAGAGATGATAAATTGATGCACTTCTGTTGAAGAGCAAAAAGGGTTTTGACAGGGTTCCCATCTGACAGTCATTTACTCCATTAATTAATCAAAGGATACTGCAATTCCTTTGTAACTCTAAAACTATTACCTAGCAATTACTTGACGGGAATTAGCACCTGGGTATTCAACCTAAGTCATCAACACCAAACTATAAATGAATAAAACCAGATGATTTACAAAACTGCACACTCCTGTATGAAGAAGAGTATGGCTACCTCAGAACATCACCCCTCTGCTAGTGAAGAGCCGCCTCCTAGTTTCCAGCCTGCACTTATTCATGGTCAATTTATATCTGTTTTTTCTTCTGTTGGAAGTCTCTTGGGTTAAACAGGATTTCCTCCTCCTTGGGGTTTGCACTATCCTGAATTCACGGAAAGCAGCAGTATTGTCCATCAGGCTTCATTTTGGAAGGCTAAGCCGACCGCTGCACAGCACAGCACTCCGTAGAGATGCCCAAGTTGGGCTGGACAGCAAAAGCAGTTTAGCTCCATGAATACAGAACCTACTTCGATCAATTTAGTTTCTTTCTCCAAGTAATCCTATGTACAGCACTCTGAAATGTATACTCACATGTGTGAAAACCTGCCCTTGTGCAAAACCCTTGGCAGCTTGCACAGCAATTTAATTGTTCTCTATACTGGTGCCACTTTGATTCTGTCCTTCGTGAAAACAGGTACTCAGGGTTGGATGGAGAAGAGTTGCAGACATCGCACAAGATTCTCATCCAACAGTTTTCATACCTCCCTACATACCATAGAAACATTTCTAACATATGGCAATACCTTAGTGATCACCTAGTACACACAGCTCTCATTTCTGGATGACTAACTCTTGCCACAGTGTTTTGCTGTTAGCCTACAAGTTATGACTTCTCATGTTGTTCCAGGAAATATCCCTGTATTTCGCATGCCAGCTTTCAGAGATATTCACATCTTTCTACACTATACCCCGCTACCACTTCATTCTGTCTGTGCTTCCCTGCTTTCTGCCATCAGTGCATTTTTCCCAGGCATGTTATTTTCTGTTCTACAAACTAGTCCTTTAGAATCAGTGACATACCGCTCTTCATTCACCCCTCTCTCATAGCTGTCTTTTCCCACTAGTCTGTCTCTTCCCACATCTGAGTTCTTGGACTAATCCTCCTCTATTATTATTTTACTAATTATGTGACATATCATGTATTTTACTGCATTTATCTCATCAAAGAAAACTATCAGACTAGTCTGGCACAATCTAAGTATAAACACGTGGGAGTCTTATTGCCCACTTCATTTATCACTATGTCTTTTGATAAAATTATTTTCTAAACTCTTACATGCTTTTGAGATTGAACTAACGGGCCTGCAGTTGCCAAGATATATTTTTTTTAGTATGTATTATTTCCCAGTCACACAGCAGCACTCTGAAATGAAGGATTTGTTAAAAGCACTTGCTACGAGACCTGCAAGGTATCATGCCTTTATTCTCAAAGCTAGGAATGGGGACCTTTTTGTTCCAACCTATGAATGCATCTGTCTTTGGGTTCTCCTCCTGCCTCAGTAGCCATAACTTTCAGTCCATGCCACTAAGTCTATTCACCATCTTGCCTTTATCCCAGTGGTGATATTCAACATCACTATCTTCTCTGAAAATGTGAAGATTTTAATTTTGTTTGTTTGGAGCCACACTAAATATATTTACTTTTATCACCTCACTGCAATTTTTTACCAGAAATTTTACAGCATTCTCTCTTCATTTATATAACAAAAAGGACATGACAGAAATTCCACACAAGAATTTATACTGCTGTCAACCAAACCAAATGCCCATGGCATATTCAGTGATGCTAGCTATAGGTGGTGTGAGGAAATCAATCAACCTTCTAAACTGTAAAAAGGATTTATTAAAATCTAAGTTCAGAAATAGCAGAGCTAAATTTGGCCTCACTTACAGAAATTTACAGAGAAAACAATGAGGCTAAGTGAGCCTTGCCTTTTGAATAAAAGAGAAAAAGGAAAAAGCAGAAGACTGAAGCGATTCCACACCAATCAGGTAAGTAACTGCCAACTGAGGAGTAGGGTGGCTGAATAATAATAATAATTAGATAGATAGATAATAATAGATAATAGTAAGAAGTATGTATCAAGAATAAACAAGTGGAATACAGTGTAGTAGCAGTTACAGCTTGCTATGGTTAAGTGCTGCAATGCTTTGATAAGATGGACTTTAAAATGAGGGTACAGCACGTGACACATCAGAATGTATCTTCTCTCCACTTCAAACCAAAAGGTGGAAGTACTGAATGTCATCTTTGTCTCAGTCTTTTTTCTAGAAAGATCAGCTTTCAGGTATCCCAGGTCCCAGAGACCAGGGGGTAAAGTTTGGGGCAGGAAAGATGTACCCTTGGTGGAAGAGGATAAGGTCTGAGAACACCTAAGCAGACTGGACCATGGCACCTGATGGGATGCACCCATGAGTGCTGAGGGAGCCGGCAGATGTCGTGAGACCACTTGTGGTAATCTTTGGCCAACCATGGTGACCAGGAGCGGTGCCTAAATACTGGAGGAAAGCAAATGTCACCTGCATCTTCAAGAAGGGCAAAAAGGAGGACCCAGACAACTACAGGTTGCTCAGCCTCACCTCCATCCATGGAAAGGTGATGAAGCAGCTAATCCTGAAAACTATTCCTGGGCACATTAAAGATGAGAAAATCACAAGGAGCAGTCAGCATGGCTTCACTGAGGGGAAGTCATGCTTGACCAACCTGATAAACTGCTACAATGAAGTGACTGGCTTGGTAGATGAGGGGAGAGCAGTGGATATTGTCTACTCGGACTTCAGCAAGGCCTTTGACACGGTCTCTCACAAGATCCTCATAGATGAGCTGCTGGTTTATGGGCTGGATAAGCAGACAGTGATGTAGGCTGAGAACCAGCTGAATGTCCAGGTCCAGAGGGTGGTAATTACTGCAAAGTCTAGTTGGAGGTCTGTGACTAGTGACATGCCACAGGGCTCAACACTGGGTCCAGATCTGCTTAACATCTTCACTAATGACCTGGATGACAAGGCAGGGTGTACCCTCAGCACAGTTGCAGATGACATTGAACTGGGAGGAATGGCTGATACACCAGTGGGTCATGCTGCCATCCAGAAGCACCTAGACAGGCTGTAGAAACTGGCAGAGAGGAAGCTCATGAAGGGGAAGCCAAAGTCCTGAACTTGAAAAGGAACGACCACCATGCTGGTGGCTACCCAGCTGGACAGTAACTTGCCAGGAAAGGCCCTGGGGGTCCTGCTGGACACCAAGCTTGACATGAGCCTGCCATGTGCCTTTGGCTAACAGCGCTCTGGGCTGCAATAGAAGTGTTGGCAGCAGGTTGAGAGAGATGATTGCTCCCCTCTGCTCAGCGCTGCTGAGGCCACACCTGGAGTCCTGTGTCATTCTGGGCTTCCCAGTAAAAGAGAAACAAGGACATACTGGAAAGAGTCCAGCAAAAAGCCATGAAGACAATTAAGGGACAGCATCTCTCCTACAAGGAATGGCTGAGAGCTGGGACTGTTCAGCCTGGAGAAAAGGACTGGGGGAATCTTATAGATATATATCAGGTATGTGTGTGTATATATATATTTATAGATATATTTATTTATTTATTTATATATCACCTGAAGGGCGAGGGCACAGAGGAGGGAGCCAGGTGGTGGTGTCAGTGGTGCCCAGTGACAGGACCAGAGGCCGTGGGCACACACAGAAACACAGGAGGTTCCCTCTGGACATCAGGAAACGCTTTTTCACTTTCAAGGGTGACTGAGCACTGGCACAGGTTGCCCAGAGAGGTCATGGAGTCTCCATCCTTGGGAGATGATCTAGAAAAAAAATATCTAGACACAGTCCTGGGCAATCGGCTCTGGGTAGCCCTGCTCAAGCAGGGTGCTTGGACAAAATGGTGTCCAGAAGGTCCCTTCCAAGCTAAACCTTCTGTGATTCTGCGGTAAGAGTAATGACCTTAACTGGTCAGACCAGAGTAGACTGGGTCAGTTTTTGAACAATTAGTATATGTACAAAGTTCACATATTTTTTATAGCATTAATATACTATTTGGCCACTGTATGATCAAATCCAAGATTACGTGCAGGAAAATTTAACTATGGGTAAAACTGTAAGTCCCTTTGAAGAAACCTATATAGCCACCTTTCTCTTAGCTGTTTTTGCTAAAGTATGGTATGGAACACAGTACGGAATATCCCTTTGGTCAGTTGGTGTCAGAGGTCCCAGCCTCTTGCGTACCTCCAGCCTACTGACCTTTGGGCAGTGACATGGGAGGTTGGAGAGGCAGCCCTGATGCACCGCTCAGCAGTAACCAAAACTTCCATGTGTTACGAACACCATTCTAACCAAAAATACACAGCACAGCACTACAAGGGCTGCTCCATACCATCCCAGACTGAACACACACTTGCAGTGGTACCCACTGTAAACTGACCTGTGCACCTTTTCATGAAGTCTGTCAAACAGGTAGCTTTGTTTCTCTTCGTTTAACATTTCAAGAGTGATAAAGGCCAATGATTCCAAATAAATTTCCAACATATCAGCACTTCCAGTTACTTCTGGATTTAAGACTACATCTTACCTTCCACCAACTGTTTTGAACTTTTCTGGGAAGTACTATATTAAAGTGGTTGTCATTGTGGCATTCCTTCAAAAGCGTTCCATGGACATGCAGTGAAACTAATAAATTAGGAATACTTTGATGAAAGAATATCCCTTTTTCTTTTACTTAAGTAAGATTTTTTTTCCTTGCATTTTGTGGCAAACAATATCACATAATCTATTCCTGGTCAGAGAATACGCAACACCCAATGAGGAGGACAGGAATGTTTTTTCTGCTGAAATACATAGGTAATTGATTTACCATGTTGTCCTCGAATTGAGCCAGTCTGTCAAGATTCTCTCCCAAGTTTTCAGCCTGACAATGTAGTAAATAATAAAAAACATTATTTTAGAAAGAACTAAGTGTATCTGATGTGTTATTAGCTACACAACTCCTCCAAAAATACTAGAAAACAGGAACTTTCAGCACTGTTAGTGCAAATGTGAAGTTAAAAAACCCTAAGTGATAAGTAAAATAAAGGGTAGAAGTAAAATAATAAAGCAGTAAAATATGATCAAAACTTGATTTATAATTTTAAGAACTCCAGAAATGTTTTCACAGGGGGAGAAAAAATCTGAGAGTAGTAACCTTTCCTTATTGCAAGCAGTGCTGAAAAGGCAGCATGATGTGCTGCGTGAAGAAAACAAGAAGAAGAACACCTTGCTGCGCTCCGGATAAAAAGTTGTGGAGAAGGCTAACCCAAGCAGGTATAAAAGCACCAAGCAGCAGAATAACAAAGTTTAGCTCTGAAAGAGTGCATGGAGCTAGAGTCTGCCACAGCTGCTCAAAACAGTTTCACTTTCTCATCCCAGCAGGAAGCACCTCTGCCTCCTGTAGCTGAGAAGAAGATCCTTCCGAACCAGGACAAACCCACAGAACAAGGGGCCGACTCCTCTAGAATGCTTTAGAGCATGCCAGCAAATAACATGCTTATGTCATGTTTTTGTGATTTCTGTAAATTCCTGTTTCCCAGTATGAACTCGCATAGCTTGAGACACTGTCTTCTAGGCAGAAACGTCTCCATGTATGTCTCACAGAAATGAATCCTAACGGTGGTCATTTCGTTCCTTTTCACATTAAATAAATTTCTTCTCTTATCAATTCTATTATTTTCTTTTAATAAATCAAAATTTTCTTTGTTCTATGTAGGAAAAAGTTTGTCTTCCTTATAGAGCTTGTTTACATGCATTTTGATTAAAAAAACAAAACAAAACAAAGAGCCCAACCATATGCTGTCACTACACCAAACTAATATCAAAAGAGGATTAGTATCAGCAGTGCTGTTCCTTTTGTTGGACTTAATTGCAATGAACAGTAACATAGAAAAATAAACACATTAAAAACCCTATGTCCTCACCAAACCACTCTCATCTGCTTTGAATTTACTTTATATGGGTAGAAGAAGGGGTTCCCTCCTCGAACACCGGGATGCTGCTTAATAATAGCACATATGAATCATATGTTTTGTTACTGCTCGGTAGTAACAGGACAGCACTGATTTAAGCCAAGAGTTCTTGTGTTTTGTGTTCTGATGTTAAGTGCCAGGACAAAAATACCAACAAAGGATGTTCAAAAAATGGCAGAGACCTATGGACACTAACAAAAATTCTAAGTCACAGAGAATGTTTCAGAGCACAGAGGAAATTATATAATAATAAAATTATATAATTTAGAAGATTCAAAACACTGTTTAACTGGATCAAAAGAAAGGTTCCATAACTAACTTTCCATTTATTTTTTTTCTGTATTAATGATGCTAAAATAAGCAGTTGAAGTTCCTTTGTGAAT
The DNA here is from genome assembly GCF_963210335.1 of Falco punctatus. Lineage (NCBI taxonomy): Eukaryota > Metazoa > Chordata > Aves > Falconiformes > Falconidae > Falco > Falco punctatus. The sequence goes on from NC_137586.1 coordinate 79,800,102, forward strand.
TTACATGAACACTAAATTACTTCACTGGTCACTAAACTGTTTCAGAAATTACCATAATTCAGAGAGGGGTGCTTTATAACTGACAACATAAAAAAAACACATGTGTGTTTAGCTTGATTTCTGGCTTCAGTTAAGCCAGTGAACATATATATTAAAAGAGAAGTACCTTTTCAAGAGCAGCTCCAAAGTCTGACTGTATAATTTTGCATGCATTGTGTATCTTAGAGATATTTTTGTGTTTATGAATTATTTGCTTAAAATATGTTGATTATATGTCACTGTAAACCGGCACTTTAAGAAAAGCCAAAACAGCTAACTGAAATAAAGCCACTTGAAATACTGATGGTATATGTACAAGAGTGACCCATGGCGCTTTTGTGTAAAGATGTTTACACTTTATTAAGCAGCAGCAGAACTGGCAACCATTTCAGGTAGCGATTAGACATCAGCAACCATATGTTGTTCATTTGCGTCCCCCAGCTGAGCAAGACAGCCATTGATCTCATGCTGGGTTCAGTCCCTGCCCTCCTCACTTCCCCTCTTTAGGCTCAGGGACTTATTTTGCTTCCCTGAGCAAGTCAGCAGGCAACCTGAGGGCTCGGGGTGCAGGGCAGGAGGGGGTGAGGCACCCTGATGCTCACAGCTGGCAGAAGCTAGCCACTGGGGAAAGGCTGGGGCAACTCGCACCCTCCGCGGAACAAGCCTGACAAAAGCCTCCTCTAACAGTTTCTCCTCTCTTTCAATCATGCTGTCCCTAACAAAGAATGTGTTGAGTGATTCTCATTGAGAATTTATACTTGATTTTTTTTATTTTGACTTTTTCATATAAATAAGGAAAAAATAAGGGCTAATAGGCCCTTAAGAAGTCCAACCCATTTGATTTTATATACAGATTCAGATCAATGTACCCGGCATAGTACCCTTTAAAGACAGTTCTTATTATCACCTCCATTTAGTTCAGGGACAAAGATGCACGTTGCTTTGCCACTCTGAGTCCCACTGCAAGATCCTCGGTAACACAACACTTTTGCTATAATGACGCAAAAAGAAGTGGAAAAGAGCCTCTTTGTAAAACCAGCAAATATCTACAGACTCTTCCAGTTTTAAGTACCCAGAAACAGCTCAGGGCAGTCTAAACATGCCAATTTGGCAGGCCCAAACCAAGCTTTTCCAATAGATGTTAGTTTTCTACAGTAGGATCTGCCTCATAGTTTTCTATCTAGAAGCTCAGAAAATAACCCTGAGCAGAGCTGCCGTGACAGATTAATTGCCTCCAGAGGCTTCTCAAGTGGGATCTCTATGTGCTTAGGGGGTACATTGGGAAAAAAATTTAATAATGTGACTTTTTGCTTCCTCCATTTCTGGATATAGATTTTTCTTAAAGTTCAGGTGTAAGTTTCCAGCAGTTAGCACCCACAAATCTGACAGCATGACCATTTATTACCTCTAAACTGAATTTAGGACTCTCTCCAGGGTCAGCGATATGTGATGTTTGGTAAGTAAAAGTACTGCAAGGGAAGCATGCCTGTTAAATCCTGATGCTTTATGTAAACAGTTGGAAATGGACAATGCCCCATGCCTCTGGCTGATTCCCCCTGCCTGTCAGTGTTTAAGAGGCATTTGGACAATGCCCTTAAAATTATGCTTTAACTATTGGTCAGCCCTGAAGTGATCAGGCAGTTGGACTAGATGACCATTGTAGGTCCCTTCCAACTGGAACTATTCTATTTTTTCTACTCTGTTCTAAAAATAACCTAAAGTCCCTGCAGTCTAGATGCTGGCTGGAGTAATACACAGCTCTCTTTCTACCCACGTGCCTACAGGAGATTTCCCCCCCTGTAGGGATCACAACACGTGGAGGGTAGACTCACCATAAATTGGGGTCAGGATGCCATCAGGGTGTCTCCTTGGTTAATATCTTATATATGGTAGCAGAGGGTCACCCATGCTTCCTTATATGGCTAGCCAACTGTGAAGGATATCTATTTATGTTCTTAAAAAATAAATAAGCAAGATGTAATTACAGACACATTGTGTTTTCTGGCTTTACTATACTTCAGTAGCAAAACTCTGCCCGGAGGTTAGTCCCCTAACACTGGTCTGGACATCATCTTGAGGGGTTTTTCCTTTTCTTTTTCAGTTAAAATGCACTACATGAAGCAAAGACCACAGTTTAAAACAGTTAAACTGTTAACAGTAACCTGAGTCATGTTTACAGAATTAGTGGCTGCGTAAGCAGCTCAAAAAGCAGGTACGCTAAAAATGTAACCTCTAGCCGAAGGCTGGTGATGGTAGATGGTTATACTTTTCCCCAGTACCTCTGTTGGTAGCCTGCATGCCATCTACACTCTCAAGAAAAAAGCAGAGGTTTACATGCAGAAAGATCTTCACAGGACCGTGGGATCTCTCTTCATTTACTGTTTAGAAGAGCTACTCTAAGATGAAGTCTGGTATGATATAAAAGAACATTTAATTCAAGTTTTGCCAGAAGCTTTTAACACATAAAGAGAAATTTGCTCAAAACAAACTGAGCATTCTTCAAGGGCTAACAGGTAAGTCCCCTAGTATTTCTGTTATTTGTAACCTGTGGTATTAAAGAAATGCTGGCCTTATTTAAATATATGTGACAATTTTTTATTCAGATTCCCTCTAAATGTTAAAATACAGCCCAGAGAATGATGAGTTCAGTGATCAATATAACCTATTGTGATACAGGTATCTTTAACTGCTGCTTTCTCTGCGCAAAGGGCTTCATAATTACAGAGCAGAAGAAGGTTTCCCCCTCTAACAAAAACAGAACACACAACCTGTGGATTTTGTTGTGCGAATGGAAAGATTGAAGTTTGAACCCACAATAATCAATGTGAATTAGTAAACAGCATAGGCTATAACAAGCAGTAAAGATTTAAGATGATTCCACTTGAAGACAGGACTTTTCAGACGCCTGTAATAAAACCATCATGAGCATGCCAGCTGACATAGGTTATTAAACAGTATTAAATAATCTTTTAGTAGTTGTAGTTTATCTGTTCTGTACAGACCTACCTGATCTGTAAACAAGTGGGGGAAGGAACTGGGTCACTAGCGCTCTGAGCAATAACTTAGATTAGAAACAGACAAAGAAAAATACATTAAATATGCCAAGAAGATAAGGATCCTAGAACTGTGACTAACCTAAAGCAGTAACATAGATTAGGTATTAAGTACAACTTTTAGTACGCAAACAGTATTGTAAAAATAAGTTCTGGAGTGTGGTTCAAGTATTTATAGATTTTAGTTATATCCTGCTGCCACGGACTTTGTTCAGGGGTACAAACTGAACTGCTTTCTCAAACACAGAAACCTCCTTATCTAGCTAGAATCTCTGCTCAGTTGTTCCGCCAACATATGAAAATGAACTGCAGACGAAGTCTTTTATTCCTAAAATAACTGTTATTCTAACTGTCTTCACAGAAAAATGACTTAAATAAACTGATATTTATTCTGGAATAGAGCATCTGCATATGAAAATAGCCTGAAAAATTACTCTGTAATGCCTCCTTCACTGTTTTGATACTTGGTGACTAGAAGCTGTGGTGAGCACTAAAGAATATAATGTTTTCTGTAACGGTTTCACATAATTTCTGACATATAATGAGAATGCAGGACACATTAACTTCGTCTCAAGTAAGTGGGTTTGCAGATAGTAGTCAAAAAACAGGCTTAGCAAAATTTCTAAAAATACAAAGTGATTCAAGCTTAATTCTTTAAAAGGACCTCTCAGATGTTGTTAAAGAGACTTGTATTAAAACAGTAATGTAGACATAGGGTTTTGTATTTAAAAAAATAACTAAACACTATCTGTATTTTATCTAGTAAATTAGTTCCCTGTGCCCAAGGCTGGGTTATGTAGGTTCATATGGTCTAATTCCTGTTTCTTGATGAGAATCTCCCACCAAATGCTAAAGGAATTTGAGCACACAGTTGTATACTGTCATAGTGTCAGCTGCTTTTTGCATGTTTCTTAAATTACTTACAATTTGAAAGATTAGTTTTGTAAACTAGTACCAGGGGGCCCTAGGAATAAAGTACATAAATGTATTCCATGCTTTGGGCACCAGTTCGATCATACTTGTATTTATCACACTTATTAGCTTCAAATGTCTGATATATATTCATGGAACATCAAAATCAGTTTTTTAAGCTGAGAATGGCTATCCCCTTATTCAAAGTAGAATAGAAAGGTTCTCTTTCTGTTTTAAACTCACCTGCTATATTTTCCATCAATACATAAAATTATTTATGTCGTTTATGAAAAAGGTGGGGAAAAATGGGATGTGAGACAGTCTTTTCATTTTACAACACTTCAAATATTTCAAAACCGATCTCTACTTCAAAAACCTTCAAGCTGTGTATAGGAATTAAAGAGGTACTTAATTTGTCATACCCAAAGCACAGCCAATAGCCAGTGAATTGGACTCATCACATCCAGACACAGTGAATTTTAAGCGCTGTAGATGTTCCAAAGCTACAATAGGTAAAACAAGTTGTAGCTTTCAAATGCTGTGATTACAAAGGTGTACCAGTGTCCTTGTGTTCTCTTATTTATACATTCTCTAGCTAACTCTTTCTAACAGTTTTAATGTTATTTTAATAGTTTTTGGTATTGCTATGCATAATGATCACAGGGTTGACTGGTGACTCATATCCCTCTTGAGAGAAGCTCCAGGCCACAAGCTTGCCTCTCACTTTGTATGGATCCCCTCAGTCCAAAAGTCTCTAAACTGCATCCCTGGACTTTTACTGAAAACAGAAAAAATATCCAAAACAGCCCTGCTCTATCATACTTGAAAAGGAACAGAAATGCACTCACTAGTAACTCATTTTCATGGAATCTATGGGCTGGACTGGATTTGCAATCCAGTAAAGTAAGCCAGAAAGACAAGAAACAACTCACAGACTCCTGGTTTCATGAGACACAAGTAAACATTCCAGGAGGACGACATCCAATGTCCTGGGGTAGATGGGGAGAGTACAGAGGCAGGGGACTGACTCTGTCATCCCTCAAAAACTGCATTTTAGGTTGGGACATGATAATGCATTTCTGCATCTGGCCCTTTTCTCTGAAGGTGACACATATACTTCAAGCCACTTGTAAAGCCTTCTCCTCGATTGAAATACTGTGTTTTCCTTCCCATGATGATGATGATGATGATGTAGAGGTAATGACTTAAGGCAAGTCTCATACCAGATTTAAGGTCAGACTGGCAAATTTATTCCCACAGGATTAGAGTCAGTCATGCAGATGTGGAACAGGCCACACACAACAAAGGGTCTGAAAGTAAAATAGTACTTTGTACATAGTACATAGTAAAAATTACTTTCTGGGTAGAAGTGCCCAGTTAAAAAAAGAAGGCTTACAGTAGCTGCAAGAAATAAATAGAAGAACTTGGAGAAATACAAGAATCCAGTTTAGGGTTTAGCCTAAATCTGGCAGGGAACACACAGAACTGGCCCTGCACTAAAGGAAATCTTCAGGGTTCAGGCAGGAACACTGGGTTTAGAGTATATCTGACTAAAGCAAAAAGGCCTTTCTGTGCCTGGACTGCAAAGAGGCGTGGGACAGACTAACAAGTCTGAATCAGTTCTGCAAATCCCTAAGGAAAAAAGGCAACTGGAAAAAGAGCCAGAACCTATGGCTTCACAGCATGAATTTCTCAAAGCCTCATCTTGGTATGAACGAGGCAGCTCACGGCTACCAGGGAACTTCCAAGTTCTCACCTGAATGAGGAAAAAGCCCTATTGCATCAGAGTAAAGCTGAAGTTGTTTGGTCTATTTCTACATCCTGAAGTGGTAGGAACGTATTTTAAAATGAAAGTTCGGACTCCAGAGTACAGTTCTGTCATAAGCCATTTCCAAATTACATGACTTTATATTGCAAAGATTCACCCTCGGGGGCGGGCTGGTAAAAATGGATCTGCACAGGTTTCCTAGCAGTGCCAATCCAAATGGCTGGGCTAATAAGACCACCTAGAGCGAGATCATTATTTGTATCAGCTGTAAGCAGCTTCAAGATTCTTATGATTGCTGGGCATCAGTAGGGAGGCTCTAGTTATGGTTGCCACTTGATTGAAGAGATCTGACAGTGCATGTGAGAGAGGCTGCACTGGACAGCCAGGACAACCTTAGGGAAACCAGGATTGTGTTAACATCCAGCAGAATTTGAACCCAATTTTATTTTTTTTGTAATTAACGTGCCTCTGAGGCAAAGCTGTTATGCAATAAATTTTGTTAAATAAATATAATAAATTGTTCCTGTTTTCTTCAGTATTACTTGTTATTCAAAAAGATTAACTTCTGGCCTTGGTGCAGATTCCACTTATTGTGGAAACAGGAAGGAAAAACCTACTGAAGGAAAGGGGGAATAAGGCAGATAATAATTACAAGATGGAGAGTGAATAAGACTCCTCATCTCCCATTTTTGTTTCATTTTTTTCCACGTAAAGGCTTAACACCGAGCAACTTCTGTCAGACAGCCATGAGATGCCTCCCCCAGCAAGCGCCTCCACCCCCAACACCTCCTCTCCAGGGGTTTTGCTCCCAGCCACAGCAGCACTGCTTCAGTTCTCAGCAGCTCCTCTGATTATCTGATAGCTGCCAGATACTGCAGAACACCTTTGGATAAGAAGGTCACTACCAAAGGCTTAACAACTGCCTTTTTTAGTGCAAATACTTTTAATTGTTTTATTTTAGTTCTAATGTTACTTATAAATTCTTACGACTTTAGTAGTAAAGAACCACTACCCCCCCAAGACACTTATGTTTAATCCACTGAATCTGCATTTAGTAATTCTAATTACATGATCCACTAACCCTACCTTGTAAGAAAAACAAAGCCCGTTCCCAACTGGGCAGTAACTTTTGAACCATCTTCTGTTTCATTGTGTCGGAGTGAAACCAGAAAAAGTTACTGGAAAAAATTTAAGTTAATTTCCAAACTAACCTCCTTGCACAAAATTTGCTTTTAGACAAGAAAGTATTTCACAGGTGATTAAGATGCTATGGAATTTTTAAGTTCAAAATAATGTTGTCTACCTAGTTGTCTTTACTTACTACTCTAGAAGGTAGTTCTAGAGCAGTAAGAAAAACTTGTCACATACAATCACCATGCCTTTTTTTTTTTTTTTTTAATAGTAAAACTGATATCCAGACCATTCTATGTACCACTAGTTGACCGACAAAACAGGCTGCAAGAACAGAAAATGTTCTATGATTTTGCAAGATATACACTGTCTAATGCAGTGCAATGGAGAATTCTCTTTACATGATAACTTGAATGCAGCATTCAAAATGAGAGGAATAAATATCCATGGCTTAGTATTTTTTTCTGGGAGTTTTTAAACACTGAGTATGCTCCTGCCAATCATAGCACAGAGACCAATCTTGTCCTGGTAGGACAGAGTCAAACAACTTCAGATGTACGTTCTTTAAAAAGAGCTGTTTGTGAGCCGATCTAGCCCAGTTTACATTCCATCCCTGAGGTGACTGCAGCTCCTCTGCAGCTCTGTCGCTGTAAAACTGAGAGCTGTTTACATTTAGCAGGCCTAAAACAATGAATATTTCTCACGGATGTTTGGTAATTCTGCAGGCAAAAAGAGCAGAGACAGAAAACAGAGTTCTGAAAACCAGCTTGGTGGAGTGCAAGCTTAAATCTCATACTCAAGGAAAACAGGCTGAGCAGAATGGCTTTGTGCATGGATGCTTATATAAGGAAGCAAATACCTTCTCTGCTTAACTGATAGTTCTAAAGCAATTCATCACCAATTTACTTTCAAGATGGAACAAAAGCACTTTTTCTACAGCCCCTTTTTTTTCTAGGGACATGGTATTATCTTCCTTACCTTTGATTGCAATACAAGCCAGACACAAAGAATGTTTTTCTTGTCTCCAACCTGTCTCCTTTTAGAGATTGTTTCTGTATTTAGTCTCAACATTTCACTTGTTCCTATCAACAAGGATGTTAACTACAGGGATGTTTTTGCTGTGACCAGGTGTTTCAAGGCCTTCCTATGCTCAACTATACTAATAATAGCGAATGCCCTCCTCAGACCCCTCCCATGTGATAAATTAATCAACACCAGAACTTCAAATGTGAATAAAGTGGCTTATGCACATTAATTTATTAACTGAGATTACCTCATCACCATGTTTTACTTTTCTATTTCTTCTTAATATGTTCATGTAGTCAATTGCTATCACTGAAATATCATCTGAACTCAAAACTTGCATTGATTCTGTGCCACCTGCATACTGCATTGGGGGATGTGCTTGCTTGCATTTGCTTCTTGACTGCAAAGGAAATCGGATTTTGTCATTTCAAGGAAAACAACGTCATTTCCTTAGTTCACCTCCTCTGTGCCAGCACCTTCCCGTGCTCTCCCTCTCTGCACCTCCCCATTCTGCTGCCCACCTCCAAAGGCTATGCCTGCAAAATTGTGTCCTCAGGCCCCCTGGCACAGAGAGGACAGACCTTCTGCCATGCACGACCATTACCCACGTTGCATAAGATCAGTTTTAATTTGTATTGTATCTTGCTCACAGATGTGAATTCATCTGTCTTATGCTTTCAGTCAGCTGAATATGAGCTCGCCCCAGATCAAAAGCTGTATAGTTTGGCTAACATCGTGTAGTACTTGAGAAAGTTAAGTCTTGCTGAGAGGCTGAGTCCCACATTAGTTTGAACACAAAGCAACTCTAACTGCAGCTGAACGTTTTTTGTTCAGGGCTGGCCTCAGTCCAGCTTGAAGCATGAGAAGTGTACGTTTATGTCTGCCAGGAAAGGACTACGCAGGCATATTCTTGACCTCCAAGGCCTGAAGAATAAAATGTCACTGTATAAGATGAGGGTCACAGGCATGGGTTTTTGGTTTTTTTTGCATTGCACAGCCGCTTGGATGGAAATTCAGGGAAAAGCATTAGGCAAGAAAGAAGGTCCCTCTCAAAATCTCCCAGCAATTGCAGGCTGCCACTATGGCCCCTTTGGGTCACTGGCAACTTACAAAATTTACAGTGAAGCAAAGACATTCAGTGACATAGTAAATTTGTGTAAACCATCTAATGAGCAAAAAAATGCAAAAGTCTGAGGGACACCACCCCCTTCTTCAGTTCTTCATCACTAAAAATGTTTGCGTATTAGACCTACCTAGTTTCTCCAACTGTATTAGTTGGTGTAATAAAAGATATCTAATCCTAAAAATTTTGCTGTGAGCAAACTGCAGCTACAGCAGTATTACTACATGAATCATGCTATGATTTAGCGTATCCTTATGAACATCTATATCTCTGCTTTTCATTTGACTGGATGTAAGTGTACAGCAAGAAAACACAGAATCAGGCAAATAGATTAAAACCTCAGGCGTACAGTTTATGCCAGGCTGAACCTTTCCTACACAGACCCAGTAGCCTCACTGCAGATTTTCTTCTGCTTTCCTAATTTGCACATAGCCAGCAACCAAGCTCAGAATCTTACTTGAAAGCAAAATGAATGGAATTGAAAAACAGAAGTTCTACCTTTCACTCCATGTGATTAGTCATTTTAATCTTTTTTATTACAAAGTAGTAATTAATACTAAAAAAAAAAAAAACAAAAAAAAACAAAAAAAAAAAACAAAAAAACAAAAAAAAACAAAAAAAAAAAAAACTATGTTTTACAGCATTTTTGTGTCTGCAGTGCAAATTTTGTACCTAAGGGTACAAAAATTAGTATCCATACAGAACAAACGAGCCCAAAATTTTGTGAATACTTTTTTCTCTCCAGTCTCAATCCTGTTTACTTAATACTTTGCTTTCTGGTTTCTGTAGCATATTGCTACTGTTGTGAATGCTCAAAATACAGCATTAATTCAAAACGGTTTAGAGACTGTAATATAGGATTCCCTCTCACTCCCTCCTTAGGTAAATTAATTGTAAAGAAAGTCCACACAGAATAGGTACAAAACCCCCATATGAATGAATTTTAAGTCAGTCTTTTGAGCATTCCTGCTGGCCCGTGGGTAAAGACTGCCTCTCAGTGGGCATATCTGTTCAGCCTGAAAGTGAAAGTCATCTAATTAAGTGGAAATCCCCCATCATCATATGTGTTTTACTGGTTTTTTCACTGTCTAAATTGAACACATGTGAAAGAAGATTGTCATCAAGCACTTCCCAAGAAATGCAGCAAGTTGTACGATTTACTATACTTTTGCATATTATCGTCACTGGAATTCCTATACCGAAAATAAGGGAGGCCTTTCTGGGAATAGAAAGGACTTTTTGTTCAGCTGCACACATTAAAAGTTCTTCATATTAAAATTTACTTTGGCTAATTTTATAACTGATGTTCTCTCTCTCTCCCCTGCCCCCACACGCTGCACCACCACCACGCCCCCCCCAAAAAAAAAGAAAAAAAAAAGATGGATGTCAACAGAGGTCTTGATAAAGGTCCTATACTTATCATTTTACCAGGAGCATCAACTCCTTGTCCTGTAACCAAGACCATGGGTAAACAGCACTGCTCTGCTCTCGAAATCCCTAACCTGCACCAAATCTCTTTAAAACAGGATTAAGAAACATTTGCTTTGTCCAGAAAGTAGAAAACTGAAATTCAAAAAATTCCACCCCTCAGGATTTGATATATAAATGAAAAACACAAGGCAATCACTTCTCTAATACTCTGATGATAATGAGTATGTGAAAACAAAAGACAATTCGGAAGAGATTATTATTCTGAGCAAGCTAAAGACCAAGCAACTGTTTTTACCTTTGATAGCATACTGTGCTATTTGACAGAGCAATATATGTTATTTCCTGTTGAAGTAAGCAGTCAACAGTTAATGCCATAAAACTGAGATGGAAATTAGTATGCTTTTATAAATACATTGGCATTTGTCCTGTGTTCATTTTGTCTCTGAATTTAGATTTTTGTTTATCATATTTTTCTTACACTAATCTCTATCTCTGCTCCAATAATGCAGAGACTTGCAGACTTTCATTATGTTATCTTCAATCTCATAAACCATCTTACTCTCAGTAGGCAATTTTGCAAATATCTACCTTCATTCAAAGTGGCTTTTGTTTTTCATTATATTTAAACAACACTGCAGAACACACCAAACAAAACCAATACTGCTGTTTGCTTTGGGCTCTGACTAAATGATGCAGGGAGAGATGGTTGGCACAGAGGTGGGAGAGGGGAAGAGACATTAAGAAAAAGGTTAAGGGTGAAATAAAGTTGCAGAGGATCAGAGGAATGTTAAATTGAGAGTCTGCAATACAGCATTTTTAGAAAGTTTGAATCTGAGAAGAAAAGTCACGGTTTACACTCCTCAGGAAGATAAAATCCCTGAAGGCCCCCTGTTTTCTTGAAAACCAGCTCTTTCTAGGCTCAAGTCTTGTGACTGCAAGACATGTCTTTGAAATAGAGGCTGCTTATATTCTTTGTACAGGGTGGACATAACCAGTTTATGAACTGGCATATCCCAGGAGGCTAGCAAGCCAGAATACTTGGAAGAAGAACATATTTTTAGCATATACTCACATTAAGACATTGCTGCACAGTGCAATCTCAAGCTCTATGCTCCGAGAGCAATCAAACAGGTTTCCATTTCTTCTGTTCTTCTGAAACCTCTTTCCTCTAGGCCTGAACTGACTCTAACAAAGGAATTCAGTCAGACGAGTGAGCCATGAGTCACAGGGGAAGCTGACTTGAAAATGAGTATTCTCTGGCTTCCCCTTTTCTCTCCCTTTTCACACCACCTTCCCTGACTTAAAGTTCTTGATTTCTTTTCTTCCTGATATCCAGCCTAACAACCAAAATATTTTATTTAAAATTATCTTTAGGAATGGAAGAAAAATACATGGAAGAATAAAACCACCACCTGGAAATACAGGAAGAGGCTACAAAGAAAGAAGCCAGAAGTCACTTCAGATGACGCAGAGAATTAATATTATTCATGCTTGAAGGAACCACACAAAAAAGGTTACTCAGCCCTTAAAAGCTATGACAATACTCAGAAGCAGTACCATTGCATGTAACAAGTTAGCATTTGAGTTGTGACAGTTACTTTCCATGTCTAAATCAACCTAGTCTGTTGTTAAATTGACTGTCCTCCAAGAGGATAAGCTTGTTTGCAACGTGACAGGGTGTTCAAAACTCTGCTGCAGCTCAGTTAAAACATGGCACATTCCCTCTTCCCCCAAAAACATTATTAATTAATTATTAGTTGAGTGATAATTGTTAAAGTTTTAACTCCCAATATGTTTTTCTACTTTGACAGAATAACGTTGCAGGACAGCTTAAGTCACAACATGGCCATGCTGATCGCAGCAGTGAGACTGCACTTGGCACCTATGCTCACCAGAGACATGCCAGTCTTTGTACATAGAGGCTCGACAGTATTTTTGTTTGGGAATGTTCAGTGCTTTCCACGGGAATGAACTGCCAAGTATCAGCCAAATTAAAAAATTCTACACTTGTCTTAAAATAGTTCTGCTAGATAATCAGACAGCTGTGTAATGAAATGTATTTTAAACTTCAGGTATAGAAGCAATATTATTAGCTTTATTCAGCCACTATGTTTAGATGTTTTTCACATTATTCACATCATTGCAGAGAATTAATTCACAGCTGCAGTCTGGTATGTCAGTTTTGAGATGCCGTAATAAATGTGTTACAAGTGCCACCATACAAATACCTTACATGCTTTTAATGAAAACGTTTATTTTCTTTCCTTTTCAGTTTTAATATCCTTTTATGTGTGATTTAAGGTAAGAAAAAGTTGCAAACAGCTATTACAAAGGACTTTGGTACCGTTTGCAAGCAGAAGGTGGAAGTAACAAGATTACTGACTGCTGGGAGACAGCACTTTTCAAAAGAGTGGGCACTGGGTCTCAGTAGGTGGTGCTGTGGGTAGAAAATACTACTCCAGCTGTCAGCAACAGACACGAATTAATTCAGCTAAAAAGAGATTCAAGAACAAAGTTTATAAGTAATTGGTATAAATTCAAATATCTGAAGTATATATGCAGGAGGGAGGAGAAGAAAAAGTATGTGTTCCACTGCATTATCTTCCATTTCTCCCAATGATGAAACTGAAATGAATGCTGCATTAAAAAAAAATATATATATATCATGGAGATATTAGCCCTGACAATTTCAGTATTAGATGGCTAATATATATCCTTATGCAAGCTTGACTTTCAAAGCAATTGCTCCTACCAGTACAACGTATTGTTAAAGACAGACAAAACTTGGTTTTTTTCTGCCTGAAGAGGCAGGCATTGTGGTCAAAGAAAACCTCCCTCCCTGGGTACACAGGCATGTTTTCCTAATGTGCACTGAACACAGGTATCAAATTAGGAACTGAAATGATAAGAGCAAATGGTGTCATCAGTGCCAGACGAGTTTATCTCACCCACAATTTCAGTTATGCGTGAAATTCTTAAATTCCAGAGAAGATTTGCATAAAGTATGATTGGTTTATAAACACACTGTTGACTTTGAATATGGCTTTTGCTTACAGATTTACAAAATATAACTCATAGGTCCACTGCCTCTAACACAAGCCAATATAAACATTAGATTCCTGACCAGTGCTTCCTACTGCAGGGATGAAACAGTCACCACTCACTGAAGAACAGAGAGTTGTTTGGTGTGACAGTGAGCACAATCTACTCAGTTTTAACCTCTGTGGTACTGTGTGACCTGCAAATAAGTCTTAAATAGTCAATGTTCAACAAAACTCCATTTTGTCCCTGCCCTCATCCTAGTAAATTATAATTGTTCTTTTATTTAAGGACGAGAAAAGTGGAAGTGCTCCTCCTGAATCCAGCATAAGCAAAACATTCACAGTTTCTAATAGTTACATATGAAGTTCCTATGGAGACATGTTTTTCAGGGTAATCTGAAAACTATTTTCATAATTTTGTACAGTCTCATATTGGCATTTAATCTGTCTGGAGACAGAAGACTATGGCTGTTCCACTCATGAACTACCTCAGGTCATCGCTGAAGCTGAACATATGGTTAGTTCTTAAGATACATAAATTTACTGAAGTAGTTTGTATTTTGGGGGAGTTTTTTTCATTCCAGTGTACATAACAGAAAAACAAGAGGCTATCTGCAAAATTCTGTTTGTGCAAGAGGCTATCTGCAAAATTCTGTTTGTGAACATAAAATAATGCTCCTAAAAATAATTTCCTCCTCTCCCTTTTGCCCCCTGATCCTTCTCTGGATAACGGCAAAGCTACCGATGGAACTACTGGAATCAATCTTCCCTCCTTCTGTTCCATCTGATAACAAAAAGGAAAAGTCTTCTTTCCTGCGGAAAAAGGATTAAAGCTTCTGGCTCCAGTATAATTTACATCTCCCTAAGGTGTTCAGCTACTGTCCTCACTCCTTTGTAAATTTACACATTGAAGCAAGAGGACATGTTTATATGTAAGCACTGCAAGGGCCACTATAGGAAAAGCCTTTCTGACTTTATGGTTTCACCCCCTTACTCAAGGGAGAGATTTTTCAAGAAAATAATTCACTGTTTGAGTGCAGATTAATGGCATTGTTAATTTATAGAAAGGCATCATCAATAGTTTAAGAACTTTTTACTTTCCCTGGTCAATCAGTAACAGATAAAGCACTTTATGAGGGGGAACTGTGTAAGTGATTAATTCCAAATCTCACATAAACTTCTAAGTAGCACATGGAAAATTACAAGGTGTCTGCCCTGTGGTAAGAACTTAGCATCCTATCTACCATGGAAAAATCTAGGAAAATGGACAAGGAAATGAGAGAGGACTCTGCAGACACGCAGAATGTTAAACACTTTCAAGTAAACTGTTTTAAGAAACATAAAAAAAACAATAATAAGCATATTTACATTTACCTATATTAAATTTAAAAGTGGGTGCTATTATTGAAGGAACTTTGTTTAAACATTAACATCTTAACCTGACAATGAATATATAACATGAATTTAAAAACAGACAAGAAGAATACTGCTTACTCAAATACCAGCCCCAAACAACCCTTCACAGACTTGAATTTCAGCAAGTTACTCTCAGGCAGTGGAACTGCTTTAACAGAAAATTCAACAGAGCATTTGAGCTGTTGTCAATGGGAAGCTCTTAGAGATTAAGGTAGAAATGCCTCCTCAGAGTGGAATCTTTCAAAGAAAATTCTAATAGCTAGAGGACTAAGTTTCTAGAAAAGCAACTCAGAATGCAGGATAGATCTTAACTTTGGTTAGCATCTCAAAGACCTCATCAATCAAAGGATAATAGGATAACCAAAGGATTATAGAACTGTTAGACAAGATTTAGATTTTTTTTCACTCAGAATATGCTTATGTTGTGATTCTTTTCACATTGGAGTAAACAGAGCACTGGACTGGGACTGAAGGGCCCTAATTTTGGATCCTGACTCTGCCCCATCCTAACGTACTCACAGAGAAGTAAGGACACTTCTCTTCTCTCACTTTCTCTATCTACAACACAGAGATTTCAAATATTTTTTTAAGCACTTTGCGACAGGCTGTGAAAAAATGACACATAAGTATTACATGCTGTTGCAATGCTTATTTTTAAAACCATCTGTCACTAGAAAGAATAAAAGAGAAGTTGTCATGCTTGAACCATGCAGCTGCATTTCAGACCTCTACTGACCTAAGGCTACAAAGATTAATAAGTAATACCATAATTATGAATGGTGGTTAAACAGCAATCTAGATTCCAAAGCCAAAATATACAGTTCTCTTTCATGTATATAAACTTGCCCCAAATTAAACAAACTAGCTTCAAAGGTCTACAAGACCAGAACTGAACTCTGCTACCTTTGCAGGCCACTTTATTTGAGAACACTGTCCTTGATGTGTTAAAGTTCACTGGGCTACATTCACACTGTTTGTTATTAAACATTAAATCTGATTCTGTGTAAAAAAATATTCTTTTTCTGGAATGTTACAACCTGTGCCAGAAGCTTACAATTTACAGCTCTACTGACACCATTTGAAACATCAGCCTATAAAAAGACTTAGAGTAGTATTTTCTAGCGGTGTTTTCACTTGTGTTTTCCCTACCATAGCAATCAGAAGACATCAAGGCCCTTCCACGCTGGGATGTTTTCATCTGCCAGGCTTAGTTTCATCATATTATTTGACTCAGGAGACACCCAGCTGGCAGAAACTTTTTATGCCAACACGTATGATCTTTTTTTTTTTTTTTTTTTGCCTAGAGGAGTTTTGACTATCTTTCCTATAGTCCCCTAGGCATCACTGCAAAAAGTCTATATATATACCACAGCAATATCAACAAAAAGGTATTAATGTCATGAGTCATGTCCACTATGAGAGAATAATGTTAAATTGCAGCAGAGGCTACTTGTGGAAGCTTTACTTGCGGAAGCTTTACTTGCGGAAGCTTTACTTGTGGAAGCTTTACTTGTGGAAGATGTGTTGTATGAACTTCATCCCAGGACTTCCTAGTACACCTCTAGAACTACTCATTACAGCATTCTCAGTTCACACATTTTGAAGCTGCAAGGTATACAGTAGAGTAGGGATTGATAGGGGCAGCAGAAGGAATGGTAAAACACTACAAGAGGATCTTGGAGAGAAGGTAGAGAAGTGACCCATTTTGGTGGTCAGAGTGTTGTTAGCATTGGTGTCCCTACCTTATGGGTTCCCCTTGCTGAGCAGTATCAGCAGCCTGAAAGGCTCAAGCATGGTTGTCTTGTGTCATTGCTGTTTGGCTCTCTACAACTCTGTAGAGTAAGGATGTTGGAATATTCTTTACTTTGCTTTTGCTATCATGAGAAAAGTACCTTAACAAACCACAATATACATGATCTAAGTGCAACAGGTAAATATTTGAGATCTTTCTATAAAGATACTTCCTATACAGTTTGCCAACTCTGCATTTCCAATGGCTGGTCTGGATCAATATACCAAGTTCCACGCATCAGAAACTTCGACTGAAATTAAAATTTTGAGCACAGTATTTCTATTTTGGTGTAACATCACCTGCCAATGAGAAAATTATAAACTAAAATTCTTCCAGAGAGTCCTGTTGTTAACCTAGAAATTTCTCGTGGAGGAAATTAAGTTAAGCTGATGTTATTCTGCAGAATGATTATTCAAGGGCAACACAGCGGTTGTGTTAGATATCTGACATGGAAGCTGTTGTGCCCTAATGGCCATTTACATGGGTGAATCATATTGAGCAGACAGATTCTAATTATTCAACAAGACGAGAAAAGGCAAGTGAGCAGGAGATCCTTCCTTTAAAAATCTATGGTACTGTATTTTGGGTTGAGGGGCCAGAATGTATCTAAGTAAAACTCGATTCATTATCCAGTTATGTTCTTTATTACTAAGCCAAAGATACTAACTGCTGCCTACTGCTTCTCCCCATGTTTTGATAATTCCTCTCTTTCTCTACCAGGTTGACTCACAGAAAGATGTCCTCTTCCAAGAAAACACTGACATACTGTATCCTCACCTGACTTGGAATCTCTGTTTTTCCATTGCTACGAATCTCTATTTCACTGCTTTTAAATCTCTGGTTTCACTGTGATTTTCTATGGTTTCACCAAACCTGAATAAATGTGTAACACAAGCAAACTTTATTTCCCTGGTATAGATAGAGTTTATACATAACAGAAATGTCAATGCATAGCGGAGACACATCCTTCTTTCTACTGGTGTTTCATAGTTCTAACATTGTGAGCAACCATCAGATTTGTAATCTCTTCTAAAATGATGTAAGCTTTTCGAGCATGATCACAAATTCATTGAAAAATGAGGTCTGTTAAGAATCAAAATACTTCATCCTTTTCAATTACCCTGGTAAATGAAAAAAAAATGTTCAAAATCCCTCCCATTTCTGCTTGTTTGTGTGATTAAAGCAGGAAAGTACAATTTACTTCTTATTTAAAGTTTCCCTTTATATTTCTTTCTTAATATTACATTTGGGAACATCAAGCCAGGATCACACAGGAGATACCCATAAAGCAGCACCTCTCAGCTACACAGGAAGGATTGATGGCATACTTGCCAAAGAAGCCAAAATGGGATTCTGTATGTTCTTTGTGAACAAGATTTCCTACATTTCTCCTGACTTCCAACAGAAACAGTTACTATTTGGTATTTGGAATTTGTAAAAAAAACAAAACAACAACACCCTTGATGATACTTATACAAAGCCAAGGAAAAATATCATCATGGGCATACTTTGCCATCAAACATGATATTCCCAGGTGTTTAGTAAACCATTATTATTCTACACTGTTTCTGTTTCCCGGGAAACACAATAAGAACGAACGCAAAGTAGACCTCATCATGAACTCTGGAAAGATAGAAAGGTGACTTGCCTACACGCCCAACACGTGACTGCTGAATGAGAATGCTTGGGTCTGGAAATGCTGGCACATAGCTGTATTTACTGAGAATGGAAAAAAGTTATTAAAGCCAACACACAACTTCCAGCCTCTCTGCCTGTGAACGATTATCTAAGATGCTCTTTTTAATTTTTTTTTTTTTCCTTTTGAAAACTGAACTATTCCTGGCTACAAAACTTACTCCATGCTCCATTTTTATCTCTCTCTGGAGTGTTTGCAATGAAAGTATGACAAAAAGGTTGGCCTCTGAACTGCCTGTTTGTTTGACCCACTCTAGGATTAGGTAACTCCTTTCCTAAGGAGTGAAAGCACTACTGTTGTGCAAAAGGATAGTGTCCTGATAGTACTTTGTTTTGTTGATGAAAAGGCCCAGTAACAGGCATACATCATACTCTCAAAAGCACTACATTTTATATAAATAAATAAAGACCACACTTGGTAACACTGGCAGCCTGAACACACTTGTGTTTTGTTTGCAGATCCCTGCTTGTACCTGCCCAAACATGGGCAAATTTCTGACTGACTCTTTCTATTTGATCCATATATCTAAGACACTGGACTTAGACCTATCAAGGCTCATCAAAAGCACCAGGGACCAAAAGTTCATCAAAAGCACTAGCATGGCAAGAACAACATAACCAGAAATATTTGACAATATTTGACAAAAGGGGTTGGACAGACAACATTCAGTCTACTACACAGACTTCATTTGCCTACTGCCAGTACACCCCAAAGTGTAACGATCTGAGGCACATAACTCAGAAAACAAAAACAGCAAATGACTTTGCGTGTTGGATAGTTCAAATTGGGTTCACAACTGCAAAACCAACATCACAACAACATATTGCTTCTGTTGTAGTGAAGAAAGGCACCTTCCCAGAAAGATCAGTTTTTCTCATTGGTGAAAGACAAGCTGAAACATACTGCTGTTAACAGTTTAGTGCTCCTGTCTACCACTGTCACCAATGTTATCACACCTAATCCTCAGTAATGGGTTTTGTTTACTACTTCTGACTGGACAAACAGAGCATTAATGATAATCATCCACACTTCTGTAAAATTCCACATACTGGGATTTTCCATCAGTGAAATATTTAATCATAAAATTATTTGCCAAAATGAACACTTAAGCTATAGCTGGCAAGAAAGAAAAAAATCTATTCAAATATAAATTAATCCCTCCCGTGGGATATTTAGTATTCTAGATCAGCTAGGACACAGCAGACAAAGGTACAAACATCTAGGTCTTTCTCAGTAAACAGCACTAATTCATCTGACTACAGGTAGGTGACTACACAAATAATGAGCCACAAAACTCTTTATGCAGAGTTGAACAGCTTAACCTCAGAGGTGGAGAGAGGCTTAAGCTGTATATGTCAGTTGCATAACCAGCACTAAAAAACAATTTTTCCCACAAAATCTTAAACCAAATACAACCTACATTATTATTCAGTAGAAAAGCAGTACAAGGGAAGCAACATCTAAGTGATGGGGTGACAATTATTTGTGGCGTTCTAACAAGCAATTGTCTGCTTTAAAGAGCTCTTTTAAACTGCAAGTTCAAACTCTTAAAATAATTGAAGAACTGTTGCTTTGAATTCAAGCTGGTCACATCATGATTCAGTTCTTTCACAGTTTTTACATGGCATTTTTAAAACAAAACTGCCACTGTGAAATTATAATTGTTTCAGTCCATGAGTATAATGTGTTTCTGAAGTCACCTAAGGCCAGATTTTCACTGTCTTATTGCCCTGTGTGAGTCATCCCTCTGGCTGCAGTAGCAAAATCTGCATGACTAATATATTACCAGCATAAGTATGAAGAGCTTAAAACAGCCTTCACTGCTTTATTTATCTGATATGCATATGTATTTCTGAGTATTTTATTACCCTTATATATTAATATTATACTGTGGGAATGGCTCAGATGAAACACATGGGACTGTACCTATACGCTGGAGAAAGGAGAAAAGTTACCGTGACCTTGCCAGTCATTTCTTGTACAGAGTCCAGTCTCACAACGGCAAGCCATCTGCTGCATGATAACACCTCCACCATGGAAACTCCCCGTTTCAAACAGATTTCAGTAATTCTGCTGGGACTACAATAATGTAGGATTTCATTATGATGCTTTTGAAACAACATCAAGTGCAGAAGTCGTGAAAGTTACCTTCCGTGAAGGAAGTCTATCACACATCCAGATATCAGAGTTACATGCTTCTTTACATTGTTCTGCTCACAGAAAAGAAGTCAGAAAAGCGATTCAATCAAATAGCTAAAGGATTCCAAGGAACACTTTGGAATATCTAGCAGTGAATATTATGGTGCACCTTGGATTCCCAGCTGGTAAATGGCATTTCATAGGCTGGAAGGGCTTTATGGGAGCTTTCTGGTTGCTGTGGGAGACTGCAGAGAATGATTGTAAGCTGACACGTAATTTTCATAATCAGCTATTTCCAGCTGTTATCAAAATGAGAAGGGGTAGACATATCATGCTAAGTCAGCTTTTTAAGCATCCCTGCCACAGATTAATGGATTAATCTCGGTACTGCTCCTTAGATATATATGGCTGGAGAATAACTACTCAAAAAGCTAGACTTTGTGATATGCCAACAGCTATTGATTTTCAGGACTAAGTGTCACATTTTCTGATACTCCCTCTACTAAACGAGTGCACTTATTTGTACAAAGTCTGCTTTGAGAAACTGTAAACTTTGCAGGAAAAGCATGGACACCATTCAGTTTCAACATTTTCAGTATTCAAAATGGTTTACAGTAACATTCATACATGAAGACAAATTTTCTTAAGGCTTATCTGACTGATTTGTATTGACGGATCTATGTCTCCTCTTTCTGACAAGCCTGGCAGATACATGCAAAGAAAACAGTTCACTTATACAATTAAATATAGATTTCAGGAAGCAAATTTAGCTACAGTTTTTGACAAGTTCCTGCTTAGAATCACCAAAAAGATGCCACGCTTTTCTTGGATTTTTACAGTTTTCAGAAAGAAAACCCAAACAGAAGCATATTCTGTTTTCAGTCTTAAGCAAGACCAAGTAACACATCAAGAAATGATGAAACCACCATACGTATGTTTTTCTTATGAACACTTAATAAGATAATCAGCTGATTGCTACATAGTCCCAGGAAAATGAAGCATGTGCCCTCTATTGAGCAGAGGATATGTAATAGTCCTACATATTTTTCTTGACTCTGAAAGAGAAAAGCTAGCCTAAAGCTCTGCTGTTCACTAGATAACAGTGTGCAAGACAGGCTGCTTGCAAACACTGCGCAGGGCAAGGAACATTTCAGAGTGGCAGCAGAGATAAATGTGTCCCGTATTCATATAGCCACATTCATAATTACAGCTAAGCGTGCCACGAAGAGTCACTCAGGAGACTGTACTGCCTTGGGTGAGGCAGAAGCAGTTTCATATAATGGGTTACTCAAGGAATGGAAACCGACTTCCCCAAAGCAGCAGTATATATATAAAAAATAAATAAAATATTGGAGAACATCTATACATGATGACCAGGCACATAGCAGAAGGAAAACAAGATTAATTCTGTCAAACCAAAGGCCTGAAGTGCAGTAGATTTAGGAATGACTCTGGTTATCAGAAGTACAAACTTCAGGAGGCTGTCTTCAATCACCTTTTTGAACACAATGGGATGGCAATTCCAAGCATTTATTATTTCTTTTTTGCTAACACAATTTGCTTCCATAACATTTGCATGTTCCCTCTTCCTGCCAATGTCACAAATTCCTGTCCTACATAATGAATGCAGGCAAATCTGCTTGGTCTTCGTAACAGGCGACTCTGTTATTTTCAAGCCAGGACCATTTTCAAGCCAGGACCACAATAAAATGCTTGGTTGTGATACATGTTATACCCATCAAAGGGTGAGCACGTGGGGCTCATGCTAAGTAGACTGGCAAGTACAGCAAAAAGAGTGTTAGGCAAAACAAGGTACAAGAAAGCGGTGGGGAAAGATCCTGTCTACGGAGGCAGAACAGATCTCACCAAAGCACAGCTTTTTGGGACAGACAACTGGAGCTAAGGAGAGGCACTGAACCAGACTGGGGGTGAAGTCAGGAGCAATATGACTTGCTGCCTCTGACCCCACTTAGCGAAGGGCAGGACATTTTTGAAAATATAGTTTTAAAACTGCAAAACTTTTATACTGAAAATCAAAGCAGCCTATAGCTGGTCTGCCTGCCAATGACAGCTGGACACACAGAAGCAGTTGTCTTGTTGCAGCATTCCCCTGCATGCAAGTTTTACGCTGTTTACTTAAAACTATTTTAACGAATAGCTATTCACTTTAAGGTTACTCTTTAGTCTAGAAACACATTACTGCTATTTTAAAATCTGGTTTACTTCAGTATCTTACATAAGCATTCCACACACTAGAATGGAATAGTACTCCTCCTTAAGGTCAGCTTGTTGAGAAGCTAATGCAGAACAAACTCCAACCTGAAAATTCTTCTCTCCAGGTTTGGCTCCTTCCAGGACTTTTTGTCCTAGCATACCCATGCCCTACATTCCTCTGTTCAGATAAGCCACTCCTATCTCTGCTTCACCTGATGTGGGAAAACGAGTCGCCAAAATGGCAGTGAGTCAACAAGACCCATTTAGCATCTATGTAAGCCTTCTATCAGCTACCACCTGGGCAAGGCAGGAAAAGGAGGTAATTGCAATCATGCTTACTTGGGAATTTTCTTGCTTCTTACTGAACTGTTTTTAACTAGTTTACCTGTTAAGAAAACAAAGTTAATGGACCTAGAATTCCCATAACTGTACCAAGGTTAATGAGTCAGAGAGACTGCATCTATTTGCCTGTAAATCAACCACTTCCATCTTATTCTGTCAAATGCTCAATACTATATAATCAGCTTAGGGCTGCTTTTTTCATTGTCTTTGGGTTGTTTTGTGGGTTTGGTTTTTTTTCTTTTTTTTTTTAACTGTATGAATAGGACTTCCTTTCTAACATTCAGATATAGAAAGTCCAAAGAAAGTGAGGAATTAAAAACTTTTGGCCTCAATTTTCATTTTTGTTTCCTCTGTTCCTCTCTTCATTCTCTTAACAGTTTAGCTAGCCCAATAATTCTTCTGCATGCTTTCTCTTACTAAAAAAACCCAACACAAATCAATGAGTATTCTCTGTGATAGACTAGTCCATGCTTTGAGTAGGAATTTTTTCCTTAGATAACTTCAAGAGGTCTCTTCCAGTGTAAATTAATTTCTGATTCTATGATCATACCCTAATACCATGTCTTGCTTGTGACAACAAAGTCTGTTTACACATCTTTCTTGCATACGAGAACCTGTAACCAAAGGGAAGGAAATGAGAGGAGACATCAGTCATGGAACAGAAGGTGAGAAATATATGTAAAAAAGAAGAAAAAAGAATATATGAAGAAGTCCACATAATGTTGCTCCTGAAAACTCAAACAAGATTTGTCGGCTACATGAGACCCAGAGGAGCAACTCAAAAGTACTTTTGTGTCACCTACATGGCATGGTACACAAGAAATAATATTTTTGAAGATGAGCTTGAATACACTAAGCTCATGCAGACGGGCTTCAGGAAACAAGTAAAATATCAGAGTGTATGTGAAGGATTTGGGGTATCAATTAATGAATGGATCCTTAGAATGTTACAAAGAAAACACTTGGTCACAGCCTCGATATGCATGACAAGGAAATGGAAGAATTCATAGTAAATCCCAGGTTATACACCTCATATATGAAGGCTGATGATTATGTTAAAAACAAAGATTAAAAGACAAACTTTAAAGAGCTATTTTTTTAAGCTAAGACAATGTCAGTTAATTCAAGAAAGGATTTGGTTTTAAAAAGTGAAAACAAATTGGTTTGCATGAGTTTGCAGTTATCCACAATCAAAAATATTCATGACATCTAAATTGAACTGATGTTATGAATGTTGCTCTAATCCTGTGAATTTCTGCCTTACATTAAGCAATACCACTAAAGAAAATGCCATGTTTCCACTAGCTGTAGTACATACAGTTTTAAGGAACACCATGCTTGTTCGTGGTATATCTAAAAAAGCTGCCCATTGACTGCTGACAGTGCACTCCTATGGTCCTTTTTTTGTAACTCAAGTTACAGAATGCAGCCATTTGGCAAGCTGTGTGGTAAATTACAGCAAAGTAATATTTTCCAGACAATCTCTGTGATGACCTTGTTTTGACAATGTACCACAATATATGTTTAACAAATTTTTAAAAATTACAGAGTTGGGCTTTGAACATGTAAGAAGCAGACCATATTAACCACAGTCTAATGCTGTAGTCATTTAGTTGCTGCTGAGCAAATCCTATCCAGGCCAAGTTAAGTATTGCATTCATCATTTAAGAAAGCAAAGATCCTGTATAGTTAGTAGTTTCTAAAGCGTCTGGGATACTTCAAATTTCAGCAAAAATGTTAGTATTTTTGATGTTTTCTTATGTAAATTAAGAGTATCTGGGAGCAAAAATATAGATCAATGCATGAAATACAAATAAATATATACAGGTTTTTAATATATATATAAATATATATAAATCTGTTGAAGGAAGCCATGGCCTAGAATAAAACCTGAGGGTGAATAACAGGAATAGGAAGATAGTAAATTTGTGAAGCCCACGCATGAAGAGTCTTCGGATGCCTTAGTTATTAATGATGAAGACAGAGAGGCCAGAAGAGACCCTGTTCAAAGAGCAAAAGCAAACTGAAGGCTGATCACCCATACCCAGGCAATATCGAGAAGTTAAGTATTTTAAATAATGTGTAAAACAGGCAGTTTTGCATCTCCAGCGGTACCTCAGATACATGGGGAGTACTCTTGTCAACACATGTGAACTACCAATGAGAGAGCATAAAAGGGGTAAGATCATCAGTGAGGAAGGTGACATTTCTGAGTCATCCAATGCAATACAAATGCCACTTAACCATCAGATAAAAAATCTTGTTCACTACCTTGCTCTTTCTTTTACAGACAAAATTATTGACATACTGACTTCCCTCTCCAGGCTCTTCAACTAGGTGGTCCGATGTTCTTCAAATGGTATTCTTTTCAGGGTCATTACCAAGAAATTACTCAGGGAAGAAAGCAGAGTTTGTGACCTTTGGAAGAAGGGGCAGGCAACTCAGGAGGACTACAAAGATGTGAGGTTATGCTGGGAGAAAATTAGAAAGGCCAAAGCACAACTAGAATTTCATCTGGCTACTGACATAAAAGACAGTTTAAAAGTTTCTATAAATATATTTCCAACAACAGGAGGGCTAAGGAGAATCTCCATCCTTTACTGGATGTGGGGAGAAACATAGTGACAAAGGACGAGGAAAAGGCTGAAGTACTTAATTTCTTCTTTGCCTCAGTCTTTAATAGTAAGACAAGTTGCTCTACAGGCTCGTAGACCCTGAGCTGGAAGACAGGGACAGGGAGCAGAATCCAAAGGGAAATGTTCAGTGACTGGCTACACTGGTTAAGACACACACAGGTCTATGGGGCCTGATGGGATCCACCTGAGGGTATCGAGGGATCTGGCGGAGGATCTCATCACCCACTTTCCATCACTTACCAGCAGCCCCGGCTAACTGGGGAAGTCCCAGCAGGGTGGGGGGTGGCCAATGTGACAAACATGGACAGGAAGGGCAGGAAGGAGGCAGTGGGGCACTACAGCCCTGCCAGCCCGACCTCGGTGCCAGGGGAGGTTGTGGAGCAGCTCGTCCTGAGCATCATCGCGTGGCACGTGCAGGACAAGCGGGGGATCAGTCCCCGCCAGCCCGGGGCTGTGAAAGGCAGGGCCCGACTGACCGGCCCGATCTCCTTCTGTGAGCAGCTGCAGGCCTGGGCCGGGGGAAAAGGGCCTGGGGGGGCTGGGCAGCAGCCTGGGGGGGCTGGGCGTGAGCCCCCGGCGTGCCCAGGGGGCCGAGGCGGCCAGCAGCGCCCTGGCCGGTGTCAGCAGCAGCGTGGCCAGCAGGGCCAGGCAGTGCCCGTCCCCCTGCGCGGGGCACTGGTGCGGCCGCCCCTCGGGCCCTGGGCTCAGGGCTGGGCCCCTCGCTGCAGGAGGGACGCGGAGGGGCTGGAGCGTGTCCAGGGACGGGCAGGGGGCTGGGGCAGGGGCTGGGGCACCGGGCCTGGGGGGGCGGCTGGGGGGCTGGGGGGGGCAGCCTGGGCAGGAGGGGGCTCAGGGGGGACCTGGTCGCTCCCTACAGCTGCCTGGCAGGGGCTGCGGGCAGCGGGGGTCGGGCTCTGCTCCCAGAGAACAAGGGACAGGGCCAGAGGAAACGGCCCCGAGCTGCACGGGGGGGGTAGCGCGGGTACTGGGGAAAACGTCTGCCCTGCAGGGGTGCTCAGGCACGGGAACAGGCTGCCCGGGGAGTCACCATCCCGGGAGGTGTTCTAAATACATGTAGATACAGTGCCTGGGGACACGGCTTACCGGTGAGTTTGGCAGCATTGGGTTAACGGTGTGACTCAATGACTGTAAAGGTTTCTTCCAGCCTAAATGATTCTGTGATTGCATAATTCTGTATTCATTTGAACAAAAGAGAAACACAATTTTTGCTTATTTTCTCCATAGGATTTCACTTTTTAACAGCTTAATTTTCTTCCAAACAAAGTCCATCTTTAGGAGAGACAAGTAAGTAACTGTATTGTCTTTTATAAATTGCCTGCTTTAATAGCACAAGGTAACAATGTTATCTTATTCTTGATCTTTTTATATCAATATCTGTTCATCATCAATTTTTTATTAAAATGCAAATCCAGAAAAAAGCAAGTAAAGAAGAAAGCATCAGCATTAACACCACTTACAAAACTATCTGATGACCTAAAAAGATTAAACAGCTACACTTAGTACACAGAATGGAATGATCTGCATATCTAGGATTTTTTATTCCGTCAAAGTGCTACTGTATTAGGTTACAATCTGGAGCAGAGTAAGAGATGATCCAGGACCTTCTCTTCAGCTGAGAGTACAAAACCTCAACATTTGCTTCTCAGAAGGTTTTTTTTTATATTGCTTAATGATCTTTAGGGCTGGTTATTTAATCACTGATGTTTTAGAGATGAAGTTGGTTCTGATTTTATATATGAAAAAGTACCTGCTGAAATGCATGAATGTAGGTATTTCTGTGTATGAAACTTTTTTTTAGAAGTTTGCTGTTATTTGGGGGAAGGGAGTTGAGGAGGCTTGGCAATATCTGAATTACGCCTAAGGGTAGACTTCATTAATTTGCACAGGAAACTAAAAGCCCCACTGCAAATTAACTGAGAATTTCAATTTAAACAGTAAAGGAAAGAGCAAGTATATGTGAAAAACAGAAAAGGTCCAAAATATAATGGTATCTAAATGAGCTCTATATTTAAGAAATTTACCATGTTATATCATTAATAATATTTTATAAATGTCAATGTCTATTATAGCATATCTTTCACACTATTGCCAAATATTCTCAAAACTACGCTTGATTATTCTCTTTAAATACCCATTCAAGTGGGAATAGGCAGTCTTTCAAAGACAAATAATGCTTTGTGCTATGGAGAAAGTATAGCTAAGGTGCCAGGCTGACGTCTAGGAGTTCAGCGAGCTCCCAATATCACCATAAATGCCCTGTGTGATCTTAGGCTGGTAACATAATATTAAAAACCTGAAAGACTGCAGTCCCAAAATGTAGCTGCCTGGATCTTGTACTGGGTCCCTGCTTTGAACTAGGAGTCTGACCTCTCTGTCAGAGAGGCAGCTCCAAGCAGACATGCTACAAACAGTTCTCCAAGGTGGACAATCAAGAGACAAGACGATACGAACATGCTTTGGTGCATACAAGGCCATGCCAGGGTGGGTCTTGGTCCCATCACTGCCACAGTCTCCTATGAATGTACTTCACAGCCACCAGAAGTCTGAGAACAGCCTGCACAGAGCATGAGTTCCCACCAACAGCGATCGCAGAAGGCAGAAACCTTCATAAAACTTGTCTCTTCTCAGAAGTTAGACTTGCAATTCTTGCAACTCTTGCAGGGAGATGTTGATATTTGACTAGGGTTCACAGCCAGAAAATTTAATCTGGACTTTGGCAGGAGACTTATCTTTGTCTTTTAAAAAATACAAATTGTTTCAGATGGTAACAATGCCCCTCTTTTATACAACAGGTCAGTGGCTGCAAGATCCAGCAAAAAACTGGAAAGATTTGGCTTCCATGCCCTCCTCAACCTGTGGGTTGGCATGGGGGACAGACCCACACCTCTGAACTCTAATAACTCTTTAGTGTAAAGCTCTTGTGCAGTCCTTTGAGCAGAAATCAGAACCGGGATCTCCCCTCTTCTAAATAGGTGCCCCAATCATTTAGCCGCAGAGTCATGCTCCCTCTTGCTCCCTCTCTTTGACCTAAGGAATTCTGATAGATTTTTTTTGAGCTGGCACAGCATCAAAAGGTGAAGTGGAGGGAGCCTCCCACCCAGACTAGCCTATAGCCTGGTAGTCAGGTCCCAAGATGAAATGAACCATCTTTATTCAGGCTGGGAACAGGGCATGCCGAAACATTTCATATTAGGGTGTGTAGTTTATGTGGGGCTGTATCTCCATATTAAAGTTTCACTCTTAGGCAACTGTAGCTGACTGTCAACAACACTCACAAATCCTTCCCCGGACAAATACTCTAGCACTCCTGCTTTTAAAAAAGTCACACTGTAAATGTATTAGTACACAATCTCTGTTTGGTTTTCACAAGTTAAAACTAGATTAATACATCTGGGAGGAAGAATGGTGTGTTACACGCAGGGGTTAGCGTGCACTTTTTCAGCATGGGTACTATGTATAAAATATTTATCACTCGGAGAGAACAACGCAATGAAAAACCACCCCAGCCAATCTGCCAAGGTCACTACATGTTGTTTTGCAAGGCTGTGGCTGAATCCAAACAGATTATAAAAATGGACCTGTTCATTGACAGGGCACATGGGAAAGAGGAAGGAGAGATCATACAGGCAACAGTTGCAACAGCTGCACTGGGACACGAGCATCTTTGGTTTTCCTCACAAAGCTTGTTTGATAAACGCCAAGGAATACAGCACTGTTGACAAAGTCCTTCTTACAACAACAGTACTCAGAATGGAAAGGGGGATAAGCTGGGAACTGGCATGTTCTATCTATGGCAAACATGGCTGAAATATTAGCTGATGTGGCAACAGTTTGAATAAATAGGAGCTGGTATGCTAAATCCTAGTGATGTTGGCTGGTGAATACTGCTTGAGGTTTAAGGTGTGGCAACTTTTCTTTACAGACTCATTGGCACACGCACACTGAGCCTTATTACATCTCATTTACTGAAGCTGGCACACCTTGGGGGGTTTTCGGTTTTTTGTTGTTGTTTTTTAAGGAAAGAAGAACTGAATCATAAGAAGACAAGATGGGAGATGTCAAGTCTGAGGCATATATGTTTGAAGTTCCTGAAAAAAGAAACCAAAGAGCCCAAATCAGATCACTCTATCTCAGCAGCACATGCTGAGTGAAAAACTCAGTGAGAAAAATTTTGAATCTGAGATGGGAAAGAAAGATCAGGCATAAAAAAAAAATAAAATACGTTTGTAGGCTCCTCTTTAAACTAGATCCCTAGCACAACCTGTTATGGGTAACAAAAATTTTTATATCCCTCATCCATTTTGGTATGTTAACGCAGCATACTGTTTGCAGTGCAGTACACACTTTCTCTCCAGGCTTAGCTGCTTCTACTTCTAAGATGTGTGCTACCTTATCCCACCTGGACATCTCTGCCAAGGAGCCCCTCCCAATCTCCTCATATACTAGTAACAGTACAGATATAAAGAATGAGTCAGAAAAATGTACTTAAAATTCTCTGCCAGAATTAACAGCTGATAATGCGCTGTCAAGCTAGCACCTGGATAATTTCTAAGGTTCTTTGGCATCTGCAGGTCACCAGCAGTCATTAAAAAGGCAGGCTTTTATGTAGAATACATGAAAAAAATAGCTTTTTTTGCTGAAAAGGAAAAAGTAAGATAAAAAAAAAAAGTCATATTCCAAATTAGGACCAACCTGAAGACCAGTAGAAGTGCTTTCAGAGTGGAAATGAGAGGAAAAGCATGAGAAACCTTTAACAGAATCAACAGCTCAGGAGATTTAAGTGCCTGCTGAGCCATTCTCCTTTATCCCAGAGGGACACCTCAACTAACAAGTCTCTGCTTATACTGTATAGGGTTCATATCAGTCTTTCCAGATGCAACTTTACATTTTTTAATAAAAAAATGAGATAAGTCTTCAGAAAATGTCTCACCAGCTCTAGTTTTTAGTGAAGATATATACCAGGAAATTAAGAAAAAGTACTGGGCCTTTTTTTTCCCCTCAAATATACTGGAAGGCTTGCTGTTAATATAATTCCTAAACCAATACTGTATTAATTTTAAACCTACATTTATCAAGCAATTATGGAATTATTTACAGGTTTCAGAAGTAATGAGGAAAATGGGCATATAATATATCATATTTGGTATTTTTGCTTTCCCATGTTTTGATACACAAGTCTGCAAAACAGGATGCAGATTTATTTCTACCATCTAGTACTAAATAACCAAAGAGTAAATATATAGTTTTGTGACCTTTGCTTTACATCCACTAAAACAAGGCAAACTAAACGTTAAAACACTAGTGAAGGGAAAAAAAAAAAAAGAAAAAAAACCAGCCCTGGTGAGTCGGGTATATTCTACATTTCAAGCAGAAGCAGACCTTGAAAAGCCAAAAGAAACCCCTTCATTGCTGTTCCTGAAGGCAGAGTTAAGTGAGAATCAGGGAAGAGTTTTCATAATTCATGAGCAGAGGAAGACTAAGGGAAATCAAGGCAATAGCAACAGGGCCAAACAAATTACAGTAGTGTCTGAAATTCCAGAAATGCAAAGAGTAAAAGGGGTGGGTGGCCTTTACTGATGATTTACAGATTACTGAAACAGAAAATATATTTCTGGATATATTGCAACGTGCATGTCCAAAAGCAGCTGGCCAAAAATCTGGTAAGAAAATTCTGTTGAACTGATTTAAAAAAAACTGGTATTTGGGTAAATATGCTCACTGATATGGATGAAATTTAATCATACATATGATATTAATTGCGGGGGCAATTTTTGGTCCTTTTTTCTAGGCATTGAAAACATTAGTCAGAACATTTGTCACATACATAAAACCCACTCACAGTTTTCATTTTAACTTTACTGGGAAGATTGTTTACTTCTGGAAAGGAAATGTAATATGCTTGACAGCAGGAAGATAATTCTTATTCTGTCAGGAATAGTTGCTTAGGACAAATGCCTGTTTCTGCAATATTTCAGTGCTGCTATAGTTGCATGTTTAAATAGGAAACCTTCCTATGATGCTTCTCCTTCCTAAAAACTACTTTTTCATCAACAAAAATATCAGCTGCAAGGCAGTTAAAAATTAAAAATTAAAAAAATAATAAAAATTTTGAAAATAATTTCCACCTTAGCTTTCAGCTAGATCATATGAAAATAATGGGGGAAATATTCATACACATGAAAATTCAACTAAACTACATTTGCTGCAGTGCATAAAGTTTGTTAAAGGTAGTACAAAGTTATAATATTCCTTCTAATTCTTAGTTACTACCTTTCATTTTTGAAATTGCATTGGGGGGGTGGGGGGGGGTGGGGGGGGGGTGGGGGGGGGTGCTTAAGTGTTCTGGGGCTGCCAGTAGCTCAAGGTGTGTGTGGCGGGCTGACCCCAGCCATCAGCTAAGCTCTGCACAGCCACTCCTCTCACAGCAGCCACGGCTCACTGCCCTTGCCCCAGCGAGATGGGGGAAAGAGTCAGAAGAGCAAAAGCAAGAAAACTCATGGGTCAAGATAAAGACAAATTGGTAAGCAAAGGAAAGGGAATAAAAGCAAGCGACACAAGAGCAATCACTCACCACCTCCCACAAGCAGACAGATGCTCAGCCAGTCTCCAAGCAAGACCAACCCCCCCCAACCCCACCCCTCAGTTTTTATTTGTAAATAAGATTTTATATGGCATGGAATACCCCTTTGGTCAGTTGGTCAGTTCAGGTCAGCTGTCCTGGCTGTGTCCCCTCCCAGCTTCCTGACCACCCCCAGTCTATTTGCTCTGGAGGCAGAATGGGAAAAACAGAAAGCTTTGATGCTGTGCAAGAGCTGTTCAGCAGCAGCCAGAACACTGGCCTGTTATCAACACTGCATTACAGAGTTCATATATAATATGAATATATATATTCATATTATTCATATGTAATATGAATATGTAATATGTAATAATTCATATATAATATGAATATATATATTATATATAATATGAATCATATATAATATGAAATAACAGCTTATTCAAAAGATTAACTTCATTTTGACCACAATCACTACAATATACTGAAAAAAAAAACAACAGGAAAAAAAAATCACATTGGAAGTATGACTCTCCCTTGAGCTATATGAACACACACACAAAAATACAGTCTTTTATATAATCACAGTCAAAACTCTCTGCTTTGTAAAAACACCTTAAGAACATTAAAAAAAAAAATATATATATACTTTTTCCTGTGTCAATGTATATTAAATTGAGAAGTAGTCCAATTTGTGAGAAATGAGGCTTAACAATTCTGGAACTATAAATTCCTGACACTGGCAATTTCATATGTTCCTTTTACTTCTTCCCAAGCTACCTTTATTTGTAAATATTACCATATACCTTACAGAAAGATATCATTTTCTTAAGAAAGGGCATTAGAGCTTTCCTAGGTATTAAGTTGTCCAATCTGATTTCTTAATGATGTAACTTGCTTTATCCTATTATTGTTACTAACAGAAAAAAAAGTTAAGGGCGCTACTGCAGACAAGGAGAATCACAGGTAGAGGCTGGTGTAGAACAGGTGTAGAAATATAAACAGATGAGACTGAGGAGAAATGCATATACTGCACCACACTGCTAATCTGAATGTTTAAAATT
Source organism: Falco punctatus (assembly GCF_963210335.1). Taxonomy (NCBI): domain Eukaryota; kingdom Metazoa; phylum Chordata; class Aves; order Falconiformes; family Falconidae; genus Falco; species Falco punctatus. The sequence continues at coordinate 79,833,505 of NC_137586.1, forward strand.
GAACCAACATATATTAATGCACATTTTCAATACCAACAGCCTGAGCCATTATGTCCCAAGAGTGCAGCACAGCAACATGCACAAATACTGCCTGGTGCTGGAAAGACGAATGGTTGCATCAGATGTAGATGGAAGCAAGTAAGCCTGGCCCCTGGGTAGAACTAATTGGGTTGAGTTGAATGCAACACTAACATAGCTATCCAGTTTGCAAGTCTAAACCGGGTTCAATTAGTGGTAACTTAGAGCTCTCTGCCTTTTACTGTGTTGTAACACATAGCATAAAGGGCTTCCTGGGCAGATTTAGGAGCACAGCACCATTAACCAGCCTTTCAAAGGGGTAGCTAAGGTAAGCTCTGCTCACGTGCTGCAGAGCTCTGCATGGGAAGAATACCACTGAATATTGATCACTCCATCAAATAAACCAACATGATTCAACTCAACTCCATAAAACTGACGAAAGGACAAAACTAAATACAGCTCAGAAATTAGGTGTGAGGACTTTCTTTACAGGACATGCCTTGATACACCTTGAGTATATATAAGAGTTGGAGGCTTAGATACATATTCTGTTTGTCTCTATTTTTGAAGCAAGTTCAAGTATCCCTACACAGTTGGGATAAAAAGATTCTGTAACCATCACAGTCATCCGGAACAACCTACAACAATACTGTTTAGGTAATTGTATCTGCCTAATCAAAGGACTAAATGAACAAAATCAGTATGTTCAAATGTTTACAATTTCTACATGGTTCATAATCAAAAGCAAGCAGGTTAATAAATGAAGGGAAAACATGGTATTATTTCATACTTATTTCTGAGTACCAAGTAAAAAAATACCCTATACCCTTGACATTGTACAGCTCTTCTTGTATTTAACTTTACAGCTTCTAAAAAGGAACTGAAAGTGGTATCATTTCTGTTGCAAAGTTTTGGCAGAAATATTTCAGTAATATCATCCTTACCAATCTACCTCTAGGTATAATTAGGATGATTACAACTATAAAAAAATACAACACATAACAGTGTTAGACATGAAAGACTTTTTTTTTTTTTTTTTCCTACAATCCTAGGATATTAAAATATCAGTTGTCCAACATCAAGGGAAGAACAGCAATGCCAACTGTACATAAATTCTTCCTTCTATATTAACTACATAGTGTAGAAGATGCACTCACAATTAAATACAGAAGTACCTGGTTGCCCTGGTTCTCATACTGGGATTTACTGGGATTCTGTCTACTGCTGCCACCGGTCAATCGTGAAACTCGGTATCATTGAATATGACACTCTTACTAAGACAGGGAATTGCAACCTGATATTAAGGCCCACAGAACAAATAAACATCACCATAACATCATACAGTAACTTCAAAGAGGACAATGGAAACTGAGCCAGTTTAATTGTTTCCAGTTTCTTATATCACCTGAAAACTACATAATCTTCACCTACATCAGTGGCCCAAGATCCCAGATTTACTGGCCAAATAAAAAAGTTTCCAAATTCTTAGGGACTGTAGGAAATAGAACACTGGATGGATGGAAAAATACAAGATTACAAAACACCCCACAGTAATCCTTTAATGAAGGTTTTAAACTAACACGAACCCATTAAATAATGTCACATTTAATTAGTACTTAATATCATTAATAATGGAGTAATTGGACCTCTTTACAAAAAGAAAGTCTATTTAACACTGTCATTATTTCCAGCAATACAAGTTACTGAATAGTGTCTTATTCTTAGTTGTTATTATTTTTTAAACATAAATAAGCCAGAAATAATGAGTGAGAGCAACTTTTCCGGGAACTGAAGACCAACCATTTAATTTCTGTCTGTAAAAAAAACTAAACCCACACTGTCTGCTTGTGACTGTATCAGGGGGGGATATAAAACTACTACTGTGCTTGTGTTGTCTTGGAAATGTCTGCAACTTGGCCAGCTGACTCAAGTGGGATAGCATCGAATGGAACTTCACAGCAATTATCACCCTGAAGATAAGACCTACAATGAGTTTTTAACATGTATGTATCCACTATCACAAATGATTTAAATAGTTTATCAATTAATAAAATTAATTATTCATTCATCATCTCAGTCTTTAAACAAAGTCATAGTTTAAACATTATGATGCCACTTGGATAAACAGACCAATGTCAATCCAATCAAAATTAATTTTTCTTTTGTTTTACTCAGTCAAGGAAAGGAATATTTTTTCTAATTATAAACACATGTTTTTTAGAGCAATTACTTTGAAATAAATTCTAGATTTGAAATAATTCTATATTGACATTTCTCAAGAAATTAAGTCACGAATTGATGATAAAAAACTGGTCTGCTAAGAAAAACAAATGTTTTAAGTCCCGTACCCGAACTAGTAACCTTCAGTTAGTCTAGTAACTAACCTTTTTACTAAAGAACCTTCTTATCATATGTCATTTCAGTTCTGATGTTCTACCTCATAATTTATCATATAAGATTTAAATTACTGATGCAAGATAGCTAGACCATCTTTAGATGTCTAATTAAAAAACATATCAGGCTACTTATGTAACCACCTAAGCAAAAACAAGCATTGCTGTTTCCCTTTCTATACCTCTCATTGTGTAGTTTTCTTCTTGTAAAATTGTAAAAGGTACCTTAATTTCCTGACTTATATTCTGAACTTATATTTTTTAAAAAAAGGAAATATTGGTTATTGTTGGACAACAGGCTGTCCAGGGATGTAACAGACTGGCCAGGGACATGGTGGAATCACCACCTATGGAAGTGTTCAAAGACATGTAGACACGGCGCTTAGGGACACGGCTTAGTGGTGGGCTTGGCGGTGCTGGGTTAACAGCTGGACTCGATCTTAAAGGTCTTTTCCAACCTTGATGGTTCTATGATTCTATGATAACTTTCTGACTACTGCTTATATCTATTTGTACGCTTTAACACTCCAAATGCTGATTAGGTCCTGCTTTGGTTTGATACTTAGCAGCATGAAGACACCACTAAAGAGAAGTGGAGAAACTCACTCATGAAGGCTAAATTCAACCTGGCGAACATCATCTTACTACAGACAAGTAAGAGTGACAGACTTCCCCACAAAGCAGTTCAAAGCAGGAGTCCAGCTTGACTGCTCTGATGCTGAGGAAGCCTTGCTCACCGCAGGAAGGAAGCATGGGGAGGTCAGACTCACTGAACTGAAGTCAGCCTTTGTGCACAGCCCTTACATCGGCTGGAACAGCTGCTGAAAAGGCAAAACTTCTATGACACGCTCACGCAGCTCCACCTTTGTCTAACAGAAATACCTACAACACAGGGCAGAAAGTCTGTGCTAAGAGGGGCTACTCTACAATTCTGTTAGTCCAGTACTTTCGAGGATGTAGACTTTTTCAGTGATTAAATTTGTGTTTAATTATGGGAAAATGAATTTTGTTCTCAACTCATATTTTATTCGTTAAGAATCATGCTAATAACTTTTTGTTATTGTTTATAACAAAGATTTGTAAGAGAAAATGTTGGTTTCGGTCCCTGTAAGCAATTACAGGTAAAGAACAGAAAGGTGGACCCGACAGACTTCAGCAGCATATAGCAGGTATAACTTGCCAGCCACACGTACACTGAATTCAGCTGTATGTCAAACAGGGCTGAGTGGCTGCAGGGCTGGATTGCTGCCTTTTTTCTAGTTTCTCACAAAACTGTTTGGAGACGATGTCCCGTTTAGCACAGGTGCGGCTATTTCTAACAGCAACTTCAGTCCCCCTGTACACACTTGGATTTATCAGAAGTCATTTCTGTTGTTATTCTTGATCCTATTAATATAGCATTTTGAAAAATAAATGGTTGTTGCAATTATTTAGAGCATTTAGACTAATTATAATCCATTTCAATGGGAAGCTTTTGATTTATAATTTGGGACAATCTGAGTGGTATCAAGAAAAGACTCTCCCAATCCATATTTTTTTAATTTCAGATCCATTCAGAAAGACCAGAAATGCAAGAAACAAGCCACTTCTAAATATATATTTGCTTGATCAGAACGAAATATAAACTACACAGTTCTCTGTATATAACCTTATTTGAATGGGGGCAGATTTGAGCAAGGAGTTGTACTACCTGATCTCTAGAGGTCCTCCAATCTTTATTCTGTGATTCTGTTCTATGATTTGCCTGTTGATGACAGTTAATTTCTACCATGATGCACACCTACTCAGCAGCTGTACTGAGGTCAAATTCACCCTCTATTCATAGCTCTGGTCATGTCACCGCAATTGTTTTGAAGCACTGGACTGAAGAACTACACGATACAAAGAAATTTCATGGGCAGATTTGTTGGAACAAATAACAGCAAAAACAAAGAAAGAGAAGAAGTGGCCCACTGACAAGAAACGTTTCACTATTTCATACAGAAGTATGAAAACAAGAATTGCAAAAAAAAGACAATGCCAAAATTGATGAGAATCTTACCCCACAGGGGGAAAATCTCCCCATTCCCAAAGGGGATTGAGAATCAAAGAGCGCTACACTGATGACCTATACCATCATAAGAAAGTCTGTCAAAAAAAAAAAAAAAACAACGACCAAACCACAACCCACCAAAAAAAACCCCAAACCGACAAAAAAAACACCCAAAAACCACCTACAAACCCCTAAAATAAACAAGTAGCAGACATTCTTCTTGGGCTTAGAGAGAAAGAAACTTCAGTACCTTGAGAAAAGGGAAGTCGATTGTGAAGACAAAGGATTTATTTTTCTTTTTCAAATGATAAAGTAGATCTCCAGAACTTTTTCTGATTTTTAGCAGATTTCCAGACTTGCTAAAACTCCAATTAAAGCAGAAGGATATATTTAAAGCCCACTTATTCTTTAACCTACTCCATACCTTTGGCTCCACGCCTATTAGTTAGCAGAGATATTTTAGCAGCTAAAGTAAAAATAGGGGAAACTGCAAGTGATATATTCTCCCGGTATTTCTCTTACCACACAGGTTTTAAACAGTGAAAGAAAAAAAACTTGTTTAGAAAAGAACATGAAAAATTACACACAGACCAGCAAAGCTCTGTAACAGGATCTAGGATACGGTGTATTATCAGCACGGATGGATGGGTGTTTTAGTGGAACACGGGAAGTTTTACAGTATCTGCAGTCCAAGGGGTTGGGTGAATGGGCTGGTTTTGGCTGGGCTAGAATTAATTTTCTTCACAGTAGCTGATACAGGGCTATGCTTTGGGTTTGTGCTGAAAACCGTGTTGATAGCAGAGGGGTGTGTTAGTTACAGCTGAGCAGCGCTTACACCAAGCCAAGGCATCTTCTGCCCCTCACCCACCCCACCAGCGAGCAGATGGGGGGCACAAGGACAGCTGACCCAGGGGACATCCCACACCACATGGCCTCATGCTCAGCAGATACACCTGGGGGAAGGAGAAGGACGGGGTGGACATTCGGAGTGATGGCGTTTGCCTTCCCGAGCCACCGCCAGGCGTGCCGGAGCCCTGCTGCCCTGGGGATGGCTGAGCCAGCCTGCCCGTGGGTTGTCATGCATTAATTCCTTGTTTGCTTTGATTGAGCACACAGGACTTTTGCTTTACCTATTAAACTGTACTTATCTCAACCTACAAGTTTTCTCTTTTTTAAAAAGTTTTTTACTTTTACCCCTCCGATCCTCTCCCCCATCCCACCAGTGGGAAGTGAGTGAGGGCCACGTGGGGCTGAGTTACCAGCTGGGGTTAAACAGTAACAGGGGGGTAATATGTTAATACCACCTAGAACAAAAAACAATTACACATGCCCAGTCCAAATTCAACACCTGTAGGATGAAATAGGCTTTATATAAAATCCATTTGCATTTTACATACTGCTGATCTGTTCAGTGGGACAGTAAACTTATCACTCCCCTTGTTAAACATATTTTCTATTTTATCACTCTCAAAATATTTTAGACCAAACATTTCAGGGCAGGGCCTACCCCTTAGGCTACTACTGTAATTATGCAGTCAGTTCAGGGTAAATATTCAACTTTACCTGACTGAAAATTAGCAAACCAGAGCTCAGTGATGGGATTAAGCTTGGAACTGAATTTCACAGATATCACAACACTAAACACATCCTGGAATTGCACTGCAAAAAGCATATTATTATTGGATTTAAAAATTACATTTTTTCAGGCAGAACAATAATTCTGAAAGGAAATGTAAAAATTAAACAAGAAAAAAAATCCAAATGTAAAACTTAAAAACAGAATTAGCGTTCAAAATCCTGTATCATCTAAGAGCGTAGCAACTGCTATTACTCTGCTGGGTAACAATAAACAAAGAGAGGGCAATTATGCTATTGAGCTGACAACGCAGTTGGACTGAGGCTAAAAGCAAGTTACAGTGAAAGTACTTGTCTCCAAATTTCCCCCTGATGTGATGATCTTGGTAGGGTAAGGAAGGGGAACTTACAGTCTAAGGTAATTAATCCATGTTCCTAATTTATCAGTGATACTTGACTTTTCTGAATAGTACTATCTGTCATAGGAAGCTACGACCTAAAGCTTTGCAAATGTTATTTAGAAAGCACTAGCCATATTTAAAATCATGTTCAACAATGTGACCTTGCAAATCATTTATTTTGGGGTATGTACCACAATTAATCCATCTATCTCATTCTATCTTAAGAAAACCCAATTTGTTAGTGAGTAAAGGACAGCTCATAATTTGCTAGATTATTTAAAGTATATTTGTTTGTAATTATCAAACAAGAGCCTATTCTTAACCTCATGAACTTATTTCTTTCCTTTGATGAAAATAATCTACAATGCTCAGTTGAAAATCTTGACAACCAAGCATGAAAAAAAGCAGACTGTCAAACCTGAGTTGAGAATACATCCCCACTCCCTTTGTTTCAGAATAGAAATGCTGAAAATTAAATTACATGGACTCTACCCACATATTTTACTCTATAGAACTGCAAACCCATTTAAAAAAGCATGCTTCTTTCCCCTTAAATAAATGTAGTAAATTCACCTGAGGTTTTGAAAGCATAACATTGGAACATGACTGAAAGCTGTATCTATAGATTTGATTCTACCTGTGTAGCTCAAAAATTAGGATGCTGCCAAATGCAGTCTTACAAAGCATTTATTTTCCGTAGTTTGGTGTTCCCTTGATGTTTGACTATGGTTGTGTGATATACCAGGTTGTCTAAGTAACGGACCTACCTGGGATTATTTTGCATCCAAGATCACTATCACCACTCAGTGCATGTTAGGACAGCATCACAACAACTTTGTGTGGTCAGTTTAAGACTAAATTGTGGAGGAATATGAAATAACCCAAGTGAAGCTACAATGCTTACACCTTCATCACTGATGGCAGGTGATGGCCTCCAAAGTTGGAGTCATCTGCTAAACATATGTCTCAATCAACAACCCTTAGCAACTTAAAATATTCTGAAAGGATAACATGCTGCAGTGTTCAGTAGAACCAGGTAGCAAAGATGTCTGCTGAAGCTAAAGCTAAAATGGATTCTTTACACTAAAAATGCCTCAGGTGAGAATTTTTCTTCAAAATTCTGTTTAGAATGTTCAGCATATTGTAAGCATCAGAAATAGTGCAGCACTTCATAAACTAATTAAGCTACAAGTGAGCAATCTGTATACGACTATGGACTAATTAAGTGGGCAATGAACTACTGAAAAATAAAAGCTCACATTAACCTGTTTTTGCTTTATTAAAAAAAATATTTCCGGTTTTGTAAAACTATATTAACTAATTAGGAAGTTAATTTCGAGAAGGGGACGAGTGTTGTGTTGTACATAGCTAAATGTTAGGAGAATCCTGTAGAATATTGTAACATTTTGAAGATAATGTGTCAGTAATTTCAGAGGTTAGAAAAATAAACTGCTGCTTTTTTTTCCTTTGATAAACAGACTATCTACTGGAATCTGACATTTATCAGAGTCACTAATAACACCTGCGCACCTCAGCATTTCCAAACAATGTTTCTGAAGGTGCTTTATCCTGTGGTGAAGCTTCGAAGGACACTTGCCATTGTGAAAGCTGGAGGGAAGAACAATACATGCTGTTGGGCAGACCATTTAGATCAGCAAAATGGTATGTTGTGTTTCTGCCTCCAAAAGTGAGTGGTCTCTATATAAAGATAAAAAAAATTAAACCTGAGAGACCTAAAGCATTAGCAAATGCTGTGGAGGTCACCACAGCTCTGTGCACGTGGATGAGTGTCACATACTGCAGCAGGATGTTAAAACTGGCAGCTGTGAACAGTGATCTTCAGAGAGTTCCCTGATCACATTTTATTTTCACAATGCATACTTTCTGGGGCTCTAAACTAGGCTGAGCTTAGTAAAAGTTTATTATAAATCTGAAGGGAAATCTTCCAGGCAACAAGAGAGTGAAGGTTTGGTGGGAAATTCCCGGTGACTCCTGCTCCCGGCCACAACAAGCCAAGCTCAGCTGCAGGCTCAGTCCGCAGCTATTGCTGGATTTCAAAGGAGTCACTTCTTGTACTTGTGATAAAAAAGACCCCTTTTCTATTCATGCTTCTAAAAAGAAGTTCAGCATAGCCTTACATTTGCCTCCTATGTCAGGAATGCTCCATTTAGAAAATTAAGATCAAGTTCACCTTTGATTTTATCCTTTTAGTAGCGCTGAACATACAAGCACGGAACAAAAAAGCTTACAATCTAAATTGTTATCACAGCTAAACTGATTTAAAACTACTAAATAAACAAAACCAAGAATACACTACAGAGGAAAAATTTCAGAGGTAGAGGAAGACAAATGTGACCTTCCCATCACTAATTCCTAGGATTTTATAGTACAGAAAGTGACTGAAGAGCTAATGCTTTAGACATAGTAATCACATGGTAAACACCATTTCAGCCAACTTCCTTATTTGCTTCTATTCCATTCCTTTTCCAGTGAAACTTCACTTATGCACAGCTTTAAGAAACCAGTCTGACATTAACAAAACCTATTTTAACAATAGATAGCTTTTACCATCAAATATATCCTCAAAGCTTTTGTTCTTCGAAGCTGGGAACCTGAGACACCCAAACGAATAATTATCCTGAAGCGATTAGTTGGAATCATGTCTGATTCCAGCTAAAAGTTTGTAATGAGCTGCAAAGTATTAATACCTTATATTGGTCTGTCTACAGCAGAAGGTACGTGTTTATACAAATATAAAGTTTATACAAAATATATGAACATCACTTTAACCTGTCCCACGTCAAGGGTAGGACTCTGTATCACAGTGAATTAATGACTTGGCAATCATTAAGATGAGGGTTTAGGAACACATTAACCACCCATCTACCCAAAACTCTGCTCCAAGGTAAGAGACTGCAAGGATCTGCACCAATTAAAGAGCATGATTTAATGTGAGGATAGATTTTGTTATAGAGCTTAGTCTTTTATCTCCCATGGAGACCTTTTGAAAATGTTTGTATAATTGCCTCTAATTGAAGTACACTACTGTATCTTGATCACAGATTACACTCAAACACAACTTGCAGTAACTATGAGCCACTTTCAACTGTGAATTTACATAGAACAGGCAGTTCCATGTCTACACTTTTCGGCTATGTATTTCTCTATCTGCCTCTCACTTATTTTGTGCTGAATCATGCACACCTCTTTCACAAGAGACGGTAAGAAGATGAAATGCCTGTGTGTATTAGATTTAGAGGACTGATGTATCTTCTTGGGACACGTTTACATTGTATGGCTTCTTGCTCCAGCACTTCCCAACTTTGTTCTTGTGGGAACACATCAACATAAAAAGCTTACCTATCATGAAGCAGGGCTGCAGTTATTGTTTTAGGAAGGTTTTTTTTGTCTCAAAAGGGTAAATTATTTCCTAACTTACTTTCAATGCTGCTTTCCTGATTTTTCACAAGGATGTTTTCCTGAGAACCTGGACGCTAAAGCACAATCACCCTAAAAGCAGACATGAGGATGATGTGCTTGACCTTGTACAACATAGCGGAATCATTTGTATGTCCCCTGTTTGCCATCTGCTTCTATACGGTGGTGACAGATCTGTGCTTGGACTGGCTGGAACAGAGTGTTATCAGGCCACGGACTAGAGTCGTATCTGTCTAAAAGTATTGCAGGACACAGTAAAATGCTGTAAGCCTATGGACTGTCTGTGCAAGGGCCAGGGATAAATACCAGGGGGCAGCCTCACACTTTTCATCAGAAAATCTGTCCTTTGGGTGGAGCAGATGTTCTGTATCCCTGGGTAAATGATGTGTGTTCATTTGATTCAGTTCTGTTTGTTTACTCACAGACGGCCCCAATCTTAAGACTTTGAATTCCTGTGCTTTCCAAGTTCCTTCTTGCCAGCTGACCCACAATTATTGACTAAGGGAAGATTCCTATCCCATTCCAGCTGTGAAGTAAAACAAAGCAGTTAATTATCTCCTGTTTGCTTACTCCCCTCTCTCTTCTCTCCTAGAGACACGTCCTGGTTTCAGCTGGGACAGAGTTAATTTTCTTCCTAGCAGCTGGCGCAGTGCTGGGCTTTGGGTTTGGTATGAGAGCAATGCTGAGAGCACACTGATGGTTTTAGTTGTTGCCAGGTAATGTTTACAGTAAGTCAAGGACTTTTCAGTTTCTCTTACGGAGAGGGCTGGAGGGGCACAAGGAGCTGGTGGGGGGACACCAGGGACAGCTGACCCCAGCTGGCCAGAGCTGGCTGGGCATTGCTCAGCAGGGGGTGAGCATTTGTATTGTGCATCACTTGGGGTTTCTCCCTTCCCTTTGGATTTTATTCCTTTTGGCTCCCCACTGGGGAATTAAACCCCGGTCTGCCACATGACAGGCGGGGATACTCACCACCATATATTTATAAAACTCTAGCATCCCTAGAAAATGTTCCAGCCACACAAACTAATTTCTACTGATGCATATGCCTTGTGTTTTAGATCTTGGTTTCTGTTCTTTCATCTATCTCATTCCAAAAAGAGCTTTCCTGGTTTCTTTTTTTTTTTTTTCCTTTGAATGAATGGTTGTCCACCAGCTGCCTAGCTATTAATTTAGAAAGAACTGAGAAGAATTTAATAAATGATTTCTCTTCATTGACTGGCTTCCCATCAAAATCCCATATAACCCATCTCAGTGGGTTTGAACTGCTTTGTGCAATGTATTGAAGTAGATGACGTGATCTGGTCATATCCTTCACAATTTTTTACATGAGGCCCTTCTATGCCAGCAATCTTTTAGATTGCTTGAATATCCAAATTCATAAATACAAAAAAGGCTCCCAACAAAACGGAAATATGGAAATACAGCATAGTCTATGATCAACCATGATGGGGTTTAAGCCTTTTTTCATGAGTGACCATGAACGGTCAGTTGGGTTTGTTTGGGGTTTTTTGCATATGAACATATATCCTCCCAGTTTCTTCCTCTAGCTAATATAATACCCCAGACTCTTTATTAATTATTTCACTGATCATTCACTGTCGTTTATGGTTTTCATCATCATTCCTCAGAGTCTATTCAGATCTGTATTTGTATTGGAGTCTTGTTTCAAATCATATTTTATTTAGCACAGGATACTGACATGACCTACGTGGGATGAAAAACGAATAACCAAAATGAACCGTGTGTCTTGTCTTTGTGTTATGACCTGTTTGTTTGACTCTTATAAACCTACATAATGTCATTTTCAAAAGGCACTTTCTACACAACAACAGGGAAAAAATCACCATGTGAAACAAAATCACATTTGCCAGTTTTCCTGGTTTCAGAACAGGCTTCAAGATGCAACAACCACACACCTCGTACTATCTTCCCTGCCTTGAAAGACTATTGTAACAGATGGAGCCCAGCATCGTGGACTAAATGAACTCAATTTAGAGGGATGATTCACAGACTAAGGGAATGATACCTGTGTACTTATGTTAAAGAAGAGGAAAGGTGGTCATGCACTGGAAAATGCGGCAGGATGTAAAAGATATGGAATAAGGGGCGGATACTGTCCTGGTTTCTGCTGGGGTAAGTTAAATTTCTTCTTAGTAGCTGGTGCAGTGCTGGGTTTTGGATTTGGTGTGAGAACAATGTGGATAACACACCGATGGTTTGGGTTGTTGCTAGATAATGTTTATACTAAGTCAAGGACTTTCCAGTTTCTCAGGCTCTGCCAGCGAGAGAGCTGGGGGTGACAAGGAGCTGGGAGGGGACACAGCCAGGACAGGTGACCCCAACTAGTCAATGGAGTATTCCATACCATGGCACATCATGCTCAGTACGTAAACTGGGGGGGTGGGGGGCTGGGCAGGGGCTGTGGATCATTGCTCAGGGACTGGATGGGCATTCGTCAGCAGGTGGTGAGCAACTGTGTTGTGCATCACTTACTTTCACTTCTTCCTTCCCTTTGGATTTCATTCCTTTCCCCTTCTCACTCCTTTTCTTTATAACTGTTATTATTAATATTAGCACTGTTATTTTGTTTTATTTTATGTCAATTATTAAATTAAATTGTTCTTATCTCAACCCTTGAGTTTTACATTCCTTTTTGATTCTCCTCCCCATTCCTCTGGGTGAGGGGGGAGTGAGCCAGCAGCTGTGTGGTACTTAGCTACTGGCTGGGGTAAAACCACGACACTAGTGTATAAAAATAGGCTACAGCCTGCTGATTAAAGTATCAAAAATTATACAAGTGTATTTAATCACAGTTAACTGTAACCATTAGTAAACTGGCATTTATGAAAATCTTATTCAACTATTTTCAAATGCAATCAGGACGCCAACACACTTAAAACTACACTTGCTGCATGAATCTGGCAAGGTCAGGCTCTGGTTCATGTATACCAATAATTAATCCAATTAAGTCTTGAAAAGGACTTGTTACTCTACTGCGTATGGAACATTATCTGCCTGGAAGATACGAAGAAGTAGGTCATGAGAAAACTGCCAAAAATGGGAACAAAAAGATCTATTTAAAATATTCTTGCACATATGCTTGCACATGGAAGAAAACAAAGTGACAGTGGCGGAGTAAAAACAGAAGCTAAACATTCAGTAGTTAGTATAATTTTAATTAGCTGTACAGGAAAAGCACTGAGCCGCTATTGTTCATGAAAACCTATGGCTTTCTCCAAAGGATAAGCTAAGAATGTTTTGAAAACTTCGCATTAACACAGCACAGCTGTTGCTGGGGCCTCAATTTATGGGTAACAGCAACTGATGAGGTTCTTCTCTCCAACAAGAGAGGCCTGAGGAAAGCCTTTAGCAGAGGAATGAGCAATGGGAGATTTGTTAATTAGGAGAAGTAATAGATACCTACCTTTCTATTAAAGCAGAATAGCATCCGTGAGTGGACAGAACAAAGGGAGAGGAAGAAAGGAGGCAGAAAATGGGACCAAAAGTTTGAAAATTACTATGAAAAGCATGAAACAGACAGACACAGCAGCATAACCTGCTTCACAGTGAGATACAGAGAAAAGTAATGAATAGGCAATTTGGGAATGTTGCTGTCTACTCCCCTCTGTGTGTGGTCCCCAATTGTTTGTGATGTTGGGAAAAAATAGCGTATAATGAAAAAAGAGCTGGAAGGCATTAGCTGATAGAAATCTCATACTCTTATACTTTAAAGTGATAAACAACATTTGACTGTTTGCAATAAGGACAGGAGGTGTGAGATAACGTAGCAGCATTCTAACATATGTTATAGCATTGCTCATATATCCGAGTTTTGGCAAACACTAGGAGATAATGTCTAAGAAGACACTAGCAGCCTGTGCATTAACGCTACGTGGTGACTCAACATCAGAAAAGTGAACAAGGGTGGTAAAGCAACGTTATCCCTGTGAACAGCAAAAGTAGAAATTTATGGGTACTGCCATAGTGATATGTTACCAGCAAGAGACCAAAATCCTGCGTTGGTTGATGAAAAAATGTAACATAAAATTTAAATTATATAAGCATTTAGGATTTACTCCTTACACACTCCATCACCTGCCCATGACTACTGGAGCACTTCTTCTTGCCCTCTTTCCGGGAGATAGAGGTATTTCAGCTGCTTCGACATCTCCACACTCCCTAGACGGAGACCTTAAAGATCCACCCTTGTAACACCTGCTTTGCCTTCTACTTTTGCCTGAGCTTTTGTTCCAAGGTGTCAGGTTTGTACCCAGCCTCTCAGAGCCTCAGAAATTTGACCGCCGAGCTAACTGCAGAGGCAAGATGACTCCCTCTACTGGAAAAAGCGGAAAGATGCTGCGATACGTTACCGGTGGGTAAGATACTCTTCCCGCTGCCTCACGTGACGTTTGGGTGATTGGGGGTAACAAACTGCTTGTTGTTTTAGAGTAACAGTCCTTCCTCAACATTATATGACGTATAATACCTATTCAGATGATCAGGTGCACCACTGCTTGAAATAAGACCTTCTTGACCCTCAAATTCTAAAGGACCTCATACACCTTATCTATTACCTGAGGACACCTTTTATATATTTATTATTATTGTTACTATTTAAAAAAAAAAAAGTGTGCATATATATATATATATATATATATATATATGATCAAATAGCTCATAAAGCCACTGACACCTTGAGAAAAATGAAAATTTCTTCTGCGACAAATCCCCGATTAGGTCCAGCTTTGACTGATTCTTCTTGGATATTGTGGACTTGCAAGCAGTAACATAATGTAATAGACGTTGGCCCTCAGAGCCCTACTGATCATAAAACTGGATTGCTTTGCTATAAAAGCATTCAATTTAGATTACTATGATATTGTCTTTTATGTAAACTAATCCCTAAACAGTTCCACTTAGTACTAAGTTGAAACTCACTCTGAAAGAAAACACATGCATTGTGCTCTGACTTGGTGGGAATTACTGAAATCAGCGACTAGATAATTAACTAATTCAGGATGAAACTTACTGACAGAGTCACTGGGAGGAAAGGTTTAGGTGCTAATTCTTCTTGCAAAGGTAACAAAACAGGTGAGACTCCAAGAAGTCACTACATGTTGTATTATACAGGAACACATTATCAGCAGGCTTAAGGAATATACATCACATACCTTGAAACTGTGTGACTGTTGCTGTAAAGCCACCAAGATTTATTTATTGTCACGTAAGGGATTGGGGAAAGCAGCTTACCCACATAAACATTCTTACTGATGCACCTTTCCCCTCTGACATCCCCAACAAGTGTTTTAGATAGCTATGCTACACAGAACTCTAACAGAAACACAGCAACTTTCACTTCATTACTTTTCCCTACAAAATGAAAATTTGTTGAAAATGCAGACAAAGTTGCTGGAAAACATAATTTTCATTCTTATAGTTGATCAAGTAAGTAAATGATGTGGTATCAACTGAAGACTAATGCTGAATCTTGAGTGTAATCCCAGACTCTGTGGAAGTAATGAAAATGGGACTTCCAATAATATTTATTTGCTTGTTCCTTTGAGATCAAATGATTGCCAGAAGGGCTGTCTTTCTTTATTAGGAAATATGACATCAAAAGTCTTAGCAGGAAAATATGCCCGTCCTATGGAAACCTCACTTATCCCAGGATGAACGGAGTATTCCACAACTTTCTTAACACAAGTTGTGCAGGGAAATGGCATAATGTCGTTAAGAAATACAGCCATTATGATATCCCACCGAGGGAGTTAACAGGTAAGTATTCATTTGAGAAAGGTTCTGGTCACTTTAATGACATCAAATAACCCAAGATACCAAGAATGTCCAGTTTTACTGAATAATTCCAATATTCCTCTAACAGAAGTGGAAATCCTTTCCACTTTCCATTGTGAGTAATCCCTGTAGAATCTCTCCTCCTCTAAATAAGAATGTTTAGATATGATTATCGCAAAGATAGGAACTCTGACATGAAGGGTGGAAGAAGACCACTTACTACTCATCGTTCCTTGTATCAAAACATTTCACAGTGAAGAGCAAACGGATAAAACCCATTAACATGGAGCTGAATTTCTACAGCAGGCACCAATTCTGGATCACTGGGTCCAGTTCTCTCCTGTTTCCCCTGCACCCTCTCAAACCTTATGGGTTGCTCAGCTTCATGAAGGGACCATGGCACCATGTTCAACATCATTTACTGCTGCCAGGTTACAGTAAGGAACTCACAGCAAGGAAATCGGAGGCCTAGTTGTCCTCAAAGACAATTAGGTTTTATAAAGCAAATTCACTCACCCTGGGCAACTGGGCTCTAACTGTATAGTAATGCATAAAAATAATTTTTGTTTTCTATTCTCTAAGGGTTTCATACTTCACATACACGTGGAGTTTAGTGAAGCTCTGCACCAGGCTTCTTCAGACACAGACCTTTAATTTATATTTCCCATCAGCTGACTAAGAAGCGCAGGCTTACCATAAGGAAGGACTGGGTTGACACGAAGGCTTCTCGCCATTGCCGGGAGAGAGGCAGGCACTCACTGGCACAAGCTGCCCCCGTGCTGAATGGTACAGACGATTGCTCTACCCACCTCATTCTGGGATATGCTTTGCAAAGCCCCCCTGTATATACACCTCCAGGTATAAATGACAAATTTTTTGTTTCAATTATGAATGGGAGAAAGTGAGAATTCCTAGTTTGGAGGAGAAGGGTTAAGATTAACAACAATACAGCAGAAGCAACATTTCAGAGTTAATGCAGAATTTTCCCCTTTATACAATGGCAGAAGCTACAGGCTCTACAATCCCTCATTTATACCCTGCTCCATCATCACCTCTTGGAGATTTCATCACATCTTTAAAATTTATCTTAGCTCTGGCAGAATTGTGTTTTCCATCCTCCTCCAAATCTGAGTGAGTCCAAATAATAAAATGACAATCCTAACAAGGCTGCAGTATATAATTTTCAAATAAATGTTTACCAGTTTTTTAAAGTAGGATTGTTTAAACAACTTCTCCTTAAAACACAGAACTGACATGTATGTTTGTATTTCTGCTCAGGTTCAATAACACACAGCTTTCACAGTTAAACACAGTAAGTATAATTCTACATCATCCATTTCTATCAGAGTCAATGGTAGGATGAATTTGGCTTGCCAACTTGGTAATTATTACAGATATTACTGTGATGGATGATGATGCTAAGTGCTGCTTAGCTTGAGGACTGTTGAAATTAGAAAATATACACTTATTGTTTGACAAAAACAGGATGACCCAGTTTCCCAGATGCCTTTTTTTCTGCTTGACCATCAGACTTTAATTTTGCATTACTGGTCAGAAGAATAGCAGGCCATTTGTACAACAATTACTGCTGTAAACACATTGGGACTGTTCAAATATTCCAGAGAAAGAGCTACTATATAAACGCAGAGCAGTTCAGCAGTGCACACACCAAAAATCTAAACTGAGGACTTAGCACGTGTTCACATCATTTGCAATATTCAGGATTTGCTGTGGAAATAGCCTATGCATTCACACTAAAATTCAACGTGGACAAGATGCATCAAGCTGAGCATACACGCACAAGCAACTTGGTACAAGATGCATCAAGCTGAGCATACACGCGCAAGCAACATACAAAGTGCTTATTCATGTATTCCTGCCTGGAAATTCCCAGGCAAAGCACGAGAGCCATAAGCAACGGTTCCTATTAAGATTGTAATGTAGGTTTATATTTTTTTGAAAAGAAGAATTTCATTTATTAGTATGACTGTATTGAAACATTGTGAAGTATGTTCTCATTATACTTGAATTTTTCAAATACACAGATCTTCACCTAAATTTACTCCCAAACTGAAAACCTCAGCTCAGTGATTTTTCCCCTTGTGCATTTAGGGTATTGTTGTATGATGTTATAACATACTGGTTAAACAAACAAACAAAATCTATCTAATGATTCAAGAAATAATGGTTGTTGGAAACATCACAATTCTTTGAGAGGATATCAGAATGGAAAGGAATAAAAAATGTTTTAGAAATATCTAGCTTTTTATTGTCTTTCCAATGCATTTCACCAAATGCTCAGTTAAACATCCATTCCTGAATGCTTTGCAAATGCTCCACCAACGCTGGAAGCTCTAAACACACCAAGAATGCAATGAAGGTCCAATACCGTGAATCACCGTTACCTGTCACTGACAGAGTAACACTCACTGTGAGCAACCACAAAAGGCACGGCCTTGGAAGAGCAAATTTCTGAGCAATGTGCTGGAAAAGTTTGGCTGCCATCTATTGTTAATACTAATTACTGCACTGGTAGCAATGGGGGGAAAAACTGCTGCAAGCCTAATAAATAGCCAGTACAAATATTAGCGGAAAATGAATTATTCATGTATGTATGTATAAAACAGGGGAGCTAACCTGAAAAGCTTCTTAGTTTGTTTTCTTTTTTTTTTTTTTTTTCTGGTAAAAATGTAACTGCACTCAGGAACACCAGCTTCATTCTGTAGAGTGTCTGGAGATCTCTATAGATACAAATCCAGTGTCTACAACTGGATAAAAGCGCAAAGCACTAACATTTTACTTGAATGTAAACTAGGAATTATTAAATGCTGATTTTCACAGAAGTTCTCAGTTGAAACTGTCTTAAAGAACGCCTCTCACACAGAGTCATTGGTCAGCAAAACCACAAAACTTTCAATTGTATTCTAAGTATCTAATCATATGTATACTGTCCACAAACTTGTAGGTGGGTGTAGCTGTACAAACATTTTCTATTTAGAGTTTTCTGTTAAACTTAGGCTTCCTAATCAGGCCAGTTCTCTCTGAGCAGAACATATGCCAACATATCACAACACAAGCAACTTGATAAAGATTTTCCTTCAGCTGTTCAGAACAGCTAGCACAGTAGTTCCGTTCCCTCTTGTCAAATATACCCCTTCTCCTTTCACTCTGCCTTAAAGCCACTTTCTTTTCATCGACAGCTGCTGCCAAGCTGTCTTTACCTCCTCTCCAAGCTAGCTAACTGGCTAAGCAGTTACCCTGCTAAAATCCTCTTTCAAAAGTTTTGTTCTAAACTTGCAGAATAATCGCATGGCAAAAGGAAGCGATCAGAAAAGCCATGGATTTTAGGGGTTGAGGATGAATAAAAAAGGGGTTTAGATGTGTTCTAAATAGTATCTCTGCAATTAAACTAAATTACGTATTTACACGCCTCATGGAACTGTTCTCAAGAATTACTCTGCACAGATCAGTGTTTCATATAAAAGTTTAAATGCAGTGTATTTAAACAAAAACAGCCAGCAGACAGAAAAGCCTGTGGGCCCAAGCTGAAGTTAACTTTCTCACCCAAAGTCCTTCAGCAGCTAGAACTGAGCACAGTATTCTAGCAGCCAGAGATACTTGACTTCCCCGCATTACTTGTCTACGTGTAGAAGGAAAGGCAATAATGGCGTTTTTATGCTCATACATTAGCAGAAAATCCTTTCTGTCTTCATCCATTACTATCTGTAAACTTTCCCTGCATTAGTGATGCTCACTTTTCTCCACCCATGAAGCACATGCCTTTCAGACAGTTTAGTTTTGCTAATCCTCAAAATTTATTCTACTGATGAGAAGAAAAATGGAAAAGCGATGGCATTCAAACTCTCCCTCCACGCTTAAAAGGCTTACTAGAGATCAATGTGAAAAAAAGAGAAGCTGCCTTTATGTCAGGGCAGTGAGTGCAGTAACACACCTTAAGGGTCGTGACCAGTCCCAGCTGGAGTCTCCACCTACATCTCTGCTCCAAGGGCCAGCAGCTGTATTTAAACTCAGCCTTGGGCCATCAGTCTCTACCTCAGCTGGTCTCCAGCCATGCCTATGCCATGCCCATGCCCCTGCCTAACCTTAGGCAGAAACCTCTAAGATTACAACAGAGTTGCTATTTGAAACCTGGAATTGTCAGCAGTTAAGATACGCTAGGCGTACCACTGACAATATGCTTGCACATCAGTGTATGAAAATTCAAAAGTGATAAGTTTAGAACATTTAAATAACAGAAAATGCAGCAACTTTTTATCTTAGTTCCCCTTTAGGTCATACTTTAAAAACACACAGGCACACACACACCTTTCTCTGGTTCTTTCATATATATTTTGGAGATAAGTTGACTTAGACTCCTTTCATTAAAACTGAATTTCAATTGAATATGCTGTTCAAGTGAAATGTTTCCCATAGCTGTACCTGCTTTGACTACACGTTTTTTGGAAGTGTGCGTGTGACATTCATTTTACAGCAAAGCAGCTGCAGCACAGGCCTGAGAATGGAGGAACACGCGTTTAGCAGCTTGCTAAGACCTGGAATTAAAATTCTATCAGTAAACCAAGGAATTTATGTTCAGGGTATTTGCAGAAATAAATAAGCTCACTGACTACTACTGCAGCTAAACAACTCTAAGGATAATAAAGTTATCTCATGAAATAATGAGACTGAAACTGAGAACCAAGGCAGGTCACACAAAAAAATGCCTCAAAGAGCAACAAGTTCTGATTTGGGATACTGTATTACATATTACCTTTTTTTTTTATTTTGAGAGATCTGAACATGTGGTTGGGCCTTAACTGTTCACTTAAGGTACAGTTATGTGAACAGCCCTTTAATACCATCTTTAAAGATTCTTCTTGTACAGGTGAAGCATTCATTTACTTCTATTTGTCCTTCCTTCTGGGTGACTTTTAGGCATGGAGATGCATTATTAAATTCCTGGAAAAAAGACCTCTGTACTACACACCAACCAGCCTGGCCACAGCCCCCAGGGCAGCTGTAGCTAAACCCTGTGGATGCCATACCTTGGGCAAGGACAGAAGGGTGTCTGGGAACAGCCATCATACATTTATGAAGGCAAAATCATGCCTGACTAACCCAGTCTCCTTCCATAAAGAGATGACCAACTTAGGCAAATGCAGTAAACGTTGTTCTCCCTTACTCTAGCAAGGCCTTTGACATGATTTCTGTGGTATTCGCAGTATTATAACTGCAATGCTGAGGCATGCTTTGGTTCACTGGCTTATAAAGCAAGTGGAAAATTGCTTGCACCATGAGGCTTGAAGGGTTATGATCAGCAGTGTGTGGTCCAGCTGGAGCATGGTTACTAGCTGCATTCCTCAGGAGTCGCGATGCAGTGGCTGATACTATTTAAAGCATCTGGGCATAGATGATGGGCAAAGGGCCACGCGGGGAGTTCTAGAAGAACACAATAATCTGGATGCAGGTGATTTGCGAGGCTGTTGTTTAAAGGAAAATCATCAGCCTGGAAAAACAGGCTGACGTCAGAGAACACTCAACAAAGGCAAACACAAAGTCATACAGCTGTTGACAGAGTAATGCACAGGCTGAGCCAAATGCCAAGGCAGCTGCACTGCAGAAGACCACCTGAGGGTCCAGTGGACGGCAAGTTTACCACGAGTCAGCAGTATGCCTTGTTGCAAAGCAGCCTAGTATTGCTGTTTGACTTACACTAGCAAATAGTAAAGGGAGGAGATTCTTCCCTTCTATTCCACCACTTGTGTGACTGCATGTGGTTAGAGATGGGATGTCCACTACAGGAAAGAGACTGACACACTGGAGAAAGTTCAGTCCAAGTCCACCAAGATATTCAGACCACAAAATATACATAAGACCTGGGAGGGGGAAATATTGTCACTGTTATAAATTACCCCATAGAAATCCCTAGAAATGAGGGAAACAAATCTTCTTGCAGATTCAGACTGACAGCATGAGAGACAATGGATGCACGCTGCAACAAATTCAATTTAAACTAGATATTGGGAGATAGTTTTCACAATGGGTGGTCAAACACTGACCAGGTTGCCCAGAGATTGTGGGCTCTCCATTGCTAAAGATGCTCAGAATTCAACCGGACAGGATCCTGAACAACCTGCCCTAGCTTGGGCTTGCTTTGAGCTGGGTTTTAAACCAGAAAGTTTACAGAGGTGGCTTCCAACCAAAATTACTCAATAGGTCTAAACATATGCAACAGACTTAGGAGAAATGTTGAGTCACTGTCCCTGGAGGTATTTAAAAGACACGTAGACACAGCACTCAGGGACATGGTTTAGTGGTGGACTTGGCAGTGCTGGGTTAACAGTTGGACTCAATGACCTTAAGGGTCTTTTCCAACCTAAATGGTTCTATGATTGTATCATTTTAACTATGCAATCACTGTAAAAATAACCTAACTTTGCTTGAATGAATGCACCAATATATGCTGGAGGCCACCCAGCTGAAAAACGGCTTGGCAGAAAAGACGCTGGGCATGCTTGTGGACACCAAATTGAACACAAATCAGCTACGTGCCCTTGTGGAAAAGAAGGCTGATGGTGTCCTGGGCCGCACTAGGAGAGCATTGCCAGCACGTCAAGCAGGGTGATCCTTCCTCTCTGCTCAACACTGCTGAGGTCACACCTGAAGTGCTGTGTCCAGGTCTGGGCTCCCAGTACAAGAAAGACATAGACATACTGGACAGAGTCCAATGAAAGGCCACCAAGCTAAGTAAGGGATGCAGTCTCTCTCTTATGAGGAGAGGCTGAGAAAGCTGGGACTGTTCAGCCTGGAGAAAAGAGGGCTCAGGGGGATTTTATCAAAAGATACAAATACCTGTAGGGTGGATGCATAGAGGACAGAGCCAGGCTCTGTTCAGTGGTGCCCAGTGACAGGACCAGAAGCAAGAGGCAAAAACAGAAAAGCAGAAGCTCCCCTCTGGACACCAGGAAACCCTTTTTTACTGTGAGGGTGACCGAGCACTGGCACAGGTTGCCCAGAGAAGTTGTGGAGTCTCCATAATTAGGAATATTCAAAAGTCATTGGACATGGTCCTGGGCAACAGGGTCTGGGTGTCCCTGCTTGAGCAGGGGGCTTGGGGAAGATGACTTCCAGAGGTCCCTTCCAATCTCAGCCACTCTGTGTGATTCTGTATGTAAATTAAGCTGTTTTAATGGATACAAAAGACCGGGTAAGGAGTCCTTATAGGGAGGGGGGGAAAATACTGTGAAAAATAAACTCACTGTAAAAGTAAACAAGCTTCTCTGTACTGGAAATGCAACATATTGCCAAAGCAATTGAAAAGTAGTGGAGATGGAAAGAATGCAATGTGGATAAGGATAGTACCGTTCCATGCAAAATATCAAACAATTCTGGGAACACAGACAATTCAACATTCACTGCAAAGGAAAAGAACCTTTTGAAAAATATACCATTAGACTGTAAAATGCGCTGCAAAGCTCTCAGTAGCCTTGTTTAGTATAATCACATTACCATGAGCAAGTCCTTACCTGTGTTAGGAGCTATGTGTCCCAAATTAAGTCAGCACATTTGTACGCTTTTAACCATGCACATTACAGGTCCCTGGAACAAACTAGCTTTCGTTGTAACTACTCAGAACTATTAAAAATCATTAAGTATGTGTTTGAAATTCAAGACCTGAGATGTAAAATACCTTTACACCCTAAGATGCAAGAAACCTGCTGGTATGGAATGACCTCTAGAAGTGCTGTGAGGACTTTTCCTGCTCCTTCTCTTTTAAGCCCAGTTGTGTGATGAACATTATCTACAACAAAGAACTGGATCATGAGGTAATATGAATAAAATTATATACTAACCATGCTAGTAGACAAAAGCTTGTCTAGGAGATATGCCAGTCGCTAAACTTTTACAGGTAACAGGGTTGTTTCAACATTCTGCAGAGTATTTCCCTCAGATGACACATTCTTCTCAGTACCTGCCTGTTAATATGCTGAAATTCTCTCATCATCCCTGCCTTCAGCACATATTTAAACTTGTAATTACATCATATTCAAAGTATTTAAAATATACATAAAATCTCCTTCTTAAGGAACCTTTCCATAAACTAATTTTAAGATCCTTGAGGTTATTCATAGCTTCTCAGCTCCTCAGGTGTAGCAAAGCTTAGGAAGTCACATTTTAGAGGAGAGAGAGAGAGACTTATTCTCCTTTATATGCTCCTTCGGTTTGCTGTCATTTTATTACCAACTATTTGAACTGGTATGAGAACTAGGAAGACTTTCTACAGTGTATTCTCTCTTATTATTTAAAATTTTCATAACTATACCTTCCTAAAAATACTAGAGTGGAAAAAAGCTGTCATTGTCTACTACTCAAAAGAAAACTTTCCCACAGAATTTGTGATTACTGACATCAGTTAATAACAATGTTAATGATGGAAGTCTTTTATCTCAATTATATACTTTATAATCAAAACATTTGTTATTCAGCATACAGGAATATCATCTCATGTGGCTATATCATCCATAAGCTTTCTCTAAATATTTTCAGAAAATGTATAATTTCATTTTAATTACCAACAAAGGATATGATTATTGGATTAATTGTAAGTATAGTATGTTAAAATCATTTACCAAAAATGTTTACGCTGTGGAAAAGAAAAGCAGGTCTGTTCAGATATGGCCATGGATGTGAGGAAAAAGGAAGATGTACTTAATTTGCATTTAAAGACTTCAGCCTTTTTTCTTACCTGAGTACCCAAACAAGCAACCATCATGTGAGTGAGAAGTTTAGCTGCAAACATTGCACACCTGGTGCAGAAAAGGTGGGAGATAATAGCCAAAGTGAAACCTACACAGAAACAAAACAAAACAAAACAAAACAAAAAAGGGGAGGGGAGGAAATTTAAAGCTTAGGCTAGTAAGCTATGCTCCTAGATAAAAATAATGCTGGATGTCTTGACGGTGCAGATCATTAAAAAACAAAAAACCCTCAAACCTTAAAGAGAGAATATGTTCACTTGCGTTCATGCTGGGATCACTCAGGAATATATTACTGAAGTACTAACATTTATTTAACTTTTTCATAGGCTGGGAGCTAAAATAATTTCACAGTGCAAACAAGTAGTTTTTGCAAAGGGTTTGGTTTTTTTGTTGTTATTTCAGCATGACATAAATGATTGTCATAATAGTTAAATATAAAGCAAGGGTAACTTTTCAGTGTTCATATTATTACATCAAAAAATGCTTTTAGAAAGAAATAAAAAATTGCCTCCAGCTGGGTAGTAGATTTAGTAGATAGCTTTAGTAGATAGCTATAACCTTCTACACGCCAGTCTCCCATTTCATCTGAGTTCAGCATAGAAATCTATTATAGCAGTACTCAGAAAGAATAACACCACTTTTCCTTTCGCTAATTCATTGTGAACATGAACAGAACAGAAATTGCAAGAGCCCATTACCTACCAGTAAATAGCTCTTGGAAGAAGGACCCTGGGAAAGCTCAGCCACTAAGGAAAATAAAGCTCAAGTAGAGTTCATTGTGCACTTCCACACCCCTTGAAGGGTAGGAATCTGGATACTTAAGGCAGATCTTTTATTCTCTCTTGAGACAGACTGGTTGCTCAACTACAAGTATTTGTAACATACGAATGAAATAAATAATTGCAGAAAGAATTATTTCTAAACCTTTTAAAATTGGGTAGTGTTATTTATACAACTATCTACATAAGAAAACTTTGGAAATAATATTATTTCACTCTACTGTGCTATTTTTTTATAATTATTTTTGTTTATTCTTCACACCTAGGTGGAGACACTAGAAAATAAATAATATTCTTATAGCTCTTAAATTTAAAACAATTTTTTAATTACTAGATTTAAACATAATCACATAAGGGAACACCTTCCACCAACCAAAGAAGCTGAAAGGCATTGCAGTTATATTCAAGGCAAACCCTAAACCAGGCTAAACTGTTCTAATTTTTAACATACATTCTTATGGTACATGACTACAGTAAATGGGTTATGCAGAAGAAAGATCTGTAGGTCTTTATTGCTTCCAGCTCAGCGACATACTTCACTTCAGTTTCTACAGCATATTGGTTTACTTTTAATTGTTTTTTTTTCTTAATTTTCTATAGCATTTTGCATTCTATGGCATATTGCTTTACTTTTTTTGCCATGTAAACAGCAATTACATTTGTTTATTATAATTTGTCTTTTTTCTTTTACTTTCACTAACACAATCTAAGTTATAAGCTTAATTGTATTTTGAAATCTGCTTATCTGCTAAAAAAATCTGTCATTTTTAAATGAAACATTCAATTTGTATGATGTAGGTGAAAACCAGGGGGGTTTCTTCTCTTTTTTTTAGTTTTTTTTTATGGCTGAGGTTTTCAAACAATTAAGGAGCCCAGCTTTAGCCGGTTAGGGCAGTTTGCTGGGAGGAGATAAATAGGAGATTTAGCTGCTTGCCACTGGTTTTATTACTCATGCAGAGATGATCTAGTACAGAAGTCATAAATCTCACAAGAAGCAGACCCAGAACCCCATTTAAATGCCTTAAGCTTAGACTAAGAATCTCTTTAGCATGTTTTCTTAGTGACCCCATTACTCTTAGGTCCCTGCTGGCACAGTGCCTAACACAAGAAATTGCCTTTCATCTGGGATTGCCTGCAACATAATAGTGAACAGGCTGCACTGTGAAAGGTGTAATTTCCCTCCTTTAGAAGCCAAAAGGAGTTTAAAACTTAGATCTCCTACTTCCTGTCTGATGTTTTGGGACTCTTGCAAATGCTAGCGTAGCTGTCAAGGAAGGGAGTCATGATGCTCATAGGTTAAACTCCTGGGTTTCTCCCCAGATGTTAGGGAACAGTTAGGGTGCAGAGTGTAAAGGAGCTCTACACACCTGAATCTCCCTCAAGTTACCACTTCTGAGTGTAAACTGACAACTAAAATCGTCAAACAATTTTCAAGCTAGTAGCAAAGTGTCTGAAAGATTTGATAAAGAGGACAACTGTACTGCTCCTAAAGACACGGGTGAATTTAGCATTTTTATGTTTCTTCCCACAAATGAATGAAATATTTCTGTTTTGTATGGTTCAATAAAACATCACAAGGAAACGTACTTATTTGCTAGACTTTTTTTTTCAGTGGCAAAATTTGTCAGTGTGCAAATACCAGCCTAGATGGTAAGTTCAATACAATGAAGTTAGTTAACATCCCTCCAGTACCCCTCCAAATGAAAAGATTGTCATTGGTTACTAAAATCACTAAAAATGAATCAGTCTAACTAGTCATCAGGTGTTATTAATGAGAAAACTATCTTAAATCAACTGACCTGAAATGCAGATGAATCCAGAAGAGAAAAAAGCTTCATTGTATGAAGACAAGTTATCTGTTTGGGCATAAACGGCATAAATGGACATATGAGAACAAGAGCATTCCACGTAGTCTGATGTGTCATCAACAACTTTGCAGAACCCGCTATCAGTCAGCCAGCTGCAAAACAAACAATGCAGAAATTTGGAAATGGACTTGTGCAATTTACATGATAAGCAGGCTTGAAAATTGTTGTTGTATCCTGAAATCTCAAGTTTTCTGAACTATTGCATAGGTGGTTTGTGTAATCTTTCAGGTGCAGTTCTCAGATTAGCGCATTTACATGACATTAAAATATTGTTATAGCTGGGTTTTTACTATCTTGATTAAAACCAATTGTAAATATAGGATGAACATTTTTTTTTCCACTAGAGAATATTTGTGGCCATTTTTTTAAAGCTTCTGCAAAATTTACTGGTCCATCTGACTTTTCAAATAGTTTGTTACTTAACTTGCCCAATACCTTACCCCATTATGGAGAATGCTTCACTTTATACTGCTATCTATTATTTTGAAACTAATATTTATGTTTTGTTCTCATTCAGTACTGCTAAACTGATTTGGAAAAAGGATTCTATAGGTGACATCCTAAGCCACTTCTAGTGGCAATCACATCTGCTCTGTGATACAGCATCTAGATAAAAGGAGAGTGTAGAGGTAAATTCTGATGCACCTCCTTTCTGAAGAGAAACAGTTTATGTCAATGGCAGACTGTTATAACCCAGTCAGGCTAGTGAAATCTAACCCAACTAGATCTCAGCAGAATACAGAACATAATTCTCTCCAAATTCAGGAGAGAATTTGAACAGGAAAGACATAGGCTAATCAAATAATGCGGCATTGGAGAGCACACACAGAAAATTTTATTCCACAGTTTCCAATGGTATGAATAGCAACAGGAATGGAAAATGATCAGCAGTTCACCATTTCTTCTAAAAACCAGGAGGCATCAACTTAAGCTAGTAGCAGCAATATTAAACAAACAAGCAAAAAAAACCCCAAAACCCAACAAAACAAAAACCAACAGGAGATGGCTTTTCTGTCAAAAAGTCATAGTCCTATAGAGATGACTGTTAAAAGATGTGCTGAAATTCTGGACAGTGCAAGGAAAGATTAGGTAAGTTTGTGGTAGACAGATCATTTGGGGCAGGAAATAGGCAAAATCACATTCAGCTCATAAAGACACTGGAGAGTATAGAATCAGGATAACTGCTATTTACACTCATCCTGATCTTACTCTTCCCTGGGCGTTTATTTTTAGCCACTACTGGAGACAGGATACTGGTCTAGGTAAGTCCCTAGCCTGCCCTTTAACAGTTTTTTTTTGGTTCACTTACACAGTATCTTTCACAGACACAAAGAAAAGGGTGGATATTAGCAGATTAGAAACTGAATTAGCCAGTGACTTGAAGCAATACCACAGATGCAGGTTTAATTCTTTACTACTGTAAGAATGGACTTGAAGTGTTGTCTGTTAACAACTGTAGAGTAAAAACTCATTAATATCAATGAAGTGATACAGTTCTGGGATTTATGGCCTGTCAGCACTGCCTAACACATCATTAAATAATCTAAATGGTATTTTGGTGCAGAAAATCAGGAGTACAAGTCTGAGAAATGTCTGAGCTGGAATAATTATGCATTTTATTATAAAGTTTTATGTGCTGATACAAAGGCCAGAAGAATTAAGAAAAAAAGACAGATAGCAAATGGATCTGTTTTAAACTAGCAAATGATCTAATTGGAGTTATCACATCTTAGGTGATTACACAGGTTCAGGGTAGAAACCAGAAAACTAAACAGATTAATAAAATAACCTTTCAGCAGCTTGATTCCAGAGGAGACATAAAGACTTTTGTGGAACAATCCGACTTCCTGTAGCAGAAATCCGATAAATTACTTCATTGTTATCTTTCAAAGGCTGTGAACTTCGACCCTTCAAACTCATAGAAAAAACCTGAAACACATACAACATACATACAAATTTAATATTAAAATTCAAGTCAGTGCTCATTTTTATCAGAGAAACACACAAAAATGTTTGCATTCTTTTAAATACATTCAAGACATTTTGACCAATATCTAAAGTAAACTAATCTCTTGAAAAAATGAACTGCATTATCTTCAAACCTTGTTCTTCAGGGCAAGTTCTTTATCTCCAGTAAGGAACCACTGCTGACTGCTGTATTCTGTGAACTGTACATATTCACACTTCTCTTTTTGAGGAGGCGATAATATGACAGAGACCTCTAGTAAATGTTCAGGCACTTGAATAGAATCCCCATCTTTTCCATCAAATCTGTGTCCATTGATTTGCTGAGGAAACCAGTTGTGAGCCATTATTGCAATGTACGGGCAGCTATCAAGGATGTTTTTACCTCTGTTGAAATGGAAAAGCAAGAGGGCTGGTAAGTGGCACTGAGCTTCACTATTCTTCACAGAATGACTCTAAAATGTATTTGTAATTAATACTTTATTGCTCCATCATTTTTAGGCTTTATGGCATTTAATTGACAGACAATTGCAAATTCTGTGGGGAAAAAAAAAAAAGAGGGGCCGAGTTATTATGTATTCCAGCTTCTTCACTTTCCCCCTGGGTTTTGCTCGCTATGATTTCCAACCAAAACCCCTCCATGGCAAACTAGGTTATCACAATACCCAACTTTATAAGTGGATGTAGAGATGAGTCTACAAGGGGAGGCATTCAAATAGACAATATTGCTTTACTTCTTTTTCCCAACAGACAATGCCTTCGAATAAAGCATTTGAACTTTCAGGTTCTGGATACTGTTCAGGATAGTGTCAACATTTACACCATTTACTGTCTTTTGCCTGAGATGGGCCTCATACCCCCTACAAAATAGGAAATGGCAAGAAAAGTTACATCCCAATAGAAGCTGAGAGAGAATTTTAAACTATGCTGTTTTTCTGAGGGGAAAAAAGGTGTGTTCCTTTCCTAAATTCAACTACCAGTGGTTTAACAGATTCACAGTGGGAGAAACCCATTGTTTGAAACCATCTGTCTCATTAAAGTGTCATCTATTTGTGCAGTCACCTATTTCCCCTGCCCATTCACCTGACCACAGGGTATAAATGCACTTGCAGACAAAACTAGCAATTTGAAACTACATGTAAAAGCTACAAGTAGCTTCTTAAAAATTTTAAATAATGTTCAAGTGAGCAAACCCAAGCACACAGAAATTACAAAATGCCAGTAGAAATTCTGAGTTACCTACTCTCACCTAAGTCTCAAAACATAGCTCTCCATCATACAATTAGATATTATTTTCTTAGTAAGATTAATGAATACCTTTTTAGGCAGTATTTGACCTCTAAGTTGAATTCATACACCCCAGATCTCCTGACTACTACTACCACAGCTGCCCCATATCCATGTACCAGTTACTTGTGACACCAGCATTTATAGCGTCAATATAGTGCTTTGTAAGACTTTGACAGAGTACAACACATTTTCTTATAGGTAACATATTAGACGATAGACTAGTCCCTTTTCCAAAAACGTCACTTAAATTTTGACTATATTATTAAGTTGTCACGTACTTCCAAAACATATTATGATTTCAAGTTTACTAACCTTTCTCCTGTTGTTCCACACATTATCCCAGTCAACAGGGAAAAAGCAAACTTCTCAGTCACCTCAGCCAGCAGGCTATATCCTCGTGTGTCCTCACGTTTTGGGCTAGCCAGAGCACAGAGTATCTCATAGAAAAGACTTCTACTTTTATCAGTGAGTAACTGTTTTTCACCTACATCTGTAACCTAATGAGAGGAGAAGAAATCAAACATTATATGTACAGAAGTCTGCTTATAACATACCCTCATGTTGAACAGTTGAGTAAGACTTCCATTTTTACCACAGTGTTCATTCTGAAAGTTCGAAATACTTTTTCCACCTTCTGATCATAGCTGCCAAGGTTTGAGATGCAGTCTATGTCAAAGCTACATAAAGATATGCTTACTAATAGGGATTTGGTTTCTAAAGAAATTGTGTGGCATTCTTTATTCTTTCACAAATCCTCACGAAGTCCTCAGAATATCTGACATTATTTTGTCTGTTTTCTGTGTCCAAATGTCAACAATCACAAATGAACTATTGTTCATGAATATTATACTGCTTTAAATCTATACAAAGATAAGCTATCTGTAAACTAGATATTTAAACATTTTCTTGTGCATTATTCCACAAATCCATAAGATGCAGAAAGCCATAAAAAGAGTCCCAGGGTTTTCACAAAACTCAGTGCCATGCTGAAGCGCTCAGCTACCCTGCCAACCCAGTTCCCAAAGATACTGCAGGAAAAAAGAGCAGCTGCGTGCCTGGTTAAGAGCATGGCAGGCTCCAGCTGGCCCTGGCAGGATTTGCTTGTGTATTGACTGCAGTCAGCTGTGAAGATATGAGCAAAACTTGGGGCTCACTGTCTTGTGCCAGGCCTAAACCCAACAAAGATAAGGCCTAAGAAAAGAAACCATAATAAGCTCAATGAAAGTATGGCATCAAAGGGAAAATTTTGCTCAGCAGAAAATCTTGAGCTATAGGTACATATGCAAAATTAATACTGCTCTTTTCAACCTATTTGATTTTTTATTTCCTGGCACCATCCTAACTAGTGGCAGACAATCTCATTCCTTGATTGTGGGACTTCAAAGTTTCTGGTTTTATGTAGTCTGTGCCCGAGTCACTGCCATGGATGCTAACCTTGATCTTATCACAGGCCTGCGTGTGATTATACTCATCACTTCATTCAAGAAAGAGCAGAAAAGTTTTACCTTATCTATTATATGCATCACAGCAGTAAGCTGCTCTTCTGTAGTTTCTGTAGCCACTTTGACATTCAGATTCTGGAGGACTCTGTGTAAAATGGTGTCATCAAGAGGCTGATGCAGTTGATCAATCAGCCCCCAAACTGGCAAGGAGTCCAAATCTGAGACGATGGTGACATTAGCAATACCGTACATGTCATCTACTCTGGCACCGCCTGTGGGATTAGAAAGTACAACCTGGAAACGTTTAGGAAATGGGTTTAAAGATCCTGTCTTTGGAGTCAGGGTCACATCCAGAAATTTATTTCTCTGTCCAGGTTCAAAAATCAATAAACCTTCAGATCTGGCAAAATCTTGTCCTGCCACAGCTGGAGATATGAAGGTCCGACCAATAGGTTCAGGTTTTTGTAGCTCCTTAAAAGAAATCAGAAGAGTTTTAAGTAACATTATGATAGACACAACTGTTCAAAATCAGCTAATACACATACTTTAAATTGGTAAAATTTAAATGGGTAAAAAAGAAGTCCTCTTTCAAAATGCAGTTAAGGTTAAGGATGATATACTAATTACATTAACTGAAATATCTTCCTGAAACAGCAATCTGTCACCTTTAGTCAGTGACAGCTTAGGAGAAGAAGTATATATTTCTTCAAAAGTAGGCAGGATCCCTCTCTTTCTTTTCCAGAACAAAAATCACACAGCTTTTCTGGGTGAACAGATATTACAGAAATGTTAGCACATCCACAAGGTGAATTCCGGAGGGGGTGATGTAAGTTTATAACTGTAGTGTGAAGTCCCGCTCAGCTCAGGGTACAGACAGGTGTTACAGATATATAAATACTAAAAAAAAAAGCAAACCAAAGGTTTTGCAAAAATCTGTGCCCAAACTACTATCAATTCATGATACATTCAGTCCCAGAATAAATACTTAAAAGAAGAACAATCCATTTAGATCCAAAGGCAAAGCAAACACTATAGAATACACATGCAAGGCAGACAGATCAATTTATCTAGGAATGCTATATGGCCTCCTTTGCCTGTGGAGTAGCACTATTATTACCTTCTATGAGGTTTGCAGATACTGTTTCATTCTTCACATTCTTGCTCTTTTTGTCAGTTGCCATAACCTTGATATTATGTCTGGCAATATAATAAACTTTCCTTAAGTGGACACTAACATTTTGGGCTATTATTCAAATGTATTTTTTTTCAATACTACCTATTAATTTACCAAGTACAGATTTTATACTGGCTCTTAAGTAAAGGTCTCCTATGAAAAAAACAAGGATTTTTATTTGTGAAATACTAGACCCCCTTTTGAAAGCATTTACTTTTAATTAGTAGAGTTTACTTATGGAATAAATCAGACATTTTTAGTTCACAGGAGAACCTGGTAAATCAATGCAGTGTGCATCTGTTTAAAACTGCTCTAGAACATGATCACATCATCTGGGCAGATTCCAGTGAGAAGTTTCCTTTTGTTTATCCCTTCCAATTAAGAATTAGGAAGCAGGGAAATAAGTGGCAACAAAAGCACTAGTGACAAGAACAATGTTTAAGAAACCTTTGTCGGAATGAGATAAACAGCTGTTTCCAGTTAGCATCTCATGCTTCCTGTCTACCGTGACCTCTTATTTCACAGGGACCAGTCGTACCAATACCTTGGTATTTGGCCATGCACCCTCAGACCCTAAAAATGTCCAAAGAAGGGCTGTTATATAAAAAATACAAACAGGTAAGGGACTGCCCCCTACATTTTAGCCTAAATATACACTGGACAGCAGCAATTCAGCTAAATAATCGTGAACTTGTGGCTGGAAAGAATGTGAAAATTTGTTACCACACAATTTAACTAAAACATTGGCCAGCTACTGTATAATAAATGCATGGAAACACCATGCAAATATATGCAGTTAAAGTAGATATGCATGCAATATAACAACAGAATGCAAAGCCTTTTATTATAAAAGGTGAGTACACTGGTCACACAATGCTTTGTTATAATAACCCTCCCCCACAATAGCGCCTTTTAGGAATAAAACACCACATATTCAAAGCACATCAGGCTAAACACTGTTCCAATGCGACAGCAAGCTTGGAGGAATCCCTTCTGCAGCCTGTGCCCTGCCCTGATGTTGGATTCACAACTATAAGGAAGTGGAAGGAATGTGCAGCTGTGCTACTTCTGCTAAAGGAGACTCTTCATCGTCTGTCAATAATAATGAGGTAGTCATTTAGAGATAAAAGGGTCAACAGCTAGAAGAGTCTGGTGTTACAGCTGTAAACATAACAAAAATGAATGGGGATGATAAAAATTACCTTAGCACATGAGATTTTCAATTGGAAGAACAATTTTCCGGTTTAGTACTTCAAGAACATGGAATACAATTTGATCAAAGTTCTCTCTTTTCCTAAGAGTGCTTTGTGTATTAATATATGTGTGACTTAACACAGCAAATGTGTCGGTATCTGAATCTTGTAGTTGCAACTATCATGATTAAAAATTAATTTCAGACAAAGAAGCCTCAAAAATTGGAGTCTCGTAAGAACCTCAGAACAAAGAAAAAAATGTATTTAATACCTTCACTGACCACAGCTTTGAAGCTACTGGAAGGTACTAATGAACAAAACCACTCTTGGCAAAGCAATAAGAACAAGGTCTTCTTACTAATGGGAAACCAAAGAAGCAGCCCATACAGCCCAGCAAATGTTTGACCATTTCCTGAAAAACTACTAATCACAGTCACATTCATTTCAGAGAATGAACACTGATTTAATGATAATAATAAAAATAATTTAAATAATAAAAGTAACCATAAAAGTCTTACCTGCATGCTGTAGCTAACCATTGTGGTTACTGATGTACTAGGATCTCTAAGCACCTGCAGGCTGATTAAAGTTGTCTTTTTATGAGCCACAGCAAAACGAGATCCCACAGCAAAATATAGTAAACCATGAGGAGAATCACTTTCAAGGACTGTTACAACAGCAAATCTGGCACTGCTGTTCAATGCAGCTCCTGTGCTTACAGCGTACAGCTCAACAAAAAAATACATTTCAAGTTCAGGTACCTGCAAATGAGGGATTTTTCCATATTATTATAGGACCTACTATTTACCTTCAGCTTGAAAAAAATTATATTATATTTTGTATGCGCAATGGATTACTTGTACTAACACTTACCACAGGCAAGCTTCCTGAAACGTGCAGTAAGTACAATGAAGTATATCCTAAAAAAAACTACTGCAATAGGCACTACTCTGTCATGTACAATAATGCAATCTCAGATTTTCACATGGAATTTGTTGCGATAAAGTGGCTATTTATATACTACATATATTGTGGCTGTAAATTTGCCACCATACATGACAGTAAACTCTCCAAGAGCTCCAGATTCCAGGTTATGGATTTACATAGATGTACATCTTGTGAAGAATTTGCTCTTTCATTTTCTTTTTGCCTTATGAAAAGGCACGTATGCACCTACTCACCTGTGGAAAAACTGCACAGAAGTCTAATTGTTTTGAAACTGCAATTAATTAACTTGACTGTACTTGAGTACTGAACTCAGGTAAAGCTCTGAAAAACATTTTACATACAGTCTTAGTGTTTAAACATTAATGTGTTGATGCATGCTTTTACAAGCAAATCTCAGTAGATTTGAATGCCCAACTGAATTTATCAAAAATCCCAAGTTTAGAGATACTATCTGATAGACATTTGTGAGGTTTAAAATGTACAGAAATCTGTCAGTCTGGAAATACAGGCTATTGCATATTAGTGTTCATATGTCAGAGAATTAGCCTAGTCAATTCTACAGTCCTAATGCCTGTTTACTGAAAGTAAGACAGCAATATTAAATTACAATATGACATTCTACCGCATTTTTCATCATGTACCTACCATACAAACATAACAGGTTTAGAAATAGTCATTGGTTTAGTAAGATTCTAGAAATCATTGGAAATACGTTATTTGTACCTATTACATGCACTCATGAAGCAGCGAACTTGCAAGAAAAAGTAGTTCTTTACAAGACAATAGCATTACCAAAAAATGAGCATTGAAGGCAATTTTTTATTTTTTAGTAAACATACCTTTTTGTTTCAGCTCTGGTTTTAGGAAACCCTACTTTAATTCCAGGAAAGCAGGATTCAGCTCTTTACTAACAAAGTCAGTACAGCTAACTAAGTAAAAACTTTCAAAAGCTAGAATATGCCATAAAAAATATGAAATATTTATCAAATATTTATTAATCCATAATTTCATAATGTATTTGGTACTAATTTATAAGTTATCTTATGGAGAAAGAACTGGAAGAAGAATTAGGACATATTTAGGGGTTTAAATAGCACATATTTTTAATTGATTTGTTGTTAAGTAATTCTTTAAGTGGCCTGATCTTGACTAATTGCTGACAGGCAGAAATTACTGGAATGCCACAGGGAACTTTAGCCTTCCCTTAGCACCTGTTAGAGTGGCACACGCTTGTGCTTCATGTGGCACAACTGCATGTCTCTGCAGCTGCTGCACTGCTGCCACTAAATGATAACACTACTTCAGACTAAACAGATTTAAAATCCCAGTTTACTCAGTGAGGCAGCCTGTGCCCCACTCAGGCACATATTTTATTCATTGGCTCTGTCATTTAAAAATAACATTTGAAGATGAAGAAGGGAAGTGGCTCTCTTAACTAGGAAATTGCACCCTATTCTCTAATAGGATATTACAATTTCCCACATACTACTTCTTGCATTATTTTCTAGAATGTAGTCAGAAAAACTGTGGAAGCCTCCTCATTTTGTCCGTTTTCCATTCCCCAGACCTCAGCTTTGCCAGTTGCCTGGCTGTTAGGATTTCTTGGGAAGTTTCAAACTCTTCACTCTGAAAGAATGGCAAGCATTAATCCTTTCTATTTTTTTTTCCTTCTCTTTCCAATAAAATAACTGAACGCTGTGCTTTGTATTAATTTAATGCTGTCTGCATTTTTGAGCGCCAGCTGGGACTCTCGAGGCTCTTAGGCTTCGGCATACCCAGCCGACGAATGCCAAATGGCTTTAGTGGATGATGGCTGCTAAACTGAGCTTTGCTACTCACAAGCTGATGTGCACAGCAACAGATGTTTAGACACTCAGAGATTCTCATGCAGCTTTATGACTGAAGAGAGTTTTCACAGATCAGCGTGCTGGATTTAGGCATGCATATTAAGCACAAATTCCCATAAAAGTTTTTTTTTGTTCAATGAGATGTTTTTTATTTTTTACGTTACTTACAGGATATGCTTTCCATAAACCACACTAAGAACTGCTTTGATAGATGAAAAATTTACTGTGTGAAGGGCAAGAGTCCCATATATGAACATGCATCTCACTGAAAGAACTGCATTTTTTTTTCTTATCTTTCCATAAAAATCTGCAATCTGCAGTTTTCTCTTCAAACTAAATACTCTTTCCCAAATTTTTACCAGTCACGAGGGAGGTAGCACAAGCATGTAAATAAACGTGTTTGCAGAGGAACTGAGCAGATGTCAAGTTACCATCTTCAAATGGCACATCAGTTCCTCCAGATCAAAGGGCTTTTTTCACCTTGATAAATTGCAACTCAATGTCACAGTACTGTACAAAAATGAGCAATAGTTACTTACATCATCAGGTTTTACTTCAATGGAAATATTGCACATTGTTTGACCTGCCATGCAGGTAGTGGCTCCCAGCACAGACACAAGTTCATTCTCCAAGTTCACGCCATCCTTCAGAAGGACAACAGCTGTTTTATTAAAGGTTACACGCCAAAAGATCTTCACATCTTCAAAAGCCCTATAAGCAAATCAAAAGGGTATACATGTACTGAAGGAAAGCACTGTTGCTTTAGGAATCATAAGACACAGACATAATATACATTTTATGTTACTATTCAGAATTTATCACTAGGGAAAAAACATTTAAGATGAAAATTATCTCTTTTTATTTAAATTCCTTCCTCCAAAATCTGTTTAGATTACCAAAAAGCAACACAGGGAGCAAATAAAGCAATTAACTAGCACCCAAATTCTTCTCAACTTTTGTTTCAGGAAACATGAGATCAGCTGAATAAGAGACACTGGTGCTTGGAAGACAGGGATGTGCCCAAGTATTTTCTTTAATACTGTATTGACCATTTGCCTGGAAAGCCGGGCAGAAATAGTCTTTCCTATAGGTTTAAGAAGCTTAGAGTACTTGAGCATATTTGTTTAAAGTACACATAAATGCGCAACATATAAGTATGTGAATCAGGAAAAAACATAATATCTGTGAGTGAAGACATAAACATAGTACTGACACTTAGGTAAGGACTTCATCGCCATTTCAGCATTCATACCTACTTGTATTACACAGGGAACGAGAATCTGAGTTACACCTTTAGCAGTGCAAATACTTTAACTTACGCAAAACTTTCCCACTTGCTGCCTGACAGAGTAAGCTGGAAAATACTTAGATTTTTGCTGTTTCGGCTTTATACCAGCACAGTGACAGACCTAATAACATTCACAACTTCAAGGCCCATTTGCCAAATTCTGGGAAGTTATTAAAGGAGCAGAAAGGCAAAGATTTTTTATAAAATGCTATGATAATCCCTTCCACTAACAGTGCTTCTGTGATTCAACACAGCACATAACAGCGTGTGGGAAGAGCACTTGGATCAGCTGTTGCCTGCACCTGTTTGGTTGCCTTGCGACAATCAGCAGCACTTCTCTGTTTTCTGAGTCTTCATCAAGTACAAGACCACTTTGTACTTCTGGAATGAATCCCAAAATGCCATTCTGGAGATCACTTCCTATATAGGAAACAGTCCATGAAAGTAATTAGCAAGATGGTTAAGCTAGGACTAAATTACAATTTTAATATGGATAACTGCTAAAAAATAAAAACTGGGTACCAAAAATATGTTGCAAAGTACTACTTGGGGATGCCTCAAGAAAATTTCTTTTGATATTTCTGTTCTTAATTTACATTTCACTCTTATCTAGAACTTCAAATGTTGGCAATTCTAGATTTTATTTTAACCAGTAGAATAAGTATTTTTGAAAATAAATTCCTTACGAGAGTTCTGACTCTACCTCTGCATGTAAGCTTGTATTTTCAGCAGCTTTCAGCACTGACTGAATGTACTGTCCCTTGATTTCAAAGCTAGGTGTCACACTAGTCCAAAACAGTGTCAAAAGCCTTGCTCACAATACCTTATAGGAGATATCACTTCAGCTATATTATTTTACACTTACCAGAGCCCTTAAAACATATTATTTCTAAACAGAAATGGGTCTCAGCCTGGGTCTAGATAGACAGCATTGCCATAATAAGTTATGGGATAAAGATGGGCTCCCAAGGACAGGACTTTAGCTTTCCTATTCATTCCACCTATAATGTTGTTGAACACATTCATTTTCCCAAACTGTTACATCAGCGTTTCTCCTGCACCTTTAATGCCGTGTGCGGAACTAGGGAGCTGCAAAATACTGCATTGTTCTCATGGGAATGTAAATAAACAACAGAACAGCAGTGGAGGAAAAAATACAGGGTTAATGAGGGGAAATTTAACGTCTTCACAATGTCCCATTAAATCTTGCTTCTAGAGAATTTCTCCTTACAGGTAGAGATGACTTTACTCTCCTATTGGAAAGGCAATCTACTTCTGACCCAACACTTACTAAATGTCAATATATATACTGAAGATTAACAGAAACAGCATGTTTATTATGTGCATGCACAAATATTTAACCTGTGGTATCTTTCTATCTATACAGTTAAATGCAGATACATGCTTTGACCCTTCTCCTTAACATAAGTCACCTCCTGACCTTACTTTATGTACCCATTGCACTCAGGGTGTAACTCTAGAGTGTGTCAATACAATTCCATGGGATTCAATGCAAGTTGAAATTCCAGCCTGTGCCTATGCACATCTTTCTTCAGTTAACTTGCACATATGGGCAACTGGTTACTTGCGCGGTGAATTTTAGAGATGGTGCACACGAAGGGAACGCTCTGCTCTGCTCTTGCATATAGTCTTGGTTGCTGCATACAGTTATCCAACAGTACTCTTTAATCCTCGTTCTCAATATCTACTTTGTTTTCCTAAGACTATATAAATTCATCAAACTTCCAGTAAATGCTGGGCCTTACATAGAGCTTTCTTGATTAGCCTAAACTTTCCAATTCCCACCTTGTTTCTAAAATTTAATCTACATTATGATTAAATTTGGTTTATATTCAACTCATAAGTGTGATAGGTGTCGAAATCCTAATGGAAATGAGCTCTGAGATCACTCTCTCACAGCAGCGTGTAGTGACTGAAAGAAAAATTCTCCCCTGATGTCTGTGTAAGCCTATTCCTATCCTCCATCCCCAGAAGCAGAGGATGACTACACTGCAGACATGAACTGCATAGTATCAAAGAATGAAAACAGAATCTGGGTTTTATACTTTGTGCAAACCCCTTAAAATGTGAAAGTGACATCATGGCAAAGAAAACCAAAAAAACCTGCAATGCTACTACATCTGCAAGAAAAATACTCAGGCTTAGCCTTTTCCCTACATGAAGTAAACCAGGACAAGAACAGACATAAGCAACATCTATAAATGTATTTTGAGCTACACTGCTAAGGGATGCACAGTGGGATTGTGCATTAGATGATTCCACTGATCTGGAACACTCAAGATTTGGGAATAAAATAGCCTGCTTATTATCAAATAGAATTCCAGTCTTTACATGAAAGTTGATATGATAACGGACAGTTCTCTACTGTTATTTAATTCAGATGTACTGATTAATTTTCTGGGGGAGAAAAAATATTACCTGCAATAATCACAGTTGCAAAAGCAGCAAATCCATATTCATCCTTTCCTTCCACAATCTGAGCTCCACATTCAGGATCTGACAGGAAAACATAAAACAACTCCTGTCCTTCAGGCTCATCATCATCAAAAATTTTTATGGACACTTTGCTTTCTCTTTCTCCATCCAGCAAAGTCAGAGAGACTGACTTTTCCTCAAAATCTTCTCCTTCCATTGCCCAGGTGAAGTTTGATTTTCCAAAAACATCTCCAAAAGGATATGAATCTACACCACTCTGTGCACTTACTCCCCCAAAGGTTTTAACAGTTACTTCAATATCACCAGTAAAACCTTTGGTCCTTTTGATATGAAGTATCACCGTGTTGGGGGTACTGCTTTTTGCATCTTCTTCAACATAAATAAACTCTGGCCCCAAACTTAGTATTCCATGAAAAATATCATTAGCCAGGATATTAACTGTTGCAACACTGAAAGCTGGATTGAAACGTGGACTCCAGT
Source organism: Falco punctatus (assembly GCF_963210335.1). Lineage (NCBI taxonomy): Eukaryota > Metazoa > Chordata > Aves > Falconiformes > Falconidae > Falco > Falco punctatus. The sequence continues at coordinate 79,874,648 of NC_137586.1, forward strand.
CAGGATTCACAGGCTGAACATCCAAAATTTCCACAGCAGTCAAATTTACGAAAAAAAATTCCTCCATTTCAGACACAGTGTCATCAATTATTGATATTTCTATCACAGCATTTGTCTGAAAATATAAAAATATAAGCTCTCCATTGTAAATGGGTATAAAGTCCTCCAGTGGTTTGGCACTTCCTGGAATGGTCTGATATGTCAGTTTAGTGAGATTACTTTGAAAACCAAACAATCTTTCGACATGTAGTGTGACTGCCTGAACATCTTCTTCAACTGAAACAGATCTGGAGTTAAAAGCAAACTGGAATATCCCCATTGGCTCAATTTCAGCTATTGTAAATCCTGATCTGAAACAGAAAAGATATCAAAACTGAGAGAGGAAATACAAAGTATGAGAAGTAAAACGCCCAAGCAGCACAATTTCCAGTGACCAATCAATGACAGTTGTAAGAGAGCGGATTAAAAAAATGTGTAACAGTAGAGGGAAGAAGTAGCAGTTGTACCAAGCAAGATTTAAAGAGGTTCCCAGAAAAATGTTTTTGCAATGATTGGATTGAACAGCCCTCCACCGGTTTCATCCATCCTGAGTCAGCACAGGATACAGAGTAAAGGACAAATAAAGTAAGGTCTTCCTGAGAAAATGGAGAGGCAAAGGAAAGTATGATGTCTTTCTATTGTGGACACAGCGCAGGGAGGTATGTTATGATACAGTCACTCTGAGTAACACCAGTTTTAACCATTGGACAAACTTCCTGTACCAAGGCAAAACAGTGGAGCAGACAGGTACTAGCAGATCTACAGTTTTAGCAAGGAAGCTAAAGAAGGAAGGGAAGTTATTTTAAAATTTACAGTGGGGCCTTGAAATGCTAACTACTCCCTCGCAACATTACTCATAGTAATTTTTCCAGATCTGAGCTCTATTATCAATATCAATTTAACCTCTGCTTTTTTCATAATAAATATAACCCCTTCTTATTAGAAATTAAGCACAGAGACTTAGAACCTTTGCAAAACCTTAGGCATTACACTTATATCTATAACTGACCCATTATTCAGTGCTGGAGGCTACCAAGCTGTGGAAAGATTACAGTGATTTTGGTTAAAAAAGTAGACCCTTTCCACTAGTACGGGAGCCAAAAACTCTTCAAAGTAACTGTCAGCTTTACCTCCTGTGGGATGTGGTCGTAAGTTTTTTAAGAAAGGTCATTCTCATATAGTCAAGATAATTGACTCACACGGTAAATAGGTGCTCTGAGGACACCAGTCCACAGGACAGACAAGCCTAGGAGAAGGGGTGACTCTCAGGAGTTTAGCCATCCAGTCCATTCCTTACTTCCTTCAGATTTGCCAGTGTAATTGTGATACGGTAAAGCCAATACCTTTCTCCAGACGCAGTGTTATTCTACGTTCATTCTTTTTATACCACTTCTAGCTATCAATGAGTAAGAAAGAATGAAAAGAAAATAGTTTGAAGAATAGACAACCACATGGCTGAGACGGAAAACTACATTAAATGTAATGGCTTTGTTTTTAAGAATAAAAAGGGCTTTCTATATAAATTAGGTATTTTCAGAGCATTCCTTTTTTCATTTTATTTGTTTCAAATAATGTTTGTTATCTAAGATTTTCTAAATATGGATTTTTGGGGATACTAATGAAAGCGGTTACATTGCTTTCATTCTTCAGCTTCCTGGCTAAAACTGTTGATCTCTGTTCTTCATTTTCTTAACTGTCTCCATCATTCTAGGCATATTCTAGGCACCTTGGACCCCAGTGACATGGAATAGACAGGAACCAGAGAAAAGCCTCAGTTTTGATCAGTTCTGACACTTGTTTCCACCTAAGACAAGACATACAAATATATCAAAGGCACTATAGCTTGCTAGCTATCTGTAATTTAATAGGGATTTGTATAAGGTGTATGCCAGTATGCAGGTCATAATTCTTACAGCATCTGTGTGACTGGAAACCATAAGTAATAGCCTTACCTCAGGCGAGCCCCACCAGACACATTGCTGTGCGCTGCTGTTAAAGTGATGGCAAATGACTCATGTTTGTTTGGGCTTGGAGTTGCCTGAAATGAAATCACTTTGCTTTGCTCACCAAAGGAAAATGCAACAGTACCTGAAGGGAAAGAGAGAGTGAGAGAGAGCACAAGTCAAAATCACTAAATAGGAATCCTCTTTTTACCTGGGAATGTGCTGAGACAAAGACTTCAATCACAATTCCACTCCATTTAGGCAGAAGAAATCTGCATGATAAGGGCCCGTCCTTCAGGGGCAGAGCATTGTGCCTACCTCTCAGACATGTACCTATGAAGCTTAGGGGGGGTTTTTTGCTCATAAAAGAAACATATCCCTTACAGGTAAAAATCAGACCACCCAGTTTCATTCTGATGACTCTTCATTAACAGAGGAAGCACGTAGAGGTGCAACCAACTAAAAGGTGGTATGAGCACTTATGCAACTTTTAACAGCTGTTTCCTTGGACAAGTACTTACCAAACGGGGGAGTAATATTGCCTGGCTGAGCAAAGTCAGTAATTAGGTCTGGCGGGTATCCTGAAATCCAGGTAACTGTTACAGAGCCATAAACTCCTTTTCTGCTTATGACAGCCTGACCTGTCCCTGCTATAATATCTGTAAGTCGTAAAATCACAGATTCAAAGCCAACCTGTTCAAACACAGTAGATTTTGTTATAGGAAATGGAATAAAAATTGGCAATATGTGAAAGCATACTGTATTTTGTAAAATAGGCATGTTACGGTATTTATGTGTGCATATAGATGTATGTATGTACATATATATATATATGCATGTGTGAATATATATACACACATACTTCAGAAATCTTTAACAATGCTTCTAAATCTTACGTTTCTGAGAACTAGATCTTAGGGAAAAGGCCAGTACAACTGACATTTCAGTGCTGAAAACACTGAATAGAGCATTCTGTGCCTGTTTAAAAGAAAAACAAACCAACCTGCCCTCAATGCTCACAGGCAATAGATGTAATACTATATGTGTATATATATGCACATAGATCTAAAATAAATTACTGTTTATCCAGTGGAAAGTAAGTTGGTGCCACATGATACTATTGGCAAAATTGTTCTTGCTAGTACAATCTACTTTTCTTTTTCTTTGAGCAAATGGGACTGAAAGGATAATTCACACATTCTAAAAACGATGATAAATGGATATATGGTAGTAAATGATGTTTACAGAAAGATCATGTGGATTAAATTCAGTTACAAATTAAAAGACAGAACAGTGCTTCAAGACAATTAAATCATTAAATAAAAGCTTCAATAAAATTTGAGAACTAAAACCTCACCATGCTGTTGTCTTCGCTTGACATACAAAAAGGGAACTGTATCACATATACCATAACCATATCAGAATAGGCAAATTTTCTCATTCTGATACGAAGTAGACAAATGGAAATTTTCCCACTCAGTGACTAGCCAAATATACTGTCAACTGCATTAAAACCCAGCATGATGTCCATCTCTTTTTGCACATAATACAACATGCCGCTGTTATTTACTTCGGGGCTACTATGCTTAAAGGAATAACATTGTTCAGAATTGAGTTATTTTCCTCTAAGTCTCAGAACTTCCATTTCATGTCAACAAAAGTATAAACTAACTGTAATATTTACACTATTTACATTTTATAGATGAAAAGACAATTTCAAACTCTATTAACACATTTATCTAAGAATTTGTAGCAGAGAAAAGATAATATACAGTACAAGTAATAACTGGGAAAGTCTTGTCAGAATTTATTAAATTGGTTGCAATGATGAAAACACAAGGGTGCCAAGTGAATTCTTACAGCAGCTATCTTCTGTAAGGAAGTGTACCTTCCTTCTGTGGCAGAAAGATTACACTGCAGCCAGTCTACTGACCTGTGAATTGGCAGCTTCCTCAGGAACAAGCAGAACAGCTGACTTTGCTTTTCCTAATATTTTAGGCACATCCTTGGCACTTTCTGTAACCAGGCTTACATTAATCAGTTCCAGAGTAAAATTCAAGCCCAGTAAAATAAATGCCTTTGAGAGAGAGAAATTAATTAAAACAGTAGAAATTTGCTTCCACGAAAAACATTATATATGCAAGTTCAAATTAAGTTGCAGAACAATCTGCAGATTTTGTTCCACTTGCACACAAAAAGCAGTGTTTTCAAGACAAGTGTTTTGTTGACTACGTTTCTCAAAAGAAATACAGCTAGAACATCTTTATTGTGCATGTCATTTACCAACAGTTTGTTTGAATGTGAATTTGTAGAGAAACTACTGCCATTTTAATAAATTGCATCTAACACAGTGGGCCTCTGCTTGATTTTAATCCTTAGGATTAAAAAGACATAAAATGGATGTAATGGGATGTGAGTGTGGATGTAAGACTCTAATAATAATAACAAACAACCAGGGAACACTGAGAACTCCAAGTAAATTTATCTGCTGCTTCATGAGTCAGCACTGACATATCACTACTATCCGAAAGGGAAATTTGAGAAAATAGTGCCATACGTATAATAATAATGAAATATTGAACTCATAGTACCACAAAGCAATGACAGAAATACTGAATATTTGAACACATGCACAGCAGTGATTTTGCCATTATTATCTTAAAACATGATATTTCAATCCAGTTTCTGTTCCATAAATAGGAAATTCATAATAATAAAACTCTCTTTTCTGTTTCTTCACAATGGATACTATTGAGAGTCCGGTCTCTTATTCCAGCATATTTGTATTGTGATGAACACAAATGGAAACAATAGATATCATAGGACCAAAGAGAGTAATACAGACCTGGTTGCTTATTGGCACTCTTTTTGCTCCAAAGCTGGCACCATCTTTTACCGTGAGGCATCCCATCTCATTCTCAGGTTCAATTAGTGCCTCTTCATGATGAGACTTGATATAGTACTCAACGATCACATCTCCAAATGCTCCAGCATGCCGAGTTACATTAATCTGAACATACCGATCCAGGTTTCTCTCTATGAATACTGACTGCTGATCAGAGTACAGGGCAAACACTCCATAAGGATCATCATTTGCAAAAACATTTATCTTTGACATTTTTTTGTCTTGGTCTAAATCTGCTCCACCTTCTACTGAAATCAGATGCACCACATAGTTTTCATCCAGTTCTGGAACATCATCAGGTAACAGGTAGATAATTATCTCAGCTGTACTCTGCTGGTGAGCAATGACAACAGATCCCTCAGTCCTAAGGAAGTCACCTGTGATGTCAGATTCGCTATGTATTTCCCAGTAAACCTGAAATGAGTTTAGAAAATGCACAAAACAAAAGAAAGCAAAATGACCCACAGAGTCAGAAACTTTCAATCATATTCAGGATTCAGTATAGATAGGATATGGAACAGATTGGTTTTAAGTGGGTAAAATGAAAATTAGCTTAGGTATGCACAGAAAGAAGTACACAGACTATCTTACAGCAGGGTGTGTTGTGCCTCTAACAGTACTAGAGTGTTATGTAAAGCTGTATGGAATCTCTGAACAATTTTTTGGAATTACTTCTATTTTTACACCAAAATATCCTTGCTGGTTTTCCTGTTTCCAAGATTCTTCACATCAGAAAGGGGTGAAGACTTGTCATTAAACGCAGCAGATGCTTTGATTGATTTTTTTTTTTCAACTAAACAAGTACCTGTTAAAATGCTTAAACAACTTTAGGGAAAAACAAATGTGACTGTTCAAAAAAGTCTGGTTCTTACCTTTAGATATTACTGGAAAAGAGTATATTGTGATGATCTCAAAGAAAGGTTACTATGAAAGCACGGTCTCTTCTGTTCTCCCATCAAAAGCACAGGAGGAGATGGAGAGAGAAAGCAAGAGAAGCACTGCAGTACTGTTTTTCTTTTTTTATCCCTGACCAGGGGTGCCTGAATCTGGCTTTCGAAACCACAAGTACTAGGGCTGAACCCTTGCTAAATTCAGTGTAAAAAGCAAATTAATTCAAGAAATAAGCCATTAAAAGGCACAGAATAAGATATTGCTCCATACATTGATACCAAGGATGATTTCAGATTATATAGTTCATTAAGAAGAGAGTGAGAATACCGTTATGTTTCCCAGAGTGCCTTGAATTCGTCTGATAAACAGTGTAATACTTTGTGGCCCTTCCACTGCTGAAGGTTCTGTATAATTACTCTCAGTTAATGATTCAGGAGCAAACTGTACAATTCCATTGGGATCACCGAACTTCTGTATCTGTACAAAAGTAAACAAACAAAAAATCAGAAATGTAGAATTGTATTTTTTCAAACCATTGAGATTGTCATTGCTAGAAGCTACAAGGCGCACATCTGTTAGCTCTTCCTACTGAGTTTTCTCCTTTTAAAAAGATGCAAAAGTACATCAGTAGTTAGAAAATAAAAAAGAGCTTGGTAGACAGGATCATCAAGATATGAGAAGGGCGTGATATCAAGCCCATGCACGTACACAGACATGCACATGCACACAAAGCAAAAGTGTTATATGAGATATATAGGTGACTTGCTCTTTCGTGAGAAAGTCTTACAGTGATACATAAAGTTTAAGCAGAATCTAAATTCAACAGGAATCAAACTGATACCAAGAGACAGATGAGAAAGTATGAACAACCCCTTAGCAGTTTTCAGTCCCCGTGTCCAAAGAAGAAAAGGACAGAATTTTATTTCAAATGCTGTATCTGAATATTTTGATATTAACGCAGGAAACACCCAGGCATCTTGGGCTGGTGTACAGAAACTCTTAGGACATTATCAGCTTGCAAACTTAGCCCTCTGGGATAGAGGTCATCCACTTCCACCTGTGTGAATCAGTAGCTGCCACAACAATTACTGGATTTATGGAGTTGTAACATCAGCACCTATTGAGAAACCAATTCATTGGTGTGCAGGGTGAAACACTACAGTCCGCAGAATAAATCTGGGTCCCTAAAGGAGAAACTGAGCAGCCTATGGAAACAGGAGCTAATTCCATCAACACTCTACAGACAGAAAAAAAAATAATAATCAAATTTCAAGGAAAGATATATATTTTTTGTGGGCTACTTATAGCAGCCTTATAAATATTTCCTTAGTTGCAGTATCCCTAGAGCAGTAATCTGTTTTTGACAACTCCCTCTGCCTTCTCCCACAAATTCTGCATTTCTCTTGCTCTGCAATAGCCAGATTATCTCCTTCTTTTATATATGACAGCTGGAGGAGACGAAACGGTCAAGAAGGGATGAACAAGAAACACATTTAGAAATGAGGTCCCAGTCCATGCTCTCTCCAAAGAGAACCACAGAAATCTACAAGTAAGAGGGCTAGGTCAGAACTTATGTACCAAATTTTACTGACAGATTGTTCACCTTTTTTTTTTTTTTTTTTTTTTTTTTAATGAAAGGAAGCTGTAATACACCTAAGCAGTACAGAGGACAAAAAAGCCAAATGACAAACTATGTGATCATTACGATTGATTTTTTAACCTTTGCAGGATAAATACCAACATTAACAGAGATCTCAGAAGAAAGAAAAGACTTACTATTAGTGTAATACTGTTCGCCTTAGGATCTATTTCTGTTTCACCTTTCATGAGGCTCAGTCTAATAATGAAGGTCTCCTGAACTTCAACTTCTTCATGAGGATAGATTTGTAGATTAATGGTTCTCAGACCTCCTTCTCCTTCTCCGAAGTAGAATGACCCATTCACAGGGTCACCAATGTCACTATTCAGGGGAGGTAAAACCTCTTCTGAATTGGGTCCCAAGATGTCCCAGTTAATCTGTGGAAGATACCAGTTTCAGATTTAGAGTGGCAGTATATTATACTAGTCTCAAAGGGAAAAAAATGACAGAGTATCACAAGTGATACAAAAATTCTTGTATCTGGTAACTAGCTACGTTCAAATCTTCATTGTTTATACAGAATACAAAATATTCACAATGAATTCTATGTGGGAAAATATATAATCCTTTGGAAAAGTAAGCATGACTAATTACAAATGGAAATTTTGAAGTGTTAGTTAGCCACAATGACAGTTTATTTAATCCTAGATATTGGTAATAGAAAAGAAGAGAAACTGATATTTTTTTAGCATGTAATGTGAAGCACACAGTTTCTATTTCTCGCCCTTTCACAATTGTTGTGAAGCTCCCCAAATGAGTACTCATGATCAAAACCATTCCCTGTGAAGTGTGATACCCAGACTGAAAATAACAAATATTTTACGCAATAAAAGTTTTCAGTCCTTCAACTTATGATTCATACTTCTTCAGTCTGATCAAAAGCTAGAATATTTTCAGAATTTCCCACAAATCAGATATACTTTGAAGGAGGTCATATTCAGCACTTTAAAATTATTATTTTGGGCTTTTAATTGTTTTCCAGTTTTCTCCAACGACTACTAGAAAAAGCAAAGAAGACAAAGACCATTTTTATATGGAGAGAAAAGGAGCTCATGGCCTTTAAGGCCAATTTTTCAGTTATTTGCCAAGACTATGAAAGGCCTGCCCTGGCTGATATTTGTATGTTCACTTTGTCAGTGGTCTGTATAAAGTAAAAAAAACCAAAACAAAACAAAACAAAAGCAAATAACAAAAAGCCACAAAATATCCAAACCAACAAAAAAAAACCCAAAATCTAGAAAACTCAAAAAAATGTACTGAAAAAACAATTGGTCAGCTTCAGGAAGTAATTCAACCAAATTAAATTAAACTAGTGGTCGTACATGAAATGAACCATATTTTTGACGGGATTAGGAGCTAGTTCAAAACAAAGTACACAAAACCACAATAAAGGAAAGAAAACAGGAGGAGAAACAGAAAATTAAAAGGGAAACAAGATTTTCTGTTATACTGCAGCTATACACAATTCATGTTTAATAAAGAGTTGCAATTATGCTATTAGCAATCGGTCACAAAGAAGCTCTTGAAGGAAAATGCAGGAGCTTTTTGACCAAGTCACTGGAGAGCATTCAGTATTTGGCAGCCAGGGCCCACCTGTGTCTCCCCTAACAATCTTCCAGCCCTTTCCAGCACCAGCGACACTGCCGTGGTTGTATCAGGGTTGGGAAGAATAATTCGAGTTTGGTTGAGAAATCGGACGATGCCCTCAGGGGAGTCACTTTTAGCAATAGTGATCTGGCTCACTAGGTGGGGCCCAAGGACTGCTCCACCACTGGCTCCTGTCAGCTGGATTTCAAATTGCTCTGCAAATTCACTGTATGGAAAAAGAAAAAGAGATTCTGAAATATCCGAGGGTAAAAAAACCAATAAACTCTACATTCAATCATGCATCCAACAGTTTAAAGGTTTCCAGAAGTCATCTCTGTAAGCATACAGCAGAAGATTTCTCACAATTGCAACAATGTTCTATTTCTACTCGTGTTAAAATTAAAAAAAGGGCAAAATATTTTGTTATGCACAACTGTATTAACACCCAAATTTTCTGATATTCTTATTTTAAAAAACTATTTGTTTTCATTAACTTTAACAGGAATTATGAAACTCTAATAATAGCTTCTTTTATCCCCTTTTAAATTTAGGTGATTTTTCCGCACTGCAGAAATTTGTTTTTCAGTTCCAATTCTAAACACAGGCATACTGCAAATGCTAAAAAAGGATATCTCAGAAGTAAATTAGTGAATAAACATATGAAAAACTAATTACCTTTCTTCATCATCTATAATAGAGATATAAATAAAAGTCTGGTTCTGGCCATCATAAAAAATGACAGAATTATTGTGGATGATATAATCAACACCATCAGGAAGTGCAGAAATGCTTCGAGAAAGAAAATCAGCCGTTACATAGCCATAAGTTCCATGCTTTCTTACAACAGGAATCATGATTAATCCAGCATCCTCTTCCACTGCAAGAATAATTGAGAAAAAGTTATTTTATTTCAAAATTCATGCCATAGCCACAGTCTTGTCTAACTAACTTACTAACTAAACCACAGCGAAAATTTAAGTAAACTTACCCTGTAGAAGGGTATACCGAGGATCAAATTCTATGATGCCTTCTGCATTATCACTTTTTGCTATAGTGACTCGTACTGTGGACATATTTCCTATTGTTGGAGGTTGATCAATCTGTAGACCATTTTCTTTTACAGTAAAATCAAATCCACTTGCAAGAACATAAAAAGAAAATTACATTAAAAATTCTTCTTGTGAAAGTATTAAAATGCAGGTATGACAATTTGTAAACTACCACAAACACACAAATATTCTCACATTTATCAGTTATCACCAAAGACTTTTGGTCACACTTTTTCAAACTATCATATGTCCAGTCCAAAAATAGTAGTTTATTCCATGTATATTTTACTTTTCACTCTCATTTTATCTGATTTCATGCAACTTGACAGCTTGACAGCCTAAGGACTTCCAGCCTTAATAAATCTTCATCAGCAAAATCTTTGTACTAATGTTAAAAGAATTGGGTACCTGATACATCCAATTTCTATTAGAATTACTATTGTAGCCACATTAGGAGATTATACAGTAAAACAGCTGAACTCCAGTTATGACTTTTTGCAGATAGATCAGATTTCAAATACAGTTTGTTCTTCTGCTTGTAATCAATCAACTGGGAATTTTATCTTTACCTTCCTTGGAGTTCCACTTCAGTAATCATCACTGAAAAGTCTTCAGGACCTTCAGGGAAGTCATCATCGTGAATTTCAACCAAAATAATCTTACTTTCCTCATGTGCTTCAAACAACAATTCCCTCACTGTGGGAGTAAAATCAATTCCCTCCTCTGCAGTCCCATTTATTATCTGAAAGCGGAGACGCACTTTGCCATAGGATCCCCTGGAACGCACAATGGTGATGTTAACCTGAGGGAAAGAGGACATTTTATTTTAAAAATGGTTTTGTTTTTCTGCTACAGCTGCCTTTATGAGACTATTCTAAAGGCATCTTTCTAATGGTTCTGTCAGGTAACAACTATGTGCTTTAGAAAATACACAGTACATGTGACTTTGCAGATAGCCTTCTTTCTCAGAGTATTAGAAAACTCCAAAAGCCTCAGACAGGCATTCTGGGGGATGTGTTATGATAAATCTTGTGGGTTTTTCCTAAAGTTAAGCATAAATCTAGCAACAATATTGATATCTATTAATATTTTATATAAGAAGGAATTTTAATCTAATACCCATTTTTCTTCTTCTGTTGTTTGCAATAGTTCCCGTGAAAATGTAAACTCTCCATACGGAAAATCACTGGCAGCCATGGTAACATTTGCTGTGCTGCTAGATTCATTTATGAGTCCTCCAGCACTGACTCCAGTTAGTTGAAACTGGTAGTAATGTTTTTCCTCTGGACGGTTGTCATCTACAGCCTAGGGAGAAGAATCAAGAAAGCTAACAGGATTTAAACCATTTCCAAGGAAAGAGGTATGAATAATTTCTAACCAAGATACTAACTAAATAAGTGGAAGTACTTGAAATAGCCAGTTGTGTAAAACCTCTCATATACCTGTATTAGAACAACTGCTGCAGACTGCCTGTCTCGCATTGTCAGGGTCCCCGATGTCTCAATAAATTCTGTGTGATGAGGAGGTGTTATGTTCCAGTGTATTATGATCTCACCAAAAATCCCTGGGCCACGTATCAGGCTGCAGGTAAGAAGACAAACATGGATTTTATTTTCTACCTTTAGTATATATAGATATGTATATATATAGTATTTACAATCAGAGATGGACTTTGTGCATGAAAGAAATGTTATCAGCACTGTGAAGCTTGAGTTTTAATGTACTATGACACTATTAAGATCTTTACAATTCCCTATTCAGAGCAGTAACATTTCTGCAGTTCTGTTTTATTTCCCTATGCTGGGAGGCATCTTGAGCTGTATTTTTTACTGAAAGGTCTTTAAAGTTTCTTTGCACATATAGCCCAAAGGTGGGGACTGAAAACTGAGCTCTCTTGGTTCCATTCTGCTTTTCCATAGATAGATATGCAAAACAGAATGGGAATGGAACTTAAGAGTAATGCCAGAGGCAATTATTTATTTATTTATTTATTTAAAGGCAAAAGGACAGTAGAATACTCCTATGAAGTTGTTTGAGAAATATTCTGTCTGCTGTTTGTCTAAAAACCTAGAGCCTAATCCTACTCATGACATCAGTTTCTGCAAACTAAGTTATGGCAAAAATGTGTCTATACCTAACATGATCTACAACATGATCTGCAACTACTGCTGCACAAAGCATCACTTTGTCTTTCGGGCTTCTCTGGGCAGCATGAGAAGCTGTTCTGTTGCTTGTATTTGCTGGTTGACCAAGGGAAAGTATTGTAATCCTTTTTTCCAATACTCTTAGAATTTATGGTAACATCTTCATTCCTTCATTGTGTTTTCAGTTGACTAAATGCAGTGAAATACTTGCATCTTGATTCAACTAAAAACCCAGTTTCCACTTTGGTTATGCTAGCCATCATAAATGGAAATACATTTCAGGCACCAATCCTGAAATGAATTCCAAAAAGCACAAAGCACCTTCAAATCCCATTGATTCCCTTTCTCCCTCCCTTTGATTGGAATCCTCTTTCCTTTGATGTATCAATGTTGTAAATTATTTGAAGACTGAGAGGAATATTTGGAGCTCCACAGCAGGAATAAAAAGACACAGATATAGTATAATCTGCCCTTCTCTAAAAGCAAACATCTGACTTTAAAAATAGTTCTGATTTTAAGTATTAATGAAATGCAACACTTAAGAAATTTTACCCAGATGTGGAGTCTCACAGCTTTTGAAACCGATCTGTTGTTTTTCCTTTGGAAAAATGAGTATTGTACCTACCTAATAAGAGCAGTTCCATTATAATTTCCTGAAGGTTCTCCAATCAGAACATGCCTGGAAGAATGGGCTATCCCAACCACCCCAGAAGCTCCTTCATCACCCACAATAATGATGGTTGCAACACCTATGAAGAGAACAAAGATTCTCATGGTAAATGAAAACTAATGAGCTAACTTCTGCAAATTTTGTAACATGAGTGGTTAAACACTGGCTTTCCAGAGGGCCCACAGAACTCCCATCCTTCAATATATTTAGAATTTGGGTGGACAATGCATTTAGCAACCTGATCTAATTGTGAAGTCTCCTGCTCCCTGAGCCAGATTTTCAACTAGATGACGCTTCCAGGATGGCCCCTTACAAATTAAATTATTTTACAGTTCTTACAGGTCTGAACCTGGTTTTTGGTTTTGCTCCTTTTTGTTAAAGAATTCTTTACAGACAATGTTAACTATCTGAACACAAAATTCTACACCAACAATTAATTTAGAATTAAAAATTATGACCTAAAATTCTCTTAGATTTCTTCAGATAAGGAAACAACTTAGGGAAAAAGGCTGATGGTTAAACTGCTACCACCTAGCGGTAACAAAATATATAAATACTGTAGATTAAAATAATATGAACAGATTTGCTAGAATACTCATATGAAATGTCTCAGAATGTAATGAATCATTTCTTTACCATTTACAGGGGATATCTCTGCATCACCAGTAGAGACTAGGTGAATGGTAAATGTTTCATTCCCCTCCAGCAGACCATCCTGTATCGCATGTAAAACAATCAACTTCTGGTACTCAGTCTGCATCACACAAAGACCAGAAGATAGATAGGTAGGTAGGTAGGTAGGTATACATACATTAAGTGAAACTAAAAAATACAGTATCATAAAAAAGAGGTTTTTTCTTTAACAAATCAAGTGTTAAGCATGCATATGCTTGATATGTTCTGTAATATTTTTAAAATATGACATTTCTGATCAGGCTGAAAAAATTTTCTCACAGATTAATAAATAATAAAAATTCTCTCTCAAACATCATGTGCCACCCTAAAAATACCCCATCTATTTTCAACCAAATGATGACTAAGATTACTTTGAAAATGTATTCACATGATTTGCAACTTAGGGGAATTTTTTTCCACCAGAAAGTGCATATTCAATAGCATACATACATTCTAACAATTAACATTATTAAGATTAGATATATTAGGTCATAGCAAATTCCTGTCTAATTCCCATTTTTGTCATTGGGCAGTAGCAAATGCTTAAAATAAGAATATAGGAAAAAAGTAGGTATACATTGTATAACTCCAGTATACACCATACATACATACTTGTATTCTTACATGTATGCATATATAAGAACTTCAGGAAGAAAAAACAATGCCCAGGCCTACCAGTAGAGAAAGGATAGCATAATGATAGCAAAACTTTTCCAAATATTGGTGGTCTTACAAAAAAAACCCTATTTTCCAGCTGATGAAGAGAAACAACTGGTATGGCTATTCATTTAACATAAAATAAGCTTGTACAGACAGAAAAGAGTATGCTTTGTGTTAAAACACTCTTCTTCAATAAATATTTTAAGCAGATTATGAAAGACCAGTATTAAGATAACAACAATAGCTTAAAAATATCCAGTATTTCAGCTTCTGCTTCAGAATTTTTTAACCTGCCAAGAAATATAAATCAAATGATAATGTCCAGTTAGAAAGTTACTGGGACATTTTATTATTTATTTTTTGAATCTGTATATTTTGAGCGTTTATTTATCCTTCCCACACTTTCAGCATCATTCCTCCCTTTCACTTGTCTGATGCTGCAATGGAAAAAAGTTTCTGTAACATGCGGTACATTTTTGTTCCTCTTTCTTAATTGTAAAAACAGTTCAGATTTGAAAAGCCTATCTTCCTGATGATGACATTATGCTACCTTAAAAAAAGCTTTCCTTTTCTGTTTGAAAAAACACAGCATACTGCTAACCCCATCAGCTGAAACTCACTTTTTCCTAGTATTATAATACTTAATAACTCCCTACTTCTACAAATGTATAACAACCACCATGCAAACACACATAAGAAGAAGAAAGTATTTATAAATATCTAATAGTAATAATTATTGCAACATCATAAATACCTCATTAAACTGAAGGGTACCATTCAGAGGAGTCAGATCATATCTGGCTGCTTCCTCAAGAATCCATAACACTTTAACTGCTCCTCGTCCTCCTTGACTTCGACTGACGGTGAGCAGTGCGACTGCAGCAGGGTCATCAGGTGTCTGAGGTTCCTTCACTGTTACCTGATGAAGAAAGAGGAGGCAGTAGGAAAAGCTGTAGCAACAGGCATCTATACAGGCTTGAGACAAGAAGCATTATCAATGACAATGCAAAATAGGGACAAGAGTGAAAATCAACAGGAAGATAATAGACGTACGGAATGTGTTTAATTACGCTAGCAAAGATTAGTCACTTGTATTAATTCTGTAAGCCCTATGATTCAAAACAATCACAGACAATGAGTCACAAGCAGGCACAGCACCAGCAAAATGGAGAGCAGAAGAATCATTCAGTGACAAGAACAAGATGAGGTTTCATAACTTCTTTCCAAACTTTATTTTCAGTTATACAGATGGTTACTAAATCATTTTAATATTTAACAGACTACCAAAAATCCTACCTGTGATGTCCTCAGTTGCTAGTATACTGAATTAAATTGACTCAGGCATGCAGAAATCTACACCTATGTAGCAGGACTGTCACTGTTACTACCATCCTACACAGCTAGAGGAAGGCAAGCACTAATATGCCTTTCAGTAAAGTCATCTTCCACTGCAATGAAAGCTTACCAAAATTGGCTATGTGTTAGTGACACAAACCGACTATGCAGCTTTAGCAGAAGAGTGCAATACAAATCGAACTCACATTCTTTTCTTCAAACCCAAATACTCCAACAGGGGAATCATTTGGTGGAATAGCGACAGTTACCAGGGTGTCATCCCCAAGTCTTGCACCACCTGTTACCCTCACCAGGGCAATCTTGAATATCTCAAGGAATTCAACTTCACTGTCATCTATGATTGTAATTTCTATTTCTCCTGTAGCCTGCAGAAATTGTTAGAAAAAAAGAGCAACAAAGTTTCACTTATAATATTCTGTGAAATTTTGGAAAAAAATCTGAAATTTAAAATAGGTAAATTTTATCTAATAATAAAAAAAACATTGTTCAGTTGTGCTTATTTCTTATAAGACTTGTATATTTATAATAAGATAACAAAACTTCAAGAGTGGTTTATAAGTCCATCGACATAAATCTTGCATGTTAAAACCAGCACTGCTCTGCTTTGGTACTCAGTAGGAAGTGTGGGTAGGCAACACTGTACTTAAGCCAAAATTCTGCTCACAAAGTATATACTTCTATCTGCCAAAGACCCCTTCTGTTCACTTGAAATCAAAACGCCTTGTGTATACAAAGTATCATCAGGGGCAGCATGAAATTTAAAACTGTATGTAGAACACAGCTAAGAAAACATATAGGCCTATTCTGAGATTTTACAGAGGTTTTAACAGGGTTTAAATTACAGGTTTAAATTACAGAGATTTTAACAGGTTGTGTTACAAATTTTCAGTGTAACAGGCTTTATTACTAGAAATTAGACCTTCACTTGTGGAGGTACCAAAGGCATACAACCCTATTTGGTCAATGCTTATGAACATTCTGCTTTTCCATGTTAAAGAACTGAAGTCAGGAGCATCACTCACATACAAAAGGCCATAAATAAAATGTTTCAAATAAAAAGATGCAAATCTGCTGGAAGAAAACTTTTATTTGAGAAACTCTAAAGCTGGTAACTCAGAGACAGTTAAACTTTCAGCAAGTGCGTACCTGCCCATCTGCAAATGTGAGGTTTCCAAATGATGGTGCAAAGTCTTCAAAGGTAGCGGTTGATTGAATGGCTTCCCAGTACAGAGTTGCTGACCCAAGCCTCCCAGCCTGTCGAACAACTCGAAGTTTCAATATATTCTGTGGTGGCGGTACCTCATAACCAACAACAGCTCCAGTTATATCCTGTAAATTCAAATAAAAACTACTGAATGTCACAACTTTTTTATTGTTTTGTTTTAAACACTCACTTGCAGGTAAAAATAAATTCAGAAATAGACAACCACCTGTAAACTGGTCTGAATTTCACATTGACCTTGCTCTGCAGAGAAGTCTGAATTAGATGACCTCCTGAGGTCCATGTCAGAATATTACATGACACCAGTTTTAACACTTCCAGCTCCCAAATAAATTTCATATATTATTTGTGAAGAACTTCTAAAGAAGGAATTATTTGTCTGGTATCTGGCCTTTTATCCAGAACACTTTATTGTCATAAAGCCTATTAGAACACTATCAGAACTGGTCTGAAAACACAGACTCTCCTGCTGGGATGCTACTATAAATATTCTTCATTCAGACTTACTTACCTTTGTAACATTGAAACTAAAGACTCCTCTGGCATCATCATTTTCTTCAATTGTTATTTCAGCTATTTCTAACCCAATCCTCTTCACACTTGGCTGACCTCCAGTGGGAGAACTGACCAGTTGCACATCAGTAATATTGATTATAAAACCTTCCTCTAATTCTGGAACATTGTCCTGCAAAACGTATTTTTAAATTTCACTTTTTTAATAAAACACTCTAAGTTATAACACAAGCAGGAAGCTGACTACTTCTAGGTTGCCTACTGTCCAGAAATTCTCAGCACTTGAGACCACATAATCAGTTCCTTGCTTCACTTTATATGAAAGGCGAAGAAGACTACCACTACCCTTGCTGAGCTGTAGAAACTGAAGTTGGTAGTCTGATTCCAGACCTGTAAGAATGGTAGAAAGTAGCGCTGACTGTCACTTGCTTCTCCTACATGTAAGAAGGATGGCTAGATCTCAGAAATTAAGCCAGAACTTGAAAAACAGTAAGTCTATTCTGAGTATATTTAAAGAATATAAATATTTTTGGTGAAAAAATTAACATCTCCTGAACTACAGAACAGATCTGTTAAGAGGCACGTAAAGTAAAATAAATCCTCCGTAAAAACCTGCAACAAGCTGAAAAACCAGCAAGCACCTAAGACATTCACAATTTTTTCCTTTGTCCCGATTAGACATTAATTTTGGGACTACAACAAAAAGCCTGGTTCATTCTCAGTGGTGAGTACTCAAATTCTTTTGAAAGAGATGACTGCAATTCTTACTGATATACAACCATCTGATAAGGCAAGAATGCCACCTCAGCCATTTCCAGAATGCTAAACTACTTCTGGTATAGAAACAGAACCATTTTCCCTTTCCTTAAAAGATACTATTAGCTGAAGTTGTTGTTAAGACTACTCACAGGCAAAATAGTGACTACGACAGAAGTTACTGTTGTGTTCTCTGCCATCATGACTGTCTTCTTTTCCAGTATATAATCCTCATTCTCTGTTGCTTGGTTGGAAAAGGGAAGGTCAAAGTTAGGTGCGGTGCTCAGCTGAACTGCAATCTCTCCAACAAACCCTTGCTCTCGAACAATTTGTAAAGTAAGAATCGTTGAATTCACTCGCCCTGTAACAAGAACGGGGGGAGAGGGAAAAAAAAAAAATCAAGTCATGATTGTTTTAACCCTTGTCCTGCTTGCTTTTCAGCTCACCTAACTGTAATGGAGCTACTTGCTAGAGCCCACTTCAGTTCTGCTTAGCAACAAAACAATACTTGGGTAATTCAGTGACTCAGGCAAACGAGCACATACAAGCAGTGTGAACAAACACAACACACAGCATGTATGTCTGGAAAGCATTGTAAAACTGCGGAATTGTAAAAAAGCAGAATAAAAATACAGGATATTTATAGTTTCAAAGGTTTGCTACATAAAGTGTTACTTCAATGTTGACATTTTTATTTAGTTTTCCTTTAGAACTCCCATCTTGCTATTTTGCCTGGTCTTCACAATTCTGGGAAATCACTATTGATTCCAATACAGAAAGCAGCATTGGAGACATCACTCTGGCTGCAAATGCTACATTTCCTTAACTCAAATGTTGAAGAAAATGAGACACGCTTGTATCAGTCTGGCTCAGATCCCTTTCGGGAAAGAAGTTCTGCAATTTTTTTCCAATAAACCACCAAACCCAGCACTTGGCTAAAAGTGCTGGGTTTATGACTGGAGAAATAAAAAACAATAAAGAGCAGCCAGCTTTGTACTTCAAACTAGTTTCTGTTACTTGTATTAACTAGATACTACTTCACAGTTAGCACCTGTATATAATTCATTAAAAATACAATATTTAAAGACCAGAAAAGAATCTGTGCAGCAAATGAAACCTAAGAACAAGCCTCGAAGCTCACTTCAAAGTACAAACGTTTATAATGTGCATGTGTGTGTATGTAAGGAACCAACAGAACACCTTCACAATACTTCCAAGAGCTAAAAAAGGGGCAACACTAATTCACTTTAAAATAGAACTGGTGAAGAGGTTTTAGCTGCAATAATATATTCTGATGGAAAATATATTTTCCATAAATTTTATTTGTTTTGGACAGAATATTAAATAGCTAGAAAATTTAAATTGCACTTTTGAAGTACAAATAGCCCATGGAAAGCCCTGGAAAACTACCAGGATGCCAGAGCGATCAGCTGCCTAGCTCCCTGGGCCAGCGGGGAGGGCAGGAGCTGGAGCATTGCAGCAGTCCTCCTCTGGCCAACTGCCTGGCAGACCCTTTACAACTTCACTCGGTGCCTGGGAGGAAAACTGACATAACCCTAATCAAACACACAGCTGGCAAGCAGAAAAATCCCAATTCAGTTTTCTTGACATGGAACTGACTCTCGCTCTGCTTCCTTACTTCCTCTATCCCACAGAACAAAAGGCTTCCCTTTTTGACCCAATCCATAAGGAAAGAAAAAAATTCTATGTAAATTATTTTAAACATTATATTAATCCCATTAAATTGGCAAGTTCAGCTTTTTACCTAAACAGAAGTCTTTTCTGTATTCGTGATTTGCAACACGAGCTGCCAAGATTTTAACTTGCCTCTTAAACAAAAATGACTGGATAATGTTGATATATGTAATGTGAAATACAGCATAAAATGTATGTAATGAAATACCAGAGTTACATATTTGAAAGGATATTTCTGCTACAAATCTTTTTATAGAAAAATTCTGTGAGGTAGATATATATATAAAAATAAAAAATAATATATTTTATATATATATATATATATATATATATATATATAAAACCAGTGCTACAGCTTCATCAATGCTGACTTTGAAAAAACATGTTTTTTCCTAAGAATCAAGAAACAGGCTTACCTTCTGGCTCTGTGACTTTAACAAAGAGAGACTCCATATGCCACCCAATCACACCGTGTGGAGAATCACTGGGTAAAATGGTCAGTACAGCTTTCGCCCTTTTGGGATCAATGACAGCTCCTTTTGTGGTATCCTGAACACCCACAGTGGTTACATGGGTGAGTGTGATTTCCACAGTCTCTGAAAGCTCTGCAACACTGTCCGCAAGAATTGTTAGCGTGATTGTGGACAGGGCCTGACCTTCTGAAAACGTAATCTAAAGTTTTAGAGGAAGGGGAAAAAAAAAGTGAAACTTCTATTAAGTGCTGTTATACCAACTGTTTCATTCTGCAAAACTCTATCAATTAAAAAAATACACACACATACACATATAAATTTATATATATATCAATCACAGAATCACAAAACACCAGGTTGGGAGCAACCTCAAGGATCATCCAACTTTTCTTGGTAAAAGCACAGTCTAGACAAGATGGCCTAGCACCCTGTTCAGGTGAATCTTAAAAGTGCCCAATGCTGGGGAACCCACCACTTCCCTGGAAAGATATCACAGTGGTTGATCATTCTCATTGTGATTTTTTTTTCTCCTCTGTCCGATTGGAATCTCTCCAGAGTAACTTGTACCCATCACCCTTTTCCATGACTTTTCCGTGTGACTCCTTGTAAGAAGGGGGTCTCCTCCTTTGCAGCCATCCTTTAAATACTGAAACATGGTGACAAGGTCTACCCTAAGCTTTGTTTTCTCAAGGCAGAACAAACCCAGTTCTTTCAGGCTTTCCTTACACAGCAGGCTTCCCAGCCCCTTGATCATCTTCGTGGCCCTTCCCTGGACCCTCTCCAGCTTGCCCGCACCTTTTTTGCATGGCAGGGACCAAAACTGAACTCAGTATTCCAGGTTGGCCTGACAAGTGCTGAGTAGAGCAGGATAATGACTCCTTCATCTCTGCTGGTGATGCCCATGCTGGTGCAGCCCAGCACCCTGTTGGCTTGCTTTGCCACAGCAGCACACTGTTCACTCATATCAAGCTTGTCCACCAGGGCCCCCAGGTCTCTTTCCACAGAGCTGCTCCCCAGCCGGGTAGATCCTAGCCTGTGCTGTGCTCCTGGATTACATTTTCCCAGGTGCAAAACCTCACACTTGTTCTTGCTGAACTTCACAAGGTTCTTGTTAGCCCATTCTTCCAGCCCATCCAGGTCTTCATGCAGGGTGGCTCTCGGTAACATCAGCAGACTTCATCAGTGTGCACTTCATTCCATCCTCCATGTCACTTATGAAGATATTAAACAGTGTTGGGCCAAATATCAAACCCTGGGGGACCCCTCTTGTGACAGGTTGCCAGACTGGAAAGGAGCTATTTACTGCCAGTCTCCACCCACCACACAGACCACTTGTCTAGACCACAACACATCAGTTTCTCTAGGAGGAAGCTGTGGGAAACCGTATCAAAAGCCCTGGAGAAATCCAGGTAGACAAATGTCCACCACTCGCCCCACATGAACTGACCAGGTTATGTTATCACAGAGGGCAATGAGGTTTGTCAAGCACAATTTGCCCTTGGTGAATCCTTGCTGGCTTTTCCCAATCACATGCTTAATTTGACTTGTGATATTACCCAGGAGGATTCATTCCACAACTTTCCCAGCGACTGAAGTAAGACTGATAGGCCTATAATTTAGCGGATCCTCCTTTAAGCCTTTCTTGTAGATGGGGTGACATTAGACTTCTTCCAGCCTTCTGGGACATCCCCTCGTCTCCATGACTTCTCAAAGATTATGGAAAGCAGCCTCAACAACGACACCAGACAGCTCTTCTAACACCCTTGTGTGGATAATGTTAGGGCCCATCGATTTGTAGGGGTCAAGCTCCCGTAACAGTTCACATACCAACTCTTCCTTCACTGATGGTGGGTCCATGTTTACATCAACCTGGATTTTTGTTCCCAAGGCCTGGGGGCTAACAGTGTTGGTAAAGGCATAGATGAAGAAAGCGCTGAGAGCCTTTGCCTTTTCAGTGTTGTTGGTGACTAATTCACCTCTCCTGTTTAACAGTGGACCTATATTTTCCTTCTGTTTCTGCCTGTTGTTTATGTACCTGAAGAACCCTTTCTTGTAGTTTTTGACATCTTTGGCCAATTTAAATTTGAGCTGAGCTTTTGCTCTTCCAACTGCATCTTGTAGTTCTCAATGGGTATGCACCTTCTTCTCTGTCTCTGGTATGCTTCTCTTTTGGTTTTGAGTGGACTCAGAAGCTCGTAGTTAAGCCAAGGGGGTCTCTTGCTCTGCCTACTTCCCTTACCTTTAAAGTGGATGAATCGTTTTTGTACTTCCAGTAGAGCATTCTTGAAAAATTTCCACCACTCACTAGCCCCTTTATCCTCCATGGAAATTTCCCACAGAGTCCCTACCAACTGAGCAATGAGCAAGCTGAAGTCTGCTCTTCTAAAATCTAAAAACTTTGCCTTACTGCTAACCTTCAGTGTGCTCAGCAGGATCCCAAACTCCACAATACTGTGATCACTGCAACCAAGGCTATCACTAACCAAGATATGTAATACAAAGCAGGTTTTCTTGGTTTGTGAGTATCAAGTCCAGCAGTGATTCCTCATTCCTGGTTGGCACATCTAACATTTACAAGAGGAAGTAGTTCTCTACACATTCCAGGAACTTGATGGATTATATGTGAGCTGCTGCATTGTTCTTCCAACAAATGTCTGGGTAGTTGAAGTCACCCACAAGAACCAGGTTCTGTTGACCTGAAGTTTGCCTAAGTGATCCAAATATTGCTTCGTCGACCTTATTGTCTTGGTTTGGAGGTTGGTCACAGATGGCTACTCTAACATCCCCCTTGGAGATGAACCCTCTGATCTTGACCCAGAGATATTTGATAGGGCTTTCACAATCACCATAGCTGACTTCTATACAGTCAAAGTTCATGACTCCTCCTCTTCCTCCCTGCTTGTCTTTACAAAACAGTCTATAGCCACCCACCACGATCCTCCAGCCATGTGAGTGGTCCCACCCTATTTCAGTTATTCCTATAATATCATAAATTTCTGACCTGGCACAGAGCTCCAGTTCCTTCTGTTTGCTCCCCAAGATGTATATATATATATTAAAAATTGTATGGAAAACTATGTAAGACCCAAAGAGAGAGGTGACATAAAGAAACACTGAGAAAAATGCAATGTGGTAAGATAATTTGAAACACAGGTCACAAAGCAAGAAATAAATTCTCAGTCAGAAGCATACTAATCAGAGAGACCAAATTCCCAGTTGAAAATTACTCTATGATTCTATCAAAATGAGTTTGGTAAAATCAAGCTACCTACCGATATCTGCTTTATAAACAGGCATTCCACCTGAGACCTCTTTCTGACAACCACATTTCCACTTCAGGCAGAACAGCTCAGCTGTTTCGAAGTGATCATATGTCTTCATTATCACAGAATCACACAATGGTTGAAGTTGGAAGGGACCTCTGGAGATCACCTAGCCCAACTGCCCCTGCTAAGAACAGGGTCAACCACAGCAGGCTGCTCAGGGCCATGTCCAGCCACGTTTTTACTATCTCCAAGGACAGAGACTTCACAATCTCCCTAGGTAACCTGATCCAGTATTTCACCACCCTTACAATACAGGTTTTTTTCCTCATGTTCAAATTTAATTTCCTGTATTATGCACATTGCAGACACAGGACATGGACAAGAACTATCTTGCTCCATCTTCTTTACTCTTGAACCCATGTGTTTATACGCAGCTGTAAGATCCTCCCTGAGACTCCTCCCGTGTATCAAATGCTCCAGTCCCTTCACCACCTTCATGGCACCGCTGGACTCACTCCAATATACCCATGTCTCTCTTACTGAGGAGCACAGAACTAGACCCATCACCCCAGATGTGTCTTACTAGTACAGGGGAGGGATCAACCCCCTTGACATATTGGCAGTGCTTTGCCTCAGACCAGTATGCTCACATAGCTGGCTCATATTCAGCTTACTGCTTTTTGTTAGATATCTTTCAAATTATTCAAAACTACCTGTCTTCACTGAGGTTTCTGGCATAATACATGTAAGACCCTCTCGAAGATTAAAGAAAGGCAAATCAGTAACCTGCTGACAACTCAGCATCCTTTCTTATGCAATATATTGGGTCTAGCTGGGCTGGAATTAACTTTCCCCACAGCAGCCTGTATAGTGCTGAGTGCTGCATTTGTGGCTGAAGCAGTGTTCAAAACCCAGCAATACTGTGATTATTGCTGAGCAGTGCTCTCACAGCGTCATAGGTTGGGGTTGGGCAAGAGGTTGGGAGGGGACACAGCTGGGATAGTTGATTCAAATTCACCAAATGGATATTCCATACCACATAATATCATGCTCAGTATATAAAAGCTGAGAGTAAGGAGGCAGGGAGGACACACATAGGGCACACTAACTTGTGGTTATGGCATTTATTTTCCAAAACAACTGCTACATGTAATGGGGATCTGCTTCCCAATAAGTGGCTGGACATCTGTCTGCTGATGGGAAGTACTGAATAAATTCCACTCTTCGCTTTGCTTCCATGCGTGGCTTTTGCTTTTCTTATTAAACTATCTTTATCTCGAAGTTTTCCACCTTATTTTCTCCCCTGTCCTGCTGAGAAGGTGGAGTAAGAGAGCAACTGGGTGGGGGTTTGGCAGCCAGCTAAGGTCAACCCACCATATTTAAATATGTCAAAAGAATGATGAGCATATAATATGTATCAAAATCACTGGTAATTGAAGAAATGTCTAGTCAACAGTTTTGTTGATTTTTTTCTTTTTTTTCAGATAAAATGATCGAGAAATGCTTTGTCTATCTGTATTCTTGTTTTTAAATTCGAAGGGCTGGCCACTTGATCAGGTCTCTCTCAACACAGAAGACGTGTCGTGTCTATAAACACTTAGGCTACACCTTTGCTGAAGGACAAACAGAAATTTCCAGTGAACAACATTGTAACTCTAACTTTCTGTCACTTCCTACCTGCAAACATTTGCAGGGAAATCATGTAGCATCCATTTGGAATACTCAGGGAGTACTTTAATAATTTCAGTATGATTGTTTTGGAATTCTTGATTTCCCTTCTGTTGATTTTTCTCTGTTTTTTTTTATATGGCATCAAACCCATTATTTCCAGGTGCAAAGTTTATTTCTAGAGTCTTTTGGGCCTTTCTTCCCTCAGATGTGGCTTACGCTACAGCCCTACTGCCTCAAAGCCCATAAGGCTTTGTGTCTTCTGCAGATGGCCAGCTTTTCTTGATGTAAGGAACCTGGTGTCTGTCCGTCCTAAGGCATACCAAGAGCTTTGTCTAGCAGGAAACACTGGATTTTAACATGGCTGGAAATCTAAATAGTCTCAGAAACAGAGAAAACTGGGACTTGCCATATTCTCCTGGACGACTGAAGGTCTCAGCTGTATTGACAGGGTCAGGGTGAAGCACAAACCCTCCCAGATTCTCACCTATGCAAATGATTTGACACAGGATACGGATCTCACAGCAGGAAGAAAGGAAGAGGGGAACATAATACTGCAGATGCTAATTTCTAGTGCCTGGACAACACTGCAATATCTGGTTCTAGAAGAGCAAGAGTGATGGTGCAGTATTACATGCCAGCCAGAAGTGTGAACTGTCAGAATCACAGGAAAGGACCAGGAAGCAGGAATTAACAGAAGAGTAGGGTAATCTAACGTGTACTATCCTTCTCCCTCTGTACATCTACACCTACTGTCTGAGGCAACACAGTCAGTGCTTCCCTAATATCAGTGATGTTATTACATACCATTCCTGAAGCTGGAAATACATCACTTATGCTCCCATTTGCGATCCACTCTACTGTAACTCGTCCATATGTTCCTATTAAACGTTCAATGTTCAAGGTGATTAAGCTGTCCTGTTCCATTTCTTCAACTTGTTTAAATAATGAACTCTGGAAAACAAAGTAGCAGAACCACAACATTATTTTCTTATAAAGAAAATTTTCTTTAAGGATCTGGGCATTCAGTGGGGGCCAGTGACATTGGCAACAATCAGTTAATCTACTATTAAGTAGCTAAATACATGCTCATTGATTAAATTTATATGTCCTAATTTTCAGAGGTATTCAATACCCCCAAGTTTCATGGATGTAAGAATTTAAAATGTTAGGCCTCTTTATCCTAAGTCAAAACACCCAATGTTTTTGTTTGGACTTTTTATTAGGTTGTTGGGGGTTTTTAGTACAGTATTTTATGTCCAAATCGTTTGAAGCAGAGAATAAAAAAGTGGGCCTTCAAGAAAGCTATGTCTTTACTGCTGTTATTTACTGTTATTCACTCTCCTCACACAAGTACAGATGCAATGTTTCATTTCAGTATTGACTCTTCCATGTTCTATATCTTCATCACGCATTTACTATATATGTACCTGTCTAGATAACTTCTACGCTGTTTGATAATTTAGGAAGTAACCACTCCAACTAATACCTTCAGTCTGACATCTTTTTCAAAGAAATTATTTTGTTCTAGCAGACTGGCTTATCTTGTGACATAACCCAATTAGTATCTTTCAGGGGAAAAAATATCTTCAGATTTGTTTACTTAATAACCTTGATTAACCAAACAGTAGCAACTCTATGACGATACCACACATGCCATCTGAAAACTGAATTTTTAGGTTGTTGCAAAATCAAGCTGATAAACTAAAGGGTTAATCTAAATGTAAGGGGATTATAAAAAAATAGCGACAGACTGTGGAACAGATTTTCTATCACCGTGTGTTCTATATAATCACACAGCAATGCAAAAGGGATGTTAAAAAGCTTCTAACTCAGGTTGCTACAAGATTTTAGAAAAACAACCCTGTCAAATGCTCCAGTTCAGTTTTAGTATGATTGTGTTACATTATTCAGAAATTATATATACATATTTTAATAATTTACCTTAGAAGTTTTACCTGAGCAAATGCAATGACTCCATAGGCATTGTCATTGGGAGGAATAATTATGTTGACAAAACCATGAACACCAATCTCTGCACCTCCCTTAGGGTTTTTCAACCACACTTTGAAGCATTCTTCCTCCTCTGGGATGATGTCATCCAGGATATTCACTGCTATCACAGCTTCCATGTCCCCAGGCTCAAATATCAATTCACCTGAACTAGCATAAAAACACACACAACTCATAATTATAAACTGAGGATAGCTGATTAATGAACTTTGAAAGTACTGTTGTAAATTTAACAAGCATTTTTGGAGCTGGAATTATTGTTTATATTCCTAAGGAAGTGATTGACATTTAAAGGTTATATGGTTTGGGTTGGGGTTTTGGTGTTTTGGTTTTTTTCTTTTTTAAATTATAATAGATCATAGAGTAACTGAAATTATGAAAGGAACTTAATTTACCATAAATAAAAGCTTTCAAAAAAACCAAGTCATAACTGCAAGTCCTTTCTTGCCATGTTTTCAAGCCAGTTGTGAGGCTCTTTGACTTCAGGTCATCTTAAACCTACCTGTGAAAAATTCCCTTTAGTGTTAACAAGCACATCACACACAAAAGTATAGAACCCTCTCCACTGTAACAAAAACAGCATCACAGAAAAAGAAATGCAAGTGCTAGAAGAAAACTATATAAACAAAAACACCTACCTGGGTATAAAATCTGACTGGTTGGAGATAGTGGTCAGCTCATAAATCTGGGACTTGGACTCTACTGACAGAGCAATCAAGCTCTTGCTAGAGTTCAGAGACCTTGCGGTAGCTGAAGTGATATGATCTGCATACGGGGCTTCCAGCATTAGAGAGAACTGGTTCCATTCCGAGTTCCAAGAATACAGTGCTGTGGAGTCCTTACCAGATAGGAGGATGTGAACTACATCATGCAAGGAGAAGAAAAAAGAAATATTCAGGGATATATTTCAAAATTCTCCTTGTAATGCCAGAAACACCTTTAGTGGCACAATGATTACAGTAACTTTTAAAGTCTGAAAAACAATATGAAAAAATAAGCACAGATATTTCTTCAATTCAGCATTATAAACTAGGATTTGAACAAATATTGCCATTTAAGTCTTACCTAAACCTGAAGGAGGCATGAAAACATGGGTGTTTCTTACAGCGTAGACTGGAAGAGACTGAAAGTGTCTAAAGGTAGACTGCCCTGTCTCCCAGATGAAAATTTCAGAAGAATTTCCAGATTCTACAAAGAAGTAAAATGACAAAACTTACATTATTTTGTTGCCTGTTAAATTGCATACCGGTGGCCATTCAAAATGCAATTTGGCAGCTTTAATTACCAAGTGAGACCAATGGCCATGTTTTCCTTTTTTCTTGGTGCATAATAACTGCATAGTATGACTAATCTCCATGGGATGATTCATTTACTGATATTACTGAAGGACTTTGCACACATGCACATGTAAGAACACTAAGATTGCCAGTAGACAACAGCCAATTGCAAAGAAACCTAGAGACTGCAACATAAACATTTCCATAGGCATCGGGATGCAGTCATAAAACAATGTGTAAAATGTTGTAATAAAAAACACATGTACTTTGCTGACAATGATCTTTGCAAATCACAAAGCTCAGAAAAGCTTAGAAAGGGTACAATCAGCAGCTGCATGAATAGTTACTTCCTACTGTTCTTGGGAAAATATTTCATTAGTTTCATAAGTATTTGAGAACAAAGACAATGCTTTTATTTTCTGAGTGACAAAACAGAGACCAATTTGATAAAATGCTTAACGGTGAATTGTCACTTCCCAGTAATGCTTTAATCCCTGTCTAAACTCCACCCCAAATGCCCTTGCTATCAAACAAGCCAGCACATACTTCGCAAACTCAGTGTTTGTCTTCTGCTAAATACCTTTTGCTATAATTAAATAGATATCAGATCCAGAAATCCAGGCCTCCATATGTTCTATTTCTTTTGCTGGCAATTGATGAAGATTCCTAAACTCATTATTCAACCACTGGTACAACAGCATGTTCTGGCTGGTATCTGACAAAGAAACTAATAGGTGCATAATGCCTCCTCTGGGAAACAAGGCTATGTTCAGAGCCCTGTAAAGTGGAAGTTGATGATGCAGCACAAATACATCTTTAGACCACTGGAAAACCTGTGAAAATATGAAATATTTATTATTATATATTCATAATTAGCACAAATAGAAGAGAAATTAAGTGTTACAATGAAAAACCAGGAAGAATTATAGTGAACTGAATTCCTCATTTCTGTGGTGGACCCTGCATTAACATAGAAGCACACTGGTAAGTAACCACCTTACTGCAAGCACCTGTGCCTGTACTCATTTTCAGATGAATAGGTTTATGGCCAGAAGCTATTTCTGTTCTTATAGGTGTTTAACATGCTAGATTTCAAAACAGAAATACAGAAACTCAAACCAGAAACACTAGTGACAAAATTAAACCAAAGGTAAATTACATGTTAATGTAGACAGTATTGCTACCCTTAAAGAAGCCTAGAACTTCAAGTCTTTTAAATCCATAAAGAAATATAAGTAACTTTCCAGAAATATATACTCACAGGGTTGGTTTTTTTTTATTATCCCTTCATATTTCAAACCCAGAACTAACCAAACTACCCACATCAAAGCCAGGGACAAGTGTATTCTAACCTGGATGGAACTGGAACTTGCTGCATGACTCACAAAAATCAAATAGTCTTCTTCATCCACAGCAAAATGTTTCACATGGCTGGTATCCAGAATAGAGATCGTCTGTATCTATGAGATGAATATGACAACAATGGTGTTTGGAAGTCACTTCAAGTGTCAGATCTATACATATATAAACATATTTTTAAAAATTGCAACATCACATATAAAAATATATAATATATATAGTTACATATATGTAATTTTACATATTCAAAAATATATCTATATTTACCAAATTAATACAACTTACCATACATTTCCCAGAAAATGTTCTATGACTTCATTGCTCCACAATTTCTTTCCTCATTTCCCAGGTCACTTTCCCTCATACCCAAAACATAAATATAAACAACAGCAGACAGCCAGCTGTAAAACCTTACATCACTGAAGTCATGCAGAACATCAGGGCCCCAAACCAGCCAAGCACAGAGTGTTTCTTCTAAAATCTGGCTGGACTGGAAGGCCTCCTGAGGTCCTTCCCAATCCCATTATTTTATGATTTTGTAAGTAAAACAGATTTACCTTCAACAGCCTGCGTCCAGGCATGAATGCATACACACTGTTGTTGGAAGCTCCCTGACTGCCTCCTCCGTGAGTAATCACAAGGTAAGGAGAGGCATGAATTTGGAAAGATACACAGCTTTTAGGATTCCACATACTGAAATTCTGAGAGAGGAAAAAAAAAATAAAAGCAGCATGAAGACCTAAATTCCTTATTAAGTAGCATGCTTGGTGTTTACAAGCAAATATTTACCTCTACAGGAACAAAAACTCCTTTCCACTGGTAGACAGTAGAAAATGTAGCTGGAGGCGTACGCAACAGAACACCATACAGGATTTCTCCTGATGTGAAGAAACACCAGCTAGGTGCTGACTCTTCTATGAAGCTTTGCAAGACAGACAGGACACTGATACTACCCCCTGTGATATAGTAGAAGAAAATACTGTTACTTCTTGAGGTCTTTTTCAATGCCTTTTTCATCATTTGCTGCCAAAAGCAAACCTAGTATTACAAATGTTAGAGTTGGCTCTAAATAGTTGGTATAAGTGTATGTGAATGCATGGATATGTTATAGTTCTGATGATGTAACAAGAGCTAGGCAATAAAAGTATTCATATATTGCAATTGTGTATGAAAGATGCATAGGCAATTTGAGTCTGATTCAGAATGATTCAGTTAGGAATTGAGCTAGCAAGAAAATTAGCTAGATAGCAGGTAGTGAAAAAAGTGACAAAGAAACTAGAAAATGTATGTGTTTGTCCTCCACCCCCTCATCACAACAAGCATTCATGGCACGAAGATTATTAAACTGCCTAAGCTGTTTGAATGGCATACAGAAAAAAACCACTGTGTTGTCAGAATTAAACTCTAAGAGCTGATATCCCAGTCCCACACCTAGGTCAGAAGAGCTGCTGAGCCAGGCAAAGTATTTATCCATGTTCAAAATCAGGCATTTCCTTTTTTGCCTTGTTAGTTTCAGTCTGGATTAGCGAGCAGCTATACACATATCAGTGAAACAAAACAAAAAAAAAAAAAGCCTAGTATGTAAATGGGAACAAATGGGCAGAGAGGGAAGGATAGCTTCCTTCAATGGCAGGGCTAATTTGGACCTGATTAAAATGTTCATGAAATTACAGCCTGGGAGTCCCACAAATGCCATCTCAGTAGGTGCACTGGGATATAATAGAAAATTGGAGTGCATGGAGCTCCATCTGGGGATGGATGAGGTGCCAGCTGAGAGCTTATGAGTCAGGATTAAGGGGAGAGCAGGGGAAGAGACAGGTGACATTATAGTGGGGGTCTGCTACAGGCCATCTGACCAGGAAGACAGAGCAGATGAGGCCATCCACAGATAGATAGGAGCTGCTTCGTGTTCACAAGCCCTGGTCCTCATAGGGGACTTCAGCCTCATCAATATTTGTTAGAAGGACAACAGAGCAGAGCACAGATAATCCAGGAGGTCCTTGGAATACATTGATGATAACTTCCTTCTCCACGTGATAGAGGAGTCAACGAGGAGAGGTGCCATGCTGGACCTTGGTCTCACCAGCACAGAGGGGCTGGTGAGGAATGTGAATCTCAAGGGCAGCCTGGGCTGCAGTGACCATGAAACGGTAGAGTTTGAGACCCTTAGGGCAGTGAGGAGGGTGCACAGCAAGCTCGCTACCCTGGCCTTCAGGAGAGCAGGCAGTGGCCTCTTCAGGGGTCTGCTTGGTAGACTGCCATGGGATAGAGCCCCGGACAGAAAAGGCACTCAAGAAAGCTGGTTAATATCCAAGGATCACCTCCTCCAAGCTCCACGGTGATGCACCCCAACAAATGTGAAGTTGGGCAAAAAAGCCAGGAGCCCTCCATGGATGAAGAAGGAGATCCTGGACAAAATAAAACAGAAGGATGCCTACAGAAGGTGGAAGCAAGGACAGGTAGCCTGGGAGGAATACAGAAAAACTGTCTGATCAGCCACGGAACAGGTTAGGAAAGCTAAAGCCTCGATCAAATTAAATCTGGCCAGGGACATCAAGAGCAACAAAAAAAGCTACTATAGGCACGTCAGCAACAAAAGACAGACCAGAGAAAACAGGGGTCCTCTCCAGAAGGAAATAGAAGACTGATTTACCTGGGACATGGCGAAGGCTGAGGTACTTAATGACTTTTTTTGCCTCAGTTCACTGACAAGTGCTCCAGCCACACCACCCAAATTGCAGAAGGCGAAGGCAGGGACTGAGAGAATGAAGAACTGCCCACTATAGGGGAAGATCAGCTTCAAGAGTGTACAAGGAACCTCAAGGTGCACAAGCCCATGGGACCTGATAAGATGCATCTGCAGGTCCTGGGAAAAGTGGTGGATGAAGTGGCTAAGCCACTATCCATCATACTTGAGAAGTTGCAGCAGTCCATTGAAGTTCCCACTGACCGGAAAAGGGGAAACAACTCCCATTTTTAAAAAGGCAAATAAGGAAGATGCGGGGAACTACAGGCTGGTCAGTCTCACCTCAGTGCCTGGCAAGATGATGGAGCAGATCCTCCCAGAAATTATGCAAAGGCACATGGAAAATAAGGAGGTGATTGGTGACAGCCAGCATGGCTTCACTAAGGGCAAATTGCGCTGTCAAATCTGGTGGCCTTCAATGACAGGTTTACAGCTTTGATGGGTTAGGGAAGAGTGACTGACCATCATGTACCTGGACTTGTGCAAAGCATTTAACACTGTCCCACATGACATCCTTGTCTCTAAACTGGAGAGACATGGATTTGACAGGTGGACCACTCAGTGGATAAGGAATTGGCTGGGTGGTTGCACTCAGAGAGTTGTGGTCAATGGCTCAATGTCCAACTGGAAACCAGTGATGAGTGGTGTTCCTCAGTAGTCTTGTGCTGTTCAACATCTTTGTCAGCAACACAGGCAGTGGGATCAAGCACACCCTCAGCAAGTTTGCTGATGACACCCAGCCGTGTGGTGCGGCTGACAGGCTGAAGGGAAGGGATGCTGTCCAGAGGGACCTGGGCAGGCTTGAGAGGTGGGCCCGTGTGAACCTCGTGAAGTTCAGCAAGGCCAGGTGCAAGGTCCTGCACATGGGTCAGGGCAACCCCCTGTATCAATACAGGCTGGGCAGAGAATGGATTGAGAGCAGCCCTGAGGAGAAGGACTTTGGGGTGCTGGTGGAAAAAAAGCTCAGCATGACCTGGCAATGTGCACTTGCAGCCCAGAAAGCCAACCAAATCCTGAGCTGCATCAAAAGCAGCATGACCAGCAGATAAAGGGAGGTGATTCTCCCCCTCTGTTCCGCTCTGGTGAGACCCACCCTGCAGTGCCACATTCAGCTCTGGGGCCTCCAACACAGGAAGGACATGGACCTGTTGAGGCAAGTCCAGAGGAGGCCACGAAGATTATCAGGCTGGAGCACCTCTCCTGCAAAGACAGGCTGAGAGAGCCGGGGTGGTTCAGCCTGGAGAAGAGAAGGCTCCGGGGCAACCTTACAGCATCTGCCAGCATCTAAAGGACAGCTTCTAAAGAAAGCTGGAGACAAGGGTGTAGTGATAGGACAAGTGGAATGGTTTTAAACTGAAGGAAGGTAGATTTAGACGAGATATCAGGAAGAAATTACTCTGAGGGCGGCGAGGCGCTGGCCCAGGCTGCCCAGAGCAGCTGTGGGTGCCCCATCCCTGGCAGGGCTCAAGGCCAGGCTGGACGGTGCTGAGAGCAGCCTGGTCTAGTGAAAGGTGTCCCTGTCCAGGGCAGGGGGGTGGAACTAGGTAACGTTTAAGGTCCCTTCCAATCCAAACCATTTTGTGATTCTATGATTCTATGAAAATGTATGGTGGCTTTTTTTCAGACTAAGGCTATGTCAGGTTTATGTAAAGTGCCTCTCTCAAACTGTGTTAGAAAAATCCAGTGTTACAATTAATATGGAACAGTTTTTAGTAAACAAAGGTCTAGTGACAATAATGTTCATATAAGGAGCAAGGAGAGCAATTATTGAAACTCTGGGAGAAGTGGCTGATTACAAGGTGACTCTTAAGCAGCTAAGCTCTTTTACCTAATAAATTCTGACTTGCTCAGAAAAATATTTATTGATGTGATCAAGTCTAAATATGTGAATTTACATTCCAAAGTTACATCTGCTGTGTGTTTGGCTAGTCTCTTGCTATCTCCGTTCTGACAAAGGCACTAGACACCCTTGATAAAGTGAACATACTGATGCCAAACGCAGTATCCGACAACGTCTCCCACTCAACAGTCACAGACACGTTCAGCCCATTACTTCGTGAAACTTTCAAATAAACTGTAGTGTTGGCTTCTTCAGTTATAAGGAAATTTGTCCTAAATGTGAGAATTGTGAAAATAAAGAAATAATGTATAAACTTTATAATATACAAATAGGATTCTTCAGAGTACAATTCCAGTGCAGAATATATAACAGAAAAAAAAAGAAAATATTAATAACTGGTTTTGATACTGATGGACAGATACATACATTAATTAAGGGTGTCCAATGTTTCTTATAACAAGACCTTAGCAAAATCATAGGAAATGCAACAAAATCTTAAACCAGCTTGAAAGTTAATACACCAGCTGTACAGTTTCAGCTGAATGATTTTTGGAAATGTCATTCCATATGGTTCATTTGCTTCTGAAAAACAACCCTAAGTGAAAGTGTATTTTACACAAGCTTAAAAACAAAAATAAATTATAAAATGTATGACTTCCTGAGCACCGTTCTGAGGTTTGGAGCTCTTAACATGGATTACTATTACTGTAATGTTTAGGGACTAATGAAGTACTGTTTTATGAAAAATCCATCAAGAAATCAACATTTCTAATGATGAACATTCTATTTTAAGTGCTTTTCTGTTCTTTGTATAGCAGAATTATTATGTATGTATCTACATACATATGGAATAGTATTTGACAGACAGTGTACTTCTCAAAAGTACAAACGTTTTATGACTGGATTGCTGAATTTCTTTAAAGAGATTCAAGAAAACCAAAATTGTAGAGAGACACTATATTGAATATGAAAAAACTCAATTTCTCGGAATCAGTGTTTAGTACCTATTTGTAACTGGATAGATGCTGAAAAGCCCTAGTGGAGCTTGGTTCTGTAATACCGTAATCATAGTTTGCACTCTTGTGCCTAGTCTGGCTCCTCCAGTTGGATTGAACAGAGTGACAATAAAGTGCTCATCCATTTCTGGTTCTTCATCCAATATTGCAGTAATGTGCAGTGTCTGACAAGAAAACAAGCATAGAAAGTTGTTGAGGCTTGACAGCTAATGATGATACAACCCTATCAGACCATGCTACTGTTTCTGTTCTTTCACTGTATGCTTTCGAATAGGACAGCAGGAGAATAGCCAGCCCTTGAAACGGGAGAGCACAGAAGTAAGGCAAGGACACTTCAGGCTGAGGTTCCAAAGTCACCTGTCCGGTGACCTCCATTGCTTCAACACTAAAATGACCATATCCACATTTTTTTTTCCCCTACTCATTTTTTTCTCCTCTCACCCTGAGACCCTTTTTTGATCCTTTTTTTAATGCTTCGGTTCTCTACTTACTCCACACATTCATTGGTAATTCATAGTCCCTGTACAAGCTACCTGATTCACCTAACGCAGCCCAGTCAAGTTGGGTTTAATTTACCCTAGCTGGCAACTAAACTAGCTCCAGGACAACAGGGTAACTCCGCTACTGGTGCTGTTAAGAAGAAAAAAAGGCAATAGAGGATTACTCTAAATACTCTTTCTCTTCTTGATGCTTCTTTCCCTCTACTGCACCACTGTGGATGAGCATAGGATGCTCTCAAGATGGTCTCAAATTAGCAGATAATAATCTAGAAAGAGGTAGACGTTCTCACTGTCATTTGGGGCTCACTGTCATCCTTCTTTCTACCCAAAGAGGCAAAAGTTACAGAGATGCACATAGCTCTGCTATAGGGAAAAAAAAAAAAGTTAGCAGTGATGCATCTGGAACTAAGCTGGATCTTACAATCTTTTACACCCCAGGTTACTTCTGCAATAAATCACATTAAGAGACTTTTAATAAGTCTTTTTTACTTCCCACAGATCCATGACACTGGCCAGCACTGTGGTTCCAAATGCATTTAAGGTTCAGAAACTGAAACCCAGTCTTTCCAGGAAGGTTTGTTTCAGATTCTACCCCACTAGCCACAACATACTAACCTGTTACTGAACCTAGCTTGACTGAAAAAAAAAAATAAACTGCCATTAAACTTCAGAAGGGTCAGGATTTCACAAACTTAAGCTAGTCATTTTCTAGCTGATATTCTTGTGGGGACAGTACAGAGGCAGTAAGCTTAACACCCCCAGAAGAGAAGAATAAGCCATTTTCCATTCCTAAGACTCTAAGAGCTGTTTACATTTTGCCTTTGTTGCAGCATACTCTGTGCACAGTTCAGACAAAGCATGGCATTGCAGTATGGGATTTTTACTTCAGCCTTAACTACATATGCTTATAAATTACCACTTCACTTCAAAGTCTGTGTTTCAGCTACATGCTGAATACACAGAAATAAATGTTCCTATACATATATATATATTATATGCCCATTATATTGTTCTCAGTTTATGTCTACTATTAAAAAGACAGAAATATCTACAGAAGAGCACATTTAATTTTTATGCATTCCCACTGCAATGACTCAATTTGCTCTGAGAATGAAGGAAACATAAGAAAAAAAATAAATACAAAAAAAAAAGCACAGACATTTCTGAAATCTTTCCAACACTTTTGAAAAAGCTTTCCTCACTTCTTTGGTAATGACTATCATATTACCTTAAATCTGACTCCCTCTTCCAGCACAATATATCCTTGCGAAGGGGTCAAATCCACTGATGCCTCTGAAGAATTAATTTCACTTACAAGGTATTGAACAGTCACAGTGCCAAATATCCCCTGAGGAGGTTCTCTAATAATATTTAATACTGCTACACTTTCCATCAAATGGAGAGCTGTTTGTTCTCTTAGGAAGAAGTGATCACTGTTATTGAATGACAGAACTCCATGGCCATCATCATTGGCAAGTATAGTAATTATGGCTTTTGAGAAATAAATAATGGAAATATTCATTAATTAACATAGTAAAATATAATTGTACATATATACAAATAAGATACATATAAACACAAATCCATTCTTCCTTTAGTCTATATATAATGCTTTTATGTCCAAGAAATTACTCAAAGAAAATATGTAAATATTTTACTTTTTCTAGGAAGATTTCCAGACAGGAAGAATCTAGACTTGCCTATTAAAAAGCTCACTTCTGTAATTTTGATTGCTTATTTTACATATTTGCTTGTTAATTGCATAGATTTCATAGGGATGTTTAAGAACTTTCCAAAGGAATATAACTATCTACCATAACAAGGCAATGATGTTTTCTGAAATACGATTATTCAGAAGAATTAAATTAAAATGAAAAAAAAAATATTAAAATTACAATTCCAAAGAATGAGAACATCAAAACTAAGAGTTACCTGTTGTGTTCTCCCCTAATTCCAGCCCCAGAGAGGGATTTGTTAAAATTAACTGGAACTTCTCATCACCTTCAGGAATATCATCATCAAAAATCGTAACAACAACAGATTTATTACTTTCTCCATCAGCAAAAAAAAGTGTCTAGCATTGAAAAACAGAAAGGATTGAATACTGAACAGCTGTTAACACACACAGAATTTTTCAACTGAGGTAAACAGTCTTAAATAGGAACAAAGAGGAGGCAAGAAGCTCTGTAAGCTCTGTATCACATAAATTGATTAAAACAGAAGTAAAAAAGCTCAGCAAATTGCAACATGAGGACAGGCAAGGACAATTTACTTTGCAAATTCTGTTGTAAAAAAATATGAAACCTTATAAGAGATCTTATATGCTCTTAAGCAAAATTGTATTTGAGATAGATGTTTGAAAGTTTACAATGTGTCTTATATTTTAAGACACTTAAGTATTTAAAAAGAAAGAACCAGTAAAGTGACTAATTTTATCTCATTCTATTTGGATGACCAAAGCAATTGAAACAAGTTGAAAAATCTAGCTGCACTGTTGATTATTCTGCCGAATAAACAAGAAGACATCCTTTTAGGGAAGCTGAGGAATGAAAAGTATTAGATGCAGAATTTACTTCTTACCCTTGAGGTCACATTAAAATCCAAACCCAGCTGTGCCTCCAAATTTTGGGCATAAAAAAATACAGACACATTGCCATAAGATCCTCTGTTTCGGTATGCCATTATTGTCAGATTCCCATGAGATTCATTAACTTCTAAACTAAAACAAAAAGAAAAATTCTCAGTGCTCACTTGAACATGTTCTTTTGAATAAGCTAGTAGATAGCCATTATATTTTCACTTCATATCATTCTTTCCGTTTGCATGAAAAAGGCATCAGTACAACTGTCTAATACAATGTTTTTACCTCTGTTTCTTATCTAAAGGGAATTAAGCTATAGAAAGTGTCATTTTTTCCTGCTTATTAGTGGCAGATTAAGCCAGTCTATGTTTATGGAAGCCTGCTTCCTAGCTCCTGCAAATCAGTCAGAGAAAAAGATCTGGGAGATGCCAGTGTGTATGCTTATATGGATGTAGAGGCTGGAACACTGGATAGAGGCTGGGGGAGTGATACAAGTTTAGAATATAAAACAACAGCAGTGAAAGTAAGCACACAGTAGCAAAAGATTTCGGAGCCAACATACTGTAAATGTTGGCTTTCAGTGTCAGAATTATTTTAACACTTTCCAGTTCTACAAAACTTAATGATGCTTTGCCATGTCAAAGATCTGGCCCCACTTTTAATGAGGTGTTTTACTGTTAACTGAAAACAACAATAATTGAGTAACCCCAGTCACTAACCGACACAGTGAGTTCTTCAAGGAGACAAGACTTACTTAGTACTTTCCCATTCAATTACTCCGCTTACTCCATCATTAGCATCAATAATAATTTGAGAAGCTAAACCTTCCACATCTAAAATGGAAAACAGAAGGACAAAAATGAAAGAACAATACAGTCCATTTTCATTATTTTCAAGAATAATAAAAGCACTCTTAAATATCTGCTAATTTTGTAGAAGAGATACATAATTTTCTGTTTCCAGAATATGGAGGAGAAAATGGCAGTGGGCAAGATAACTGGAAAGGCTCAAAGAAAATCTGTCCTTACTACCTAACTATTAGAACTGCAACACAGCGCCTTGATTTACCACTGTTACTTTTAATAATGCATAGAAAAAATACAAAAGAAATTTTAGGAAGCCAAACACATCACAGAAAAATTAGGAAATAC
Source organism: Falco punctatus (assembly GCF_963210335.1). Classification (NCBI taxonomy): domain Eukaryota; kingdom Metazoa; phylum Chordata; class Aves; order Falconiformes; family Falconidae; genus Falco; species Falco punctatus. Next base: position 79,914,282 of record NC_137586.1, read on the forward strand.
TGAAAGCAAGATTTCTCATGGAATCTTAATTTAACATCATTGTGTGTGTTTATTATGATGGTGTTCAATATGTTTCAGTCTGTGCCATTCTGAATATGAGAGGGAAAATCAGTAAGAAAGAATAATAAACGATCCAGTATTTCATCTCCTATTTGTGTTTCAGTGCCTGATCATAAGCCTTAGCAGCACACACCTCTGATTCTCCCAAAATACAGAATTATTAATTTCTTTGTAGGCTGTTTATGTACTGTAACATTCTATTGCTCCATAAGGATGCATGTATCTTCACAATAACTCTGAAAGATTACCGTATGTATTACATGGTGAAAATAATAATAGATTAATGCCAGAAATGTCCACTAATGTCAGGGACCAGAACCTGACAGTCAGAACTTAATGCTTTTAGGAAATTGTGCCCTAATTTGTTCAGACAACAGCATCGCATGACTACCTTTACTTCAACTTACTTTTAATAAGATTTTAAAAGAAACAAAGAAAAAAGGCAGTTTCTACAACCCAACTGACTCCACTGAATCTGTAGTAAATACCTTTAGATCCATATGAAAGATTTCTAACAATTCAGATAAAACTGAATGAAAGTAAAAGGTCATTGCCATGAATCCAAACCTGTTGTTATGAGGTAGTGATGAAGATCAGCAGCAGCTGCAAAACCTCTACATAAACCGCAGAAATGTTATTGAGGTTTAGAAACGCAGAGGGAGCGTTAGTGACTACAGACCTTTCAGCTTCACTCCTGATCCGCATTTTCCCTTGTGTTATAGTTGTACCAGTTCACCCAGGATCTGTAATACTTTGCTTTCAACATCAGAACTCTAATTTCATGGCAGGCATCCGTCCCCTCCCACGATGCCGCCCTTCCCTAGCCTAGGTCTTTCTTGTATCCATTAAGTTTATTTCTTTTTCTTTTGTCATTCTCAGCTGTTGATCGTTTTTCCTTTTGTTAATTCTTTGCACTTTTGTATTTAAGTCAGGCTTTCTTCCACCTTTTCTAGAAGATGGGAGCAAAAGGGGCATGGATAAAAAAACAAACTGTGTTTAAGCTTGCTGTTTCTGCTCCTTATCAGTGAAGCTTCAGGTCAGAAATAAAGGTCACTTAAGTTCAGTGTGTTCAACTCTACATCACAGACATACCTACTCCACATATTGCACACACATGATTGTGACAGGAACACACAATATATTCCAGATGTATAGGATGGACTGCACATGCCAGTATCATGTGCAGAAAAGCCATCTCTTTTGGTATTAGAAATCTCCTAGAAATACTGAAAGTGTCTTGTATAGAGTATGTGATTGCTAGAAATCCTAAACAAATGCATTGCACCAAGGATTTAAATTGTCAATCATAACAAATCAAAGTATACCAACAGGGAAAACAAGATTAGAAAATAGTCTGATAACAGAATTTGGAGTGACATTTTAGAATAAGGACAAGTTTTTGCCTCATGGGTTAAAATTATTATCTGTTCACCCTAAGTACATTTTAACCCAATGCAGATATCACAGCAGGGATGAATGGTCACAATTCAAAGAGCCTGCCAATCCCTTACAACAGAAGGTGAGACTTTACAACACTCAGCACTATTTAGGTCAGAAAAATCCTGCATACCTTTATGTTACTCTTTCCCTGTTTTAGATTTTAGACTTGACTAATCACAGCTGCCTCTACAAATCAGCAATGAGTCTTGGAAGTTACCTTTCAATCTGTAACGAATTAACTCTGTCACTTCTATAGGCATGCAAAGAAAAGGGAGAAGAGTCAAAGCAGATGTTAGAAATAATCAGTATAACTAGTCTCTAGTACTACAGGATAATCCAACTGTCCCTAAAGCCAATGCCAGCTATGCTAACTGAATTCAGAAGCAGAATAAGGAGCTAACTAAACAAATGATAAAGGAACCAACTAAGCAAATAATAAATGAAGTTCACAGGAAGAGCAGGAAAACTATAGGATATGACTCCTAAAAGTAAAACTGATAAAGACTACTAAAAAGAGACTTTTAAAAAAGCGAACAAAGTAACCACATAAAGTAATTTCTTTGGACTTTTTTGTTTCTGTTTTGTACTTGGAAACAAAAAACAGATTAACACACTGCCAATAAAACTTTTCAGATAATTGTGCTCTCCAGCTGTTAATTACTAACTCCTCTATGACAACTTCCTTATAATTTTTACAGAGATTAAAAAAGTAAGAAGCAAGTGTAACAGTGAAAATGTATGATATTCTACAATGTTTCTTTCAGAATACCCTGTCTCATATTGGCATAGCTGGCAAGTAAGAGGAGTACCAATAATACACCAGAGTAATATAATCTGCATGCAATTCATATAAAAGGAAAACCAGAGATAATTCTGTATAAGTTGTTTTACCCAGCCTAGGTGGGGATGAAGTTGAATGGTTCATGATGAGCTCCACTGAAGTTAAATTAACCAAGAAGAATTCTTGCACCTCTGGCACATCATCCTGCAAAGCACAAATTCAGTACATCCTCTTTTCGTCTTCCTTTAAGAAACTGTGATGGAAGTCACCAAAAGGCAACACACTAGAAGTCTCTAATATTATAGCAACACTAAAATTAATTTATTTTTTCATTTTCCCGAAATATTTTATTGGGTGTAAAACTGATTATCTTGCATGAATTCTGAAGACATATTTCAGGAAGAAGACGCTGTGGTGACACTAAACTATTATTGAAATATTATTGTGAATAAATTTCTGCCTAATTTTAAAAGCATAAATTCCAACCACTGAGAAAGAGCCTGTAGCAAGCAATGAATTACATTGTTCTGAATATCAGATAGTAAAGTCTTAATGAGACAGCTAAATTTCATTTATATGTAGGTAGAGCTGCTTTCTGTTATTATTTGTTCTATGATTTTAATATTAAGATAAAAACCATCTTTCTAAATGACAATGAAATATATAGTTTTGAGTACTATACAGATTGCATGCTTTATGTTCTAAAATATTCCTCTCCTGACGTCACACAGATCAGTATAGAATGAAAGGGTTTAGAGTTTACCTCTAGAACAGTAATATTTATGGCAGTTGATGTTTCTCCTTCTTCCAAAATCAGTGAGCCAGAAACAGCTACATAATCAGCTCCTGGTTCAGCCAAGGTCCCATCTGTCTGATTACTTAAGGTGATCAATCCTGGTACTGTGGCATACGTAACGTTGATAGCACCTGTTCAATTTGTGACCAAAAAAAAAATGAGTATTTTCCAGTTATGTAATGCTCACAGGAACAGACAAAGGAAAGAGATGAAATGCTCATCCACAAAATGAAAAGCCTAACTGCAAAACTGAAGGATTAAAAGATTATTCTGGAGCCAATGGAACTTCATTATTGTTTGTAATGTGCTTCCACTCCAGTGTTTGGTGATTTGTCCAACATCACAGATCTCAAAAAGCATTAGGACAAAATATTCAGATATTTGAGGTGCTGTGGACCGCAAATGTTACATTGCTGAAGTTCTACCTGGGACATTTAATGTATTATTCATATCAGGTTTGGTGCCAAGGGAAGTAGAATGTTTCAGGAACTGATATCTAAGAAAGGTTTTAAAGACAGTGATGGGAAATACAACTTAATAAATCTAGTTTCTTTCCCAGACAGATTGACATAGACTTCAAAAAAGAATAAAAATCAGGGGGGACGCCAATAAATGTTAACAAGGGAAAAAGTTAGACATAATTTTTTATGATAGTGCCATGTCTCACTAATCTGCCAGGGTAAGTGAAGTTGCAAATTTAAAGAGAGTGATCCTGGAGATAAAATGACACATGAAATTGAAAGCTAGTTTGTATGAAATAAAATATAAGGTATAAAAGAATCTTAGTTTTAATAAATAATGATGGAGTTAAAAATTTAAGTAAGAGATCTTACATTTACTGTGGATACTTATCTTAAAGCATTAGTGTCCTGAGTAGTGTTCCAAAATAGAATTAGATAATGACATTAAAAAAGAAATGGGAACAGAAACATCATTAAAATGCCTCTATGAATCTGTGGTGTGCGAAGATCTCGAACATTCATTGTAACTGGTCACTTCAATTCAAAACAGATATAACTAAAGAAACTAAGAAGGGTTATCACTGAGGTCTAAATATAGTCTAATAGGGCAAACAGCAAATGATTACATGTTATCTCACAACAGAAGTTGAAATCCTCAGGCAACACAAGAAAATATTTTTGCACACAGCACATGATTGAATTCTGGAATTAAGCACCACTTCATGTTATGGATTGCAAAAGACAAATTGATTTTAAAAGGAGAAAGAAGTTCTCAGAAGAGACAAAAACTGAATTCAGTGGTCTGTATGCAACTTTTTCCATGGGACATTCCTAGCTGCCAGCTCTGGAAGTTTAGAGGGGAAATATGTGGGAATCATCATTCCTTATGAGCTCCTTTTCTCCTGTGTTTTTTATTTCTTATAGAGAGCCTAACACTGAGACAGATTCATTAGACATAAAGGTAGTAAACTTAATAGCCAACTAGTTACGTGACAGCTCCCTGGCTCCTTGTGAGGGAATGAGGGCTATGGCTTCAGTTTAAACTCAAACTTCATTTCCAAGCCCGCTGTAAGAAGCCTAGAAGTACTGAAAATAGCAACTCTATCCAAGATATTTCAAAATTTCCAGCCTTCCTGTCATGGCTTTTATTTGCCTAATGATTACCAAAACATTACTTCCTTTCTGTTGGAGTTATTATACAAACCTAGAGATCCAAATTCTCTGTTAATGAAAAGCTGAACTGTTCTGTTTTCCTCTGGAATTAAAACTACCCTGGATGGGGAAGCAAAATTCAGGACTCCATGTGGTTCATCACTAGCTTCTACTGTCAGAACAGCTTCATATCCTTGACTATCCAAAACAGCTGCACCTGAAGAAGCAACTCCTGCAAAATAATCAATGGACTACAGTGAATAAAGTGTTACACAAAAAATATTTTTTCCTTACGTTACTGATATTATTACATCCAAATGAAAGTCAGTAAGACTGCAAATGAAATCAAACCAATCAAATGGTGTGCTCACTGAAGTTTATGGATGATGTCAAATGTATATATATATATATATGTTTACATTCTATAACAAATACAGGAACATACAATCACAACAGAAATTGTATGCATACTAAGTAGAGAGTCACAAAAACATATTAAGAAATGGAAAACTTAATGGGCCAGTACAAAACATCAACTTCCCTAAATTTCCTCTATTGCAAAAGGAACGAGAAAGTTTCCCAGGAAATAAAATTAAAATATAGTTAAAATTATCTTCAACTTCTCAATCATGCCTTTATGAAATTAATCCCTTTCCCAAGTGTTGCTTTGATGAATAAGTGCGGGTGTGTTAATTTATGCTTATCCTGATGGATTACAAGAGTCAACAAATTATTCTGGCAAGTCAGTAAGGAACCTAGTAGCAACACAACCCATGTCAACTTAGTTTAGCATTTAGACATTAATTTCAGTTTAACAAAGGGTATTTCTGAAGGTATGCAGCTTCATGCTTTTCTCATTATAATTCGAATGGCAAGGATGAAACATTCTGACCTCCCTGAATTCAGAGGCAGATCAGAAAGACAGCTTGCAGCATGACAAGAGTGCTTTAAAAGATAAAAATATCCCCTTATTTCATGGCAACTGTATCCAGAATACATTAGCAAGCTCAAGTTTGTATTCAATTAAAGGGAGGCAAACAACCACTGAATTCAACAGGCAGAGGCAAATCATGTTTAATAATAATTAAGGAAAACTGGAAAAACACAGTGGGGTTTATATATATATGTGTGCATGTGTGTGTATACATGTGTAAATATGTACACGCACACACATAAGGATCAAGCCTGTTTCAATAAAATGTGAATGAATTTTGCATAGTTTACATCAGTTGCAGTAGGCTTAGTCTTACATTTCCAGAATGGATTAATACATATGAAAATATTGCAGTACTAAACGGTAGTTTTAAGATACAGCAGGCTATAGCTCTGCATTACCTTCTGTTTTGATGTTGTATAGGATGATCTGGTATTCCTCTTTTTCTTCAGGAATATGGTCATCCAGCAAGTGAACATACAATGTTGCATTCAATGTCCCCTATTTATTTTATTGATAAACTGATTAGTCATTATTTTATAAAATGTAAGTAATACCACTGTATCACATGTATTTTGAGCAGTACCTTTAAGAAATGTAAAGTTAAATTATCAAAAACAGTAAATTCCCTCCAGTTTAGAACTCCAAGAGTAAAGAAGCAAGTAAATAATCAGATCAAGAAACAAAGACTGCTATAAGAGCACACTCCTTTTCTCAGCTGTTTTAATTACAACATTCTCCTGTAGCCATTATCTTTGCTTATGGACGTACCTCAGGAAAAAAGAGTATTCCAGAATAGTTTTCAAAATTTTGTTCTACATTATGCCCAACTATCTTCCATTCAACAGTAACATTTCCCAGTCCTGGGGCGGTTCTTAAAATATGGAATTGCAGTTGATCTCCTAGGAACAAAAGATAAGACACAATATTTTGGGGTTTCCTCTCCTATATGTCAATTATAAAAATGAGAAGCTAAAAACATGTATCACAGTTCAAATAATTTTTCTGAAAGACATTAATATTTTTAATAGTGAACTTCACAGTAGTTCTGTAACACATTTGTTTCTAATACAAAACCACCAAACTTAAACTCCTTCCTTCTGAGTTTTCCTGGTTTTAGTTTACTTTTGGAATGAGCTATCAAAATATGAGGGAACCTGGTACAGAGGAGTAACTTCGAAAGCAAATACCCTCCAAAAATATGCACAAACAGAAGAGCAATATCTGCCTGTGAACTGCACAAAAAAGTATACGCTGCATGTACCAGCTCAAACACAAACAGCTTTCTACAACAGCTAACTGGCAAGGAATATACATCTTCCTGACATTAGCAGTGTCTTCTGACTTTACATAGTACATGCATAAAAATCCTTGTAATTACCCATAAGTTCCACTTATGTGAGCTTGAACTCACAAATATCATCAGTTAGAAAAGAAAATAATTTAAAAATGTTAATATTTACTAATTTGTAATTTAAAATGAAGTATATAAAACAAAAACATTAATATTTTATGTTATAAAATAATTTTTAATAAATTCGTATGATTTCTGGCATGAACAGTATCAATTGACAACATGCATCTATAAGAAGCAGTTATAGTATCCTTCACATTTAGAACACTTAATCCAATGGGTACTTTAATGAAGAAAGAGTAAATTCCTTAGAAATCTTTGTAAAATTAAGACAAATTATATAATTTATATAATAGTAAATATTTATAGGAGTTATATTGTTTATATAAATAATAAATATTTAAATACGAACCTATGACATTAACATATATCAATATGAAATACATCAGCAGATAACACTAGTAATTTCAAGCAAGACATTCATATTAGAAGACAGATGTTTATTTATAATATTTAAGCGCATTGCATCCATATGTCAACAGCATTTTTCAAGTGCACAGAATTTAAGTTTGCCAATGTGTACAGTGTTGCACTGGCTTTCAAAGACATTAAATATGCAGAAGCCTATACTACTGAGATGCTTGGAAATAATAATACATGAGATTTCTTTTGCTTACTAAAGAATAAGAAAACTAAAAAAATTGTCAAAATCTATTTTCCTCGTGTAGAAACAGAAATCTGACAAACTTAGTTCCATCTCCAACTGACTGAAAAAGTCTTTCTTAGTATTGTTATAAACTGACTTGAATTTTTTCACCATTGCAGAATCTGGCAATAAATCCATCTTCTGGTTTACGTTACGTACAAGCTTAGAAGCAATCCTGTTGAGAAACATTGAGATACATCTGCAAAAGGGAAAGAGACTATGTGGTGTTACATGGCTTCCTTACTGACTGGCATTGAATTGAGCAGCCCAGCTAGTCTCTCTGATTATGTAATATAAGGAATATAAGTCAGGATACTATCTGGGTATTCTAGCCTACTATATTGCAGGACAGAATTGTATAGCTACAGCTGGTAGGAACAATTTGCACATTTTCTAGACACATTTTTTTTTTTTTTTTGTAAGGGAACTTTAGAGAGATGCATGAATGTTGGCTACCAACGAGAGAGGTATGAACTAACCTCAAGAGACCTTAATGCAATTAATTACAATATAAAATTGTGAAGAATTAATACAAGAATTCTATATACCCATTTTCAAATAAATAGAATTAGTATGTGTAATTTAGCCTCAATATTTCAAACTTCAGTTAAGCTTTGGAGATGTACTACCATTCATATCTTTGTATTAAGTTGTTCCATGTTGTTTCTAAAAGAATAAAAGAATTCAAAATTTATTGACATCACAAGGGTTGTACTTCTACAGTCAGATATCTGCAAACAGAGCACCAGTTTACAGTTTCCCCTGAAGCTAATTTATCCTATCGTTTAACACTGCACTGAAATCCATTTTATCCTATTTGGGCATTTTGTACCTCAATTGCAGGCAAACATTTAACAGAAAAATGGTTACTGTGGTATCACTGCAGAATGCACAATTTAGACAAAGTTTATTTCAATACAACATTATGTAATACAATGAATCTTCACTGAAGACCGGGACAAAATGCTTTACTATGTGGAAGCCTGTTACACTGTAATGCAAACACTAAGAACAAACCTGATGTACAAATCATCCTAATTACAGACCCTTAGTAGTTAATTACTGACCCATGTTTCTTCGTCAGTTTTACCAAAATCTTTCGTACCCCTATCTAGAAAGAAATACTAATACAAATACTAATTGATTTCTGAAGACTAAAAGTGTTATTAGGCTAAATTCATCACTTTGTTTTAAGGTTTTTAATATGTAACCATGTTATTCACCTCTTTAAATTTCTACATTTATCAGGCAGAAGAAGGGGGCCTCAGGTCCCCTCCTCTTCTTCCTTATTTCAAGATACTGCAGTGTATTTTCTTCTAATACAGTCATAGCCGCACAACTATGCACACCTCTGCCTGTACTAAAATGCTACCTTCGCCCCCAGCAAGGTGATAAATAATATGCATAGCTTGAAAATCATACGGACGTGCTTGACAAAAGTTGTTCAATAATACAATAAATATAAAAGATAACCATATTCAGATTTATAAATTTTGGATTTGGATAATGGATTTATAAATCTGATAAAATTTGTTTTCAAAACAAAAGAAACAATACTGAAAATGAAATATAAACACTGAAATCATCTAAGGCCTGTAGCTCATTCTTTGATTTTTTTTTATCAAAGGGAATTAATTTGGTCATTTTTTTCTTGCTGTAAGACAATGCACTGTTTTTCACAATCTGGAGGAATAGGAATCACGTAATTTCCAAACTACAGCAGAGTATTTCAGCTCCAAATGGCCAGAATTTGCTAGCATGCTTTGAATAATATTTAACCAGTGGAAAGTATTCAGGGTCATCATAACCTCTGGGAATGAGACAGTTTGTATTAATTCCTTGTGCTCATTAACAGCTCTTCTTAGCCTGCCAGACTGCAGCTGGCTTGGCAGGCAGATCAGAATCATTAATGTACAGGAATAAAGGACAAAAAATGGGAACAGAGTAGCACAGAATTAACACAAACCATAACTAGATAAAACTCAAAAGGTTATGGTGTCCTTTCGTTTCTGGAAACAAACAGAACCCATTTCATTGAGAAAGACTTTTTTCTTCAAACAGAAAATGCAATGTACACGTTCCTGGACAGCAAAATTTCTGCTTTGTTAATTCTCCCTGCCCATTAGTTTACATGTAACATAAACATGCAATACACTGAGATTCCAGCAAAGGCTGCCAAAAGCAATCACCATCACTACTATTATTATCCTGTGCAAAACTGCATCAAACCTTAGATCAAACATGCAACATGCTCTCTTAAAGCACCAGTAGCAACCTTTGGTCCATACCAAATTATTATTGTTCTTTCTCAAATGTTATGACTGAGTGATGACAGCTAGATCACTAATGTCTCCTATAAAAAACCGTAAACAGAAAATTGTAAAACAGCGGGTTATTGAGTCAGGAAGAGAGAAGATGTGATCCTAATCCTTCTGTAGGAAAATTTTGTAGAAGACTTAAAGTGAATTGTAAGTCACCAGTACATGAGATTTACTTATGACTACCAATGGGTGTGTATGATGGGAGCTATATACAGTTCTGGAATGTGGAATAAATGAGTAAGACAAGAAATGCTAATAGGAGCTTTGAAATGCACCAGCAATAGAAGCAAGGCATGATCTTCAGAAAAAAGGAAAGCACAGATGATGATAAATAGAATGGTTTTGGAATGGTGTACTCATCCTTTCCACAGATTTCATTTAAGTGCTAGGCTTGCAAAAGTTAAAAATTCAAATGAATACATGTGGTTATCCTCTACTTGCTGGCATTCTCTGAACAGTGATACAATGACTGCGAGTCATTATCAACAGAAAACACCGAGATGGGAGCTAATGTTAAACTGAGTGTGGTCAACACCAATTACCCACCTTCACGACCAATAACAGATCTTGAGGCTGTCTGGAAGCTGATAATTCCTGCCACATTGTCATTTGACAGAATAATCACTGTGACGGTGTCAAAACTGGGCAGAATCCGACTCCCTCCTTCAGTATGGACCAGGCTGATTATGATACTTTCATTATCCTCCGGCTCTGGATCATCTAAAATGGCTAGTGTGACCATCTTTTTTGTTTCCCCTGCAAGGAGAACAACATATACATACTTACATGTGCTCATGAAAATCACTTTTTAAAAAGACGTAATCACCTCTTTTTGTAGGAAATACTTCAAAAACTTCAAGGACATGAAGCATATTTATTTATTTACCTGTCTAGAAGCTCCTGAATGTCATTATGGAGTTTTATTCAACTACTATTAAAAAGTCACATTAGGCCAATGTAATTGCCAAACTATTAAATATACTATATAGAAATGAGCAATGTAGATACAATTTCTGAATGTCCAGAATTCTTTATTTGCATTGTAAGTTCTCTGACTTTCAAATTTAACTTAGAAAAGGGGAATATTATTCCTGTAAAAAATATTACCAAGTGCATAAACTCTCTGATGAACCCTATATACAAGTATGAACACTTATGAGTACACAATGTAAATACAAGTATGTATACATTTGAATGTATTTACTGGGCCAGAGAATGCATTAAAATGGGCTGTCATTGTGTTACTTACATTCTGGATTATCAAAGAACAGTAACATATACAGCAAGCACTATCAGTTACCAGTCTTTATAATCTGTTATAATTTACAACACAACCTGGTTGCTCAGTGCATGTGAATTTGAAAAAATTTCAAAGTATTCTGAAAACAGTTTTTACTAAATTTATAACCACTAATATGATTACAGGTCAATTTTAGAATCACTTATTTTGAGTTCAGATGGTTTAGCAAACTAGCTAGCACACTAGAATCTTTACTACGCTCCCATAAATTGCTTTCAAAATAACTGTTCAATCAGTTCAGACTTTGAAAATACAAAATATATCTGTCATGCTGCATGGTACTTAAGTAATGTCTGACATTGACTGTTCATCTGTTTTGTTTGCCTATGTTTTTTTAATATGCTGTTACAGTATGTTATGAAATCAAGACAATATCAGAATCTAAAAAGAGACATCAGGAAAAATTAGTACTGTACTGACTAAAAGTTAACAAAAGACCAGTTAGACGTGATTCTCATTCTCATTATCCTTGAAATAACAACTATCTTCAGCATTATTGTTCCTTATTTATTTGGTGAAATGGTATTCTTTATAATGCACATTGCGATATTTTTTTAAAAAATACTTACTTATGCTTTTCATCTTTTTTTTTTCTACTACCACTATGTGTGTTCTGCAACATAGTGCTATATGCTGATGAACTGTATTCTTTTAAATATGTATCCTGAGCATTCTGGGATGTTTAGCTTACAAATAAGACATTACTTATCAAAACATCCAGAGAGCTTAGTGCTGGTCAGGTTCTTTTGCTTTTCTTTAGTTTTATGAAAGTGAAACTAGTGCAAAACCTTGTCTCACCTTCTGCAAACACCAGAGTCTCACCAACACCTACAAAATCCAAGTTTGGGGTAGCAGTTCCACCAACCACATGCCATTCCACTGTCACCTGTCCCAGGCTGCCTTCTGTCCTGTGTATCATTAGCTGCACATTGGTCTGAGGACGCTCTTCTACTTCAATATACAGTCCCTTCTCTGTCGCATTGGGACTTAGGCTGTAGATCTTAAATACTCCAAACGCATCCCCATTCATCATTATGACAACTGTTGAAGTATTTGGCTGTCCTATAGTCGGCTGATTTTTTAAGCTGGCTGAGATGTTCATTAGTTCAGCTTTCAAAAGGGATATAATGAATGTCTCATCCAACTCTGGCAGACTGTCGGGGAGTATGGTAACTGTGAGATTTGCAAACTCTTCCCCTTCCTGCATTATGGCCCACTGTCTTGTAACAGATTCATAATCGCTACCAGCGATGGCTTGTGTGCTGAAAAGAGCGGATGCAGTGGTTACATTTTTCTTGTAGGTCCAGAATCCTGAAGCGTTAGTTAATGGGCTGATCTCTGATGTCAGCCAAAGGCAGACAGGAATCTCAGAGGCACTGGAAAATGTAAAGGCTGAACACACTTGTTCTTTTAGGCACTGAGTGGCACAGGCATACAGTGGGTCACTCGCTGCTGACACATTCACTCTGGTCTTGGATGGTTGGTCAGGAATTCCTTTTACAGGAGACTCGTAACATGACAGGATATCCTGACCTTGCTCAATGGCAAGAGCTACAACGTCAGTCTCAGAAGTGCTGTAAAATATCTGCAGCTGACCAAACTTTCCCCCACTAAAAGACATTAAAATAAAAAAAGTAATGTTAGTTGATTAAGTATGTCTAGCATAGTTTATGTTTCTGGGTTAAGAATAAAAAAGAATAAAATCAATCAGCCCTTTCTGAATTGCTGAAAAGTTCCAAATTGCTATTTAAAGTGGATTCTCTTGAAGCTAGTACCAGAATAACTGAGGTGTCATTTTTTGTGGCTAGCAAGTCTGCTTATTTATAGCTTGGGTAGCAGTCTGTTAAAAATGCATGTTTGCAAACATTTGTTTCTAGGAATTAACTTAAGTCTTCTTAGGGCTGGCAAGAAATAAAAAGCCTGTGCTACCCAGTCTTGTCACCTTTCCTCTTAGGTGTCCTCAAGATATCATATCACAAGCATAAAACCTGTTTTCCTTTTCTTGTTTCTTTCCATCCCACAAGGACTGACCCATTTTTTCCTCTAGTACAAATTACAGGAGCAGGCTGTTGTGCAGCTTTAAAGCTCTGACAATTAAATAGGCAAAATTAAACTTCAAGTACATCGTGTACAATTGGTTTACATTACAGATTATAATGTATGTTATATATAAGTGGTTTATGTGCATTTCTAATAAGCAGACATTAGGTTCAAAACCAATGCATATGAAATAAAAATGTGTTGAGCTGGCAGACCAAGAAATTGACGCAAATGCTTATACAAACGAAGCATGACAATTGAAATTATAGCCAAGACAGAAAAGAAGAAAAAATAATAGCTATAAATAAAGCAAACATACAAACCTTCGCCTGACTGTTATATTTGCAAGCAAATTTCTTTCTAGTGGCTCCTGAATTCGATATAAGGATTGATGAAAGAAGACTGTGCCATAAGGATTATCATTGGCAGGTATTATAATATTTGCCACGCCATCTAACCCAATAGCACCACCATTGGAGGCCTGAGTTAATTCTACATGGACAATCTCAAAAAAGAAAAAAAAAAAAAAGAAAAAGAAATAATGCAGCTAAACAATTGTTGGTATTTCTAAAAATAAGCACAAGCAAAGTAAAATCTGAACTTCTTGCACCTTCCTGCCAGAACATGCCTTGGTTTCCTTTGCACACATTTCTATGACAAGTTAGAAGTCTAATATGTAACTGAACTTACTTCTTCTATTTCTGGAACATCATCAGCCAGGATTTCCAACACCAACATCTGAATGGCTTCCCCAGGGGCAAAAGTAATATTACCCGTGACAACCTGCAAGTCAGCATCAGCAGGATGTCCATTAATGGTGGCAACCCACTGAACAGTAACGTTACCAAGAGTCCCGGCATTGCGGATTATTGGCAGATTTATGGTTACTGATCCAAATTCAGGCTCCTCCACAGTGAATTCAGTAATCTGAAAAACTAAGTACAGCACAGACAGATGTATTTCATTAACAATGAAACTGAAAGTAAATATATAAACTCCTGAAGCATGTAGATATATTTCACTAGATTGCATCTATTTGCACAGGTAAATCACTTTTAATCAGGTTAAACTTAAAAGCAAACTTCCAGTATTAATATTTTCATCTACAGAGGAAATTAACATTAAAATTGTGCCCTCATCCAAAAAGTTTATTCCAACGTACCCATTATTCAGGGCTAAACATGAGCAGTTTCTAACCTCTTAGAAGATATTTTTGTAATTATTCCCCACAAGGAAACTCTTTAGCAGCTTCCATGCCACTTACTGAAGAAATAAATCAATATATTCTATATAAACTTGTTTCAAATAAAAGTTTTCCTTGTATTAAACATCTAGTTGTTAAGAATTAAGTAAATTAATTACCCATCTGGACATACTTAGTTTTGACATTTTTTCTTTCTTTCCTCTACCACCTTCTATTAACAAAATGGAACAAGAGCAATGAAGTAGGGTACTGAAGGGAGAAAAGTAAGAAAAAGAAAAGGCAGGAAAAAATTCACCAAAAAAACCAAACAGAAAACCAAAAGGATAGATCTCTGAAATACCATTACTTTTTGAAATCACCAAAACCATTTTCAAAACCTGTGTTACAAAACTAGTTTTGGAAAGTATACACAATTCATTTTATTGATAATAAAAATCAGAAGAAAAACTAAACCACGTGACAGAAAATAAGAGGATATATTTTAATTTCTCTTTATATTTTTCAACTTCCCCAGATTTTTAATTCTGCTTTGGATGATCACCTAGTAAAACAAAAGGAACAAAGATTTAAGCAACAGATATCAGAACACAGATTTTGGCTTAAACCTATTACAGAAATGCAGCACTTAGAATAGTTTTTTTTTTAAAAAAGTAAACTAAAATCCATTTATCTCTATTGGAAGATTCCAATATCTTCTTATATCAATGACTAAATAATACTTTTTTATATATTAAAGCACCATTACTCCTTAATTACACAGTTTAATTTAGTTTATCTTATCTTTGCCTTTACTGTCTTCATCCAGGCTTCCTCTTTGTCTTCTGAAAGTTTTTGTTGAGTCGCTCAGTAACAGCTCACCCACAAAACTGCTGTAAAAATGTTCACAGAAGAGAGAAAATATGCGAAAAAATCATTTACCGAAGGATCCAAATGGGTCATCAGAAGCCTCAATAGTTATGATTGCCTTAGTCAAAGATCCAAGCAAGGCTCCTCCTGTTGTTTGGTTCAGCAGCTGAACATAAAATGACTCCTCAACTTCAGGATGGATATCATTAATTATATAAATTGGCACAGCTTTACTTGTTTCTCCTTCTAGTAAGACAACATCTGATGAGGCCACACTGTAGTCCTCACCTAGATTTATAGATGAAAAAAACAAAATAATAAAAAACAGAGTATTAATGCATTATAGTTCAGTGTTTTGACCATCATTAGTAATACTTCTCTCTTTTCTTACACATGCATTCCTCCATGTTTTTATGGTTTTCTTCCTTTATCTTCAGACTTAGACAACACAGTCCTTTTCATTTCCCATTGCCTTTGAGATATCTGGATGGATTAAAATAAAACTCTGCTTGGTCAAAACAGAGTTTGCACTGTTAGACCAAGAAGAAGTCACAAAAGGCCCATTATTTTCTTCCAAGTGTAACAAGGTCACATTACCATGATGTTTTTGTCTTTGATTTCTAATTGCCCTCTGGCTTTCCAAGAGATAGAAGTGAACAGAAGTACCTTTGTCAAAGTAGATTTTACTAAAGGGCACACTCTATGTGTGGACCTCACTTTAGACAAAATTGTCTCTAAGACTGTCTAGATGAACAACTGTGATACACTAGATAATGGCTCCACTTCAGATACTATTTGAAAGCATACTCTGACATCAATTTAGCTATACACTTATTTTAAAAAGTCTTACATAAAAAGGAAACTTTAAAAGGTACATGCTTCTCAGAAACCTAAAAAGGTACATGCCCATTCGATTTTGAACATAGCTGAAATACAGTGGGTTTGATTTATAATGATTTTTTAGTTTTGATTTTTAGTATTTGATTTTTTAGTTTTGACCCTGCACAAGTTGTAAGTTTGCTCCTTTCTTTACATACCTTCTTTATAGGTACAGCTGGAGAAAGAACTTAACCTCCCATTTTCAGACATTCAAGTCTTCTTGGGTGTTGATTGGGTTTTGCCTGTTTGTTTTACAGCTGAGTCCCCAGTTCCCTTCTAATAACCTCTAATAACCTCGCCCAAACAATGCATGGCAGGGTTAAGTATGTACACTGGACTAAACAGTAGTTAGATATACTACATTATATTTTATTTTTATTTCTTTTCTTTTTTTGAAGATGTGGTGAGCCACTAGGGAAACAAACACCACAATTCCTTCACTCATTTCTCCTGCAAGTTTCTCCAGTAATGATGTTTCAGAGCTTTCTAGAAGCTGATGCATGAATTTTTCCCATGGGCTTGGATTCCTGTTTGCTAAGCAGAGTCACTAAAGGTCTCACTACATTATTTTTTTTTCACTTATTATACAACAGTGTATTCAATACATACTTGTTTGCTTTGAATACCCAAAGAATACAGTATGCTCTTTGCACTTTAACACAGACGGCATAGTTCTGCTATTCTGATTTCTTACCAGCTGTTGCAGTTATTGGCACAGCTTTAAATTTCACTGAGACATCTGCAAATATTCCCCCAGTTCTGGTCACGTTAATGATTGGTCCAACATAATTTTCAGCAACTCGCACAGCTGAAGCAGAAAGCTGAAGTGTTCCAAAAGCATCATCGTTGGCATTGATAATTACATGAGCTATTGTCTCACCCACTAATCCAAGTCGAGGAGAATTTACAACTGAAACATAAAGAAAACTTAGTGAGGGGGTGCATGAGATGCTTGCTATCTATGGATGTAGAGTTAGACACAGAAGTGAGTTCAGTGGTTAGTCGCCATTAGCTTTCAGCAAAATTGGGGTTCTTTTAGAACTGGACAAAGTATAATGACAAACTGCAACAACATACTTTTGGTGTTTGAATGCTGTTATGGCATAAAAATAACGATTTTTAGTAACTGACTATTCTACCCTGCTCTGGATCATACAAGCCATAATTTATTTTAAGGGGTGAGGTACTGTGAAGTAATTTTTAATTAATTTTATTTATTTAATTATATAAATATAAATTATTTATAAGCTTTATTTATTATGAATTTTTGTTTATTTATTTGTCCATAAGGCCAGTAGTAAGATCAATACAGTTCAGGAGAATTTCATACTTTAATTTGCTATAATGAAATATAAATAAGATTTCAATCTCCCAGCAGAATTATATTTTAAGTTTCCCTTGATATCAAGATAAATCTGGGGCATGGTAGCAATTAGACATGCCAAGAAGCTTTGAAGCACAAATCAGGCTGTAATGACCAGAATTTATCTGAATGAGGGACAAAGCAGGCATCCTCTACACTAAAAAAGCAACATGTGGCTGTAATTCTACACCAATTTGTTTTTAAAGGACTTCTTTGGCTTTCAATAAGCAAAAATAGCATAGTTATTTCCTAATAGCGAACTTTACAGAAACAGCAGGTATTAGTGCACAAAACCAACATTTATCTATTTGGCCTGAAAGACCTTGGACAAGGCAATGAAAAAGTGATAAAGAAATGCTCATCCATCCTTTACAAAATACTGCACTGGAGGAAATGTATGCCAACAGCACACAAGGCACGTAACTCAGAGATTTCTTAAACATACAGACTGGCTGCGGTTAAAAAGTTTAACTTGTTGCACTTTTTCCTATTAGATGTAACACTAGCCTTCATATTTAAATTGTAAATTTTACATACGTAAGATAACTTACTTGGTCGATCCTGTACTTTCTCAATCAATACAATACTGCTTAGTTCCACAAAAACAGACTCTGACCTCTCAGGATCATCATCATCCAAAATAGGCAAAGATATTGTGGCCTGACTTTCATTGGCGGTGAAGATCACATGACCTGTAATGGGTATATAATCTTTTCCCTCTGTTGCTCTAACAACATCAGGTGGAAGAAAGGGTGACTTCTCATCATCACCAATAGTTCTGTATGTTACTATTACTGTACCAAGGAGACCACCATGCCTGATTATTGTCAGGGAGATATTTTTTCTTTCTTCCTCAACTTTTACGGGCCGGTTTCGCTCAGAAAAGATGAAGACTCCATATGGATCATCATTAGCTAAGATAGTTAAAGTTGCATTAGTATGATTTCCGAGGCGGCCATTGGAGACATTGATGATCATAACTGAAAACATCTTATCTAATTCAGGAACTTCATCAGGAGAAACCTGTACTGTAATATTTGCTGTCACTTGGCCAACATCAAACGTTACATTCCCATCTGTAGAGATCAGGTCTTTGTTAGGATCACAGACTATGATCCAGTGCAGCGTCACTTGTGACAAGGCCCCATGCGTTCTCACAACCTAAGTGAAAAATACAAAAAACCTGCATATTTTTGTTCTCTGAGAAAGAAAAACATAAAGGTATGAGATGGAATTGAGCAAAGACATTGACATGATGGGTTAAAATAAATTTGTGTTTTAAAAAAAAGTGTAAACTTTACTATCTCAGCTTTGCTGTCTTTGTTGTATCATCTTTTAAGATAGCAGTACCTCAAATGTAAACAAGTAGAAGTAATTTTAAATCTGTGGATGTTAACATTACATCGTTTTAGCTTCAACCGGAAACATCTGGAAACTCAGTATGAAATGGCAAAACAGATGTGCAAGACAGAAGTTTGTTATAAAGACTTACGGCAAAAACATCACACAACACCCAGTAAAAAACAGAGACAGAAGAGGACTGCACAGCAGTATGAGACTCAGAGCTTTCTAACCTGCAGCGCAATATTGCTATCTCCATCTTCAGGCTCAGTTCCATTTACTGAGAGTGACTCAGTACTGAACTCAAACACACCATGAGCATCATCAGAAGCCTCAATAGTCACGAGGATGTGGGATGCAATTCCCAAGCTAGCTGTTAAGTGGAAGTTCCAAAAAGGGTTATTTTTTCTAGCATCTTTTCTTCAAAGACATAGGTTACAAAAAATACACAGGAGATGACCGGAGTATCTGTGTTGTTTTGTTTTTGTTTTTTTGAAATGCATGATCGCTATCCACATGGATAAGGAACTGGCTTTGACTAATGCAGTCCTCGCAGTCCTTCTATGGAACTATGCAACAAATATATAAATATAACAAATACGAATATTTTAAAGGAGGAACAGAAATTAAATTCAGGTTTAATGAATGAAAATGGAGCAGAACTTAGGATGGTGGGGAGTTATATGGTAAACCACAGTAAACAGATAGACCAGATGAATGCAGGTCCCATTCTAACATAAGCTGGAGTGAAAAACAGAGACACTCTGGTAAATCCTACTACTAAAAATACTGTGTTGGGTGAGATAACTTGCCACTTAGAAAGGGAAAGAACCTGGCACAGAATATGATTTCTGGAAACAAGGAAAAGGGGAAAAGCACTTAAAAAATCCCCAGGGAAGTTCCAAAAATTGACTAAACCACAGACTTACTCTCAGATTCAAACTGAAATCCTTTCCATTTAAAAATAAAATCGAAAATCAGGCTGTCACAGGGAAATAAATTATTCCATTTGGATAATGGGTGCTCAAGGAACATTTTCAGGTCTGTAGGGTTTAATCTGAAGTCCTACGACATCAGGGTTTTCCCTCAGTTCTGATGTTTCAAATGTTTTCTGCATCTAGTATTTTTTAAATTTTCTCAGTATTAAATTATCTTTGTTTTCTGTACGTTATGACATAAATACAAACTCAAAGAGAAGAAATGAAAAACAATCAATACATTCCTTTAAAAAAAAAAACTAATAGCTTATTTTTCTTTAAGAGTATATTTGACATGCAGTGAATCAAAGTAAAATAAAGCATGTATCAAAGCACAAAATCATGAAATTTTTTAATTACCTTAAATTTAAAAAGTGTCTTTGCTTTTTTCTCTCCAGGAAATGTGACCACTTTCAAACAGAACTAATTTTGTAAACTGTACTTCTGGAATTACTATATTGTGCTTTGCAACAATGTAACTTTGATGGTATAGAAGCCGCTATTTTCTGTGTTACACTAAACACTGACTGCTATTGAAATTATGCTTAAATTAAAATGGAAAATAATGTTTTGACAGAACTTTATGATATATCTAAATTAATCACCTGTGACTGCAAGTAAAGTAATATTATGACAAGTTGTGTCAGTATATTAATTTAGGAAGGACATTATAGTTAGCAGTAAAAAATAGGATTAATCAAAAATGCTTACCATGTTGATGGACAGTTGCAAGGAAGAAATCCATGTTCCCATCACCACTACCACTGTCATCATATCTAAAGAGCTCAGCAACTTTAAGATGACAGACATACAGATATATACACATATATACATTTATAAATAGAGAGAAAGCAGAAAGTAATTTAAACATTTCTGGACAACACAAAAAGAGAGGGAAGTATTCTAGGAAGGCATCAATTTTGGATATGAAGTATACAGAATTTCTGATAAAAGCCAGAAAAAATATTGTGTATGCCACCTCTTATTCAATTTATGACATTGGAAATAGCAATGGGAGGTCAGAAGGAAAGAAAACACATGCATCTCTGTTTTCTCCTTTCTTTCTTTCCCTCTTTGTCTCCCCTATTTGTATTCCCCCCTTCTCACTCCTAAATGAGGTCTGTCATGGAGAAATTGGAAATGTGAATTAAAAACAAAAAACAAAACCAAAACCCCAGAAACCAAAAAACAACCCAGAGGCTAAAATCCCCAAAACTCTCCTATTCCAATATTTTTTCACGAAGTGATAACATGTCAGAAAGCTGGAAAAATCTGCAGAAAGCTTAATTAATGGAGATTTTACCCTAAATTTTGTGCTTGTAATGGTGTTGGAAAGGCCAAAAAGAGGGTTTGTGTTAAGAAGGTATCTGCCTAGCGAATTACTAAAGTTAGCTGTAACATGGTTTTGGGGGGGTTAGGGAGGTGGGGAAGTGAAAAGTTTGCTTAACAAAACAACTATTCAACCAAAAAGTCCACATGAATGAAAGGTCTGAAGTTTTTATCACAAGAATCACTATGATACACCATAGTGCCATGTGTTGCACTACAGATATTCAAAGTAATATGATACAACTTCCCAGAAGGCATCACACTTGCATTTCTGGATTGTTTAAAAAAAATGTCAGCTAAAAAGTCACTTTATGGCTGCCAACGTTTCTAATTACATTTTTCCCTTCAACCAGCTTTACGATTTCCCTTAAAAATTTGCTCCAATGGAAACAAATGCTGCAAGGGCTGAGTGGTGTTCTGTGGCAGGAGGACCAATGCTTGCCATCCCTTGTGAGACGAAATCTCACATGAGGATTTGCACTGAGTGTTTTTCTTGTTCTTCCACAAACCTACCAGCTACCTCTCCAGCTTGGGTAAACCCCCTAGGCCTCTCAACACACACAGTCCCCTACTTCTCTAATCCAGCTAAGTTATGAGCCAGTATATCACAATCCCTCTGATTTCACTGAAGTGGCAGATAAAAAAAAAAAAAAAAAAACAACACTTCGGCTGTTTAGCTTTAAATATTTTATAAATACTGATAATTAAAAAAAAATAAAAATAATATATTTTTTACATCATTTCTATTCTCATTAGCAACCATGAAATTATGTATTGTGAAAAGCAGCAATTGCCTTTAAATGACCTAACACAAGACAATAATACACTTTCTTTGGGATCTGGTGTTTTCCAGCAATGATTAACAAAATATCTGGAGGACACACCTTTCCTAAGAGAAATTACAGCTGCCTGAGGAATGTGTGGGTGTTTGTCTTTAGAAATAACAAGGAAATAGTACACCTAAGAAAGGTAAGATTTTAATGGATGAGTAGAGATCATGAAAATACAACCAATGGATTGATGAATGTGCCTTACCTCCTCCCTCTGGGTTCAACAGCTCCACTTTAAAAGTTTTTTCTAATTCAGGAATAGAATTGTCAGTGATGTTAACAGTAATGTACTTGTATCTTTCTCCTGGCTGAAATTCCAGCGTGCCCACAACAGCCTGAAATATGAAAGGTCTTTATGTTTTTGTTCAAGTCTAATGTTTTCACCCATATAAAAAAGAAATAGAACCTGATTTTGTTTGCCTTTGTCAAAACATTCACTTTTCTTCACTTAAGCTGTTAAAAAATCTGCCACGCCTTTTCTATGAGAACAAAGCATTTAAATTCACAGAATTATGAGCATCTGCATTCATCTACATTTTTCTGCACAAATATCAGTTAGACAAGCAAACACAGATACGTGCAGGTTATTTTGCTGAACATGTACAAATCCTGACATGTACAAGCATAATCCTAACCTGTACATGCACCTGAATGTTCATATAAAGTCTGGTACACTCAGTAACAATAGCACATATCCCTTCTTGCTGCAATGCCAATTCTCTTAAGAAAAAAAATTCAAAACCAGAGTTTTTTCCTAGGAAATACAACAGGCTGTACAGAAAGGATGTAAAACTCACAGATATTTATTTTTAAAGTGAGTATTTGTCCTGGTTTCAGCTGCAACAGAGTTAATCTTCCTAGTAGTTGGCACAGTGCTGTGTTTTGGATCTAGTATGACAATAAAGGTGATAAAACACTGGTGTTCTTAGTTGTAGCTAGGTAATGTTTATAATAAGTCAGGGACTTTTCAGTTTCCCATGCCCTGACAGCAAGAGGGCTGGAAGGGCACAAGAAGTTGGGGAGGGACACAGCCAGGACAGCCAACCCAAGCTGGCCACAGGGATATCCCATACCATAGAACATCCTGCTCAGCATATAAACTGGCAGCAGTTGGCTGGCGGTGGCAAGATCACTGCTGGGGAAGTAGCTGGGCATTGCTCAGTGGGTGGTGAGCAACTGTATTGCGCATAATTTGGGGGTTTGGGGTTTTTTTTTGGTTTATTTTTCCTTGACTTTTGTTTCTGCTTTTTTTCTTATCTTCCTTTCCATTTCAATCAGTAGTAGTAGTAGTAGTAGTAGTAGTATATTTTACTTTATTTTGGGTATTAAACTGTTCTTGTCTCAACCCATGCCGTTTACCTTTTTTTTTTCCCCAGTTCTCCCCATCCCACCAGGGGAGTTGGGGAGTGAGTGAGCAGCTGCATGGTACTTAGTTGCTGGCTGGGGTTAAACCACACCAGTATTACACATTGATTTATTACATTATCATATAAACCAAACTGTATCTGTAAAAAGAATCATAGCTGGGCTAAAATACTCAAACTGAAGGCTATCTCCAGGACAAATAACTAAATTCTAAAATATGTATGCATCTTGGCAATGGTCATACCTGATAATCTTTAGGACTGAAAGCTGTAAGCGGCACTGTTCTGTACTCCACCAGAACTGTTCCAAGAAGGCCTTGTGCACGAACTACCAGTAATCTGATGTGTCCAGCTTCTTCTTTAATAGTAATATGGGGCACAGCAGAGGCTGGCAGAATCATTTCATCACCCGGCTGAGGGGGTGGCCCCACTGAGAATTGTAGCAGACCTGGCAGACAAGAGGTACTATTTACATTGCTTCTCACACCAAATTTAAATCAAGATAATACACTGAAACCAAATTATATATAATACTTATATTTAACATTTCTGAAATTAAACCCCAATTATTGATATGCCCTTAGGGCTCAATTGTGCTGTTTCCAGGGATATGCTGAGTACCTTCCCTTCTCTCACTGATATCCATATCAGTCTTGATACAGCCACATCACAGTACTGAATTTAGCTCTTCCCAAAAGAGCCTCATTGTGTCATAGTATTGGGTACTCTCTGCACTGGGAATTCTCATCTGAGAAAAACTTACACAGGGTTTACTGCATGCAACCTTTATGTACTCTCAGAAGGGAATCATCGCCTGTTTGATGCCTTTTCATAACATTCTCTAGTGTCAGTAACTAGCTTTCAATCTTGTATAAAAATTATTAACTAATTTCAAGTTAGATAAAGTGGAATACTTGGCATTGCTTCCTCAACTATCTAGGCTAAGCAAAGCTTTTATCTGTTGAGCTAGAACTATATAATTATCTGCAACAAGACTGTGTCATCTCCATCATTGTTACCATATGGGTGGTCACTGGCTTTGATGCTGATATCAGTAGTTTCCTTTTCTGGATCTATACTTGCTCCACTGGTAGGAGTTGAACCTACTTTTCCATCTCCAGACACTGCAGAGACTAATGTCACACGGAAATATTCATTTAGCTCCGGAATGTCATCATCAATAACATGCAAATTTAAGACCTAGAGAAGGACCAAATCATGGAAAAATCAAACCGTGTCACATACGTCATTTATGAGCTTAACAACTCTGCTTAACTCATCAAACTCTTTGCTTAGTCAGCCAGCTGTACCTGCCATGTAGTTCTGAAAGTAATGTAGACGACATTTCTGCTTTCCATGTAATTTAACCTAACTTCTAGGATAATATTTTATGTTTAGAATTTGAAATCCAGAAATAACTTTACCAAGCTGGCAGAGAAGGAAGGCTTATTTTCTTAAGTGCTTCAGATTACATAAACACATAACCAAGCAAGCAATTATTTATCTACCTTGCCATAAGCACAGTTTAAATTGCGTATATTGGAAATGAGGTATCTGATAGATTTCAAAATCCTAAAGAAATTGTGCTTCTGAAGAGATAATTACAGTGGTTAATCCAATTTAAAGAGCAAGTAAAACAAGTTTTTTATGTCACCTGATGCTTGAGATTGCAGATCATGCTATTGATTAACATAACCTGCTCTGCACAGGCTACATATTCGCCTCAGGCGATTCCAACTTTCTATATGTTCTGATATGATTAGACAAGCATACAGATGAAAAGGTTTAAGTAGCTGACCGTAATTAGAGGCATGGAACTGAGTAGCTTACAAACATCAATGGGAAGTCTCTTAGGATATCTCACCTGATGAGCACCTGCTCACAATCTGTTTCTTAGGGCCATGCCCATTAATTCCACCATATGCAGACAATAAACTGGACGACATAGCAGTGGAGTAAGAGGGTACAACAGCCCTCTCCTGCCACTAGATAGAATAAGGCAGGCCTCATACATGCTGCCAGACTCAAACAGCTTTGAAAAATTTTCTTTATATGACCTTATGCAATGCAGTAGGATGATTCAATGGAAAATTAAAGCTGAATGAACAGTGACAAGAACAAACTATTTTCAGATCCCACAAGCTTTTGCCAGGATCTCATCATTTACATTGTTTAACTGGGACCAAAGGTCTCGTGGAGCCACTGGGATCTTTTCAGATGTTGTCAGTGGGTTTCAGTCATCCGTACTGACTTCAGCAGAGTGACAGAAGTGAAACCAAAGGCAGCATTTTCTACTACTATTCACCCTTCCTATTTCACGAACACTAATAGAAAGCACACATCAACTTTCTACAGTATTGTGGTCCCACACCTCTTCAAACAAATGTGGAATTCCTGTGCTGTGGGACAGGATTGAATTCACAGATTAAGCAAAAGGGACAGAACGTGACCAACAGCCGTTGCAAGACACTTGATTACAACAGTGAAATGTACCGCTGTCTATTTAATTGGTGAGGAGATAAATCTAAGTTCTAAAAGTCATACCAAAACCTGATCATTTTCCAATTTCAAAAGTAGCTGGATCCATTATTTCAGCCCACGACTATCTACACTGCAAGTATCCATACAGATATACATAAATTTAATATATACATATATGTAAACATATCTCATCTATTATGTGCATTCAAACACACATGCATCTATGGTGACCACTGAACTGTGATACACACAGACCTGTAAGCATCTATCATTATCGCTTGTTAGTTGTCAGGGATGCAAAACCCCCTGCGAAATACAACAAAAGCCATGTGAAGTAAGCACTCTCTAGTATGAAAACCAGTCAAGCATCCTCAGAAGGTGTTTTCCAGCAGGTTTGCAAAGGGCAGGATGAATAGTTAATAGGAAGGTAGGGTTTACCTCTGATCTCTGCCAAGGAAGGAATGTGATAGTGCCACTGCTGTTAGAAAAATCGGTAACAGGGTAACTAATGCCAGTGGAATCAACCTGTGAGATAATGTAATTTATATACACATAGTCCAGGGCTCCCCTTGTACGCTCCACAACACACGATACAGTGGAACCCTCATCAGCAATCTGGAAGAAAGCAAGAAATTGAAATATTTGTTATTGTAAATCAAAGCAATAAATGCAAAACATGGAATTCCCTAATGCCAGTGAAATGTCCAGGTAAAAAACTGCTGTCACATTACTTCTGGCACTTACAGAGTGGTAGAAAAGCTGAACTTGATGGCAGTCAGAACAGTATTAGTGGAATTTGCAACAGCTTCTAGTATCTCCCTGAGGACTACAGAGGTACGTCAATAACTATACCCCGTGGTTTGTTTTGGACACAATCTCTCACCCCAAACTACATGTCAAAGACAGAATCAATATGCTTGAAATGTATGTGTCAAAAGCAAATGAAACTATTGTTTTATATTATTGTCAATTATTTCAATTTTCATTGCAATAATTAAAAGAAACATTTGGATTCCCCCTTTTCCCAACTAGAAACACTATGGGGAAAAAAACAGATTATGTTAAAATTAAACTATATGATCATCATTCAGGAAAAACTTAAAAAATTTTTCTGTGCTACAGTCCTCTTCACCATTCTGTCTTCACAGAGAACATGACTTCAGCAGCAACAATTTCACGTATTCGCAACAAAGCTGGTATAGATACTACCTATATATTTTAGAAATTTATAACCATAGAACTAAAATAGAAAATTATTTTATCTGAAAATTGCCAGAAAGGCTAAAGCTACCCTAAGCATCAGAGAAATTTCAGAGCTGCTGTATAACACAGTGCCGATACTGCATGTGCCTTCAGCTGCCCAGTAGACAGATAAGCACATAAAGCAATTAAACTATAGATAAAACAATGCTGTGTATCTGCATCATCACTGAGTGCTTTAATACTTCCCTGGTGAAATGGACGTAAGATAAGTGCAAAATAATTAACATGACATATAAATTTTTAATTTTGCTTCATGGTTGGTTGATGATCTGTGGCACCACAGTATTATCAGTGGCATTTGAAACTGAAGGAATCTATTATCACAGCATATGGTAGGCACATAAAAAGGAAACTGAACCAAATCGAAACCCAGTATTATTCAGGCAAGATTGCTACTTTCAAACACAACATAACCACCTCAGTTAGAAAAAAAGGTAATTAAAAGGTCATAAGAGTTCCCAAACTGGAAAGGATCCTGAAATTTATTTTCCAAAATAATCCAATAGCAATAGAAACATGTATCAATCATGTCTTTCTCCTTTATAATTAATTGAAGAAGTAAAAAGGAATTATGTTTATTTCAATCATCCCCCCAAAAAAACCAGCAAGTTTATATATTGCACAAAGCATGGCTACCACCAAAGAACAATTTGAAGTTTAAAAAAACCGCAACTCACAGCCAGTATGAACCAAATTCACACCAAATATAAGCAATTTATACCTTATAACTTATAACAGCAGATTATTGTGGAAAAATACATCACACCTTGTCATTGCATGACCTGTAGCAAAATTCTTCCAAACACATCATTATAACACAGAAAAACAAAATAAAAATCTTTCTTTTTTAAAGGAAAAAGGAAAAAATAGTCCTTTCTCTAAAAAATAAAATTAAATCTTACAATCTAATTGATAACCCAGTCTCAGATCTGACAGAAATAAAGGAAAAAACATCTAGAAAAATGTAAGCCTTAGTCTTCAGTTTGTGCAATAAAATCAATTTTCTTAACAAATTAATGGGGGGGGGGGGGGATTTTTAAAAATGATATTGCAAATACCAGTGAGACTGAGGCTGCATTAACAGAGCTTACACTTTTCCAAATTCTAGAACTTCGCTTAACTAAAAAAACTAACAATGTGAAATCAAGGCCCTGTGCAGGTCAATTGACCCTGCCATTAATTTTTCTATGTCCAAAAATTCACCTGTAATTTGCTCTATGAACACCTTACCTCGGGAATACATGTTCCAGTGAAGCCAAATAAACCATTAGCATTATCACTTTTCTGTATTCTTAATCTCGCCGTGGTATTTTCTTGTGAAATCCGAGCTCCACCACAGACAGAAATGAGCTTTAGGATGAATAATTCCTCTCCTTCTTCCTCTTTGTCATCCTTTGCAGACACAATAAATGATTTATTGGTCTCTCCTTGCCGATACTCCAAATACCCAGAAACAGGGTGGACATCACTCTTCGCAGGAGTTGCATGGAGTTCATAGATCTCTGCTCGTGTCAATTTACGCTCATAAAGTCTTACATCCTGCATGAGCCCTGTGTACCTACAGCTGCCATTGATTCCTGCTCCAATTCTCACTATTCCTGGACCTGAGAAGGAAATTATAATTTTCCTCACGTTATTGTATTTCTATAAAGTAATAAAACTGCAGCTGAATACCTGTAATTGTTAAAAATCAATGGTAAACTGTTTATTATCCCTGTATTAGGAATCATATCAATCTTGAAATGCAAAATCAGCAGGTTCCTCGAGCCTCATCACAGTGTTACAGGTAGATCATCACAGGTTGAACGATTCCATCCTAGACTGTTCATGTTTCTCATCCTACTAGTTCTACCAGCACATTGTCACTATTCCTTATTTTAATGAGGTTTGGTAATGTCTCTCATGTTTCCATTAGAGATTTGCAGAGAGCAACTGCAACCCCTCTCACCTTTTGTTTTGCTAAACAGACCCCATTTTGTCTCTCTCTGCTAGGACAATAGATCCATTCTGATGATACTCATCATCACGGCATTAGCCCTTCTGGACATGCTTTTCCGCTAATGCACTGGGAATGTGCGCTTCAGAAATGTACACCAAAATCCACATGCTTTTTACGACAACATTAATATTTCTCTGTCTCCAAGCAATTATCCTAACTCAGCAAATCATGGGATAACAGCTGCCATTGTTGTGCTAAAACATATAGCTATCTCTTCTTTCTAGCTGTTTTCTGGTTTTGGAAGAAACCATGCTCTTGAATGTACTGGCATACGTATGACCCTGACTATCAGTTCTGAGATGAGGAACCACAGCAGCTGATAATGGTCCCAGGACACAAGGCGGAGGATGGTGAGAAAAACTGTGCCACTATGCTCACCACTGTGTAGTATCCAATATTAAATGGAGAGAGATTAAATCCTTACCTAATACTTGTAGTATCTCCAGATGGAGCATATGCCATCTCCACTACTATATAAAATTTACAGTGACTCAGATATAACCTTCTAACAATCAAAGCATTACTGAATTTCACACGTCTTTCTTTTAGAAACCAAGGTAAAAAAAATCTTTCTAAACTACAGTACTGAAAATCTGATGGAAATTATTAGTTGCAGAGGCACTACTTTGTTAGAGAGGGAAAACTTATTTCTCAGACTCCAACCACCGGAAACGTAAAGGCAGAAGTAAAATACTATACTATACAATTAATGAATCTATTCTCGCTATGTTTGTGTACATATATCCATGTGGATGCATATGCATTTGATGCCACTGTATGTTTTGTTAATTCTCCATCTTTGGTTATAGAAAAGGAAATTGTATTCAAGAATTTTATAATCATTTACTGTTTATCCCCACCAAAGAAAACATGTGAAACTGAAGTCAAGAGGAAGAAAGGGAAAAGGAAGGAGGTGATCTCCAAGGAAAAAAATGCACATGGAAGAGTGGGAAACTGCAAAAGAAAGAGTAAATATAAATGTATCCCGACCACACAATATCCTTTAAAAAAGGAATTGTTCTGATACTTTGCTCACTGCTGTGGTAGTTCAGAACGAATGTCCGTAATGGTTACCTATGGCTACAATCACATCTGGGACTAACCAGTCAGATAAACTGAAACAGACGTGCTAATGTTTTTTTGAACATTATTAAACCAGGCACAGTTGGGGCATAAATTAGGCATAATTTTCATATACCATGTAAATACATACTTAGAGTAAATCTAAACCTTCAAAAATTGTATTCCTTACAAGATACTGGCTTAGTTGTAATAAAACGCACAACTAGAAACAAAACCATTGCATTTCAGAAGCTGAAATTAAGAAAGTTCTTTCTCAGCTACAGTGCAGTCAATCTTACAGGAATTACTAATTGCAAAATTATATAACTATGTGTACATGGTGAGCATGCGTATATAAATGTAATCATAAATTACTTGTTTTCAAATTATTGCAATCCAAGCTCTGTTACAGCTCTGAATTGTTTCGAACTTCCCCAGCTCTAATCTCCATATGCTTTTTGAAAATCCTCAGCATTTTCTATCAATTCTTTCCAATTAACTCATCAGATATAATCATTTTACCATCTTGCATACCACTGTGTAGGAGCTAGACTCTTCTATGCATTGCTGAACTTTACATATGGAGAAAAATAATTGACTATTGCCTCACCATCAGCAATTGCTTCTCCTTTAAGACTCTTCATTCCTCCAAGAACTGCAATTCCATCCATGTAAAATTCAATTATACTTTCATCCAGAGTAATCAGAAGGTGAAGCCAAGTATTTTCATCCAGGTATTTCAGAACTGTTGCTTTAGCCATATATGTTGTATTGGATCCTAATGCTGTATAATGAAGCACTGCAGAAACATGAGAATAATTTCTCTGGATTTTCACACCATAATATAAGGTCCCATTATCATCACCCTTTTCAACTATACAGCCATCAGTACTGACATTAGGAATTAACCACGCTGAAAATGTAAAATTGGTTACTGCAGTATTTCCATTGTATGGGTGTTCTGGACCAATAACCCCAAACGCATCTTCTTTTCCACTGAAATACAAAGCATCTGTCCCACTGTGACGGCGCCTCATGTGGGGCTGAGATTGTACAGAACTTGGAAATGATCCCAGCAACAAAAAGTCTACCATTGATGGCAGTCCATCTTCGAACGTACTAGATAGTATTTCCCAACCTAAACGGACAACACCAAAGGTGCCTTGTTGTCTCCAGATGGTAAAGTCTGTAATATAGGAAAGATCATCTTCAGAAAGAACATCTTCCACTATCTCTCTGTCCTGGCTCTCTGGGTCTATAACAAAGACTCCAAAAGGGTCATCATTGAATGGGATCATCACGGTTACAGCAAGGCTTGTTTCAGACAACTGACCACCAGGACCAGGAGACCCACCTATATAATGGAAGTTAGAGTAAAAGTTTATAGTCAGTTTCAAACACAGTCTGAAAAAAGCTACTAAGTACTTACAGCTTTTTTAATAACATGTGTTTCTAAAAAGGCTTAAATCTTCTTTAAAGATCCTCTGAACTCTTAGAAAATGCTCTGATTTAATAACATAATTTAACTGTATTGTTTTTAAAACACTAGTGACAATTTTCATAGAAAACAAAGCAGTATGTTACTTTTCAACTGCAAACTAAAACAGATTTTCAGCTAAAACAAGATTAGCTTGAGCTTTCTGAATTAGTAAATGGGATAGGTTACCTCTGATTCATTTGACAAACATGAGGCCAAATTCAGTTCTCGTATTACTCCAAGATTTACACTAATATGGAATGACAAAATTTGGCACAATTGCCTCTGAAACAGAAGCAGAGATACCTTGCAAAATCAGTAACCAGCTGTGCATTAAAACTGCTGACAAGTCCTGCCATTAGTCATCTATTTCTGCACAGTAACAGTCCAGGATACAAAGATCATGATATGAACGCAGAGCCTCCATGTTCAAAGTGTGCAGTGATCTACCTATTATAAACAGGAAATCTTCTGTACATGCATATGGATTTCACTTATAGGAAAGGTCACTGCATGTTTTCTGTTGTATTGGGCACAGAGGACCATAAATAGTACTGAGGTGAAATGAGTCCAGAAGATTTGGAGCTCTGCTCAGTAGCAGACTTGTAGCAGTTGTAATTTAAGTCATATGAAGTGATAACTGTATTTTACCTCCTCTAGAAAAAAGCAAACAAACCAACCAGCCTCCATTATGGTAGACAACATGCACAGCCTTTAATAGCTTTATTTTGTCTTCAACTACACGAAGATCTACATCTCTGAAATCACCAAGAGGCATCCTTTTTAAAGGTCAGATCACCCAAATGTGTACAACAGCAATTCAGGAACTGAATATGAACTGCATTTGTATACCTAAATTAACATTAAATGAAAAATAAAACCTAAAACCTTACCAGAAATGTATAGGATATCAAGACACGATTCAAGGCAAAGCTTTTTCCAGGGTTGGTTTCTTTTTGATTGATTAAACATAATTCTTTTCTACCAGATATGAAGGGAATGGTGATATGGAAGACAATACCTGAAGCATTCACCAACTTCAGAATGTAAAATTCATTGAATTCAGGAATTCTATCCGAAACCGCATGGAGTGTTATTGGCTTTGATCCTTCACCATCTGTGAACCACACAGTCCCGTAAGTTTCATAGAACTCTTCTCCTGGCCTCAGCGCAGAGTCATTATCAAACAGCTGCCAGGTCAATGAGACATTGCCAAATTGTCCTCTATGTCTCAAAACCCTGTTCAGTGATACAGAAACAGTCAATGTCCTGACAGGTATGCATCAGCATTCATTAGCAAGGGAAAACACAGTTACACTTACCTTCCTTACTGTGAAAAATAATATACAATGTTGTAAATAACCATGAACAATAAATGCACCATGAACAATAATACAACCCCCTTTGAAGGCTTGTGATTTCACAGTATAACTCTGCTCCCAGGTATACCACAGGTACCTTAGGAAAAAAGTAACCAATGAAGGTCCATGCAAAATAGTGCCGTTAAGCTAAACATCAGTTTGTCTTGCACTTCTATTATATAAAAAATATATTCATAAATATGAACATATAATAGTTCAGCAAGTTCTTATTAAAAATGTATATACCTGGCCACCCTTAGACAAGAAAGAGAATCATTACATTTAACCACAAATGTTTCTCCTTTTAACTATTAAGCTTCCTTAAACGCTTTCCTGCACTGGTATTAAATTTAGGTTATGTTTTGTGTCCTTTAGAAATCTGTCATTATTTCAGATTAAGAATGTAGTAAATAAAAACAAGATTACATTTTTTGTATAGCTATCTGGTAACATAAGTTCATCAATTTTCAAAAAGCATTATAAATATGAACTGAAGCATACAGCGCCTTTATCAACAAAGTGTGCTTTACATACAAAAGGCGTGCTTCTGTTTGCACGGTAAAATAAAATGCTGTACAAAGGGATTACAATAGGATGAAAAATTCATTCAGCAAAACTAGTCTAGGCACACCAACATCATTATGTTGTTTCTGCTTCCAAAGGTTTCTTCTTTTTGCCATGAACCAGGGCACGCTACCCCAGCTGTGTAGCACTGTTGCAGTAACTCCAGTTACTTCCTCTAAAGCTCAGTACCCTCATAGCTGTTCTCAGTGTTTAGTTCATATGCTACCCTGACCCTTTTGTTACGTACAACATGGTAGCCAAAGCACTGAGGATACAGAAGAGACAGCTCCCTAGTAATTAGATTTCATAAGTGAGGACTGAGCAAGGTCCTTAAATGTGGGTGATCTTGGTATTACACAATTCCATAAAGCACCTGTATATAAACATGTTTAATTCATCCAAATCACCATTCTTCACACCATAAATTCAAATGTATCCTGCAAATAAAATTAAAAAGGCCCAATAAAACCTCAAAGAGTAGCATAACAGAAGCAAACACACAATATTTTTAGTATCTGCTTTTCTCAGGAATTTTCATTTTTTAGCTGTGTAACACAAGCATAAAGACCTAATTCACAGTCATAGGCACCTGCTTCAAGGCCTTAAAAGAAGCAAAAAAAAAATCAAATAAAAAGACATAAAAGATAATTAAACAAATGTGAAAAGATCCTCTTCCCCAACTGTTTACACTAGGACATTTATTGTGACCTAACTTCTCTTTATATCCTGTCTAGAGGTTTCTTAATGAAAAACCAGTATTTTTGCCAAATTATAATCCTAACCTGATGTTACAGAACATAACAAGACAAATTCATTTCCTAACCCTTCCCATTCCTGAATATATCCCAGTGGATGGATGGAAAACATTTTCAGCAACCAGACTAGGGAAGAGTATTTTCAGTCTAGAAGACAGTCACATCTGGACTTTAAGTATAGACTTCCACCTGTAATTAACAGATAGAAGAAAAACAACTAACAGAAATACAGTAATATAGGTTGGTTGTAGGGGAAGGCTTCAAAGTAGGGTGCAAAAAGAAATTAACAACCACACAGCCGTATTTAGCTGTATTTTGAAAAGTGTTTTTACTTCTCTGTTACTCTAAGTTATATTCTGCTCAATCATCTAGATTCTTATGTCTACTGAGAAATAACAAAACATCAATGTATAGTCTTATTTATTTAATTTTAACACGAAATTCTGTATAAATTTTAATATGCACAGTCTACTTGACAATATAAGAGTTGATGTCTTCAATATGTTTACAATTAATTCCAAATTTGGCAAAGCTGTTTTTCTTTAATACATTTTTATCAATGCAAATTTGTATGGAATTAGATCAAAGCACATACATGAGTACAAAACAAGTGCAAAAGTATTATTTAAAAGTTACCTACAGAAAATTGTTACTTTTGCCTTCTTCCACTGCCTTCTGTAAAGGTTCCAAGGAGAAAATTCCATTAGGATCATCATTTGCTTCAATAATAACTGTAGCCACTCCAGCCTTGAAGACAACAGTATCCCCTAAAAGAGAGGATGATTCATTTTTTCAAAACAGGAATCAGAAATGGTGGTAACTCTAAAACTGAAAATGTTTTCTTCTCACACCTTTTATCCAAAGTAATGAATTACATAAAAATCAGTGAAAACCAGTATTTGACATAATTGGTAACAGGCAAATCAAAGCAAAAATTCTTAAGTAGCATCTCATGCAAAGAGCAAGACCTAAGATTTTCAGGAAGAAATATATGTGACATGACCAGAGAAGATGTGATTGTGATCAGAAAGGATTGTATGATCATGTTTGATTGATTGGTAAAGTCAAAAGAAAAATATATATATTCTGAGATCCCGGCTCTCCTTTAGCTCTAGAATAGAAATACTGCACTTAAACTAAACAGAAACTAAGAATAAGAGTTTATTCATACCCATATCACAGCCTATCTGAAAGGAAAAAATCTAAGATACCTGTGAAGTCAAAGTGGAAGCTAGCAGGATTTCTGCATGTATGTTAGCACTGTAGGGACATACTAACACCCTTCTTATGTTCGCAGATGTACATTACGTATCCACCTCCATCCCATTTTTCACCCTCTTTAAGAGCATTAGACTAGCTTTTGTTCCAAAAGTAAACAATGTTTTTATCACTTTTTCATAGATCTCTAGCTGTATTTTCTCTGAGTTAAAACAGTCCAACATAATTTTCAAAAGTGAGGTAACAATCAAGGCCAGTATATGCAACAGTTCATGGAATTAAAATAAGTATCTTTGTATTCAGACATGTGTATAGAAATATTCTGTATTCTTAGTGATTCTAGAGAGGTTGCACAATAAGATGATCCTCCTCTTAGAGGCAAAGAAAGTCCGCAGGTAGCCATTCTTGTAGCACTAGTGTGCCAGGAGGAAAGCCACCCTATAACAGAGTGATAAGAGCAAATACCAGTAGATCCTCAAGAGAGTAGGAAGAGATCACTGAAAATTTAATAATGGAAAAGAATGTCTTTGTCCAAACATCTCCATATGGTTGATGTCTGTAAGAGACTTGGGTACCAGAGTGAATGCTAGCTGAGACCTCAGGAAACACGTAAGCTACCTTATACTCAATCAATTGCTAAAAAATGCCCTATAATTCTCTGACTGCCTGTTACCAATGTCAAGGGCAGATGCAGTTCAAGATCAAGGAAGTCTTGTGAGCAATTCATAGACCAGCCACATGGTGCCCACTTTCATGTGACCTGAAGTACTCTCTTAGTCTCACTGACTGTGAAGACTAGTTCATTAAAGACTGTAATGAGCTAAGACACTTAGTATGCATGTCTAAATGAAGAAATCTAATTTTTTGTTTCCTCATCTTGAATAGAATCCCTGGTAGGTATTTTTTTTTAAAAAAAAGGTGATGCTATTTCTAAGATAATAAACCCATTTTTTACTAGTGGTACATTGGGTCTTTTTTAAGACACTCTATTTCTGTAGATTAAACCTTGTAAAACTATAATGTCAGACTGAAAAAAAAATGTATGCATATGTTGCAGTACTACAAAAATGAAAACATACCAATTTACATGGTTGCCCTCTAAAATGAGGCAGTTCTCTGTTTTTACAAAAAACAGGCAGCTGTGTATGGCACCGGAGCACGGCAAAAAATCTAAAAGAATCCCTCTTTCCCTAAAAATGTTGCAGTACTAACATTCTTTAGCTTTGTGTTTCTGTAGTCAAGTCAAAACGCCCTCTAATCTCAATCATTTCCATTTGAAAAGAGACTTTCACTCCAGTTGTTTTGGTTGTTTTTGCAGGAAAGGTTTCAGCTATATCATTTGATTTGTGTTTCCAATTAAACAATTCAAAACGAAAATCCACATACACTGTATACAGTAATTTTATAGAAATGTTGAAGCAAACCTTATTCATACTTGGCATTTATAGATTGCTTTATGATAAGACCAAGGTGGTAAAAAATTGCAGAAAAAAATAAGAAAAGAGTTATTAAACATCCATAAAATCATTACTTTTACCTGTAGAGTTCAAAAGGAAGATATAAAATGTTTCATCTGTTTCAGGGGTATCATCATCATTAATATACACAGATAAGTTCTGTTTTCTTTCTCCAACATCAAACAAAATGAAACTGCTCTTTCCACTGGGAACGAAGTCTCCCTCTTCAGCTGTTGCATCTCCATTAACAGTAATATACTGGACAGCAACAGCAACATCAGCCGATCCATTCCTCAGTACTGTAAAATTTGCAACACTTCCTTCTTTAACGCTCACTGACAGAGGTTCTGTAAATACACAAGCAACAAATCTACCTGAGTTCAAGCCTGAGCTCCTCACATGTGGACTATTTTCTTAACCCTACCCAAGAGGATCCTTCTCCTCAGTGAGATAGAAGGTGTACGTGGTAAAGGCATGGAAATACTTCTGTGTACAAAAGAATATTGTTGTACTTAGCCATCTAACCAATCTCAACAAGCATGAACAAAGAGAATAATGAAATAAAATAAGAGAAGGTTCTGAAGGAAATAAATAGAAATTCAACACAACAATAACATGAACATTTTATACTAGCTCCATTGGTTTTAGGTTTTCTTGATGATCTGGTCTGTGAATAAAATCTGTTTGTGATAGTATACATATTCTACATTTAGAAACAGTAACACCCAACCTGCAAAATAAATGGGATCATCATTCCTTGTAATCTGTAAAATTGCACTGGTTATATTGCCCAGCCTAGCTCCACCAGTAGCATTGAATAAACTGATGATGAATACTTCCATCTCTTCAGGTATCTGAAAGAGAAAGTATTACAAAATTAATTTCTGGCACACAAAACAGTGAAGATATTACAATGAACAGTTGAGGGGATTAACAAAGCAGAGATTTCTGAGCATTGTTTTTTATTTATTGATCCTTAAATGTGTTGAGGCAGGTAACAAATGACAGTTCACTTACACAGAAATCATCATCAGTCAAAAATCCTTGTAAATACGTCCCCTTATCTTTGCTGTTGTACAGATGATCCAAAAGTTATCTTGCAACTTCCTGCTTCTGATACATGTAATTAATTTTTACAGTTTTATTTATTATTAATTGTTCTCATTCTTTCTTATATTGATTCAATTATATCAGCATTTTAAAAAAAGGTAAGATTCCTGCTATCAAAAAAAGGGGGTTAATCAAATTAACTTTTCTATAATTTAACCACATTGAACTATGCTCGGCTTCTAACTTCTTTTGTTTATAGGTATGCACTCAAATTCTTCTATGATTTGCTGAAGTAATCTCCGTTTTACCCAAGTATTTTGACTTTTCCTACAAATACTTAACAGGCTCTTAAAAAACAGACATTCCTTCTTTCTCCTTAAACTATAATGTTTTAGCATTTGCTCTTTGTCCCATATATTCACACAAAAACACTGTAAAAATGTTTACCTCATCTGGCAGAGAGTAAATGGTGATATTTTTTGAAAACTCCAGATTATCAAAGAGAACAGTCCCTTGTTCTGGATAGATGTCATTAGTACATGCTGGGTCAACAACCCAAGACACACTAACGTTGCCATAGTTTCCCTGGTTTCTCATAACTCTGTAAGCAGCTATAAAAAATACAAACATATACAGTCACTGTACATCTTCAGAAGAACATAAATAAAAAATAAAAAGGTCAGCAAAGCTGAAACAAAGAAAAAGGAAAGGAAATAATAAGCAAATCCACTTCTTGCAAAACAAATAATATATGAAAGCACTACATCAAAGGACACATAAAGACAGACCATTAAAGCAGTTCAAACTTGCTCAAATTTGTTATTTTTTGTCTGTACATGTACTTAATAATTGAATAGACGTAGATAAATTGAAGTCACCCATATGAACATTTAGCTCTATTTGCCTCTCACATAGCACCCTATCCTTCATGCTCCACAAGCAGAGCTACTGCCTCCAGGTTGCACTTTGCACATACAGCAATACTCCGTCCCTCCTGTCTGGAATATTCTCTAGCCATTTTTTTACTGGATTGATCCCTCTGGCTTTCCAGGCCAATCCTTTTCCACTTCAGTCTCCACTGCTCATCATGCTGGCACTGTACCACTCTGGAAACTCCAGAGTGGAGACTTGTCAGCCATTGTCATAGAAAGGTGAAATGGGGAAAAGAAGCCTTGCAGGGGCAGACAGCAGATAAAGCAGTAACTCAAAAAAAAAAAGAATTACCAGCATAGATTATTTCTCCTTTACTTTCTTTTATCGTTACGGTTAGTTCATCAGGTAGAAACTGAATGACACCATGTGGATCATCATTCTTCAGAATGGTTATATTGACCCTTGTGGCATTCCCCAGCTTGCCTGGCATTTCAGTGTAGCCGCTGAGTACTACAGTGTACATCTCATCCAGCTAGAAAAGAGAAACTCAGTCAGAACAGAAAGACATATTCAGTAT
The DNA here is from genome assembly GCF_963210335.1 of Falco punctatus. Lineage (NCBI taxonomy): Eukaryota > Metazoa > Chordata > Aves > Falconiformes > Falconidae > Falco > Falco punctatus. The sequence goes on from NC_137586.1 coordinate 79,953,897, forward strand.
CCACATTCAAAACAAATGGCCAAACATCCACAGTCCCTAGCCAGGCAGAAAGAGATACAAATTTAAGCAAAAGGAAATCACACATGCTTTCCACATGCACAACGTGTTTGTACATTGCCATCAAAACAAAAAAATCATTAGAAATGTTTATCTCTGATAGGACTGTTTCCTAAAAAATCAAGCATTATTGTAGGCAAGGGCTTATTTTGTGTACTTAACTCAGAATCACATCAATTCACTAGTACAAATGTATTTGTAATGCTCCCTGAAAGTTTAAGTTTTCCATAAGATTTATTAATGTTTCTGGCTTTGTAACAGGGAAAGAAAAGATTTTTAAAGCACCAACACCAAACTAATTTTAAAAGAATGTATCAGCTTGCTTTATTAATCTAATGGGACTTTTTAGTTCATATATTTTCTGAAAAGAGCTCACAGGTAATGCTTCAAGGGACATTAAAACAAGTATTGCACCTATGTATCTATATTGCAAATATTAGTCCAGATCAGGGAGCAGGAAGTGAAACTAGCAGGGATTAGTAGAAAAGAAATAAAAAGAAAGTGGATTTTCACACAGAGGGCAACTAAACAATGGTACTCTATGCTACAGAGTGTCACAGATGCTAAAAACCTACATGGATTCAAAGCATAACTTTTTCAATTCACAGAAAAGAAAAAAAAACCACCACTACTGAGAACTACTCAACCCAAAGACACCTATTTATCCAGGCACCCCTGGTTTAGAGGCTGGGAAGACATTCTGGAGAAAATACATGACACACCTGTTATGCTCCTAGATATATGCCTAAATTTTAATAAATGACAAACTAATATGTCTGTGAACAGAATTTGAAGAGGAAAAATAGTAAATTTTACCTCTGGAATCCCATCCATCCTTGTCAGAAGAGTAATTATGATTTCTCTTTCACCAGGCTTGAACTCCAGAATTCCTGTGCTTCCATAAAACTCATTATTGTCTCTTGGTTCTACAGTGTAGTGTAGAAACTGTCTGAGAAGACTTCCTCTACTGCGGACAATCTGCAGTTCGACAGACTCCCCTTCCTGCAGAAAACGAGAATCCAGCCTTTTTTAGTGTTCTGCTTTAAGTTATCCATAACGATTAAGAGAAGTTACTGATAGCTACCTTGATACTGTAGGGACCTCTGGAAGAGGGAGAAAATTCAAACACTCCTCCTGGATCATCATTTTCCAAAATAATGATTTCACAAGTAGTAAACCCATATTTCAGTATTTGATTTTCCACACTGACCCTGAGAAAGGAAGGCAAGAAGGTTTTTTGAGTGGCAATTGTGTTTGGGAAGTAAATCTACACTGGTGTGATGAACATCAGAATACTGATGAATTTTAAGAATAAATTATGAAAACAATTATCTGCAAAGAATAAAATAAATTAAGAACAACCCATTAGTATGTTTTATCTATTTGTAAAAAAACCAAACTTTGCTTCTGAAGTAAACTTGTTTTCTGGTTAGTTTTCATAGTTGGTGATTTTCAGTCACACATGCACACAACACACAGAAAAAGAACAGAATTGTGCAGTAAAAAGTTAAGAGTTATGTTCAGTATTACTTTGTATTTGGATCAAAATGTAAAGGACAATACAAAATCACTTAAACAAATAGCAATTTCATTGACAACGACACATTCTTACCCTTTTCTGTAAAAATTAATATTGCTTCAAATAGGAAGAGACTTGCCCCTCAATATTGTGGATTTCATCCTCACCTGTTTTCTGTAAGATGTGGATACTACTTGTAGGATCCCAGTCAGGCTCTAGTAAGTGTTGGACCTACTCTGAGTAGCTCCGACTTGTTCCCTTGCTCCTCCCTTACTCACAAGCCTGCTGCCTAAAAGCATATGGTGAATGGTGTAGGCATCATCAAATAAAGCTCCTCTTGGTGGAGGATTTCCCTCCCTCGGCTAGAGCTACACCATCCTGGACTTAATCATGGACATGAACGGGCTGTATCTGACAACAGAAGGAAACCTTGCACATTTCTTGCGTTGACTTCCTACTACTGAAGGATGCATCAGGAATGCACGTTCAGATTGATGGTTTGGATATGGCTTATTACATGGTGGTTTATGTGTTCAGATTCCTGTACATCTCCCATGTTTCCTGGAAGAAAATGTCAATGTACTTTTGGTCCAACATACTGTAAATATTTTTATGGTTGCACTGTACTACAACCCAGACTTCCTGAAACACTGTTTCATGTAGAAAGACATGTGATGTGCTATAATCCAATATTTGAAATCAGTTCCAGAACTGTTTCCACAAACACTCCATAAACAACTGGAACGCCCACACATAAAAAAAATAAATAGCAATGTATCTTGTAGTGAAGATCAGGAAATATCTATTAAAAGGGTAACATGTCATGTTTTTTGCATATTTGAAAAATATGTCAGCAGACAGAATTATGTCTGTTTAACATAAACTAAATGTAAGCTATTCAAAAGCAAGGTAACTGCTCATCTTTGATCACAGAATACTTCTCTAAAATTCTAGTGAACTCAGTCATTCAGTTGGGGCAAATCGTATTTCTTGCAGTTTCAAACAACTAATCCATTATTGCAGAAAATGCTCAAATACAAACACTGAGCCATGCATTCATAACTTTAATCATTCACAAATCCTAAATAAAGAAATGCCTTCAAGCCAGAACCCCGTGCCATCAAATTAAACACAAAAGGGCAAGCATGCATTGTCCAAAGAGATGCAGAAGATGTGATCCCTGAGAGAAAAAGAAATTATTGAGATTCTGTCCAAATCAATCACTTGTAAAACAAAGCATTGCTTCACTGAAGACAAACCGCAGTTGACTGCACTTACCCAAAATACACGACAAACCTTTCTGTCTCTACCCTGTCAACACAGAAAGAAAGAAAAAGGGGATGGGGGAAGGAAAGTGCCACTTGCTAGAATTTCAATACTAATAATTTTAGAAAAGAAGAATAATAATTACAAAACAAACAAACAACCCACAAAGCTTCCTTTTTCCTTTCCAAATTCTTATAATGTTCATTTTATGGGAACCCTACTTGCTTGGCATTCTCTTGCTGACAAATGCTAGCAAGTGGGCAACTCCCACTTAGGAGAAATGACCCCATGACCAATTCAGGATGTCAAGACCCATTCATCGTACACCCTACCAAGCCCTTGTCCAAGGGCTCATTTACTGCCAGCCTCTGTGCCTGCTCACAACTGCATCAGCAGCCCACACTTATAAACAGACCTTCATAAAAAAAAAAAAAAAAGAAAAAAAAACCAAAGAAAATCTACATGTTTCCATGGTATTTCATCAACCTGCCAAAGTAATAATAAAAAGAGATAAGCACAGTGGGACCTATAACAGATACATATCAAAAACTATTTTGGCACAAAGTTACATCAAATTTCATTTTTGACAATTTTTCAGTTAACCAGATTACCAAAGTAAAACACCAACACAAAATTATACAAAAATACAAGAATAAGAAAAGTGTATTTGGTAACCTCTTAATTGGTTCTGTTTTGGCCAAGCACCTATAACAAAACTACCATATCAAATCAGATGAAAGGGCAGTATTATTCTACAATGGCAATCACGCAATTTGACTTTCTTAATCTAAAATAAATATATGTTAAATATAAACCTGCACTTCCCATCAAAATACCATAAACAGATTACCACAGCATTTACAAAGTGAAATTCTGACTTCACTAATCTCATAAAGAACTCGGGTTCCGTATTCAACAGAGATAAGAGTTCATTCAAAAGTCTGAGAAAATAAAGCAAATACACCTGCGGCTACATTTTTCTAAATAGGAGATCTGAATTAATAGAAATTTCTCATTGATTTCCAGTGAAGCTAGATCTTAAATACTATATATTAAGGCATTCTCCCTTCCTTCAGAAATGTACGCAAAAGTGTTCCAGAACCATCAAAGCATTAATACAACGAAAAGCTCATGGGGAAAATTCCGATGCTGAAATTCAATTATATCATTAAGCTGTTGATAATACAATTTTCAACAGAGAATACAAATGAACTATTACGTTAAGTAAGGTTTTTGTACATATGTACAAGCTTAAGTAGTTAAGACATAATCACCAAAAGAGAAAGGGTGTGCCAGAAATACAATCTTTCAGCTTCATGAAGTTACACTGCATGAGTCCAAACACGGCACAGACAAAAACAGTCCTCTGTTAAGGTGATTAGTACTACAGTCTTACATTAAATTGTCACGCACAATGGCAGCACTGCAGAAATCCAGAGGGTAGGAGAAATGAAACAATTCACAAAGTAGCATGAGGTGTGCACCTTGTGCATCTCCGGGTGTTCTTTGAAAGGACTAAGACTGGAAATACTTCATTACTTTTAAACAGCCACAGTGGAAGTCAGATCAGCATCTAGAGAACCTGCAGGTCAGAAAGCAACTATGTAGCTTCAGCCCATCCACTGCTAAAGGAAACCATTGTTCTGGAGATTTCTCCACCCAAGTCCTATTTTCAACACTAGGATCAATGATTGGCTGGCTGAGTGATCTGACCATGTTTTCTCTGCCTGACTGGCCAGATTGCTCTCTCTACTCTGACATAGTGAATGTTGGTTACTATTCAAAAAAGGCATAAAACAGCCTGTGCAAAAATGGAGTAGAAACACCTAGGCTTAGGCTTCTAACTGCCAGCTGCTGTTACATGAGCAACGAACCATGTACACAATCGGATCCCTCGTGTCTACAGCCTAAGGTACACACATACAAACTCTCATGCATCCCTGGACCAGGACGCACCAGGTGACCTTCTGGCTTGACTTTGGATTTGTCTCCTCGCTGTGGCCCTGCCTGCTAATTGCTGGGCTGTGACTGACCCCAGTGACCATCATCCAGCCGAAACCTGGTATGTGCTCCTGGCTTGACCTGCCCCACCACCATGACCTTGCCTGATGCCCTGGACTCCAGGTTGCCCCCTGCAACCTGCTCCGTCCTGCTCTCCTGCATCGCTAGGGGCAGTGGGATGGGCCCCCGCCTATCCAGCTGTGTCATCAGGCTGGACTTCTGGCTCTACACCACCACACTGCCTGCAGGCCACCAGCCATCAGCTCTTGCTACGTGCCCTGACAATGTCCAGCATTCATGTAGTCCTTTCATCACAGAGTAAAGATGTCTAAACTGCCATGGAGAGCACAGGATCAGTCCAGTCCAGTTTCAGAACTTGTATGTGAAACCAACTCTTTAGGCACTCCTGTAATAGCGGTGTGGAAACAGAAAAAAATAGCTATTCAGAACCTCACAAACTCATGGTTTGCCCTTGTGGGGGCATTCGGAAGTAATGAAAAAAGTTAAAACAGCTCCTTGAACACAATTGCTTAGCCATACCAAGGATCTTCAGCTACTAGAAAGACCACTTGACCAGGAGTAAGGAGGTCACTCTCACTGGGAAAGCCACTTCCCTGTCTTTCTCCTCAGCTTAACTTTTTCTGTAAAATGGCTGTCTGTGGACATGAAGATTCATTTTATCACAGAGGACCAGTGCTGGCAGTGTTTATGATGCTAATGTAAGAAACACAATCTCAAACAGTGTAACTGTGTTTTCTGTGATTAAACAGCTGTAAAAAAACCACTTCCCATACAACAAATCTCATGGGAAATGACCTGTCAGTAGGGAAATTCTTTCCTTAAAAAAAAAAAAAATTATTTAGCAAGAACTACAGATTAATTAGGACAATTTAACTCAAGCTTCAAAATGTTTCTTGCCCTTTTTTAAAAGCGTACTGCTACAAAATAGCAGAAAGAAGACGCTTGACCGAGTTTAAAGTAACATGGCAATTTCAATGTTGTTATGAACTAAACACCACTGCAAATAAAATAATAATTATTAAGAGATCCAACGTGGTCAAATTTGATTGCTCTGGACCAAGAATTGGACTTTTGCAGAAAGTGAACGTTTCAAAAGGCACCTGAGAAACTGAACTGTAACCCTGAACCTGCATTGCTATTACTCACTTCCCTAAAAAACTTTCTTTTCTATCAAGGTATCTCAGAAAAGGCACGTTCAGATTGCCTGTGGAATGTTACTCACTTTGCTTCCTAGATTTGCAGTCAGTGTTCACCCCTTCTTCAAGAATTATCTTTCACAGAATTATCTACTGATTTAATTTTTATTTAAAGAACAGTATTAAAATAGGATTTGCTACATTATTTTCCACAGTGCTTTTCATCAGAGGGAACACCTTATCTCCAGTTTTAATCCACAAATTATTTGATTTTGGAGGATATTTTAAATTTTGTTATTCATAGCAGGAGATATATGGTGCTATTATTTTGAAAAGAAATAAAAGATAGCAGTACGTGTCCAGTAGCACTTATTTTAATATTCTGCTACTATTTTCAAATAACTTTTTCCCCATCAAAACAAAGTCTGACCAAACCCCTGAAGAAAAAGCCAATATTTTACAAAGAAAGAGTTAATTTATATAGCATCACATGTATTACTTAATGGAAAAATTACTAAAAATAGTAACAAAGATAAATAGTTTTGAAACAGATGCTAACTACAGGAAATCACCTAGTTGGGAGAAAATCCCAGCTCCATTAAACAGTATATTAGTGTTTCTGTGCATGCAAATGCAGAGAGCAACCCCCAATACATGAACATTACTTGAGCCCTGAGTCAAGGACCATACATAGTATGCAGTGCTTTAAATAGTCCTTCTGTGATGTGGGAAAATCACCTTGGGGGAGGAATTAGAGAAAATCTGGGTCCTAACAGAAGCATAGTATTACAGAAAGCTTTTTTAGGGTAAAATACAGCTATTACCCTCAGGGTGGTTGGCATGCACGGAGCCTACATCCTCACAGTTCCCTAAGCAGCACAGCCTGCCAGCTCAGCACATGCTGATGGGAGTGATGGAGGATGGAGCAGAGTGGAGACCCCACGGCCAGGCTCTGTTGTGCTCCCTGCGGGAACGGGAACTCGATGGCACCACACAGCTGATCAGCTGCACAGCAGTTGTCACATGAAGGATCCATGAGATGTCTGTGGCTGAGCCAACCATTGCGGCAAAATTACTTTCCTCAGGTGAAAAAAACTCATCGTAACACTAACGCACAGCTCCATCTCAAAGCTACCTGCCTACAAGGTACTACTACACCTCGCTGGGCACACAATACCAGTTAGTAACAACAATACATATGACTGGAGTCACCCAAGCTCCACCTAAATGTGATGGAAATGGACTGGTCCTGGAATGAAATAAGTCCAGGGAGTTGTGTAAACTCACGGATTACTCAACTCTGGTTCAGTGCTCACAAAGCTAGGTCAATCTGACCCACTCTGAAGTTGTTATGAATGAAGGGACTTCTAACCAAGGGAGTCAGCCTTGGGGAGCATGAGAACAGATAGTGAAAAGAGCACCATTACCTAAGTTACACAGAAAGAAGCCTTCAAGTGAGGAAAGTTCTGGCTATGAGAGGAAACAGGATAAGGTGTTGGCAATCCACTGACATCAACAGAAAATAGGACAAAGATAATAGTGATAGTGGGAGATCACAACCTCCAACTCAAATAGCATTCCTGAAAGAGGGCAAAATCCCGCTTGAGGAGCATGTGTAGTCAGCAGAGAACTTCAGTGGTGCTGTCTGAGGATGCATACTAATTTGCATTAGAAGCAAGAAACTTCTAACCAATATTGTGTATCATAATGAATATGCAATGTACTATGAAGTATAAGAAGTGGACAGATGAGGGGGGTAACATTCCATCATAACTTCTGGGGTCAGGCGACAGGCTGAACCTGTCTTCTCCCCCGATAGGGATGCCTATTGGGTAAGAACTGTGACTTATGTATGCTAAATAACTAACTCATTCTAGCTGACATTAGTAATTAAGGTTTTGGTTGTATATAGTTTAGTAGTGTATCATTTCAATCAGATAGTCCCCATCACCGCCAATCATGAATCTTAACTTGTCATAATTTTATAATAAAGAGTGTTATTCTGTAAACTGTTAGTGCGAGTCTTCTGTGGGCACTAGCAGTTGCTGGCAGCGGGTAACACATTCATATAAAGCGGGCAGACCTGCTGAGAGGTCCCCCTGGTGCGGCTGGTGTGCCTCCCTGAACAAGGCAGTCGAATTGCCTTTCGATCCAGTGGGACTGGTCAGTGAAGGGTCCTTGTAACGGGACGCTGACAGACCGGTGGGGCACAAGGGTCTTGGCTTTCCTGGGGCACTAACAGACAGTTCCAACACCTGGGGTTGGGAGGATTCCCCCCTGCCTTGCCCCGCTTTTCACGTGACATACGATTTGCTAACTTTTTGTCATGAAGTATCCTCTTAAGCACAAGAATGTTTAAAAACTCCCAGACATTTCACAATTTAAAACAGTTAAACCTATGTTTTACATTCTGATTTTTTTAAAAATCTATTTTCTAAGTTTACTCAAGACAGAATTTCAGCCTATGGAAATGTGTCTTGCATCACAGAAACCACCAGAATATAGAAAATCCCACGTTACATTGCTTCGATTTTGCTTTGTTATATATAGCAGATGAGATTTAGGTCACAACAGACATACGTGAATCTGTTCTGGCATCCTAAATTATATGAGTCATGACTCAAAAATTGAGCATAAGGACTATTTAAACAGTCACCTATTCATGGATTACCACTTTCACAAATAAAAATAAACCTATCAGTGTACTGCTGTTCCCAGACCCTGAAGTCCCTAAGTTCTCACTCTCAGTACCATTCATTTAAGAGTGCAAACACAACCCGTGTGCCCTGGAGGTCCTGGCTTACTGACAGGGTGACAACTGCCAGTAGGAGAATACGTTGTGCAGAAGGAAAAAAAAAAATCAGATTTTTAAGAAGCTGGGTTCTGTTTGTGCTTACCAGGTAAAATGAACAGCCCTAGTATGTATATATGCTTTCACAAAGCATACACACAGTTTCCATGGCCTGTTACACCTACAGTCATCAAGAAGACCAAGGCCTTTTTTTTCTCATACAGATTTCACTACAGACATCTGGCTTTATTTATGTTTGGTCTCCATTCAGGCCTATTTAGATATGGGCAGTCATTCAACCTGAAGCTGCTCCTAAAAAAAGAAAACACGAAGAAGCTTCAGCAGGTACAGGATTGTCTTGCTTCTTTATTACTCATTTGTTTTCTTAGGAAGCATATTCTTCATTAAATACACTGGCCTTCATTTTCTGGACAGTATTCAGAGTTATTTTTAATATCTATGGCCTATGGACAGAGGCCATAAAGCAAGGAAGGAAAATATTATTTTTAATGGCTTAGAAAGTGTATTTTATAGTTATGGATGCAATCAAAGCTTGTTTAAAATGTAAAGTGCCTTAACAACACCGCTGAGTTGTAAATAATACATCCTTGTTAGAACTAATTATTTTTATTATTTTACCCATGCTATTACTAATTGCAATAAATAGAATGCTTATGAACATAGTTCTATGTCTATAGTTTCATTAAAGTTCTTACATGCTCTATTTTGCTACTGACTTATGCTAAATTTATAGAACAGTACAAGCACATCCACAGCACAGTGCATCTTTGTTTTCATGCTAATTCACTACTGCTGTGAGGTGCTGGCTGCCAGCCTTGGAAACTAACATCTTCTGTTCATCCAGAAAACACAAACTATGCAGAAAGCAATACCACAAGGTTACACACATAACCCTGCCAGTATCCTTCAACCTTGATTTGAAGAGTCATCTCCAGTACTGAATGGATATCTTTGCAGTCATCTCATTCTTGGCTTCTGCTAATGTTCAAGTTGCCAAATTTCACTCATAGCCTTTAGCGAGACTATCCATGTCTAAAGAAAAGTTCAGATTTTACCTCCTCTTCGTTTTTACTTCTTTTTCCAGGCCAGACCACCTGTTCCTTACTTCACCCTCTGACATTGCCAAGTGTGGGAAACCTGCTTACTGCTGGCACACTTTTTACCAACCACTTCATGATCAGCAGAACCTACTACTCCCACTACACACAGTAAAAGCAGAACAGTGGTTACGTTTGTTCAACTGCCAGTTCAATCTTTACTGCACCACCATTTTCAAGGCACAGTCTAGGGTTACTACTCAGAATAAGTGCCAGGAAGCTCTAGTTACACACCTCTGGAGAGCTGTCAGAACTTAAACATTTAGTATTTTATGCTTTCTACTTCCTCTACTTGCTTGTTTCCTAACCTTCCAATTTGATTTTCTGGCCACCTTACATAACTTCTTCACAACTTCTATCACCATTTCTAATCTGAGTTTCCTGCTTTGTGCCAGAGACTCTAATCAATTCCTTGAGACAAACCAGTTTCATCCACAGGACGGAAAGCAGAGAACTTTTTCAGTACTCTCCATTTGTTTTTGTCTTGAACAGGACTGTGTTTTCAAGGCAGTGGGTAGCCAAGGTAGAATGAAATAACTCATTCTGCAGTAGATGCATCCACCAGCCAGCTTCTACAGAAGCTGGACAACCCTGCAGTGGAGGAACATCTTTCCCTGTGTGACAGAATGATGTTCAAAAAGCAGGCTTTCCAAAACAGCATCAGCAACAGCTTGAACAGCTGGTTGCTGGTTTTGCTAGTATGTAATCAACATGGGTGTCCAGTGTTGAAGTTCTCAAGGGCTAGTCTGCACTTCCTATGTAGGCCAAGAACACTTCTGCATAAGGTAAGGACGGTGTAAGTAGTAGATGTTCAATGTGGATGTGGAAGCTGGCAGGCACCTATTAGTATGTTCCCAGAAAAAGTGGGAAAATGGACCTTAGACTAACAGGAGGTAGTAGAAGTGAGGTTATTTCTAAACTATATATGCAACTGAGTTGTTGTAAGCAGGACACAATACATAGCCAAGATTCTCCTGCTAGTAAATCAAAAAGAGAATACATTCCTGGACATGAACTAATTCAAGTATTCAGAGTAGTGTTCACATGCAGATAATAGTATCTCCTGAAGGTCCCTCACAGCCTTAATTATCCTATAATCCCGATCTCACACAAAAGGGAGACTACAACACTGTGCTTCAGAAACACTATTGCTCTCTTTATAGCTGAAGTGTGTGGTAGTGGTCACACTGGGCCATTTTGGAACCCAGGAGTTGCGATGGAAGTATCTAATTATTAAGAGCAAGCAATATGGAACTCATAGGTCAAACAAATAAAAATCTGATCTAATTCTGCAATGACACATAGCTATAATCCTATTTTGGACTGAAACAGTTATTGCTTTCTACACTTCACTACAGTTTTCTTCATTATCTCACTAAATATTACTTTTCTGAAAAGATATGTGTTATGTGCTATAACTAAAGATCAAAGCAGAAGTAACTTTCTACATAGCATACATTACTTTCATCAAAATATAAACAAAACTAAGTCATTAAATGATAAATACAACACAGCTTCTTACATTGATCTCCAGTCAAAGAAGAATCCATACACAGTCTGAATAAAGGACCTAATATTCCTTCAGGCACCTATCGACCCAATACAGCCAACACAACCTAATTAATACTGTGCTAATTTGTTATATATAAATTGAGTATTTCAACTGATACAATGTATAAAGATTTGGGTACAATACCTGTCCAAAGTTAATAACACAGTTTCATTCATTTCAGGTATATCATCAGCTTTAATAGTAATGTTGATTGTGGTATCACTTTGCCCAGATAAGAAAACAACAGAGCCATTAAAAGGACTTATATCATCATGTGTTACTGCCTTTTGATTGACACCAGAGGGTTTCAAACTCCAAAACACGGTTGCTTGACCATCAGTCCCATCTCGATGCAATGCAATGGAAACCTATGAAACACATGAGTTTGTTGTGATTTGTAAAACTATATACAGAAACAATTACTCCCTTTCAAATTGCTATTTGAGTATGAACCTCAAAATATCCAGCTTGGTTTTTTATTCATACTGATGTATAAGACATGAAATCAAAGACAATATTATGAACAAAAATATGTATTGAATCTTATCCTTTTAACCATTTATCAGTTGTATACTTAGTGGAGATGGCAGATCATTAATATGACAAATCACTAAGGAACTATGAACACAAAAAGCCTGGTATGACTGATATAATCAGTGCCCACCCCACCAAGACACAAGCTAGGTTTTAGATATGACTACCATAATTTTACTTTGGTTGTTATAGTACAGTGGCGACCTGTACTCTGCTTAAGGAAATTAGCAGTTTTAATCTGAGAATCAGAAACAAGTTATCTGATTCAGGATTTGTGGGAAAATTTCAGTGAAGATAACCAGAGAAAAAAGGGAAAATGTATGAAAAAAAATTTTTTTAAATCTTTCTTCAGCTGGGACTACAGCACTCAGATGGATGGCAATGCTTTTGAAAATACTCCTTTGGGTTCCCAGAAAGCTAAAAAGTGTAATTGTTGGAAAACACACCCAGTGAGCCAAATTTTTTGTTTGCATGTAAGTCAGTCGACTATAAGATGCACAGAGATTTTGAGGAAATTTAGAAGCAATATCAGTCCCACTTTATGTTACTACCTTTGTCGTGGGTGAGACAGATTAAATCTGTCTGCAGTATCTTCTGTGTGAACATCAAGACCTAATCAGTTGTAGATGCTTACAGAGAAAGCAAAGATCAACCTCATTTTTCTGATAATGACTAATATTGTTTCAGACCTTAATTTTACAAGCATGTGGGGTTTTGGGGGTGGAGGTGGGGGTTGTTGTTTGTTTGTGTTTTAAGCAGGGGAATATGTGGGATCAGGCAGTACTTTAGAGGAAGGACTTTTCTCACATTAACTTCCAATTTTATCCTGAATATAGCAAACTTTGCTTTTACCATACAAAGGGACAATATAAAAAGGTTTACTTACCACTGTAGCGGGGGAATCTTCTGGCTCAGAAATAATAATTGGAAGATTACTAGTAAAGCCTATTTCTCCATTTGCAATATCTGGAGTGATCCTCAGAGAAATATTTCGAATCTCGCCTAATCTAGGACTCAGAGGTGGGACTAGAGGAATCCTATCCACCAGCTCAACTTTTTCCAGCTGTAGGAAAAAGAAAGAAAAAATTGAGAAACAAAAGCCTTAGTACCAATTCTGACATTTCAGAGTAAGTTCCATACACAGGGAGCAAAATATCTCCAGAAGAAATTTCTCTTACAGGCAATGAAAATGTATAAGATGTTGCATCAAAGAAATTAAGTGCATATCTGGCAGCAGAATGGTATACCTCTCAGACAAATCATGTTTGTATACACAGCTAAATGTTTGTAGTGGGACAATGAATCTTCTAGATCGGTTGATTCATTACTAGACCTATGAATAACAGTATTGATTTGACAAGTGGCCCAGGTATCATTCAAACTTCATTTTTTGTGTCATGCATTGATAAAGATCTGCTGAAGTCACTCGAACCAGAAGCCAAAGAATGATCCAATCTTCTTTCCTCTCTCATACAACTTCAAGGACTTCACTGTTTGTAATAACTAATACATTAGAATTGCACTCAGAATTGAAAATCAGTACAGTATTTCAAAACTGTATTCTCCTCTTGTGTTAACAAATTTCTGATTTTTATTTATACTAAGAAATAGGAAAACATTTACCCTTTCTTTGAAAAAGAGATGTCAGTCACTAAACCCAGCAGCAGTACTGACACAGTAAGGAAAGCAGGACTTGGCTGTTTAAATATTTCTTTCAAATACAATTTATACCATGTGATTCTGTCTACAATCATCATTATAATAACTGTATCCATAACTGATTTGCATATATTTCTGCAAACATTCTGCTAGTGCATGAACCACCAATGACAACCACCTTTTAATTCCCACAAGAATGTTTTTGGCTTGGAGTTAACAGATGTTATCATATATGAAGGTTTTATTGGAGGACGGAGAAGTGGCCTTATTTAAATCCTTATAGTGATTGTGAATCACTATTTCAGCTGATGAGTTTTAAATCCCTTCAATTCTTAAAACCAATATATACAAAATACTTGGGCTGTAACACACTTTGTTCTGCCATTGGTTGGGTAACACACAAAAATATTCATGCACATTTTATTTGATGACAGATGGAACTGTTCTACAAATACTGTATTCAGTAACTGATTCTCAACCATACCAGCTAGTTATTGAGAGTCTGAGGAAGAGATGGTGGGGCTGTTTGTTTTGCTTGTTTTCTAAACTTTCTTTTAAAGTAGCCCCTGGTCCTGCAATTAACAGTGTGGAGGTGGTACACTGTGTGGTTGTTAGCTCAGTAAAGTTTCTGAAATACCACACAGCTGAAACAATTCACCTTAAGTGCTTCTGATCCTGGATAGTAACTTTGAGATTAAAGTAATAATTAATGAAGAACCGATTATTTATTTATTTATTTATTTTTAGTTTGGTGTTCCCTTTTAAAGCAAATAAGCTCACAAGGAAGAAAAAAAAAAAAGAAAGCACTGTGAATTGAATAATAAAGACCAGTTTTTTATTAAATTAGTTAATCTTCCTATCTGTACCAAAACCTGCTCCTCAGACTACAGTAGGTTACTTAATTGAAGATGTCACTAAAGAATGTTAATCTCACTTCTCCAGTTCCTCTATCCATTCTCTACTTGTGTTTAAGCTTCATTTCCTCCTCCACTCCTCCTCCCCTGATTCCTGAGTTGATCCTTTATTGTGCCTAGTACAAACTCTGTAATCTTCTCATTCTAAACATGTTCACTGAGATTATCATTTATTCACAATGTGGAAGGATTGTCATAGTGATAAATAGGGGTATTTTTCTTCCTTCTCTAAATGAATGATTTGTGCTGGAAAGCCCCCTGATTTTGTTTATTCAAACAAAAAGATTTTTATGGTTCACGGAGAAAGTATAGAACATGCACCCCCTGCCTCCCTGGAATCCGCAGTTTGAAAAGCCAGGCAAAGTTCCTGCATTCTGAAATACTTACCATGTGTGTGTCTTCTCCATAGTCCACACTGCAATGTTATTTATAATGTATCGTTTAAAAGCGGCTTGGAATTTGATATCTCAATTCTTCTGTAGATCTTTCAGATTTCGTGCAAATGTAAAACATATTAACCTATTCTAGCACTCCAGAATGCAATTCCCTATTTAACTGTGAATGCAAAAAAAATGGCATACTAGCAAAGCAGTAAGATAGTTCTCGCAATGAACTTTCTTCACCTTTTTTTTTTTTTTTTTTTAAGAGAATGTTGGGGGAAGGAGGTGGAGGGAGCAAACCTTTTCAGGGTACCAGGAGTAATTAAAACATCTTCAGTAGGCTGTAAGTTAGACAAAACCTTGCAAATTTTTAATCTACAGATTTAATATCAACATCTTAATTTGAAAACTCTAAAGACCTCTGACTTAAAATGAAAAGATTAAAAAGAACTAAGAAATGCCTCTCTGGTTTGTGCTTTGGATGTGCCAATTCATCCCTTTTTCTGTGTATTAAGATTGTTAGCTGGGTTCATCATCCCAGATGACCAGAGTGCAATAGCTAACCATAGGAAGTAGAGATTGTGGGGTAGTCTTAACTGCAGGTGAGAAAATAAGTATAACCTATAGTAATTACTATGCCCATGATCTTCAACAGTAGTATGTCTGAACAATAAATTGGGTTTTCTCCAGTGAAAAATCAAAGCCTTCATTAGAAAGTGGAAATGCTTTCTTTAAACATTTTTGCTGAAAATCCAGTTTTCTGTCAAAAATACAGCTTTAATGAATTTTATGAGCCAATTTTAATTATCAATAACAGAAGTTCCCTTCTTACAAATTCAAACAGAAAAAAAGATGAGAAGACCCAAAAAAGCATATACAGAGAAAACTGGCAAAAATACTTTTCAAGTTCTCTGGACAACTTTATAGATAAATTAGATATAAGACAAGGTTGAGTATTTTTATTTTCTATTTACTTACGTGTAAATTATAGAATTTGTCATGCTTATGAAATTTAATGTTAAGAGCATTAATTTGGTTAAATTGAAAGGCAGACAGAGAAACATACCTCCAAAGGTAACTAACTTCTGCAACATTGATCTGGTTTTGTTAAATTATATTATTAATACCTGAATCCTGTTACAGCAGTCTATCTTTATAAAATGGTGTAATAATAAATAATTATCAGGAATAAAGCTCTTTGCAGCATATTAGTGGAAGCTGTCTCTAAATAAGAAATTTTTCTTAGCTACACAGCTAATAACTTTTTTTCCTTTTTTTAACAGGTAGGATCATTTAAATTATGTTAAAAGGGAAGGAGCCATTACTAAATTATATCTTTTATATTACAGAGGCTAAAAAACCACTCCAAAATAGAAATGAGATACCTGTACGAGGAAATGAGCACCATTTTGAAGAAATGCATCACTTCTTATTGGTATATTTAAAGTATCTTGTGTTTTTCCTTCTGGAAACATGAGAACGCTTCTTCTAGACATATTCAGAATGCCATCTTTCGCTCTCTCAGGATCCAGAGGTCCAGCAGGAATATACAGTGCAGTATAAACCAACTGCACGTCTCCAACTGTTCCTCTCTCCCTTGCAAAACTCAAGGATAAAAAGCGCCCCGTGGGATTACTTTCAATCTTCTGATTCTCCAAAGGATAAAATTTTATTAGGCCATAAACATCATCACTGTCCTGAATGTAAAACAGAAGCTGCAAAATAGAAAACAGGAACACTTACTCTATGCTAAAGTTACTATAAACCATAGTTTTCACGCCTTCACAAAAGCATGTCCTGACTGTCACCATACATTTTTCTCCTTAGTGAATTGGCACCCAAGAAAGAAATCAGATTGACAGCCCCAAAGTATGCTTTGTACACATGCAGCACAACACTGACCGTGGCAACTTTCCCACTATGCATCATCCATGTGCCAGAATGAGCTCTGAATCACTGATTTTTTGGTTCAGCAGCCAAACTGAATAATTTCAAAATGTTTCAGATTGTGAAAAATTTCATTTTATTCACAAGGTTCATTCCAACCACTTTTGAGAGTGACAAAATAGGCACTTGAGTCACAAAACTGTCAGCAATGCTAGCCACCCTTTATTTAACAGTTCAGAGGTTACCGTCTTAGCCACCAACCCCTCCCCTCTTGAAGCTGTTACTCCGTGTAAAACATTCAAATCACCATTTAGACAGCAAATGAGCAAGTGAAAATAATTTTCCTGCCTTCTGTTAGCAAGCAGTCACTCAAGACAGCATTTATGCAATGCCAGGTATGTTGAAAATCATGTAAGCTGAATGCTACCACATTAAAAAGGTCTGGGTTTGCATACTATATTAAGCCAAGTACTTTGGATACGGCTTTATATACTAAGATTACATTAAGGATTGATTTGTTTGATTTATATGCAAGCCCAAACCCTTTAGCCAGTTTAGCCCATCAATGGATGTTACCAAAACTGGTAAAGCCTCCAGTTATTACCTATTATTACCTTCCCCAAAAGAATTTTAAAAGCAAACTTACCTCAGATGGTTCACTGACTTCTGCACCTCCCTGTATTGTGTGAGCTAAGAGTTTCAGAAGATAGGGTTCTGCCTCTTCTGGTATGTCATCACTGATAATGTTCAGAGGAAGTGTTACCAGCATCTGCCCTTGATCAAAACATATCTCCCCTGTCTCTGGAACGAGGTCGGCAGTCACGGGTGAGGGATCACTGCTGTTTCGGATTATAACCCAGGTAACAGAAACATTTCCATGTGTTCCACCATTTCTTACAATTGTGATCCCTTCAAACCTACAATTTTGAATGAAAATAAAAATCCACAATATGACATTATAATTAATATTGGCTTGCTTAGTTATCAATCCCCTGAAGGATTTACACTGACTTAAGCGGAATAAATGTTAACTGCTGCAACTGACATTCGAGTCAGTGCTTAAAGCCTGTGAAATCATAACACAAATGTAAGACTTTGAGTGCTTATTCATGAGCTCTGTGTCTAAAGATACTTGTTAGAACTTTGTTTACATCAAGAAAGGTACTAAGACGTGGAGGCTTGCAATGTTTGACATTTGTCTCAAGAAATACGTGTCAAATCTCAGAAATCTTTTTCACTATTAAATTTCTGCACCCTTTTAAAAACTGCTTCAAAATAGAGTTGTCAGACAAGTATTTAAATAATGATTCTGAATTAACTGCTTGCCTCTGTACTAAAATATTAAGGTACTGGAAATGCCATGTTTCCTGCATATGACAAGAACATGACTGTAACAAAAAGTCTAGGAATCATGACTTAGAATAATCTAGAAAGCAACGTTAATTTCTTTACTGTGTATAAGAAAGAAAGATGAATACTGAAATGCTGGACTCTACATACTATAAAATATTCTTTCAAATTGTTCACAGTATGATAGCTTAATGATGATCTGGGGATAAACTATCATCAGTAGATAGCAGCAGACATTTTTAATGAGACTGTCAATACTGTGTATCAATCCTGCCTGTAAAATTTGTACAGAGCTTTGATTTTAATCTCTATGTAAAACTACAAATATTTAACTTATTTTTATTAGGTATTTCACAGGAGACACTCAACACGTTTGATGGGCTTTTCTTAACTAAAGACTGATTTTCTATATCGTAAATACAAAGATTAGCACAAAAGCAAGCCAGAAATCTATTTCCCACTTGGACGAACTGGTGTGTGGAATATCATGGCCTCACCGATCCTGCCTTTAGATTAAGGTTTTTCAGTATTCTGATGATGTGGTTAAACTTACATCTTTTACATACAGTTCATAAATACTGAAATACTTCCTGTATAATTAGACATTCCCACTTCCTTGAAATCTTTGTAGATACAGTTGATAATAATAAAACACTAACTGATTTCTTCATTATATTTTCAGTAGTGATTTTATAATTACTTTCAATGAAACCCTAAGGATGCTTAATAATGCCAAAAACTGACCAGATACTAGATTTGAAGATCTGTAGTACCTTGAAATTTGGTCTTCATCGATGATAACCGTCTGAGCAAACAGGATACTGTTTATTGATAGTACTCCATAGGGTTTATCATTTGGTTGGATGGTGAAATGAACAATAGATGGATTAACCAAAACAGCATCTCCCTGCAACGTGTCCTTAAGAAGTATAATCTGAAAGGTTTCAGCAATTTCTGGTATGGCATCATCAAGGATCTTAAATTTCATGTACGCTTCATGAACTAGAGGTGGGAAAATGATAGTTGTATTTGGCTGTAGATCTAGGAAGTCTACATTAAGCTGTGCATGTGCTGTTAAATTCCCAGTTATGATGGCATAACTGACAGAGACTTCATCTTCATCAGGTCCAATTAATTTTCCACTGACATCCTTACCACGAACCACTTGAATTGTTACCACATCAGCCTCCTCTGGCACCATATAAGCACTCTGAACAAAACGCACAGGACTGTCATTTTTCTTAATATTAATTTGAACAGAATTTCTTGTGTGGTTGATTTCAGCTCCTCCCTCCACGCTCTTCAGATGAACACAAAACAATTCATCATTTTCAGGTACCTGGAAAAACAATATTAGCAACTGGGTGTAAGTCAAATTTCAAATACATGCAGAACACTTACTGAGAAATACATTTTGCAGAAAAAGGAAATAATACAAACTTTACAGCTCATTTCATATTAAAATAAACAGGAGATAAGTATTGCTTTTAACTTTGGCTGAAAATCCTTTCTTATGATTGAATGCTTCAATTTTCTAAACCATCCTTCTGTGCTCTGGCAATGTGAGAAAGGGTGGAAAGCCAAACAAAAGCAAAACAAAAACTCAGCAAGAATCAGAAAAAGCTAGATCTTTCCAACTTGAGACTATGAGGAGATCCAAACTCTATTTCTGGAAGCCACCTCTATTTGGAAACAAATGTTCTTCCCAGTTATTTAGATATGCCTTGATTTTCTGATATTGGTACTGATTTACCTCTAAGCATGCCTGAGAAAATACAGGAACAACTTATGGTCACAACCTACCTTGGCCCATCCATTCCTATACAACTGGAAAAGGGTATATATTTCCTATGTTCTGACACACTCACACCCCCAGAGAAAATTTCCATTGCAAATCTGAGAAAGTGTTTTCTAGTGCTTAGCAACTAATTAGGCTTTGGCATTTCTACAAAATGACTGTTTGAAACTATATTTTAATCTTAGATATTTGTTCTCCAATATCTCATTCAGAGACAATAAAGAAAGGCTTATAAACTGTAAATTACAGAACTTAAGGATGAGATTTTTGCATCATGTTACTACATTTTATTCCATAAATCTTGATTTGCTAAACCTATTTAACTGAAAAATACAATTATTTTATTAATATATATGGGTAAAAAGTAATTATTAAAAACATATTCATGATCTTTACATCTCATTCCTGCTGTGGACTCCTGGAATCTAGTATTATTTGCTTCTGAGAGGAATTCCTGACAAAATTACTTTTTTTTTTACTAATGGTAATATTCTGTGATAAAATTGACAAATCCGTTTCATGTACTTTTGTTTACTGAACTAAAAAGATCTGAAAACCCTGCTGTCCAATATTTCTTCTCTTTCACACTCATTTGTTAATTGGCCACCCTCAGATCCTTTTCTAGAGCTAAGAGAGTGGGCGTGCAACTGCCTTTATAGCTGATGCCAATTCTGTCCCTTGTTTGGCTTGTGGCGCTTAAACTTGCATAATGCTGTTGACTAATGCAGGGGGGGTTTGTCAGCGTGAGATCTGGAACCTCTCAGTCACCTCCCTCCTATACTGAGATAAAACACAGTCATTTTACCTTATTAGAATAGATGTTAACTTACATTTTGTTTAGTTCACTAATTAATACATACCATCCTGCACCATAAAAATCTATATTTAAGAGACAGTCAAAAGGTATCCATATTTGTAGTTGTAATTTACATCTTGATGTGTCATATAGATGGGTTAATCTGGAGTTCTTAATGGCACCACGATTGACCAATTAAAAAAAAACAGTCAAACTTCAAAGACAACTGTATAAAGGATTTCCAGTGCTGCTTTGCCTCTTTCATCTTCTCTTAACAAAGCTTCCATTACTCCTCACTAAAAACGGAAATGTATCCAATAAAATTACAATAAATGTAGTGCTGTGAAGATCAGATCTGCGGTCCCCTACTTCTGTAGGGAAAAGGCTATCTAATTCAGAAAAATACTTGTTTCATGTTTTTTTCTAACTTCAGATCCTAAAAGCTCAAGCTAAGTTCTGAGAGTAACACTGGATTCTTGTGAATTCCATCATCATCATTACCATTAATAAAGGGTTTTTTACATAAAATTAACCTTTCATGTATGTCTGTGTAAGACTCACTGAGTGGACCTGCCACAGTTGTACAGATCAAACTATAAAACCAGAACTTTGAGCACATTTCTCAGAGGACAGAAAATCAAATCCTCCCAGGAAGCCTACCAATTACTTTCTTTGTATAAGTCACAGAATATTACATTTAATCTGAAGGAGATGCTTCTATATGCCAGTCTGTCACAGCCTCTTAACATTGAAAATATCAGAATAGATGTGGAAAACCACTTTTTAGAACTATGCAAAAAATTGCTTTAAAGTTGCCCACTTCTTAGACAGGCACTTTTTTGCTACCATTTTTTTCTTGTGAATTTCCTTATTAAGTTGTTCTGTATCATATGTACTTATTTTGGTTCCCCTATTTCCCCCTCATCTCATTATAAATTAAAATATAAACAAACCAGTAAAGCATAAGAAAAATTAAAATAATGACTTGAAAAGTGGAATAATGTTTTGTTTACTCTGAAACAGAAAGGCTTACAACATATGAACATTTTTTTTCAAAAACCAAACTAAAAATTGAAAATTTTCATCTATCACCTACTGTTCATGTTCTTCACAAGACTGCTTGTTTCTTTTAGGAATGTTACCTATTTTTTAGTATTATTAAAAATACGTTTCTACCTTGAAACACATCTATATAAAAACATACAAAATTTTTCAGCCTATTTTTTCCCTCTGAATATTCAATGTGTTATATTCTTTCTTTAGTGACAGACATGTCTGCTTTTCACGTAAGTGAGAGCCCATCGAGTTAACAAACAATAAACTAGATTCTTAAGCACTTGTGACTGAAGGCAGAGGAGCTGCACTGGGATCACTGAGGATGTAATCAAAAATGCATTATGTAAGCAATGTTATGATCAGGTTCCTTTTGCCTAAACAAATAATAAAGACAGAAAGGATAGCCTGAATTTGCAAGGCACACGATTAAGGAAAAGCAGAGCTCATTTAAATAGAAATACAAAAAAGTTAAATATAGACAGGACAGTCTAATAGGTAAACCTGCATCTCATTCAATACCACCACCCTTGGCCATACAACAAGGACCTCAGTATTCCATTTGGAAAAAAAAAGTATAGTGCTTCCCTGATTATTCATACATTTACACCAGAAGCACCTAACAGGTCTAGTCAGAGTGGCCAGAATATGTTCAGAAACTAAAAATATCCACTGATGACAATTAAAGAAGTAGCATTAGAAGGAGTAAAAATGAGAGTCCACACAGCCAAAATTTAACCTCACTTTATTAAAGCAAAAGCACTTTTAAACTTATTTAAACCAAGCATTTTTGTAACTTCTTACTCTAAGTCTTTTCAAAACAGCAGTTAACCTTCTACATATCCAAACCAAAAATGAAGACAGCTTGTTCTTACCTGATCATCAAGCACTGTTAAATTATAAATCAGCTTTGATGTCCCAGGGGTAAACGTAATATTTCCCCTAGCTGGACTTAAGTCTTCTTCAGCTGGGTTTGGTCCATCTTCTATCTGCAAAGAATTAATTTTTAGGATCATAAACATATAAAGCAGGAATATAAATCTAGTACAAGTGTAATAATAAATACCTTATGAAATGTGTAACTTACAACTATCTATTCAGTCATCTCCTGCTCATAGGCACACATCAAGCCTAAGGCATTCATCTGCTCTTTTTTGGCAGATGGAGTAAGTTAGACTAACCACTCTGATGAAATTACGTGTTGCCAGAAAAAGACGAAGAAAACTACTTCCATATAGGTCTGAAGACTCTTTAAAATCTACTGATGCACAACTGACTCTTCTACTAACAGAAAAGATATTAATTCTTACTTAATATAAATCACTAATATTTCATAATAAGTTCCAAGATAAAATAACAGCAGTTACTGGTTTTGTGTCCTTTCTATCTTGACTTGTGATGTTAAGGAAACTACAGTTAATACTGAAACCTAAAAGATTAGGAAGACCCTTAGCGGGAATAATTGTGTGTGTGTGTGTGTGTGTTTAAATCTTGCAAGTTTTTTTCAACATATGTATATAAACTACACTGTGAGATGGACCTGAATAATTGTGCAGATAGTAATATTTATTGGACTTTAAACCAAATATCTGCAATAAGTTACACATAGAATCTCATGCTGTACATTAACTATACATGCTGTATTGCTCATGCAATCAAATCCACTACAAATCTTTTGAGATTTTGACAGGTCTAGATTAAACACTTGATGACATTTTAGACCAGACAACTGATCAAGAAATATCCATATGAAAGAATTTACATGTAATTTTAAAGTATGTAATAGATTTAGAGCTAGATAGGGGGGGAAAACCAGCAAAAAAACAATAAAGGCAGTAACTTATTCACTTTCAAATCAAGTATACAGAAAATGGCCTAAATATTCAACATGAGTAATTTTCTGAAAGGCTTAAGTTTCTGGTAATTCAAACTGCCATCTTACAGATACAGAATTTCACAAAATACTGAGCTGTCACACAGGTTCCAAGTTGGCACAAGTATCAGAGTCACTCAGATGTTTATTTGTAAAATATAGATAAATTTTAAAGAAATATTAAATACATCTATTAGACAATTAATACACATTTTTTTCTAGTAATACCAACTAATGCTGCCTCAGATATCTTCCTAAATGACAGAGAATACTGTTTCCCCTAATATCTCTTAATTTTTTTTCACATTAAAGCCTGATAATTAAAATTTGTTCCATTTGACAGGAACTATCTTTCCATTTTATGAAACAGATTTAACAAATGTAGCCATAGGCATTTTGCCCCTCTTTCACTTCACTAAACACTTTGATAAGTTATGATTATCTCACGGTTTTATCCAACAGACTAATGTATGAAGTCTTTTTGATAAACTCACCTCAAAAGTTACGATGACCGTCCCGTAGGTTCCCCTCTCCCTAATTAAAGTGAGAGGCACAGATTCATTTCTGCCCCTGGGCTCATTCACTGTGATTAAGGCAGACTAATGAGGAAGAAAAGGGACAGGCAATCAGGCACAGATCAAATATCACAAGCAGAAGGAAGAAACTGTTACCATAGAAATACCAAACTCCCGCAGACAAGTTAATCCAATCTGCAAACCAGTCCACTTATGGCATACATCTCCTAGCAACCAATTAGTTCAGCTAATAAAAAGCTTGAAAGATTGCAGATAAAAAAAAAATGATCATAAGTTACGCAAGTAGTGTTTTGGAATTTTTTTATATAAATTAACATAGTCAATATACACAGCACTGGCAAATTAGCATTGTTATTTATAGGAGCTCCTAAAACCATTAAAAATAGTTTTTCTCCATTAAAAAGTAATTTATTAAATAACTAGCTATAAAGGGACTCTGTCTATCAAGCTATTGTAGCTGAAAGATTTCAAAGAACTACAGCAATTGAGGGAGCAGCATGGTTTAGTACGATGGTGCTAAAAATTTCTCACGTTCTTGTACTTTGTCAGGAAAGTCCTCTACAAAGATTACACTGCCATACTGCTGGCAGGAAGGCATAGTATCTCGTTCTGCTAACACAAACTCTGCATTACTGCAAATATCCTCCAACCACTTGAGTCACACCCTGTCTTGTCACAGAAAGTGTCATACAATGCATATTATCATGACACTGTTCTCTCAGCTTGAGAGTTAAGTATAAAATTGCTCACTGAAGATGGGAAAATCTATATATATTCTCAAGATTTCCAAATCTCATCTTTGACTTCCCTATGGTATTATTCCTCACTTCTTCCCTATTTGACATAGATCTCAACTTACAGATGAGGGGTGGTGGGACTGAACAACTTTTTATAAGTTTTGTATTTAAGATAAGCAACACATATTCATCCAAGTGTGAGGGTCTCAGGCTATGTCTCAACACAAAAAAAGCATATAGAAGTATTAAAGTTCTATATATGTATGAATTACACACATATGTATGAATTACCTCCAGAGTTGTTTTCAAAGATGTAATTCAGAATCAGTTTTCAAGGGATTCAGTTGAATAACTAAACAGCATCTTTGACAATTTCACCTTTATGTTTTCTAAAATTTTCATATATACCATATAAAAAGCCATACCATGTTAAAAGAAATTATTCCAAAGGCATTATCATTTGATAAGATTGTTACAGTGACAGATTTGGGTGAGCCAAGCTTTATTCCTGGAGATGGTTTCTAAAACAAAACAAAGTAAGCTGTTAAATATGGTGATGGGCAAAAAATACGCAATTTGATTTTACTGTCTTTTAAGAATAAATATTAGCTTATAAGAAATTGTATGTCTTTTTATTATATATTACAATGAAAAATTATTAAAAGCAACAGAATGCACAAAATAATTCTTAATTACTGAGGAAATACACTATGCAGTGTACAACAAAGTTCTTGAAACAAATTCTGTAAATGATTAATGATAATTTGGCAATTATTAAAGACACCATAGCAATGGGTACCTAGGTATAAAGCATGTAGCACTGTCAGGAACTCCAAAGTTGTTCTTTTTTTTCCCTAACATTTGTATAAAACTGAAACTTTGAAGCTGTTATGAAGCTGAAATATCAGCTAAAGGAAACAAATCATTACGTGTTACAAAAATCAGCTAACTTCACAGATCTGAGGAAGAAGGAAAGGAAAATACACATTTTTATATTCACTGTAAACATTCCCTGAGATGCATAGTAATTGGCAATGAAGTATAAAATTTATCTTTACTGAACCGATAACAAACTTAGTCACAAACTGTTACCTAAAAAAACTTCTCTAGTAGCATGACTCCTATGAGACACAACAATACAAAGAGATTTACTGTTAACTATTTAAAAATTGTTTGGTTTTGGTAAGTCTTGTTTACCCTCTGCTTCTGGAGGACTCAAAGTCATCCTCTTTGTTTCGCTACTTTGCCCTCTCTTCCAGGTACAGTCTATGCAGGAAAACAGGAAAGGCTGCAAGTCTCTTCACAATCTAACTCTTCTGGGTTCTAGTACACATGTTTATAGCTGAATGCAGTGCCTGCTGAAGTTTCAGGCTATGTCTATACTACATCTATACATCACACAGAGACACCCAGAGGAATGGCAAAACCTTTTAAAGAGCAGTAAGCACCATTTTAGCTAGTCTCCAGGTTTATGTTCTTACTTACTAGGATTCGGACTCACAAGCAGTACAGCTACATTGAAAGCTACGGGATATCACTCATTTGTGTCCGATTACCCACTATTTTCTGGGGAACAGCTGAAAACTTGAGACTTACCAGTAGTGTCAAATAAAATGTGAATGTCTCATCAGCTTCCGGAAGATCATCATCACAGACAGCTATGTACACTGTTCGGTTTGTTCCTGTATCAGGTATAAATGCAGCTGCATATGTGTCAAAAAAGTCTCCTGTGTCTTCTCCATCAATCTGCAATAAACACAAAACTGAATGTCATCTCCTTCTTTCCCCACTATCTTCCATATTTTTCTGGACTCATTTAACAGGCTTCATACAGTGTTCTTTGCACATAATTCTTCCTGCAGTTTCCCCTGCTGTCATACAGTTAATTTCTGGACAGAAGGTACACATACTAGTCCCTTGTATCCCTGCTGAGTAATCAAGAAAAGACAGAAAACAAAACAAAACACAACACTTTATTCAGAACCATTTATGACTTCTTGCCTTGCAGCTGGCTATCTTTTGCATAATGCACCATATGACCGGATTTTTAATGGGAAAGCTATTCCTAGCACAAATTTGTGTATCTCATAACACCCTACCTGAATTAAACTTATCTTACAATATAACTGCCCTCTGCATTCCTGTCTCACTCTAGGGACTGGAAGGGGGCCTAGGCCTTTAACATAGATTAACACTGTGATTACCAAAGCTGGCAAGATGGAATCTTCCGTAACAAACAGCCCTGCCTTCATTTCAGTCAGCAAAAGAAAATTCCACTGATTCCACTGTAATTAAGGTGGTTAGAGGAGAGATTACAACGGCAGTCATGTCGGGACAGCGAAGGGACCAGGTTACGTTTACAGTTGGAAGCTGAAACTAAATGGAGAGAAGCAACTGAACCAGCATAGCTGCCACACCTGGAACTACCAGCCCTGTAAGCGCTAAAGGTTTGAATGAATCACTGTGGAAAAGGCTGTTTGTTGTTTGAGAACAGTGAAATTAGAAGTTCAGTGAAGAGGCAAGTATAGACGGTATTTTTGACTCTCACCTATCATCAGATATATTAGCAACTACTTTTTATGTATCTGAGCCAACACTAGACTTACCGAACAGCTCTTACAAAAACAGGCAACAAACATCTTCCTAAAAGAGCTGCTCAAAATATTCATGTTAGAAACAAATTTTGGAATTTCAGGTCTTTAATGAGGAAATCAAGTTACTCTACTTGTTACACCAGTAAAGACCACTAATTTCAAAGTACAAACACATTTTCACAAGGTTTTCTCCTCAGATGTTAATGAAGTGTGAAAACACCACAGATCAATGTTTATTCCTTGTAATTTCTAAGACAAATAATTTTCATATTGAGTTACAGGAGAATGAAATATTGTGCAGGAACATAGATAATTTCTTTTCTCTACAGACTGTAGAAATTCATAAGCAGTACACTTTCTCCGGTACACTGCTGTGTTCTCATGTGGTACTCATAGAACCTTATTCCACACACTTATAGTAAAGCACATTCTAAGGGGTTTAAACTTTTCAAGGGAATACGATCAAGATCATACTTAATAACAGCAAAGAAATACAGGAAATAATGAAAAACTACTGTAATTCTGATCTCCAAATGAATTGAACAATGTAACTTTTAAAATTCATATGGAAATCTGACTCAAACAGTGAAGTTGTATTAAATTGCAGGTTCTACAGTAACCTAGATTAAGGAAAAAATGGTATACATCCACATTTTCAGCATGAGCTCACAGCCACAACAAAAATCAAACAAGCATATCAGTCTGGACTTCTACCTGAGCAGTAAGAGCTGGCTCCTTGAGACATTTATACCATTATTTTGACAATACTGATGCAGCCAATAGGAATTTACTCAGTTACAGAAACTGGGTGTTGCTTCTTCAAAGTTAAGCATTGTGCCTGTGAAATAACACCCTCCTTTTTACTGGCCTGATAAAAACAGGCAACATCCAAAACTTCAGAAAGATATTAATATTTACTGAGATTATAACTGGCAAAGTCTCTTACCGACACAATTGCTGTGATGTTAGCAGGCTTTCCTGTCCTTTCAATTACAAGACGTATAACAGTTGTACTTGTCTCATTAACTACAAATTCTGTTTGTCCACTGAACTTCACTTCTGTTTCTCCAGATGTGAAATGAATGAGTAATGCTAAAAGCAAATAAACTGATGAAGAAGCAGCGGGCATCCCTATAGAAAAGGAAAAGAACAATTAGAAATAAATTGTGAATCTAAAATGTGTAAAACATTCCTGGTCGACCTTACCAATCCAGTCAACCCTTCCCAACCCTTAAAATTATATGATTATCTTGCGAGCTTCAGAAACGAGACGAAAACATGCATGGGTCTCAGCTATAATCAAGTCAGATAGTATAATTATCATCTACATCTAATTATATTTGCATAATTTTCATCTAGTGATTTTCTAGACGTTATTTATCAACTTTTTTCAAGTGGAGGAATAAGTAGCTTCTTCTAAGAAAAAACAGTGACATTGCCACAATTACTTTCATTTTCAACCAACAAATAATTAGCTTAAAGGCTGACAGTTCTATTTCCACTTTCTTTGCTCTTGATTCTCTTTAGAAATAAATATGAATTGGCAGGAAGGGTGAAGGGTTGGATGTCTGCAGTCATCCGATAGACCATCTTCTGACATCTTATGGACCATGAAATGTTCTTAAACATTTGCATATTGACTTGAGATTCTTTTCACTGCTCCTCTTATCTCATGATCCTTCCATGTTTTCTTGTCATGAAGAATCACTCTGGCACATTTTAATGCCATTGTATCCTTTTGTACTGCCAGATTTTTAGTTTTTTACCTCATTCTGCACAATGTTAAGTTTTCTTTTCTGTTAGGGTAACACAACTTAAAACTAAGGTGGTTTATTTCTCTTACATCAGAGTCGAGTTGTGTAATGCAAAATACAAGTTTAAGTTCCAGTGAAGTTATCAGGTGATGATACTGTGAAAGACACATTTTTAAGAGGCTCTGGTGTGATGAATTAGAAACAGCTGCTATCTTATGCAGAGGCTCATATTGTATAGTGCAGACCAGAACTGAAATCTTGGATGCTGGATGCAGCAGGTTTCTGTCATATGAATCTAAGAAATTTTTGAACAAACCAAGAGAACAAGTTGTGTTCTAAACCCCCAAAAGCATTACATCATGGGTCTTTAATGAAATGTGTTCTTTCAGCAACTTTCTTTTAATCTCTTGTCACTATTTTATAATGTTACCTTTTTTAAATTTCTGTCTAAAAGATACAAACAATATTCGTGTAATTATATGTATAAATAAAATGTCACTTTGCTTAAAATTATATCTGCAAGTGCTGTGCTTAGACAAATCTGGTCAATGATGGCTGGATAAACTGTGCAGAATGCATTGCATTAGTATTTGCATGTCAGTAATATTTAAGCTCAGCCACATTTGCAAAGCACTTGTTTTCATTATTTATGAGTGACAGTAAATGAATATTTAGTCATAAATCATCAGTGAAACAGAAAATGTCATGCATATATTGGAAGTTTTCATTTTTTCATAAAGTGTGTGCCAAATTTGTAATCAGGATACACTTGAGGACCACTACAGATACTGAGTGTTTTTTGTGTGCAGTCAGCTTTAATCTTGCACTGAACAGAGAATAAGATAGCCTTCAGACCACTAAAATTAACACAGCTTCAGAAAGACTTCAACACTTTGATGCATCTTACAGTAAATTCTGTGTGGGCAAGGGTTAATTTTATGTTGTGAGGACTTCAAATAAACTGCTTTCAGGCAAGTTACAGAAAAAAATTATCCACAGACATGACATATTAACTAATTATAAGTTGGAAATACAGTCAAGAAAATTATCAGTGTGTCTCAGAATTCCTACAAGCAAAGTGGGATGGCAAAATTAGCCAATTTTAAATACTTGTAATAAAAATGTTCACCTAGCTTTACTGAACATCACAGAGGGAACGGGCAAGCAATGAAATTAAGTGCAAAAAATCAGGACTAACCATTTTCCCTATTAAAACAATACATTTTACAACCTATTTGAACAGTGTTTTGTTATTTCCAGCAAAAATGTCACACAGTAAAATAATTTTGCTGCAGAATTACACATTTACATAAACTTTTCTTACCGTGAACAGTCCTTCAAGATATCCATGGCTCTTATTGAGCATGAAATCTGTTACAGACTTTCAGGAGAAATGCTTGATTCCTACTTATCTAATCAGCAATTCTAATGCAGAAAAAGCTGACAGTAGGAAGTGAAGAAAAAATATATAAACATAAACCTCCTGGGATTTAAAATTATCAGCATTTCCAAAGCTGATTATATTAACTTGCAAGATGGTTTTGGGTTTTTTTATGTTGAACTGCTCTGAAAAATACAGACCTTCAAGCTGGAAAGAGAACAGTTGTCTAACCTTTGTAAACTGTGGGACAATTACACTGTCTGCAGATGCAGGCATCATCCATACTAAACTGAGGAATTCGTTGACCTTTTCGCTTCAGCTGTTACCTTGTCATAGACTTTGCAAATATCTTCCCACGGTACATCCTTCTAGTAAATAATACTGAAAACATGATCCTTAAGGGCAAGATTACAAAGTTTAGAATTACTTGAATTCTATTACTTCTACTAGAGAGCATTCTAAAACTATAGGATTACCCCTGTGGAACAAGAGAGGTTTCACAATCATACCATCAATTATTTAGTTGGTGTGTATTCTTCCTTGTTACATTATTTGTACTAAGATTTACTTTGCACAGCCTGCCAAAAGTAGTTTTTACTCTGTTTATATAAATGCAATCCTGAAAACCATGATTACTTTGAAAATTTATATAATATGGTAAAAATAACATAAATCAAGACTTAGAGAATGCAGAACAAATTTATTCAAATAGCCAAAAAGGTATTATAGGTCACAGTATTTTACTTCATTAAATAAGAACTCATTTTGTACACTAAATTCCTACATAAATCTACATGGGAACACAATTTGTTCCTTATTAACTGCATTGTATAAAGTTTAGCAGAAATCTTTGCAAGCTCAGGGATTAAAAGATGGCTCTTCCCCATCTCCTTCATCCCAGTATATCACTGGCGAGTTTTTTGTGGTTTTTTTTCCAAATGAAGCTGAAATTCTAGTCCTTGTTCACTGCTAAATTTTGGTAAACTATGCATTTGGTCATCAAACACTCCCCTCTGCTTCAGCTAAGTATTATTGAGTTCAGTTTTTGCAATCCAGAATACTCAGTCAGACTGTAAAATAGATTAATGAGTCAAAGTCATTTAAATGCTTTTGAAACAACAATCAGCAATGGAATATTATATGTCTTCAGAGTATGTAAAAGTCAATGGACCAACTATTCTGTTACTGTGTTCTGACTAAAGCCATTTCAAATAATGACTTGTAGTATTGGTGGTAGTTTAAAGCAATGACATACTGAGGCCTAGATGACATTTGTAAGGGGTTTATAATAAAAGTTTCTGGCATAAAACCAAAAGAAAGCACCTCAGAAAAAAAAAACACATTCTTCAATAATATAATTTAAAAAAAGGAAATCTAACTCAGAATTCTGAGTCATGATCCCTAACTGACATTTTCCTTTTAGTCTGTGTCTTATGGCGCTTTCTGAAGTGCATCTGTGTTTCTCCCAAAACCACAGAATTTTAGTGTAGAACCCAGCAGACTATATACTGATTGCACACAGTAATTTCCACAGTAATGTCACAAACTATGTGAGGAATACCATTTCAATCTGTTGCTCAGTTGGAGCCAAGAAGAGATAGGCTTATAAAACTGGCATTTCTTGTAACTGATGGATCACCAGGATTAGCTTGCTTTTTCTGCTTAGTTTCTGGAGCAAATTTCAGATGAAAATGTTAAAGTTTATAAAGAATGAGTGATCTTTTCTGTGAACTTCTGTAAAGAATGAGAAATATTTTCTGCACGTTCTTACACTGGCTTCTATGCTTAATAAATCAAAACCCTTAAGAATGAAAAAAGATATTTTCCTGGCTGTTTTCACTAAA
This sequence comes from Falco punctatus, assembly GCF_963210335.1. Taxonomy (NCBI): domain Eukaryota; kingdom Metazoa; phylum Chordata; class Aves; order Falconiformes; family Falconidae; genus Falco; species Falco punctatus. Next base: position 79,986,448 of record NC_137586.1, read on the forward strand.
GGGTGAAGGAACCTACAGACTAGTGGCACATGGAGAGATCAAGAAAGGAAATGAAAGGGCTGTGAAAGATTCCAAATCTGAAATGAAGTGAGTGTAGAATGCCAGATATGGAACGGAGAATGGCAAGAGAAAGGGGAGTTCACTAACAAAGCAGCAGATGGAATGAGGTCTTAAGTACCGTGTACCTCAAACTTGCCATGGCTGCCCAGGTGAAGAAACAAGCTGGTATGCTGAAGCAGCACCTCTCGCACCCAGCAGCTGCAACTTGATTACCACCCCTCATCTTCACACAACTCACTGTAGATTTCTAAAGTCCGTGGACACAGCACAGCAGAGCAAGCGTAAAGCCTAGTGCACTTTTCACTGCCTGTCCTTCCCTACTCCCCGTGATTACAAATACCCAGCCAAGTAGAACATTCAAAAACTAGCATGCCTAGTAGTTTGCATTGAGTACAGCATTACAGCCATCAATGGTTGCCAGAGAGAAGTCTATTCACAGCAGAGATGTCAGCACCCAGCAGCATCTTTGGCTGAATACAATGGGAGAGAGATACATGTGCTCTTTCATATGTAAAGAGGAGATTCTCTGTAGTACACAGGAACAGCACAGAGCAAGAAGTTTCACAAGGTTGCCGCCCTTGCTGCACCTGTGTAGAAACATTAAAAAACCTGCATGTTTTCAGCAGTTTTATTTCAGGCATTCTCAGAACCACTGAAATTTACAACAGTATTGGAGAACAACCCAGGAAAACTGCAGGAATTTTAAAAACTTTGATTTACTAAACTTCTTATTTCTATGTTGTCATGACCCCAAATTAAGAGATAAATACTTTATTTCAGACTAGGGGTTTCTTTGCCTCAAAGTTCCCACAGTTCACACATATGCAAAGGAGGACACAACAGCTGTGTATGTAAAACCTAGCACTTTGATAGTAGGTATTACCCAAGTCTGCTCAGTTCGTTGTTCCTTTTTTAGTTTGGGTTTTTTCGTTTAGATGTGGGATAAGTAAGTCTTTCATTCCAAGCGAGACTAGAAAAGAGTGTTGCAAAGATACCATTTCAAAACTATGTCCTCCTATATCCTTTTTTTTTGCCTTCAACATGCTTCAAGGTGAATAAAGCATGAGAATTATAGTAAGTCACTACAAGCACTGCTTTGCTTGCACTCCTGGACTGCACTAATAGTTGCAGCACTTGTGGCAAGAGTCCATCTCACCTATTTCCATGCATGTTATTCAGTGTCACCAGACGTCTTTGCTTCCAGTCTTTCTCTAGTGTTTCCTGTCTTCCACTACACTACAAAGACATTCCAGGTACCTGCCCATCATCCCGCATCTTATTAACATTGGAAAGTCCTAGCCAAAGCACAAATGCAGACTACTAGGTGCTGAAAATCCCTTGATGCAGCTTTCATTGTCCTGAAGTTTTTGGGCTCAGCTGCTTACTTAACTACTTGCTGCTGTTGCCATGACAGAACAGCACCGCAGTTCAACCTCAGGTGCTAAGATTTATCTGCATTTCAGATTAATGATGCTAACTAACATCAGTCAGTGATTCTCCTGACTGTTTGCTTTCTCACAGTTGCAATATTTTTGAAAGATCTTGTTATCTGTGACAGTCTGTGTCCCTGGGAATGGTCAATTTAATGTAACCTGAACACCTCCATACGAAAATTCTTGCTCATTCAATTACGTTCCCTTGAAAAAGGCACAACCATCCAACACAGACATCTCATCCTAAGGAAGAAAAGATGCTTAAAGCTGCCTGCCACTGTATTTGTATTTACTAGTCAGAAAGGTAAATCTATCATCACAGCCAGGAACCAATACTGAAGGTGGTAAATCTGCAAGCCAAAGCCAAGACAGAGGCCTGATGAGAAATCCAAATAATCTCATCCCATTATTAGAGGTCACTGAGAGGTAAAAAGTGTAATAAACCCAGAGTACCCCTTGTAGTTTTTCTGGCAGCTTCTTTTCACTTTGTCAGAAGAATTTGATTGGATCAAAACTATATCCCTAAATTTTGTTCTAGAGCATGTAATCGTCACTGGACAACCAACTTTTATATCTTAAGCCAGGTAATGCTAAAGGCTTTCTGAGGTAACTGCCTGCTCTGCCTCTTCTAATTCTCATCAGGGAATGAAGGGCAAAGCTCTAAAGCAGTGTTGAATCCACTGCATCTGTTTGCCAGCAGCCAGCAGAGACAACACAAGCCTTTTCTACAAACATCTGCAGTTACCTTATAATTTGCTGGTCAAACAGAGAACCCAGATAATAATTTTGTCTAGCTGCAAGATACAGATTATTTTTACCCAGAGTACCTCTGGTGAAATGACTCGGAGTTATTAAGGTTGCTTTACATGTAGAACAGAGATTGGAGTAAACAAACAGCTGAAATCTACTAATTAACAATGTTAAGAAATACACCGTTAAGAATCTGAATTTGCTTTAATTTGTACTAACAAAACAACACTGATTTCAGTTACAGAACTTCTCATTTATCTCATGCAACTGATAAGAATCTGTCCATATATAGTTCTAACTATACATTGTAAATAAACAGATATTATTTTGGAATAGTTCCACTTAGCATATAGTATAGTTTTAAGCAAAAGGTAAATCTAGTTTTAAGGTCCACGCTGGAAAACCTTTCCCATCTATACAGTTCTAATGAAAAGAGCAGATACCTCTCACCAATAGAAATTATTTTACAAGGTTTTCCAGAACCTGAGTCTGGCTTTTTACCTAGACATTTTGCTCCAAGTAGAGCTTGAGACACTATATGGACTCTCATCCTCCCTCAAATGGTTGTTTTCGGGGGGGTTTTGTGGTGTTTTACACACACACACACACACACACACACACACACAAAAGCAAACAGATTTAAAAAAATAAACAACCAAACAAAACCAAAAGCAAACAACCCAGCCATGAAGATACTTAGCACTCCCAACTCATGCTTATTGCAGAAGTAACCACACGACTGAGCCTGCCACAGGATCAGGCTTTTACATAGATGGAACCAGAAATCCAGCTGAGGAAGGTCTGCAGGCTTCAGTGAGGAACACCAACTAATTCTACTTCAGTAAAGATCTGGAGTTTCACAATAATTTCCATTTGTATCTCTACTTCAGAGGTTTCTCACACGTCCTTGACACTTTTACTTGAGATTTTTAGAACTACCATATCTTCAAATATCTAGTACTTGTCCTGAATGAAGTACTGTAGCCTGAATGAATAGCATCTATCGGAAAAAGTAATTATGGGCTTTGGCACTATAGTGGTTATTTCTCTCGTACTTAAAACCAAAAACATAACAACCTGTTTTGCAATAGGGCTTCACACATAATAATCTTGCAAGAAAAAAATAAATGTATGGTATGGAACTGTAAATTACAGCCTTATGGTGGGGATTAGATGGCATTATTTCAGGTATACTGACAGAATAATTATTGCTATCCACAGTAGATTCTTAGAAGTTAACACACATGTATGAGCCAAATAGAATTTTAATGTGTTGCCTAATTATTTGGATAATTCTGTCAGTTATTCTTGAGTTCTATGCATTATTAAACATGAAAATTTAAAACATATATCAAAACAAGCTTCATTTCTGCAATTAAATGTATTCATTTTTATCAGATTGCAGCAAATGTTGGTTTTATTATTTTTATATTATATTATAGTCCCCCCGAAGACTTTTGTAGAAGTAAAAATATATTTGTACAATTTTTGAGAAGACGGTTAGCATGGGGTCATCACTTTAATCCTTACTGTGAATTAATCTCTTAAATCTGGGCAATCTGTTTTTTAAATAAAACACTTGATAAAGTATTTATGTGGTGAAGAGAACTCCCCAAGCAAAATTTGTTTGGGTTCAGAGACTTCTCACACTACTTTTATCCTGTATTGTGCTTTCCTTGGCTTTCTAAACCTTTTAACCTATGTGACAATTTAATAATCACTATTTAATAATTATAATCATTCCCTTATTAACTGAGTATTTCTTTTCATTCTTCTAAGGCACCCTGTAGTTCAAGACAAGGAAATCTCTTTGTTGATTAGTTATTTAAGACCAGCAACAATAACTATGCTGGAAAGAAAGGTGCTTTGAGAGGATTACACAGAGCTAGTTCTCAACAGCACCAAGCCAAGAGCAGCAAATTACAAACCCAAGTACTTCATTGCATGTAACCAAATTGGCTGGTTGAAATGCTAATTGCCTTTCAGCAGAGCTAAAGGCAGACAGGGGACCCTGTGCTTCAGAGAATGACATGCATTTTTTACCCCACTTCTGTACCATTGTCTTGCTGAGAATTATTCAAAATCTATTCATAAAGGTAGCTCTTTTCCTAACCTTTAAAAATGTGGGAAATTACTAAAGCTCTGACCAATACCTCAGTTCTGTTAGTCTGCCAAACCCATAACAGATGGCTGAATTAAGGCCATGTTAAATCCTTAATGAAGCAAAGCCTGAAACAGTTCAGAGCAGTAACATATTGGACCAGTCCAGGATAAGTGACTGGAGAGAAGGAAGTTTCTTTTGCCATCTGAAAATGAGAATCATAACTGTACCATAACTAATAAATCTATACTAGATACAAAATGAGATAACAAAAAAAAACAACTCTTGGTATATAAAAAATTATTACTATAACACTCTAGAGGAAATTCTGTCCTCAACTGGCTAAAAAATGCACAAACAAAAGCTGCGATGAGCATGGGAATTATCTTCTCTGTTGTTTAAATTTGCCAGAGGAATTTAACCTGTCAAATAAGCCTGTTTAAATAAGTATAACTTCATCTAAATTGCAACCTTGTTTTGGACTTACAAATTATTTCAGTAAAAGGAATTTAAACAACTTTAACTATTTTTACAGGAAATATGCATAAGCCAATCTATGAAACAATGTTTTTCATATTTTAAGCCTATTTTAGAACTCCTGGTTTCCAAATTCTTTCCACAAACAGCCACAAGTTCTCATGTATGGTGTAAATTCAATCTTGAAAATGTGTATTGACACAAAATATTTTCCAGTTACATTACTCACTCAAAAATTAGGCAAATGAGGCATGTGTGATTCAATATTTTTTTCTAGAGTAAAAATGTTAGAGTGGGTCCACCTGGAATAAGAGAAATGGCCTCTAACACTGATCCTTCCTGTCAATCGTTTTTTTCTAAGAAACAATAATTTAGCTCCCACCAGATAGACATAATTCTTGAATTTCTGGAACTATGACAAATGCCTACAATCGACAGCAATGGTTCTGTAAGTTTTGATTTGATGATGTAGATGTTATATAGCATCAAAAGTCTTCATACACATTGAAAGAATTCAGATACTGTCTATGCTTACTTCTAGTGAGGAAAAGTGTTATATTCACCATTACATACAGCAGTGACTACACCTAAATTGGAGAGTCTTGTAAAGCTGCAAAGGCAAGCACAGTTTCTACAAATGAGTAAAATCAGTCTGTAGGATTACACATGTAAAAATAGTTATGTATGTGATTATATCTGTAGGAGGTGAAGGCCTAATACTCCCTGAGAAATTTCACATTCTTTGTATTTCTTGCCTACCTACATTTTTGTACTTCTTAGTGAACAACCAAACTGACCCAATACCAAGAACAAACTGGAAGAGGCTGGCCAAGAAAGAAAAAAAAATAATCAGAGATCAGGGTTATCCAGCAATAAAATGCAGCTAAATTGCATCAGATAATCTTAACAGAAGTCAGATATACAACTTATGGTTTTGATGATTCCAAAACCACCTGAGGCTAAAAAACTTCAAATGTAGTTGAGATAAATTTTAAATCTCCCTTTCTTTGAAGTGTGATGGAAAGGCATACTTTTCCATCAAGTTTTCCATGAAACATTCTAAAATTTTAATTTTGTTTAGCTTATAGAACACTGTTATATACTGTTAAAAATTCAGTAATTAGTAATCATCTCATGGTTACCATGTTATGTAACAGTATCAAAGGTGATTTGTAGCTCATCAATATTCTTCTCCCAAACTGCCATAAACTGTTTGTATCCCATGACTAAGATCCTTACAGACCTCTGTAGTAGCATTCTTCTTTAGTGCTGTACATTGAAGTTTTATGCTTTCATAGGTTTTCCAATAGTTCAGTTTCAGCCATCATACTCACATTTTAAGTAAAATATGCACGTAAGCTTTTCCAGACTTAAGCACTCTTAATTTTTTTTAAAAGGAATTCCAAAAGTAATTAAAAAACCCTGGAAGAAAGTAAGTTTAAATAACAAAATTTAATGTATATTAGAGGTTTTAGTAACAGATTATGACTTTAGACCTGATTCTGAAAATTTAATTTAAATAAAACTCACAACAATTTCCAAGGAAAGTATTGCACTGTAAGATTGAATGCATAAGGATCAATCTCATTCACTAGTATCAACTCTTTACAATTCTTCCAGTATTATTTTCAGGTTAAAAGTGCTGACAGCACAAATAAACTGCCCAGCACTAGTTCTCTCAAAAGCAAATATGATTTTCCCCATTAATTTCCATGTGACCAGGAACAGAGCACAATTACAAGCAAATAAGCATGTGCTCCCATTATGGATGTTAATTAGTTCACTTAGCTACAAATTTGGTAAATACCATTGATTTCTTCATGTAAAGCTATTAAAACACAGAAGTGTATTAGAAAGCTAGGAAAGCACAAAACTCTATGTTAGAAATCATTAACAACATAAATACTAGTAATAACAATAAATCAGAAATTAAAAATTGAACACCCTTGAAATATGTTAGCTTTTACATTATCAAATATTTGGCCATTTCAATTCTAATCCTAATATGCCACAATTTATTTGCTCAGGAATCTGGTTCTCCTTTCCACATGAAAACACTGAATACATTTTGTAGTAGAAAGCTTGTTTTAGGCTTAAGGGACAGATAGACTAAATATATCACATTTTACCTTCAGTTATTAAACTGCCCTGGCAGATTCTCAAAGTGTTTAGTATTTAACTGATAGACTCATTCTAGATGTTTGCAAAGTTTATCAGAAGAAACACTTTTGGCTTCTACGGAATGAATAAATTTTTTTAAAAGTCACATGTTATTTCACATTCGCACTATAAAGCAATTATAGACTCATTAAAAAACAATGACTGATGTTTGGCAAGCACTCTCGTATACATTTGATCTTAACTTTATCTGGGCTAGCCAGGGTGAATTATGCAATATCTTATACAAAATCAGCATATCACATGCAAGAAGCACAGGCAGTATTTCCAATTGTAATCACTTACATGTCATATTTTAATTATTAGCATGTTTTAAAATCCTTATCCAATGATGATTTGAAAAATTCATTCCTACTTTTAATTCCCTCTCCTCTACAATACACAATGCATACGCAGCTCCTCCACTTCTTTTATTTTCACCTAATTTAAACAGTCAAATTAATATTTTGTGCATTTTTGAGTTAAAAATTGCCAGCTAGGACACTTCAGACTGAGTTTCATCCTGATATGATCCCCTGAGAGTAGGATTTTGCATTGGAAAGACTATTGTCTCCACCTGCTCTCTGCAGAGCAGAAAGAGGAGCTGCTGGAACAACAGAAACCTTAGCAGACTCTTAGTATCCAGCAGCCACTCACGGGTGAGCGACACGCTCGCTGCCTTGCTGCGGGTTAAACCCTGTCCCTGCTGCAACAGGTGCTGCTGGCAGAACCCTCGAGCTGGACAGTGAACACCTCTGCAGCTGATACAGGATGCTTCCATAGCAACTACCACTTCAAACATCGAGACAGCAAACCTACCTAGACCCGGGGACATGGACATCCGCGTCTTCTGGACTCAGCCCGCCGCTTGCACGCTCTCTGTCACTCACGCATTATGCATTCCCCTCTCCTACTCCTCCCTCCGCTCCACACACTCTCCTCCCTCTCCTGACTCCTGCTGCCTTCCTACTGCTGTGAAGATAAAAGGGGGTGGGATGGAAAAGGACAAAATTTTTTTCAACCCCAGCAATTGCCCTTGCACTGCTGGCGTTCAGATAGAGTTAGCCGCTCGAGTCTGCCTCAGCAGTTCTTCCACTTAGCTAGGACCACACTGTTTTATTACTGGAGGCAGCAAAACTGGCAGGTTTTATTAGTGGATTATGACAGATTTTGGATTCAAGTCCCCAGTTGCACCAAGACATGCAGCTCATCTTAATTCACAGCTAGCTATTCAGTGCTCAGCAGGGAGAAACAACTTCCAATGCTAGATAAGTGTTCTGGACTAAGTAATTTCTCTAACTAACATCAAATTCACATTTTATGGTCACCACCATTTCAAACAAATCCTGAGCAACAGCCAGAGATACAAAGACACAAGGTGGCACTTGGATCTTCCCAGTATTGGCCCATAATCTCCCCAATGGTAAACAAGTGTCAGAACTCCTACTTATCCAATAAATGTTGATACATCTAAGCACCAAGATATAGAAAATACTGAATTTTGAGAGAATTTCACTTCGTCCCATTTACACAGGCTTCACTGTATCTCCAGAACCTGTGAGATGGCTACTAGATTTTACAAAGTGGAAATGCTATTGCAGAAGCAGCAGTAGCACAATACCATGTGGCTGAATCCCGTAAAATCCATTAACACTCCCTGCCACTCTCATACAAACTGAAACCATTCTATCAAATTTTTAAAAAGCATCGACTCCAACTCCAAGGAAATTGAACTGCCAATACATTCCTAGTCTACAAAGCACACAACCACATGCCAGGTACTTTGAGTTTGCTGGATCCTGTCTTTTTTTTTTTTTTTTTTTTTGGTCCCGAACCCTCACACTGTTCTGCCAAAACAGTACTCCTAAGCAGCTCAAAAATATCATGCCTCTGACACAACTTCATGCAAAAGTAATGTAACAAGCAACTTGCATCTAACATGACACCTGACAGGCACATTTTTTAAACTCCTGCATTGCTTATTAGTATTGAATACACAGAATCTATTGTAAATGCCTATTTTAATACGGATTAACATTTAAGTATTTAGAAACAACTCCAAATATAACTCTAGCCATTTTAGATATTAATACTCCCAGCTTTATTTCACAGACAGCACATTCACAGAAAGGGTGGAGGGAAATGTTCAGCACAAAATAGAATCCTGCCCCAAATGAAAGCAAAATGATTTTTACTTTTGCTATAATTTACTGAGAAGTCATGCATTTCAAATGAGTTTCCTTTGCTTTGTTTTTAAATTATTTGGAACATATGGAAAAAGCAATCACAGAGACTGCTTGATAGAAGTCACAGAGAGGAAGCATTGATTCTGCTAAGGCTAATACAGTCTTTGCATATAGAAGGAAGGAATACAGTGCAGAAGCATTAGGGCAAAAAAAAAAAAAAAAGACAGGATTTAGAAGACTATGCCTTGAGAAGGCATTAGCCTGGACACCGCATCAATACTGTGTTGCATTACAGAGATGACAATTCAGGAATAATGTAAACAAACAGGAAAAGGCAAAGATGCTAGAGAATTATGAAAGGTTTAAAAAATTACTTAGTAAAAGACTCAAAGACTTGAAGAAGTATTCTACTTCTAAAAGACAAGCAGCGTTTCAAAACTAGAAAGCATTCCACCTAATTGCAGCCTCCAGTCTAACCTCATCACACAGTAGGATGGGATGAACTACCTCTAAGAAGTGCTTTTTTCTCCTCTCTGACTCAATGGGGAGTCCAAATGACTATCTTAGACTACTGCCTATCTTTTGGATAATGGCATTAGGTAATGTCAGGTAAGATCAGTCTCTGGATTTACTCTGTATACAGCTACAGAGAAAAGAAATGTTGGTAAGTAAAAATCTGCAGTATACCAGATAAAGGTATAGATGACCTAACATGCAGACACAAAAGTGCACATCAATAATCACATCATAATCAGATTCTACTCCAGATCCTAAGAGTGAAAGAAATAATCCACTGGAATGACTCACCAAACATTATAATAAAATATTTCTCTTTTTCAAAAACACAGGTGTTCTTTTTTCTTCCAAAAAGCCATGCTGTGCACTTAAAAAGAATTCAGGTAGATGTGTACAATAATCTGTATTATTATCTACATTTTTTGATCAAGACTTTATTATGCATTATTCCCATGCACCAGCTCCAGTTTTTCTGTACTGAAAAGAGAGCAAGAAGCAGTCCTTCAAAGGCCCACACTATTACCTGCTGAATTTTACATTAGACAGAACATATTTTATGAGTGTGACAGATAAGTAGTATGTTTTTCAACACCATACGGTTACTATTTTTCTGTCTCAGCCTCACAATCTAGACCCTGTATTGTTTTTCCTCTCTGGATCAACAGACGGAAAGGGTACTTGAGGTATAAAATTCTTCTTATCACTTATTCTGTAATGTTGTTTCAGCTTAGATAAAATACTTCCTGTTATCCTTTTGTCATCCAGTTTCTGTGGGAGGTCTGGCTCCCACCAACAGCTATCAAGCTGCTCAGTATCAGAGGGTTGCCTTAGTCATCAGTTCTCAGTTAAGCAGACCTGAGCACATTAAATGTTGCTAATTACTGTGCTAGAAAACACAGGAAAAGTCAGAACTCAGACTTGGGCTCACAGATTCACATGGCTGTCTTCATGGTGTCTTTCCACAAAACTACATTCAGATCCAAAATGAGTGTAGCTTTTGCTGCTCTCTCCCACTCAACATGCGGTACCTCCATTTTTTCTCCCAACCCCTGAGGATTTCTCAATTACTTTTTTTTTCATTATCATCATACCACTCTAGAGTCCTGTGCTTCCCTTTGTTACAGATGAGGATGAGACAGAGCTCCCATGGGATTTTTGTCAATGGTGGTCTTCAGCTGGCTGGAAGGTTGTTGGTAATTGACATGGGACGCTCCATACATACTTTTAACAACCCAGCATGTTGCCCACACAGCACTCTCACCCCTTGCAAACATCAGGGATAAACAATCAGGCCTGGTACTGGACCTACAATAGATCTGGCATTGCACAGAACTATGCCTCCAGGTCAGCCTTCACTTCTCTTTTCAACCAAAGCAGTAAATAAGGTGTACTAAGTATACCCCTCAGTTCTTTGTTTGTTTGGATTTCCTTTGTTTTGGATTCATTAAAACTCTGCAAGTTAAAAATGGCTCTGCTGCAAGTAAACCAATATTGAAAGCAGCAGCAATAGAATCAATGGCCTCTAGTTTGTTTGTTTGTTTTGAAATCTTGCCTTTTCCTTTTGTTGGCATCATCTGAAAGGAAAGACCAGGGAAGAGGGAGTCAGAAGAAGAACAAATCCCTGAGAAAGAAAGCAGGACTTAAAGGAGCAAGAAAAAAAAAATCCAAGGGGCATCAGAAGGGAGTATTTTCTCTTCTTATTTACATTTTTGTTTCCATAAGGAAGATTGCTCTGTTGTATGATGGCCTCATGATTTTTCAATCACAGGTACTGCAATCTTAATCTACTAATATTAGAAAACAAAAATAAATGTTGATCATAAAATTTTCTTAACACTCATAAATGCTTTTCACATGTGGCATCCAAGCTTCAAAACTATGGGCTAATCACTTATTCCAAGCATCAAACAAGGAGATTCTGAGAATTTTTAAATTTTGGTCTTGCACAGATGTCCACATTGCCTTATCAGTCAACTTTTCCGGTACTTCAGCTGAAGCAGATTGAACTACTCAGAATGAGGAATATTACACACATAGATAGCTCTTTCATAGATCAACCCTTAATCAAAATACACACAAGTAAACTTTACTTCTTTCCTATTTATCAGTGAATCACTTCCAATATGACATAACACTTCAGAAACACGTAACTTCCGTCAGGCTATGTTCTGATTAGTTCTAGTGTATGAGCAGAATACTGAGGCTGCTCTTGCTCCTCTCTTCACAGAATAATTGACAAGATACAGCTGATTTTCTTGCAAGAAATTCACTTGGATTTGGTAGCTTTTGGATTCTCTTTCAACAATGATCGATGGTGGTGACTGTTTCTGCAAGACAGACCATTTTTAAGAACATTACAAACCACCACAAGCACTTATAGAGGTGTGTTCATCACCTCAGAGCCTGACTAGCCTGTATTACTAGGCTTCTGACCACCATCCAATAGCAGCTTATCATCACGTTTGTGTTGTCTGTTCTTCAAAATGTGAAATGAGATTTCTGACCATTTTCCTGTTGCCATATAGCTGCACCCTCTGGAGACTTCTGTTCAGCTACCCCATGCTGAAGAAATGCACAACCACTGGCAGGTGTCACACAATGCCTCTTCAGTAGTACCAGGCATCTGCACTACTCTCTTTCCTGAACTGCTCACACCCTTCTGGATGGGCTGGGAATGTTTCAATATTAAAATTTTGAATTTACTGCATAGCTTCCTGATGAATAAACAAACACATGCAAGAAGGAGCACAAAGCAGACAAACAGGACGAATAATCTGAGAACAATGAATGATAGAATTTGAGTATTATGCTTTTGACCCAGTGGTTTAAGCCAGACTGACTGATGTGCATATGTATGTAGATAAAATTCAGGTTTTGATCCTCTATTTTTCAGAGATGTTTAGGATTTAAGAAACTGCAAAATTAGAACTTCCAAGCATATTGTGCTCTTTTTCAATGGAAAAATATTAATTTGCATATGCTTCCTGTGATCAGCTTGGCAAAGGTTAACCTCTAATTATGGTAGAGCTCCTTATTTGTACACTGATAAAGTATGCTGGTGTTAATATTTAAAAAGAGCTTTTAACAGAAATAAATGAAGTATTCCTATTATCAGGAAAAAAGTAAATGTTCCCTAGTATCTGCTTGTGAAAGGCTGTTATATTTTAACACACATTACAGCAGAAATGCTATTCATATAATCATAAACTTTTTATTACTGAACTTAGCTACACATTTGAGAATATTCACAAAACGAGATGACTTTTAGACAATGTTAATATGTTCAAGTGTCAAAAATTGAACAAATTAATGAGAAAATAACTTGTTTCAACTTATGGCATCTCAGATTTGGTTGATCAAGCTCTAGTGTGCAATTATGACAAAATTTCTGTCATTTTATGTCATTATAATGACACAAAAAGAATGCCACCTCTGAAGAGATGGTTTGGTCTTACAGTGTTCAGTGGCCTCTTTCAAACCACAGTGGATTCTTACTGCCTTGTAGGTCACATGGAGAAACAGCAAGATGAGAAGTTGGCAAGAATTGTCTGCCTGATCCTCTTATGCAGTTATTGTTGCTAAATAAAGTTGCAGTCTTGTTTCTTTCAATCAGGTCTGTCCAGCTCCTCATTGGTGGTATGTCACTGGCAACATAGATAGCATGCAGCAAATCAGAAGCCTTCTCACAAAACATCCATCAAAACACACACCTTCAGAGCATGTCAAGCACTAGATACTGTAAATTCAAAAACAATTCTTACCCAAAAGAGCATTTTTCTGAAGGTAATATAAAATATAAAGATTAAGAACTCTCCCTTACATCTAGATTGCTCTCAATTTCAAAGTCCTCAAAAAGTATTTCAGGCTAATAAAGACAAAAGCAAAAGGGTTCCAGCTGCTGCATACAACTTCATCTGCCTTCCCAATTCACAGATAGGGATTGTGTTTTCTTCCTTTCGAATGACGAGAAAAACTACTTGGAAACACAAGTAACTTATGTTTTCCACCTGAAGAGTTGACTCTTTTCTGGAATTCTTTAAGTGAAGCATTGAAGCATTTATTCATTTGTTGCTTACTTTTCCCCCTGAGACCAGAGTTATTACTTGAGTAAATGCAAAATTAAGTACCCACAATAAATGTAAGCTTCCAATGGAAAGCTGTAAGGCCAGAATTTCTGTCTCAGAGGTAACTATCCTCCATGTTTATCAATTTATTGTCCTGGCTGTAGAGAATCCTGGTATCCATCCTTGATGTAGAATTGCATCTACCAAGGGGCACTGGGAACATCTCAGCATTCTGATGGTAAGACAGTGGTCCTGGGGACTGTCAAGCATGTAGAGGAAAAAGAACCTGACAGCTGCTAATGCAGAGAATAACACACATTCTTCTCAGAGTTGGTCTGCAAGGGAAAAAGATGCAGCTACTTCCAATACATCTGCTTTCAGTTTCATTTACATTTTGTCCTGAACAAAATCTAAGGCCTTCAGAATTTCCTTCTCTTAATGTAATGCTTGCTCTGCAACAGTTTTAAGCTAATGAAATAACTGTAAACCATTATTTTTCATTATCTTTTTTAAATGTGATGTCTATGAAGTTACGTGTTTATTGTCTCCCTCTTCCCTGTGACACCTGAAACTTGAGCACATTATATGCAAAATCAAACTACTTGATTATGTTATACTGCAAAGCACTCTAAAACACCTGCACATAAAAGTTCTATACATGATTTGTTATTCATTATCTAGGTATTGCAGAAGGCCATATTAATGCAGTAACGTCACTTGCTATAAAAATATTCCTAGAAAAACATAACCCACATAACACTACCATGAAACACACTTTCACACAGCCTTCTTAAATTTATGACATTGCAAATCAAAAGCAAGAGGTGGTTCAGACAAGAAATAAAAATCTTCCATGAGAAAGTGATATATGAAGGAGAAAGCACTGAAATGCATCTTTAGGGTATACAGTATAAATCATTAAACCCCATATTGTTTAAAATGTGTGTAAGATCAGCTAACTTCATTTTTTAAAGCTGTTTCCAGTTTATGCCCACCATGTGTGGTGCTTCCCTGTGGTTTGTTATTTTACTTCAATGGCAAAGGGAGGAAACCAACAAAGCTCAGTAACCATACTGCATAGCACAATGTAACCATGGAAGCATTTGTCCACTTGTCAGAGACTCTCCAGAACGATTCAGCCATTCATTTCATTGAATCAATATTGAAGCTTTTAAGATTTATTACTTGAGGGTGGAAGAAAACTAATAAAACAAATTCCTTGTTGCCTCCCATTATATACATCTTGTCACAGTAGGCATATTAATAGCTTGTAAACACTTTACTGGTGTCGTGTGGGTTATGTTACTGTCCCTACTTATGGAGGGATTACTCATAATGTATTTGCATTAACATGCCTGATACTCACTGAAAGAACTTAAAGGTTTCTGAAACATTCTGCTGTATAGAAGCTGAATCAAATAGAAAGACAAAAGTTGTAAGAAAATAGGGGTGGAGGGAATCTGTTTTAAAATTCATGAAAATGCTCCCATCAAAGAGTTTCTATGTCTACTAGATCACTCTCTTATTTATGTCATAACTGAACATTTGCAATCAGACCTTAAATGCTAAAAAAAGTTGAATGGGATGATTTATTTTACAAGTACTTTCATATTTGATAAAATATGCTATAATTATCTAAAAATTACAAAGATAAAGGCAAAACTGAAACCAGCGTGTTTTGTACAAAAAAAACCCATTTCTTAAGCTATATACTGATAAATATTCTAGATTGCAAATAGCTATAGTACATGGTGAATATTTCTTTCTTTTAAAATCAGCTTTATATTGAAAAATTTAAAGCAAAAATAGCAAGATGCTTACAATTACAGTACCATTCCTAATATCAGGAGCAGAGAGTGTTAATTCAACACTTTCATTTACACTTGCATGCCATTACAGATGAAAATTGAAGGCATCTTAAATACACAGTTCAAATACTTATCAATATAGTAGGCTGTGAATGCCACACCTGCTCACATATTAAAGCTTTTCAAGACTCTGAATCAGATCTTTTACCATGACAGCCTCCTTGCTCCTGCTTCCACTCCCTTCTGCTATTCCTCTCTCCCTTTTGTGAAAGCTGTTCGGCATACCCCACTATTCCAGCTGTAAGGAGCTTAAAACAAAGGATGAAAGTAATACTAGGATATTCCAGACAACACCCTCGCTTGCCTATAGGCCTCTCTTCACGTGGGAAGAACAGTAGAAGGGTAGAAGAAGAGGCTGCAGAGCTGACATGATTGCATGTGTGTATCGGGGCCAGCATAAGGGCACTTTCCCACTCAGTGGAATGACATCAAAGGACTCTTTGCCAGTGAAAGCTTCTGTCAGTTGTAGCTATAGGTAGCAACATACCAATACAAAATACACCTGCAGTAAAAACTCGCATGCTGGTGGGCTTGTAAGGGTGAATTACTGGTACCAAGGAGGCCAAAGAAAGCTTCTGCCTCAGCTGAAATCCCAATACTTAAAAAACACCATATAACATCCAGCTCCTTCTTGTGGTAGGGAAACTATCAAAATCCTTAAGCTTTTTATTTCCAAAATTAAGAAGAGCTTACGAGAGTGCCAAAAAGCCAGTATTCTACAATCAAGAAAAAAAACTGAATAAACATGCATCTTGGTGCAATAGCATAGTAAAAATTCAGTCAGAAACAAAATAAAAAATAAATCAGTATACAGATTATAGAAAAGGGAGAGAGCAGCCATTTTAAATCACACTGCATAAAACACAGAAGATTAAAGACATAAGGGAAAACCACTGGGCTGGCAAGACAATGACAAGTTTAATAACCATATTTTAAATGCCCGTACTAATCAATTCCAAAGATACAAAAGGAAGTTTAGATATATAAATGCAGCTTGACAGCAAACCCAGCCAAAACAATGCAAAGGCTGATGAGGGATTTCACTTATAAAGAGGTAAAAGAAATTAATGGAATAAATATGTGATCTTATACAAACAGTGCAATTTTGTTTAATTCTGAAAGATTATAAATTTGAATGACAGTAATTCTGCCGGTGTAACAGAACTGAATAGCTGGAGGACTTACTTTTAAATCACATTACCATATGGTAAAGACATAGTACAATGCCAGTAAGCAGTGCAATGCTGTAAAATGGATTAAAAACTAGTGGGTATAGCTCAAGCAGCATTCTCCAGTAAGAGATCATGAACAAAATATAAATTTCATTATAAGGAAATGAAAATATTTCTATCATGTAGTTCAACAAGGGTTACAAATAGATCTGCTGCTCCTCAACACTCTTTCCTCATAAATACAAAAATCACAACAAGATGCTTGTGATGTCAATATTAGCAGAAAGGAAATTAGAGTATTATGGTGATGGCTCACCTGTTAACCTGCTTCCATTAGAACAAGTCATTTTTAGTTAAGCACTGCTGAACAAAGGAAAAATACAGGTTATACCTTACAAATGATCTTCTGGATCATTTTCATCTGAAGCTGTAGCAAGAGAAGCAGCTCACTGTTAAAGTGTCCAATGTGATGCTATGCCTGGGAAAAAAACCCAGTGTGATCTTCAGATACATCAACACTAAGTTAGTGACAAGTAGCGGAGATGGGGGAATCATTTACCTTTGTATGTAGCACTCATGGGGTGAGTATTTGAAACCCCATAAAGTTCTGGTGTCCACATTTTAAACACAATGCTGAAACCCACAGAGGATGCAAACAAATCAAATTTCCAAAACCTGAGAGCTAGAGAAAGCAGAAAGGAAAAGTTAAGAACACTGAATGCTTAATTCATCTAAAAAAAAACTGAGTGAAAGACTTGATTACTTGAGTGCTAAAATTCCCTCAGAGAAAGAAAAAAAAAAAAAAAAAAAGCGCACTGAAAGCATTCTTTAACTTACTCAGGAAAAACATACCAAAAAATAACAGCCATTCCTGGACTTAATTACATATTCATCCAGCTAAAATTGGACAACATGTATAACAATCTTTAAAAAAGAACTTCAGCTATCACACGACAGAAACTCTTATTCATCAATACAAGTATATGAATAGGAATTCAGACTCTTACAGCAAAATCCATCTGTGAATAACTTGAAATAAATTTTCAAGAGCCTATACTCCTTTTTCGCATACTGTCTTTACCATAACTGAATGGTTTCACTGGTAGATTTTCTTATTCTGAGGATACCTCAGCTGAGCAAAGTAAAACATAAATCAAAAGCAAATGCAAAGATCTTTACAGATTTTTTGAAAACTAAACACCAAACAACCAATGCACTCTACTGGCTGTGTTATGGAAGGTACACAGCATATTTCTACTATGAATACATAATAAATTTAAATAAAATTTTAAAGTAACCAATTCATGTTGAGTAGCCAAAGGTAAGCAGCAAATACCTGAAATATGAAATCAGGAAATAACAGTCTCAATCCAAAGATAAATTTTCATTCACTCTCATTAAAAACATAACAATACTAAACGAAACAATTAAATTTCTTAGTCCTTTTAAACCCATTTTAGAGTGAAATTGTTGGAACCTTGCCAACTAAAAAGGATTTATTGCTAGTTTTGAGGCTCAAGGTCCAGATTATAATATTTACAGTTAAATGTATACACGCAAATATTTCCCCTGGAAAACAGACTACTCCGCAAGTGTCTGCATATTTAGCATTATCTGCCTCCTGCATACTTTTATAGTTTATAAATAGCCCCTCTTACTGCCTCTTAACACATCTTCAAGTCAAACACTGCTCTTAATAACTTCACACTTTGTTTGGATTCTATTGGAGCTGCAGATCTACCTTGACACTACAGTTTCCTACAATTTTAGCACCATTCCCAAGTACTAAGCAGGGAAGCAGAGAAAGACAAAGGCTTTATATTTATTTCTGTGTGAATCTTTTAGTAAGTCATAGCTTACCATGTCAATCAAGCAATTAAAATATACATTTAGATACTTGGTACTAGCTATCTAAATGTAAATCTAGCGCTGCGGTCCGTAATCACAGAATGACTTAAAGGCTTACAGAAACAGTGGTGGCACATGACATGTGTGCAACTTCCAGACAGAAAGAATATACATATTTATCTATTTAGTTAGTTACAAATTACTATTAACAAGTTATATCAGCCCTCCAACATCTCCTTTACAGTTACTTTCTATTAATTCCTTAAGATCTTTTTAATATTCCTGTGTGTATACCTAACTTCCTAGCTCTGATCAAGCCACACTAGATAGAACATGACCAAGGGGAATGGGGTAGAGATCCCTGCTCTTGGAATGCTGTGGAGTGATTAACACTGACCCTCTCGCTCATTGAGAATGCACTATTAGGATATGCAAAGTAACTTACATGGGGATGGAGAAAGGCTGTGTTCCTATTAGCATTCATGGGAGCTATACAGCTCCAGTCTTGTTCATCAAGTTTGGAATATACCCTTTTGTTATTGATGGGAAAATGTCACTAGTTACAAATGGTTACACACAGGGGTGTAGCAGGGTCAAAGCAAACTCCAATACTTTCTTTTCCCCCTCTGAGGCAGAGTGCTGCTTCAGCAGTTCTTTTTTGACCTGATGGTACACCTCTTTAGATAAAAGAAATGTTGAAATTCCCTACCCTGACCTTTTCTGCAGCCTCACCACCCAAAGATTAAAGAAAACCTCCAAAAGAGTATGTCATTAGTGGTGTATGATGGGACAATCATCAGACACTGCTGCAGGCATCACTGCGTATGAAGTCTGCCTCCAAACTCCTCTCCAGGTCCACCCACAGCTCTGATGGGTCTCATAAAAGTCTTTCAACGGCATGAATAGGGTCTGAGTCATCTGTTTCCCAGCACAGACAACTACAGTTGCTTCACTTCTATTCCTGAAAGCTTCCTTTAAAAACCAAAACAAAACTGGTCGGTGCTGCAGATATCCTTTGCCAGATGTGGCATGACACCTCTTAACAGATGGAATTCTCATTCACTAAGTTGTAATTACTTTTTGCCAACTTGAGATCCCACAAAAAACTTAGGGTTTATGGGAAATTAATTCAGTCACCTACAACATTGCTCTTGCTGGAAATACAGTTGGTGAAAGATTCAATCTACTTGCATTTTGCCATCCCCAGAAATACACAGAAACATTCTGGGACCTCTAAAAATATGTTCACACATTTGTCATGTAATCTGAGAATCCTGGCTTGTCTTTGCTACAGAGCGGCTTCTATGCAAGGCTGTATCTAAGACCTTCAAGTGCAGCTATGTTAACTAGCACAAGCCGTGCATCTGACCCATGACAAAAAATAGAAGACTTATTTCTGAGCAGTTTTTGATTGGGAAGATGCTATGAATTACTCTGAAAGAAAAGGAATTATCCCTAGTTAGACTCCTAAATGGTTTAGAGTCTTCTGACTTGTAAGGAACTTTGGTTTGAGGGAATTCTAACTACACTTGGCATCTACAGCCATTAACAAATACAGAATAAGAAAACCTAAAAATTAACTTACACTACCCAACTTCCTGCCAGAAGGAAATCCTGTTTACATGTTACCACTATTCCATCCTTCTCTGCAAAGGGCAGCAAGCAGGCCTGCCTCATCTGGCCAGCTCGTATTTTATGCTTACTGCCGAATTCTGCACCTGATAATATTTATATTCTTTTGTGCAAACTTTCTCTTTACTTTACAACACAGAACTTCTATGCTCTGGACAGAACGTTTATGTTGAAATGTACTGCTTTTCTTGTTGTTATTTGGCTAGGCAGCATGTAGACAACCTTTGGATTACTTGAATTTTACTAGATCCATTCCTCATCCATAACAGAGCACTATTTTAGGGTAGATATGAAACATATACATATATATATTTACTTTTTATAATAAGCTGAGACACAAGAACACACTGCACCCTGACAGCTTATTTTACAATACCTGGAAACACGGCCTCAATTTTTTTCAGCTTCAGTGGTGTGAAGTGTGACTCTCTACAGAGCTACACAATCACTAGTTTTCACATTTATGCCTTCATACTCAAGTTATTTCACTTTCAGAATTAAAGTCATAAAAGACATCTGCCTTTGTTAACACCAAACACATTTCTAACCCCTTTGGTTGTTCAGAAAAGTCTGAAAACATCATATAACAGGGCTCAAAAACAAAAAGCAAAAAACCCACCCCTTATTTAAAATTATTTGTAATTTGCTGAGGGACCAGACTCACAACCACATTTCCCTTCAGCAACAATACAACCATGTGTCCCAACATATTCAGCCTAACCTTAGAGCTGTCACCTTTTGTAAGAAATACTGTACTTGCTCCTGCTGTAATCAAAAATTTCCTTCTAAGGCTGTGTCAGAAGAAACCCACACTAGGTTAAATTTACCAGACCAGTAAGTCTTCCTGTTTACCTCAGCAACTGCAACAGCTGCTGACAGTTCTTTAATAGTGAAAATGACTCTGTTAAGTAAGCTGAAGTATCTACAAGGCTTAATTTATGGTTTCTCTTGTGAAAAGAACATCTCAGCAAGGGCTTAACACCTGCATCTCTGCAGTACTGGTCCTGAAGAGGAGGGAAACGCGTGAAGGGATAAAAAGAAACCACCTGGCAACTTCTGAGGGAGCAGCAGCACCAGAACCAGGCAGGACTAAAAGGCCACAGATTTTGGAGAGGCGCTGCGAACCGCCACAGGCAAAAGGGGCTCTTACAAGGACAATGATACTAGCCCAAAGAGGTGACAGCCTTGGCACCGAGCAGCCTCCCGCTCCTCCGGCAAGGCGATCGGTACGGACAGTGCACCCACAAGGACCCTCGCAGGCGGGACTCAGCATGCCCACCTGCTCTCGGCACGCCGCCTCTCGCCTCCGAGCCTCCGCGCCCTCCCCCCCCCGGGCGGCCGCACGCCGGCGGGGACAGCCGCCTGCCCCGCCACCGGGGCCCCGGCCCGCCGCAGGAAGGAGGGAGGCCGGCCGCCTCAGCCTGCCGCCGGGCGGGCAGCGCCTTCCCGCGGCCCCAGGCAGCTCCCGCAGCCGGGAGCCCAGGCCAGCCGGCTCCCCGTGTCGGGAAAGCCCCGCAGCTCCCGAGGGGGTCCCGGCGAAGCCGCTCGGGGCGGCGCAGCCGCCGGCCCCTCAGGGGGAAGCAGGCCCCTTCCCGCCCGCCTCCCCTCATGGCGGCGCGCGCGGCCGGCGCTGTGGGCGGGGCCGCCCTGCGGACGTGGCGCGGCGGCCGCCATGAGGAGCGGCGGCAGGTAGGGCGGCCGCTGGGGAGCAGCGAGGCGGCGGGGCCGGGCCGGCCTGGTCGCTCCCGTCGGCGGCGGGGCCGGCTGGTCGCTGCGCCGGGAGGGGTCTGGGCGGGCGGTGTGGGGCTCCCCCGCGGAGGACGCGACGCCTGCGGTTTGTTCCGTAGAGCCGCCCGCGGAGAATGGCCGGTAGAGGCGCCGGTTGTGGCCTGCAGCCGCCGGCCGTAGCGCAGCCGCCCGCCGGCGGGCACCTGCACCCCTTCGCCAGCGCGGCGGGCGCGGAGGGCGAGGGGCCCGAGGAGGAGGGCGAGGTGACGGAGCTGCGGCCGCGGGGCAGGGAGAAGGTCCGCCGGAGCGCCTCGAGGGACAGGCTGGATGACATCGTCCTGCTGACGAAGGACATCCAGGAGGGGGACACACTGAACGCCATCGCGCTGCAGTATTGCTGCTCGGTAAGTGCCAGGCGCGGGCTGCCCTGCCGCCGGGGCCGGCCGTGCTTAGCGCCCGTGCAGGCAGCGTCGGGAGCGCCGTGCTCTTCAGAAGTAAAAACAAAATAAGTAATGACGGCAGAGCGTTAGTGTCGCAGCGCAGAGCCTGCCGAGTTCCAGTTCCGTAGTGTGTTGGGTTTGGTTTTTTTCCCTTAAAGCCAACGTAAGCGTAAGGAGCAAATGCATGGCTCTGCTTGTGGCGCTGCCTGGGGCGGACACGTTACAGCCAAAGTTAGGCTCTGCACAGCCACGCCTGGGCACTGTCCCTGCTGCCGCCTGTCCCTGTCGGGCTGAGCGATACGGAGGGCACTGCTGAACCACCGCTAGGGTTTGCGTGGAGCCCAAATTCCATTAAGGGAGGGGACAGAAAAACTCAGTGTAGTTTTGTTTTGAAGTTCTGCTGAATTGCGCAAGTGTTTATCGGCATGAGCACGTTGTATGCACCCCGTCTGCCTGCAAGCCCTAAGCATTCCCTTCTGGTGCTCAGAACTCGCTGCTTCTCCTCGCTAAAAGTTGTTAAATTAGCCTAGCAAATGTCCTTCCCTGCCTGGTACTTTTGCTGGCGGCTACTAATTAAGGCAGAGGCTTCTGTCTTGGTTAATGTTAGCCTTTGCGTGTATCCAGTTTTAAGAGGAAATCAGCTGTGCATGTTGGTGGACTGTCTGGGCTAATTCAAGAGGTCAGATTCAAGATCCGTATTATGGAAGTTTTGCTGTCATCACATTCTTCAGGCAGAAACAGAATTGGGGACCTCCTGTCATGAGCTTAGGTACCACAATCTTGACATAACTACTTCATAGTTATGACAGACTTTAGCCTCCTTAACCAATTCTTGGCTTCAGAAGCCACCACAATTAGGTATTTTGAGCAGGTTTCCTAGGTCAGGCCTCAGATAAGAAATAAAAGATAACCGAGTTGTGCTCTGTCCTGGAAGTTCAGCAAGAATATGGAAGAGCAGGCCAGGGCTACAGGCAGAAAATATAACTTGTGTTGTGCTGGAATCACTAATCACAGAAACTTAGACCTTAAAGATCATCTAGTTCCAACCTGCTGTGGGCAAGGACACCTTCCAGTAGACCAGGCTGCTCAAAGCCCCGTCCAGCTTGAATGCTTCCAGGGGTAGGTAAATGCTGCATTTGGCCATCTTCTACGCTCATCTGATTATTCAGCATGGTACACGTAACAAATACACTGTCACAGGAATTGGAACACCTTTTAACATTACAAGTTTAGTGCAGGCAGTAGGCACCGATGGCCCCACCTTACTGTTTCTGGCTATATCTGTGTTATAAGTGGAGTAGTTAGAGCAAAGCAACAAGGGTCTCTTGACTACCATGTTTTCTGTCTGTAACTTCTCCTGAGGTAGATGTCCTCCTCAGGAGGACAGGAAGAATGTGAACTCGGGTACTCTGTTTGTGTGTCTTACAACGGGCACAATTCCTGAGTGCTTACCGGGTTGTAAAAAAGTACTGATTTTAAAGTACTTCATTATGGTGAAGTCTGTGGCTGTGCCTTCCATGTTGAGGGATGTACTGTCTCAGAACGAAGTTGCTAATTCTCCAAGGACACTTAAATCTTTGCAGAGTATTTCACGTTAGACTTCAAATCCAAACTTCCTGAGAGCAAAACGAGATTAATTTTAAGGAGGAATAGGGAAAGGGAAGAGCTGACTTGATGAGGAGAGGTGGTTTCCGCTTCAACCCCCAGAAGCAGAAAGAGCATCCAAACCTTGGCTGTGGCTAGACAAATGGGAAGCTCGTAATTTTTAATATTCCTTATTCACAAGTTGCCAGTTTAGTTGGGAACTCACAGTAATTTACTTAATTTGAAAACACTGAGGTAAAGTCCCATTCATTTCACACAGTCGCCACTGATAGATGAATATACGTTAGATGAATATATATGTTTGAATTGCCTAAGTGACTTTCCATCTTCTTACCTGAAGTGAGGAGGTGTGTAACCATGTAATTACCTCTTTGCTTTAACATTGTTCAGATTTGCTCTCTGACCTCACTTTATATTGTTTGAATGGGTATCGGTTTAAAAAAAAAAAAAAAAAAAAGGCAAAACAAAGGCCCTGCCTTTGTTTCATTAGGGAAGAATTGTATTTCTCAAGGATGTAGTACTCTCTTTATAAAGAGTTTTGGTTCAGTGGGGCTTCGATATTTAAACTGTTGGTTTTATTTTCAGGTTGCAGATATCAAGAGAGTTAACAATCTTATCAATGATCAAGATTTTTTTGCCTTGAGGTCTATCAAAATCCCAGTGAAAAAGTTCAGTGTGTTGACCGAAACACATGTCTCTCCAAAAGGAAGACCAGTCCTCCGGCCTGCTCACTGTTCCCCAGACGTGCAGGAAACGTCACCACCTGATAAATTCTCTACTAATGAGACTGCTGGCAACTTTTTAAAAGAAGTGGATCGAGATATAGAAGAGATAGTGAAGTGTAATGACACAAAGAGAGAGAATCTGAATGAAGTCGTCTCTGCCTTAGCAGCCCAGCAGATTGGGTTTGAGACTGATGGTAAAACTAAAAAAAGCAAGGATCCTTACTATGGAGCAGATTGGGGTATAGGATGGTGGACAGCTGTAGTGATTATGTTGATTATTGGCATAGTAACTCCAGTTTTTTACCTCCTGTATTATGAAGTTCTAGTGAAAGCAGATGTCAGTCACCATTCTACAATGGAATCTTCCCATTTGTTTGTCACAGCAGCATCACATCAGAAACAAATAGAAAATGGGATAAATCCACTAAATGTTATAAATGTTGATAATCAAGGAGACCTTCAGCCTTAACAACAGAAAACCCCAGGCAACTGTTACTGATAGACACGTAAGATAGCATTAGATAAAGGGGAAACCACAGAATGCAAAATGCATCTGGAATGCAGAGAAAATGCATCCTCATGTGTGACCTACCTTTATGGGCAGTGTTCCAGTGCAAGGGTATTTCTGTGAATCGTGTAATCTCTGAATATGCCTGAGACAGGCAATTTTTATGCAAGATTGGAATATAAATTAAGGTATAAAATTGTCTCTGAAGCTTTGCACTTTTTTCTATTTTGATAGGCATATGTTTTTTAATTAATGATGAGGTGAAAAAATGTAGTTTAAATTAACACGAGGCATCTCACTGTACGTTTTACAGCCCTAAAATGGGCATTTGGGGATATCTAACTTTTAAACATCTTGAAGTATTTATAGAGTGCATAGTACACTTGACATTTTAATATCAGGTTTACAGTTGTCAGTTAAAACTGCATTCTCCTAATCTTCTAGAGTAAGATTTTTTTAAAAAAAAAAAACAGCTATCATTCCATAATTAATTGCCACTATGAAGTTCTTTTTTTTATTTTTTTTTTCCAAAGTGACTTTTATAGAGGCAGTAGCAAATACTTAAGCTGGAATCTTCAAATCTTGTGCCTGTGGTCAAACGCATTCTTTAGTGCTTTTCACTATAAGCACCAAGCTTATAGGACTTGTTTTCTGTGTCTGTGACACTGTGCCTCGACACAGTCCAGTTGAGAGTGAATTGCTGAAACTTCACATCCTTGTGGTATCCTGCTGAAAACTGACTGGACTGGACTGCACTTCTCAGCTGTGTATGGTACAAAAGTGCAGAGGTGTGGCACCTTGCTATGACTGCTTCAGTAGTTCTCATGCTAATGGATTTTTCCCCCTCAAGTTAATCTCGGTGCAGGACTGACCTTTCTTCAACGAGTATGCTAATGATCGAGTGCCCATGAACCTCAAACACTGACGACTTCCTGAAATCTCCAAGAAAACATCAAATGAGATTTATTGGCTCCTAGCAAGAAACTTCACATTGCAGCAGAATAGACCAGTTGCAGCTTCAGACATGTTCTTTAAATTGTAGTGTATTCATCAACCACTCCGTGCTTGAATGTTTCACTTGGGGTTTCATGAACAACCTTGTTTTTCCCCCTCTTTTATTTTCTACCTGAAAATGCTACAAGACAAACAAACAAACAAAAAAAAACCACCACCCTGAACTCTTCCTACAGAAAGAAGAAGGTACTTGTGTACTCAGAATATTTTTAAATAAAAACTTGAGATGCTGCCTCTTAATTTTTTGTTATATTTGCCTTGTGGAGTAAGATTTCCATTGCCCTGTTCAAAATACCATTTTTCACCAAAGCCCAAGATAACTGAATTGAATAGGACTTGGAAAGAGAGAAATGGAAAAATAATCACTATCCTTTAAACTACTGTTATAAGCTTTCCTTTGAGTGTCTTTGGTAAGTATATACAGTATAAAAAAAAAAAAAAAAGTGGAAAAGTTAATGTTTCCTAAGTATTGGAGGTATTCCAAAGTGCTTTATCAACTTAAATTTTGAAAGTAAAGACTCACGCCCCATCTGTTTCTGGAGGCTTCTATTGCCGCAGGAGGTGGGACAAATACTCTCCACTGGCATGCCCAGTGTATTGAGCATGCACTGTTAACTTTTAATGTATTATACTGAAATAGAAGCAGGCCAGAGCTTAAAGGGAAAGGCTGTACACTTGGGTATGTGAACTGTGACCTGCTACTCTTGAACCCTTTGATCAAAGTGGTATCTGTGGAGACAGTGGAAACTACTCATAGTTTCCACATGAGAAGAGAGATTGCGAACAGGCATAAATTTCATGTTTCGCCTAACGCTTGTTTTCAGAGATCTTTTAATTGGTGCTTTCCATGAAAGGAATGTGCCAGTAACACAAGCATGAATACTGAAGTACCAGTTCTGGGTCATGCTGTATGAAAAATTGCATTGCAGAATAACTGATGGTGGCTGAAGTGAGCCACAGCCTCTATGGCTGGCAGTGTAGAAGGTGACTTGCTCTGGTCTGGACAACAGCTTTGGCACATCAAGACAAATGTTTTCTGTGCAGGACTGAAACTTGGTATCTGTGTCTTTTTTTTCCTGCAAGCTTATTTGCTGGTTTGCTTCTTTCCCCTTCGTTCTGTTTCTGAAACCTCAAAATTTCTAATACTTCTATTCTCCCATTTCTTAAGAAATTGTGAAGAACATGGAATTAACTATTGTGATGCAGCATAGGCCTAATGTACTGCACATACCTGGGCTGATGGGCATCAAATTGACATCAGTATGGAAGGGAACATCAGCTGTGGTGTGACTCCCTCAGGAAGGCCTCTATCCTGTTGATGGGCAAGTGGAGAGATGATGGGTTGTTAGCCATTGCTCTGTGCCCTGCAGTGGTACTGCAGAATAGTTCTCTGGCATCGCTCACACTTTGGGCTTCTGCAGTGCTGGAAGGCCTGTGGCTTCTTGTCACCGCGTCAAGTGTGATGGGCCTTTATTTATGCTAGGATAGGCAGTCCTTAAAAAAACACAAAGGGATAGCTGTTGCATTGGACTGTACGATACTCTTAACCAAGAGCCTAGTGTGTTTTTACTATTTTATTATGCAGCATATTTCACATAGCGTATTTTTAATTTAAGAGAATTAATTTTATGAGAAGATAGAGTAGGTCTTTTTCCAGGATTGTAGGGCTTCTGGTACTGGTTATCTACAAGCATCAGGTGGCTTGGTTTTTTGCAGGATGCAGGGATCTGCAGTGCTTTTTCCAAAGTACAACACAACTGGCAATACATCATCACGTGTCAGCCCTGAATAAAGAGGTTGGCTGCTTTGTATGTAACTTCAGTCTGATTGAAGTTAAAATCTGTAAAGTTAAGTCTTTAGAAACTGACTTGCTTAAAAATAAAAAGCACAACTGAGTGGCAAATCATGTTTTAGATTAATTACAACACATTGTTGATCAGGAAATTGGTTTTAAATTTAAGTGCATATTGCACTGTTGGATCATGTAAAATGTAAATTATTTAAATGTGCTTTATTCTGGACTATGTTGTTACAAATAGTCTTTGTATAACTATTTTATAAAGGCTGAAGATACAACTTTGTAAAATAATCCTGAATGAAGAGCAAGTCTTAATTTTAAATACTTCTCTGCTTTTAGAAGAACGTAAGTAATATACGTAAAATAAAATTTTATTTTAGACTGCAGTGAAAGTGGTGCATACAATAATATTCTTAGCTCTATATACCTTGCATGGTGTATTACAGGAGGCCATTACTTGTGTGCGTTTTGGCTACTTTTGTTGTATGATCTGAAGTAAAAATCCTTGGCCAACAAGTGAGTTTGTTGGCAGTACCTGCATACAGCATTTGCATCTAGCTGGAGCCTTAACGGTTTACCCTGTGCACACCTTGTAGGACGTAGATTTTTCTGCTTAAAGTTCTGAGAACTTGCTGGTTCTGTAAAATATGGATTAAGAAATAGCCATGAAAAGCTAAGGCAAGGATCAGCGAAGTTCTTAGATCACCCTAAGGGTGATCTCCCCACACACTGAAAGCAGTGCCTTCTATGAAGCAGCGGTGTTCTGCTGTGCTGTTAAGATAGGATTTGAATATATGCCTGTCCAAACCCAGAGTTTGCTGAGACCCAAACAGTGGTCTGTTTCATCAGCATTATGGTCTTGCAGTGAATTCTAAGCGATCGTTAAATCAGCTTATAAAGACAGCTGCAAGCGTTACGCCTCTGGAACAGCACAACCTCATTCCATTTCAGAAGTGCCTTGGCACAAAGCTGGATCATTGCAGAGCCTGGTGCGTTCATAACCGCTGGCCTTATTTGCCATAGTTAAAGTAGTGCTAGAGGGTCCATCCTAAGACTTTGTGGTTCCCGCTGGAGGATAGAGGTGACCATAGTTCACCTTTTAAAAAGTCACATAAAGACCCAGTTTCTGCCAGAGCAATTCTCAGCAGTACAGCAGGGAAGTAATTGTCTCTCCAATTAGCAGTATGATGAATGAAGTAAGTCATCATCCTCAAGAGTTAGCATCGGCTACAAAATAAGGTATTGTACCTGTTCAAGCAAGCAACAGCTTGTGACCAAATTCTAAGTCGTGCAGTAATGCTTTTCCAGTGTTAATCTTCTAGTTCTGCCTTTGGCAAAAGCCATCAGTTTGCGTTCCTTGTGTGAGGCTAGGAGTCCCACTGTTCACCCTGCACAGGGGGGAACAGCTAGCAGAAGACAACACTTGCGGCATGCAAATTTAATTTTCAACATGGTTACCTTGTTGATACCTGTCTCGTATATGCCATGCAAGAAGCAGGCACACCTGTTAAGAAACAGCTGCTGCCATGTGTGATGTTAAAAGACAATGAACAGAGAATCCTGTGCAGTACAGCAGAACGTTTATTAAACATTTGTATGAACACTTCAAAATAAAACTGGTATACTGCTGAGGTGTGACCTGCATAGCATTTTAGTTTAATTTTCTTTACATCTGATACATATTTTATCAGAACGCTTGAAAGCTACAGCTCAAGGAACAAATTCTTACTGCATATGAAGTTCATAGAACAATGCAATACTGTTTTCCAGTCACTGATGAGGTAAAGTACTGCTTGACAAACTGCCAAAATTGCAAGGGAAACTTCCGTAGTTTCCTTTGCTGATGAAAGAATTGGATTTGGTTTAAAACTGTTCTTTCATTAGACCCGATAACAGCAGTAGTTATCAGGAACAGAATGTTTTAAGAAGTTAAACAAAAACAAACAAAACCAACAACCCTGATCAATAGTAACAATAGTAACACAGACCAATAATACTTTGTACCATCAAACGACAACAGGACACAGAAATTGCTCTGTCACTGGGTTCTTCAAGTATCTGATCTTGGGAACAAGTTTTCTACACCTCAGTTGTTGGTTCTTAAATAAAACTGATGTTTCCAAACGTTCTGGTTTTGCTATTCTTGGCATTCTTGTCTTGTTCTCCTAGTTAAAACTTCATGCATTAAAATACTTCACCACATTCTTTTCCTACATTTTTTATTTGGTTGGGTTTGGTTGTTTTTTGGTTTTGTTTTTAATATTGATGTGCTGTCTGTTAAGTTTCTGTCTTGTTTGTTCTGTAGGAAAGTAAATAAATGCATTAACAATTACACAGATAGGTAACATCTGCCATCTCACATGAACGGCGCTGTGAGGTAAGAAAGTAATCACCTTAAGAGGTGGAGAAACTGAGACAGGTGAATTCTCATCACTCATCAGTGTGCCACTGCTGAAAACCAGGATTCCATAATTTCTCAGTCTTAAATTCTGACATATTTCTAAATGAAATTACCCTTAATTATCACTTACGTGGATTCATAAAGGTAATGTAACCCATTGTTTAATATTACAGTCCCTTTTTACCAAAATACTAATGAGTTCTTTTAACTAGAATAATAGCTCTTTAAAATACTCTCATTATGTTGTCTGCCCATATTACTAAGGTACTTTCAAGTCACTTTATATTAAAGTGCTTAGTTTATTTTCAATTATTTTCAGTCACCTGAATTCAGAAGTTACCTGAGCTCCTCCAGAGAAGTCAGCTCCAAATCAGCAGCTTATGTCCATAAAGGCCATGCCTTTTTTTTTTTTTCCCCCCGCAGTCATCAAGAATTTCGCTGTTATTCTCAAGATTTGACTGTTGAAGCATAGAACTGACTAGTGCAAATGCTTAGGCACAATTTTGATTAAAATGCATACATTCTTTTTCTGTGCAGAGGCAATATAGTGGCATATAGCTTACTCCATCAGTAAGCCATTCTGGAAAACCTTAAAAAGGTGCATGTCTGCAAAACATTTGGCAAAAGAACAAAACAAAGGATCCCATATCCTGTTTTACAGCATAGTACAATTAAAAATAATTGTCCAGCGTGTTTTTGGACAGTATGCTTAAAATCAACAGAGCTAAAGCATTAGTTCTGTTAATACTCGGCCTACCTCTGGAATTCTACTTCAAGTAGTGTAAGGCTTCGGCAGTGTACCACCTAGCAACAATAGCTAGTATGTTGCTTCATCCATATTGTCATCACCTCCAGCATCAAAGTCATCTCCATCTTCAAAATATGAAGAAATGTAGTCATTTTCCTAAACCAAAGGAAAAAAAACATCTATCACTGTATCTGTGGAGATGATTTATGAAAGAAACATGCTTTAAACTGCAGTTGCGCATCCATGTTTTGAAACAGTAATAGGAGTTTTTTCTTTCCTTCTTTCTTGGGAAAGAAAAAGGGAAATACTGTAATGAAGTTCTGATATCTATGAAAGAACAGGCATCGCTGTTTTAGTGATGAAAATAAATAACTGTATGTATTGATTGTGGCAGGACACATTCCTGCTTGCAAAATCCTTATTTCAGAGCCTTTGGGGAGTAACAAGACTAAAACACCCACTTGAACTAACTACAACACAATGTAGTGAACGAAGAAATTTCATGTAGTAACACCTCTTGCTAAAATTCTCCTTCAGTGACAAGAGAAGCTACGGACATTTCTTTGGCTGACAGCCAACATACTACTCGATGAGTGAGATCCAACTTTGTGTTAAGTAGGAAAACTGACATTTTACCTCTTCATGCTCCTCTTCGTCATATTCCTCTGGTTCTTCTGCTTCTTCGTCATCTTCACCTTCTTTGTCTTCTGTTTTGTCTTTCTCATCTTCAGATTTTTCTTCTTCATCACCCTTCTTTTCCAACTCCTGTCACAAGGCAATCTCCTTTACAAGGTAATCTCACGTTAGAGTGACAGCATAACCTCCACACTACCGAAACGTTATGCTGCAGTTAACAGCAAGACGACTAGCTGTGCATGTTTTTTGTCAATATTTAAAACAACATGATGTGACGTGAGAACTTCATAATGACTGACTTCATCAAGCATTAGCCATTGGACCTGAAGTCTAAAAAAATATGTCTTGTGTAATAAATTCAGATGATGATTTCCCTTTACCGTTCCGTTTACCACTGTTAGAATAACTGGCAGTAGAAGGCCATGTCATACTTGATAAAGCGGTACCATACTATACATAATAAGGTATCTGCACCAAAAAACTGGTGGATCATCAAGAGAAAAAATGGAAGGCTGTTTCATCTTTAAGCCTCCATTCCCACACGGTGGGTAGTTTCCTCCAAAATTGAGGTGACTTTCCTTCCAGGTTTCTCTTTCTGTATCTTTCCTCTCAATTTACTACAGTGTTTAACTTCCAACATTGGTGAAACAGCAATACATTTAAAAGCTCTGGTGCCCATTTCTCCTTCAATAAGCTCTAATACTAGCTCTGCTGATCACAATTAAGCTACATCACTACCCGCCGAAGAACAACTGGTCTGAATCAAAAAGTTGTGCTCAGAATCAAAGAGAGGCAAAGACAACAGCTTCTCCGCAGCCAGGCTCTGTCCTTACCCTCTCCCTTGTGCTACCACATTGCAGAACAGCTGTCTGTCAGAGTAACAAGACAAGGCCAGAAAAAGGCTGGTTATTCCGTTTGTACCAAAACACATACTAAAGATTTCATTTTGCTTCAGCAAATTCTACTGTAGAATTTAGAAAGAGTATGCGCATCTTACCTCAATTTTTTTCAACACATCGAGGTTACTTTTAGGTTCAGAACTTTTTGCCTTTTTTGGTTTTGCACCTGCTGGAATAAAATACATCACTATTATTTCTTGAATATGGAAGAACACAAATTCTTTTGTTTTACTGGCTCTTAAGAGCTTACATCTTGAGTATGCCATGGAAATCCCACACTATCTGTATGAAAATTACTTTAAACTTTGAGCCACCTCATTCATGGAAGTGTAAATGCCCAGTTTATGTAAGTGATGCCTACAGGGCCAGTCTGAAATTCACTTTGAACAGATTGTTGACCAAAGGTTTGGCCGAAGTATGATGTTCAGCTTCACAAAATACGTTTTACCTGCATACTCACAATATGTGAGTACTAGAACAAAATCTGAATTGTTATTTTTCATCATCTTGAAAAGATAAAACCTCATTAATGTCACTAATTTATGCAACTCATTAATGACAGCTGGGTGTTTCAGATAGAGACAGCTGTTCGTTAGCTCCAACAGAGTAGGCATGGTTATTGCACCTAGATGCCTTTTAGATCACAGCTGGCTCTCATCTAATGAGCTCACAGTGTGTATTTCCACCTAGTCCCTTGACTCATTAACATAATCTTCATCAAGTTACTCCCTACAATCCAACCTCATTATGCTACTTGACTGTACACTGGAGTGAAGGTCAAAACCAGCATTCCATGTACCCAGGTGAGAGCTACCTGAATTGCAGCAACCTAAATTGGTTGCCCCAATTCCAGGAGTGCAGTTTGAGGAGAAACAGGGAGCTCCAGAGCGAGAGATGCTACAGCATTTAAAGAGCTCTGCTGGATGTCCCGTTTCCACCATGTAACCATGTCTCGGCTCTCCTGCTGTATTCAGCATGATCACATAAAATTTACAACATAGAGCTGTACCTAACACACATTAGCTCTTCTCCGCAGAGTAAAACTGCCTCTGTAAAGTACTGGTGTAGCTATACAGCTTCTGATGAACAAGGTAGCTTCGGACAAGCTACCTTACGTAACTTGCACCTTTTTTTACACTAGGCTGTACCAAGTGGTGTCGGAAAGAACAACAGTGTGCATTGATGGAGGGGATATCCTTTGTGGAGCAGATAGCAACCCAATGTGGTTATGTATTTTATCTGGCCTGATACTCAAGGAAGCAGAACAACACTAAGAGCTGCTAAGAGAACAACTGTATTTTGTCAAAAGCATTTGTGATAAATAACATTCAGTTCATGTCAGCATTACGTCTAGGAAGGGATTATGTGACAAAAGAACTGCAGAGAGCTGAGGGGAGTCAAGCTGCTCTGTAATAACACACAAACAGCTTCAAAGCAAAACACATCCAGAATGAAGTAAGCTTTTAAGGAAAACAAGTGGAAAATGCGATTCAAAATTGTAATCTCTGCACAAACCCCTGAAGGCTTTTAGAGGTAAAGTGTATAGAACAAACAGCCTTAAAATCAAAACAGCATGCAAGATCTTTCCCTAAATGGTGGGCGTCTCTGGAGCTTACCAAAAAGTTAGAGACACTAACCCATCGTTAGTAGAACTTCAAGCAACACAGCTTCTCACATCCATGTAGCTCAGAGGTGCCATGGAATACAATCTCATCTCTCCAAATACCTGTTCTCGCAGTACTTGGGCTTAAAGGCATGCATCTGACTGCCACACACATATGCATATAGCTGCCCTACAAGAGCTGAACCCAGTTCAAGCTTTTTCTTTCTTCCCTTTTTTTTTTTTTTTTTTTTATTTTTTTTTTGGCAGGCACTGCAGGTATCTCTACTACTGTGGTCCACAGCCCCAGGGCAAGTGTGGGAGAGATATGGAATTCTACTCAAAGTCTTGTCACTGAGAAGGCCGGTGGTCAGGTCTTAGGTTGAAACATTGAGGGAAACCAGAAAGGGGGAGGGAGAGGTGTGTAAAAATGAAGCCATCCATGCACATGTAACTGTGCAGTGATCCCAAAACCACTCCTGCAATCTACACAGGTTGAAGGGTAGGTAGGAAGCCTGTCTGAATTTCAGTGCAGCTTCTCTTGACTCCCTCACCTTTGTTCCGCTCAGTTATAAAGTGCCACCTGAGATGGTTCTCTTCAACATACCACAAAGATATGTATCAGGAGAGCTAAAGTGTCACTGATGAGCCATATACAAACCTGAGTCAGATGACTTTTGTACGGCCTCTGTATCATCAGGATTCCCCAAAGAAACTAAAGCCACGTGATTTTTGCTTTTAGAGGAACCTCTTTTTTAAAATCCAATCAAATTCTGATGGCCAGCTGATCTTTGCCATTACAATCATGTAAGAAAATGTACTTTTAAGAGCAAATAGAGAAACGAGCACAAAAGAAAGAAGGGAAATTCCTCACAGTGATCAGTGATTCTCTATTTACAATAATCACATTAATGTAACAATGAATAATAAATCAGTATTTATGGTTTCATTGGATCTTGGGGAGCTAATTATTGCAATTAGGCTTGTAAAAGCCAATGCAGTCTCTTCTTTCAAATAGAAGAGAAAAAAAAAAAAAAAGTAGATATGTACTGTTTTCATCTTCAGAGATTTTGCAAATGAGTACTTAATTTACAATTGAATTTTGCAGTCTACCTTTAGTACCATGTCTCTCAATGACGCCCTTAAAAGTAACAAAGCTTCCAGCTGAGCCAGTCTCCATGACTACTGCACATTCCCTTTTCTTTTTCTATTTTATCCTTGAACTG
This sequence comes from Falco punctatus, assembly GCF_963210335.1. Lineage (NCBI taxonomy): Eukaryota > Metazoa > Chordata > Aves > Falconiformes > Falconidae > Falco > Falco punctatus. Next base: position 80,022,040 of record NC_137586.1, read on the forward strand.
AAAAATGACACATGAAGGACTTGGACAAAGAGAACAAGAAAGTAAACAATTATATATAACAGACAGATACAGGAGGCCAAGTGTTATTTCACATCAACAGAGCAACAGACTTCAACAGAGAACTTAAAACAACAGTCATGCAGACTAGAAAACACTTTTGAGAAACAAATACACATATGATGCTGTGTAATGAAAGTTTTTTCCTGTAAGAACAACCAATACCAGCTCCAACTGCTGTTGAAGGATTTGGTTCACAATCCTGCAGAAGAAAGCTGAAAATAAACAAAAAAAGTAAAACGAGGGAAAATAGAAAATAACCTACATTAAATCACATATAAAAGGCTTAAAAAATGCCAAAGTCAACCAAATCATAAACAAGATAACTGAGAAATCCAAAAGATAAAGGAAATCTGAACAGCCAGCTACTAATTGATAGAAGATGGGTGAGTGTTAACTAAAGATAACTTTCAAAACAAAAAGTTCTGTCTTTTTTTAATCTTTCACTATTACATATCTCATATTAATATGGTACATCAATATGAAAAGCAAGAAAGGAAGATAAATCTATTCCAGGAAGTTAAAGCATCATACAGAAGCAAAGTAAAAACCACAAGACAGGCAGACTAGTAAATTATTTAGAGAAAATCTCCCCAAAACCCTGATTATTTGGATGAAATAATATTTCTAACATATTTTTTTCCCTAGCCAGCTCCAGTATGTCTTCTATCACTCGACTAGTGTGTAATAAGTGGTTCTTAAAAATAGTTCTTAAAAATAATATACCTTTTTTGGTCTTCTTCTTTGGCTTCAGCTCTCTTGGGAGTCTTCTCCAATCTGTACAGAAAATAGCTTTAATATATATGAATGATGATTTACAGCAGTAATCCTCCTGTTATCCACCAAGGAAAGGTAGGGGCCCCTGTTGAGCTTGATCCTATTTATATGCATGTAAAGTTTTTGCACACAACAGTTTTATGGAATTCTAGCTGTACTTTAAACTGAGAAACCAGAGTGGGGACTGGCATTCCACCCACTTCCTGACAACTTGCATCTGCCCTGAAGTGATAAAGTTCAGCCTTACCAGGGGCCTACATAAAATTACATTCTGTAATTTAAGTTTGCCGTAGTGAGATACACAGATACGGTTGTGGAAGTGTAATGTTATAAAACCCATCTACCTGTGACTAAGACATCAGGTTGAGTTATTTTTGGTAATTCGCTGTTTGATCCCTGTTCAAAACTGTTATTTGCATGGCGAGCAAGGAAGAAGGAAAGCTAAAGTGAGAGCTAAAGCTTGAATTTTTGCTGCAGATCAGTTGTTTCAACCGAGTAAATAAATAAAATCAGAATTCTTTTTGGACAAAACAACACTTTGCCTTGATCTGAAAACATGCAAAGGGCATGACCCTCAACTAGGAATACATGACTTTGTAATGATTTGCATACTTTTGTATTGCTTGAAAAATAATGAATCAAATGTAGAAGAGCAGAATATTTCCCAGGTTAACAAAGAATTACCCTTTGCTAATGTCAGATATTACCTGGGGTCCATGCTGCATGCTCCTTTTCACTGTTCTGGTACCTTTTACTGTACCTCTCAATTACTGTAGAGAAGGACACAAAGAGTTATTGAATTCAATTAATTAAAAAGGCAACCTAGACACTGTCCTTGGAATTTTCTTGTAACTAAACATACAGTGCATTTTTCTAATCCTGCATTGAACACTTTCTTGGGCTGTTGTCAAACACTTAGACAGTTTAATGGCACCACTTTGAGTAGTTCTTATAATAATTCCCAGGACTAATAGTTTGCTAAATACTTGCAAGACCTGGATTTTATATCCCCTGCCCAAAACACAAACCCCCTGATTATTGCCTTGCATTTTCAGGGTACATCCTTTGAATCAAAACACTTGCCCTCCATACACACCCCAAAAAAACCCCAAAAAACAAACCAACAAAAAGACCCTCAAAAATTACTACTTTTTATTATTTCTTTTTATTATAATAATTATTCTAATTATTATAATACCTTTGGAAAGCATGAAAACATAAAATGCAGATATAGTCAGGGAAACTAGGTCGAAACATCAAATGAATGCTAACGCTTCTGCTCCCTAAGAGCTTCACAATCAAACCTTTGCTACAAAACCATCCAGTGACATTTATCACCACTGCACTGACCATACAGAGTGCCCAGAACCCCCAGGACCCAGAAGGCCATGTCTCAGACTGATCAACTCCCACTCTTTTAAGTACTTCTGCAATGGCAAACCTTTGCAGTGTAACAGAGATGTGTCCTAAACAGCAGCAACACATTTTAGTCCATTTAACCTCTTTCCAGGCACAGGAACTAAACTGAGAAATGCACAGTAAATAATACAGTAGTTATAGAGTGTAAGTACTTTCATTTATACTGCAAAGAACTTTCTTGTACAATCTCTATTGACAAAAGCAATGTCAAAACTGAAGTATTTTTAAATCAGTCTCATTTTTTCTTATGAAATTACCATGTCCAACTGCAAAATCCACTTCATGCAAAATTACTGATTCTGACCGCAGTAATAACTCACTACCCAAACAGGGATAATTTTTATGGGTATTGCACAAAAAATGGTAATGAAGGCAGATTGTGACCTTTAGTCAAAGACTTCTAACGTATTGTGTTGGATTGACCTTGATTGGATGCCAGGTGCCCACCAAGCTGCTCTATCACTCTCCTCCTCAGCTGAATGGGGTGGGGGTGAAAATAAGATGAAAAGAGCCAACTTTGTGTGTTAAGATAAAGGCAGTTTAATGAAGCAATAGCAAAAGGCACGCTGCAGAAGCAAAAGAAAACAAAAGATGTTATTCTCTACTCCCCATCACCTGGCGACATTCTGCCACTTCCCGGGAAGCAGGGCTTCAGTACATGTAGTGGTTGCTCCAGAAGACAAATGTCATGAATAACAAATATCCCCCTTCCTCCTTCTTTCTCTTAGCTTTTGTATCTAAGCAGATGTCATATGGTATGGAATATCCCTTTGGTCAGTTCAGGTCAGCTGTCCTGGCTGTGCCCACCCCACCCCCCCCTCCTGCCCCCAAGACCATTTACACTCTCAGCCTACTGGTGAGGCGTGGGGGAAAGTTGGAGAGTCAGCCTGGGTGCTGCGTGAGCGCTGCTCAGCAGCAGCCAAAACGCTGGTGTGTTCTCACCACCTAAGAACCAATACAATGCACAACACCAGGAGGGCTGCTGAGGGGATCAGCCAGACCCAATACACATACTCACCACAGAAAAGGAAGGGATAAGGAAGACATCAGGAATGAAGCTGAAATTTAGTTATGACAAGGGCAAGCAGACCAAGTTAAAACTGTGCAACAAAGAGCTTGCACTTAAAATGAGTGTCTCAAGGAGCGTTTAATGTAGGTGGCCTTCGCAGATGCTGTAGGAAACTGTCAGCACAGAGTGGGAAAGAAACTAGTAGTTTTGATTTCAGCTCGAGGTCCTCTAGTAAAGAAACAATTGCTGATGCCATCAGTAAAAAAATACATCTGACTGACTCTTGCCACTCACAGCTAATGAATTAATTCCAAACCACTGCCAAGGTGATAGCTGCCCAGTCATAGCAGATATACCTACAGGGAAAATATGAATTATTCATAGTTTATGAAGTGAGGAACATAGAGGACTTACTATAGAGTACGCCTGCTACTCACTCTAAGTGCACATTGAAATGCATGATGAAAATCTGTTGTGTATGGCACAGTAACACATGAAAATCACCAAGTAGTCTTAGACATGGCTTTCATTTACTACCTAAATAATGAAAGATAGATAGCTATGTCCTAACTAATTAAAATGTTTCCCTTCTCACACTTCAAAGGACCATTTGGCTCACAGATGTTGTGTTGCAGGTTTAAAACAATCCATTTGCTCTTGTAGCAAAGCCAATTTAAGAAGTTCCTGCCCACCACCCCCCTCCTGCCTCTCTCTTAGTTCTATCAGACGTTTTGGTGAAATGCAGGGGAGTAAAGGGCTGTGAAACAAAGAACAGAAAAGATCAGTTAAAAATAATCTACCCTGGGGGAAGTAAGCATTTTTCTTAAAGCTAGGCCACTTCTGCCACATAATGCAGTCCCAGAGACAACTGCATACTGTGACTGAAATAAAAGCAAGCTTTTTAAGCTGCAGACCACTGCTGATGTAATAATACCCTAGCCCTCATATGAGGCATTTTTGTACAACTAAAGGATCAGTAAAATGTTACCTTAACTTACCCCTGGGGAGATGATGATAACATTTGAAGCATTATTTGAGTCTGTCAAGTGGCTGTCTACCTGCCTTCCCTGTGACTGCCAGTTTTTGTAGAAAAACAGGCTTCAAAGCTGGCAGTTCTACTAAGGAGCACACTCATCAACAGAGAGAGATCACTCCATCTCGTAAAGAAGGCTGTAGAAACTGATTTAAAGAATCAGTCACCAATATTGGAGTGAGCGGAGGTTATCTTTATTCGGCAGCGCTGGGTGCATGGGGGATTGCTCCACCAAAGTCATGCACACCGAGGGGACCTTTCAGCCCGCTCTTTATACAAGTCACTCATGTCTATTCATTAACTTTCCGGGAACTCATTAACATATCTCGCACCTGGACAATTAGCACATTCCCAAACAAGGACCTAGTATATCTTCGAGTTAACAACATTAACGTGTCTTGCGCCTGGACAATTCACACACTCCCATTCAAGGATTTAGTGCTTCTTCAAGTTAACAGTATTAACATATCCTGTGGCTGGACAATTAGCACACTGTCTATGTCACCTAACAATAAGGGTCTCCTCAGATAAACATGAGCACACCGTTCTTTAAAAAAATCATATATGGCCCATTATTCAAAACAAAGATGATTCTGAGGTGAACAGTAAGAACGATCACACGAGGCAAAGATGGAAAAGAGAGAGAGTATGTTCTCATCAAGTGCCTGGTTCCTTGGAAATAACCCTGACTGGCTCTCAGGCATAGACGTTCCCCTTTTTGTGCCTCAAAAGGAAACGGCGAACTTCAAGCCTGACAAAGATCAAGAGCATGACAAGCCTCGAGTGAGATGCAAATCCAAAGAGACTGAAACTGTTTACTCAGAAGATGGAAGGGGAGATGTGATAGAAGAGTAACTTGGAATCCTTCTGTCATAAAGAGATCTAGAAATAAAGATTGGATCTGTTCTTGCCTCTTAACCGAGGTTTTACGTAGCCTCACCATCAGGGTCCACCCTGGGCTGTGCTTGGGCTGCACTACAGATGCCTGCTGCCTCCCAGTGACTGCTCGGCTCCAGCAGGTCTGAGGAAATATTCTGCCTTTTGTGAGCCACTATGTCTGGTTGGCAGCGTGTTCGCTGTTCTCACTGAGAGTGCAACTCCATTTTAAACAGTGCTTTAGTACAAGTGGATAATCAGTAATGTGTGTTAATCAGCACTATATTCAAAGCCTAATAAAAAAAAAAAAAATGCACACAGTCTCAAAAACTCGAGAATTCACCACTACATGAACAAAAATTACCAAAAATTCAGAAGGGATTGGACTTGGTACCTGTATTGTATCAACATCACGAATATTCAGTCCGAAAATATTCTGATGGTTTCAGGATGGAAATTACAACTCACATTTTAGGAGTTCAAGTCAGCTCTCGTTATTAAAAATCAGCACAAGATAGCAATGAAAAAGATTATCTAGTGTTTGGCCACTTTGGATTTCTTAAAAAATTTTATAAAGCATTTCAGTGACTGCCTATTGCAGTGACTGGGCCTAGGGTCTGACACAACTGGCATTTCCTAATACCTTTCATCTCCTATTTTCCTGTAACAAATTAACAGTGCTTGCCATTTGTAGCATTCAGAATGAGCACTCAGGAGGATAACAGAAGAAGACAAAAATCACAAACTGAAAGAAGCACTTCCCACAGTAATAATTGCCAGTGACTGCTACATTTACAATACCCCCAGCACATGGTAAACAGATAATAAAGTCTTCCTACCCTGCTCCCCTTCCCTTCTTTCCCACAAGATCAGTTTTATGACCAGGAAGCTTGGATTTTAACAGTCTAATGATGTACGACTGGATGTCAAGTATAACAGAGCATTTACTGTTACCAAAAAAATAACAAAGCAGGTAATTTTTAATTACGTATAAGCAAAGACATTCTTAGAACAGAAAAAGATCAAGCTTTGGCTTATAATCAAGCTCTGCTTCTGATGCAAACCTCAGTAATTCACTTATCTTCATCTCAGTCTTCGTATTTCAAGTGAATTGTCAGTAGTACTTACCAATCTTGCCTGGATGGACTTAGGGGAAAAAAAAATTAGTATCTTTTAGAATGTCCAGCTAATACAACATCGATTATTTTAAGTAAGTTTTTACACAATCAAAAGCTGAATTTCAACACTAGCATTTACTACAGATTCCTTGGCTCCAGTGCAAAATTTTTAGGGTACTTTAACATGTAGAAATGCCTATTTCGCTTGTATTGGTTTGCATATAATTGAAAAGACTGCCATACAGTTGGTCTAAATGTTTCCTACTGTATACATCTGATATCTCTCTTTTTCACACAGTACTTGCTTTCCAGCAGTGGTAGGTGTGATCTACAACTTCAGTAAGTGTAAAAGCAGAAAAATTCCCTATTATCTTAAGCTGCTGATTTTTATTGCTCATTATCAGTACAAATATATCTTCAACACATGCATTTCACTACATCACCCTTCACAGAATAATAAGTACTGAAGATAAAAATAAAAAGCACACAAACAAACCTTCATGGTCCTCTTCTACTGCCAAAAAATAAGGCATTTTTTTCATAGTTCCTCTAAGATCTTGTTTTAAGGCCAACATGTAATCTTCATCTTCTCCTGTTTTCAGAGGCACTGGCTTATTGTCTGTGCTCTGTACAAATTATGTTTATTATTTGTAAGGTCTTAATATCCATCAAATACACAGGAACACTAACAAAAGTTACAATAAACACAGCTAATCACAGAAGAGCACAAGTATACATGACACTACTTCACAAGTATACTTTATTGCATTCTGACATGCATAACTACATTTGCAACTAAAGTTTTAGCTTTTTTGGCTTTGCTGTATCTTTCTGCAAAAATGTATCAAGAACTCAAGAAAAAGAAAACACTATTAAAACTGTGAAATAGTCATTCATAGTCATGCTAAGCTCTTAATTGCCAAAAGCAGTTAGAAAGCATTGCTTCTATCTTCGGTTAAGAGTAGCACTGCTTTAACCTCTTCTGGAATAGTGTTTTAACTACATCGAGTACAATTACTCTGAGCAACAGACAACCTTTCCATGACTACTGTCACAGAAACAGGTTGTGTTGTCATACAACCAGGTAGCACATAGGTACTCACACAATTCAGTTTCTGTCAGCTGAATAGTTAAGGTTTGGATTTTGGGGTTGTTTTTTGGCTTTTGGTTTTGGGGTGGGTTTTGTTTTTTTGGTTTTTTTTAAACTATGAATCTTGAAATTGGGAAAGATAAGTAAGTAGTTGTAAAGTAACAGTTGTAAAAATACACAGAACAGAGATAGAATTACAGAATGGATGTTGTTTCTCTCACACGACAGATGGTGCACAACCCATACCTGAATGGTGGATTGCAAAGCACAAAGTGCTATCGCAAGTCCCAGCGCTGGATCATGAGGAGAGTTTACTGTTTCCAGCTGTATTTGCTAGCTGGCCAATATTTATAATCACTAATGTTGCTGATGGTAAGCTGATGCTCCTTAACTGGGTTTCTAATTGTATTTACAGGAAATTAGTAAGAACTTAGAACATGTCTATCAGAAATATCCAATAGCAACAATTCACTGCTTAAAATAATTTCACTATAAGTGAGTCAACAGCTGTGAGACACTTTTGGTCACTGCCCAGTCACTACAGCTAACCCTTACTGATCCTAGATACCCACTGGGTTAACTTTGATCATTTTGAATGCCAATAGATATACCCTGAGAAGTTTAACTTGGTTCTGAAACTCTGTTCACAGAAGGAAAAAAGCATCTTTACCTTCTCCATGGTACACATTAGATATTGGAACGGTATACATTAGCATTGGAACAGGCTGCCCAGGGAAGTGGTAGAGTCACCATCCCTGGAGGAATTTTAAAGACACGTAGATGCAGTGCTTAGGGACATGGTTTAGTGGTAGACTTGGCAGTGCTGGGTTAATGGTTGGACTTGATGACCTTAAAGGTCGGCTGATCCACTGCTGACTGTAACTGCAGAAGCTGTAATTCACACAGAATTTGGTTTCCTTGTGCTATCGAGCAGACTATAACATTCACATTAGAACAGTTATGGATGGCTTAGTATCAATGAAATCACACAACTTAATTGTAAAGGTGGAATAAGGGGATATATAATGTCTGGTTCAGGAAGTCAAAATGCTGGGTGAAATAACTGTCCAGAGAAATCTCAGCATAGCACTAATTATATGACAAACTTCCAAGTTCTGTATCATAACATGTGAAACTGAGAAACATTTCATGCACCTTGATCAAATCCTGACATAACTGGCAAGCTCTCTTACATAAAACTGCAACATTGTAAGACTACTTTTCTGCCTCAAAAATGTGCCTCCTTACTTGCATAGCTAAAACTCAGTCAGAAAATGCTCTTTCTTCCCCTTTAGTTTTCAAATAAAACCCAAATGCCAAATCTCAGTTAAGTTTCCTTAATTACATAAAATATCTTCCAATCATTTTCAAATTATTTTTACATGCTGGCAATCGAGGTAGAAGACAATCATCCATAATCTTTTACGTTTGCATCATCAGTAATCTTTAAAATCAGGAAATCCATTCACAGCATCGAAGTGTAACTTCATTTCCAACAAATTCAGATATGTAGTGTTTCCGCTACTGTTAATGTCCAGAAAACCAGATCATGATGAGGACTTTAACAAACACATCTTGCAAGACATCTAGATAAATATAGGATACAACAGGTTGCAAAGGGACGGGAAGAAATAATGAGAAAAACATTAAATACTGCAAAACTGACCTAAAGTGGTTAGGGTTGTTCACGTATTTCATTACATTATCTAAATATAAGAGTGAATACACTTTACCTGAACACAGAGAGTGTGCTCTAAGATACTTGCTGTACTTACAGGAAATGGTGGTGGAGGCTTACACACGACGTCAGGTAAGGATGAACCTTTAGCAAAGCCTATAGCCTCAATGTTGAAGGTGAATGCAGTGCGTCCTCTTCCTGTACCTGATCTAGCCATCTGGAGCTACTGAAAATATCAGGGATTTTCAAAGTTTTACTTTTGTTACATGTATCAAATGCAAGTATATATTACCTATAAAATTAATACCTAACAAAGATTACAGGAATTTTAAAACTAAAGATCATTTTAAATAGCAAGGCATTTTTAATGCCCATCTTAGGTTCTTCAACATACTATAAATTTGGTACATCCCTAAAATCAACTCCATTCCCTTTTTTCTGGTAGCCATCTCTGCATGCCTGAAATCACCTCCTAATCTAGGCATTTTAAATGTTCTTTTTCTAAATCTTAGATGTACTAACTCAAGTTCAATCAGGGCAAAAGAACGAGAAACAAGGTAAGGGGGAAAATAATATTAATAATAAAATTAAAAAAAGAAAAAAATGAAAGAAAAAAAAAAGGGGGGGAAGGAAGGAAAACAAGGAAAAAAAAGCAAAAAAAAGAGAAAAGTACAAGGACCCTGAACTTTCTGTGAATATATTTCGCAGGTTCTGAACTTTTTTCCAAAGAATAGCTTGTGGATGTCACTCATGGCTTCTTCCTCTTTCAGATTTTTTTTGTCCTTTAACTTTGTAACTAGTTGGGTACTCATAAGGAGCCGAAAGAAAAGAGGTTTAATGTAGAAGCAGCAGAGGACTCCAGCATGTCTGCAAGCTAACTGCTTATAAAAGGAAGTTGTTTTCAACTAACAGACTCCACCAATGACACAGAAAAATAGCCTGCAACCTACACTTACAGGCACATCTCACCACTTCCACTGTTACACCAATCTTTGTCTTAGGATTGTATGAGCTATGGGTTGGCAAGTAAAGCAAAATGTGATAAACATTTTTTTCAGAGATGTCTCTGCAAAATGGGACCAAGAGAAGCCCAGCTGAAGCAGTGTGCTACTGCTCACTCCCCAGGACTATATACAGATCAGCTCAAGGCTCCAGCCCAGAAATCCCATGAGCTCTTTACCATTAATTGTGATATGGAGAAATAGTGTGAAATAGGGACAAGGACATCGATTGTGATTGTATAGGTCTGCTCAGGAATGTGGGTATGGTGACTGGTCACGGGTGTGGTGTCTGGTCACATAGCCACACAGCTTTGAGGAGACACCTACCCTTCTTCCTCTAACAAAGGGGCTATTTATAAAAAGGATGAGAAAAGGATGAGAGACATTCCAATGTTACCTAGAGGGAGTGCTAAGTCTCCTTGCTGGAGAAGATCAGATGGTCAGTCACAAGGACATGAATCACCTGCAAACCTGCAAGACCACCCCATTCCAGGCAAAGGACTGATAATCTAATTAACATATGAAGCGAGAGTAAGCGGGTTTAGGTAATGAATATGTATAGGTGTTAATTGAATATTCGTTTTATTGTATAAATGTGAGACAGATCATCACTTTGGGTATGCACGTTAGGTTAGGCGGAAGGATCCCCCGTGCATCCAGCACTGCCAATAAAGGATACTTAGTCACTAAGAAACTTTGACTTTGTTCTTTAAATCAATCTGGCGACCCAGGTGGGACACCTCTCTGCCGGGCTGTAGGACCCGCTGGGGACAGGACTCCCTAGGGTACCCCCGGGATTTCCCGGAGGGACTCCTTGACTCAACGGATCACTGCGGCGGCGGACAAGGACCCCATCGCTGTAAGTGATGGTATTCTTTATTTTGGTTGGTTTGTTTGGTAGACCGGTCATTTGGAACTGCTCGTAAGTCAAAAGTAAACTTCTGCAGGTTGGTGATACTTTTGTGGCTAGCACCTTAAGTATACGTTTGGTTTGGTTGGCATTCAATTGCCGTTTGGAGGCTGGCAAGTTCGCCTATAGGGCTCGTTTGGTACGGTCTTGCCTATGACGGTTTTCTGACTTATTGGGTGTGGATATTTGACTCTGATTATCACTATTGTGTTTTCAGCTATATTCTTGGTAATTTTGCTTATTACGGTTTTCTGACTTATTGAGTGTGTAAGTTTGATTCTCATTATTGTGATTTTGGCTATATTCTTGGTAATCTTGCTTATTACGGTTTTCTGACGTACTGGATGTGGAATTTGACTCTGACTATTGTTATTGTGATTTTGGCTATACTCTTGGTAATAATAGTGGGTTTTTGATGCTGCTGTAGAAAGGTACCTGCACGTTGCATTTTGTAAGTGTTAAGTGTATTCTGTTAGGGTGAAGTGGAAAATGGGAGGAAAACAAAGTGGTGGGATTTCAAGGAAAAGTCCTTTAGGATGTGTTTTAAGTCATTGGAAGGATATTGGAGGATCTGCTGGTGGGAACGTGAATAAGAAAATATTGATAAAATATTGTAATCAATGGTGGCCGCTTTATAAGCTGGAATGTGGAAAAATGGCCTTTTAAATAATAATTATAAGGTTATTAATAATTGTTATACTCATTTATGCTGGAAATGTGAGAATATTTTTGTATTAAGTATATTGTAAATGTTGGTATGTGGTTATTGTTTTGAACATCCAAGGGGTGAATGTGAACCTCTATATGTTTTAAAGTGTATATGGTGTAAAGAGTTATTATATGTATGGTGGGGACAAGAAATTGAATGCCCTAACTGTAAGGTTTGGACACCTTGGGATAAGAAAGAGAGCTGTAAGTGAAATTAGAGTGGTCTGGTGTAAGTGAAATTAGAATCGTCTGTGGCTGGGATAGCGATTGATATAACGAAGTGGTGGAATAGTAAGAAAGAGTCTGTTGGGATGTGTTTTAAGTCACTGGAAGGAAATGAGGGGGCAGCCTGCGGGAAGCGTGAATAAGAGAACTTTGGTTAAGTACTGCAATCAGTGATGGCCCCTGTATAAATTGGGGGACGGAGAGACATGGCCCTTAAATGGGACACTCAATTATAATGTTTTATTACAGTTAATGTTATTCTTGAGGCAAGAGGAAAATGGGATGAAGTAATGTGTGCTGACAATGTTTGTGTGACAGAAGGAGTGTGGGATTAACACCACCTGATCTTTGATTATGGCTCTAGAAAAGGATAGGGAAAAACCAAACAAAAAACCAAACACCTGAGACCTAAACTAGAAAGATGTATCTTGAAATATTTGTGTTAAAAAAAAAAAAAAGAGAGCTCAGGTTGTGGTTCCTTCTGTGGAGCAACCAGAATGAAACACGTTGTAAGATAAAAACTTGTACTACTGTATGCAAGATCTAAAGTGGGTGTGTGTGTGGAGAATCAAAGACCCTGTGAAAGTGTTAAAGTATTGGGGTGAGTTTGTACAAACCCCCGTACCCCCTCGAAGGTGCGGCTGAGTCCTGCTGGATGCATGGCAGGGTGTTTGCTGTTTGCTTGCGAAGGCTGATATGTAAGAACACAGACTTAAAGCAACAAGTAGCAGTTTTGCATTCAGGGTAAGAAAGAGTTGAAACAGAAGTGCTGTTGCAGAGGCAGGCATTTGAAACCTGCAGAGTAGGAAGAGCATCTCCTGCTCCAATCCTTCTGATGGTGAGGAGGAGGGGGTTGCTGTTGCTGACAATTGAACAGAAGGACCTGACAATGTCACCCCGATTGCTGCAGCATTTGCAGTACAACAGGACCGGTGACGGCCCCTTTAGGGCAGCCAGCGGGTCTGAGGAGAGTAAAGGTGAATCTCTGATGGGGAAATTTAGATGTTTGAAAGTTGGTTGTGAATAGGACTGGATAAAGGTTTGAGTTGATTTTTACTAAGGTAATCGTGATGTAGAAAAGTTGATAGAAGGAACAGGGGAGGTGTACAGAAGGTAAGAGAAGAAGAGCTGGGTCGTGCTAAACCGGTAGAGGAGATGAAGCAGAGACAGAGGAGGAATATCAGGCAGAAGTGAATGCGCATATTGTAGGGAAAGTGGACACTGGAAGCGAGATTGCCCTAAGCTAAAGAACCAGCAAGGGGTTCTGGTGAACTAGGGACTAGGAAAAATGAGGTGGAATTTTTAGTGAATACAAAACCAACTTATTTGGTGTTAAACTTTAGTGAAAAGAATTTGTTACAGTTGTGGGAGCTGCTGGCCACCAGGAAAACATCCTGAAACCTTTAAAGTACAAACTAAGAAAACAAGTAAGAATGCCAAATTCACCAAAATCTTTAAGTGGAAAAGAGGACCTCCCTGAAGTAAAAGAAATCTTTAACCTGTTACAGTAAAAATGATAAGGGGAAGGCCTGCCTAGTTCAGGAAAAACAATATCCCTTCGTCAGCAAGGCTGTGGGAAATGTTGGCAGAAAAACCGAAATAAAATACACTCTGTAGTAGTTCTACTAATGTAAATCTGTGTGTTTTACCATGACAGTGACTTGTTATGGGATGTGCAGATGAAACTCTGCATTGACAACGAAGTACAAGGAATAAGGTTGGTCAGGTGCCTCCTACCACAATCAAGGGCAAGACTGGCTTGGCCTCTATGTTTGCCACCAAGAAGGATCTTGAGCTCTGCTGCTGGCTGCAACCCAGTAGGCACTGAGCGGTGGGAACATATGCCACACCAGACCTTGATGTGAGGAATGGCCCCCTCTCTTATAAGAGGTTCATCCAGGAAGGAAGAACATAAGATGGCCCATTGAGGCACTGATTTGGAAACTGGAAACCGCCTGGCCGACCATGAGGCCATACGAGTAGCAGAGGAGGTAGGAAAGGAGGAATTATCCTTAATACCAGATGGTAAAATCCAAACTGTAAGTGTAAGATGCATTGGGGAGCTGATAATTTATATAAAAGTCTAAATCAGAAATTGATAGGGCGGAACTTGTATACTGTAATAAAACAGGTGACTTCAGCAATGTGAAATGTGTTTGAAAATTAGCCAGGGCAACAAGTGGCAAGTTGATTTTTCCAGACTCCCAAGAAAAGGGGGGTACCGCTATTTTTTTAAATGAATGGACACCCCAACATATCATACAGTATTATGGACCTGCAACTTGGAATCCTAATAAACTCATTAGTGGTGCTCAAGAACCTATCTACAATCTGACAGACCAAGCAACTCAAATATGAAATGCAATTTATTAACACAGGATGATTCTCGATTACCCGCTAGCCAAAGAAGGAAGTGTTTGTGGTAAATTAAATGTTTCCAATTGTTTGAAAATTGATGACAATGGTGAGGTAGTTAAACAAATCACATCAGAGATAGGGAAGTTAGCCCATGTTCACGTCTGAACTTGGAAAGACTGGAATATTGACTTGTTTTCCTGGCTTCTCAGGAGCCCCTGGGTAAAACGAATCCTATTTTATTTGTTATGTGTATTAGCCACCTTATTGTTTTTGCCATGTGCTGTTCCATGTTTTATAAGATTAATTCAACATGTTATAACTAACATGCAATTTGCTACTATGGTTTCACCCGATGGTGTAAAACAAATTCGAGTAGTACGCCGAAATGTACACACAATAACAATTTAATAGCCAACAAGAATTTGGGAACAATTGATCTTTAACAATTCAGATAACAATGTAGGCTGAGTAAGAATAAAAATAGAATAGCAGCAGAAACAACCGCCAGGAACACATAGACGAGGATATGGTAACGCCTTTTACACTTTTCCACCTCCGCCATAAGTTCTTGATGTGTGACAACAGAAAAATGCACTCTCTGCCTAAACAACAACAGGAAGAAAAAAAATTTTTTTGATCCCCTTCCTAATGAACCATATAGGTTAAATGTTTTGAGAACACTCACCTTACAGAATGTTCAGAGGGGGAAATGTGCACTCTAGACCCTTCTTCCCTGGCAGGTGACGTGGTGGTCTGGTGGTGAGAAAACATTACATTGAAAGCAGGGACCTGTCGTTTGACCATAGTGCCATAAATGTTACCATTAACAGACTTACCCGAGTGGTAAGCTCGGGAAATAGGTCCGGGACTTCATCTGGACACTCAGCGGCCATCTTTTACCACAGGAATGATCCGTGTATGCCTTTGAACATGCGCATGTGCAATTTTAAAGCCCCACGGAATGTGTTGGAAAAATTTGGAAAGACTGCGCATGCGAAATCCCTATAGTCTAGCCATGATAGTGACGCATGTCAAAAAAAAAAAAAAAGGGAATGTGATAAACTATAGTGTTTATAGTTCATTTAAATAATATTGATTTTTATTATTACTTAAGTGAAACGTATAGCTATAAGTGTTGTTTTTAGGTTTTGTTTTTGTAGGTTATTATTATATGTATTACCCAACCCTTTGGATTTATTTTGAAAACCGTGTGTTTGACGCAAAGTAACTTCAATGAATCATTTGACAAACGCATGCGCAGCCACAAATTGGACCCAACATTAAAGGGGCATGAAAATTTAAATGCCAATCTCCTGGCTCTTGATTCTTAGTGGGAACAAGGGCCAGAGGGTTAGATGAACCAGTCCACTCCTCTAAACCTGGTAGCAGGACAACCCCTAGAGGAAAAATGGAATGGACTGTATCAAGTGTTGCTGGCAACTCATACTGCTATCAAGATTAGGGAGCAAGCCACTTGGATCCACTATTCAAGAGTGAAGAAAGCTCCTGAGAAATCATGGGCCATCGCTCCAACAAGACCCACAGGACTACGATTCTTCAGGTCATAATTATAATCAGGTGGTTACCAAATTTGTACTTAACTTTATGGAATAAGAATGCACATATATTTCTGGTGCAAGGAATCTTGTAGACTCTGAGTAAAACATATGCCCGAGAATGAAGAAAAGGGCATATCATTGACCAGAATCCCATTGCCTAGGAGTCAATATACCAGCAATGACAGAAAATATTTGTGGGTTTGGAGAATGTTTAAAAGGGTAACACTTATGTATGATGCTTTATATCATTCGGGAAGACTGCTTAAGTAAAAGAATTTACTTAGTTTGATAGAAAAGGGGGGATTAATATGGAGAAATAGTGTGAAATAGGGACAATGGACATCGATTGTGATTGTATAGGTCTGCTCAGGAATGTGGGTATGGTGACTGGTCACGGGTGTGGTGTCTGGTCACATAGCCACACAGCTTTGAGGAGACACCTACCCTTCTTCCTCTAACAAAGGGGCTATTTATAAAAAGGATGAGAAAAGGATGAGAGACATTCCAATGTTACCTAGAGGGAGTGCTAAGTCTCCTTGCTGGAGAAGATCAGATGGTCAGTCACAAGGACATGAATCACCTGCAAACCTGCAAGACCACCCCATTCCAGGCAAAGGACTGATAATCTAATTAACATATGAAGCGAGAGTAAGCGGGTTTAGGTAACGAATATGTATAGGTGTTAATTGAATATTCATTTGTTTTATTGTATAAATGTGAGACGGATCGTCACTTCGGGTATGCACGTTTGGCGGAAGGATCCCCCGTGCATCCAGCACTGCCAATAAAGGATACTTAGTCACTAAGAAATCTTGACTTCGTTCTTTAATTCAATTGCAAGGTTATGTTTTGTACCCAGCTTGGGAAAAGCCTGTCTGTTCCAGACTTGACTGCTCTACCTGTATCATCATGTCTATTCCCAGTACTAATACAGGTGAGATCAGAAACAGCACAATAGCTACAGCTTCTCATACACTTGTCTAAAATAACAAGGAATCAGGACAGGATTAGTATTAGGAGCAAAGAAATGCAAACTTAAGAATAAGACCTGTTAAGATTTTCCCTGATGGAAGCAATGGCCTTTTTATTAAATGCCAGGGAGAAACAGGTTGATGGAAGTATTTCCTACTCATTATTTTCAACAGGAATAAGCTCTGCTTGGATAAAACAAACTCACATTACGTATTTCCACAACACTCAGCAGCACAGAAAACTGTCTAAAAATAAGCTGAGACCTAAATAAGTCATTATAAGAAGACAACAAAGAAAAAGCTAAGCCTGAGCATTTAATTAACTGGAAATAAACAAATAAATAATAAAAAAGAAAAATAAATAGCAGATGCATTTGAAAGCAAGCTGAAAAACAAGATGTGAGCCTGGCAGAATGAAGAAAGATAAAAGATGCGGTAAAGCCTCAAACATGAGCAATTATATTATGTAGGTGAGAAAAAAGGGAAACAACAGAAGAAAAACGAAAAGAAAGGGGGATGTCCAGCTAGCCAGGAAAGCCACACTCCTTGCGTTAAATATAGTGGCTAAAACGTTTTTATTTTTAAAATGCTGCCTCAAAATTATTTCTTGGTAAGATTGTCTTGAAGTAGTGCATTAGTCTGATGAGATGTAACAAGCTTTAAAACTAGTGGCATTTCAGCTGTTCATTTTTTACTGAAACTTTT
Source organism: Falco punctatus (assembly GCF_963210335.1). Lineage (NCBI taxonomy): Eukaryota > Metazoa > Chordata > Aves > Falconiformes > Falconidae > Falco > Falco punctatus. The sequence continues at coordinate 80,039,534 of NC_137586.1, forward strand.
TGAGTTTTTTCAAGCGAACTGGCTTAGGAACTTCATCTCTACTGGCACCACAAAGTGACAGCGACAGCCAAACAGAGAGATCCTGAAGGAAAAGTCGAGGCATACACGACAGCTAACGTTCTGGCTGCCAGGCGGGACGCCCAAGGGAGCACCTGGGCGCCTTTGTGTGTTGACGGGTTAGTTTGTGCATCATGCACTCTACAAACGAGATGGAGAATTTCAGATTTTACGTTTTTCAATCCTTTCAACGCTACGTACGGCGCTGCTGCGGGCAGGCTGCGGAAGCGGCCAGGAGGGCAAGGCCAGTGGTAAGGGGCTGCCAGGCGGCTCGGCGCAGGCACCAGCGCTTTTCCTGACAGTTTTTTTTTTTTTTTTTTTTACCTGACAGTTTTCCCCAGAACAGAACTCTTGCAGGCTTGATTTTCAGAGGCAGGTGCAGTCGGTGGCAGCGCACACACGGTAGAAAAGGCTGTCATTTGTATATACTGAGGTTTTGCGTGAATGTGGTTGGGTTTGGTTTGGGGTTTTTTATTATTTTCACCTGATGCCCCTGAGGGTAAAACGGTGAACACGCCGTGCGAGAACCCCCCCTCTGCTGCACCCCCGCCCCGCTCCCCGCGCTGCCCGGCCACCGCCCCCCTCCCCCCTCGCCCCGGCCACCCCCCGGGGGTTCTCCCCGCTCCCCGCACCACCTGGGGCTTACGGCTTTACTTCCCCCGCCGCCGCCTCGGCCGTGTCCCCGCTGCCTCAGGCGACGCCCCGCCGCGCTCTCAGGCGACGCCCCCCTCACCGCCCCCCCAGGGCGCCCGCCCGCCCGCCGCCGCGCCCCGCCCGCCGCTGCCGCAGTGGGCCGGGCCCGGGACCCGCCGCGGCGCTGAGGGGGCCCGTCCCGCAGGAGCGGCGGGCATGTCGGCGCTGGAGTGGTTCGCGCACAAGCCCCTGGGCGGCGGCATCTTCTGGATCCAAGAACGTTTCTACGAATCGGGCAACCGGGCCAACATCTGGCTGGTGCGGGGCTCGCAGCGGGACGTGGTGATCGACGCGGGGCTGGGGCTGCGCAGCCTGCCCGACTACCTGCGCGCCTCCGGGCTGCTGGCGCCGCAGGAGGGGGCCGCGCCGCGGCCGCTGCTGGCCGTCGCCACCCACGTCCACTTCGACCACTCCGGCGGGCTGCAGCACTTCGAGGAGGTGGCGGTGCACAGCGCCGAGGCGGCGGCCCTGCTCAGAGGAGACAATTATGAGGCCGTCACCTGGCTGTCGGACCGGGAGGTGGCGCGGCCGCCGCGGCCCGGCTGGCGGGCTCGGCACTTCCGCGTCCCGCCGGTGCGGCCCAGCCGGCTGCTGCAGGAGGGTGAGGGCGGTCTCGCGCCGTGTCGCGACACGCGTGTGCGGGGTCCGGGCGCGCTCATGGCGGGCGGCGCGGTCGCGGCTTTTAGGCCCGGGCTGCAGCGCCCTACGCAGCTGCTCGTATGGTAATCCTTAAACCGGTACTGATTGTCCTGTGGCGCCCAGGCTGTGCCACCGCCGGCCCCCGCGGGACGCCCGGCGCGCCGGGTTGAATCCTTCCCGCCGGCTCCGAACGCCCTGGCCGGGGCCGAGGGGCAGGCACCTGCCCTGCGCTCACCTGCTGACGCGGGGTTTATTTTCCTTAAAACGAGAAGCACTCCGCAGTAATTCGAGATCGAACACCCCAGGCCTAGCCTTAGGCTTCTAACCGTATGTCGCCCTGTCAGCCAGCGCTGGCATCTGGTGACCCTCGTTGCTCTATCGAGGCATCGCAGCGTAAAGAACAAAGCGATGTACCGAAACACCTGCTACGAAGAATAAGGGCTTTGTTTGACAGGATTGGTGTCACTGTAACACAGGAGTGGCTTGTTGCAGGTAAAAAAGTTCCATCAGGTCTCTGGCAGGTTAGCAATGACCAGGTTATTTTGGCAACAGGCAGCCTAACTGCACCATACGGTGAAGCAGAAGGTAAAGGGTAGCTGCCTGGCATCCGTGTGACACCTTTTTCAGGGGACTGAAGTCTCTTCTTGGCTTCATTGGGCCATCCTGCATAGGTGCTTGGAAAAGCAGAACTGAACTTACTGAAGGCTTCAGACAGGACCTGAAGTGACATTTGAATATAGTCAATCTGCAGCAGTCTAAGGGTTTTTTTCTTTAAAAAATAATATTGTAAAAAGATCAAGCACGCCTGCTGTCAAAATAACACCAGAGTTTCTAAGATAAGGCTCACAGCGACATACTGTGCAGAAATGGAATGTCATCTCAGTGCATGTGTAATTGCTGTGAGGTGGGGATATCCCGTAATGCTGAAAACAAAGAAGTGGCAGGGGCAATACTGTTAACAGTCCAAAGCTGAAGCTTTTGCTTGCACGTTGCCTGCTTCATTTGTTTACATTTTAATCTTACCAGATCTTTCAAATGCCTTTTCATTTTGGCTGCTCTGGCTAAAATTGCATTTACTTGTATTGTGCCTTAGCATGTAATGTTTTTCTAGTCACTTGTGTCTTCTGAGACTCGCAAGTTTCCTTCAGCTGTCCCTTCAGCTTCTGGAAACTTTTTAAAATTTTGGGTGCCCTAGTCTTGTTTCTTCATATTCTTTTCAGTGCCAGGAGCAATTTGAAACTACCTGGAACACTTTGCTCCATCACCCCCACTGTGGCTTCATTCACCAATACAGGCATTTTCTGCATAGTACGTTTAATAGTCAAGTCTATTTCTTCCTCCTGCCAAGGCTTCCCAACGCTTTGCTGAAAGACAATTTGGCTGAAAATTTTCTTTGATAATTTTGAAACTAGGTGCTTCTCCGTTCCCCTGTTGGGTACAGCGCAATCAGACATTAGCTCTTCGGTGACTTCCAAATGCTATTCTAGCATTTTCAGTAATCCTTTTCAGTTCATTACCAAAGGTCCTGTCATGAAAAGTTTGTCTTAAGACCTAAGCACCTACCTTTAGGCTTGCTGGAGTAAATTTATGGCATGCCTGTCTCTGATGTGAGACAGATAGGTGACTCAGATTTCTTATACAGTAGGGGTTTGGTAACATCTTCCTGCTCTCCTTGGAACTTGAAATGCATATTACAGTTTTAAGCATCATTTTACAATAGTACTGGATGTTATTTCTTTTACTTTTTCTTACACTGTTAAGCAGCTGCTTCTGAGAAGGTTGCTTATATGTTGGTCTTCTTTCCCTGCACAGCCCTAAATTTTACATGTTTGCCACTTGTCAGTTAATGGGGTCTGCACATTTATAATTAAGCTGGCATTACAATTTGAAATCAACAGCAGACTTACTTCGCCTGTTCTCCATCCCTAGACTGACTTTCTGCTGAAAGTACCTCTTCAGTGGCTAATGCAATGAAAAGGCATTCACATTTAAGCTGGCAAAACAATGACCTAATGTTAAGAAAGTTCTGCTTTTGTATATCTGATTGAATGAGATGAAGACAGTGTATGGAGGCCAGTTTTGGTTTCCTCTAGCAATTTATGTTCCGTGCTTTTGCCTTTCAGAAGTAGCAGGAGTATAATTCTGGCAAATTAAACGAGGGTAAAATTGTAATAAATTGTGAGATACTTACTTTGTAAACTTTCAAAGGAGACCTGGGTTAGATGTGTTCTGTTTGTTTCCCATTTTATCCTCTCTATCACGTTTGTTTTCACATTGTTTAGTTTATTAAGGTGGGAATAGATGCAATTAATACAGCTGAAGCCTGTGTTAATTATCATTGGAAAATACCCTTTTGGCAAGTGTGTGTTTCAGATGTCTCTGTCTGAAAGACACTGAAAGACTGAAGACGTCTTCAGTCACCAAGAAAATAAATGTCCCACTGCTGTTGTTGTGGATATATGGTATGGACAAACTCTCAGCGTATGGGTAGGTTGTATTCTCTGTGGTGTTTAATATACGTGATAAATACATACGTTTTCCTGTAACATTGTTTGCAGGGGATGTGATCAGCCTTGGAGACCGACAGCTTACTGTCATGCACATGCCTGGTCATTCAAGAGGCAGTATTTGCTTACACGACAAAGACCGGAAGATTCTGTTCAGCGGTGACGTGGTGTACGATGGATCCATGATTGACTGGCTTCCCTACAGCAGAGTAAGTGACTATGTTGCAAGCTGCCAGCGCCTCATGGAGTTAGTGGACAGAGGTCTCGTGGAGAAGGTACTGCCTGGGCACTTTAACATATTTGGGGCAGAAAGGCTGTATCGGTTAGCTTCCAACTACATTTCGCAAGCTGGAGTTTGTCACAAAGTTTCTACTTGTGCCATGAGATCCATTGCGAGTATAGCACTTCGCATTACAAATTCAAGAGTCACTTCGTAGTGACAGTACGTTTTGTGTGATCTATTCCCTGCTGAAAAACCACATGGCTTGTGAAAGTGTTGATACAAGCAAAAGCAGTATGTATTATTAAGGAGCTGGCAAATTGATACAAATAAACTGCAAAGTTCTCCCTATTTTTGCCTACTTTATTCCTATTTTTATAAAAAGTGCATAAGCTAGTAGCTTCAACCAAAGCTACCATTCTTCTATTTTTTCAGGACATGTTTGCACATGTACTGTGATTGAAATATTGGTTTATTTTTGTTATGTTGCTGACAGACGCATATGTGCCAAAATGAGAGGTTTTCAAGCCTGAAACCTTGTTGATGTAGCACTAGGCTTATGACTGTTCACTCAGCTCCTGCTCAGGTTTTGGCCTAACTGAACTTGTGCTAAGACCTGGTGTTTGTGGGGAACAGCACCATTAGGTCAAACTAAGAGCAACACCTGCACAGGACTGGGTGGACAGAAACAGTTAAGGGCCATTCCACAGCTATTTTGTCACCTGCTGCTTGCTGTCTGCTGCACCCCTCATTGCCTGCATCTTTGCAAAGTAGCTGTCTGACACGGCTAACCTATGTAAATGCTGTAGACCAGACTTCCAAGCTGGAAGGTATAGATACGTCAGCTTACCCAAAAAGCTTTTGATGCGGATCCAAGAGCAGATGGACTGTTGAGGCTTTCATGCGTCTTGGTGCGGTGCAGGGAATGCCTGCATCATGACAGAGGAGCAAGAAAGAGCACTCTCACCGTCAGCTAGGGAACTGTTTTGCTTATAGGTGTGCTTGTTAGGTTTAATGTGTTAGACTAGCCTGTGCAAAGTGGATTGAGCCCTTGCTTGATGTGTTTGTGTTTTTTCTGATGAGCTCATAAAAAAAATAATTATTAGTATGTTGTTCTTTAAATTTGAGAGAACTGGATTGTGACAAGCTAAAGGCTTTATTTGTGTTTAAGAGTATTTTTATGTGACTGGATTGTAACTTGTTAATGCTTTGTGACAGGGGATGGGGGCTTAGCATAACCTTGTGCTACTGCAGGTGCTGGATTAAACAGCCAGTATGCTTGTTACCACAAAGTGAATGTAATTTAAACTGTTTACTGTTTGTTTATGAAGCGTTTGGTGCGTGTGGTTTTTATGAAAAGTGCATTGCGTTTATCTGTTCCAAAAAAAAGTTGAACACATTGACAAATGATGACGTTGTAACTGGCTTATCGAAATGGAATGTGTGATACTTAAAAGCTGTTGAAATGGTTAGTTTGTGTAATTATTCTAACAGTATATACATATTTAACTTTTTTAAAAGGACACTGTCTGAGGTTATTTTTGTACGTAGGCATAAATACTTTCCTGAAAAGGAATGCAAATGTTTTTCCCAAACTTCAGTGCAGTTTAACTTTATTTGTTTAGCTTTCACTTCATGAGGAAGCTTTTCCTCCCTCTCATCATACCCAAGAGAATAGGAGCCCACAGTCTGGGCTCTCTTTAAGGCGTGGGGGAGTGGAAGTTGATACCCTTATTAGGTGTAAATCCTGGTGAAAAAAACAGTTGTAAAATAAAAACCATCTGTCTAAAAATTATGAAAGAGAATATTTTACATAATGCTTTTCTCCTTTCACAGATTACTGCACTCCTGCCTTTACTGTTGAATACGTTTTTCACCAGGATTTGTACTGATAGGTTGTGATGTGCCTAGTTCTTGTTAGCAGTGCCTATCCCCAAACTGAAGTAAAACTGTTAGCGGTCAGGTCAGGTGCAGCAACGCAGCACTTGTAAGACCTGTTACCACTCAGGTCATAGTCTCTTTTTTGGAGGAATGCAAGTACATCAGTGTATTACATGAGGAGTGTTTACTCAGCGACAGACTTCGGTAATAAATGAAGCCAAGAGCTTTTTATCTTGGTCTCATTTGGCCAGAGGAAGAAATACAAAAGGTTAGCCTGGGAAGCCATTCAGTGAAGAGGCCGAGAACAAACTCCACAGTGTGGTTTTCCTTTTTAGCCTGCTGACGCATCCTGCTGTTACATAGCAGTTCAGATCACGTTCTTGGTAGCCAGGGGTTCACCATGGGCAACCACAGATCTGAGGTGGCAAGCAGGAAAGTCAGAATGGCTGAAGAAATACGTATTACTGGAGATTACGCCAGTTATCCGGATGAAGCCATGGTGTCACAGGTTACCCAGCAGTAACTGGATTCCTTCAAATTAGCCATCTGTGGTGTAACACCAGTAGTAATCTTGCTCTGTGCTTTTGTGAAGTGTAGGAGCACTGGTGATAACCCTGTGCAACAATGCAGACAGAGAGACCTCTTCTGTCACGAAGCCTGCTAATACATATGCCAGTTGCTAAAATTTTGCAAATGTTCATCAGGAGCCTGAGATCACACTGAATTAGCATTTTTTTTGTGTTAAACCACCATTGGTTTGTTTATTTGATCTACTGTTAGAAGCCCTATAGCAAGATTTTACTGTATTGTAAAAGCTGAGCTGCTAAGAGAAGGCTCACTGGCATGCCAATTCAAAAGGAAAGACGCCCTCCATCATTTGTGTTTATGTCTGTGCTCAGTATCGGCCACAAGATCCTTAAATGCCCAGATCACTGACAAAAGGCCCTGTTAAGCCATGCTTAAGTCCATCAAGTATATACAGGTAACAGCAATTGCCAGGGCTTTTTTCCTTGACCAAAATCTAGGAAATAATTTTCTAGCTCTGAATTGAGCTTTACCTGAACATAGCCTAAAATGGAGCATGTTAGTAAACTGCTGTCATAATCTAGTTGAAAGTAGCTTTTGAGGGTCTCAAAATTATTTTTGTATTCTAAGAAATTTACTCCTACGTAAACGATATGTTTTAAGTATAAAAAAATGGCTATTTTTGTTAAGAATTACCAAGTTTTAGTCAGAAGAGTTTGACAGTGTTCTTTTAACACTACTTGATTTAAATATTTAAAACACATATTGTAAGTTTAAATATTGTAACATCTTGGGCATTTAGATCTGTGTTGATTTATTTGTAAAATTAAATTTATGTTAATGCAGTTTTCAGGAACTGGCAAATTGGATGGCAAGTTTTGCTCTGTAATCTGTCAAGACTTTTGTGATATTAAACAACAACTTACAAATAAAAAAATAATTTTATGTCAATAATCATAATAAAAAAAGTTATACTCCTGTACAGTTCAGTGATAATTTTTAGGTATTTTGCAAGAGAAGCACTTCTTCATTCTAAATGGTACAATCTTTTGAAGTTCCTAGCAGTGTTTCTTACACTTCTAAGCAAGAGACTGCATTAGAAATATTTATATATCATAGATGCTGCAAAGCTTGTATAAAACCATGACTGGGTACTTCTTGGGGGAAAAAAACCCTCACATTTTAACACAAATCAGAATTAGATTTTCAATAGAATTCGCACACAGAAAACACGGATGTTATGGAAACATGTATTTGGGGGTCAGTTTCAGCTTGGGGTTACACAGATTATTATTTCCACACAAGACATAGCCAGTGGCTGCTGTTTACTGTACTTGAAACAAAAGTGGTCACATAGTTTCTGTTCAGCATGTAACTGGAGCTGGAAATACCACCTAGCATACTTGCTGTCTGGTTTCTGGTAAAAGATAAGGCTCCTTATTAATAGATAAATAGTAGAAGTTTAGTGGAAGTTGGTCCAGGAATAACAAAAGGAGCTACTGTCATAAAAACCAGCAGGAAAGAAATGTACCTGTATAAAACCAAGAACCAGTGAAGAAGGTGAAATGTACCTGGTCATTTAACAATGAAGATAGGCTTCCTTCCAGACAGGTGATGACCAGACTTTTAAGGATATCTGGTAGTTCGGTTAATATGATGCATTGGTTTTCCTCTCAGGGGTTCATTTCAAGGTGCAATCTTCAAGCCATTCTCTTTGCACGTTAGCACAAATACAATCTTATTTTCAAAACTAGTTGACCTTGTTAAATTTTGCATTTTATGGGGTGATGTGAACAGAATTTGAAGGCAAATACAGGTAGAAATAAGATGATTTTATGAGGGAAATAAGGCAATTAAGTCACAATAATTTAAAAATATTACAATGTTGGTTTTATCTAAATACAAAAAAAAATCAGTTTGGGAGCAGCCAGCTGAGGGGCTCCTCTCAGATTATGTTACTGGGGTTCCACACACAGCCCTGTGCCTGTCCTTTTTGGTGATGCAGAGGAGTCTTTAATCATACAAGCCAACCAACAATTGTGATTAACCCAGCTGATTGTCTGTCATCATTTCAAAGTGCTGGACAACTGTGTATTGATGATTGCCCATTACACGTGTAGGAACAAGGTAACTTCTAGTGGGAGTGAGACAGATCTGAGTTTATAAAATGTGGCAACCTACAACTTCCATCCACATGAAGGAAATGCAAAGCCTTTCTCTGTCTTCTGGGGTTGATATTAAGTTCAGATGCACATCAAGAGCTAGCAGCACTGTATCATCACAGCACAGGACAAAAAGATTTTGGTGCCACACTCACAAGCACTTCACCTCCTGTCCTGGTGTTTGAAGCAGTAGTACCAGGAACACAAGGTGTGAGCAAAATCCATCACTGTCACTACTCCTTTCTCAATAAATAGGTTTGCCACCAAGCTGGACAAAGTTTGTTACATGTACTGTGAAAATAATTGGGTTTGACATCAGATTTGATACGGCACATTTTTCTAGCAACAAGAATGAATGTTTTTCATTGGCAGTCAGCAGATACAGGGAGAGGTTTGGCTTGCAAATGAGAGATCAAATGCTTAATTGCACTTCTTTGCAGACAAGTAAGAAATAGAGGGATAAGACAAGACAATTTTGGGGTCACCTAGCACCATCTTCATGCAGAGAAGCACAATGTTTGCTTAAAATTAGATTCCCAGGTCTGCCTGCCCCCCCTTCTTCCAGTTTTCCATCACTTTCTGGTCCCTCAACTGCCTCATGTTTCTGGTATGTTACCAACTTTTCTCTTTGTCCCACATCCCCTGCTGCTGCTTCCTCATATATTCCCAGTCTTCCATCTATGCCTCCCATCAACCTTTCTTCCCCTCTTCCTCATGCTGAGAAATAGCTTATTTTGCTTCACGGTATCTGAGACGGGCCATCTCTGGAACACGGGGTCTGGAGCACAACATGAGAAACCCAACAGAGAATGGGCAGCCCTGGGACCCACTGGCAGCCATACACATCATTCCACAGTGCCTTATTGATCAGCTTACAGTCGTCTTCATATTCAGTCCAGGTTACCCTTTTCTACAGACCAAGCTGTTATTCTTGGATGAGTGTCCATCAGAGTTTTTACATAGCAGAAAACTGTTACCGGTCAGCCACCTTAAGCTTAAAAACATGCTATATAAGGAAAGATGTGATTTCCCTTTTTTTTTCCCTCCAGATCTTTCCAGTTTCTTTATTCCTGCCTTAAACTGTGCTCTGCAAAACAGTATGCCACTCAAGCTTCACCAGCACCAAGCACAACAGAACAGGTCCATCCTTGCCTTATATGTCTGCACCCTTCCTAATACATCATATCCCTATGTTAATGGTTGGACTTTATGATCTTCAATGTCTTTTCCAACCTAAATGATGCTATGATTCTATGATTCATACTTCTGGTCCCTTGTAATCTCCAACTTCTGTTCTGTAATGATATTTTCTATCCACTTACTTCCCATATTGCATTTCTGCATTTGAGTTTTCTCCTATGAAATAAAGCAGTCAACTTGTCTTCATTGTTTGTATCACTGATTCCAGACCACCTAATCAAGTTATCAACATGATTTTGAATTCTGATCCTGTCTTCCATCATGCTCATTACTCTGCTTGTAGCTTCTGTGCAGACGGTAAACACAGTTCTCCTTGTAGCTTACCAGGTGGAGAAGAAAGCTACAGAGCACGAGGCAGCTGCTTTAGTCACACAGGGTACCCTTGCGTAAGTAAGAACAGACTTCAGGCTGCCTCCTACCTTTCTTTCGCTATGCCTTCATCTCACATGCAGCCTATACTCCGGTCAGGTAGAAATAATTTCTTTACAGCAATCAGTGTTTTGGGTCATTCTTTGGCACTTTGAATTTAAGTTTAAAAATGTAAAATTCTATTTTTCATACTGCTGTGCATACGATCTGATTCCAGTTTTCTTACCAGTAACATAAAATTTTTATTTACAGCAACTATGAATGTGTTGCATTGTTTCTGTCATATTCAAGTACAACTTGTATTTTGCAATAGATGCTATGTTGTGAGGTACCTATCTCAGTTGAGTACAGGGTCTTTGTAATCATCTTTCTAATGCACATGGAAACAAAACAGTCATTTTAATTACTTCAGTGCCACTGCATCTCATTTTATTTTTACATCAGTGAACACCTCTATTTGTCATCATGACACTATGCATGAAACATGGGATGTTTCTGCTATAAAGAACCTTCTCAGGGACAGGAAAAACAAAAAAAGCATTCTTACTGTTAAATCCTACACTGTAGGATGCTATACAGCAGAGCTCCCAATGAGCTTTAGAACAAATGCTGTCTAGCATAACACCATGCCTTTTAGGAGCAGACATCTGTAGCAAAAGAAAACAAAACCAGAGATCTGTTAGGAAAGAGGGAGGGAGAGAAGAGTGGAAAAATATATGGCAAAGGAAGAATTATGAATATTTAACTTAAATCTAGGTCTAAGAATTCAACCAACACTGTTTCAAGTTATTGTTCAAGTTATTAATGTATGTATTACTGAAGTCATTAAGCAGTACCTCTTGTGTCTAAAAATTCAACCAGATTTCATCCAAAACTAATTCTTTGGTCCTCTCGCTTCCAAATTGAATTAGGAAGCACAAAAACAGATACAATTGAAATGCAATCAGAAAGCACTCATTAGGTTTTACTTTAAATGTAACAGTATTTGAAGCTAAATATTACAGAGGGGTTTTGCTGGTAAAAACATGTTAGCTTATATTTACACTGCATGTAGTGGTGCAGCACAGGGATATCCACGCTAGGCAGAAAGCAATCTTGTCTAATTATGCACCTCTGAGGCACACAAGTAGCCCAGACCACTCTAGTGTGATCTTAAATCACTTTACTACGAGCTTATACATTAACACTGTGTTGCTTTGTGTAGCATAATCATGCCTCAAAGCCAGTTAATGCTTCTACAGGGTACGTACAGGCTGTGCTTTGCTGCGCGGAAAGCAGGAACACAGAGAAAGGGGGCCACCAGAGACTACATCTCTCTGCACAAAAAAAAGGCATTGAAATTTACCATGAAAATAAAAGAACAGGCTTCACTGCATGATTATAGATTAAAGTAGAAACAACAGTGTTATAGAACTGCTCTTTGCTTTTGCTGTGCTATCTAAAACCATCTTCAGCAGATTGCCTCCAACTACTCAGCTTTTATTGGACAGGCTAATCCCACCAATTTAATGACTTTCTGTGTGTTCCCACATGTCCCCAACAGTGCCCTGGGAAGGTTACGAGGCATTTAACAGCAATTAAAAAGCATGGGAAAAAGAACCCTGACACAGGGAGAAGGGCTCAGGAGGGTTCCCTCGCCAACACTTCCGTGACTGTACCAGAGCTAGAGTAAGGTACTTCCCAGCAGTTTGACCTAGATGTACACAGGAGTACATTTCCAATCATCAAATTGGGAAGGACATGTTATATTTTTAATATGGCTTTACATTTTCACACTGATTTTGTGCCATACGATTTGCTCTAACAGTGACATGAACAAACAACTCTTAAAATTCCATGAAATGTGCCTAAACAAAACTAACCCTTTAATTTTTTTTAATTAATTTCATTGACAAAGCAGCTTGTTGCTTTACATCAGAAAGTTCTGATATTTGATCTGATTTTGAACAGCCAGCATGAGGTCTGCAACCTCCTACACCCTCAAGTTCAGCTTGGGACAGGGGAACAGTAGAATGGCTTCAAATACTAATAAAATTAGGAAGGGAAAAGGAAACCTATTCACTCAAGGGGAAGATATGGCTGGCAGACAGCCCCGCAAATGGCTTTCATAGAGCAACAGACGAGTTTGAAAATTAATTAAAAGCTGAATTAAAAGCTAATAATAAAGCCTCAAATATTCCTCACAACTAAACAATTATTTTCCTTATTCAGCTGCTGATAAATAGCATGAGGAACATGCTAGTGATATTCTAATTTAACCACTCTGTTAAGAGGTGATTTTAGAAGGGGTTCAGCCAGCTTTGAAAATGTAAGGGTTTGTGAGTCACAAGCTATGATACCCCTACAATCAAGCATTTATTTCTAGCTATTATTATTTGAGCCTGTCCTTTCAGTTTTGAACTCCTGGCATCTCCATTTCATGTGCAATACGAGCACTACTGCCAGTTTACTAAATTTACAAACAGCGGCATTTTGGTTTCTGGAGCAGAGCTTATGCCATAGCATCTCATTAAGAACAGCACAGGCTGCACTAGGGAATGATCTGCTTGGAGTTCTTCTGCCCTGAAGATCTTAACAGTATAATGCAAAGTGTAATATCACTGAAAAGACTGAGGACTGTAAATGGTAAGTCACTCTCCCTTCCGACACTTGCAAATGAGAGTGGTTGGGAATAATCAAATATAGACGCAGAGAATGTAGGGGGTGTACCTATTCCTGTGGATTTTGTGGCCCCTACTCGCCCTTATAATTTCAAACCTACCTTCACTGGTCACCTAACCAGGTTAGGCATGGGAAGCAGTTACCACAGACCTAGCTGGGTGCTCCCTTCTGGAAACACTATGGAGGACCAACAGAAGAGCGACGAGTCCTACCTCTACTAGCTGAAACCACTGCAGGAGGATTTGCTCACACTTCTTCAGTGAAGCACATAAGCACCTAGAGGCAGAATTCACAGCCAGCAGGGAACACAAAAGGGGAGAGCTGTATGTGTGTTAAGTAACTAAAGGGTAGAGGAAAGGGCTCAGTCAGCCATGCAACTCTTCTCATTAAAGTCAGGGCAAGCTCACTGACCTTGGAGGCAAGAAGCCAATTCGATAGCTTATCTTCTAAGTTTTGAAATAGAGATCCAAATTTGGATCTCCAGTTTGTGGAAGAATACCCTAAGGTTTGTTCAGCATCAGGTATTTGAGTCTACTTGCCAGGGAGAAGCCAAGGACAGGGGTGCTCCATGAGAGGACAAGGCGGAAGCCAAGGGCAACCGTAACACAGGCAGGGATAGCAACCTCCACACGGACTGCAGGGATAGTGATGGTAACCAGAGCTGTCAGCAGCCCAGTGACTGCTGCCCAGTCACTGTCAGACAACTGCAAGGTGATTACTCAAGTTCAAGGCCAGGCGATGAAGTCCAGCCAGTCAGTCAGCAACAGCAGCACACAGCATGAGGGCAGGTCTATCTCCAACACAGCTCACAGAAGGACCAAGGGCCTCTAGGCGGAGCTACAGGAGTGTGGGTGGGGGTCCCAGGTGAGGCAGAGCAATTCAGGGCTGTTGGTGCCTTCAGGACTACTCCCCCATGCTCCATTTTGAGCATTCTCACCATTCAGTTAATGCTCTCCTTTCCTCTCTGGCCATGCGAGTATGTTGTATGAAGCACAAATAATTATTTTGTGGGTATATCTGCTTGTTTATTTACTATGCAGTACCTACTGCCTTGATGTGACCAGCACGGACTGACTGCAGAGCTACCAGCACAGAGCCCCAAGATGTGCATTCAGGACCTGTGCCCAACTCCCTGCTTCGAACTGGGAAAAAACACAGATCCAAAAGCAAACACACAATTACTCAGATGAATGCATCTAACTGCAGACATGCGAACAGCAAGGAGTGCAATCAAAAACCTCTAACCAAAAATCTCACTAAAGCACAGGTTGAGGGTCAAACCTGCCAGTAATTTGTGTTTTTAGTTACAAAGCTACCATCTGTTAACAAAGGTCAATCACCAGCTTCTTACAGTGCTTCTGCATACTTGATCTGCGGACCAGAGGTAGTATGAACAGCCAGCCAAACAAAACTCCTCTGCTTGACTGTTCAGGAAAAATGTGTCTTGAGCACACCTACCGAGTCCAACTCTTCACGTCCAATACTATGTACTCAGGGTGAACCTGCTACTGGTTTATTATTGGAAAATGACACGTCTGCAGATGTAAAACACCTTCAAGACATGCTGTCAGCCCTGGAAGGAACAGGACTAAAATGCTTGAAGGCATTTTTAACTGCCTGAATCTTTTCAGTGAATTTAGCCAGACTGCTCAGCACAGTATTAGAAAAAACTTGAACATCCGTATAGTCCAGCTACTAACACCAGACTTTACTCTTCCAGTCCTTTACAACAGCTGTCTGCTCAGGGCGGCCTGAATGGCAAGGCACAAGGCACATCTACATGTTACAGACCAGAGCACCAAGGCACCACTTTTTCCACATTTTCTTATGAGCAAGACGAATGTTTCCCACACATACAGAATATGTAACGTTAGTTCACTCACTAGTTTGCAAAGCACGTCAGTATTAATGGCAGTAAGAAGTAGAACTATGTAATTAGGTCTTGCAGTCCTCATGTAATACAGATCACATGCTCCAGGAATTCTTATGAAGGCAAAGCCTGTACAATGTCAGAAAGACTTGATAAAAGTATTTCCGTAAGCTCTCAATATTATCTGCGTATATACATAGCGCAGGAACGCACTTACGCTGCACATCTCCCCTCACATCTCCGAGCTCTGACACAGGGCTTCCAGGCCCTATCTTAAAGGCGCACTGCCAGTACCAATTCTCAGTAGACAGAGGCCAGGCCACTTTTCCCAAGCACTGCCAACACCTAGGCGCGCCGACTGCGCAGCCAGTGCCCGCTCCCCGGCCCCAGGCCGGCCGGCCGCCAAACCCGCCGTACTTCCACACTCAAGATGGCGCCACGCGACCGAGCGGCGGAGAGAGCGCGCAGGGCCTGAGGTGGCGGGGAGCTCTTCTGCCACAGCACATCCAGACTGCGGAAGGGCGAGCAGAGGTGACACACCTGCTCCGGGCCGCCCCCGGGACCCCGCCAGCCGGGCTAGTAGGTGAACAGCGACTGCCCCGCTCCGCCATAGACCGCCAGCACCGCCTCTCCCCGCGCCGCGCAACCTTCTGGGTAACAGAACTCCGGGCCGAAAACCCCGCCCCCGCGGCGACGACACAAGCGGAGACCCCTCCCCCTTGAGTGGCAATCGGCCGACCAATAAGCAGGCGCTTGGCGCTCGGGGCGGGAGGCCAGGCGGCGGTGCCGTGACGACGAGGGCGTGGATTGGCGGGCGCTGGCGTCGTGCCGCGTTTCCAAGGGGAAGGCAGCGCAGCGCGGCGCGGCGCGGCGGGGCGGGGCGGGCGGCCTGGTCCGGTACGGCCGGGTCCGGTGCGGCCCGTCCTGCCGCGGCCCGGCTCTTGGGCGGCAGCAGCATGAGCTTGGCCCTGAGGTCGGTATGAGCCGGGGGCGGTTTCCCCCTTGCCCCCTTCGGGCCTGGAGGCGCGGGCGGGGGGCTGGGGGGCGGGCGTCGTCCGCCGGGGCCCGTCGGAGCCCTCCGGGCCTCGCTGCCCCCTCGGGGGGCCTCCGGGGCAGGCCCGGGTGGGAGGCAGGGTGCGGCGGGCAGCGGCGAGGCCTGGGCGCTGGCGTGCCGCGGCGAAGGTCGTTCCCATCCTCCAGCGGCTTCTGTCTGATCCCTCCGTTTCTGTCTGATCCCTCCGTAGGGGGTCGTGGGCGGCCGGCGGCGGATCAGGCCGGGCCGCCGTCTGCTCACCGACGGAGGGCAGGGCCCGTCGCGGCTGGCTTTGAGAGGTGCCTCCTGGGTTGTCTGAACTAATGCACCTTCAGAAAACCTTTTTAATAGACGTTAACTTAAGCTTTAGAGTTTGTTTTGTTGTGTTGTTCTTCAATTCTGATTCAGTAACTTGGATAAAGGGGTCCGGATTAATTCTATACCTGGCAAATCCTTTTTCTTCGGGCGTAATTAATATGCTTGTATGACATATGTGATCCTTAATTTTCAACTCTTAGAACTTCACGCTTCATGTGATAAAAGTGGTTATAGAAGAAGTGGCACTAAACTACTTGCATTGAAGTACTGCTCCATCTTTCGAAAAAAATATTTTATGCTAAGCTCTAAAAAATCCCCCACTTCATTAGCCAGATCCTTCTTCCACAAGAGTTCAGCGTTAATCTGCTTTCAGATTTCTAAATGGATTTCATCATCACAGCTCACAAAACGTGGGCTTTCTGGATCTGAGCTACTCTCCCAGTCCTAGTTAGGCAGCTCAGAGTTATTTTAGGCCTTCCAAAAGCTATCGTAATCCAAAGCCTGTGTGAAATCACACTGTCCCAATTGGTCTGCTAAGGACTTCTCACTCTTTGAGGATATTGTGGTCTGAGGCAGGTCCAGCTTATGCAGCTCTTCTTGTCTATATTTGGAATTTTTATGGTGTAGCTGCAGTTGTTGGAACACTAAATCCCTAACTAATGTTGAACTAAATGTTGAACATTAAATGTGTGTTTAATTTTTGGTTTTGATTAAAATTACCAAATTCTTGACAAAGGAGATGAAAAAGCAGCTCGTTACAGGAGATTTGGAAAATAAATATCCTTGAAAAGCAGTTTTTCTGTTCACTCATCAGTAATTTTTATACACTTTACAGTGGATGACTCAGCATGCATTCTGCTTCTGGTGCAAACAAGTCAGTGTAAAGAGCATTTTCCTGAGAGCATAACCTAAATTATACAATAATTTAGGTTAGAAAGGACTTCTGGAAGTCATCTACTTGAGCTTTCTGCTCAGAGTAGGTCCCACACAAAACTGAGGTGCTGAGTACCTTTGCCACGTGGGTGCCAAAAGTTTCTGACGATGGAGACTCCTCAGTCTCCCAGTGCAACTGTTCCAACACATAAACACTCGCACTGGGAAAATGTTTCCCCTTAGTCCAGATGCAGTTTCTTAGTTTTGTTGTGGTTTTTCTTTTTTAGTGGTGTGTTGTTTTTTTTTTAAGTTATTCTTACTTGTCCTTTCACTCTGCTCCTCTGAGCGGAACCTCTCTCTGTCTTCTGTGTAATAATCCTGTAGGCAGTGAATGACAGCACTTAGATCTCCACTCCTTAGCGCTTCTCTACCTAGTCAGCATGTCATTTAGTCACCTCACCTTAGTCACCTCACCCTAGTCTACACAAACCTAGCTCTCTCAGCTTCTCATGCACCCTGTGCTGCAAGCCACCAGGCGTGGTAGTCTCCCTTAGGCATTATCTGTTGTCTGTGCATATCTCTGGTGCTGGGGTGTCCACAGCTGGACTCAGTACATGTGGTGCGGCCTCATGATCACTGGACAGAGGGGATTTGCCACAGTAGTTTGTTCATCACAGTGACAGCATACTGCTGAGCTTCACATATTGCTTACTTCTTCCAGGAGTGTATCTTGAGTACTGTAGCAGTCTGAGTTGATATCACCAGTTATTTCAAATGTATTTTTTTTGCTTTAGAGTTCTTGCTCTGAACTGGAGATCTTCCAAGCAATTACTCTGGATACAACAGTCAGTCTCACTGATGTGAATAAAACACATTTACAACAAAATGTACCCTTTACTAGCTGGGTCCAAAGTAGGTTTTATCAGTGCTGTCCTTTTCAGGTTTTTTTCAAATGGTGTTTCTAGTATATGTATAATGTATTTTCTGCCTGTTATCTGAAAATTTAATTGTATTTCTACATTAGCCAAGGGAAAGAGGGCTGTCTTTGGGCAAGTTTTGTTAAATGGGGGGGGCGCTTCTCTTTTTGTATATACCAAAACAGACCAAAAAGTCTTTAGAGCAGTATGCATGTGTGTGATTTAAAAAAAAATATCTGTAAATGCCATTTATCTAAGAACTGGTACTGGCAGCAAAGCCGATTTGTGGCATCTAATGCCCACTTCAGTAGCCAGACAACCCAGTTGTCTGGCCTAGTTAAGCCTCTGTTAGCCTGTCTGTGTCAAAATTCTTTTTTTCTAAGCTACAGTTTAGCAATGAAGTGTTGTCACGAGTTGTATCATTTCAACTGCTAATACAGTTTGTAGTCTCAAGTATCCTTTTAACTGACAGCTTTTCTACCCTCTTTTTTTTTTTTATTGTTGTTGTTACGTGTTCACCAAAATGCCTGTGTTGATTTTGTTCTGGTGTTCTGGGTGGGGGAGTGGAGGCATCATTCAACTTTCACAGAGGATTTGTCTATTCGGAATGGTATTTTAAACCGGGAGGACAAGCTGGGAAAAGGTTGAATGGGTAAGGTAGTGATCTATGCAATTATGGTAAGTTTCTAGTTGGTGGAAATTGTTATCTAAGTGGTATCTTCCCAGTAGAAATCTATTACACTTAATTTGTTTCTTCTTGTACAGGAGCGAGCTTTCAGTAGACAAAACTAAGAAGAAAAAGAGAAGAGAACTGACTGAGGAACAGAAGCAAGAAATTAAAGATGCCTTTGAGTTGTTTGATACAGACAAAGATAGAGCAATAAATTATCATGAATTAAAGGTAAAAGTTTTTCATTTAATGGCAGATAATATATATGTTTCTTAGTGAGTTTTTAAGATGTTGGCTGTATCTTTAAAAAGTACTCCATGTTCAAGGTCTCTTGCTGGGCTAAAGGAGTGAGGATATTGGGGGGGCAGCTGGGCAGAGGAAGGAAATAACTGCATTGGTGTAAGAATGAACTTTTCTTCCCACACTGTATACTTGACACAGTAACAGAATTACTGTAGCATGCTGCATAACACTGGTCTGAATGCTCCCCAGGGTTCCAGGGTTTAGCTTGGACAGATGACTAAGTGGAAAAAGCTCTTGAAAAGGTGTTTGGTTCTTTTTTAAGGCATTGCATAATCTAAAGCTTGGTATTGTGAAAACCCACAGGTTTCAGATGCTTTAGGTAAGAGATGTAAATCAGATTTGTAAAATTCTTGACTACACACCAGAGCTTACCACTTGCATTTTTCAGTAGGGAGCCTATGGATGGTAGAAATGAGAGATGCTGTTTGTTTTGCGTCTGGGAGGCTTGGTAGCTGCCCTTCCCAATTAAGACATCTCTTCCCGTTAGCTATTGGCAAATGGAGGGTAGGATGGCAGTCTTTCCTAATGAGTCCTGTCTGGAAGTCTAGAAGTAGTACATTAAGTTTATTGAAGTGTCTTTTAAATATTTTATGAATTTTTATTCTGATTGTATTGCATCAAGAAGAAAAAGTGGCTTTGGAGAGGCCAGTGTTTCTATCATATATTGGGTGAGATTCTTTTGGGAAGGAATACCTCATCCAACCTGCTGCCTCCATGTTCTGGCTCTACCACGTAACTCAAAGGTGGGGTGGGGGCAGAAGTCTTATTTTTAGTTTAATTGGTGTTACAGGCGTGTCATAGGTCTAGCGATTCCTATAAAACTCCTTCATTTCAGAGTTCAGGTCTTTTATCTTTGCTGGAAGCCACAGTGAGTGGGAACTGTTTCGGGCCTGTTAATACGCTTTTTCCAGTTACAGTATGCTTTGAATTCCCAGCTGTCATGATTACTTGCAAAGCTATTTCTTATCTGCCTAGTTAAATATTGTGGTCCTGAAGATAATACTGTGGAAGAGCAGAAATACATAAAGAAAAGAACTATCTCTGTTTTAGTGTATGTTTGTCAGTTTGGAGGAAGTCAGGGTAGTGTGTGTACCGAGAAATTGCTATCTCAGTTGAAATGGAAACTAAACATGCACTCCTAACCTAATGGAAAAAGAAAAGATACATTGGTTTATGTTGTGCACTGGAAAAAGTGAAGTCACCTGTAAGAGGATTTGTAAACTCATGAACATATACACGCTTAGTATGAATACTGAAGACTAATTTGAAGAAGGATTTTCAGTTCTATCTTCAAGAAAGGGTCGGTACGTGAAATGTTTTTGGCAGTCAGGAAAGTCTACTTGCCCTAAGAAGCATTTGGTCCAGTCTGTGAAATCCCTGAAAAGGCAAAGGCTAGTTTTTTCACTGTAACTTGACATTCCATTTTCTAATAGTAGTTTTAGGTGATTTTTATAATCAGAGCTTTTTTACTTTCGTTAAATTCATTTATTATTGTTGCTAAACCACTGATACACACCTTCTCTCTTGGGAAGGTAATTACTGAAAATAAAAAGAAATCTGATAAATCAGTATTTAATCTTCATATATGGTTGCACTTCCATTTTATTCCAAAAGGTGGCAATGAGAGCCTTGGGTTTTGATGTGAAAAAAGCTGATGTGCTGAAAATACTTAAAGATTATGACCGAGAAGCAACAGGCAAGATCACCTTTGAAGATTTTAATGAAGTTGGTATGTGTTTGATTATGTATCTTTAGAGAAATTTAACCTGTAGTGGTTGCTACAATGTGGAAGTACTTTGTGTACTTTTTCAGTTATTAACTACTATTAAGCAATAGAACTGGGAGATTTCATATTTTTATTAATAAAAGTAAACGGTGGAGGAAGATAAATCTTTGTATTCTGAATACGCAGTTTGATATGTCGAGATGAATAATAGCCACAGTATAGAAGGAAATAAGAGTATACATAGTCCTAATCTTTTTTAAATGTTTACAAAGGAGTAGATGCTACCTTAAAATGTAGATATTCTTGTGTTGTTTATGCATTTTATAAGATTCTTCTTCCTGTTGTGGAAAAAATAATTGACGTTGAATTTCACAGGAAGCAGTGCATACACAGACAAACTGTAAACTGAGTACAGACTTCCTATATAACAAAGAAAAGTTGAAGGAGATATTAAATATTGTACTTCAAGGATTTTCAACTATTGATAAAACCAGTGGAATTTCATTAGGCTGTTTATTTCATCTGAAGATTGTGTTTTGCACAGTTTGACATATGTCCAGTATGTAGTGATCTGCAGAATTTTAAAAGATTAGAGTTTAAGTTTCTTTGAAGATTTTTTTTTTTGGATGTTACATGTAACTTATACTTTTGCATACAATTTGTGTTTCCCAAAAAAAAAAAAAAAAAAAAAAAAAGCTGTGTGGGCTTTATAGCTGTATTTCATTATTCCAGTCCCTGTGTTCAAGGTATTAGATTTGTGTCAGTATTCAGAAAAAAAACCTGCTCCGGTGTAGTAGATGTGTATTTGCTCTTGGCTACAAATAACAATCTACTTAGTGTGGCAAAACAGTTACTGATTGAAAAGTGGCAGATGTTAATGATTTAATGGGTTAGGATTGGACAAATTATGTTGTTAAATCACAGATAATATTTTTGTAGTTGTATTCCAGGAAAGAGCAAATTGTAAGTCAGAAAAGAACCAAATATAAAGCCTATGGGGAAATATATATGATCAGTCCCAATTTAATTGGGGGGGGAGGGAAGGTAAAAAATAATTGAGAGTATTGCATTGATAGCAACAATACTACTGCTGTAATTACATCATCACGCTATAATATTATATAATTGAATATACTATCATTACTGTGTAATTCTTTCTAAATTCCTGATAGCCAGTCCAGGCATTGTTTGTTGTCTCCTGGTTCTGTCTTGGCTATCAATATGGGCACTCAGTAAGTGCAGTGGTAAGCTAGGAAAATTCTGGTAGAAAGTACAATATGTACTTGGAAGGTGATCGAACCTGTCCCAAAATTTGAATTGGGTTTGAGTGCTGCTGTGACCTTGGCACAAAATTAAACATGATACCGCTTCTAGCAAAAAGGTCAGGGAGTTAGAGAAAATAGGTTATAGTATGAAGCTTTAATTGTGAAGTGCTGCTGAATGTAGCTAAGCAATTCTTGAGCCATCGGTTTTTCATAATTTAATGTTAATAATCACTTTAAATGTAGGACTGGCTGGTCTGTAATGTATAAAGATGCAATTACATTTTGTCTCCTTTTGTACAATAATGTTACCTGTAGTATTTAGAAACCTGGTATTTTATTGTTCTTCAGCTAACAGTGCAGTTGTCTTTTTGCTGCAAAAGGTAGAATTTTTCAAATTATATCATATTGTCATGCAGCATAGTTGTTTTAAATGAACATACTTCAATTCAGTATAAATCTGAGGGATTTATGTAGACATATAAACTTTATTGCTGTAGTGAGCTTATATGAGCTTGAATCATAATTTTTTCCTGTCAAATTCACTAAGCCAGAGCAGGCGTTCCATCTGCAGACAGCAGCAGATGCTAAGTGGCTCTCTATGCACAAGCAGCGTTGATGTGTTTTTAATGGCTTGATGAAAGTCATAAATAGCAAGCCCTGTAATACAAGGCTAGCAGGTACAAAGATGTGAAGATACATTATGGTTGGTTGGTCTGAAATAATTACTAGAAAAATACTTTTATGTGGCAAGTTTGTCTTTTCTGTTACAGAAACTGACAAATGCTTGTGATAAAAGGAATAATAAAGGCTGATGAACCCTTTCAGTATTAACATCTTTCAGTTCATAGCAGTGTCCTTTAAATAACCCCTGGGCTTAGTTTTTTTCTGTTTTCCTGTTAGTGTGGTCTTGTACCTAAAAGGGAGGTTCCATGTGAGTGTTTTTTATTACTTGGTGTTTCAGTGTTCTCTCCAAGTCAAAATTCTATCCTCATCAAAACATTAAAAAAATAATAAAATCGCATGTCTTCATCTGTCAGAGCTGATGTAATTTTCTAAAAGGTAAGTCTGGGACAGAGGAAGCATGTCTCTGCTTTTAATTCCTATTGAATAGTGCGCTTAAAGCATGACTGTGTTTCCAGTTGCCACATAGTTTTCCACTGCAACAGCTATGTCCCAAAGAGAAACTCATCCTGGGAAAAGAGAGATGAGAAAGAGAGGTCAGATAACAGACAAACAAATATGCATGTTGAATTTAAATATATAAAAATGGAAGAATGGGTGAAATTGGAAGTGTGTGTGCTTCATACTGCTTTAGTCTCTTAAGGTCATTCTGAGTCTACCCTTCAGAATTTTTTTATCTAACTTAAGTATCCTTCTTACAGTGACAGACTGGATATTGGACAGAGACCCACAAGAAGAAATAATCAGGGCATTCAAATTATTTGATGATGATGACTCTGGTAAAATAAGCCTGAGAAACCTGCGCCGGGTTGCTAGAGAGTTGGGTGAAAATATGTCTGATGAAGAACTACGAGCTATGATTGAAGAATTTGATAAGGATGGCGATGGAGAAAGTACGTGTTAGCAACAAAACCCCATATAGTCTGTTCTTATTTTTCTCCCCTTTTTAAATGGGGTTTTGTTGTGAAAATGTCCTTTTTGGTTTCTTCCTAAGTAACTTTCTGCTCAAACTTAATTTAGCTTACAAGTAATGGAAATTGTTTTTGACAGCTACTAGTCCTGGAAGAACATCTTGGAGTCTAAAAATCAAGTTGATTTCTCAAGCTGATGCACCACTAAACTTATTCAACCACGGACTATTAAAAGAGTGATGAAAATGTGGTTGTAGGTGGAAGTAATTGAACTGGTACATGGGAGATGCGATGTACCTACAGAACATTTTTATTTCCTTATAAATCACTAAAGGGATTAAAGGGCTAAGAGAAACTCTTTTGATCGCCTAGTCAATATTTCTTAAGTGGTGATGTGTCACTGTTGTGATTTCAGCATGTTAGTCAGATGTGGAGTGTTAAGCTAATAAATCATGCTGGATGTACCCTGGGTCTATATGCAGGAGCTTGGATGGGTCTGTAATGTACTTCTGAACCTCAAGAGTGCTGAAGAGCGTAGTGTGAAAAATGGCTCAGGGGAATTGACAAGGTCCATACCAAGTGGGCTGCAGAAGGGATTTATTAGCTAGCTAAAGAATGATTTAACAAATCCAGTTTGACACTATGCTTATTACCTCTTTGTGAACACTGAAAGTTAGGTTTTTTTCATTAACTTGAGAATACTGTTATATTTACACCAGAAACCTTAATATCTGAAATTCAGGGACTAGTCACTTGAGACCATGTATCTGAACACTGCAGTTTCTAACAGTCATCGAAAACCGCTTCTCAGTTTTTCTTTTAGAATGGTGACTCATGTCTGAGATTTCACTAGCAGTTCATCAACTTTTCCAGTTACAATAGGATTTTATTTCTACTTGTGAGCCACCACATCTGTGGCACTCAAAGCTCTAACTACTAGTGAAAAAACCCCACCTTGTCAGCCCTGTGGCAGACACCCCTCCCCTCAGTGCGTTTGAGACTGGTGTTACTCCATACCTGGGAATACAATTAATTAAGTACTGAAACAACCCCTTTTAAGAGGAAAAGCAGGACATTTAAACCTGGTGGTGTGGAAATGCGAACCTTTTGCTCTGTTGTAGTGGTGTAAATACAGAGCCTGAAGACAAAGACTGAAAGGTTGGTGATTCAACCGCCAGAAGAGTGTTAATGTTGACACTTGTTACTGAACTAAACATGGAGAAAGAGGCCATAGTTCCTTAATAAATCCCTACTGCATAATTGTGTTCCTCCACACTCCCAGCTGTGTCATCCCACACACTTCTTGCACTGGCAGTGTCTGATTCCACAGGTGAGATGTTTAAGGAAGCTAAGCCAGGAGAAAACTATTAATTTCGTCTTTTAAGTGTTACTGTTCTTGCTGATTGTATCCCTGAAGTCTCAGTACTTGATCAGATTTTCTTGGCACTGCATCTTAATTGTTTTGGTTTTTTTTCTCAGTGTTTCCTATAGGATAATTGAAGCAGGTCGGTATAGTGAAAGCTGAAAATGCTGTTTTCAGGCACCTGTCTGTGTGCAGTGACATACAGGATTACCACTGAATTCTAGTAGACAACAGGATAGCTATTTACTTCCTTTTCAGTAGCTACATAGCAGGCAAGGAGTGATGCCTGTCTTCTCAGTCCTTTAGATTGATTGCTAATCTAGGTAGGTAATTTTGAGCTTATTTTGCTTTTAAAAGAAGGAGTTATAAGGACCTGCCTTGCTAGTTTTACTGTCCCTCCCCCACCACCCCACCAAACATGCACTTTATTTTTTTTTTTTCCCCAGCCCCTGAAGGTATAGCTGTAGAGGTGAATGAGAGTGGAAGTCATCTGCAAGCATGTTTTGTTCTGTGTCGTGGTCCTGGACCTGCCAACTGAGGTGTCAGAAGCATAGATGCGTTTTTGTCATGTCGTTATTTGGTCACTACAAATTGATTGCAGAACATTAGCTCCTTTCAGGAAGGTTACTGAGTCATAATTATTTTGCATCAGTGCTACATTTTTTATTCAAGTTGATCAGCTAAGAGTGAGTGGCTCAGTTTCCTCTTATTCCTTCATCCATTCATTCTCTTTGTTAGAACAGTCAAGCATGAGATTGAATGTGGAAGATTGACAGCATAATGTTTGTATATGGTGCTGTTTATCCTTAAGGTTCTATGTGTTTTCTTTAAAGAAAACTGATGCTGTTTCTAGCTTTTTAAGATTCATTCTGTAAAAGTAAATAATCCTGTAAATCACTATTCTGTTTAGCTTCAAACATCTGGGTCTCATAGCAAAATCTTGCTGTCAAGTAATTTTTTTCCTGGCAAAAAAAAAAAAAAAAATTACCTGAAACTGTTAGTTAGTAGCATTTTTAATTGATACTTTAAATACAGAAATAGTGCCATTTGTGATTTAACAAAGTTCTTACATTTGAGGGATTGTTTTGCTCATAGTGAAACAAAGTCTGTTGTGTGACACCCAGGCTACTTGAAAACTTGTGTTTCCAGCAAAATCACAGAGCTGTACTGGTACACTGTACATAAGTTTCTGTAGAAGAAAGTGTTTCTGACATCTTCCTGTCTGCCTTAAAAACAGAAATTTTCTTATTTTTGTATTCCTAGTTTTAGAAATTACTTCTGTTTTGGACCCTGACTGTTTTTAGAAACTCCATGCTGTCAATTCATGCAGTTTTTGTTGTCCTGTGTGGATGCATCTGTAGGAAAAACAGTCCAGTTTTAGGTCTCAGATTTTGGCACGGAATTAGGAAAAAAACCCAAAACAAACTGAAATAATATGCTCCTTTAACTCTCCAGATTATGTAAGTCAGTATTATCTTCATATTAGCTGGGATCCTAGTTTCCTCTTTTATGATAATTTGTGTCATGGAATTGAGGGAAATCTGACACTAGGAAAGACTGATTGCTTCTGATTTCATTGTGCTTAACTTGTGAGCAGATCCTAAATCAGATGAGGGATTAACTGAGTTGGTGGGAATCATAACTGTGCTTCTCTTTGCAGTTTCTTTGACTGTTAGAAAATGTGTTTGTCATTATAATACTGTATTTTCACTTTTCAGCATTGTTTAAGCAGGATTTTTTAAACTGGAGAATATTTTGGGGAGGATGTTTGTGCAATTATTGTGCTGTTACTGTGATAAAGCAGTGGAAATGCTTTTTGAAGTCATACAGTCAATGTAGTGCTTATGTGTAGTGTGATGTAGCAATATGGTAGACTGGTATTTCAGAGCGTAGGGTCCTACGCTAGACTAAATCTCCTTGTTTCATATTTTTGACACGTGTCGCAACGGGGTAGATTTAGGGTTTTTATTCTTCAGCGTAGTTGAATTTACTTAATTTTCTTTTAGCTGTAAATGTAGCTCTTACTTTGCAGTGCTTTGTTTAGGAATATCTTTGGCATATTGGTTGGGACAGATAATTGTCAGGGAGAATTCTTCATACATGTCTGGTCTTTTCCATACCATGGGCTTATTCTAATCATTCCCCGTTACAGTAATTAGTTGCAGAGTGAACATGTTCATTGGTTAACTCTTTTACAGTGGCTCTGCTTTAACATATGAGTAGGGTCAATAGCTCAGGTATGAGTGCAGCAAAATAATTAATGACTGCTAATTAATTTATTATTATGACTTAATTTCTTCAAGTACATTTGTGTAAGATTTCTGTTAATTATAACTGAAGAATGAAGAAAGTTCAGATGGGGAAAAGCTTGTCAAAAGTCCATTTTAATTCTAGCTAATTTATGGAATCATTAGTAAATGATCTTAAAATTAAATTTGTATTTGGCAAGTGTTACAGGTTTGAGAGAGAAGAATAGCATGGTTCACAGTGGGGGTGCGGTTTGGGCATAAATATCTGAACCATGATTTCAAGAATAAAACTGAACTTCATCGTAACTGGAGCTGCAGTACTGTTGCTTGAGAAACGATGATTATCTACCATTTTAAACATTGTTATAAATCTTAAAGAATCTTAATAATGAAGTATCATATTTTTGCATAGCCATCTGTTTACATACTTTTCTCAGTGGTTTTTTCTATCTTGTTTTACTTCTAGAATATTTTTACTTTCATAATTAGAAATAATAGCTTGTTATATGTGAGCTGGATTCTGGCTTCTACATAATTAAGCTTGCATTCTGACTTTTCCTTTTACATGGAAGAAAAAAAAAAGTGCAAAATCTCTGTTCTTCTAGAAGCAAAAAATCCAGATTTGTAAACCCTGAATAGTAATGGATGAGAGACAACAAATACTGGGAGACCTTTACATAGAAAGTATAAAACAGATATGCATTGTTTTATTTTATGAGTTATGGATGTTTGCTGTTTGTCTAACTGTTTTCTTTTTTTCTACAGTCAATCAAGAAGAATTTATTGCTATTATGACTGGAGATATTTAGCATTAGAAGAAAAGAAATTAACTCAGCACAAAAGGGAGGAAACATTGGCAGCTTCCATTACAATGTGTTGTACTTCCATTCATTTCTGTAGCTGGAGTGATGCAGAAAATTACTTTCCTCACAGGGCCAAAATAAAGACAGGTTATATGCACCGATAGTTCAATATTTTCCATCATTAAATATTATCACTACAATAATTGATATATCATTTTAGAACAAGTAAGTAATGCTGCATTTCAGAATGTTCGAGTACTCATTTGTAAAATAACTTTGTATGAGATTTCTATACTGTATCATATTATGAGAACCTTTTGAAGTTGACTTTGTGTTAGCATTAGTTGTGGCCTTAGTTTTGATACATAAGGTTTGACAAACTTCCATTTAATAATGTTCTTTACTATTGCTACTTGAAAGTCTTATTTTTGTAGCTTAATCTGAACTGGACTGTAATGTAAAATCCTTCAGGGAAAAGTTTTGGTTTTTTTTTTTTTCATTTATAGGCTTATACTTCTGCTGTTGTAGATTAATGGTAACAATAAATGAGCAAGCATTTGCATCCTCGAATTTTTTAACTCTGTATTACCCCCTGTGTGATAGCAAGTGACAGGCAACTATGCATGAAGATAAACTATCAAAGATGTGCTGAAATCATTCAGATGTCAACCAGCAACTCTCTCTTCAGTAACTACAGCTCTGATAGCTGTGGAGACAATGACAACTGTTCATGATGAGTAGATGCTGTTTCTGGAGTATCTAATTAGAAGAAAAGCATCACAGGGAATGAACTTTTAAAGTAGTTGGAGACTGGATTTATTTCTAGTTTGCTAGGTGTCTTCCAGAAGAGTTCATGTGGATTGATCTTCCAGATTTCCTGTATATTAGTTTCTTCTTTTTAAATTTCAGTCATATAAAAAAAGTAACTTTAAATCTTGGTTAATACTGTGTTCATCTTTATTGTCAGAAAAGCAGCTACTTTTTAACTGTCAGTAATCTTGGGGTTATATACAGGTTTGCCCTGCACAAACAATCAGAGTTTGGAATTTACTGAAGATGGAAGTTAAGGTCATCAAAGTTAATAGATTTTTGCTATTATTTTTCAAGTGTGCATTGTAACATTCTTATCTGTGAAATAGTGTGTTGCTCTCTATTAAGCCATCAATACCAGTCCATTTGTACAGAAAGTTGCCGTAATTCACAATGACTGGCAGTGGCCCCATATAACTTACCAAGTGTTATGAACAGAGACCTCATGCAGAACCCCAGTGCGGTAAGTGGCCTTCAGCTGGGATTGCTGTGCTGTATCACTCCAGGAGAGATGTCTCTCAAACAGCTTTTGCTAGGAAAGGTCAGTCTTCCTGTTAAGATATCTTTATTTTGATTTTTTCAAAATTAATTCTGCAAATATAATGGGGGGAAAATGATAGGGATAAAGCCAATATGAAATTTGTGGGAGTGAAAGAAATAGTTATGTTCCAGGAAGTTGAAGTCGTCTTAATAATCTGTTCATGCCTCAGTCTTAAAGTGTGAATAAAACTTCCTCTGTGGTATATCAGAGGTGAATTTTATAACCAGGTTCTTGCTTAAAAAGTAAACAGCATAAAGTATTTGCAGGATGAAGGTTGGTTTTTATGGGGATAGATTCTGCTATACATGGGATAGATGTACTTAATTTCTTTTTTATCAATTTCAGTATAATAGTTGAGAAAGGGGGAAAAATAGAGTTGAAGGATTCTGCCATGCAAGAGAAAATCTTCCTTGGGAATAAATACAGCAAACTTCTTGGAAGTCAAGTAAAATGCTTTAGAATCCAATAGCAAAAAACCTCATAAAATGTAAAATTTATTTTTTAAAAAAAGGTACCATGCCAAAAGAAAAAAAAAAGCCACAAAAACCAACCCAGTTTTTAACCAGTATTTTTCCATCTTAACAGATCTGTTTAGGAGGTGAATATTTAGGGAAGAGATCCTGAGCCTATGAACTGCTCTTAACAAGTATTTTTCTAGAAACAATACGAGAACTGTCCACTTCAGTAGTTTCTGGCTTTGCTTTTAACTTCCTACCTAAACTATTTCAGGGGCATATTTATCTTCTGTAGACAATGAAAATGATAGACTAACTAAAAGGTACCTTAGTAGTCATCAAAAAAATTTCTCCCTGAGAATCACACCTTTATTCTGAATGTGCCAGTTTTCTAGTTCTCTGCTGTGGCTATTGAACAACTGGCTTTCAGGTGGATGTGAAAACGTTCGGACCCTCTGTAGATGGCTGGTAAATATTTCTTTATAGGTGCCACTTGCTGTTTGTAACTCTTCCAGCAAGATGCACTTTTGTCTGTTCTGGATTGAGGCCTTGTTTCTAGCTTTTCCTTGAAAATTAACTTGAAAAAAAAATATTTCTAGCTTTACTCGAAAAACCTCACTGTGTTCTTGCAGATGTGGCCGCACTTGCTAGAGACCAGTAACACTAGTGCAACACTCTGTAAGCACAGGCAAGTGAACTGGAGAGGTCTGGTAATTTGCTCACACTGTGGCAGTGGCCCAGAGGAAAAGAAAAAGAAGTAATTGGTATCGTATTTAGCGATGCTGTCTCAGTGTTTGGCTTTGCTTTTTCTCTGCATTTCATTGTTTGGGAGATTTTTGCATTCCAAAACCATGCTTGTTTTGTGCTGCTGACTGGTGAGCTTCTTGCTGTTTTGTGTACTGGGGGTGTTACAGTTTCTTTTGGCTTCTGTGGATGTTCACGGGCCGACAGAAATTGTGATGGATTGGAGTCCACAGCTGAGTGAGATCAAAGCTCTGAACTTGCAGCTGTCTGCTTGGCCCCACATTGACACATACATTCAACCCTGTGTGTTTTGGGGGGGGTCGTACATATCCTGGTGCTTTTTGGTAGTTTGCTTGGTGTATCCTGGGATACGGATTCCCAGGTTTTGTTTTTTCATTCTTTGCCTGATATCAGAGGAGGAAGAGAGTCATTCAGTGGGACATTTAAATCTTGTCCGTTACGGAATAGCATCAAGGTTCAACAGTTGCCATTACATATTGAAAAGCTGCACTGTGAGTTCATGCCTTATTTGCAAGTCTAGAAATGTGGGTTAGGGTTAAAATAGCAGGGTCTGGTCTGGAGTACCTGGGACAACTGCTTGTCTGTTGCCTGAGCTGTGGAGGGCAGCGATGTCTAGTAGAAGTCCAAAAGTGGCAGCTAAGGGAACATCATAATCCATTGCACCGAAATCCAGTGGAGCCTCTCTTTAAGACCTTAACAGTAATGACAGTTTTAACTGTGCCAACCAGTCCATCACTTCACTAATTAATCCCATGCAACTTTGAGGAAATTGAGAACCTCCAAACAAATAAAAATACCATGCCGGAGCACAGCGTATACCAAATGTTACTCTGCTGACTTATTTTAGAGCAGTCTTTTCAATACTAAGTTTGTCACGTCAAACATTTTTGGTTTGTGTTTATTCATGGGAAAGTTTCCATGGCACAGTTAAGTCATCGCAAGTCACAGAATGCCAGTGTTAAGGTTACACCGGCTTTTCCTGAGTTCAGAATCACCTCCAGAGCACTCTGGTGACGTGGCCACCTTCACCACATGCAGCAGAGCCTGGCTTTACCGTGCCCTTGGAGCTCAGCAAAGAGGAAAGGAAAACCGCAACAACTTGGCTGGCAACGGAGCGGAGGCCAAAGAGGGAGTGTGTGCAGGGAGGGATGAGCCCAGAGGCGCGGGGAGAGACCCAGCTGGCCCCAAGCTTGGAGCGGGAGGACAGGGGGCCTGTGCTGAGCTGCAGGCCTGTGCAAGAGGAACAGCAGCCCAGAGGGGAAGACATCTGGGTCCATGTTCATCTCCCTGCCCCTGGCCTCCTCCCTGGTCCATAGCTCATGGGTACCTCTTCACTTCTTGCACTACGGCTGCAGCTGCGGGAGACGCTGAACTCGGGGCTGGTGTTGCGGGGGGCTGTGTGTGGTGGTTATGGCGTGGAGCTGAGAGTGGAAAAATCCTTCAACTTTTAAACTTCTGTCCTAAGCAAGTCTTAGGCTTGCATGGAGTTCTGGGGTGTCACAGCTTGGTAAACTTTGTTAGCAGAAGATTTTATCACAAATTACATGAGAACAGAAGATAAGGATGGCTGCAGTAAACCCAGTTGCACTGTTGTGGTTTAACCCCAGCCAGCAGCTAAGCACCAGGCAGCCACTCGCTCACACACCACATGCACACACACCCCCCTACCAAGGGATGAGGAGGAGATTCGGGGAAAAAAAGGTAAAACTCAAGGGTTGAGATAAGAACAATTTAATAATTAAAATAAAATTTATAATAAAAGGAGGGAGAAGGGGAGAGGGGTAGAATCCGAAGGGAAGGGAAAACACACCCAAGTAATGCACAATGCAACCGCTCACTGCCCGCTGAGCGATGCCCAGCCAGCCCCAGCCGACTCCTCCTGGTTTATATATTAAGCAGGATGTTCTGTGGTACGGGATATCCCTTTGGCCAGTTGGGATCAGCTGTCCCGGCTGTGTCCCCTCCCAGTTTCTTGTGCCACTCCAGCCCTCTCGCTGGCAGGGCCCGAAGAAACTGAAAAGTCCTTGACTTGGTATAAACATTATCCAGCTACTACTAAAACCATCGCTGTGTTGTCAACATTATTCTCATACTAAATAAAACCACAGCATTGTAGCAGCTGAAAAGAAAATTAATTCTATCCCGGCCAAAACGAGGACACACACAGATTGCTTGCAATTGCTCGTAACCCCTCCTGTTAGTTGGGAGTTTTTTGTTGACTCGCATCCGAGAGATGCGGTGCTCGCATAAGCAACCCTTTACCTGTTTCTGTTGAACTGAGTCCTGCTATTCAGTAGATAATGCCTGTGACTGCACAGAGCCACATAGGAAGCGAGAGCTGCATTTTAGTTCGATCTTTCCGTTGGGTCAAGGGTTTGTAGAGGATACTGGCTGGCACTAGCAAAACTTTTGCAGCAGTTGTTTTCTGTAGTGCTCTAGGAGAGGGATAGTTGCCAGTGAAGTGAGTCCATAGGGATGCTGAGAATGGTGTCTTCCTTGAGTAACAAAATCATTTCCACAGAGGGAAAAAGAGGTTGGTGTTTTGAGGGCTTCTACCTTCCTTAAGGTATACCAAGGGAAAATCCATTTGGACAGTCCCGCTAATGTCACACGCATTAACAGAAAATCAGTAGAAAAGTCATAAACATGTAGAGAATCTGCAAGTATCTTGCTTTTACGGTAGTGCAAATGGTTCATCTACTGTAAAACTGTTGCTAAGCAAACTGAACGTGTTGGCAATTGCCAGCAGTCAGAAGTGATAGCTTGCAGAATATATAATAAATGGGAAATTTCCATATGTAGGTCTTCTTGGAATGGTGTGTCAATGTTTAGCCAGTGGAGGGTCTATTTGCCACTTTTTAGCCTTACTATTTTGAAAACCACTTCACTTACAAAGGAATATTTAAAGGAATTCCAGATAAATAAATAAATAAATTTTAAATACTGCTCTTAAAGGAACAAAGAATGGGCTCAGCAGGAAAGGGCTGCTTTACTGAGAGAGATCCATACCTAGCTCCAATTAAAACACATTTATAAATACGATTGCCTAGAATGTTTTGCAGAAATGCCTGTTACAACACCTGGATATTTTTGTTTAATTGTTATTTTAAAGCTTAATTATGAATGCATTATTTTAACTGTAATTTCATGCAATGAACTTTTGCAAGGGTCTTTTTTGTTGTTTTTTTTATTTTGTTTTGGGTTTGGTGTGTTTTTTGTTTTGGTTTGGGTTTTTTTGTGGGTTTTTTTTAGAAAGTGGTGTTGGAGTTTGCCTGGCAATAATGTCTGCTTTATTAGTGTGAGCAGAATTTGGACAATTTATGTTGCCAGAAACTTGCAGTAATTTACACCAAGTCCTGTAACCTTGTCTTGCTTGAAGGACTTCCCCAGGTCTTGGAAGGAGCCCTTCCCAGCCATCTGCTGGAGGCCTAGATGTTGGTTGCAACACAGCAACTGTCCCAGCTGTAAATGCAGGATAAGAAAGATGTGACTTAGTTACCCACTGAAAAAGGAGTTGTGCAAGCTCATATAATACATATATCTATTTTAATCTGTTTGTGATGGGGGGGGGGGGGGGGGGGGGGAAACCCAGCCACCTAGTGCTGTCTTGTTTAGTGAAGGCCAGAACTACACAGGCTGAAACTGTACGGTAGTGTGCTGTACGTACCAGGGAATGCAAAAAGGAGAGCAGTAAAATACCTGTACGGTAGTCGTGATTGCTGTATATATGTAAAAACGAATCACAGGCAAACAAGCGAAGTAAAATGAAATTAGTAAAAAATGCTAGTTGATAGAGCTCACAATACAGACCTGCTTTACAAAGGCCTTAAAAAAAAACAAAACAAAAAAGAATTTGTGCAGGCTTAAAGAATACGACTTGTTGTCCATCGTCCTCGTCAACCCTTCTTCTCCAGTGTTCCTCGATGCTGAGAAAAAATCCTGCTTGAGATTTTGCAGTTTGAAGGATGCATTAAACAAGTCAGTTCTTCAGTCCCGGTTGGAAGTTAGGTAATTCCCCCTGGTACTTTTAGAAGAACAAAACATAACTCCCACTGTCCTGCCTGAGACTTGTTCAGCTAATAAAATAAGTTCTGGTGTCTGTAGCTGTGTGAATGAACTCATTATACCTGTCTATAATGGCTGCCACGTTTATAAAAACAGTGGCAGTGCTAACAGCATCTAAATCATTACACTGAATATCATGACTTCGAAAAGTGTTAGCATGACTCATTTTTGTGAATTAAAAAAGAAAATAAAAGGTAATGCATGTTCTCTTTCCCACACAGTTCTTTTTGAAAAATTGATTACATCCTAGCCAGAGCAGCCTTAACAGAAAAAAAAAAAAATATATATTTTTACTTTTGAAAAACCTAGGTGTTTATGAGGTGTGGTTTCTGTGCCATGTTAGTGATCCGCGGGGGGAATTTGTGACCGGATTGCTTAATGAAACAGCTCAGTAGGAGTATGTATCGCTGTAGCTGTGCTTTATGGTTTAAAAAAAGTTGTGGAGAAGTTAACCATACCTTTTCGTGCTCCCTTTTCTACAAGCGGGCAGCTTCCACTGGGTGATGGTATGGGGTACGCTGCGGTGTGAAAAGGTAATTTAATAGAAGAGGACAAAATTCGTCGATTTTGCCTTTAGCCACTAGGGGGACCCATTGTTACGACTAAAAAGTGGGATCTGAAGTTGCGTGTAAGAACAAAACCAGCAGAAGCAAATGTCAGGTGGAATGTTTGTGGCGGAATCTTTTCTCTCCCTTGGTGTGCACACACACCTTAAACCCTGCGGGCTGCTTCCACCCGTGTAGGTGCGATTTATCAGCTAACGCACAACTTCTGTGCCACGCAAATGAGAGCTGAGCATTTTGTGTGTGCAGAAAGCTCGTGTTTCAGTGCTGGATCACCTTGCAGCTGTATGCTGAAATAAAAACGGACAGAATGAAGATTTAATTGCTTGTGATGTGCGGAATTGACTGTGAAAATATATACTTGTGCAAAGATGCGCTAGTCATTTTGTTGTCTTTTATTCCTCGGTGGGGAGGTTACAGCTGCTTTTTCTGTCTTAACCACCAGGGAGTTCACCCATGCCCTAATTATTTCCCACCTCAGGCATGCACCTTCCTTTACTCTGGGCTTTGCAGTTCTGTGCCCTGCTCTTCAGAAGGCCCCTTGCAAAGTCGTCTCTCATGCCCACCTCTCCCCCATGCTGGACCCACTGTGCTTTGCCCTGGCGGTGCTGCCCATTGCGCAGTCCTGCCTCTGGAGATGCTCCATCAAACAGCATCTGTGGCTGCCCCTGTCCCGAACTTGTCAGCTGTCAATTTTTGCATGCTGCTGCTCTCAGCATCCCTCTTGCCTCCCTCCAGCACCTTGAGGCTTGCCTGGTCTGTGGTCGCCCCCCTCATTTTGCTAGCCCCGTCACAACCCTCACCTTGCTTACAGGGGAAAGTAGAGTGATAAAACCAAGCAGCAATAAAATGACTGGGACGTTTCTGCTTGCCACATTTTTTGATCAATGGTCACTTCATCTGATGGTGTTGCACCTCTTCTCCTCCTCCTCTGTCCCCATGGGGGTCCTTTTTATTGTTCTGTTCTCCTGTGTCAAGGTCAATTTCGTACCCAAGCTCTAAAAAGTTGGGGGCAGCACATTTCTTGGGTGTGCCTAAATAAAAAAACTACAGAAATTATTGTTTATTGCCTAGAGTGAAGTTGTTTTGGTACTGTTCCTATACTGCTTTTTCTCAGAAGGATCGCAGAGCTTTGTTATTTCACACATTTAAATTCTTCTCCTAGGTGTGATAGAGATACAATGCAGTAACTTGTCTTTTTTAACAAAGAGCATTTTTTATTAAAATATGCTCAAATGGGTGAACATTTATCTTCCATTAGTGTTTACTGCAGTAAAATTTTCTCCCCCTGCATAAAAGCAATTGTGCTGGTTGACCATTTAAAAAAGTATTTCAGCAAAGTGCCTATTTGCTTCTTTTCAATGGCCCTTTTGGACACATTGTGCAGAGCTCTGGAATGAAATATTCACATCACATCCAAGTAACTAATGGATTTGCAGCCTGATTTCCACAGCAAACCACAGGAGGTAGGTATTTCAGTCACAAGGGTCTTGGCCCTTGAACCTAATGGACTTTCAAAACCCTCACTACCATCGGAAAATAAGCACCCCCACACCCCTCAGAGGTGACTTTAACTTCGTAAATCACATAGCTGCTTTTGCAGTTATTACCCTCTTCATGCGCAGGAATCTTGATATTCTACGTGTGGCCAGCCTCCAGGTATTTTTATTTTACTGTGTATTTATTATTCATGTGAGTTTTTAAAAGGGGTAAAAACAATTAAACTGCAGACAGTTTTGTGAGGTTGTGATAAGGGTGAAGGATAAATCTGCATCCGCTTCTCCCCTGTGGATGTTAAGGTATCACTGTTGTGGTTGAACCCCAGCTGGCAAGTAAGTACCAGGCAGCCGCTCGCTTACTCCCCCACTCTGCTGCCCAGTGGGATGGGATGGGGGATTAGGAAAAACGGTAAAACTCAAGGGCTGAGATAAGAACAATTTAATATTTGAAGTAAAATTAAAATAACAGTAATGGAAAGGAGACAGAAATGGAAAGTGAAAAAACCCCAAGCGATGCAAAACTGCTCACTCCCCACTGACCAGTGTCCAGCCAGTCCCCCAACAGTGATCTGCTGGCAGCAGCGCACCCTCACCCCCCCCCACCCCCCCCACCCCCCCCTTCAATACCGAGCAGGACATTCCATGGCAGGGAATGTCCTTTCAGCTAGCTCGGGGCAGCTGTCCTGGCGCTGCTCCCTTGCAGCTTCTGCACCTACTCCCTGGCAAAGCATGTGAAATTGGAAAAGTCCTTGATTCCAAGTAAGCACGATTTGCCAACAACTAAAACATCAGTGTGTTATCAACACTGTTCTCACACCAAATCCAAAACACCACATTTTTTACTGGCTACTAAGAACAATATTAGCTCTGTCGCAGCTGGAATCAGGATACCTTGCTTCTTCAAAGAATGTCCATTCCAGCTGAAAATGTCCTTGATTTAGAGTAAGCACGACTTATCAACAGCTGAAACATCAGTGTGTTATTAATGTTATCCTTCTAAATGCAAAAGACAGTATTGTACTGGCTACTACGGAGAAAATAAGCTCTGCCCCGGCTGAAACAAGGATAACTCCCTCTGTAGGATGTCCATTCCAATGAGAAAAGTCCTTGATCAGAGCAAGCACTGCTTATCAACAGCTAAAACATCACCGCGTTATCAGCGTTGCTCTCACTAGACCCAAAACCCAGTGCTGCACCAGCTACTAAGAAGAAAATTACCTCTGTCCCAGCCAAAACCAGGACACCCACATGCGATGAACCAGTTGGCTGTTCTGCATAGCCTTTGTGCGCCCAGCACACCTGATGTCAAATGTGGGATGGTCGGCAGGCATTTGCCTTATGCTTCAGCGAGATGAAACATGACGAGTGGCAGAAACAAGGAAAATGCCTTTTCAGCACGGGCAGTATGTTGCAAACAGAGTGGAAATTAAATGCATGTGGTTTCTCTAGTCCTGCAGGGCTGGATCTATCCAGAGACCCGTCCCACAGAGCGGCGCGGGGGTGCTCAGAGGGGCAGCGCTGGGATGGGGCGCATCGGGTGAGGCTTTGTACTGATGGGTGCTGCGGGATCCACAGCAGGCACCAATGGAAGGGACAGCACCTTCTCCCTGCAGTCACACAGCCTGGCAACCTCAGTGCTCTCACAGTTTTTCATAGTGGATTAAGCCGGATAAAGCGCAGACTCACTCTCCTGCTGCATCTTTTGTTATGGTAGACCTCGTTTTTTGGCACAGGGATTTCAAAGGCAGAAAGGATGGTGACATCTGAAATTACTGCATCTCTGCACCTGCCTGAAATTTGTCTGTTGAAACCTTGCATCATGCTAACTAAAGTTTTGGCTGCATCAATTAAGCTGGTACCTGCAGCATCGCTTCTTCTTCAGGTTCCTGCAAGGCAGTGGAGCAGTGGCAGGCCCAGGGAGTCGTGGGGAAGGTCTGGGGGCTCTCAGTTTCTGTACTGAGGTGGTTTTAGGGGCCCTCCATGGCATCTTTCTGCAGACAGCACCTGACACTGAGCTCACGGTGCTGCCCTGAGCACATCGGGCTAGCTTGTGTTAGCATGCGTGCTTAAAGGCAAATAAACGTGTGAATTCAGATTCTGTTCTAGAAACAAAGGACAACATATGCAATCCAGTAGGAAATTACTAACTCTGGAAACTGTTTTGAAGCTGCTGTGAAGATCTGTGATTAATACAAGTATGAGAGATAAAAGAATAAACAAACTATAACCCCAATAAAGCTATGACCTTGTTTTAATTTGGCACAAGCTAGTAACATTCGATTTCTTGTTGCTTCTGATTGCTAAATGGCCACCTAAGAAAGTGCAGGGGGTAGTGTACAGATTTCATTTCATTTGTGTGATAGAAATCAGATTTCATTTGTGATCATTGAAAGGATGTTATATATTTGCACTGGCAGATCTAAAAGTCAAAATTACCTAAATGTGCTGTTAGCCAGCTTTGATTGGAGTCTGTAAAATGTAAAATGTATGCGTTAACAAACCCAGGAACCTGGTGGCTGCTTCTGAGGCTGTTTTTCTTTTCAACTTTGGAAAGAAATATTTACATGGAAGGTTAATGATGCTAAAATTAATAAACTAAGGAATCTTTGCTCTGGAGGGATGGAAATAAACTTGTGTGTTCTGAAATTGATTAAAATGCATTCTCTTTGGCTAGAACTGAGCTGGTGCCAAAAGAGTGGTCTAAAATTCATGTGGAAGGTTTATTTTGATATTTATTTGTTTGTTTGTTTGTTTTTGTAGCTTAGAAAATCTCTGTGTAAATAAACAATATACCCTAAAACCAAGCTAGCCAGGTCAACAGCCCTGTTTACTCAGCCCAATGTGTACAATTAAAAAACCTAATACAAACAAGGATCTAATTCTTGCACGTTCTTACTATTTTTATGTAAGCTGTTCCTGATGTCTGACAGTTTCCTACTCGTACTTCGTATTCAGAGACACATGCTAATATGGCTCAAGAATTCGTTGTTTCAACTGCTTTAATGTTAACTGCATTTTGAAATAAATACAAAGTTTCATAAACTGTAGAATTACCTAAAAATTGCAGTTTTCCATGAACACCTGCTTATCTTGCTCATTAGAAGCAAGCTTTGTGAGTACTAATTGGCATCCTTACTCAGCCCCAGAACAGGATCCAGGAGTGCATGATGGATTTTATTTCTTTGCTATATTTGCATTTTAAAAGCCTACCTTATGAAAGAAAAACAAATGTAAAGGGTGGGAATTCAGTGAAAGGAATCCAGAAAATCCATCAGGATTTGCTAACTTGCCATTTCATCTAAATATAAAATATACACAGCAGTTGTACAACTGTATGTTTATATGCAGCTCTGCATTTTTGACTGAAAAAGAGAGCTTTCTTAATATAGCCTAAAGTGTGATTTCGCTTGGAAAAGTGAATCTGTAAACTTAGCATCGTGTTTATTGTCTTAATGACTTTTCAAATTCCAGACTTGATTTGTACACTGGCAGAGCAACTTGTTTATCCTAACTACAAGCTCAGACTGAGGTCAGCGAGTCTAGCTACGTTCAAGGGCCCAAAATTAATGTGATAGTACGTCTGTGGGATCGGTTGCATAACTCAACATCTTATCAAGTCACCACATCAAGCCAGCGTTGTGGTAGACAGGACTATAAAAATGCTGCTGCCTCTCTCCAAGTTTCTCCACCCTGCATTGTGTTTTCCTGTCCTCCTCCCTTCTGTTTTCCACACCAAAGGGAGTTCACTGAAATGCCTGGTTTGCCCCCAAACTACCAACCTTTGAAAGAAAGACTGGGAAAGCAGCAAGACTTTCGGGCGAAGGAGGAACTGAGCTTGTCCTGCTTCTAATGCCAGGCTCCGCTGCCTTATGGGAGTCACTCTCAGGGGCAGCATCCCTCTCCGCACAGCCTCCCGATGCCACCAGCTCTGCTCATCCCGCAAGGCACTTTCCAGGTGGATTTGGACCGTTGCATCCCTGGGCACGTGCGGGTTTGGGTTAGCTGGAGAGTTGTGTGTACTTGGTACCAGAGGCGACCCCGAATCCCTCCCTGGGCAGCACCTTCACGCGGCGCTGGGCACCCACCTGTGATCCCTGCGGTTGCCTCTCTGAAGACGAGCACAACTTGCTGTGTTTGTTAATGCTGTGGCTGCCTGACAGCGCTGACACAGGGAGCTCGTGGTCTGTAGGCGTGATAAACAACGGCAGACTTCGCCTCTGTGAAGGGGACGGTGCCCTGCAGCCCTGGCACCACGTCACCCAAACAGTTTCCCTGTGAGTGGAGCACCTGCTCAAGCACTGGCTTGCTACTATTGTAGTCTTAGGATATAAATGTAGAAATTTTTTTTTTATTATTATTATTTTTTTTTTAATAAATGCATTTTGAATTACATGACAGGATGCTGCTTCAGCATTGTGTAATGAGATAACTGAGTTCCAGCTAACAGGAGTTAAGTGCCGTTATACTGCAGGATGACTCGGTGGATGTCCTGCCCAACATCAACACAAACCGCTTTTCCCTTCTAAAAGGTTTGCTAGTATATATGGAAGGGTTTTGGTGTGGCTGGTTTGTGTTTTTTTTTTTTTTTTTTTTTGTTTAAAATACTTTTCTTTCATAGTGCCGAAAGATCTGAAGAGAAATTAAGTTGTTGCTGAAAAACCAAACAGGCTGCCATCCCTTTTTCCTTTCTGGGCTAAAGTCCAATTTTGCACAGCAGTTGCAAAGAAAAAGCAAACGCATCACTAGATACAGCGAGAAATATTGTAACAGTATGTAATCTCTGTCAAGATAAAATTGCTTTGTGATTTACATTACAATAAATCCTGACCTTTAAGTGCTGCAGACTAAGCTAATCTGTGAAGTACTTTATTCTATCACTGAATCAGAGTGTGAGGCTGAAGCAAAGTGACTGTATTTGTCCCACTGTGGTGCTGCTGAAGAGCATGTAGGAAAGCAGATTATCGTGCACCCTTCCATGTGCATCGCAACAGTGATGCAATTGAAATATCTAGTGTGGATTAATCGAGTTGCTTGCTACTGCCGTAGGAAGTATAAATGAATATTTTTATAGATACAGAGCATATCCCATTTAAATTGACATAAATCTGGACATTTAGAATTAGGCTTAAAAATCAGGGCTGACTTTCTGACGTTAATTCCTTAATAGCTCATTCCCACTCTCTCTCTTGCTCCCCTCATTTTCTTTTCTCTTTATTTTAAGGACAACAACTTGTGTGTCAGCACAGACATTTCACCCTTAATTTAAATTTTTTGGCCTTTGTCTCCTGAAGTCTTGTTTAGAGTATTGTTTGGGTGTAGCCTTTCGCACTCGTGTTGCCTCTGGCGCCTAAGTTAGTCTTCTCTTGTTCTTGTCGTGGAAAAAAGTTCTCAGAATGAATATTTCAGGGATTCTTTAATTATGTATTTACCCAATGGTCCTTACCAGAAAACACATAATATTCACCAGATTGAGTAAGTAGGTAATCAAGTAGTTATTAAAACAGGAATTCTTGACACATTATCCCATAACACAGCAGTTAAGTTTATTGTGTCATGGTCTACTTGGAGCATTTTTAGCCTATGTATTTATATGTGCTCTTATAAAGCACTTAGGTCTACCGAGCCAATCAGATCTGCAGACTAGGAATGTATTATAAACTCTGTAATTTTACATACAGAGCATCTCATGCTGTGAAACTAACTGCTCTTTAAAGCTTTTCATGTTACTGTTACACCACTTCACTTTAATGTCTGCTGAAACATTGGGAGGAACCTAATACTGATGGCAAAAAGTTTATCCGGGTCTTTCTCTGGTCTTCGGGTCACACCACATTTTCTCTTTTAGTTTCCTTATATGTTGTATTCTGAGACCACTTATATCATCTGATATATGTCATTGTACATTCATTATCTCGGAGCTTTCATTTGTCTGTGCATCACTCGTTGCATCTTTTGAATGGGACATATGTATATGTTTTGCATACCTGTTATGTGTATATAGCCCATATTATACAAGTATACGCATATGTATTTATACACACACATACATATCTTTTTTGTTTGTTGTCTGTACATGTGTGTGTGTGTATTCACATATAAACGACAACAAAAAAATCCACTAGGATTACTCAAGCCTGCGTCTGGATCAGATAATCTGGGACGAGCCAAGAAGAGAGGACGCTAACAGGGAACGGATGCTGAAGACAAAGATGGGCACTGCTGTGCAATATTACAGAGAATGATAAAAAGTTAGATGGTGGAAGGACAAGGAACAAACAGTCACAAGAGAAAGAGCTGCTAAAGCTAAATATTCTAAACTGTAATAAATGGGAAGCTGACTGGCAAACGAAGGCTCCTAGTTTTACCTGAATGTATGTGAAATACCTTATAAATTTTTTATTTTACAGCTGAATGTTTTAAAGTTATGGCAGGATCTCCTTGTGTCTCTGGGGAACTAGAAGGAAAGAAGGGAGGCATTAGAGAACGGAATTTTTTTTTTATCTGAAGTTTTTCACATTTTGATTTGAAGTGACCTGGAGGTCTCTAAGCACCAAAGTTATAAACCTTTAAACTGTGGACTTTCTGTCTCGATCTGTCTGAAAAACACATCAGTCCATTTGATTTCCCCACTGCTGAATGTGTGGTGTTGTCTGTTAGATTTAGTTATGGATGACTGTGTAAATACGAAAAAATGTCCTTGGGGGCCTCTGACCCATCCATAATGTCCTGGGTAGATCCAGGGCAACAGCATAGACACAATCCCCACATGGATCTTTAGCTGGCATCCAAAACGCAAGGTGGAAAGGAGCTCTGTGCAGACAGGTGGGATCGTTGCATATATAATGTACAGTATGCCTGCTATTGTCGACAGTCCCAAGCAGAGTTCATCGAGGATTTTCTGAGTTTTTGTTTTTTCTTAAGGCAAATTTGGAAGCTGTTTAAATCAGCACTTTCACAACAAAACCATTTTCTGAAAATGGTTTCTTTCAGTTACATTTTAATTAAGAAATGCTTTTGACAGAAAGTTCTGAAATTGCCAGTCTGAATCAATCTGACATTTTTTAAAATTATATATATATATAAAAAAGAGTCCCAGTTCAGAAATCCAAACTTCTTTTGGAAGCTTAAGCTAACTACAGCTTAAAAGCAGCTAATATTAAAATAGAAGCTTTAGAAGGACCTGAAAAGGGGAAACATGGAGAAATTCCTCAGATTCAATCTCTTGGTTTATTTATTTTGTTCCTTTGCTCTTGCCTTTGAAGGTTTCCACTGAGATTTCACAGGTTTGACTGCCAGGCCATTAGGGACACTTTTGCCTCCAGCAACCGTCGCTGGTAACACCCACCTCTGAGAGAGCAGCCACAGCGCCAAGGTGACGTTTACACTGATGGAGATGTACGCCAAAGGGTGATACTGAACACTGATAGACACTGCAGGACTATTGTTCACTTCAAACAGGTCAGAGAAGCTGTTCTGGATGCCTCTCACCAAAAAAAATAATTAGACTTTATTGCATC
Source organism: Falco punctatus (assembly GCF_963210335.1). NCBI lineage: Eukaryota > Metazoa > Chordata > Aves > Falconiformes > Falconidae > Falco > Falco punctatus. Next base: position 80,083,645 of record NC_137586.1, read on the forward strand.
GTTTTGGTGGGGTTGGGTTGAAGAGCTGCTTGTGTTCTAGAGATCAGGGCAGGTGTCTGAGCCAGCAGCTGATGGCAACCACTTTTTAAAGCCCCCCCTTGCCTGCCTGAGACCCTTCGCCTGTGCAAGTGCCTTGGTAGGAAAGCCAGCTCACCTGGAGCCAGGTCAGGAGGGGTGTTAGCAGTTGGTGAGGCCAACCGAGGAGTCAGCTGGCCACAAAACTGGAAGGTTGTAAGAAGACAGGGAGGGAGTGCTGTTTCATTCTTCCAGCTGGCGGGGAGCTCTCTGTGTCAGAAAAGCTTGGGGAAACCCTTGCTTCCTTGGGTGCTAACTTATCTGGAGGGCTTCCATGGGAAAGAGGAAGAAGATACGAGGTTTCCTTATTCCCTCCCCTTCCCAGCTGTTCTGTGTTTATTCATTGCTCTCCTGTGGTCAGTAGCTGTGCATTCCGTACCCCAGGTGAAGCCCATCCATATTGCTCCCTGACAGTTTGGCAGCTAGTTTCCAAGAAAGGTTATTTAGTAGCCTTTCTTAACCTTGGTCTTCTAAAGAAAGTGCACATCATCATCTGAAATGGGCCTGCAAAACAGTTTTCTCAAAACAATATGTATCAAAGCCGCTTTGGGCAAGTGGTTGTGCCTGTCCATTTACGTGATGGCTTTACAACAGCTTGCCCTGAGATGTTCCTCGTGCTTCCATTCGATATGACCTTAAATATTTTATCAGGGCTTAAAATATAGGACTCTACCCATTTACTTGAAGTTAGTGTTTTGTTGTTTTTTTTTTTCTCCTTTCTGTTCATTTATAGTTTTTGCTCTGTATTGCACAGCAGCTGTACTTTATATAAGTTTATAGTTGCATTTTCTTTTTCTTTTCTTTTTTTTTTAAAAAAAAAAAACAACCCACACTTATTTTCCAGCAAACAAAGAGCCCAAATGTCAAACACAAAGTGTTTCCCCACTTTAGTCAAGATTCCTTGGTCACCTCCAGGAGCCGGCTCAGGCCAGCGTGCTGCGGACAGCTGGCCGCCTAAATTACACTGTCAGCTTCCTGCCAGCTCATGTGGGTATCATTCCTGGGCGCAACCCCCCAAAACTGAGTCATTTCTCACAATAATAAAAAAAATGTGGCTTTGTGGGACAGAGGAACCTTAAGGCCTTCTGTGAAGAGAGCAGCTGTGTATTTCTGTTAATCTCAGCAACCCGTTCACAAAGGTTCGGAAAGCTGTCACTGAAAGCAAGAAGTCAAGACTTTTTTTTTTTTTTTTTTTTTTTTTTTAACTTCTTCTTCTCCCTGAGATGAAAAGAGGTATTTTCTTTTCCAGGGAACAAAGGCTTGTACATGCAGCCATAAGCCTCCTCCCATTCATTGGTGGTTTGGGAGGGGTGAGCACAGAAACGGCGTGTTTGGTGGCTGTGGCTCTCCCTGTGCACGGTTTGGTGGAGCTCCATCACTCGGCTGGGACTGCAAGTGTGTGTAGGCTTGTGATTTTCACCCACTGGACCAGTCTGGGCCGCATCCATCGCAGACAGTGTGTCATCAGCTTGCACAAGTGGATGTTAAGCTCTGTACAGGCAGAGGGGAGCAATTGCCTGTTGGGGAGGAAAAAAAAAAAATATCAAAATTAAATCCCTGGCATGTCAGATAAGGACATAATCAGTAATGAAGTGCAAACCACACCCTCCTGTGATTTGCTGCTGTGTTGATGCCCCTGGAGCCCCACTAATGATGCTTATACATAGGCTAAACCCTTCCCTAAAGCACTGAATTTTCTATTTAGCCGTTGTTGCTTTTAGTGGTGTTGAAAGTCCAGGTCATTCCTGAAATTAGTCTCCCCACCGGCTCCCTGTGAAGGCAACCACCCTGGGTGGTGTGTGGTGGTCCTTCCTCCCCCCTCACCTTTCCACCCCCACCTGCAGGAGACCCACAACCAAAAATGTCTCTTTGGGTGGATGATTTTGGGGTTCTGTTTCTGATCTGATTTGTCACGGGTAATAACTTTTTAATGTTTATTTTCTCTGGGTTTTTTTTCTCTTTTAACGTTTTTCCTTTCTCCTCTTTTTTTTTGAGAATATGTGATTTCACCCTATTTCTTTACCGCTTTTACGATCTGATCCTGGCAATAATGCCAATGTGGAAGTAACAACTGCAGTTGTGTCCTGCCTCCTGTGATATCCAGGTGCAGTGATGCTCCCAGAGCAGAAAAGCAGCGACAAGGTGATGGATGTTGAGCTCTCACTGGCCTTCACCACTCAACGGTGGTGAAGCAAGTAGTTGCAGGCACTGGAAGAGCCGTACCCATGCACATTGCCATCCCCGCTGGGCATGCTTGGCTCCTTCCCCACCTCCTGCTCCTGCAGGGACCAGCTGCCAGCAGGAGATGCTCCCCACCTTTATCTCCATGGGGCTGGATCCTCTAGGAACCTCTGAAACGTTCCCCTTGCCCCTCTCCTACATCTTAAAGTGTAAATTCAGTCTTCTCACCTTTTCTTTTCCTCCCCACCCCCCCATTTACTTACTTATTTATTTATTTATTAAAATTTTTGGCAGAGGTCATAAAAAGAGCCCACCACTGGAGAGAAGGAATCCTGTCATCTTTTAAGCCTTCATGAATCCATTTTTATGGGCTTCTTTTTTTGATATTTGTGGATTAGGATGGACACACCAACAGTTTCTACTGTTGCAAGGAAGGGGAAAAACCCAAACCAAACCCCGTGCACAAACCAACCCTGTGCACACTTAGAAAATAAATGATGGAGGTCTATTCATTTTAGAAATAGTGCTAATATTCCTGGATAGATTGCACACAGCTTGAGATAAGCAAACATACGCAATAGCAATTTAGATATAATTGTATCTCCTTTTTTATTTAGATTTATACAATATTAACTGTAGAAAGACCAATAATGTCAGGAACTGTGGAAAAATATTTTTCATTAGGAAAAGATGTACTGGAAATTTATTCTGAGCTCTGCGAACATGCTGGCAGTTCAGTGTAAAACAAAGCAAATACTCAGGTTGTGAAAATTTGTTTTCTCTCTGTAACTTCCTGAATGTTACCCTAACTGGATTTTCAGATTGGTTTCTGTGGTCTACAGCTATGCACAGCAGAAGAAATTGCAGACATCTCTTAAGTTGAAAGAGTATTTTTAGATGTTTTGTGGGCTGTGTATCAATTACTTTATAACATAGAGTTAGTAAGGAATGTATGAAATATATTTAGTGTCTTTCGGGAGTATTTTAGGAACATTTGATTCTGACACAAGGAATATAATTTACAGAGATGCAAGTTACATCATTATAAGATTATATATTGAGAAAACACCACCATAGGAAAAAAAAAAAAGAAATCCAACAAAAAAATCTGTGAAGAAAATCCTTTGAACCCTGCCTTGAGGTATCCACCCTTGAAAAGGGTGGAAGTTTTCACTACAGAGTCTTTGCTTTCCATTCAAAGGAAGCTTTTGGAGGATTATACAACCTGTGATTTTTCTATAAATTATTGTTGTATCAGTGGTTATCCTAATGCCAGTTGCATTACTAGCTGACTGTTCCTCCAGCCTTAAAATATCTTTCAACATCTTCCAGTTTCCTTGGCTCGCCTGTCTCCTGCCTTGTATGGAAAAAGGAGGTAGGAGAAGGGCCCTGCTTTCCTCTTTCATGTCTTGTTCTTTTAATTACAGAAAAAAGTAAAATGATTTGTTGCGATGAGTTTTTATGGTTAAGTTTGATTTTTAAAAAAAGAAGAACCAAACCATAATTAATATGGTTTTTTTTAATATGAAGAACTGATGGGTTACACCTAGGCATTGAGATTTTCCCAAAAGTTATGGCAGTGAATGTTCTGGCAGGGGGGAATTACCACCTTCCCTTCTGTTTTTACCAGTGACTAGGCACACTGGTGCATGGGGGTAGGTACAGATTTCTACTGGGAGCATTAGAAAAAAATCTAAATGCCCTCCCTACTCCCAAAGAATAGCTGTGCAGACAGAGAATATAAAAACCTTCCCCAGATTATACCAACCGTGCCAGAGCTGCCAATGTGGGCAGCACAGATGAGCCTCAGCAAAATACCCGGGAGGTCGTTTCCACAAGGATGTCTCCCGCAGGCTCAGTCCTGATCAGTTCGATGCTATTCAGTGTTAAATTCAGGTACCTGATGGTCAACAGAAGCTTATTTATGGATGAAACAGAGAATCCTTTCTTTCTGAGTTTCTTATATGGAGGTAAACTAGCTATATTTTTTTTTCCCCCTCCAAAAAAATACTGAGTGTGCTACCATGACTTGATTTTGAAACCAGTCTGAAAGAACTGCCAAACTGGTGTTTTGCCCCTTTTAAATAAATATGAATCACCATGAGCGGGGAAAGGCTGTACTTTGGGGAGCAAGGGGGAGACCTTCTTCTCTGCCCAACACCTTCTTGTGTGACTTCCACCAGAAGGACCTGGTGATCTGCCCGGAAGGATCTCCTGGCTTCCTGAGATTCCGTTGTCCCTTATGGGAGGGCGGTGTGGTGACAAGGCTCACTGGTGGTGGAAGGGGTCATTTCCACCTACATAAACCATGCCCCAGATTTGCACCTGCAATTGCAGATTTGGTGCCTGAGTGTACAGGTGCCCGTCTGCAGTGAGAATCGTCTCTTCCAACCTACTTATGCAAACTCCGGGCAGATACACATTTTGCAGTCACCATTCAGACAATGACGCTCTGGTAAAAAAGAACCTCTCTCGACCGAAAATTTTCCACCCAGATCTCAGGAGATGTCTAGTAGTGACTGCTGCTGGTTGGAAACAACTATTCTTAGATCCTTTTAAAATTTCTACTTTCAAAATGAGCCATAACATTTCAGATGTTAAAAAAAAAAAATGAAAAAGAAAAAAAAGCACTTAAAAAGGTAGTTACTCTGTCAAACCTCACTGAGTTTCCAGATTGTTATTTCTTCTAACCAATGCAACTGACCCATCCCTTCTGATGACCACTGGAAAAGCTGAAAATATCTACTACAAAGTGACTTTCTTATCCGAAAGGGTTGTATTTCCCCTATTAAGATGACCTCGGAGCTATAAGCAGTGAGGTCTGCCCTCAGGGCAGAGCTCGGTAAAGCTTTTTCAGGCTCTTGTGCTGCTGCAGAGCGATCCCAGCACAGCCCTGTGCTCTGGGATGAACCTTCTGCCACTTCCAGACTGCCAGGGACTGTCTGGGGATCAAGCTTCATAAATCCAGAGTCCAGAACCGAGCTGAGGAAAGTATTGTAAGAATACACTTAATTCTGTGAGGGGCTCAGACACCATAATAAGATCATACTGTAGAGATCATACACAAATCATAGTAAGCTGTCTGGTCTGCTCCCTGTCCTCCTCCTCTACAAAAACATACTGATGTCCCCTGCTGACACATCACAGGACTAGATTTTCTCTGATTAGTATAATGAAGCTTCCAAACATCTCTCACTGACTCCTGTACCATGCCACTCTTCAGTGAAAATTGTGTAATTTGATGAGATCCTTACATAGTCTGCAAATTATGACAAACAGAAGTTGAAGGCTTTGCTGTTTGGGTTTTTTATTTATTTATTTATTTTTATTTTTATTTAATCACAATAGATTCAAATGACTCATTTTCAAGTGAAACTGACAACATGTTAAACTCTGAAGCTCATTGCTTGCTACTTTCATGTGCAGCAGCATTAATACGTAGTTTGTTTGGCAGTGGCCTAGGAGTAATTGCTAAAAGGTCAACAGCAAGGGAATAAAACCACAGAACAATTACTGGAGGGATTCCTACTTACTATTACCCCGCTTGGCATGCTGCTTCAGCTGGTGCTCTGCAGCAGACATGGCAGAAATACGCACCAGCATCAGCCCATCCAGCCTAAAAGAAGCTTGTGCAATCAAGGAGGAGCACTGGGCACTGAATAAAGAGCAGGTAAAGCCTGGTATTAGGCAAAAGCGTTTGCTCACGTCGGTGTCAGTCCAACAAGATGCTTGACCTGACTTCAGGGTCAGTAAAACACACGTTTAAACACTCAGGTAGCATAGCACGATCACGGTTCTTCAATAATCTGAATTTTCATATTTGGTCTTCACGCTCCTTGAGGATGCTCCGGCATGAAGGTGAAGGGAAGAGCGAGGAGGCTTGCCCGCAGAACTTCAGCGGACAAGATCGCTTGTCCAGCGGACAACTTCAGCTGCTGGGAAGAGAGCATTAAGAGACTGCTGGCAGCCTGCAGGTCGGACAAAGCTACATACATCTGTCCTACAACCTCCTCTTTACCACAGGACACTTTGAAATACATTTATTTACTTACACTTTGAGTTTTGTAGTTATCTACCTCTTACAGAATACCATACAGGTAACCAGTAATAGGGAAACCTGTCTCCAAACCAGTTTGATAAGTTTTGGGTAGCTTCCTCAGACAAGCTGTTGCTGCTGCCTCATATTTCTGCTGCCTTCCCGGCTAACCTGGCAGCATTTCCAGGTGTGGCATCAGCTGTTCATCTTTACAAGCAGAAATCTGGGGCTTGTTGTGAGGCCATCAGCAGAGAAACACATGTCCCTCTTCTTTCTACCATCACGTCTTTCAGGACTTAACTGAGTATCTGGAGAGGTGAGAGGACATACACTTCTTAGCTACAGGAAAAGTGTCTCTACCAACACACCTGGCCTTGCTCCAGGCTAAGAACAAGCATTGTTTAAGGAGAAAAAGCAAAAAAAAAAAAGCCAAAAAAAAAAAAGCAGCAGCAGAAAGTTAGAGGACTTCTCCCTTTCAGAATGATTTGATGAACTGACTTTCTATTAGTGGAAACTTGAACGGTGAACTTAACAAAATTCATGGTTTAGGAGAAGATGATTCAGTCTACTGAGAAGGCTGTTTTACTGCTTTTACATTTACATGTTTGGTCTCTTTTCTATGTTTTCCAGCCAGACAGAAGAGTTAACCTCCTTCTACCTCTGGTCTATATCATATAGCAATGTTGATGGAAATGTGCAGACTTTAGTAGGCTTTAAAATCCATCTTCAGAAGAAGGATTTCCAGGCACGCAAAGTTTTAACACAAAGGCAGATTTGTGACTTAGAGCAAGCAGGAGATAGTCAGAGATTTGTCATACCCTGAGCATGACGGTTTATTTAGCTGTTTAGTGTCATGCTTGGATTCATTGATCTCTGGCTAGATACATCACAGATAAAATGACAAGTGGTATACAACAATGCTGAAAAAGATAAATATCATTTATTATCTTCACGAGGATCTATGCAAGAGCTAGTTTCACAAATATTCACTTATCAGGATGCTAGATATGATCACTGTCTTAAAAGAATTAGTTCAGGCATGACAATGTCTCATGTTGAGACAAAACGGGTAAAGCTGTCTGGTCAGTGCTGTCTTGGAGGCACATACAAACCCAATTTTCTATATACTCCATATGACACATTAGGTATGCCGAATTAAAATACTATGACAACCTTAAATTTACTGAAATGTTGAGAAAGCAGCACTGCTTCCCCCTTGGTTGTTATTTTAGTCATTAAGAGATAAAGATCAGCAGCTTGAGTAAAACAGTATATCTGTGGCAAGTGAGAGATTTATTTGTCAGCACATAAATATAGCATTCAAATTCTTTCCGAAGTTTGGGTTTTTGAGCAGCAGCAGCAAAGACCTCGGGGTGAGGAGCTCTATCCCGGCGTGGTGAGCAGCTGGATCGCAGGGTCCCACCTCCAGCAACGCTAGCTGCTAGGACATCTTCCCTGGTGAGTGCAGGGCTCCAGGTATGGCATGGGCTAAGGTGGCAGCAGCAGCTCCCGTGCCCCTGCCCAGCTGTGCTCCCCAGCTGGTGGTGCTGCGGGGTGAGACCTCTCAGGGCTCAGGACCCTCCGCAGCTGGGGACGGGAGCCCAGCCACCTCTCAGAGCAGGTTTCCCAGCTGGCACAGCTGCTCCGCTAGCGGAGACCCTCTGCAGCACCCGCTGCCATGCCGGCACCATGCTCCGCACCCCTGCTTTGCAGCTCTCGTGGCTGTAGTAGCTCAAGGCGGGGAACTAAATTTAGCAATTAAATAGGGGAAACGTTTCCCTCTCTCTGTATAGTCCCAGTATTGACAGTCCTGGGACTTGCCTTCCCTGCTGCATAAGGTGGCACAGGGTTTGTAGCATGCCCCTGGCAGGACTGTCCTTGTTACCCAGCGCACCCGGATGAACAGCAGGTCAGGCAGCTCAGTTCAGGTCTGGACCAAATATTGCACCAGCTGATGAAATCACAGCTGGCTTCTTGGCTCCTGGTCTGGAAATTATAGGATGGGTGTCACTTTCCTAGCTGGAAAGGTCAGTACAAATGAACAGATGTGTGTTGCACGTTGCTTATCACCTACCGCATGCACGCCTGTGGCCTCCTCTGCTTGAGTGACTTTGGAAGCACACACAGGACCAGGAGTGGAAAAAGGTGAAGTTACTCCTTCCCTGACTGAAAGATGGAAAAAAATGCAGTTCCACCAGTGCTAAAACCCTCTGGACTTATGGAGGATATATGGGGAAAGCAGGAACAGCTCTTCTCCTGGGGTGCAACTGGAAAGGAGCGCAGTAAAAAAGGTTGTGTTGTTCTAACATGACTTGGTTTGGAAGTACTTCATCTGGCAAAAAACTTTTCATAAAGTAAGACAGGAATTACTAACAGCAGAGCTGTCACAAAGCTTAAGAACCTACTACATGAAAATAAAAAGTGCACATGACACAGCTTTACTCAGATAAGGCAGGGAGAAGGTAAAAACACAGAGGAATTTGTAGACAGTCTAATGTTGATGAGCCAATTTTCCATTTTAGAGAACTCACTGCTATCTACTGATTAGAACAAAATGGTGGGACAACAAAAAAGGGAGCGAGACAGGCAGACAGAAAAAGAAAAAAATAATTTGTCTTACTACTGTGTACATAACTAAGAGCTCTGATACTGCAGACATGATAGACAAGAAAGAGGTTACCAGAAGTCTAATTCCATAAAAAGTGGAAGTGTGCTTTAGGTGGGAAACAAAAAAAAAGATGTGCTCCACAAGTGGGGGGAGACAAAAAAGAAAAACAAGGAATTGCATGCATTTCATCACTTTCCAAGTGTTTGAAGCATCAGGAGGAAGAGGAATCACAGCCAGAATTAATGGACATTACAAGCTTAGGAACATTTATTAATTTCAGTTGCATATGAACTAGAGGTATGGTTAAAAGCACACTGTGGAGGTTGTTTTTTTCTTTTTTTCTTTTTTTGAAACAATGGAACATTCGAAAAGCAGACATTATTTGTTAAAGAATGAAGTAAATGAGATGGCTTCATGGCCATACATGCGTTGCAAGGGTAGGAGTACATGCAGTTGAAGGAGAGGTAAAAGATGGCCAGGGGAACAGAGAATATTTCATCAGTATAGAAAGGATAGCTGAAAAAATCATCTGGTGAATCATGACCACAATTTCCTTTCTCCTATGTTAGGACTGAAAAGGCAAGACTTCCCACTACCTACTGGGGATATTTTTGAAGAAATGGATGCCAAATATTCTCCAGTGCTTTGTGTATCAGCAGAATTAAGGCTTGTGTCTTTGGGAAAAGAAACCCAAAAACCTGACATTTCTTATACGGGTTTTGTAGAAGGTGCTGTGTCAATCATCTAGCTGCTGAGGTGGGTCCCAAGAAAGCCATTTCTGTGGTCAGAAAGTGGGGACTGGAGCTTTGGACTGCTCAAGGGCTGGTGCTGCCTCCCTCCCATCCTATCCATGCGCTCATGTGCCAGGCTGGTTTGTTTGAATTGTTGCCACCTTCCTCTTCTGCATGGCTGGGAAACGTGGGATAACACAAGCACGTTGATGCGTAGGGTCTCACTATGGGGACACACAGCACGGAGCAGCCAGGGTTTACACAGGCTCTCGCAGAGGGTGTCCGTAGCTGGCTCAGGGTGCATCCAGTTTGGCGGTGCCCAAAAGTGTCTGCGTCACTGTGCTGGAAAAAGCATGCTTGCATTTAATTAAAATTAGAGGACTCTCTGTGGAACCAATCCATTGTCTCCGTGGCTGTGACACTATAACTTTGTGAACAATCCACAAGACACTATAACTTTGTGAACAATCCACAAGTTTACCACATTTCCAGAGCTCAGGAATGACAGTTTCTGCCTCTGTGACAGAGACCAAATCCCACTCCTTTTGCACCTCTGCCCTAAGTCATGACCCATTGCATCTGGGTCATCACCAACACCCCATCTCCTCCCTACCTTGTGTCCACTCCTCACCCACCCACATGTCCTCCTTCCCTCTCCTCCTCACTCTCACGTCCTGCTGGGTTGCCATCCTCCCACCTCCACACCCTCCACTCTCCGCTAACCTTTTGCTTTCCTTCTTGGATGACCACATGCTCCAGAGTACATTTATTTCTCTCATGCGGAGGGGGAAGGAAAGGTGCACAAATTGTTCCCGTTTCCCTTCATCATTTCTTTCTCCAGTCCCAGATAAACCAGGCAGATGATCCAGTATTTTCTATATTGCATGGGTTTTGCCAGGGAGCAGGTAGAAGGGCCACAAGGATGGTCATTCCTGTACCACCGTAAGGAGCAGACCAAAACAGTTGCTGGTTTTAACGCTTCAAGTATTTCTGCCCTGCTGGTCAGAAAACAAGAATACCGAAAAGGCAGATTTCTCCCTATTTATGGCTGCAAAGTAGCTTATTGCCTGACATTGACAGTCTTCTCTGGTTTTACCCTTTTTAAAATGTTTGTAATTGACATTTACCAGCTAAATGCAGTTGAATGTGCAACATTATAAGTTTATGTCTTGTTTTCATTGCATTCTTTAAAACATTTTTAATTACAGGAATGTAAATTTATATCTCTTTTAATGGAGAACCTAGAAACAGAAACCATACTTTAAAGATTTTTTTAAACTGAGAAATAGTGAAATAGGTGGGATTGCAGGTATCTTCCATCCCATGCCTCTGAGACCAGCTGTATTTTTTCATGTCTTCTTTGCTTAAAAAACACCTGCTTAAAATAGAATTGTAAAATATTAAGAAAAGCTCTCAGGGATGTGGCAGTAATGCTGCACTTCTGCTCCGTGGTCAGTGTCTTTCATGGTACATGGGCCTTTTTTGAAGGCTCTGAGTGGTGACTCAGAACATATTTGCTAAATATCTGGCTCTACAAGAGACTTCCCATTTGTCCTTGGGCCAGTCACTAAGGGTATTGTTATTAAATGTGAAAGGATTCGAAATCACTTCAATTATTTAAAAAAACTTAATCACTTGTCTCTCTCTGTGATTCATTTCCATGTTTTCTCCTATCTTTTACCTTGTGCGTTTAAGGCTTGTCATGACAGGTGCTGTCTCTTACTATATGTTTGTAGAATATGAAGGATAATGGGAAATTGCCTGGGTGGAACTCATGACATATTGCTAAACTAGAAATAACGAATGAGTTTTAGTAATTATAGTAGATGGCAGAGCTCACCCAATTCTCACGTATTGTCTGAAGAACTCTATTTGTTGTTGAAAGCATATCTCAATTTCTAAGCTGCTTTGCGGATATCTCACTTTCCAACACTATTAATCTCAGAATCTTCTTTTGATACTTCCTTTTGCCTGCGTATTGGGCTCAAGTCTATGTTTTTGCTCTTTATTCTCTCTGTCCTGCATCAAAACTATATTTATTCTCTTGGTTATGCTTTTTTACTGTAATACTGCATAAAGATTTTGGAAAAGCTCTCTTGTTCTTTCGGGAAGGTTCTCTCGTTCTTTTTTTGTGAGTAAAGCATGGACTGAATATATGGTGGCAGGCTGGTTCCCATTGACCTGTTGGTTAGATCTACAAGAGCAAGCACAAGCCCCATAGTAGAAGACTGTGCAGCCCCAAGGCCATGTTCATGTTATGTGTCACATCAACACCTCCTTGACCCATCTCTGTCAGAAATGCAGGGGACTGACTGGGTGGATGGCAAGCTGGACATAAGTGCAACTTTGCAGCACTGAAGGCCAGCTGTGTCCTGGGTTCCTTCAGCAGGAGTATAGACAGCAGATCAGGGATGTGATCACCCCACTCCACTTGGCACTTCTTAGGTCATGCTTTGGAAAACTGCCTTGGTCACTTTGGTTCAGGAGAGAAAGGCCACCAGACCCAGAGGAAGACCACCAGGATGATGAATGTGTTGGAGAACTTCATATTGGAGGAACCGGGTTTGATAAGACTGGAGAAAAGGTGTCTCAGGAGGTTCTAATCACAGTCTTCCAATACCTTAGAGGTGGTTACGGAGACTGAGTTATCCTCACTTCACAAGGGTGCATGGTACCGAGACAAGAAGCAACAGGCACAAGCTGCCTGAGCCAAAAGTTCTGCCTGGATATCAAAAATATCCTTCACAGTGAGAATACTCAAACATTGGCTGTTTTACCCAGTGGAGTGTGGGAATCTCACCTGTTAGATATGTTGGAGAACTGATGTGGTCCTGGGTAACTTAATCCAAGGAGCTGCTTTTGGTGAAAGCTTCCATGTGATGAACTGCAGAGATTTTTCCAACCTGGTTTTCTGTGGTTTTGTGATTCTTTACGTCTTTTATCCTCCCCACTGTAAACACATCCATACCCTGACTTCATGCCTAAATAGAGCTATGATTTTTCCAATATGCTGACATGACAGTTATATTTCTGTATAGTGCACTTTCCTTGAAGGAACTATTGAATTAATTCTCTTTTCTAGAAATAATTAATGTGATAGCACCTATACTTTTCTTGAGGAAGATGTAAAGCTAAGCAGCCAGTACGCTGAGCTGGTTATTTGTATTGCCAGGCTGATTATCTCCCTGTTTTGCACAGAGACGTACTCTCCAGGCGTCCATGTTGCATCTATGTCACCTGTGTCCCAGTCTCTGCCTGGGGGTGAATGCAGCAGTCTTTCAGTGGGACACATGGAACGGCACTTGCTATATCCATCAGAGTTATCATCGCCAGGAGACACGGTCCAACACCAAAGCCACCTCAGTAGCCTTGTTTCTTCCTCCACCCTTTCTCTGCACCCCTCCACTCGAGTAAAAAAGTAGGGGGTGTGTTAGAAAGTGGGGTATGACGGGAAAGCTCTGGCTCTTTGATGTGTCACTGTGCAGTATGGATGCAAGCTCTTCCCCTGAAGGAAGAAGCGTATGTTCCAGCTGGTCTGTGTCCCTTTATTGTTGCGGTGGTCTCTAAGATAGTAGAGCCTGAATCCACATATGAATATGGAGAACGTACTTGGATCAGCAGCATACTCTTCATAATTGTAAGAGCAGATGAAATAAATAATAATAAAAAAAAAGGTTTTGCACAATGTTAATGCAGTAGATGCTAGGGCGACACGTTGTCATATCAGGCCAAGAAAATACTGCTGAGAGGTTTATGCATAAGAGAAATTTGAAGCGGTGGTGGAGAGCATTACTCTGTTTCATGTCAGATAACACCACTGCAACGAGAAAATATGTAAAGACTGAATGTCATACCTTTGGGTAGCCTCATGCATTTCTGACATGGAATCCATTATACCAACCTGAAAAATGAAGACTTCTTTAAAGCCTTCAGAAATGCCCAGTTTGTCCTAATATATGCATATTCCAGGTATTTAGGTTATAGCACACCAGCATCATCAGCCATGACTAATATATTCTTTACACTGAGAAAAGCTTTACTAAGTACAGGCCTGGATAGCAAAGTGTTCCTGGAGTGAAGACATTTGAAAGACATTTTAATTCGGTGGCACCATGCAGAGGGCATTAATCTTTCTTGTGATTTCCTCTATTGTAACAAAGAAAAAGATTTTTAATGTGCAAACCTCGTTAAATCAATCACCCTTGGGAATTTAGATGCACAGTGTGATAAAGGCAACAACTTTCAATACCTAGAGGCAATTTTTCCCATATGTTTTGGATGTTGGGGTTTAGGAAAAATAAGCATTTTAATGGATTTTTGGCCTTTTTAAAATATAACATTTTAATTTAAAGATGCCCTTCTTTAAGATAGACAACATAAATGAGGTTCACAGTTATTACAATGGAATATCAACCTGCGTTCTGCAAACTTTTCGGTGTTTTCAGTGCACAATCAAGATGGTTTCAGAGAGAATGGTCTAAGTTATCGGTTGCCTAGTGCTGTGGCAATATGTTACAAACCCATGGCAAACACCAAAAGAAAACGCTGGATTTTAGACATCTTGAATTTATCAAAAATTAATCAAAAATTAGCAAGTCTTTGAGCTGTTGTGTTTCTCCTGTTCCTGAAATTTAGCAAGGCATCTTTATTCAATAACAAATCTATACAATCTAAACTGTTTGCAAACCTGGAATTGGGTTCTTTATTTGGGGAAAGTAGAAGTGTAATACTATTTGAAAAAGTCAATGATTATGTCATTTTGCATCACAAAGAGATGGCTGACTATGACTAATCCTCAGGCATTTGTCAAGCCTAGGCTTCCCATGGGAGAAGATTTTTGCTAAGCACCATAGCCTTTAGAGCAAACTAGGACATTTGATGTATTTCCACATGGATAACAGCATTACTGACATCTAAGTAAACTTACATTATCTATTAATTGACAGCTTAGATCTGCCTGGCTCAAGGGGAACAGACAACTGTGTGAAGGCTGAGTTAAGGTTAGAGGACAAAATGTCAATTGTCACTGGGTCATATCTCATGAGACAACTAGCAGTCCATCTTTGTAACCTGGATTCAGGCTTATATCATGATCCTTTTCCATTCTTTTCTTTTGAGAAATATATTTTTGGCAAATAGGGAAGACCATGCACACTCAGATGAGATGATCTTTTTAGTTTTTTCTTTAATTGCGTGGCTAATATGGTGTAATTTCAGAAGATTTTAAGAGATGCTTAATGTATTTGCATAATCAGGTCCCTTTAGACTATTTTGCAGCTCTGAACAATTATGCATTCCACTATATAAGGCTCAGGAAGCTTTGTGTCTCTCTGCTGTCTGTTTCCTTCCCTGAAACAAAGCACCTCAGTTACAATGCATGAAAAAGCAACAACAACAGAAAAAAAACCAATGGGGGGTGGGGAAGAAGGGGGGCAGGGGAAGGCTAATAAACTTTTACACACAATTAAAAATGCTTTAACTAAAATCAGTAAACTGCTGAGTAGAGATTTTTTTGAGAAAATAAGACTATTTTAGGCAATGCCTGTCTATGAAGTTCAAAGATTAAGTTTATACAAACTTTATCTTCATCACCTGCGTTTGTTTGTCAAGGGTTGTCTTAAGGGGTCAGCTGGTTTCAGAGCATGAAATACAGACTTCTTACACTCTTTGTGCAGCCTTGAAGATGACAAACAAAAAGAATTGGATGAGAAGGCAAATAAAAAATATGACACTAGAATTCCTTTTAAAAAATCAAACTTGCCCCCCTGACCTCACTCAGTCTTTAGGTCTGACCAGATTGTCTCTTTCACCTGTGATTGAAGGTGAAACCTGTCCATGGATGCTCTCACAGGACCACGAGCTCACCATGGGCAAGAGCAGAGATCCTCAATTTTGAGCTCAAGCAATGTCTCCAGATCATCTCCAACCTGGCTACCTTCTGAGGCCATGCAAACCTCTGGCAAGGAGGCTTAGGCTAGTTAAACTAACTGTCCTCCACATTGGGTCAACAAACACAGCATTCATCATCCTACATCTCGTGGAAGAAGGTGCTGTTTGGTCAGAAAGACTGGACACCGTTGGGATAGTGCAACTGAATGCAGCTCTTAAAAAACATCTACTGAGAAATCTGCCACCAAAAGCCTGGTGACACCAGGGTGATCCCCTTGGCTCAGATCCAAAAGCAAAGATGCTTTGTGATGATCAAGCTCTCCATGAAAGCATTAAACCTTTCTGCATGCACAGGGGTGAGGAGGGTAAGACTATGGACACGGGCAGCATCTGTGAAACAGCTGATGTGTTTACAGTTAAAACCCAAACTCACCTCCTGGCTAACTGCTTGTGGGCTCACGCCTTTGCGCCTCTACAAAAACAGTACCTAGGCCAAGCCTAGGAAGACAGTAAAGTAGTGCCTCTTACTACCTTCAAGTGACAGATTTATTATTACTTGTTAACTGAAAAGCAATAGGCATCACTCATTGTATGAGACTGAAGATACGCTTACTTCCTTAAATTTATTTTATGAAACTTTCTAGCGTGAAATCAATAACAACTTTCAATATTTACACCAGTACCTCAGCTGGTAGCAACAGGACTACAAAAACTTGTAAATGCTCTAAGCATTCCATAGTACAGTGTACTTTGGGCTGATTATGTTTTGTGGCTCACTTACTAAGTGTTGTAATGTTTAGATTGGCTCTGGTGTGAGCTCTGTACCAGGTTTGTTATCGGAGGTATTGCAAATATAGTCTTTTCTCTAACATGAGTTCTTTCACTGTGTACGCTCTACAGGCTGGGAAATGAAGTATTGCAAACTGTCTGGGAGCTCATATTTATTAAACAAGACAACAGCAAGACAAACATGCAGAATTTCTGACAATTCTGTGACACTGCAAACCACAGAGGAGCTTTGTAACAGCAAAAGACAGGTAAAGAACAACAGAAAATAATTAATATAATTAGGAGGTATGATGAAAACAATGACAATGGCTTTGTTAGTGAAACAAGGGCTGAGAACATTACAGTAAGATGGATGAAAACAAGCTCTCACATAGTAAAAGGGCTTTGAGGAAGCCCTGGGTCAACATTTTCGAACATACCTGATAAATAATTTATTTGTCACTTACAAATGCATTTTTGGGAGATGTGTCGGTGTAAATTAAGTTTTCTGCATGCCTTTTGTAGCCATTGAGGACCTTATTCTAACATTAAAAATAAGTCTGAAAATGTGAGAAAGAAAGGATGCCGCTGTTTGAAACTGGCTGTGTCCCCTCCCATGATGGATGCAGGTGGTCTGTGACCCCCAAAGAACTAGTGAGAACTAGTGCCACGGGCACACAACCCTGCCACAGCCCCCCCCAAACCATTCCTCAGTGGGAAAAGAAAGAGGAAAAAAAGGAGAGAGCCCTGTACATTTTATTTTCCCCCTAATATACGTACCCAGGAATATCTTGAGCTGCCTCTCTACTGCAGTTTCCTGGCTGCTCTATACGTCACTTTTTTTCAAAATTGAGGAGTGGGTGCAGGACAAATGCACACCCACACCCCCCTACACCCCCACTCTCCCTTTTCTGTTAGCTCACTCTCAGGTTAGAGATCTTTAACGTGGCTTTGGAAGATAAAATGCTGTCATACAGAAACAGAAGCAGCAAGAAGGGGCAGGCTGCAAATACACTAGTCAGGTTTAGGAATTTGAAGATCCTCTCACTAAATCTTCCATTTTGCCAGAATTTGCAGGCAATTCTAAACCTGAATTTTCAGCACATGGTAGCTTGGGGAAGCTATTACTTTAATAACTGTGCACTGGCATGCATGGGTTTTTACCAAGTCGAACTATAATGTCTTGCAGACATGTAGGCAAAACAGCAGATTTTTTAGGATCTGAGAAAGTACAAGTTGTAAACACAGTGCAGTAAAAATGCCTTCTTCTCTGTTTCCCATTGGCTGTTTGTCAATTTGTTTCCTTCCCACAGTCTCCCAGCACTTGGTGTATGCCTCCTTAAGCCAGCAATCCTAAGATGCACGAGGTCTGGACATTTCACTCAGCTGCTCTCGTGCTGCAGCACAAACGAGGAGAAATACGGAATGCTAACTAGGAAACAGATCTGCCATACACTGCTGTACGCTACAGCATCCAAGCATTTGTTTGAGATTCATCGCTCTAGAGAAAACAATAAATCAACCTTACAACAAGAACTGGAGAGGTAACAATTACAGATGTACTTTTTTCTAAAGAGAAATGCTGGTTTGGGACACACATTTGTTTCCCCTCAAATCATAATCTTTAATCACACTAACCTTGCAGACAGCCTGGATAAGCTACACAACTCACTGCAAATATTCAATATTGACTTTCCTGTTTGTCCTTTTCCCACAGGGAAAATCTGATGTGGAGTTTGCCCTGTCTACTCCCATGTTAACTTTTTCATTATAGAAATAAGAAAGACTATCTAGAAAACACTGAATTACCAGGCTCAATATTTCTCTATAATCTTCCTGAGCTGTGGTCTTGTGTGAGCAAATACTATCCCTCACGTGGAGGTCCCTGGGAAAAGGCGTAAGTGAGCATGACACAGTCTGAGTGATGGTAGAGATGTGCACGTACCCACTCTCCTTTGTTCTCAGAAGTCTCACGGCTTGCTTACACAAAGGAGTTTGGACAGAAAAGTGTGAAAATCCAGCATTTCAGCTGCACCATGGACTGCTTGCCCTCCAGCTGTGGAGGTCTGGACAGATAATGAGATTATCTCCAGCTAGCTATCTAGCAGTTATTGGCCTAGCCTGGAAAGGCTCAACTCAGCTATGGCATGAGTACCACAAGGTTTCATCCTTTGATGAGGTTTTTGGTAGATAGTAAAAAAACTCCAAAGCTGTCTCCCAGATTATCCATTTGAGGTGGTTTTCTTTTCAGCACATGATACTTACCAAAGCTGGCATGATTGGCCATGCCTGCCGGATGTGTAAGAACATTTCTGGTGGGACCCTGAAGTTTCCTAAGCTCTGCCAAGATACCAAGTCCAGCAAGGTTTACATTATGGACATCAATTATCTGAGCTGATGCCTTAATGCTTCACTGAGGCTGTCTGCACCCCTCAGGCATGTTGTTTCTGGCTTTCTACTCTTCAAGAAGGGCCCTCAAATATGGAAGTTCTAAAGAACATGATAGAACCATAATGAAGGTTACACCTTCTCCCCTGACATACTCCTGCCCACCCAGCCTCTAACGGGGACTATAAAATATTTGTATGTGTTGGAGTATAGCAACAGTTCGCAAAGGCTGTAAAAAAAATCCTTTTTTTTTTTCTTTCTTTTTTTTTTTTTTTTTTCTGTCTCTTGAGTCTGGGTGGTAAAGACTGTTTTGGGCAAAAATTCTGTCACCAGCCAGCGGTTGCCCAGGCTGGGTTTCCAGGTTCATGTGTGTAGCCCATGACGTAGCGTGAAGGTAATGTGACACGCCTGAAGCAGAGATGGAGACACGGCACAGACACCTTCCCCTCAGCTCTGTAAATTCATTTATCAGGTTAGACTTGCACTCAAAAGCAAGTACTGCATTTATGTCTGTGTGCACTTCTGCTTATCAGCATCATAAAAATTCACAGTCCAGCAAGGCTGGTAATGATTAAAGCAGTCTGAAGCACCTCAGCCTGTTTAATAGGCTCTGACACCCAGGGCTAGTGCTGTACTCCTTACTCCTTACATGCAAGCCTCCCATTTTAAGTCGTATTTTCTCAAAGTTAGTGGGAAACAAGCAAGGAATGCAGGTCAATGTGGAACATCAAAAGGCCACTGCTCTCCCCGGGGATGAAGAGAAAATGAAAAAAACCCAAATCACATTTTTTTTTCCAGAAGCTTTCAAGAAAAACAAAAGCTGCAGCTCTATTTTACAAAACACACTTAAACAACCTAACACTGAATTATTCATGCCCGTTCTGAAACACAAGCTTTATAACCCTGAATTAATTGCCCTTGGTGGTGAGTATATCTAGCCTCATTGTAAATACTTTGCCGATTGAAATACAAACATGTTCTGCACAAAAGAAGATGTTAACACAAACAGTGTCATAAGCTTAATAATATCGTCACCTCCTTCCTCCTAATCACTTAGGACCAAGTTTTACTTTTGAAGTTGATAGACTGACTGGGTTTTCACTGGTGTAGCTCAGAGAAAAGTTCTTCCCACTGACCACATTTTTTTGGGGAGTTCATTGGTTCTCCCAGCTTGTAGACACTATCTAATCTTCCATTTGTCTTATCAAACTCCCTCTGCTGAGATTCTGCTGCAGGTAATAATAATTTTGTAGGATTTTAAGATGCGACATTTCCCTATTCAAGTCCTGTTGCTAGCCTGACAGCCACCTGATATCTATGACAAGGTACCTTTTCTTGGAACATGTTCCTAGCATCACCCCCGGAAATGAAGTGTCCACAGCAGCTTGCCTCTCTAGTGGTGTGATGTTAAAAATAAACAAAACAAACAAAAAAAACCCAAACCAAAACGAAAAACGGATTGGGGCTTTTCTGAAACAAAAGCAAAACCCTGCCTTTTGCAGCAATGGAAAACAACTTCTTTGCAATGAAGTTTTTCTTTTGCCTGTGCTCTTGATCAGGTACAAAATGCTTTCTCCATTGATGCCTAAATCTCAAGTGCATTTGCTGTAAATAGAAGGAAACCTCTGCAGTTGGTTCCAGAGATTAGGTGATTGTAGTTTAAACCAAACCCTGTTGTCCAGTGTTGCCTGTTAATGAAGAAAAGTTCTTCCTCATAAGAAATACAGAATAGTTTCTTTCAAATAACATTAAAAGACCCGTGCCCTGTTTCCTTTAACTGGGCTTTTGAGAGATGCACAGAAAATAAAATTTCATCTCACCACAGAAGTCAGTATAAGTGACATTTAGCTAATGGTCTGAATCCTCAGCTGCATTGAGCTCCTGCTCAGCACTTCTGATGTGGGTGGTGGGAGGAGAAGGGCGACTCATTCATTTGCAGGCTCTTCTGATTCCATGGCTGTCATTTAAGCTTTAGGGTCTTGCTAGCATCAACAATCACATTAGGCAATCATCCATGGCACTGTACTGTTTGCTCCGGTCTTACCCTGGGTGGAGGGGAGGGAAGGAAATAACGGAGAGCCGGCGCCAGCTGAAGGCCACCAAAGGCTTTCTTTGCTGGAGAGGGACCTTCAGCTGCTCCATCAACTCTGGTCAGAACTAGAGCCCTGTACTTAAAATATTTGAACACAGGCCTGTGTTAGAGGCTCTGCTCTGTTGCTTGACAGCAGGTTTTCAGCGGCAAAGGGGAAATGAGAGTCAGTGGGTGGTTGCTGTGCTCCTCCATCGGTCTGGGCCATGGTGACATGGTTTTGCTTGCTCTTGGCTCTTCCTTCCATACAATCCCCTGGAGCAGCCTTCGTGGCTGAACATTTGCCCTTCTGTGTCTAAAATAACTGTAGGTCGTCTCGACCGTTGCTCCAGATTTTTAGAGTTTCCCACGGCTGAAACCTGGAGATGGAAGGAATGGCGTGGCCCTGAGCCGATCCTGACATCTGCATGCCCCGACGCACCCTTTGCTTGCATCGCACCATGCCACCGCATTTGCCCTCTCCTTCTCAAACTCCTGTCTTCTGTCTGCAATAACTCAGATCCGAAGCGATGTGGAGGTTCATGTCAGGTCTGGGCAAGGTTAATGAAAGTAAATGATGTTAGTGCGTGATGAAGCTTCAGCTGACTTTAATGAGAGGCTCACACAGAGTTTTTGTGGTTTCACCCCAGATGCCTACCTGGAAAGACTTTGGAAGAGGTGGAAGCTGAGGGCAGATGGGCATCCTAATCGGTTTGTGTAATTTGGAAACAATAGCTTTAAGCCAGTTTATAGTGACTTACAGTTTTAGTTTGGTGATGTGCTGGCTGCTTTTCTTCCCTGTGTGGAGAGGGCAAACCACTTTCCACATGCAGTTAGCTCACCACGGCCAGCCCATGTCACCTGTGGAGCATCGTGATTATCCAAATACTCGGGGGCACAGAGGCATGTGCCACTCCTTGCAGGGATAGGAAAAGGCATGCCATCATTTTCTTTTCTGGTCTTTTTTTTTTTTTTTGAGCTGTGACATACCATATCCTACGTGGCAGGTGGCATGACACAGATGAGAAGCCAGAATGAGAAATGGCTTTCCTTTCACTCCAAGGCGTGACATATGCTGGGAGATTCTGCAAACTTATTAAGGCTCTTATTATTGTGCTACCTAATGAGTGGTGTATATATAAAATATTACTGTGTTTTACAGAGACACCCAAATGTTCAAGAGCAACTAATGGGTTTGGACATGCAACTGGCAGCTGATTCCCCTGTCTTCAAAAATCAGGTTGCTTCAAAATTTTTCAGAGACTGTAGCTAAATTCTAGTGACTTTGAAAATGCAAGTTATTTTTACTGGTAAGGTATTGTGGCCCCTGCAGTTTAAAACTCAGGCTTTTATTCCTCAAAAAAAGTACTAGCAATTATCTTGCAGTATATTTTTCCGGTAAAGGAAACCCACACTAGACGTGACAGCCAGGTGGACAGAAAAACACGTAAACTCAGGGGCAGGCAATGATACAGTTAGAGATCCAAGAGGAAGCAGAAATATAAGGTGGAGCTTGCAGTGTTCATTGAGGTTGGAAAGATATGGCAGTGTGTCGGAGCTGCACACACAGGGCAGAGTCGAGGCACTAAGAATAAACACCGTGGCCCTGTATTTCAGTAGTTGTACGTTATAATTGCAAGCTTGACCTAGACGTTATTGAAGAGTACTATGGCCAGGTCATTCTCCATATGAAAATGTATACCTTTCCCATCTCTGTTTTGTACAAATAAACAAAGCCACTGCTTAAGACAAGATACTCGCAATTAAGGCTTTCCATATCCTACCCGTGTAAGCTGCCCTACATGTAAGGCTACGGGTGTGCACAGGCAATGACAGAGGAAACCGTCGCGCTTGCATATGATCATACTGCATTATCTTATCTCTGCTATCGCTGGCTCCCATAAACATCGCGTAACAAAACCGGTGGCTGAAGTGGCAGAGAAGACAGGCGTAACAAAGCACAAACCACGAAACAGCCGTCTTTCCCTTCCCTCTCGGTGGCAATGCAATTCACCCAGGAGGGGGAGATATCAGCCTGCGTGCTGCAGCAGCGAGCGCCCAGCCTGTGTGTCGGATCCTGCTCGAAATTTGTCTGACAGGGAGATTTCGACACAAACCATGCAATTTGGTGCTGGAGCACGCTGGACCTCATCTGCTTAAAAAGATGTAC
This sequence comes from Falco punctatus, assembly GCF_963210335.1. Lineage (NCBI taxonomy): Eukaryota > Metazoa > Chordata > Aves > Falconiformes > Falconidae > Falco > Falco punctatus. The sequence goes on from NC_137586.1 coordinate 80,106,559, forward strand.
AGATATAGTCATCACACTTCATAATTTAATAAACTGCTAAAAAACTGCACACGTTTTCATTTTAGCAACTTAGGTCCTGCAACTAAACTCACGATGCTACAAAGACATTTGAATTTTTCACTAATATGTCATGAGCACTGCACCCATTGCAAATTAATGAGTCTCTGAATAGCACTGTGCATTTGTCATTTGAATTTATGCTAATGCGCTGAGGTCTCCTGATGATGTTGATAGTCCACAGCAGCTGCTCAAACTATAGAATATACACGCATGTTCCTCCACTTTTTATTCATCTTTCCTTGTATTTTTCTGGTCTATCATTTGGGATGCAGTCCTGCAGCTGGTTATTGATAGTGCTGCTAATTCTCTTTGACTTTACACTACAGGCTTGACCCCCAACCCTGAGCAGAAGTAATGGACCAGTGTTGAGAGAATTATGTACATCACACAGCAACAACCTCAGACCAGCGGGTCAAAAGGAGTTCATTGAGAACCAATGGTATTTACAAAGAGTGTTGGCATGGTAACTGATAACTCCCCCCCCCCCAATGAATTATAACAAGTATAATTTATTTCAATAAGTCAGTCTGAGGCTCTGACTGCACCCACATAAATTACATATTGTGGTAGATATTTGTTTTTTTCTGCGTGTACAAAGAAGTAAGGTCCTGCCGTTTGCTCTTCCCACCCAGAAGAGGAGAGTATGCAACAACCAGCTTATGGTAGCGACTGCAAGATGCTGGCCAAAGGCTAGATGACAACCTTTCCGTCCAGAGTTCAGGCAGTGCCGTTGGGTAATGAAGAACAGTGTCAGACCAAATCCATCTGGGGTCCTGTCAAAGAAACAAAGAAAAGAACTACTAGGGAAACTAGTAATAAAAGTTTCAAGATATTTATCTGTGAGCTGTTGTATATTGGAAGTTAGAATATTCCAGAGCAGAATACAGTCTTTACCAACTTTAGCTCTAAACATGACAATTATAGTGCTGCTAATATACCCAGGAAACAATTATTTGAGCTGCCTAATCATTTTCAAATGACTCAGAAAAATCAAGCACAGAGATGAAATAAGTAGCACAGATAGAGAAAATGCAGCTTGTTAAGAATCACTCCATTTTTTGTACTCTTCCAGGTTTCGCAAGGCCAGGGAGGCTTAGTAGTTTAATTTTGAAACATCTGGGAGCAGCGATGCTGTACAATATACTATGGCCTTTTGTTTGCAGCAGGTTCTTTTCGTGGGAACAAAGCTGTGTCGCATGAGGGAACTTGACTGAATTATCTGATATATGTCAAAATTAGACAGATGCATTCTGCCATCTCTTAAATACTATAAGGAAAGGGTTTTAAAAAATTAACCAGTTCATTTCTAATATCAGAGAGAAGCTCTGGAGCTGAATAATGGCATATGAAAAGGGAAAAGAGAGCAGGCTAGCTCTGTGGTCTTAAAGCAGCTCTGACAACCCTCAGGAGAGCTACTTTATATATATATATATATATATATATATATATATATGTATGTATGTATGTATGTATGTATGTATGTATACACACACATATATATGTGTGTGTCTGTCTGTCTATACATGCTACCACCCTTCCCAGGGTTAAAGGGCCCCTTCAGAGAAATGCATTTCAGTAAGAAGAAGCAAATAGCTACTTTCCTATAGACTGTCGTTTTCCCATCAAGGAGGGTAAAGACATTTTCACTGTTCTCAAAAAACTTTGAAATGTAAACTTGTTCGATTGATAGCTCCTTCTGGTCCTGGCAGCCTTTTTGATAGCTGGTGCTCTTTCTGGAATACTTGTTAAAAATGTCTCTGTAGCAAAGATGTTGTTTTCCCCCCCTCCCTGTTTTTTTTTTTTTTTTACCCATGTGATTTTTTTTTTCTTAAAGTCAGTGCATGTGAGAGTGGAGATAGGCTCTTGTCTTCGACGCAGCAGACTGACAGGTGAACACCTACTCTCGCTGCCCTTGTACATTGTCATACTTTACGAGATTAGACTGCCTGAAAGCTGTTTTCCCAGTCTAAACCTTCAATCCTCTTTGAACACAACCACTCGTGGTGACTTCTTGTTTGGAAAACTGGCCACGGCATCGCAGCCTGTGCTGGAGGCTGCAAGCGTGTCAAGGTCGGAGGCAGCTACACACACCAGCATCCTTTAATGCCAGTGCCATTTACAGCTATTAACTCTTCCCTTCACGAAGACTGACCAAAATTTGCGTCTGGGAGTGACCCCAACCTAAAAGATACTGTCTCAGATTCTGACTTCTGCCAGTGCCCACAGAAGTCTAACTTCTGACCTTTACCAGCAAATACACCCCTATTCTGGTTTGGTGATTGCCTGTCTGCGTAAGGCAGCCCAGCTTTCAAAACGACTGCACTTACATACTTGCTTGTCAAGCTTGCACGCCTCTTAGTTTTGGAAACATTTTGCTTCACACATGTAAATCGTCTCCTAGAGGTTGTCACATATGCTTGTTTCTCAACTCTCATGCTACCTCCTCTGACCCTGCTAATTCCATCATTGCAGTGTAATTGTAAAAGAACTCTTCCCAGTTGAAATAACAAGCAGTATCACGGGAGTTTTCTGGAGTAATATCTTGATGCTAACCACTGTTCACAGATCTGGGGAGGATTAAACTTGCTCCATGTGAAGAATTTTATACATAGATGTAATAAAAAATAATGTAGCTTCCAGAAATAAATAATCTGAGGCAGACAGTCAGCTTTTTCCACTCGACTTTTTCTTTCACTGAGCTCAGTGTAGCTATTAACTAGCTATCATCCTTATTAAAGATTATTCTTCTGTATAATAGCCAGGATTGTTTACCACGTTAAAACTCAAGAATCTGCAAGTGCCTCCCGGCGTGTTTTGTGGACCAGATCTTGTCCCGCATTCCCCCTGCACCAGCCTCACCAGCTCCCCTTTATTATTTCTTTGAAAGGACTTCTGCAAACTCTGCCACTCAGACAGCAGACAGTGAATAATTCAGCACCCTGGCACATGAACCTATGGCAGAGCAAGTCGTTGGTGTGATGCACACAGGCTACAAGGTGCTTGTACAGGCAGGCAGCTAATCCTGATAATATGCTGTGCTAGCCATGGCTGCTGGTGAATTATATGGCACCCAGCAGTCCCTCAGGGCTTGGAGAAGACCGTGCTTCTTAAAAGTGACAAAAACTTTTTTAGGCTCTTGTAGCCTTTTACATTAAAAACTTGCAGTGATTTTATATCAGTGTGCTCATTGCCGTGTTTGTAAGTGAGAGAATATTTGATTTTACTTTGATTCTATTTTAACTACAACAACGAGAGCTCTGAACATCTTTCTAACATTTCAGATTTCTGTAAAGATAGCTTATTCTTTTCCAAATGATAGTCTTAAAAAAAAATATGTGTGAGGGCTGGAGGTAGTAGTGCAGATGAGCTTCATGTCTAAAGTTAGAGAACTATGGGGGAAAGGTTAATTTGAGTCAAAACCCGAGCATCTCAGACCTCAGATTCTCAGTGTCATCGGACAACTGGGGAATTAGATAATGTGGGTCAGCGCTGCCCTGTTGATATCAAGGGGCTGATTTATACAGATGGGTGATCTGGCTCTTTGTGCAATTTCCTTACAGTTCCAGATGGAGACGCTGCCTGCGGGTCATTACTGTCCCCAAATACCCAGCTTGCATTTGGTCTCACACCTCAGCATGTACTACAGAAGGCTTGAAAGTGTCCAGAAATCAAAGAATTCAAACATAATTTAACCCCCCCCCCCCCCCCCCCCCATATTAATTATGTTGCTTCTCGTCCATGTAGGCAAAACCAGTATGTTCAAAGCCTTATTCAAGTGCACAGTTAAGAGATTTCAGTTGTTTCCAGCTATCTGGACAAAATAAATACCTGCAATCTGGGTAGCATGCCACAGGCACAGTGTTCAGGGCCAAGCTGGGAACCCTGTTCAGGGATGGATGTAACAGGCTGGAGGAAGCAGGTGGGAGAATTTCACTGCAGTCCTCACTCTCTGCATCTCTCACACCTGCTCACAGCTTTTAGCAAACACTGTCCACTGAAGAACAAACCGAGGAGCTATGTCAAGAACACAGAGATCTTTGAAAGTGTAAATTCATCCTTTTAGTAAAATGTGTGTGCTGGGAGTGGGCAATTTGAGGTGGTTGGGGGGTGCTGCATGTGTTGTATCTTCTCCCACAGACTGGCAAACACCTCCCAAACGTGGGGTGATGAATGCCTTCTGGCCTTCTTGGTGCCATAAAGTATTTGTGTACCCATAGGAAATTAAATACATAGACAGGGAACAGCGTTTAACTACCCGTATCCTCAAAGGAAATGGATCCTGAATTTGGCCCTTAGTCCTGAACACCAGAGGAGTCCTCAGATGGCAAATTCTGGAGTTGACACAGTCCCGAATGAAACCTGGTGCTCTAAACACGAGACATATCTCTGCTTTAAATTAAACATTTTCTTCAAAGCTATTTATTTGATTTTCTATATGCAGCATGTCCAGATGCCGCCTGTATTTTTGAAAGCAGATTCTTGCTTTTAAATTCCATATGTGGAATGAATGTTTATTAATATATCAAATTGAATAGGATTTTAACTCAGAGGGAAAAGAATCAGGTTTTCAAGAGGCGATTGTTCAAAACACACTTTTTCCGTGCGTTCATCTTCTCGGGACTCAGTCCTGAGCAGAGCTCAATAGCTGCAGTGAAGAGTGGCACCACCAGCAGCCCTTTCCTTCTCCCGGTCCCACAGCACTGACATTACCCTGTGAATGGTATGCTGATCAACAGCTCTAATGATTCAAGGGCTGTCCCCGGGGGTTTGTCCTTTCCCCTTCACAATCACTCCCTCGCACGGTTCCCATGTACTGTGCGGAGGCTCAGAAACCTGCCGGCTTAGTGGGCTTGAAAACGCGGCACCAAGCAGTCCACCCGCCACAGTAATCAGTCTCTATGACTGTTTTGCTTTATAAGGCAGAGGGATCGCCGCATTTACCTTATAGATCTGTATTTACCTACAGGTAAAACGCCGTGATTCCATTATGTACTACTGTGTGGTATATATATTTTGTATGTGTGTGGGAGTGAATCAAGATTTCTTTTCAAGTGTGAGTGCAGCACATTTCATGCTCTTTTTTACCCCCATAACCAAGCTCCCAGGTTGCAAAGATTCTGCTTTGCTCAGAGGGACTCATGGTCAAACCAAAAAAAAAAAAAAAAATTAAAAAAAATCACACTTCTTAGTAAGTTCTCTTGTCTCTTTCAACTAGCCAACATAAAAACCTTTTCTCCTGGCTTGTACAATCTTTTAAAGTACTAACAAGTGTTCTGTGGTTTCTAAGAGATTCTTTTTTTTTCTTTCATAGCTCCAGGGTTACCACCCTAGTAGGTGTGGAAAATCTTTGTTCACTTCATTATAAGACACTTTTGTGTACCGTCTAACTGGATTCAGCCAGCAAAGGAGAGCAGATATGTCATATGCCAAATGCTTTTTTCCTTGTCCCTAACATCCTAGGATATTGCACACTTTCATGTTCTAATGGAGGTTTCTTTTACCAATGACCAACATTTTCCTCTACTCTCTAACGCTCCTACAAGTTTCTGACCTGTTATAATTTCCCTGCCTGCAGTGCAGTTGCAGCCAGCATTCCCATTGAGTACTGAGGAAATTAATACGTTGCCTAGAAAAATCACCTTCAGATTTAGAAAATCTGTGTGCCAGAGGATGTTAGCTTGTGCACACTAACATCCCCAGTGTTCTCCGTTATATCTGTGTGAGAACTGCAGTGAAAATCAGGGGAAAAGGGCAAATCAATTCGTGTAATGGATTTCACTGCAGGCTTTCTGGCAAACCTTTGCCCGCTGTCATCGAGCAGCACCTTAACCCTGCCAGTGGTAAATGGAGATAAGAAGCGCTCCAGGGCAGTGAAAATGAATTTATACATTGAAAACATTGCATATACTATTTGTGTGTGACAATGAAAAAATGCCCAAGCACGTTTCAAACATGCATTTACTCACTAACGTATTCTTATTACCCAGTTCTGTATCTGGGCTATTTTCAGAAATTGAAAGTGCTGCTTCTCTTTTAAAGCTGGCCACTTCCTTTTTGACCGTCTTCCCACTCTGAACATAAAACAGGTGCATCAGCAATATTTGGCATGTTCATAGCAAAAGTTCTGTCTTTAATACCCGGGATTTCATGTAGTTTGCCTTATCTCAGTCATCAGCACTGATCCAAAGCTATTGAGTATCACAGCACTGACTAGAAGCCAAGCTCGACATGAGTCGGCTGGGGTTACAGCTGTGGGAGGACCTGCAGGAGGAGGAGGAGGAGGAGGAGGAGGAGGAGGAGGAGGAGGAGGAGGAGGAGGAGGTAATAGCTGCCTCTGGGAGACAAGAGATGCCAGTTATAATACTTACTTCATATTTCTCATTTGCTAAAACTCAGAGTTTTTCTTGTTGTTCTATGAAAGGTGACTGGACTGACTAGGATTTCCAGGTGCAAACAGACATCTCATCTGACGTCACTGGCAAGGAACATAAAACAGAACGTATTTCATAGTGAAAAGATTAATACAAATCTATCTGGCAGAGTTATAAACAGTTGAATAAAGGTCTTGCACTGCAGAGGCTCGGGGAACCTTAGCTGTCAGCTCTGCTGCCCACACTATTTGCAGCAAATGGGGCATCCGACACAGGCAGCAGATGCTGCCTGTTAAATGAAGGTAGCATCAGATGACACAGTCCCCTGCAAATTATGTTTTAAAATGCCAAGGTACTCATGGTTTACACTGTATTAGAGAACAAAGGCAAGGAAGAGGTGATGGCAGAAAACATAATCTTTCAAATGTTATTGTAAAAGAAAACTCCAGCCCAGTCTCAGATCAGAGCAAGCTGAAGGAGGAACTGTCATGAGCTGAACTTTTGAAAAAGATACTAGCTCCCAGGCTCCTGGGGGTCTAGGGTAAAGGATCACAGGTTGATGACTTGCAGTGTCATGGGCATGTCTGCAAGCAAAGCAGAATAATTTATGATGAAGTATAAAAAGTCCAGAACTGGTGCCTCCTTCCCTTACCCTGTCATAGGCTGGATGTTTACCCCAGAAACAGCCATTCTGTTTTTCTCTATTTTTCCTCTCTTTCAGTTCCTTTCCTTCCCTGTTTGCCATCAGGAAAGTAAATCATAACTGATGGGGTGGGCAGTAGATACACTGCCCTGTTACCTGTATAATTAAAGCAAATATTTTTCTGAGATGAATGAAGACTTCAAAGTTATTTTTTTCTTAAAAAAAACACAAATCAAACCAATAATGTAAGGGTTATAGACAGACTGTGTTTCCTGTGCAGAAAGCCTCAGAGTAATTCCACACTCATCTTCTTCCTCCAGAGCTGGAGGTCCTGAACGCAGGAGATGAAGGAGACGTAGCACTAAGTTCCTACATTAGGAGACACGTTTGAGGTTTAGGATATGAAACTGCTAATTGTAATTTTGCTTAAGTCTGTCATCATCTGGTGCCTATCTGCAGGGACAGATGCAAAAGGGAGATTCCCATAGACTTACTGGTCACCTTCAGTTTCCTAGTCCTACATTAGTGGCATCTCTGTGGAGATATCTACGCTGTTCCACACTTCATTGGTCTGCCTCTGATGACTCTCCTCATTCATAGATGCCTGCTTATAACACAAGCTACTGTGCTTCAAAGTGGTCATTGCATTGCCAAAGGAAGGCTACGACTTGAGAGGCTTTTTCAGATGCACGTTGGCTTGCACAGTGTGCATCCAGACCATCTCATTCACTGAGTTTTCAATGGAGTTGTTGACCATTGCCTTGGTTCTTCCACACCATCTGTGGAAGAACAGTTTATAGAACATTGGGATACTGCACCTCCAAATCATGTATCAATAAATAATGATCCTTGAGCTAAGCCTTTGCCAGCGTCTCCCACAGCACCTCCTGGGGAACCCGGCTGCCCCGGGCCGGGCCGGGGGTGCCCTGCGCTGGGTGAGGGGCTGGGGGCAGCCGGGCCCAGGGGGCGGCGGTGGCTGGAGCCCCCTCCCGCTGGCGCCGGGCACAGGGGGTGTCCCCAGGGCTCCGTGCTGGGCCCCCCCCCGGGTAATGTCTGTACCGACGGGCTGGGCGAGGGGACCGAGCGCCCCCCGGTCAGTGTGCGGGTGGCACCGGGCTGGGGGCAGTGCTGCCCTGCGGGGGGCAGGGGGCTCCGCGGGGGGGGCTGGGCAGGCCGGGCCCAGGGGCCGAGGCCACCGGGAGGAGGCCCGAGGAGGCCGAGTGCCGGGCCCCGCCCGCGGGTCACACCAGCCCCAGGCAGCGCTGCAGGCCTGGGCCGGGGGAAAAGGGCCTGGGGGGGCTGGGCAGCAGCCGGGGGGGGCTGGGCGTGAGCCCCCGGCGTGCCCAGGGGGCCGAGGCGGCCAGCAGCGCCCTGGCCGGTGTCAGCAGCAGCGTGGCCAGCAGGGCCAGGCAGTGCCCGTCCCCCTGCGCGGGGCACTGGTGCGGCCGCCCCTCGGGCCCTGGGCTCAGGGCTGGGCCCCTCGCTGCAGGAGGGACGCGGAGGGGCTGGAGCGTGTCCAGGGACGGGCAGGGGGCTGGGGCAGGGGCTGGGGCACCGGGCCTGGGGGGGCGGCTGGGGGGCTGGGGGGGGCAGCCTGGGCAGGAGGGGGCTCAGGGGGGACCTGGTCGCTCCCTACAGCTGCCTGGCAGGGGCTGCGGGCAGCGGGGGTCGGGCTCTGCTCCCCGAGAACAAGGGACAGGGCCAGAGGAAACGGCCCCGAGCTGCACGGGGGGGTTAGCGCGGGTACTGGGGAAAACGTCTGCCCTGCAGGGGTGCTCAGGCACGGGAACAGGCTGCCCGGGGAGCTGCTGGAGTCACCGCCCCTGGGGGTGTTTAAAAGATGTGTAGGTGTGGTGCTGAGGGACATGGCTCAGAGATGGGCTTGGCAATCCTGAGTTAATGGTTGAACTTGATGATCTTAAAGGTCTTTTCCAACCCAAACGATGCTATGGTTCTGTGATTCTGTGATTCATATGTTTCCAGCTAGGTAATGCCTATCACATTTAAAACCATGGATGAGTTCAGTGTGGCGGCTGATCTAAGATGTTGGTCTTCCCAACGTATTTGCTTCAGTTGTCTCAATAAAATTTCTGCCCCTCTACCTAAGTGCATCAAGAGATTAATAATTATTATTCCTTTAAAGCATAAAGGAAAATTATTTTGTACAAATGAAAGACATAGGATTAAATAAGAATTACTAAGGGTTAATTTCAGCTCCCACATTTATCGATTTCCCCTCTTCATCCTCCGAGCAAGGGATTTTTTTTTAAATTTACTTTTTTTTTTTTTTTTACTTAGAAACATCTCCTGGAAGATTGCTTTGGCAAGTGAAATGTGGGAACTACCTTGGTGTTGCCAACACTAATGCTGTTTTGTATTTTAAATAGAAACTTTTACAAATTTTAGTTCTTTAAAGGCCTTGAACTCAGAAGTCATGTGACAATAGCAATTACTTTTTATTATAAACTTACTAGCAATTTTTATTTGTTTGCTAATTTTTCAGGACCAAATAGTTGCATGTAAAACCTTAAAAATTTAAAGCTCAAAAGAGTATGCAACAAAAAGGCCATCAAATATCTGCATACCTTGTGGGAATAGATAACAAACCACCTAAATATCCTGCCAGGGGGGACACATATTAGCATAATCTGACATCCTTTGGACCCCCAAAATACAGGTGGGAGAGTGCTCCTATATGTATGTGTCCCCCAGGAAAATCATGAGGTATTAACACCTTAGGCATGAAAAAAGTTAAAGATGATATGCAAAAGTTCTTCAGATTCAGTACTGTTTGAATTTATTTATTGGTCAGAGACACAAATAACTTACAAATAAGAACTGAACCAATCTCCAGGACAGTTGTCTTGGAGAGGAAAGTGTCAGTAACTGGGCAACTTTTTCATGGAAATTTTATCAGTACATAGCAGAGACTCCCTGTCTCTTGCATTGATTTACTGCATCATCCAGGGGATGAGTAATAGGCAGACACAGATTTTACTCAATGTGGGTCCACGGTAAGTTAGGATGGTGCAGGTATTATGCATTAGCGTACCGCAGGGCTCTTTCTTTTCATAATGTTAATATTATTTCCTTTTGTAATATTAATTGTAATATTAATTGAATCCAATTACTGCCTGCACGGCTTTTTGGGTTTAACTGTCTCTTTTTTGTCCACACATGCCTTCACATATGCCCTGCAGAGAGGTTAGTGTCCACATCATGCTGGAAAACAGAATCATTATGTATCTTTATCCAATTCAGAGACCCATTTGTGAGAACATGAACCCTGAGGAGGGATTCACTTAGCTCTTATTTTGCCTTTTTTAAAGCCTAACTGTTTAAATAGGAGACCCTTTCCTAATGTGGCTGCTTTCTCAGCTATCTCATCTTTATATGGCTTTTTCCCCCCTAGCTTTGATTTGTACATGTGGAATGTTTTTGATCAGATAACACCCACTGGATATGTTGCTGTCTTTGTTCAGGACACTGGTTTTGTAAGCTGCAAAGCTGATAAACACTTATATGTGCCTTGTTTCCTTTTCTGCATAAAGATTCTATTGAGACATCAGTACATCTGGGGAAAACATGTTTTTTAATATTATATTTGTTATTCATTTTAAATTCAACACTATCATATTTGATGTCTGCATCTTTAAAAAATGCAAAATGATGCCTTGTTGGCAATAATGAATACGAGTCTAACAGAGAAGAAGAAAGGGAACCTGCCTTAAGATTCCTTTGTTATAAAATTCTTCTCTGAAAAAAAGGACCTTTGAGGATATTAAAACTTGACTCTTTCTGTTAGCCTTGTGAAAGATAGAGCTCTTGTTAAACTTGAGTTGCTTTGTTGTCTCCACAGTTCTGATGCCTTACACAGCAGTTTTTCCTTTAAAATAAATCCTTGGGACAGAAGATAAAACAAATGCCATGCTTTAGTGACTGGCATATACCAACTAGAGGCATATTCACATGAGAAAACTGCTTGACAAATATTTCATCTATCTGAGATATTTTCCAGCTGAGTTGCCTTGCTATTCTGTTCCCACCACATTCTCTGCGTTGCACAGTGGAAAAGCAAAGATATTTAACTTCTGCACTGGGCTGGGAACTTCAGATGTTAAAAAACAGGTCAATATTTTTTCTTTTTCGAGGTCCTCTTTTTTTTTTTTTAGTTGGCACTGAATAATGGAAACAAACTTAATATCAGCTCTTTTCTTTGAATACATCTGTGTAAAAGGAGCAAATCTGGGAGGGGTTAGCTATATGACTCAAAAGCCCCTGCATACAATAGCTAAAAATAATCAGGAACTAAGACTATTAATAAATTTATTATAAAATTATGAAAAGCTCACAATACTAACTTTCTTGTCATTAATACAGGAATCTAACTTGTCTAACTGTACAAAAATACAACTGACAGGAAATAAAGAAACCAACCACTCAGAAAAATCTTGGGTTCCAAATCAAGAGGAAATTGAAATATTTTTATGAAGATCAATTTATTGGAAATCGTTGTTGCGATTAGTTGAGCAGGTAATTTTTGAACATAAATTTATAGTGAAAGTTCTTGTCTAGTGTCAGCCGTGAGAGCTGTACGTCAGTGTGGTATGTGCCATGTGTTCCCTTATCCTTATGGAAAACAAAAAAATAAGGATATTAGCTGTGTAGGAACACTAAAAAAAAATAAATTACTTATTTCAATAATAATAAGAAAAATTCTAGAACACATCGAGTGGTTCACTCTTCAGAGCAAAAACTAAAATAAATCCTAGGAAAATTAATTTCCTTGTACCTCATGGAGTTAGAAAAATTAGTAATGCACCAGTCTCAGAAAAAAGGAGGAAAATGGTGCAAAGTTGTACAGCTTGTTCCTGATCCTTTACCTAGAAAATCACACAGAAAATAAGGCTAAAACTACTAGTAAATCAGATACAATTAAACAGCATAGGTCACCTTTCAGAAGTCGATCACCTAATATGCCTGTAGAGCTATTTGTGTTCAACCACGACGTAACCAAACAACTGCGCAGCATGCATTCAATAAATTTGAATAGAAGTTCACTTGAAAAATCACTATTCGCTTGCAGAGTAGGAAAAAAGGCTAAATTTGTTGTGTTAATTATTTACTGCGAATTTTTCACTTGGCTCTGGCGATGAGTGAGACGGGAACTGAGTCGAAAAGCACCATATAAGGGAAAAGCTTCAGTAGTTGGATGCTGGCTTTCTACCTTTAACAGACTGCCTGCATCTACTTGGAAATCCCAGGTAAAAGTCAGGCTTTCGCTAGGCACGTATTACAAAGTAGTTTTGGCATGGTCTAAAGATCAGACCCCGGATCCGTGGCATGCACCGTCTCAGCATCCTCTGGAACACGATCGTGTTGTAAATTGTCATCAATTCCCTGCCACAATAAATGCTGGACTTCAGTTCCCTGTGCTGCCAGCTCCTGAATCTTCCTAAGGACAAAAAGTTCATTCAAGACAGATTGAGCTGATGGGTACTCACAGTACTCAAACTGGATTAGGCTTGGATATTTTCTATTCTAGGCAGCCAAGGCAAATTGAGTATAAAGTTGTACACTACCATGCATAACACCAGTATTTCTGGGCAGGCAGCAGCAGTTATATCTCAGTTTTAGAGGGCTGCTTTTGTCTGGACTACAGTATTCCTACTTATCTGGGAATTTATGAAAGTAAATTAATTACGGGAGACCTGTGAATGCTGTAATTTTATATTTTCTTACACCACTATTTCATGAAAAATAAAAATCAGCAGAAAAATTTACATTTTTACATGTAGTATCTCTGTGAACATCTAATGCAAGATTTTTCTCAAGAACAGGAGTCTTAACTTTTTGCCTCTAAATCACTGTTAGATTCTTAAGTAAATGCCTGATTTTTAACAGTGCTGATCACCCAGTGCGCCAGTCAGGGTCCCACGAGAAAACAGCTTTATAAACTGAATCTATCGGAAACATTTTCTAGCTGACTTCCTTCGCTTGACCTCAGTCAAAGCTTTACATGAGCTTTCATTTTGAAAAACAAACTATGTATTTTGGTGCCAAAATTAGGATCAGTCACCCCACAAGTTACATTGGTACCTGTGCAGGTCCCTTGATACCCCTTGGAAAGAAAAAAAAGACAGAAGGGTGAAAAGCCCCAAAACATACTCTTCATTCACCACCCTCTTCATTAAAGCAGCCAGAAAATTTCAAGATAAAAAAACATATTGAAGTAAGGATCATGGTATTTCACCGGACCTCAGTCTAGGCAAAATCCTGAACTTCTGATTGTTAATGTTTTGCTAAAACCTGTCAGAATTTCCTTAATTAAACAAAGGTTTTCTTTGGTAAAACTTTTTGTGTCAGAATTATACAGACTTCCAATTCTGACATGCAAACTACTTCTTGGCGGGTGTTAATGAGGTACCTTAGTTTGTTTTAATGAGATACGATGCACAGCTTCATTTATACATGAGAAGAGAAACAGGAAGATTTTTGAAGAGGTTTTGCTCTGTAATCCAAGCAAAACGTGCAGACTCTGCTACTCACCATTAATAGGATGACATAAAGAGTTGGCAGCATTTTTCTGCCGAATACCCTAATCTCATGTGGCTACATTTGAAAAGTGGAAAATCATTGTTATCTCATATAGATCTTTACAATGCACCGTATGTATCTAGTGAATGAGCATCAAACTGACCCTGTGGGTGTATGCTGCACATCCTGCCAGTCCATTGATTTTGGGACTATACTGAAAACAAAAGGCTGGCTTTGAGAAAGGGCCATGAACTCACATTTAGGGGTATAATTTTGCACAAGTCAGAACAGAGGAGAGACAAAACTGTCCTCCAGACAATAGGCTTCAGTATAGGGAATGCTAATTATAATGTTGGAGAGCTATGGGGTCATGCTCTTTCCACTATTCCATAATTATGCTCCAGGAAGCACGGCACACAAGAGGTTAACTTCTTTGGTTGACTTTTTATTATTCTTGGGAATTTCATGCAGATGCAAGGCATAATTCCATAAGAATTATATTGTTGGTTATCATTAATGGCTGCTTGTTATGAAGTGCAATATTCCTACCTTTTAAAATTCAGCAGGATTCTAGACAGGCCTTTCCTCTGTTAGGATCTTGGCCAATAAATTACTCAATAGGGTGCATACAGTGGCTGGAGCAATATAATAGCATCACCCTTGGAAACTGTGTGGAACAGTATTGGTAACCACAGGAGCAAAGGGGCACTTCTTCACAAGGATGTCTTTCACTGGCGCAGACGGTCAACCAGAGGGCAAAACACAATGTTTCAGGCTAGATATAGATTTCAAATGGGGCAGATATTTGGCAGGCGGGAATCATATACATAAAGCTGACTTTGAAAAAATGTCATGCAAAAAAGAAAGATCCACTGTTACCACAGGAATCTGAATATATTATGTAGAGCTTTATTAGCTGGGTCTCCTTCGAGGAGGAACAACATGTTGGATAGACCCAAACTGCAGCCTTCTGGAGCAGAAGGATGTCACTTCTGTGCTGGCTTCTTCTCATTTACCATTTAATTTCTGAAGACTGCATTTCTGGCAGCAGGTCCTAGATGGAGGGGACCTTCTTCCTCAATAGGTGCTTAGTATCAGATCTCATCCCAGTTCAACCTACTTGAGATGTTTTAGGTGACTCCATGTATTGGACACCACTGGAATTCACCACACTGTTTTTATGGCTAATTCTATATGTTCCATCTACCTACCAGGTCATGGGAGAAAAATGTTTATTTCTTATCATTGGGGCCAGCCCTATGAGGGAAGCGGAGGCAGGGGGAGTTTGCCTGGGGAATGCTGTTTCTGGGTAAACCCCGATGTGGACCGTGAGTTTGCTATGAAAGCAAACCAAGCCTTTGGCAGGTAGGAAAATATTTCCCCCAGCACAGACCTATTCTGGAATAGATTTTCCCATGAGATGTTCTCATGTTGTAAATAACCCTCCTGTAACAGGTAAGAACATGTTCATCATTATCATATTAAAACAAAGTCTCACCTGAGGTTAGCGCCTTAGGACAGTTTCTGAAGTCTTCCTGAGTAGGTGCATAAGGAAGGGGCATGCAAAGGCTCACAGCTGGGTGCTTTTTGCTTTCAAGCCCAAATGACCTCTAACTCGTTGCAGCTGGGGTGATAAGACATGAGGGCTGGCTGCAAAGCGAGTCTGGGGCATGGCTTGAATTAGTGTTTCTGGATCTGCAGCAAGATGCCTTAAAGGCTGTCTGCACCAGCTTTGCTATACGGTGCGCCGCCTGTGTATTACCACTTATGTACATTTCCAAAGATGTCTGACAGTGTCTCAGCTACCAATTCAATATATAGCTGAATAAAAGCAGGAGCAGTCCTGAATATCAGTGGATAACCTGTGCATACCCTTCACGTGACCCATAGACTCGCTTACAAATGTGTGCCTATGGAATATTTACACCCTTAATACACCCAATGATAGTCAAGGGCAACTTATATGCAGTTAAAAGTAAAATTGCTGCTATCAAATGAGAAGTGCAGTCAGAGAAGATTATCTCTGAAAAGCCTTCTCGGAAAATCTCTACCCTGTTATTAACACCCTAAGAAAAGATCTCAAGAAAAATGGGATAATGTTCCCAATATAAAGGACAATATAAAAAGATGTTGTTTATTAAAGTTTTAGACTAAACCAGGTCCTCTATTATTAAGCAACAGCTCATGTTGCATGCTAGACACTCTTCACACTTTCACGGCACTTCTACGTATTAATTGTCCAATTTTATCAAAGTTGGTAATAATTTACTTATTACCAGCATTGGGGTCTGAATAATATTTTCTTTTCCATTAAGTTTCTTTCCCAGGATTTTTTGACAGTTATATCCTCTCATCGCTAATGTTACTTCTCATCACAGACTGAACTGAATATTCACATGAAAGATCAAATCACTGTTATTTTGACTTGTTACTATTTTTTCATCTAGATTGTTAACCCATCATTTTAATGGCATTTTACAGTAGTTGCTACATTTATAGCATACCTGCTCGTCCAATTCATTATACAGACTAACATTTTTGAGGAGAATTTTAAAAGAAAACCTCTTTAGGAACTCACACATATTAATGTGAATCTGTCTCCCGTTTCTTTTCCTTTAGTGCCTCCTGATATCCTAAGAATATTTCCTTACTTTCTGATTTAAACTTTTCTGATTTTTATTTTCCAGTCGCAAAAGTGTTTTGAGAAGTCTCACCGTAGCTAGTACAAATTTAAGTATCACAGAGGAAGGCACCGTAATCTTACAGCTGAAGTCTGAAATACACAAGATGGAAAAATTAGGATCTGTTCTTGATGGGCTTTTTCTGTGGAGTTCATTCCCATTAACAGAGCACCTCATAAGGACGAGGGGGATGAGTACTGGTAGTCCTTCTAGAAGGCAAAGATTTTTCTTTCTCTCTTTTTTTCCCCTGTATAGACAGAGAAATTAAGGTATACAGTGTTTATGGGCTTTGGCTGAAGACTTGACAAATGTTTCTAAAGCAATACTACTTTTTTTTTTTTTTTCTTTTTTTTTTTTTTTTTCTCCTAAAGCATCTCATTCCTAAAGAGCCCTATGTGACCTTGGGACAAACCCATCAGACCTAGTCTGTCTCACACTGCCCCAGCGGGAATCGTATGAAACCTGTGGTTATTACTTGTATCATGTTGGCATCTGGAAGTATTAAGATCATTAGAAACAGCAAGAGGCCAAGGAAGTGTTAGGGATCTAAACAGATCGGAGAGAAAAAGGAAGACGTTTTTATGCCACTTTTAAAGATGGGAAGCAGAGTCAGTGAGAAATGAAATTAATTCCCAAGAGTACACAGGGAATTTCTGACAAAGTTGAGAATTTAACTTAGATGCCCTCTTTTTAAGTTCAGTCTGTTGCTCTTTTAAAAGAAAGAAAGAAACCTAAACCTCTTGATTTTTCATACCTGGCTATCTTATATGTAAAGTCAGTCTAGGATATTTTTCAGGTAAGGTTGTAACATTAAATTAACTGATATAATAAAGTGAGCTACGCTCATCTGTAGGCTGAACATGAAGACTTAAACTCTTCTATAAATAAGATGGGATGGGGTTGGGGTGAGAAAATAAAACCCCCAATAATATAAATTTATATAGATTATAATTTTTTTGTTGTGTTGTGACAGACTTTTGCAGATGTTGTTCCCAGCACAACAGGACTCTAGCATTTTGCAAGTAGTACTAAAGATATTTGTGATGATGGTATAGGTTTACAAAAATAAAAGGAAGCCCTGGATACTCATAATTTGCATGCACGTCAGTAAGGTCAGATCAGATAACTGACGTCCCACTTTCAAAGACCAAGTTTTGTCCAGTTACTAGAGTTGAGTGGCTACATACTCTTAGCTCCTGCCATAGAAACCATAGACATCAGCCTGTGATGCTGAATGGAGCTGAACTGAACCCCAAGTCTTCATATTGATATATTGCCATTACTTGTGCAGACTGGGTTATTGTGCTCACGACTGGCCAGATGCTTAATTTTGAAGTTTCAAAAATGCTGAAAAACCCACATGCCAAATTATCATGTGCAGCTGATCCCAACCACAAAATTGTAGATGCAGGTACAAGGGGCTGTGTGTATGACTCTTAATCTATAAATGTTTGATTTGGAACAAAATTTTTATTTAGCTTTAAAAAACCCAACCTTCCAAGTAATTAAACAGACCAGTGAAGATTCTAAAAATATAGCAAATGTTGTAAAAATGCCATAAAAATGATGGGTTAACAGTCCATCAGAAAAAAAATAGCAACAAGCCAAATTAACAGCGATTTGATCTACATGTGAATATTCAGTTCTGCCTCTGAGGAAAAGTAAGAAACAAACTTGATGGAAAGAAAAAAATGTTTTCCAGAAACCTGCTGCTGATAATTAGCAAATTGTTGCCACCTCCGGTAAAATATGATGGTAATCTTGCAGATCCATGACATGAGATATCATTAAATAAACTTGAATTCCTGCTGAAAGTGGAAGATGCTTCTGTCTGAGCCATCCAAAGGGGCACCGCAATCAAGAAGTTGTACACTTGTCAAGGACCCTCATTCAAGAAAATATCATTATTAATATTAACAAGGCATAACTTGGGCATGTATGTTTCATTGGCACATTCCATCAAGCTGTCATTTGTCTTAGCAAAATGCTGTCTGGTCCAAATACTGGTAAGGAAACAATTTAGATGTTTGACAAAAAAAAAAAAAAAAAAAAAAAAAGGGTTGAGATTTTTGTTCAGCATCTGCACACCTTTTCCCATGGGTATTTCTCAGGACAGCTCACAGATTGGCCTGAAATGTAACTAAGTAAGCGCTGAGGAAGGACTTCATGGGTGGATTTACAGAGGAGTTGTTGGCTGTAAAACTCTGCCTGTGGTCTGTGGTTGTGAAGGCAGTTAGGCTGGCAGATGGCTGATGCTTCTGAGCAGCTCAGTTTCTCCCCTACCCTCAGCAACAAGCCGTAAGGTCAGTGCTGGAAGTGGTGATGGAAACACCACTTCTGCAGGCTGTGGTGTTTCCATGTGCCTAACCTGGGAGCAACGTGTTTCCACGGGGTCATTTCTGACTATGGACACAAAGCTGGTGAGCTCTGGGCAGTCCTCGCTGTGGGAACCCTTTGGTGCATTGCCCAACCCCACACTACCGTGATAAG
Source organism: Falco punctatus (assembly GCF_963210335.1). Lineage (NCBI taxonomy): Eukaryota > Metazoa > Chordata > Aves > Falconiformes > Falconidae > Falco > Falco punctatus. The sequence continues at coordinate 80,125,341 of NC_137586.1, forward strand.
CCACATTTTCTAGACCACTTATTAAACAAACAAGAGCAATTCCTGTGCTGCTGCAGCATAGGACCCCCTCCTCCTCTCAGGTGCTGTGATGAACTTCAGGGGTTTAGGGTAGCTGGTAGTCCCTGCCATGCCAACCACTGCCCAGAAAGGCTGTGCCACCAGGCAGCTCCCTGAAAATCTGATTATCCAGCTACATGGCCCAAAGATTTTGGCTCTGTTTTTGGCCATGGCTCCCCACATCACATATCAGGACCCTCGTGGATGATAAGGACAACATCTACCTCTCAGTCTTATACTGATGCTAAAACAACACTGAGTTCTTGTTTCAGAATTACTGACTTCCAGAAGCTGTAATACGCTGTCCTGCTGACCCGTCCTGTGCAAGGCTGCACTGACTGCTCAGAGCGATGCTTACCAATTATTGTTATTTATTGTCTTTCTATGGATCTAAAATTCCCTGGTAAATTCAAGTTTATGGCCTTCTGCTCGCTTTGTGCCATGCTCTGTGCTTCTGGGCACAGCTCCTTCAAGCTGTGGAGCAACCCACCGGAGGGGCCATAGCTGCAGGGATCAATTACAGCAGCATATTTTATTGTTGCTGGACTGAAATCTTTGGGAATGGGAGCCTCAGTGCAGGCACCATTTCCTAACGGCCACCCAGCATGCCCATAAGGTTGTATTTCACGTGCGCTGCCATCTGCTCATCCACAATCCAGCATTTTGCTTCCCTTCTCCATGGAGGGTGGAGAAACCTGGAACAACCTTCCAAAACGCAGCCTCTAATTGTACCATCTCAGATCAGAATTTGTTCTTTGGACAAGAGCTGTGCCCCCACCCGCTGTAGATTTGCAAGCAGCTTTTTTTCTGCAGCAGCACAGGGCTCTGCTGCTGGAGTGACTTGCTGATTTATTTCCCCATGGGTGCACTAACTGGGGCCCCCTGCTCCCCGCCACTGGCTTCCTTCGCTTTCTGGGTGCCAGTTTTATACAGTCCGGGAACTATCTCTGTGTTTGATTTCCCGGCAGTTGAGGAATATAGCTATTTCAATTGCTTATGTAAAGAAGAAAAAAAAAAAAAAAAAGAAAAGAGAAAGATTTTCTTCTGAATCCTTCTCCTCCCAGCCCCTAGTGAGAACTTGGTTTCTTGCATGCCGCGCTTCTGAGCTTCACTCCTACAGTCATAATATACATGTTCATCAGTCCCCAAGCGACAGCTTCAAAAATGTGAGTTCCTGGGTCTGGTGTTGCCTTCGAGGCACATATGACCTTTGCAACATTTCCTTCTTTCTCAGTCACAAGTGGGATGCTTGCGCGAGTCCATCCAGGAGCTGGGGTTTAAGCCGCTACAGCTGGTGCTCAGTATTTCGTGTTGATGCAGAAGGAGTGTTTTGGGGTTCTGGTAGGTCGGCACAAACAAGTTTGTTCCTTGTGCAGACCCTATAAGCCCTGCAGCTTGTGTTAATAATCAGAGAGCAATGACAGACACTGCCAGTTGTCTGGTTTGGTGTTCACGGAGCACAAAAGTAAAAATAAATAAACAAATAAATTAATTAGACTGAAAGGAAACCCAGTAATTATTTCATATATGGGATTTCTGTGAATTAAGAAACTTTGTAAACCTGATACTGTGGACATAAAGCAACTGGTATGAGAAGAACCTTATTTTACAGAGCTGCTTATGCATACTCCATTGCCTTTTCTGCTCATGCTGCCTCAGTCGAGTCACGCAGTTAGCTTATGAAATGCGAACTCTGAAAGCCCAAACCTGTTAAAAATGCTTCCCATTGCCAAACAAAGCAAAAATCTTTCCATTTTGGAATGAGCAACTTTCTGTGATCAACTAAATCTGTTCTTTGATGAAAATAAATGTAGAATTCAGATCAATGAAGCGTATGTGTGAAAGGGAAAGAAAGAGAGAGTGGGCGATGGGAAGTGAGAAGTGGAAGGAGCTGGGTATCCTTCAGTTTCCATATCTGCACATTATAGCTAATAAAAAAAAAATATAATAGCTTGTAGTATTTCCAGCAGAAATGGGAAGCTGTGACTGTACAGTCTGCAGCGAGCTTGAATCGTACAAACCAAATGGAATATCCTGTAGGTTTTCTATAGATCCGCTCTGCGCACGCTTTCAAATAACCTTTAACAAAGGCAATGAATCGCTGCTGCCGTTGTAAAAATCTCAGTATGCTGTACTAACGTGTTACTAATGAAAAGTATCTTGAAGAACAGAAGTTCAGATTACAGGAACTTCAGTAAATAAATCTGATTGTTCACCTGTATCAGTTTACCAGTCATTGATTTTTAAAGAGAAGCAGGTGTGGGCTAGTAGTGACTAATTCACGCTGCAAAACCAAAAAGTTGTATGGTTTGCTGCTTCTGTGATCTCTCTTCCCCACCCTCCGAGCTCTGCCATATTTTGGCAAAGATTCAGCTCCTATATGAGATAGCTAATATAGGTCCTATATTAGGTAGATGATTAAGTAAGGTGAGAAGAACAAAAAAGCAGGGACACTAACTCCCCGCAGAGTTCCATTACTGAACCGTTCCCGGGAACTCCATTAGCTCGGGAAGAAAAGAGCAAAAAAGTAAGGATCCAGACAGGCTGCTAAATGCTTGGTACATGGGGCATCGGGTAAGTACTACCTGCAAAGATGTCCACTCAGCTCATGCAACTCACTATGTTCTGCCCATGGGGTACTTTCTCTCTGCTAATTCTCAGGTGTGTTGCAGAAATTAATCCTGGGTGTAGTTCAGGGAGCGTTTAGTCTCGTTTGAAGTCACAGCATGTTCACTCCAGCTTCATCCAGCTGAGATGCATGTTGGCACCCTGCTAGGAAATTATTTGAGGTTTGAGTAAGTGCAAAGGTAGGTTGTGCTTATCTTGTTCTTGTCGTGAACTTACCACTGTGGTCCAAGCACATGTATATCACAAGTACACAATGCAGAACTCCTTTAATGGTGTGTACATAAAAAGAAATGGGGTTTTGTCATTTTTCCTTGCCCTAGGGTGGGGAGGAGATTGACATCCCATTAACCTGAGATTACCAAACCATGATCTGCAGTCCCCATACAGTCCCTTATTCGTCCACTTTTTGTTCAAGTAGCCACATTCTGGCCGTTGGCTCCCAGGACCTTGCCTAGGGGAAGCTGCAGAGGCTATGATGCTCTGAGCAAACAGGCAAGCAAAACATTTCTCAGCTAGATCATACTTAGAGCTTGCAGTTCTGGCTTTCTGGCCTGTTTGCTGTGGGCCTCACTTTAAATTGGATAGTAAATTTCCCAGTGATTCTGCAAGTTGGGTAGTGATAGTTGCTTTGAAACGCACACCTCACGCACACCAGTGAGCGGGAATTCAGCACAAATCTTCCCTGCTTGAACCGGTGGCTGCAACCACACTCTGGAGCTGGTCTTTCGCTTTACAGAACCAGCTACAATGCAGTCAGTATGAGCGTCTGTGTAATATATGTCTCCTTAAATGGTTATGGTTTTCCTCTCTTCTGTCCAACCTTTTCTTTTTCCCGAGAACATATTTCATCTTCCCACATTCATGCTGGCAATGCTAGTAACTCTGAAGGGGACACTGCCTTTTATATTTCAGAAGCTTTCACATTTTGCAGATATTGAAGAGTCCTGAAACTATTAAAGTTATATATAAGGGAAATTCTGGTAACATTATTAATGCCTGTCATTTTAAAGATAAAAGCATTTCCTCAGTCTCCTTGTGATCTGATGGATTTACTGGCATATAAAATTAGTACCTTTCAGTCTTTGAAAGGTACGTCTCAGTGACCTGATTCTCCCCAGATCAACAGACAGCCCAATGCAGGTGTGAGTGCTTTACAAGGGCCTGATTCTGCCTCAGTGGGACTTGGTACCCCTTGCACATATGGAGAGAAGAAAGGGAGAGTCTTGAGGATAATGGCTACATTTTCAGTGCAACATAAGGAAGGTGCAAATTGCCATTCTCTAACCTTGAGTGTTTGCATAACTTGTATTACAAATTATAAGGTACATTGCTGATGCTTCTATTTTCATTCTGGATTGTATATTGTAAGCACCGAGTATATCTGAATGCCCCCGTCTAATTATGGATGAGATACCCACTATTACTACAAGTATTATAAGGGGGAAACCATTATTAATACATAATACCTTTGTACTATCACTACTACTGTTATGATTCTTTTGTTTTTCAACCCCTGTTTTCAGTGGCTTTCATAGTAAAATAACCTTTGAGGCTAAATTATGACATTTGTTCTTCTCAATCCGGAGCAAACAAAACAATAAACAGCTGAATAAAATCCACCATGCAGTCATTTCAGAACAATGAAGCTGGGGAAATATCATGGTTTTTTACCAACTAAGTGTATTCTCCCCCTCCCACCCCCCCACCCCCCACCCCCCACCCCCCCCCGCCCCATTAATGACTCTGAAATAGAGTTTGAATGTAAAGCTCTAAACTTGGCATGTACACAGTTTTCAATGAAGATCACATGCTTTTGTAAGTTTGGAAAAAATGATTAAGCAGCACATTACATGCACGGTATATATTATTTTTCCATGCTGCTTCATCCAGCTCGATCCTATGGGACATGGAGACTGCCTGAGAAACGGGCAATGCCGTTGATTCCCAATGAAACCACTATGAGCGAGGAACTTCTAAGCCCCTGGGGACATGGATGCACAAACTTCATGTCCCTCCCACCTTTACAAGGGCTGCAAGGCTTTAAGCCTCTCTGCCATGTGGAAGCTACGGCTTCTCTTCAGCTGAATTCACAGAAGCCGACTTTGGCTGCCTTCAACAATCCAGAGAATGGCCTTAACTCGGCACTTCCCAAGCTATTTTCTCCAGTGCTTTCTTCCTCCATGAACTCTGTCCCTCTCTCTAATTAGCTTGGGCCAGACCCATGGTGTCCTGGTTATTCTGCTTCCAGCCTGGGAGCCAGCTCACATCCTTCCCTCGCTGCTGTCCTGAGTCGATCTTGCAGCCCCCCTGCTCTCCCACCGTGGTGGGGACATGCCCTACAGCTTGGGAATAGCTGCCATAATTAAACCGTTTAAAATCGAGGAGCCTGCAGGGTTTGATTTATGGGGAAAAGCCATAAACTAAATATAGCTTCGCTAAACGATGAGTAAGTTGGGATTAATAGTTTTGTAGAAATAAATGGCATGCATGTTCACCAGAACAAAGAAAATTATTAAACAGGAGCATGGAGTGAGAAGTGAAAAGGTGAAACTAAACTCAGCAAATCCTCTAAGTGCACCCCATGGTTGTCTCCTTGGGATGACCTGGGGCGAGAAGCCCTATCTATTCCATCCCTTGTGTCCTGGCCCCTACCTTCCCTTTCCCATATTTTTCTGCATTTCTTCATGCCTCCACCTCCTCTCCTTCTTGCTTTGTCGCCCCTTCTCCTCCACACATTGCCTTGGGCTCAGTCAAAGCAAAGATGTTCCAGCTGGATGGTGCAGGCAGGTGTCACAGGTAGGGATGTACGTTGAGCCCCTCTTGCTCTATGTGATGCTGGAGTGCCTCTCCAGGCTTTCTTGTAAGCTGACAGCTTCTCGATGGTCACTATGGGATGGCAACTCCGCAATGCTCCGTTGATAGATCTAACAGGCTGGAGATTGCTTGAGGCAGGTGTTGTTGTGAGGCGTAATTTTGCTGGCATTAAATGCCAGTTCATTTTTCCTTTTTTTTTCTTTTTTATTTTTTTCAGGACCACTAAATTGCACTGCTTTAAAACAGGAAGTCTATGTTAAAAAGCTGTGTAAAACCATTATGTTGTAGCCAACACTCCAGGCTTTTCTAATTAGGTCATTTGGAAAAAAGATGACCTTATAGTTTCTATGCTGCTTTTCTAGGGTCACATGTTTCTAATTATCATTTGTATTTTACTTTGCTAAAGCTGTTGACAAGCTGTGACTGTGTGCGCGCGTGTGTGTGTGTCTGTGTTTTTATTTGTGTGAGAGAGAAAAAGAGGGCAGAAAAGAGAGACGATACACATGCTTTATAGGGTTGATGCAAGCATTCAGCCAACAGAAGAGGACAGAAACAACGTGTGCACTAATTTTAAACCAGTCCAACTGAGAGCAGCTGAATCTATGGGGTGAAGAAACCCAAAGGAGTTTTCAAGTGTTTGTGTCCTTTTCAGCCAGCTTCTCTTGAACTTGTCCAAAGTCCATTCATGAATGTTTACGCTCTCTTGGGCTGAACATCAGGTAAAACAGACGACAAGGAAAAAACGAGGAGCATTTTGTCTTCTTTGGAAACGCTAGCCAGAAAGCCAATGGAGAGATGACTCTATGACTGGGGCCAATACACAAAGTAAAAATAAAAAAAAAACCAAAAAACAAAGGGAAGAAAATTTGCATTTTCCAAGATGCCTTTTGAGTATAGAAAATCTACCGTCAGAAGCAAAGAGATATTACAATTGCTTGATTCGTATGAGGTCTTACACTCAGCCCTTATTAATCAACCTGCACTTCTTGCAGAACAGTAAGAAAGCATGTGAAAGAGCCTTTATTTCTGTATGCAATGACCCTTGCACAGCTAGCAGCACAGGGACATATTGCAGATGCACAGGTATGGGCAATGCGTGGCAAGGGCAGCACGTCAGGTCTGAGGCACTGAGCCTAAATGAACATGAGACTCCGGGTGTGCAGTTCTGGGTGCAGAGGGTAGTGGAAGGGAAGGGGTGCTGTGCTCGGGGAAGCTGTGCAAGCCTCTCTGGAGCAGCAGAGCCATGGCCACAACTTTCTGCTGCAGGCATGAGGGTACCAGTGTGCACGGGCAGGTGGGCTGGCTCCTCTACAAGCAGTGTCTGCAGCAGGGCAACAGAGCAATGTACAGCTCTTCTCCAGGGCTCTGATAGAGTCACAGTGGTTTTGGGAATGAAAAAATAGGGATTGAGACACCCAGGAGGTTTTATTGAAGGTGGCAACGCGTATAATGTGTACTTTATGTGACATTCAATATTCCAGTCTTGCACTAGAATTGAACTTCTGGCTTCATCCATTGGTTCTGCTGCTTGAAAATAAAAGTTGTTGCTGCTTTGAACACAGACCCATTTACGAACTCCGAAATCAGACCACCAGCTTGTTTAAAAGAGTGTTTTCACTGTCTCTGCTTCAGTTGAGAGTTTAGTCCTTAATTAGTAGCTAATCTATCATATATCCCTGCTTAAACTGTGGTAGGTAGTAGTAAATTTTGTGGTGCAATGAACTGTTAATAATTTAAAAGACCTTCTGACTCAGCGTAGTTGTTCACTGGGCACTCACGCTTATTTCATTTGTACAGTAACTAGAAAATGAAAACAAGATCCTCACAATCTGACACAGGGTTGTACTCACTGTTCCAGGAATGAATTTCATCTCATAATTTCTTATAGGAAAAATCTGTTTACAGAGAAGACTGAAAAGGGGAAAGAGTTCCCATCGGTGAGTACTGCTTTATGAAGATTATGCTATAGTTTCATGTGAAAGAAAGAGAGAATATTTCATTTCAGGAAAGTTCACAAGGCAATTCATAATGAGAATATAGTTTGGTCAATTTTTATGGAGAAACCATCCCACGGGTTGAAAATTGGTCATGCAGTAAGAACACTGGCAAATGACTGTTACTGTGAATGGCCCTGATTCAGAAAAACACCGAACAGGTGCTGGATGTTAAACTTGAATTTTTGGATGTCAGTTTTGAAACAAGGCACCAATATTGCACAGGCTTCCCAACTGCAATCTGAAATGTTGCTATGACAGTTTTCAAGGTTTCTTTAGTTCTTGGCTATCTGTAGGTGGTTTCCAGGAAGAGGCACAAGCCAGCATTTGCAGAAAGCTGAGTTACCTATAAATTGATGTTAAAATCCTGTTGGCATTTATTTATTTTCTTATACGTGCGAGCATCTCTGTGTACACACACCCCAGGCACAGACACATACACATGTGAATCACTGACTTTCACTTGAATTTGGTGTCTCATGTTGCTAGACCTGCCGTCAGCACTGTGTAGGTCTAGGAAGGCATTTCGCGCACAGCATGAATATCTAGCACAGGCGTGCAAAGGCTGTGGCACTTACCTTGTGATCACCGTTTACAGCACTTGTTATGCTGCTGCACTCAGGCTTGGAGTTGTGTAACCTCTTCCGCACTCCTTGTGTCAGGCTGCTTGAGCAACCAGTGATTTCAAAGTAAGAAAGAACAGACAGACCTATTTCCATGAAAAGATTATACTTAATACATTAGAATGGCAGAATCAAGCTGAAAACCAGCAACAATATTACAAACACACAAAAAATACGCTTTTAACCTTGGTCTGAAAAACGCTTTCCAAAACTGCTTGAAAAGGAAATTTAGTTACAGGTCTCTAGCCTGAAGTACAGTACAGTAGTGCATTCTTAATGTAAAAACAAGGAAAATACAATCATTAGGCAAATAGCGCATTTTTTTTTTTTCTTATTTTTGAATATAACAGCAAAATTTTGGTGGTAATCAAGAGGTGGGGGCACTTCCTAATCAGCTTTGAGGGTTTCTGTTACGAACTAGATAACAAGCTGCTGATGGGGTCCACTCACGCTGTATGTCAGACTGCTCAGTTGTCACGTGAAATCAGTTCAGCACAAATCTCTGTGGGGATGTTCTGAAGGCGTATGAACTTCACCAGGACCACCTGTGTGCTTAAAAGGAATCACGCATTCAAACACTCGACTCAGTTTCGTGGCTACTTGCATAAGGTCACACTTGGACCTTGCCTTCCAAGCAAAGCAAAATCAAGCCACCACAGTGAACATCTGCAAGTATGAGAGTCCACTCTTGATGGATGAACCCCTATACAACCTGACCAATCTCGACCCTGGAGCCCCTTCCAACCCAAATTATTCTGTGATTTTCCATGTATCTACTGGTTTATATCTTCATTCACAAGCAAGGTGTGTGTTCCTTGCACAGCTGCTCTCCTGGATTCGCACACGTGGCTCCTGCACTGTCCCCCTCCCCACGCTGGGTCACCAGCAGCTTGGTTGCACTCAGCATTGCCGAGACCACTAAACTCCTGCCACTGAAACAGACCTGATCATATGGGAGCTAATGCAATGTAAAGGCAGGCAGAAAGACACAAGGCACAGGGTTTTTTCCTACGGTACCAAATCTTTCCTAATATCAGTCCAGCACCTAATCCCTGTGTTTTTATTTCCTTTTGCTCCTCTCCCCATTCCTACAGCCATGTTTTTAGTCCTGTCTTCTCAAGATCTATATGAGAAGAGTTACAATTAACCAAACATTTTGATAACCCAAGAGCAGCAGGAGCAATAGTTCTGGTCTGTGCTTTAATTCTTGGGTCAGACCCTTTCTGTCAGTGTTACTTACATAATGCATTGCCTGGAGCAAATATAGTAAGTAATAAGAAGTTCCTGAGTTTATAATTGAGTTTGTTGAATTTCTTCCAAGTCTTCTCTGCTCTGTTTCCTGCAGGGAAGAAGCAAAATATACCAAGAGCATAAGACCAAAAAAAAACCAACAAAAAAACCCAAACCACCAGAAAACCTAGAAAGAAATGGTTAAATTGACCTACATACTAGCAATTTTGCTGACCAGATTATTTAAAAGGCTAAAGGGCTGCAGATGTCAAATCCATATATGTATCAGTAAAATGATCATGATAATCACAGCTTATAAAATAGAGCTGAAATGCTTCATTAGGTACTGACAGTTTCTAAACCATGTTGTCACTTTCTGAAAATGTGTCACACTGGCATTTATTATTTTTTTTCTGGATATGGAGAGAAAGAAATAGAGAATTACACTGTGAAGCAGGGATGAGCTGAAAGCAAATCAAAAAGGTCTCTTAAAGAGATCACCATTCTCTTTCAGCAAAGCAGGACAATGTATTAAATAAAACTGGTCTTAACCTATTGGGCACTTGAATCCCTTGGGTTTCCTGTAGTTATTCTATTGAAAAGGAGGCTTAAGAAGTACAGATTTCAACAGCTTTTCAATTGCCTATAGCTCCATGTAAGGAAAAGTAAAATTTAAAGGTAAAGTGAATTCACTGTTGCATTCGTATTACAGTAGCTTGCACTTGGAACTGTTCTTTTTAAAAAACCGTTAGTTTGGTGTGTTTGAGTATTTTTTAAAATTTGTGTTCTGGAGAATTTGTTTTACGGTTTCACCAGTATGGTTAATTTTAAGGATAGAGAATGATCTGTATTTCTTTCATGTACAGATCCAGTCTATCATTTTACAGGGGTAATCTTGTAAAGAGAGGAATATTTCACTCAGAAATATGACATATGTTTGCGGGCAAAATATGCCCTTGTGTAGTCAAAAGAAATGATATGCACCTAAGCCACCCTTTCAAATTGTAATTCAGACGATATGTTGATAATGACTGTGTCTGCTTCTCTATATCTTTAACAATGGTGCCTTTCATGGAGGCTCTTTAAATAAAATAAGAACCCCAGTTTGAGTCTATAGATATGCAGCACACATGAAAAGCCACCAAACTGATCTGTGAAGTCCCTCCTGCAGGGGATTTCCTAGCAAGAACAGCTTTTCAAGTGAGCCAAAAAGTCTGGTGGAAGTGGCCTAAGTAACCAATTTCCATGTATTACATGTAATCACCAAAATAATTTGCGTTTTTAAATGGAGGAATCATGAGGCTGCACTGGGTTACACCCGTTTCATTTGTTTCATAAGGATACATAAGAATTCCTTTTCCTTTTTTCTTCTTCATGAACTTCGTGGTCGTGGCAGCATTACTCTGTCCTTAGCCCTGAGAAGCAAGAAATGAACTGGCATAAATGTGTTACAGATGTACCATACCGGGGCAATAGTCCTCATCCAGATAAAGATGTTGGCAAGGAGGCTTCAGCTGTGCTTGCACCAGAAAGAACTACATTGGGCCTAACCCTAGCAGTAGGGGTGATAATAATTACCTGTGAGGTGGTCAGGGGTCATGTAAGAGCCAGGTGAGATCATCTTATATTTTAAGCTTTTAAATAAAAAAGAAGAGAACATTTACTTATTAAGATCATTTCCTAATCATTCTTATAAGATTTTAATGAGTGACAAACTGACTCTGGATACAAATTTATGATTTCCCAAAATAACAATTTGATTGGTTTGAGTGATGTCTTGCATCAAGTAATCACAGATAATTTTGCTTCTGAAGCGATTTGACTTTGCTAGTCTATCACATCTTCCATGTGCACAGCTGTATTTCCACGGCTGTGTCTCTGTTCTTTGTCTGGTGCAACCTCCAGCACCCAGGGAGAGTTTCTTCTCCAACCTTTCGCCCCGTGCTATGCATGGACCAGCTCACAGGCACATGTCTGCTCGTCTAGCTGTTTTCTTCTCTTTATCTGAACCTTCCTCACGTTACTACTGTCAACTTCCAGTGTCATTGAAACCTTGGTTTCTTAGCAGGGTGGGAAAGTAGAAATAATTAAAATGAGAATAGCTACCAGCAGCAGCCTGCGCCGTGGCATTTTTTCCCCTCCACCACATCACATCAAAGCTTGGAGAGGAGGAAATTGCCCATAGCCACTTTCCTGATAGCATGGGCAACAGCGAAGAGGGGAAGGACAGATGTGCTGCTCCTGGCTGAGGGAGGCTGATCTGAAAAAGGGATTTCTTTCCTTTTCTTACACTTCCTCATGCAACCACAGCTTGCCCCAAAAAATAGCATTTACATACATCTTACATTGTACCTGGAAGTACTGAAGTTACAGTTTTCCACTTTGATGCCAAAGTCAGGCCTGCAAACTGCTATTACACACCTAAATAAATATGGTTTTCCTTGAAAGGAACTGCCTTAGGAGGGAAAGGTCTTTAGCATTTCGGATAAAGTACTCATATCAAATTCTCCGATGCAAATGACTCCCCCCACCCGCCCTGTACAATCACCCTGAGTTTGACTGTATGTATGCATGTGTGGATGAAGGCTGTAGCGAGCGGGGAGGCGAAGATGAAAGAGTGACAGCAGTATTGTTGGCTGGAGGAATGAACCTATTACAAAGGAACAGTTAAGTCATAAACCACTCCGCAACAATGGCAGAGGACTCGCTTAGAAATGTGGATGCTCTTGGCTGACTTCACAGCACAAAACCAAGCAACTGCTCACCAGATGTGTTCAGCTGTATGCGTGCTACCCCAGCTCTGTACACAGCCCGTCGCATACCGCAACTGCATTGCTTGGGGTGGGCTGTGAGAAGCAGAAAGGAAGGCCAGAGCACAGTTGACATTTTTCCTTTTTACTGTTTGTTTTATATCCTCCCACTCCTCATTTTCCTCCTCCTACACCCTGGTGCTGCATACTGATGAGAAAATACTTGGTTGAGACCCAAGAAGTTATTTTTGGTTATTAAGGTTGGTGCTGGCTGCCCAACCTACACTTTCTAACTTGCCGGAGTTGCATGGGCCTGTTGCTTTTGCATTGTCAGCACTTAAGGGTACATTGAAAAAAGATTCTGAAAAAAAGTATGCGTGTACACACACACAGAAACACATATGTGCGTGTATCTAGGTACAGATGAATGCACATACAGAGCCTTCCACCCCATATTTTGAATTAAGTAAAAGAAACTGTCTTTTGTCTGGTTTCAGAGATATCACGCCCTTTCTGCCTCCCATGAGCAACATTTGTAAGAAGAAAGAAAAGTAAAAAAGGAAGGTTTTGGATGATGAAATAAGAGAGTGTGCTCTTAGAAGAGTATGCAATTGAAAGGATATGGACAAGTGGCATCACAAGAGGGTATGTGTGTTTCTGTGCACTTGGAAAGTCAGGTCTTCTTAAGCTAATACAGAAAAACTTCAGGGAAAGACCCTGGGGTGAAGTGATCCAAACAGTGAGCTTCCTCCTCACTGTTTGTGGGGGACAGGAAACCACAGAAAATTCTAGTGTCTAAAAAGGGCACTCAACACCCCTGCTAGACTGCTCATACAATCAAAAAAAAAATACATTTCCCAAACCCAGACCTGCTCAGCATCTTTGTCTTTCCCAGGTGAGGTCTGACCGAGACATTTTCACTAACACTATCACAAAAAGACTCATTCTCCAAGTGAGATTCAAGCTGAAGCCTATCTTGGACTAATGCTTGATACTGCGTTTCCCTGGTGGGGGTGAGAAGAGTGAGAAGCTGGTACAATATGGTGACATACCATATGGCCATGGTGCCTTGGTCTTTTTTCTCTCTGGATTTGTGCCACAGATGTTGGGTAGTTATGACCAATGGGACAAGAAACGCAGCAGAGAGAGCTACATGACAGTTTGTAGCATTGTGCAGTTATCCTGTTCACCAGTCTTCTAGACCTTGTGGTGATTTTCAGGTGATATTCTTGAATGACTTTGGGCCAAAAGCTACCAGATTGTCAGGTCCTTTCACCTTCAGAGGTGATCACTGCTACAACCCTGGGCTTGGACGCAGAGCATGACAGCCTGCTGCAGTCATGCTAGGAAGCTAAAGAAGCTGACTGGTGGTGAGCTCGAGCAAAAATATGTGCTAACCTGTTGCTGTAACTCATGCTGTGATTTGTTTTAGGTAACCTGTTTCAGGAAAAACCTTGTTCAGTGTTAACCGCTATTGCCAGCTGCTTTCTACAGTCAAGGAACAACTGTGCGTGCCTTCTGAAACTGCAGTCTACATCATGAGCCTGGATGCTGGCAGGAGCATTGCCTTTTAGATATCTTGCTTTAGGAAGTCCTGGGGTGGCCGACATGCTAGTGCTGGTGTTCGCCATGCCCCCCGGACAAGGAACGCGCTGGGGATGCCCAAGTTGGCAGCTGAGCATTAAGGCTGTCCTGGTTTAGGCGTCTTGCTGGTCTTTCTTCACAATTTTCTGTGATACATACCCAAGGATCCTCTGCACCAGGGTGTGTCAGTCACTTCACATCACAGTGCATGAAGCAGAAGGAAGCTCCATCCGCCCAGGAGCTGTAATGCCTGACAGCTGTGATAGCAGCTGAGGCTCTGTCCTCCCGGCTGCAGTAAAAGGGACTTAGAAAGAGGTCAGCAAATCTGTACGGAGATGTCGTTGTGATGCTCATCCCTTCGTGTAGCAACTGACGTGGTTTTTTTTCTTTCTCTTCTCAACATTCTAAAGCCAGAATTTGGGCACACCTTGGTGTACAGCAGGAAGGTCGCAGCTACCCATTTTTGCCCTGATGGTCAGTGTACCCAAAGGGTCTCAGAAAGGGGAGCAATTAACCTGTGGGAAACTACCGTGAGCAGACAGAAAGGCTGGCACTGACACATGTGCAGATGCTGGGGCCAGTGCAGTGAGTAAGACAAGTGCACAGGCCAGATGCTTGGAGGTCTCTAAAGTCCCAGGCTGTAGGGTGGGTGGCTCTGCCTCCAAAGCAAATCAGTATTTCCCCCTTTCTTTCCCAACCTGCAATAGTCTCTGCCTGCCCGGAGCAATCTTGACAAAACTTACACGCCTGTAAACACCAGCAAACCAAGTACACTAAATCTATGCATGGTTATTTTTGGTAAGCTAAAGGAAAAATAGCAGCCTGCATTGGGAAAGCCTGGGAGTCTGCCAAGGCCATGATGTAAAGCTTTCCAAGTGAATGCTATGGCTGAATCAGTAAAAGCATGTCTGAGTCAGGATATGCTGTAAGATCTTGCCTTCTGAAATTCAATCCCTCCTCTCTCACAGAGAGGTAATATTTCATGCTGTTAACCCTTTCTTCTCTGCAGAGGAGTGAGCATTAAAGCTGCGTAATTCAAAAGCTTCATTTAATTTAGGAGGAAATGCTTTGTTTAGTATTCAGCATTTGGCTGCTAACAACGAAGTCTGAATCTACTAAGAAGCCAGAAATTCTCAATGGAGAAATAATAAAAACCACTGGTATTTTCCTAGAGTCTTTTTATTTTAAATCACATCAGTGTATTCTTGCACAACAGTCATACTCAAATAGCTGCTAGCTCAGAAAAGGCAGCAACTTTGAAAAATATATTTCCATATTTCTTCTCTAAGTTTTCCTTTGTATCCATCCCCTTTCGAGTAGGCTTAGGGTTGATGTTCTTCTTCTGCAAGATATAGATAGGATTGTTTACAGGGCTGTCCCCTAAAAGGAAAAGGATTCAGCAGCAATATTCTTTTCCATGTTATTGGAATGGGAATGATTTCCTTTGGGCCTCTCCCCAGGACCCTTGCAATAAAGGCAATTCCAGGAACTTTTCTGACTTTTGACAGGAAAGGTTTCAGGGAACAGAAAACAATATCCAAAATACAAAATCTCTTCCCTTAGTGAAAGTGGTTTGCAGACCCACTCCTAGGACCTCTCTAAGACAAGGTTTATTAATGAAGGGATGGCTAGTAATAACAAACTATCTGAGTTGCAGAGTAAGTCTGTTCGGGGAATACCAGACTCTCTTTGTGGACACTGCAATACTGTTTATCTGAGCAATAATACTAACTCTCTGCTTCAAACTCAGAACTATTTGGTTTTGCACTGAAAAAGATTGCAAAGCTCTCCGTTGCCCATATTGCCCCCTTTTCCTTTTCAGTATCAGCTGCTGCTCCCAACACCCCATCTGCATCTTTTACAGTCTCTGTGTTCCTTCATTTCCTGCAGCTCTCACTGCTGCTCCCAGGTTTTCTTTCTTTGCTGTTATCTTGGGTGTCTTTTTCTTCACATCTCCCTAATTTATGCTGTGCTCCTACTTTCACTTCGGTACAATGCAGGATCTGGCAGGAAACAGCGGAAAAAATGAGCACAGGTTTGTGTACATTTGGGACTGAACTGAGAGTTTCATCAGACTGTCATTGGTCTTGTGCCTGGACCTTCAGACACCTCACTGCAAAGCTCAGCATGCTATGGAGGATACAGAGAGTGCTTACAGGTGATGTTTTGAGGAAGGAGGGTAGAAAAACTGCACAAGAATATCATCTTCCCTGCAAATGATGAGAGATTCTGGGCTAAAGCTAAAAACCCCACAGCTTGTAAATTTTATATAACTAAACAGCATGTCTGACCGCAAGAAGCATGCCTAACTTACCAGGAAATGACAGTAAAAAGAATCTTTGAAACGGTGATCTAGATGTTGATCCTGGTCCTAGGTGTTACTCACCTAGGGGCTAACTCACAGTGTATCCAAAAAACATGAAATGCAAGTATTACTAGTTTCAGAAAATAAGGAAGCTGATCAAAGGCTTTGCATTCCTGTAACAGCAAACTCACATCTAAGCTGTCCACAGCTGCTTTTCAGAGATGCTGTTGGAGTGCACTTCTCTCCAAACCTTTACATAGCTCTGTGGCTCATGCACTGTAGCCTTTAACACCATTGAGTGTCCCATATGTCCAAATAGAGACACGGACATGGGGAGGTATGAAAAAAGATTTCATATCTTTACTTGTGGAATGGTATTTCTAGCTCAAGCTGACCAAAGATTGCAGGCTCCATTGATGCAAGCAATCTACCACCACCTCAAATTAATACTGTCACCACGAAACTGCTGCAATTATTTGTTCAGCTATATATGTGAGATTTGCTAGGCAAATAGAAAGTCCTTTGAAATTCAGGGTCCTTTCAGGTGTTTCAGGCTGGCTAACTGGGAGGCCTCAGTGCTTTGGGCGCTGGTTCTAATTTGGAACAAAACTAGATAATAATATTAATTTAAAATAATACAAAACACGCAGGTTTTTTTTCAGGTGCATGGATATGTGGCACTTCCAAAACTGCTGTGAGAAGTGTCTGTGCTCCTGGCATCCCTGCACACCTGCCTGCTGGGAAGGTGGGCTGGCAGGGATGCAGTGCCTGCTCACCCTCTGTCACCTCCTGCCATTTGCCCTGCACTGTTGTTAGCTGTCTTGGGGTGCTGAGGCCAGGGAAACAGCATGGGCAATGGTTTGTATAAAAGATGCAAAGTGAAATAAAGTTGTATTGTACTGAGTTACTGCCTCCCATGACAGCTGTTTATCCCCTTCAGCGGTCTTTCTGCTGCTTCTCTAGCAGAGGCCATTTAAATCTTCGGGGCTTTTTAACCTTCTTTTACTCCTCTCAGCCACAGGAGAGCTCTCCCGTGGCTGCTTACCCTCCTGACTTTTTTGCATTCGAGGCTACATTTTTGGCCCAAGCTGTTCTTTGTGTGTTGCTCTTCCATGAATCTGCCTTATGGCTTTTCGCTGGGGAACTGGCACTGACACATATTTCCTTCCAGCAGCATCCTGTTCAATTAGTGCTCTATGACAGGTTGTGGTCCCTACTCAGCAGCCGCTGGGGAGTTGAAACATAAGCCTGTTTTTTGCTTGGTAGCCCTACAGAGGCTTCTCCATCAAGATCTGAATCTCTGGTGAACAACTGAATCTCATTCCCCGCTCATTTGCATTTTATGCCTAGCATCTTACTTTGCATTCATCTATATTTATGATACATCACAGTATACAGGCAACTCCTTTCAGAGCAATTTTCTTGATGTCATTAGCCTCTCTGGTAACTTGCTAAACGAACAGCAAAAGGGTTTAGGAGGATTCAAATAACAATTAGATAATTATGCCTACAAGAACAACATGACATCTTGTAGCTAGACAAGGGAATGGAAAAATGGTGCCAGCGATATTAGCAGAAGCTGAAGTGGTTCTCTAAACGAGCTGAAGTCCCATAAGGTCCTGCATGCCCCTTATCTGCCCACAGGGTCCCAGCTCTCAGGATTTGTTATTCCTGGTTCTCAACCTTTCCTGTTTTTCCAACAGTTCAAGGCCCTCCAGGACACTTCTGCTACCACTGTGCCCTGCAACCACCATTCTTTGTCTGCTAAACCCTCTGGCACACGCTCGTTTGCCGTTTTGAGAGATGTCAATGACTCAAATGGATTGGAAGAGGCCACAGGTCCTTACCAAAGCTCAAACTGAGCTACCTCAAACATGTTGCCTTGTGCTTCTTATGGGATTTACATGATACTCATTACTAGCTTGCTTAAGGCAAATTAAATGGGAAGCAATACAATATATCAGAGCTACGCATGCATTTTGAGACTGAGTTGAAAAGTCTTTACAAGGAGAGCAGAGCTGGCTGAAATTAAATAGTTGCAATCTGCAGCAGAATTATACCTGCAAACCTGCTTGTTTGTGAGAAACTTCCAATCAAAGTCAGAGTCACAGAATCGTTTGGGTTGGAAAAGACCTTCAAGATCATTGAGTCCCACAATTAACCCAGCACTGACAAGCCCATCACCGAACCATGTCCCTCAGCACTGCATCTATGTGTCTTTTAAATCCTTCCAGGAATGCCCTGGCAGCCAATGTTTGACCACCCCTGCAGGGCAGACGTTTTCCCCAGTACCCGCGCTAACCCCCCCGTGCAGCTCGGGGCCGTTTCCTCTGGCCGTCCCTTGTTCTCGGGGAGCAGAGCCCGACCCCCGCTGCCCGCAGCCCCTGCCAGGCAGCTGTAGGGAGCGACCAGGTCCCCCCTGAGCCCCCTCCTGCCCAGGCTGCCCCCCCCAGCCCCCCAGCCGCCCCCCCAGGCCCGGTGCCCCAGCCCCTGCCCCAGCCCCCTGCCCGTCCCTGGACACGCTCCAGCCCCTCCGCGTCCCTCCTGCAGCGAGGGGCCCAGCCCTGAGCCCAGGGCCCGAGGGGCGGCCGCACCAGTGCCCCGCGCAGGGGGACGGGCACTGCCTGGCCCTGCTGGCCACGCTGCTGCTGACACCGGCCAGGGCGCTGCTGGCCGCCTCGGCCCCCTGGGCACGCCGGGGGCTCACGCCCAGCCCCCCCAGGCTGCTGCCCAGCCCCCCCAGGCCCTTTTCCCCCGGCCCAGGCCTGCAGCGCTGCCTGGGGCTGGTGTGACCCGCGGGCGGGGCCCGGCACTCGGCCTCCTCGGGCCTCGTATGAAGTTTATACCGCAAAAGTGGTATAAAACATTAGAAGACAAGGCGTTACAGGAATGGAGATGACTGCTAGTGCTATCCACTGTGAAAATGAAAGGAAAGCAGGAGCAGTTTGTCCATTCTTAAAAGCCTGTGTTATAAACATGCAAAATGGCTAGAGAAAAGTTGCCCTCAAATCCAGCTGTGAAACCTGGTGCAGTTCCCTGCCGTACAGAAAGCTAGTGCTTCAGGGCATCCTGACCTGATGGGTGTGAAGAGGGACCTGTGCACTGAGATGCAGTAGCATCTTGGGGTGGAGGACTTGGAGATGGATTTCCCCAGAGGGAACATGCCTCAGCAGAGCACATGTAAGTTCGTGTCCATCCTTGCTATTTGGACACTGGAGCTGCAACTGGCTTTCTTGAGAAGAAAGCAAAGCAGGTTGTGCTTCAAGCAGGAGGTTACTGCAAACTGTAATGGAATTTTAGTAAAATGCAGCTAAAAGATATGTGCTAGAACTCACTTTACCAAGGTTGTGTAGAAATCGATTTTTCATGTCATGGATGTCCAATGCCAAATTCTGCACATTCGTCTTATTTTGCTTAGAAAATCCATGAAAAGATATAAACTTGAGATCATAACATAGGAAGATAAGACCTGGAAGATATGTTTAAATGGATGAACCTGTTTCTAAGCTTATGTGAATCCCCCAAGGAGACCTCTTAATCACCAGTCCATTCTCTGAATGCGATAGCATTTGCATGAAGTAATGAGGGTGAGGACAGCCAGTGCATAATGCCTAAGGACAACCCATGCGTAATACATGTGCATACAATTGTGCAGTTAACAGCACCAGCATCACCAGAAAAAACCTCCCTAGTTCAGCTTCGTGCACAGGGACATACGAATGAGGAACCAAGCACATAGTAAAGCATTCACCTTTGGGACTGTCCGCTACGGGAGATCAGGGATCTGGTTTTTGTAAAGGCACTTAGTCAGCCAAGGTAGGAATGTTTTCACAGGGAGAATTTCAAAAGCACTTGACAAAGAGCTCTTGAGAACCACCTGAGATGTTTGACTTTATATAAATATACGTAAATATTTCAGGATATGGTCTATATGGTTAAAGAAGTGGGCTCCTATTACTACAGTTTGCCTGAGGGTGGGCGAGAATAACCAATGGGAGATCGTCTGTTAAAGGTGGTTGCCTGTTGCTTGTCAGCTGTGATATAACACCACGCAACAGAAAAAAGCTGCCCAGTCAAATTCCCCCTAGTCCAAGGGTAATATGGAAGAAAACCTCTGAACTGTTAGTATGTGCCCAGGAAGAAAAAGGACACAAAAATCATACTGATGCCTCCCCTCCCCTGTTGCTTCCAAGGGAAATGTAGGTAGGGACCAGGATTGTCCAGCAGATGGAATGAAACAAACAAACAAACAAAAAAAAAACCACACCCAAACACCCCAAAGCATCTCTGCTTATAATATGGAGGAACATACCCTTACAGAGAGCTAGAAGTATACTAGAAAAATTAGTATAATCTATCCAGGCTTTTCCTTCTGACTGTTTAGCACCTCATACTGCACTGATTAATGAAATGATAGAATAAACCTGTGTTGGTTTTTTTTTGGTTGTTTTTTTTTTTGTTTTTTTTTAAGAATTTATAAAGATATTTAACCAAGTGTTCCTGCAGTTTAATCTGACTGCTGCAGAACTCATCTGGCTATAGAACTGTGTTTAGCAACAGTTGAGGACAAGTTTGTTACACAACAATGAGAATTAGAAGGTTATGTCCTTAAGACAAGCAGAGAAACAGTTGGTTTTTGAGGTTACAGAGTTGTTATATACTTCTTGTAGTTATTATGACACTTGTACGACCATCCTGGAGGATTCTCCAAAACTGAACAAAGTAACATTGATGGAGAAATGTTTTTCTTAATTTTTGGCCAGAAAGAGAATCAAAAGGTGAATAAAGGTGATTATGGCAGTATTGAGAATAAAATGCAGAGCTCCTTTGTCTGTTTCATGTCCTTTAAACTTTAAACTTTAATTTATTTAATGATCTTGTGTTTAAATGTGCAAGATCCTGCCAATGTATGTATAGCTGCTTTCCTCAGTTTGAAATCACACTCAATTACACCATGGTTTCTTGGAAGAATGTTCATATCTTCCACTATAATTTTGTGAAAAACAGAGTGTATTACTGTAGTGCTGCTGAAGTTACAGATCAAGCAATATGCAAGGTGCTCCAAAATTATGAAATTGCTGTAAACATAGTGAGATGAAGAAGAAAAAATGTCTGGAACTAAGTTTATAAAATGAGTGGTATTGAACTTTCCATGTCCATTCAGGACATATTCTTTTTTTTTTTTTTGTTGTTGTTTTTTTTTTTTTTGTTGGTTTTGTTTTGTTTGTTTATTTGCTAGAAAGATATTTATGCTTAAAAAGTTTAAGCTTAAATTCTTTAATATTTTCATAACTCCAGAAGCTACAGCCTTTAAGGCTACACCACCACACCAACGCACCAAACAGTGCACTATGAACAATAATGTTGTAAGCTGCCAGTGATGATGTTGTAAAGCTGCTGCTGATACCCAAACCTTAACAAAAAATAATAGCGTAGTTTAGATTTCTTGTAAAAAACTGTCTTCCATCTGAGCAGCATTAGTTAAAGGTTAGACAGCTATAAGTGTGATAAATATGTCTTGTTATAGGCAGTTGCATCAAGGAAATCTCACATAGGACTGAACATCTGCAAGTGGTGTAGCAAATAGCATGCATCTGACAGACGAACTAATTTACCACAGTTAGTCCGGGAAGATTTTACATCCAGCTAGCTGAAGTTTCTGTATAAAATGTAATTTACTGCTGAAATGCCCTAAGAGGAAACTTCACAATTCAGTTGTGCCTATTGAGCACTTGCCAAATAGCTCAGGTCCTCAAATAATCGGGCCAAATTTCCAGCTGATGTAAATCCGTGCATCTCCACTGGTGTCAGTGGAATGATTTCGATTTACACCAGCAGAGAATATAAGCATCTGTGTTTATTCATGCAAAATAAATGATTTCATGGAATAATTACAAAACAATTAAACCTTCCATTTACTGGCATCATGTTACTGCATGCCATTCTGTATACCTGCAAATACAGGCAGTAACATCTAGAAAGTACTCAAGCTGAATATTGGGCTGAATTCATAATAGATAACTAAAGCAGCAGTGACACCGTTCCCTGTTGAAATGAAATTTAATGAGGATGATGGAGAGAAATAATTCTGCAATCTACCTTTCTCTTCTCTTAATTTAACCAGAAGCTGAATGTTTTGTGCAAAGTTACAGCTACTTAGTCAACTGATTATTTGTCTTTCCACCTTTTTTCCTTCATGGAGAACATGCCATGAGTTAATTCTTACAGATAGCCCACCACAGAATTGCTTTTAGACAAAGCAGACAGATGGACTGCCTCTTCCCTGAAGCCTTGTTAAACTAATAATCTATAACATTCATCTTTAACTTTTAATTGCATTTCATCAGCTAGTGTTTCCTAGTTTACACTTCAATTGTAAAGTACAGTATTACACTATATATGTGTACAGAAGTCCTCCATTGAAAATCTCGGTGGGTTTTGGCTTTTCATCTGTGTGGCTGTGATTCAGCATGGCAGGGGTTAGCTCTTAGATGCCACTGTACTCCAGGGAATCAGTAGTGATGATTAAGTTGAGAATCCCAGCCCTGATAATTAGCTTAGAGATTCTGTATCTGGATATGTGCTATGAAAAGAAAAAAAAAAAAAAAAAAAAAAAAAAAAAAGGAAGGAGGAAAAGAAGTGATTTTTAGAGCAGTTAGCCCTAAGGGGTTGGCTAACCAGCTGTCTCAGATTTTATACCTGCCAGCAGCTGGTTGGTCAAAATAGTTATTTGCTATATGGGGTGGGCATGTTTACTGTCTCCTCCTTGATTTACTGGTTTAATATGTTGGGTTTTGAAAGACAGAAAAAGAAGAAAGGGAGAAAGGGAGATGAGGGGGAGAAAGAAGGGTAGGAAGAAACATAGACAAGAAGAAAGAAGAGAAGAAAGGAAGGCAGGCGGGAAGGAAGGAAGGAAGGAAGGAAGGAAGAAAAAAGAGGGGAAGAAAGAAAGGAAGGAAGGGAGGAAAAAGAGGGGAAGGAAGGAAGCAAGGAGAATTGTCAGCTGTTTGAGTCAGCTTATAATATGATCTCCCCAAAATAATGAATGAAACTGCTGAAAGCACCGCAGTTACCTGGTGTAGGTAAGGAAAGAATCAGTCCTTTTTATGCAATGTTATTCCACTCTGAATCTGAAAATCTGAAGGCTAGTTTCTCGAGGCAGGTAATTTTTCCACCCCTCTTTTCTTCATATAACACCATCTTTGCTGAACGGGGTAAGAGCTCCAACCTGCTGCACTTACAGCAAACTAGATTTACACTGGAGTATTTTACATCTATTTATAGACTAATGGAAAAGACAACAGTAGTATCTTGCCTATTAGCAAAACAAGAACTGTCCTAAAGTTGAACAGGATTTAATGATATGGTCTTTTATTTGGGTAGAGATTACAGGTAACATAATGTATAAGACAACAGATAAGGCTAGTGTGGCAGACACAACTTTAGCTGTGAGAGGCACATTTTTTTTAAAGATTAGTGAAACATTTTATTCACCGACAATTCTTGAGTTTCCATGCCAGCACAGGAAAAACTCAGGGCTATTACCTAATTCTTAAGATTTTTATGTTTAGAAGGTATTATGAAGAGAGGATCTGGGTTAAGAACTCCAATTGCTTTTTTAGAGAGGGGCAACAGAATATTTTTGTCCCTTGTTGTATTCCTCCAACCACAGTGTTTATTATAACATTGAATTCGTTTATGGGTTCATTCCAACTCCCGGAATAAACTTTTTTTATTGAAAGATTTTTTCTAAATTTTATGTTTACAGCTCAGGAGTCAACAGAGATGGGCTAGTCAGCCAGATCAGCCAACAGAGGAAAAAAGTCTGGCTAATACATCAATCTGAACAACTCCTGACTGCCCATAGGTGGGTATGCAACCATCTAAGTTATGCCTGCCAAGAAAAAGTATTGGGGAAAACCCCAGATATCTAACCTTTGGGCCTGCCTATGGAAAAAAAAAAAACCAGCAACCAACCACATTGCAAACCTCCATTGTGAAACAGGGACCTTAAGTGTTCACGCAGCATCTTAAAAGTGTATCTGGACTCTTCAGCAGGTAGTGCATTTTTCAGAATGTTTTTTAAAAGGTACATGTGGCCGAATTCAGTTGTGTGCTTTCCTCCGTCTCTTCTAGACCTCATTCCAAAACAATACAAGCACTGATATAAAAACCAGCATGACAGCTGATTACTACATAAAAAAACTGATAGTGGTGGTTGTAGCATTAGTGTAGGTATTTTTAAGCACAGGACATCTGGCATTATTCTTCAAGAACTAGGTCACTCTAACAGACATACATATTGCAGTGTAAATAGTCAGGAACAGTTGTCGTTTAAAAAAAAAAATATTAAAAAAAGCACCCCAACAACCCTAAAACCAAAAGAGGAAACTCCATACTGCAAATAGATCATGGGCTGCTCAGAAGTAAAAACTGTAACACTGGCTGGAGGCACTTGGGGGGATAAATTTCAGATGTGCCACACACCTGAAACAAACCATGCCTTGTCCCAAACACCATGGTAAGGAATGTAAGCATATATGGGCTTTTTCTGTGTTTTTGTAGTTTTAAAAGCGCAAAAGCACGTTCTTTTATGTTAGCTAAGGAAAATCTGTTATTCAGCAAGAAAAATAAGAAACGTGAATAGTTGAGCAGGACATGAAGAGTGGTGAATTATATGAAATGATGGAGGTTCTTCTCATTATAAAAATATGGAAGATCTAATAAAAAGTCTGTTTAAACCACAAGTGAGTGAAATCAGATCTAGTGTGTTGCAAACTTTGAGAGCCAAAGAATAGTATTACCCTGTGATGCCTGGTTTCCTATGTTTTCTCATTCAACCAGCCTGAGTTGTGCAAGCAGAAAAACAATTGGTTCTGATTATGAAGACAGTGTATATGTGGGACTTCTATTCATTTCGGCGAGAATTAGATGCATACAACTGAGACCATAATCTGGTCCCTGACATTTGAAAGGCCACAGGCCTCTAATTTTTCCCTGCTAAAATCTGTGTACTTTTAAATACTGTGAAATTTATATCCATGGATTTTAATGAGGAAAGGCACCATATAAATTCTGAGCAATCTTTTCAAGACATTTAAATTAATTTCTGGAACAAAAGATGTAAACCAAGAGAGTTTTTCTGGATCTAGCTTTCACAATAATATGGATAATTAATCTTTCATTCCAAAATTTCTCTGGGGAGAATGGTAAATGGTTTTCATTTGTTGCTAAACATCAATCTTAAATGACTCTAAAGACTGTGCCTTGATTTGTCATGCAACATGTTGTATATTCTAAATCTGTTGAATGAGAACATTGCAAGCCATATTTTAAAAGGCATCACGCAACTATCTCCCTTTAAAACAAGGGAATTAATGCATTTTTTTCCCAATTCTGAGTTTTCTTGCTAAGGTTAGATTCTTTATATTAATTATATATCGATGTTGCATTAAGAATCTGACTTAAAATATCTTCTAACCATGTAATCACGTAACCGTCTTTGTCCAGATAAAAAGTTCTGGAATCTAATTTTGGTTTCTTTTTGCCCTTTCATCTCATGATCTTATTCGAGTCTATTCTCATGGGGTACATTTGAGGCTGAAGAAAAGAGAACTAGTCTACCTTTGCTCAATTTGACTAATAGCTGTTAAAAGTAAAAATGAATAGCACTCAACATGCAGAAAGGTGGCTAAGAAAATAGAAATAGTACATGTTTGGAACTACAGGGGTTTTTTATTAATGCATGGGAAGTACAGGTGAAATAGTTGAACACAAGCTTTTTCTCTGGCCTGGGCTGGGTCTGGGTCTTTGGGTTTCAGCAGAAATGTGAAAATGGAGGGAAGAGATCTGGGATGGGTGGTTGTGCTAAGACAAAGAGGTAAATCACTTCTATGTATTGAGGAACTTACCCAAACATACACTGAGCAATAGTGCTAGCAATCTTATTTAAATACAGAGAAAGAACAGTTTGACATTTTTCCCCAAAAGTATACAGTAACTCTTCTATCTCTTTTCAGTTTAAGTCAATTCAAAGTATAGTCCCTTTAATGACATTTGTTACACCTGGGGATACTTCTCAGTATTCTGTTTCAACTTTTTTTTTTTTTTCTTTTTAGTTGATGATTATGGAAGTGATAGTCCTCAGACATCATCCTTGGGAGTACTAGCACGGTCTTCCATAGGGCGTTATCAGTGATCCAGAGACACAAGGTACCTTTACTCTTCTCTATTCTCACCTCAAAGTCCAAGGTTGGATTTCTGAGAGGTGTTAGGCTTGGATAACGACTTCTGTCAATATCAATAAAAAACTAGATCATGGACAATAATGGCAATTAAAGTAGTCCAGAAATTATTACGTCCTATCAACTTGTTCAGTGTTACACTGGACTACACTCGACCCCCTTAGGAGATGCTCAGTGCAGTTGTCCCATCTATGGTAGCATTCCAGTTCAGTGTCCTGATGACCCACTGAGATCAGCCTTTGTTCAGAGCTGCCAGATCCTGGCTGCCAGTGTAGCTGATGAAAGGAAGAGTAAGGATGTTAAGGATGTTCAAATCAGGCATTTTTAATTGAAAAACTGTATACAGTCCAGTTCAGTTTATTGAGTAGTATTTTGTATGATTCATCTGTGGGTTAGCTGCTAATGTTGGAGTGCTGTACCTGAAAAATCACCAAACACAAATCATGTACCCATAAAATCAAAAGGCACCACATAGGCACTAGTGAGGTAGAGAGATCCTGAGTGTTGGGATAATTTGAGAGAGAAGGATGGGAAAGAGGGATTGGAAAAAAAAAAAAAATTGTCCTCCACAGCACCATCCTGCTTTTCTCTGCAGCTTCAGGGCTTTGTGATGTTTTGAGCTTCACTGCAATCACAAAAAGAAAAATGAAAAATAATTGGAACTCATTCAGAAACAGAGATAGAAAATGGAATAAAATAAAAGGAATGTTTGACAGACCTGGAGGTGCTTCCAACAATGTGGACTGTATGAGGAGGGAACACACAAAAAGAAGGTTGAAAACCAGCAGTGGACTACCCAGCCCTTTGGAAAGCTCATGTCATAACCCAGGGCTAGATGACCTAAAACTTCCTGAGAAACAATCATTTTTTGTGCCAGACTCTCCTGCAAGGCGCATTCTTCTAGATTACACATTCTGATACATTGGAAAGGTCATTGTTTAGCTCTGGAAGCTGTTAGAAACCTGAGTAAGGAAATATATTTCTCCACGTCAGCAAAGGCTGACAGATCAATAGCTGATACTGTCTCTGCTGGAAGGAACCATGGAGCAGCATCACAGCATCACGAGTGATTCCCTCAGAGTTGCAGACAATGGAGTGATCACGGAGGCAAAGAACAGACATGGTAAACAGAACAGAGCCCAACAGAATAATTCCTGCACATGACTGAAGCTCATCCATAAGTGGAAATGGTTCTCTGTGTTACTACAATACCTCCCTTATTTTTCTTGATGTGTTTGCACGCTGGCTGGCCCCTTTTTCCACCCCCTCAAGTCTCAGTAACATGGGAGAGATGCTTTCTGACAGAAAAAAAGATAATCTTACACTTGACTTCCAATATCAAGGCATTTTAACTGGCACACTTTATATTGAATAATTCATGGGTATTCAAGCTTTACTTCACTTCACAAAGAAAGTGCTTTCTCTTAGCAGCGACAGTAGATATGAGCAGCTAATTCATTATTTAAAGAGATTAAGTATTAGCAACTGGTATGGGCTCTTCAGAGCTCTTTTTATTCCCTTTGCTCATGTTATCCCCTGCCACTTCCCTGCCTAGTACAGATTTTAGATTGATTTTACCATATTAAAATCTTTTTTCAACAGATCTCTACCCTAAACTCTCACCATTTCCAGCACTGCATTGTCCCACTTCACAAAATGTAAAATAACAGGTAAAAACTACAATGTGCTGGTGAAATAAATGCTTTAAATCCTGTGAGCCCATGGGAACGCACACAAATGCAACATTTTTACTGTTGTTACTTAAAAAACAGCGAATAAAAGTTGGAAAAGGAGAATCTGTATTTATGAAGTCTCCGGATTCTCACACTGTGCGCCAGGGGGAGGGGGATGCTGGGCTGCAATGATGTGGATTGCTCATTGTTAAACTTTGAGGAGCTGCTGTTGCATTAGATCCACTTCTTGTACCTGGGGACTTGGATCCTCTGGGATGCAGACCTTTAAATGCTGAAATCAGGTGGGATGTTTTTCATGTTAAAATCTCTACCGTTAGGTATTACTTGCAGACAGGTACATTTCTTCGGACCTCAGAGAATTAAGCTTGTTCCATCTTAACAAAACTCCTATGAAAAAATTTTCATGTAGATTGAAATTAAAGAGACCTTTTTCCTGTGACCTGATCAGACTTCGGAGCAGCCTTTAGTCCCTCCATAGATCAGCATTAGTTCTGCTGCAGATTTCTGCGTTTTGGTGCAGCCATGCATTTTGATGATAAAAAGTGCAAACTCAGTTAGGGTATAGCTGGGGAAGATTTTCCTCCTGATCCTCCCAGCAAACCTGCCCAGTGTATGGTCCATGGTGCCACTGCCACCACTTCACCCTATGGCTTCTTCAGTCCTACAGCTATGCTGGGCTCTCTGTGCATGGCCAACTGTGCATGGACAGCTCCTCCACGCTGGTGCCCCTGCCTACCGGGAGCAAAGGCATGCACTGTCAGGCAGCATGTGTGTAAATGGCACTGAAGACTGCCATGCCACAAAACTCCTCTGTGGCTATGCAATGGGTGCAGCCTACAGCAAAGAACATTTTTTGGGTCCTTCTGCTGCCAGTGTTTTAAAGGTAATACACCAGCCTTAGCAGTGACATAGGATTACTCTTTCAGAGGAAGAGTACACACATATATGTATATATATACACCTGAAAGTCTCAGACCAGCAAAGCATTTAAGCACATTATCAGGGTAATGCAAACAGCCCCAGTAAAATGCTTAACTGTTCAGAGCTAAAGCTGAAGAGTTTTTGCAGGCTTACCTGCTTTTCTGCAAACATCATATGCAGCAAAGGGTGTCTCCTGTGCCACACAGAGGTGAACTAAGCTGATCTAGATTTTGGCAGTGCATGGGCAGGGTTTCTGCCTCTACTGTTAGGGTCAAAACAATGCTAATATAATTCAAAAATATTAGAAGATAGGAACCATCAAAATGGTAACCATCCCATTTTTTGTAATTTAGTAATTTTGCTGTGAATACCACAAATGAAGACCACACCACAGATAAGGGGAAAAACAAAGTGAAGCAACCTCCTCCTTACATCAGGAGAGGACAGAACAGAGAAGCAGAGGAAGCAGAAGATCAGCTTTAAAAAAATCTGCCTTGAGCGAGACATTTTGCTTCATTGGCAGTTCTTTCCACTAGAGACGAAGCAGGCTATCTCGTGAGGGGGGCTGCCCTGAAGAGCCCATGTCTGTTCTCCCTGGCTTCAACGCACCGGCAGCATGGCAAGGCCGCCTCCACCCTTGCACCACCTTGCACCTCCTCCCTCCCCTCTAGCAGAAGCAATGTCCTGTTCGTGGCTGGATGCTGCTCCCCAGGCAGTGTAACACATCCCATGGTCCTGCTCCTCTTCAGCAGCAAGCTGGTGCTCACAGAAACTGCTGGGCTCACGGGGTGGCATTTCAGGCACGGATACCTGGGGAGAGACAGTCTGCTTGCTTCTGTGCAAGCGAGGGACAGATGATGAGCTCCTGGCACATGGCCAAGCGTTTGAACCCAGGTTAGGTTTAGATATCCCTCTCCTGCATGATGCTGATCGTGTCGGGGACTTGTTCTGATGCCTTCATTTTTTATTGCTAGAAGAGTCACAGGAAACGGAATTATATCCATCTCAGATAGACATGCTGTTACAGCATGCAGTTTCTTTATATGTGAGTAGCTGTCTCGTTTGTGCTAAAATAATAAACCTGACGAGAAGGACGAAGCACTTGAAGTCAGCTGCTGCTTCTCAGACCTTTCTTCTTTCCTGCCTGTTTTGCTGGCTTCACACTTAAGTAATTTTTTTTTTCATCTTGTGCAAAAATATGAGTTAAAGAATCTGGTTTATTCAAGCTTGCACTGAAATTTTAGCCAAATAACTTGCAAATCACAGGCTTTACAAGGAAAAAGAGCAATACCTGAGGTCACAACTAAAACTTAATTCAGACCACTTGTTTTAAGCTCCATTTAAAAAGCTCATAATTTTTTTATTAAAGGAAAAGATATGTTTTCATTCCACTGTTTGGACTGAACTTAAGGAGATTTGATAGGATTCTCACAACTTAAGCCAAGCTTAATCACTGTTTTCAACTCAAGCTGGTGGCTGGCTGAATCAAAGCATTGTTAGTGGAGAAAGTGCAGAGAGCACAGGGCTCCTTTACCACATGCAAAGCCACAGCTCTGGCAAGCAAAAACATTTTCCAGAATAACCTCAGGTACAGGGTTGGAACTTTATCTCGGAAATATTTTTGTTACTATCGATATTACTTGTAGTAGGGACAAATGAGGGGAAAAAGAAAATGGCTGCCTTCCTCAACCCTGGTATCTGCCTGCTCTAAAGGGTGTAAATAGTCCGTGGGCAATACAGAGAAAACATTTAATGCAGAGAAGTAAAACACTAGGGTTTTCAATCTGTATCTGTGTGGAGCTACTGGCTTCTTCTGCCATTGATGGTTCTGTTGAAGCCAGTGGGACTCCTTGCACAGAAAGGTACTACGTCTGATTCTGGCTCTAGGTAATTGTACTGAGAACTTTTTGGATAAATGTGAATGTCTACCAACCAGGTTTTGTGTCTATTTTTGCAAAAATCTTGAAATTCACAAATAAAGGCTCTTTTGTTGATGCTGCCCCCATGCCATACAGGAAGCCAATCAAAGGCTCATTTGAATGCAGGGTAACCTTTTCCAGTGTTTCCAGTGTTTTTCAGGGGGGGGTTGGCTGAGTATCATACTTTTCTGAGGGAAACTGGTGTTGAATTGGCCTCCCAAGTTACTAACATGTCCCCTTGCTAGGGGCCAGCCCCGAATGAGGGCGGATGGTAATTACCTTGCACAGGGCATGCCCTTTTCAACCCTTAAGCATAAACTAAGTGCTGTGAGACTTCTCTTGCAGCTGTAATCTCTAAAATCAACACAAAATATGGTGAGGATCAGGTCAGCAGTAATTTTGATATTTAGGTAAAGAAAAAAACCAGGTTCCAATAAAAAGTATATATACCCTTGCATCCTTTTCTTTTATCAATCCTTTGCATCAGAGCAGATTTTGACCTCATATCAGGTACTAAAAGATATGCAGTACTAAAAATAGATGACATTCTTTTCCCTTCTAAACTGGGGGCCTGTTTTCAGAATACATTAGATTGTATATTTTTATTGAAAATGGATTTTATATTTGGAAAAATAATAACTGCATCATAGACCGGACAAAAGAGCTGGCTCAAAAATTCTAAATAGTTCACAACCAGCTCATGTTGTTTTTATTAGACAATACAGGACGTGTAAAAAGGCAAAAGCTTTGTTCAGTGATTTAAACGTATTTTGGCTTAAGATTATTGGCTTCCCTAGCTTGCCTTGTGGGTGGTCTAAAACTATGTCAAAAGATATTACATTTCCCTCAGAATTTATACATTTTTCTCTTTTATAAAAGACAATTATGTCTACCAGGCAAAGGTAACCTAGCCTGATTTTGTACAGAAATAAAACACAGCGTATTAAAATCTGTGTTCACGGAGATAAAACATACATGCCACGGTCCTTAGACTCTCTCTGATCCTGTCTCTGTCACCAGCAATTTATCTTCTTAATTTATCTGTCCAATATCAGAAATTTCTAAATTGCATTAAAGCAAGGTGATTGTCTATATGATGAAATAATGCTGTCCTTTTAAAGTGTCTCTCTGCTCCCTGCTCTGCCCTCTAATTATTTTAAGGAAGAAATAGATTACTTTTTTTTTCATGTATGGAATGACCCATTTCCTTCTGTAGGAAGATTTTTGATTGCAGAGGTGTTGTTTGCCAATAAACCTTCCTTCAGACAGCTGATCTTGTATCTGCGGAGGGCATCAGAAGCTATTCTGAACTCTAAATCTGGTGACTGAAGGGTGTTGCTATCATCTCAAGAAACCAGCACAGTGAAAGGTGAACAAACTGAGAATTTCCTGCAAGTCTTTGCAGTAGGACACCCACCATCTCGCCATCTTCCAGGTAAAATACACTAATCAGGTCCAGCACCCTGAAGAATCATCTCGATGGTGCACCCTGCCTGCCAGGCAAATCAGAATGCTGACCTTGACGCCTCAGAACTCAGTAACTTTTGTAGATTATTTTCCCCATACCGGTAAGAGCATCCCTCATGCTGCAGATCTTCTTACTTCCCTTCCACCAGTACTCAGCAGTGGTCCCACCGGAGGTCAACAGAGCATCCTCCCTCCACCAGCACATGCACCAGCAGGGCTTTGCAGATACTGAGTGGAACTCGTCACCAGAGAGGGGCAATTTCAATATTCTTGCTGATGTCCTGGTTCAGGTTCTCACTGTTGTGGAGGTAGCATGTTTTTATTTTGGTGGTGTGACTAGACTTCAGGGAGTTTTTCTCCTGCGCAGTCATCAGCAGCTTCCTAAAACACACTATTTCATTTAGCATTTGGAACAAAATGTTAGCGAAAAATAAGGTTTGAGACAATAAACAACATACGTGCTTATTTAGTCCCAAGTACAGGCAGGCTATGAGCGTGGTTGTTCCTCGTTTCACAGTTTGAAAATACATTTAGGAAAACAAGGAGAAAATACAACCAGAGAAACCTTTTCCTGCCCTTTATTATACTTTATTTTATGTATGTATGTATATATGTTAAATAAAATATATAAAAGGCAGGATCTCACTGAAGCAAAAGTGATGATTACTTAACCACAAACTGGAGCTTGATTAGGTTAATATTAAAGGTATCCTTAATTGCTAACATACATATATACATACATAAATGATTGCCTGCTAAAATGTCTGAAATGATTAAAGGAAGACTTTTTATTGTAAGGAGGCTCGAGAAAATGTGGCACATTAAGTTAAATACTGCATTAGCAAATAAATGATAAAAAGATAAAAGTTTAAAAACAATAAATCTGTTGTTCTTTACAAAGAGTACATAGGTATCTTTAAAACAAATAGATGATAAGGGTGGTGTTAACTGAAACCTCCTGTAAATAACCATTCTTATTTTATGTAGGTTGCTGTACGGAGTAGGTTGTGGATTTTTTTCACTGTAGTCAAGCATATATATTTGCCTTTATTTGAGCAATGAGATTAAGGAGAATTACCTACAAGGTAACTGTTCACTTCAAGTGAACATTTTAATTGACAGAAGGAAACTATATTTCTTTCCTTCAGTACATGAGATTATATTAAAACAGATTATTGTTTTTCAGCTTATAAATACTTGTAGATGCTGGGGAGTGGAGAGAGAGTAATTTGAAAAATTCATCTTTCAAAGCATTTTTGTGTGTGTTGAATAAAACAATCTATGCATGCTCCTTGTGGCAGGGCCAAAATGAAACTTCTAAGGCTGGATCTTGAAACTTTACTGAGAAGTAAGATCAAGGGTACTACTGTCTGAAAAATTAGGGGATAAACCCACTGAAACCATCAGCAGTAGAGCTCATGAGGACATTTTTTCTATGAAAATGTTTGTAGAAACATTTTTGTATCTTCAAGCTTTGTCTGAGGGATAGAATTTATTTGAAAAGAGGGCTATGTTTTTGTCTGTTTAGCTGAAAAGGCATTTCTGTCTGAAAACAAATGTCTTGTGGAAAAAAAAAATCGATCCCTTTTAGTTTGAGACTTTTCTTTCACTTTTGGCATTAAAGTGCTTTTGCTCTTCAGTTGTTTCTTCAGGGCAGGGGGAAGATTTGGGGGCTGGAGGATGGGAGGTGCAGATGGGGCCACATGCCCCCCAGCTAGGGCACTGTGCACCACAGCTGGTCCAATCTCCCAAACATGTGCACACATCGGGTCCTTTCCCTGCACGAGGTGTGTGATGTGAAGCTGTGCCACCACATCAGAGTCCCCCCCGTGAGTATGGCACAGGCAGGGACCTGGCTCCTTCACTCACACTGACCCTGGGTCTGCTCCTGCCGCCTGCAATTCAATGGGAACTGAACCAGGAAGTCGGAATGATATGGGGAAGAAGGCATTTGTGTGTTTCATTAGATGGACAGCCATCCATGCTGTGCTTCGTTGTGGGAACACTTGGGTAGGAGTTGCAATGCATTTGCTCCGAGGGTGCTGGAGGCAGTCTGCGCTCACAAGCATTGGCGTGGGAGTGGCGGTGTGGATGTGAAGGAGGGAAACAGGCAAAGAGCTGTGGGTGAAGGTGAAATTTTCTTTCCAAAGCCCTTGGCTTTCCTTCTGCTTATCCTTAAAACCATAAATATGTGTTGCTGGCTGATTTCATGCTGTGTCCTTCTTGAGATGGCTGGGCCAGCCCTGTAAGGTGGGCAGCAGGTCATGTAGCAGTTACTCTGAATGTCCTTGGTCCACAGATGAAGGCTGCTTTCCCTGGTAGACCACTGATGGCAGCAGTGAAGATGGTTTTTGAATGTGGACATTCATTCCCTGGAAAGGGTATTGGGAAGAAAATGATTAAAAATGAGTTTATGCATGAACTCTCACAGTAACAAGCCTGAGAGCCTCACAGTTGTCCTGCACAGAATTCATCTACCAGAGGTAAAAGACTCAGTATACTACTGATATTGGTATTTCAGAAAAGCCATGTATTGTTACATATATTATTCAAATGCTACCGTAAGACAGAATTTAAAATTCTGTTTTACAACCACTGTAGATAGAAACTCATAGATATCTGCTGACATGCATATATATATGTCCATCAGTCTTTATTACACACTTATATACACACACGTCTTCTAAATAATTTTCCACATTTCAAGTAAGACAATTTCACTTCTGTGGAATTCAAAGTAAATACGGGGATTTTTTTTGTCTTTCTTTAGTTTAATATCTATATTAGAAGGTGATAGATATCCAAAGAAATACAAGTCCCCTTGAGATGTGTCTATGTGGTACATGGAGATATCTAGAAGCGATGTGATTTAAATGAACATGCATTTCATTCATTTTTCTTCTCTATGTAGATTTCTAAATCAAAACCCAGACAACTCCACTCCATCAGTGCTTATTTTGACCCACCTAGAATTTAGCTTCTTAAAAGCTTCCTTTACTTTTGAGGATTTTAATTACTGCCCTCTCATTTGAATTTCAAATGCCAGCTTATGCATAATCCTCCAGTCACTTTTTGAGCAACTGCTTTTTCACTTTATCCAGAAAACGTTTGTTTCCATGTATGCCAGATGTTTGCTTTTCTAGCATGTCACTTTGCATCTTTCTTCCAGAGCACTTGCTCCACAGCTGTTTCACATATCTCCTTCTCTCCCTGTGTGCTCGTACTATATACTTTGATATCTTGCTTAGTGTTTTTATGGATTTAGATAAACCTAGTTTCTCCTGTGGCCTTACTGTGGCCCAGACCTGGCCTTTGGATGGTGTGTGCCTTCAGGTCCCTTTGCTGTCAACGGGAACTTCACCTTCATCTAGAGGGAAGACTTTTGCTCAGAGATTTGGGAAAAAGTCTTGATCTACAAACACTTTTCCCAGGATCCATGTACGATAATCTATAATACTTGTGGCATTTGTGTTTTCTAGGGAAGTACATCAGAGCGTGCCCATGTGTTTTATTTATGGTCTAACGGAGGTGAATATGACAGTAAAAGCACTTTGCATGCCCACATCCAGAAGCCTTTCTTCAGGTGGAGCACACACAGGAGTAATTGGATGTTTTGCTGCATAAGAATTCACTTGCTTGGGCTGGTTCTGTTGGCTTAAAACAGAAGTCTCAGAGAATACAAAGGGCTGGATATGAACACCACATATCTGTTTTGAATGTAAATCTCTTACAATAATTACAAAACTCAAACATAGTAAGATTGTTGTTTTTTTTTTGCTCAAGTGATAACTAAGATTTCAAGCCATGAAATGTTTCCGTCAACAAAAAAACCCCAAACCAACCAACCAACCAACCAAAAAAAACCCCCATCCAAAACCCCCAAAAAACTCTACAAAAAAAAAACAAACCCAGACCAAAACCAAAAGCCCCCCAATGCCCCTCCCCCAAAAAAATTAATAAATAGAAAGAAAATCTGTTTTGGCACATAATAGAAACAAACAGTAGAGAAGTGCCTTGCTCACAAATTGGAGTTTGCCTTTTCAGGACACTGTGTGCAAAGGTGGCCTCTCCCCTAGGCCAAACTCGTCACTGTTTCCTACGGCTTGCTTTCCTCCTGCAGCCAGCTGTTCTCCAGTTCATTGTGTTTGCTGTCAGTCCCCACTAAATTCTTGGGTCTGTACAGTTCGGCTCCAATGAGGTTTCACCAATGCCACCACACCACCAGTGGACCACCTTGGTCAGGACCTCCCCAGTTCTGGGCAGTGGCCATACAGTGCAACTTTCTCCCTTCTGCCATTTTGCTCAGATGAAGAGAAGTTCACACTGGTATTACCTTTATGCATCTCAGTCACTTTCTGGCTTTACACAGCAATTGTTTTTTTTTTTTTTCCACCCTTTGTGAGATACTTTCATGTGATTTAAGATCCCACAGAGTAAATGGAGAAATCAGCAACAACCCCTCACTGCGAGACAAGGTCCTCAGCAGTCTGAGAAACAGTTCACATTATTGTCAAGGAAAGATTAGAAGAAAAACATCTTCACATTCCGACATGAAACAAAAGGCCTTTTAGAGTTAAATGGTTGCATTAGTCACATTTGAAAGTTAAAAATCACTTCTTTGAGGCCCTTGTAGCTGATAGTACAGAAGATAATGAACTTGTGGAAGCCAATGCCGAGAGAATTTCACTATTTGGAAGTTTAAGTAATGTAAACCAAACAGTGCAGAGACCCTGACTCTGCACAAGGTACATAATGTAATATTCAAGGATATCTCTAGAGCTGTATTTTACATTTTGGAGATGTGCCAGGGAGAATTTTAAATTATCTAAGTTTTGGCTCCTCATTTCCTTTCTTTACAACGTACAGTGGATGCCTGTGCTTTTTGATCTTTAAACAACAAAAACAATATGAAAAAACCACAGGGGCACAGCTGGGTACCAAATAACTATGTTTACTAAAAATATACAAACATGCAAGGCCTAGCAAGTACATATTGCTGCTCTGGCTGTTTTCTGGTGGCTCTGAAATGAGTACAGTGAGCGGCACTGGGAGGTTTGCAAGCTATTTAAGGGGAAGATACTCTCTGCGTATACACTGTACTAGCAAAATAACATCTGGGAATGTTATAGTTCAATGGGATTTTTCTCTCACACATGAACCGTGCCTTTCTTATATTATTTATATATTAGATACACACACACGAATCATACACATACTCTGTTGAAGAGCATCAGAGAAACAGTTCATAGGCATGCCTCCCCAAACCTTGTCTGATGAAATGCATGATCTTCCCAGAGATCCAGCTTTTCTTTATCACCTTTGCTCACGAGGACTACAGCACAATTGTCACTGAGACCACATTAAAAAGATCACAAAGCAAGGCACTTGGAAGTAACGAAATAGCAGAAAGAAGATGCCCACACTTGGTTATTCAGTCTTAAATTATAATGTCACACCCTAGTCTTTTCAAAGATTACTGTCTCATTTAGTGCTTAGGATAGTTGGTGATTAATGGTGAGATATCTGATATTTTGTTTCCTTTCTTCAATATGTCACCCTTTGCTTTGTTTAAAGCCTTGCTCTAAAAGCAGTATGAATTGCATTTTTAACATTCTCTTGTGTGGGTCTCATCACTGCTTCATGAAAAAGGGGGATAAAAAGCTACAGCTAAGAATCCCACACAAACATGGGGCAAAGAGATGCCTGGTCAGGTATGAAGTTTTCTGTTGTTTTAGTTGCCTTAGTTTTGCCCAGCAATTAAAACAGCTTCCACAGAATTCCTTTGCAGCTGTGAGCCATGAAATAGGCTTGTGATTTTTTATAAATTTGGGTACACTTTCCCAGAAACAACCAAAGCCATACACATGATTCAGATGCCAACCTTTGGCAAATTTCAATTGCATTCCTTAGCAAGTGACTAATTCCAGCTTTTCTGAGAAAACACTGTGGTGATTTCTTTGATGAAAAATAAAACAAAAAAAAAAGCTTATTTCTTCATTAGCTGCACCTCAGATGTGGCTAAACCCATTCAGTAAACCCATTCAGAAAAAAAATATATATGTATAAATATATATGCATATATATATGTAGTTTGGGAGAGTTTCACTCAGACAATTAAGTTCTTTGTCATTCTTAGACGGTGAAACTGACAGCTGGACAGAGGACAACGTCACTCAACCAAAATGCAGCATCACCACAGAACGGGCAGTTTTATATTCCAACTGCAAAACTCAGAATGTTAGAGGAATTTAAGAGCTAAGAGCATAAAGTGATTTGGTTGTTTGCTTCCCTAGTTTACCCTGTGCTCATTCCTGTTGTTAGTCACATGGCTGAGAAAAGGCAGGGCTTGACTTCAATTGTTGTGGCATATCTGTGTTTTATTATATACTTTATGAATCCACAATCAGAAATGCACTGCATCAAAAGATTAATGGTTATGGTTTTAAGATTGCATACACTGAATTATTTTGTTCTGTAGTGCTGGTACAGCATCTATGTCTGGCCTCCTTAGGCTTTGTATCTCTTGGGAGTATTTTATAACGTAAAAATAAAATAAAAAACAAGCATAAAAAGGAATCGATACTGTATATGTTAAACTTCCTGAGTCCTTATATATATTGTGCTACATCTCTAATTGTAACAAACTAGTGAAGAGTAAGGACTATTGATTGTAAAATACGATTCATCTTGCAGATTCTGCTTCCACGACTTCCTGAGTCTAATTCCAAGATTAAGTGAACAATGCTGGATAAATTTTTCTGATCAGATAACTTACCAGATTTAGCTTTTGGGTAGGTTTTTGATGGTAGCGTAGCAAATGTTTTACATTTAAGTTGGAATAGCTAAGTGCTGTACAATAAACAAGTGGTTCAAGTTTTGTGAAGATTAAGCATGGGGCATGGAAACCTTTGCTTCGAGGTAGAAAAATATAAATGAAAAATGTTGCTTCACAGTGAAACCATGGAACCACATCTTATTTCTGTGGGGTGTTGGGTGGTGGGGGTCGGGGGTGGGCAAAGAGGAAGGATGGTGGCCTTTACATGCATATGAGAAGCTTTTATTTTTTCAGGGCAAGGGTCTTGTGCCATATGAACACACCAGTGTCCTTTGGTGGTTTTCAGATCCATGGATCCTTTCAATTAGTTTTGGGTGGATGTAACCTGCAGTACTCAAGAGGCATTTTAACCTTAAAGAGCTCCGTTCAAATCAGTGAATAAAATAAAGTTAATGCATAGATGATAAGTCACTGTGGCTTAAATGAAGTTAATGTGTAGTTGCTGAAGTCACTGTGGGTATCTCTTGTGGTATAAATTAAAGACCCAGAAGACCTAAGTCTACTGTCTTAAAAGGATTCATTGGAGTAAGTGATTTGACCTAGGAGAACAGGACTTTTTCGGTTTAGCTGAGTGTTTCATGGTGGCGTTTGTCCAAGCTCGGTAATTCAGACACCAAATTTTAAATGACAAAACTGAGATTGTTTGCCAGTTGACATGCGCATTTTGGTGTTCTCCTACCTCCAAACTGCTGTTTTCATTCACCTCCATCCTGAAATACATCCCTTTCCTTTTGGTTATTGAACATGCCCAGATACAACTAACAATGTATTTTGTGATAGTTTCTCTGTGGAAATTCATGTCTGCTGAGGAATAGAATTACCAAATTTACTGCCTTATAAAATTAATGAAGTAATAACATGTATAAGGAAAAAAAATAGATAAATTCACATTCTCCAGCCTATTTCTTATATTCCCTAATTTCTTACATTTCTTAAGATTTCCTATTGCACATCATTGCCAGAAGGTGCCTCATCCCAAGAAACCATGCCATGTGTACCTGCTTCTTAACTTAGAGTGTACTGAGTGTTTTTTACAGGACGTTATGGTTGTTTGACCTCGTAGAGAAAACCTGTTTTGTTTTCCATCAAAATATGCCTTGCTACACTTTTAATGACCTAGTATTGTGTGACCATTGCCATTGTATTGACCATAATTTTCCAGACAGACATCTCAGGAATGTCAAGATGAGGCTTGAGCGGGGTGTTTGATGTGTGGTGGAAGAACACATAGGGATGGTCATAAGTAACCTGTGTGAACCTAAAAATTCTGTTTTCTGTACAGGTTAGCAGACTAATTTCTCATTGTGTTTACTAAGACAGCTCACATGCTGAGGTTGACAGGAGCACCTCACTGCAGGACAGATTGCATGGCTTCTGGAGGCACCGTAGCACGGTGCTTCTAGGACCCCCACACCAGAAAATATCCTATTCAAGTCTCTTCCTATTGCTAATGGGTGCAGGGAGTGTGTTCTGACCCATCACGTCCCACCTGCTGAGAAGGGATGCTCCTGTGACTTCACTTGCCATTCCTCCTCCTGCTGTGTGACCTTGGGGTTGGGAGACACTGGCTCAGTCCCCTGCACTGTCAGAGCTTGCCTGCAAGACCTGAGAAGTTGTGCTTTAACATCTGATCTCTAAAATAGTGATAACAGCATTTTCCTCCCTAAGAGGAATTCAGTGATGATAAATACATGAAAGACTTCTGAGGTTTTCTGGTACTACAGAAGCAGATATATTTCAAAAATAGATTGAGAGATCAGGGTTTTTTTGTATAAGCTCCAGAACACTGAAGCCTTCAAAGCTAAAAACTCCAGAATCTCAGCTTTCTTTTAGAAAATCAAAATAAAATAGTAACACATTTTGGCTGTAATAAAACATCACTTCTCCCCACTTTAATTCCATTCTCTTTTCTTTTTCTGATGTATATTATAACATGATATGGAAAGAAGATATAGAACCCCAATAATTTCTAATAGGAATGTAATCTTTTTACAGGAAGCCTTGATTTATAAAGCCAACTCCCTGAGGTACAGACAGGTTTATCATTCTGCTATAAATGTCTGAATGCATAATGGAATGCAGACTCTAATTTCTATAATGTGTTTGGATGATGCATTGCTCATTGAGAACTGCAGATGAAGCCAAAGAAAAAAATCTCAAACAAATTCTTCTGAAATTTCGGTCTTCTAATGCATTATTAAGGATCTCAGATAACAGGCAAAAATGCTGCACAATCTTGTGAAGTCAGAAGAGGGTTCATAAGTTAATATTTGACTGCAATTTAATCTGTAATAATTAAGTTGCTTTTGTTTTCAGGCGGTTACAAGTACCAATAGAAATGCAGAGCCCCAATGGTTTAGGCTGGAGTCAGCTTTTCATGAGAAATAGGAATTATTTATGATTATGATATTGTTATGTTTGACTAACAATGTACATAGACACCAGCCAGGTCTAACAGAAGGATAACAAAGGTTTGGTATGATACTTAATTGAATGCATACTTTAGAGGCTCTGCTTTCCCACTGAAATGATTTGTACAAATAAATCTTGATTATGACTGGATTTACACCCACTATTAGAAACCCATCCAGATAGCTTCTTTCTTCAATTTTCTTTCCTTTCTTTTTTTTTTTTTCTTTTTTTTTTTTTTTTTTTTTTAGTGCTGAATTGTTTGAGCTATTTCAAACAAAAGAAAGTAACTGGTTTTAATTAAAGCACAGCTAGAATATAAAATGTGTAAATCTTATGAATGTGCCTGGGAAAGACTATCGCAACGTATTGATGTTCTTTTGTTGTTGCCATCTCTTTTGACATTATCAGAAATGTGGTAATATTTGATATTTTTTCTTGAAAACCAAAGCGTATCGTGTAGTAACAACCTCAGGTTTCCTTTGAAAAAAATAAAATAAAAATAAAAAAGGTTATGGTCATTATGCTTGATGAGGAAAATTTGAAAATTTGATCTCATGGGAACCTTAAAAGATGACAAAGCCAGAAGGCAGTGGAGAGAACTCAGCATCATTTTTCTTTCTTTAAAGATCATTATTTTAAGATTATCTCATGGTTTCTGAGGCCTGATTCATGAGTTTGGAATGTCTGGGTTTGGCCATACTGCCTGTGTTGTACAAGTTTAAATGATCTCAGCATCCACGAGTAGGTCACCGCCTTCCAGTCTGTTGCCTTCCTTAAAACAAGTAACTAACAGAACAAAATAAATTTTAAAATAATTTGGCTTGTTCAAAAAAAAGTCAGATCCTCCAGGCAAATCTCATTGTGGTGGGGAAAACCCTGTCTTTCTACGGGCAAGAGGGTCTTGAATGCTTTTGGCAGCCGTTGAGTAGGGTGCAGAGGACTGCAGCCATGACACGGGAGCTGGAGAAGTGTGGACAGAGCAGCACTGTCCTGAGAGAAACAGTCCTTCTCTTTGACCCTTGCAAAATGCTCCAGATGCAGACCAGACTTGACACAAGGGTCACACTTGTCCCTCCTAACACACAGACTTTAAAAAAAAAAAAAAATAGTTCACATACTACATCATGCAATACAGTGTCTTGCATATCTCATACTCTTCTTGTCTCTGGGAAGCAACTTTTTAACAGGGAAGGACCCAGGAAAGGACTGGTGTGGACAGGAGAGCTGATGCCCCAAAATGCCTCTTTCTTTGCTTCCTTCCAACCCCACCCTTCTGTTTTCCTTTCCGTCCCTGGCAGCCTGCTAAGGATGGCTGGCAACATAGTTGACAGCTATACCCCGAAAGCTAAACTGATTTAAATCTGAAATAAATCTAATGTCCGTTGGTTTAGAAGTCTACACTTGGAAACACTCTGAAGAAATGACCTGCAATTGCTAACTAGCCTTTCTGTTAATTTTAGGGGCAGCCTTCCTTACACCTGTTTGTTTTTACTATTACTCTGGTTTATTGTAAAGAATTAGCTGGGCTTTTAGAGACGGAGCATTATTTAATCCTTATCTGCTATCACTTATAATAGCATTGTTTGCCCACCTAACTTCTACCTGACATCAGTGGAAGATTGGTCTGTAGAAAACAAGACAGGTATGTTGCAACCCAGAAAGAGCAGAGCTCCCATTTCCATCAACATGCAAGCAGACCCAGACAAATTCCTGGCTTGTGTTTCTGGGATTCTTTGGTCTTGCTCGAGAGTTGGGCAGGTGGGGAAGAAAAGAAGAAGGAAAAAAAAAACGAAGAAAAAAACCCCAAAGACAGTGATCCCAGTCATCTTCTTGCTTGAGCTAGTGATGTGGTTATAGAGCTTTTCAAAGTTAAGTTAAAACGTAGAACTGTGGAACTGCACATCCACGCTTAGACAAAGTGATTCTCTAATATGGTCATCTGGAAGATTTTGTGAAAGCCATTT
Source organism: Falco punctatus (assembly GCF_963210335.1). Taxonomy (NCBI): domain Eukaryota; kingdom Metazoa; phylum Chordata; class Aves; order Falconiformes; family Falconidae; genus Falco; species Falco punctatus. Next base: position 80,168,782 of record NC_137586.1, read on the forward strand.
TTAACTGTTGCCGAGAGGCCGTGCAAACCCAAGGTTGTGAGTGCCTAACACCCTAGGAAATGATCCACAAACTGGAAATAAGAAAAGGACACCTAATGCGTGAGAGAAAGCAAGGTGAACAACTCAGTCCTTCATGGTGCTGAACAAACACTGGCGGTGTCCCCATTTCTGTCTTCTGTCTTATGCTCAGATGGAAGAGGTGGGTCTTGGGCTCTCCTTACAGCCCAGAAAGCATTGACGCCAACCCATAAATCCAAGAGATTACTCTTACCATTGGTAAATATGGCTCCCAGAAATATATCTGTCACAAAGAACTTTGCTTCTAGAAAGTGCTCAAATATTATTTACTTTAAAATATAGCCATTTGTGTTGTATTATATATTCCCTCAAAATTAGACATCAACTTCTAGATCAATTATTAGGAGCAAAACTATGCATTAATTTAAGTTGCCCCCCCCCCCTTTTGTTTTTCTTATTTGCATTATTGATGCCTTGTTTTTATACAACTTTGTGCATATTCTGCTTCTGTACATCAGTCTGGCTGAGAGTTTGTATGGGCAATAGTGAATACACTGAGCTAATACAGCAATTCTGCTGTATCAGGGTAGCAAGATTCATGTTTTCAGGAGAAGCAGGAAAGGCTGTCCTCCCTGAGCAAAATTGTGTACATGGAGCTTTCAGCCATTAGCCCATGTGCAGCTTTCAGTTTGCAGTCTTACGGCTGGAAGACAGTTACTGTTGTTACAATAAGTGGTGTTGGACTGTAGCTGAGGGCTGTTCTTGTGGCTTTCAAATGCTGCGTACTAGTTAGCTATTTCAGAGAAAAAAAAAATCATCATTTTCCATATTAAGGTAATGCTCTTTCAGAGTAAAAACCCTTATTTCTAAATTTATTGTTACATACATTTACTGGGTTTTGAGTATAGATTTATTTTCTTTTAGTTGGAACCAGTAATTTTTGTTTTGAATTACGGACTGCTTAAATAAAGATGTGCTTTACTGAAAGCACAGTTTCAAGCTTAACAACAGTGATGTTATTAAATGATTGTGTTGAAAGAAAAAAGATACGGTTTTTTTCACCAAAGAATTATACACAACATTTTTTAAATGTTCGGTGGGGTTTGTGCTAAGTGACTGCAACATGCAACTACATGTGATTCCTGTGACCCACAAAACACGAGCGGTACGTTCGATGATCCACAGTTCTTTCTGTTTGGATGAAAGCAATTTTGCTGTGCAGCAGCCAAAGCACCCAGCGGACCTTTTGCCACCTGAGCTGGAGTTTTGCACAAGGGTGGGAAAGAGCAGACCAAGGCAGTGAACTTCTCCATCTCACCCACTCCCCATCACCCTACCCTTCCTCCTGCTCACTGTGTTGGTCCCTGCAAGTGGAGCAAGGGAAGAACAGTTTGCAAACCCATCCCTGATGTGCACACTCTCAAACGGTTGCCAGTGATGTAGCACGAAGAGATGACTCTCCTTTGGACTTTTGGTGGTGAGGCAGCATCCTTGGGCACAAAACTGAAAATTACCACTGATTTTTGTGTGGTCTGGGTGGTGACTCATTGTGGTCCAAGTCTTTGTGGATGACCCCAAGAACAGCACTCATGCATACTCTACAAAGCAAACTCTTAAATGTAAAGAAAAAGGAGCAAAACCAAGACCATGTAGTCTGTTTATATAGCCCTAGAGATTCAGATAAAGAAAAACAAACATAACCTTTTCAGCTGTTCCTCACAAGGGAAAAAGAAAATGAAACATTTGATTATAATTGTTTTAATGAGCTTTGATTCAAAATGAAGTCATAATGGTCTGGTTAAAAAATATTCTGTTAATGAGCTTATATTTCTATCAAAGTGTGCAAGATGCAAAATTCTCTGAGGATAAAATTAAACAGCAAGCAATATTTATTTGCTGATGAATAAAATCCTGCTTATTCCTTAAAAAAAAAAAAAAAAAAAAAAAAAAAAGTAATAGTAGTAGTAGTAGCAGCAGCAGCAGCAGTAGTAATGGCAGTAAGACTGGTAGGAGCACAACAATAATAATCTAACCAGATGGTCTATCTTAGGTCTCACTTTGAAGCTAGAGAAATTACATCAAGAATACCTGCTTCTGCAAGTCCAAAACATGATCTTAGACATGTGAAACTCAGACCTGACTGTAGCCGCCTCTAAATATTGTAAATGGCTCCCCCCCAAATCTCTTTTTTGTTGAAAACTACTGAACTTTAGAAAGATGCATAAGATAACTAGGGTACCAACAACTGCAAAAAAATAAGAAAAAAATAAATAAGGAGACATGCAATGCGCTAATTAAGGTAAGTAGTGTGTCCTCCCAGTGGGTAGCACTAGCTCTGATTATTGTACTGTCAGATGAGAGTGTTTGTGTGCATCTTATGTTTTATGGTATTACATGGCCTGCAGTGTATTTTCCACATCACACACTCCAGCCAGTAACCCAGCTGTCCTCCAGCCTTAGAGCCCCGGAGACAATATAGAATTTACCCACTTAAAGAATATCCGGTCTTGCAAAAGATCTTACATATCATGATGTTTTCCCTTCCATGTGCTTCTGAAGAGGGTAATAGGATAATAAGTGAGAATACAGGAATATATTTCATTCTGACTCAGAATATTTTTTACTCTGATCCAAATCTAATTCCTTTCAAATCTGAGTACAGATTTCTCCTTTAGATTTCCATGTCAAGATATTTCTGAGCATCGCCTTGTGCAGCACATTACCTCTTCAGTGCAACCACTCATTCTCCTGTCAGTTGATTTGCCTAATCAGGCTCTGGTTAAACAATGCAACTTGTCTCATGTAAAAAGAGACAGCTACAATCTGTTGTGTTTGTAGTTTCCGTTTCAAAAGGAAAACAAAAAACTAACACTAGCAGGATGGATTTCAAGACCAACTCTTAATTACATTAAAAAATAAAATTTAATTAGTGAGATGCAGGAAGAAAGCAAAATTATACACACAGCTCTGTGAACACAGTAATGTTACAGAGGTATTAACTGCAAAAGCACGAGGATGATTGGATTACATAGGGACAAGAACCCTTGGAAACCTTATGTAATGGGGGAAAAAAGGCATGAAAATATTAGATTGACTTAGCTTCCTCAAATCCTGAATACACATGATTACGAGGGGGTTGCCATATCACAAACCTGGGTGTGTTGATTTGTTTTTTTTTGTAACTTCTTTCCACAAACATACTTCTCTAATGATATATACACATACGTTTACAAGGTGAGTTACCTACAGAAAGAAAAGAGGCACTGGACCTTAGCGATGAGATATGACTAACTTTGTTCCAAGCTTAGTGGCTCATGAAAAAAAACACCACGACCAGTTTGCAGGAGAATTTTCTGACAACCTGCTGTGCTTGACCCATTCTTAATTATTGTCTTTTGCAGTGTCCATTCCCTTGTTCCTTGGCACGGAGGAACTTTGGGGATTTTTTTGTTGGTTTTGTTTTCTTTTTTGTGTGTGCATCTGTATCATCTTCACCTCCCCCCTCCCCCCCCCCACACCCTCGCCCCTGCACACATTGTCAAGGACTATTTCTGGCCCCAGCTTCAACCATCTTTTAAAATAAAGAACAAACTGCTCCTGGAGTGATAATTCTACTTAGGAACGGATAGGTTCTCACAAGCTTAAATCCTGAAAGGTACAGGAAATGGTCTGCTTTAAACCACACGTTGCCATGGTTACATCCTTTTGTGGCTCAGATGGGGATGGGGGCCAATTATCAAGTTTTGTTTGCTTGATTTTAAGTAGTTTGTTACCTGGATACTCAACAAATAAGAAAACTGAAAAAAGACTTGTTTTCTTCTCCCTTAACTGAAGGAAAGAGAAAACAGGCATACCTGAGTGTTAAAAAATCTAACAACGTTCAGATGCTTAGTTACGCAGTGGAAGCACTTCCGAACTGTTTTCTTTAGGGAGGGTTGGGAAGGGGCCTGGGGATAGATTTTGCATTAGCATCGCCACACAGATTGTGGAAAAAGCAATTGATTGCATAATATCACTGTAAATCGCTGGTGTGTGGAGTGACAGGGTTAATTGATGCTGGGGTTTTATCATTATTTAGACAATAAGGGTGTTTTTTTTCTGCAAGTACCACTTGGATATCTCATCATTTGAAGAAGAGACCCTTTCTGCTGGGCGGTAGCACACCGATGCCTACCCAGTGCCACTCATAATGCTGCTTTGCAAAGGCCTCCCCAGCATGTTGTGTGTGGTACCCTGTTCCCAGGCTTAACCCGAAGCTTTGGTAACAAGCTTAAGACGGATGAGTGAAGTTGGGTGGAGGGACAAGGGGACAAAATTAAAATACCATCCTGTCAGTGTCCCTAATAGTTTATATGGGCAGTGACAGAACAGTATTTTAATTTTTATCTGGTCTCCTTTCTACTCATTTATTCCATCTCCTGCTTGTTATTGAAGTTTCAGATTAAACTTAAAGATATGAATGTATTGCCATAATAAATTTATAAGGGGATATTTAAAGAGCAAAGATTTGAATGACACAAATGAACCTCAGTGTAGCAGAGCTGAAGAAAGGATTTGCAGAGATGCCACAGCAGTCAGAAATGACTGCTAGAATCTCCTTAATTAAAAAAAAAAAAAACAACAAAAAAAAAACCCACCACCAAAAACCCTCCACCCCTACTGGAATGCAATAGGCACAGAAGGAGTTTCATATAAATTTAGGCTTAACTTTAAATTATTGATGCTATTTTAAATAAGTTTTAAAAGTTTAAGAAAAACTAGTTTAAAGAAGATTACTGAAATGTAAGCTATCTATTTGAAACATGGAAAAACTAAGATATTAAAAATGGGACATATATTTCCAATATGCACCTAAAATTTGAGTAGTTTTCTTCATCTCTGTTGTACTAGTTATTTCTCCAAATGGTGTGAAAAATGATGCTTAGACTGCATGGCCTTCAGATTTGCTATTGTTTTTCCCTGGAGAATAGGACACATCTGTCTTAACAAAACAGGGAGCTGTCACTTTAAGGCAAAATCTTTTGGTTCTTGCTTTCTCAAATGAAAGATGGTCCTGTTTATGAATAACTAGTTTGCAATTTGTTTAAATTACAAAGGAGAATCACAGAACATGGCTTTTCTCTGCAAATTAAACAAAATTGATAACCACCAAGAAGGCTAGTAGCACAAAGTAGAACTCCGCAAACACCAGAAGAGTGAGTGAAAAAAGTGATAAAAACCATATGTAAGCAGTAGGATTTTGCAGTTGTTACTTTTGCTCTGTAATCCTGATCAGCAATTCATTAAAAAAAAAAAACAAACAAAAAACCAAAACAAAACATAAAACAAACAAACCAAAAAAACTTAAAAAAATAGTTACCAGTCCTAGCCCTGCAATCTTTCTTTTAGGGAGGTAGAAGATGTCAGAGGCAAAAAACCTATTAAAATGTTAATGCAAATAATAGTAGTTTGTGACAGTATCTGGAAGCAGGCTGTTGCACAAGAACCCTGTTAGGAGTGTTGGAAAGGTGAGCAGAGAGAAAAGCTGCAAGTGAAGGAGGGGAGAAAGGATTTTAAACTGGGATCTCCTAGGGACCTGGGGTGAGTGAAACACAGTGGCTCCTGAAGGGAAGATGTAGGTACCCGGGGAGTAGCCTCACCAAAACTGAGGGTCCATAAGGGATAGGGTTACTTTAGGGAAATCTGGTAGTTGCAGCTCTGGGAGGTGTAGCTCTCTGATACATCAGTTTTCAAAAAAAGATAGTGTCTTTCCCACTTATTGCTTCAGCTGCTTTTCCAGGCCGGGGGGCCTTTGCCCACCCACCCACCCACCCCTGAGCTGCCAGGAACACTGCACCGAGCCCCGGCTCTGGCATGCAGCATCATGGGCTTTGTGGAGCGCGGGGGTTCTCCTTGCTGTCGCGGGTCCAGGCAGCACCTCATCCTGGCAAGCCCCATGGGTGACAGAAATGCTGCCTCCCTCTTTCAGTGGAAACACTTGAGGAAGGACTCTGAAACATCTGCTGAGGTACTGAGAAAGCAACAGGGAGAGGAACAGCCTCCCAGGAAGAGTGAAGTGAGAGCAGACACACAGGAAGGATGAAAAGGCTCCTGAGCAGCATGTGGTGTCCGGATGGGTCAGGATATGATGGGTGATGACCAGCTCCATCCATCCGAGCTGATCGTGTGGGCTTCTTGGTTTTGCAACAGCTTTGGGAAGGCTGGGAAGCTGTGTTTTCTGGAGTCTGGGGAAAGCATTAGAGAGCAAAATGGGGAGGGAATGGTGAAAGGGGTAGCATTACAGTGGGAAGCTTAAATCTTCCACAGGGTGACAGATTGCAATACCGCATTATACCTATGGATGCTCACATTACCTGGAGATGTAGTAATATATGCACACATACACATGTACACAAGTAACTAGAGAGGGCAACTGGGACCAGGAGCCACCAGGCCATTTGTTTGATAAATTGATTCTTGTTGCTACTTCAGCGTGGACTTTTTCCCAGTAAAACATTTTGTTGGTTGTTTCAGCTTTACCTGCATGCGATCTACTTTTTGAAGGGAAGATGGGAGAAACGTGTGTTTGAACACTACAGCTGCAGGAACAAAAGACAGAAGGAGAAGTCTTTCTTTCAATTACGTGCCCATTTTTCATTCTAAATATTCGATTGCTCTGAGCCAGGGATTCTTATCGCAAGGAAAAGTAAGATTTTTACATATGAATACCGCCCTGCAGCTCTGATGATACTAGTGGTTTTCATGCCATATCAGTGCAAATAAACATAGAGGTTATATTAAGATTTGTATAGTTAATATTATGTCTTCTTGCAAGGGATAAATAGCTATACTTCTTTTGCTGTCACTGAAGTCACATGCAAAATCCATTTTTGGAGCCAGAATTTTGCTTAGCAAGCTCAGGCTCCGCAGTAAGACCCGAGTTGTACTGATGACAATGAAATTATAGTTCAAAGACCTAGGATAGAGGAAAACATACAATAAAGAAGTGAACCAGAAGTATGGCTGGACACTCCATATCCAGATGACACCCTCCCGCCAGCCTAGCTTATAAGAAGTGGAAATACACAGCTCAACTTTCCATTTAATAACAAATAAGCAAGCAGACAAAAAAACCCCCAAAAAACCCCAAACCACACTGCCGGGTCAGGTATTTGGCTTTGCAAGAAGAGTCGCTTGTGGACCTGAGCTATTTTTGCAAAGGAGGAAGAGCGAGTGTTTGCAGAGCCCCAGGCCTCAGGAAGTTTGTCCATCCTCCCGCCTAACCCTGTTGGGTGGTGAAGAACAGCCACAGCAGGGCAAAGGGGAACCGGGGAGCCACCGAAATCCTACCCCGGGGCTTGCGGCTTGGGGCTGGCCTGGACAGGGACGAGAAGAAACCAAACTGGAAAAAAACGCTTCAGCAGCAGAGGCTACAGCCAGGCACTGGCAGCTGCCTCTGGGCTTTTCAAGGTTGCAGAGCAATCGCCGTGCATTCCTGAGGATTGCAGCGCTGGGCTGCGGGCAGGAGCCTCATGGCCAAATATTCTCTGTGGCTTGGCTCCTTCTTGGCTTATAGAATTTAGTCAGATCTTTGGCTTGCTCTGGATTAGCTTTACCTTTAAAGTTGTCTTGGACAACACCAGCGGAGAAAACCAGATGTAACTTGTAGCAGCCTAAAAAGTCTAGGAACTCGGCAAATATGTAATTTACTTGAAAAAACAAACAAAACCTGTTTTCCATAAAAATAATTTTAGAAAAGACTATTTACCTTAAAAAAAAAACACCCAAAAACCAAAAAAAAAAACGTATTAATTTTCAGGGATGCAATTAGGATGTGATGGGCCAAACTGACCCCTGGGGTAATATCAATTAAACTGGTTGTGTTTGTACCACGGTTTAATTTAGCCCAGAGTGTATGATAGCAGGATGGTACAGTAATCGTACTGCTCCGGAGAAAAAGGGTGTAGTGATCCTATAGACATATAAAACTTTTTCACTTCCAGCTTTATCTCGTGTATGTTACCCTTACACACATTTCAGGTGGTTAGTTGCCCGAGGATGTTAACAAAAATGTAGTTAGATTCTGTGTCTACTAATCTTATTAGGGTTTAAGCTCTAAAAATTAAAGCGGAAGCCCAGGCAGCCTGACTTTGCCATTTTGGACGCAAGGGCTGACTGATTGCTCAGGACCACTGCTGGATCTACCTGCTCACTTATTAAAACACACACTGCACACAGAACACACATTTTTAAACAAATTGGGCCACGTGGATGCTCTTACCCATTCACCTGGGCCTAAGCAACACACCAGCATTCCTTACAGCTTTCGTCTGAGATATGTTCTTAAAAGCTTGTTCTGTTTCAGAAGACAGTTCACCCCTGTAGCTGATCTGTAGTGATTTTGCTATCTGCAATCCTCTTTGGCAAGCCCAATCCTTGCTTCTGATGTAACATTTCCCAGACAAGCAAGGTATAGCTGCCCGGGTATGTAATTTCAAAGCCAGCCTTTAAAGGCTCATGAAGTGGGGCAAGGGGGTAGAAAGCTGAGCCAGAAGGAAAGCGGTTAATGCCCTCTGTTCACAGACAGCCCCTCACTTCTGTCATGCAGCACACCCAGCTGACCAAAATTGCTGTTGTTGTTTTATTTCATTTGCTGTCCAAACGCAAAGCTAAACAGAGCAAAGCAATTGCTTGGCTGTAAAATTAACTCTGAAAAAGCTTCTGTAATACAAGTACATATCATTATCTGTATTAACATAATTATTGGCCCACAATACCACGAGCCTTGACACTGAATTAGTGTACCTTCCTGCATGACCTAGAAACAGGGCAGAAGTGCTTATAAAAAGCTCTTTTAACAGATGTTTGTGACTTTGTGGTAGACATTCATATACTGGTGCCCAATGAAGGAGACACTTTTATATGTTGCTGGAGAGTGACTGTAAAAGACAAGGCTTTTGAATGTCTGTAAGTAGGACGAGGGAAATAGGTTCATATTTAGGAGCCAAACTTAAGGGCTTTCAGAATTATTGCTCAGGTCCCCCGACATCTACTTCCTCAAAATTTCGAGTCATTCTGCTTTCACTATGTAAAAGCATCCAGTGTGTCACATGGTAGGACTATTCCTGAGCTGTAAGTGCTAATCAACAGTGTATTATTAGTGCGAGCTTGTATTTTTAGGGAGAACTGCCTGTATTCCACTGTAGCTGAGTTCCCTAGGCAGCACGGTGGGGAAAATGGAATCACCTCCAAACAGATGTGGATCGGGGGTGATATCAACGGGAGAGAAAGGCTGAAAGGTTAAAACCACAGCAACAACAACACAAAAAGGCTGGACTTCTGGTTTTGGGAGACACCTCTGCCAGAAGCAGAAAACCAGAATAAATGTACCCAAGAAGTGGGGCTACTGGCTCTGAAATCTTAAGACCTAGGATGTCAATAACATGTGCAGAACATGACTACTCAGTCTCAGTTTGCTGTCCTGGTATTGCATCAAGCAGCCACACAAATCTTCGAGGTTTGCTGTCACCATCATGTCAATGACCACGGTGGCCAGGACTGTTACCATCTTCTGAGAAAATGAGGGAAGGGGGACAAGCCGCTGCCCTTGCCTCAAAGGCAAATATTACACTTTTAGACCTTTCTAATGCCCCTTACTATTTTGTAATGCGCCTCAAGCCACTACTAGAAAGGTGTTACACTGTACAATTAGTTCAGCTGTTGTAAAATGCACAGGTATCGCACAGATAATGGTGCACAGCCTGTGGCTATCCAAACCGTGCACAAACCAGCTAAGCAGCAAGTCTGCTTTCAGCATAGTTTTTGAGATACCGATCATTTTGGGTACCTTTCTTGAAAGCTGTGTTTCTGACCACTGTTTCAGCAAGCCTCCCTCACTTCTGCTGTGATTGCAAGGCATGCATGATGTGGAGGTCGGGCAGCTGGAGTGGCACACGAGCTGCAGCACTACTCCTGTGTGCAGCCTCTTACCTCTCAGGGTGAATCACCCTGCTAAATGCAGCCCTATTTGCTGTTACTGTGAACTGCAATAATTTTTCTCTGTAGCCTTTCTGCACCATCCATAGAGCTCAGAGGTGAGGAAAATGTTTACCTTTCCATGTCAGTCTGTGCCAGAGACCAGATCCTCTGCCTGCCCTGGATGCCAGTCAAGGGGGAGTACAGCATTTCATGCTTTAGAAGGAGGTATTTGCTCTGTTTGTACCTGCTCATACGACCACATTTGGTTCTGGAGATGGAATGTGCATTAAGAGTTTAGTACCATTAAAAAATGGATATCAGCCAAACTGCTGCATTAACAGGCATTACCACATTTGCTACATTTTCCTCTCTTCAACAGCAAGGCAAACATGAGTGTTGGATGTCACGAGGATTCAGTCATGGAAGGTGCACACTGCCTAATCCACAGAGTCAGGGCTTGTGGAGGTGATACAAGACCCTTTCAGCACATGAGGAGAGAAAGCTGATTTATACAGACTACATAGTACAGCAACATTTTCAAAACTCACTGGGAGATATAGCTAGCAAAGCCCATCTTTCAGAAGCATTTATTTATTTCTTCATACAGATGAAGGGTCCTAAGTGATGTAGGCACTTCTGAGAACCCGGCTCTGTCCCTCTGCATTGGTAACTGTTCTGGAGGAAAGGCAGTGCTGTTGCACATCCTGTAGCTTTATCCGAGTTTCTGAAATGTAGCAGCACTTGCTTACTGTCACAGCATGAACTTCAGCCCAGCTGGGTAGTGCTTCTTCAAGCCTGAATGTCAGAAATACCTGCAAGTGTTAAACCCTGTGCCTTTAAGGGGGCTGCGTTTGGCGTTAAACAGACTTTCCGGCTAATGAATTTCTCAAGTTACAAGAATAATGGCTTTTATAATCTTAGCAAGAGTAATTAAACAGACATTCGTTATTAATGATGTTGTTAATGGCAGTAGATATGGAATTCTCACTGTAGATATCATACAGTTGTGTAGTGATTTTTCGGAGTATTTTTATTAACTTGATTGGGCAGTGAAGTTAAAAATGTATCATACATTTTTTTCCTGCTTCCGGAGGTATTGATTTTTCCCCTGTTGTGAAGCCTTTGCCTTCATTTTGTTTTTATTGGAGATCCTTGCCTTCGTTTTCCTTTGCTGGCCAGTCTGACAGCAAAAGGACCGGATCGTGTCTGCTGCCGCTCCTGAGTTGCCTGGAATGAATTTTGCAGAAAGGGATGTGGGTAGAAGTGGCTGCTTCTGCAGTGCTTTTTCAGGGCTTGCTGGGGGTTCCTATCTGTGTTTCACCCCGGGGAAATATGAGTTTGTTACATGTCCAGGTAAATAAAAACAAAACAAAACCCAAAACCAAACCAACCAACCAACATAGCTCTCTAGCTCAGATTAAAGAAATTTATGTTTTTTAACTCTCTTTTACTCTTGAATTCAAAGTCAGCCAAGACAGCAGGCAGGACACCTCCTTTCTTTTCCTTTTCTAGCATATTATGCCCTCTTCCTCATCTTCTTCATGCCATGGAAGGTGGGGAGAGGGACAGTATGCTTAAGTCTGAAGATCCCATGTGTCAGACCAATAACGAAGCCCCTGCTTTTAACCGTTGCTCTGAACTGGGGACAATGCAAGTTTGTGCTCTGAGTGCATACAACCCCCCTCAGGGCACAGTGTGTTCTCCATCAAACAGTTGCTCAGCCTTGGTCAATACCATGGAGCAGCTCTTAGCTGTGGTGACATCCCTGTGGAGGACATGCCTTCATTCTGCTTCTTTCCTACACACGCACTTTCAGTATTATGGCTTCAGGTAACCCTGCGCTAGATTTCCTACTCCCTGCTTTACACAGCTTTCTCTTGGTTTATAGCAATCACTAGTAGCTACTGAAATCACATCATCTCATGTTTCTTCTTACCATCCTTTACCAGTCCTAGAAGCAATGCTGAATAAAACGCGGCTTATTTCCATGTGGGATTCTCAGCCCTTCCTGATGGGAAGACAGATTAATCAGAATAACTTTTCCATGAAATGGAGGACTTTCCTGACCAGGTTTAGAAACAGCTTTTGCAGTGACATGGGACCCTGCTTGACTCCTTGTGCCTTTCACTTCTTAATTTCTCCTGAGAAAAATGCTTGACAAAAAGCTTTAAAAAATCCCCTGAACTCTGGAGACCAGGATTTGTCTGCTTTTGGATTGTGTCTGTCAGTGGATGCTTTCCAAGCTCTCATGTTTCTGTGAATTCCAGTTTACACCTTTTAAAAAGTGTTCCTTCTGGCTTGGCTTGCTGTTCTCCAGGGCTTGGTCTCAGCTCTGAGCCCATTTCAATCACATGCTTAACCTGCCTTTGCTGCCTCTTCCAAGTATTACTTTACACACACACACACACACACAGAAAAAAATAAAATAATAAAAAAAAAAGGGGTGGGGGGGTGGGGTGGAGGGCGGCAAAAATCCCCAAACAAAACAAAAAACCCTGGCATCAGTTTGCTAATTCCCCTTCCTCTGTCAAGATTACGCCAGTAGCTCTGAGTAATTTGGTCTCTTTTTCTCAAGGGAGTAGGGCTGAAATAATCCAATGTTTATTTTTATACAAATTCTCACAGTGCTACAATGTTTCGGAGACTTCCTGGGATGTTTCTAGTTTTTTCACAGGCTAAAAGGCCATTCTCAGAGGTAGCTCCTTCATGTAAACCTAAAAATGGCACTTTCCCACAATACAGCTTATCAGGAAGTTTAAAGTTCAATAGCCTCTCTCTCACTCTCTCTCCCTGTTTCACACACATGAAAGCAAGAAATAAAAAATGAAGGGGCTGTTCCTGTTCTGCTGAGAGTTGCCTTTCAATCATTTCATTTCGGTGTGCTGACTGATTGTAATGGTATGATGGGACCTGTGATGATCTAAGAACAGAAGTGAGGCAAAATTTGTAGGGAAAGAGAGCAGCTTTTATTCAATAAATTTTGATTTATCTGTGCAGGAGCTGGCAAGGGGAAATGAGATGCTCTCAGCATTCCTCAGGCCTGGGATTTATGGACATATCCCCATATGGGCATAGGCACAAAACTAATTTCTGTACCAAGGCATTGAAACTGGAATGGCTTGATTCTGCTGTCTCTACAATGTCTGGGATGGTTTAATTAAGAGTGACTGGATGAAACGCTGTGAATCTTCGGTACTTTGAGGATGCGATTTCCAGGACTGTTTGGTTTGGCTTAGATTCTGATTACTTTCTTTGAATCCCATTGTGATTGCCAATAAAACTGTTGAATTCAAGGACAACCAAGTTAGTGCTGGGCACGTTTGAAAATCTTGGTCAAAGACCTGGTCCTCCTGCCCATCCTTCCTTTCGCACGTCAAAGGATAAATTTGCTCCCCTGCATAAAGATTAGTCCCATGAGCGCTGGTTTCAGGATCATGGAAAGAGAATCCCGGTGCTTTGTGCAAGGTCTCATTATACTGCAGATGCCTTGGAAAGAGATGGCTCCTTGTTTTCTCAAAGTTTCAGCCCTGGCTGGTTGCTTGATTACTTATTTCCGCCCCAGGGACCCTTGCTGTTAAGATTGTTGTTAAACAAAATTGCTTTGCTGGCATTGTGTTCTGACAAACAATTTACACCTCTGTAAACTGATTAGTGCAGTGGTTTTATCTTGACAGCTAATCCTTGTGAGGAGGATTTTCCTGCCCCCGAAGAAACAGGTCTGCCTGGTCAGGCCAAGGAGGCTGGAACATGAGTTGCGTAAAATGGAAAAGGTTTGGGGTTCGCAGTCGTTTGAGACATCTCAATGGCCTGCAGACCACCCAAGTCTAGAAACATATTATCTCATTACAAATATTTCTCATAAAACAGAACTGGCAGAATGAAGGCAGAAAGCTGTTTTTTTTTTTTTTTTCTCTGGCACATCGTTTCGCAGAAGGGAGAGAGACCACATGGGCAGTCTGGGGTTGGTGTGCTCTGTGCCTCAGCGAAAGGGGATGTGACAAAGACGAGGAATTTCAAACCTCTGGCAACCACTGTCCAGCACCAAAACCAGCAGGTGCTGGCAGACTGCTGGTGTTGCAAGAGCCAAAACTGGGAATATCCAACCTTGGGAGAGGTGAGGCATCCCACAAGAAGCTGGGTTTTCCAGCTTGTGAAGTCATCCACTTCAGGAAGGGAAAAGTGAGGAAAACCTGCACAGCTCAAAGCAGAAGCCTGTAAACCCTGCCTTTGCCCCAGCTACGTCACTTGTCCCAGGCGGGGGCAGAAAAGGGAAAATTGCAGGGTAACTGGCTACAATGGGAGGAGGGGAAAAGTCACGAAAAGCCTCAGGACAACAGGACAATAAAAACAAGAGGAAGGTAAAACGGTAATGCTAAAGTGACATCTAACATAGGAAGCAACCATGCCTAGGTGGCCTTGGGAAAGCAGATGAAAGCTGCCGTTTTGGCATCTCTAAATAGCCAAGAAACTGGAGTAATAGATTCAGATACTATGAATAAAACTAAATTCAGAACACAAACTCTATAATCGTCATCAAAATTATATGCTTTTAGTATTCTTAGTACAAGGCACCAAACTGGCCAACCAAAGAAAGAAGCAATAGGCTCTGCTTCATCCAGCTACAGTAGGCTGTGTACCTAACCTCTTCTAATTTCAGAGGGATCTTAATGTTTAGGAATAGGATTTATCCTGCTGAATTTTAGCTCTCTTGAAGTTGTATGTATGTCTAATCTCGGCATGGAGGTCTTTCAACAGGCAGGGAAAGACAAAGGCATCTCCGGGGGTCAATCCTTCCCCGGAGCCACCTTGGCTGAGACAAAACCCACCAGAACTATTGTACTTCTTTTTAATTGGCCAAAATGGCTTTGCAGTGGTAACTACAAGAAGAAAAAATACACTCTGCTGGGTCGCAGCCATTCTGTGGAAAATTTCAAAATAATAATAAAAAAAGAAACAACCTCAAGAGAAAAACAGGCTTTCAAAATGTCTCCCTCAATAAGCCCACAGCTCTGCTTAACAAAATTTGAAGTGCTATTTTGTTCAATGGTTTCAAAACACTTCTTCCCAAACTTTCCCAAGTCTTGGCAAACTCCAGAGGTGGCACCTGAGCATCTGTGTTTCCGGGTCTGGCCAGCCTGTGGCTGAGATCCTGGGACCTGGGGGAGCTGGGTCGCTTTAGCAGTATATCAGGTGAACAGGCAGCAAGTCACATGGGATAATTTTAGAAACCTGCCCGACCAAGAGATTTTCAAAACTGGCACCGCTGCCAGTTTCCTTGGCTTCAACCAGAACTTCATTAAAATCATTCTGTTCCCATGGATCAGCTACATTTTGACAAATCAGCATTTTCCAGTGGGAAAAAGAAAAACAAAAACATTCAGCTGGAACAGTTGCAGTCATTTCTAGTAACAATCAAATGCGAGATGATAAATTGAAGGACAGCTCTAGCAGTGGACAAGCCTCACAGTGCTGTGCTGAACACCATAGCCTACCACATGAGGTAGAGTTCACTCAGCTCTTGTGTCGATGCTTCTCTGTTGTCTCTGCCAAAATACTTGCATGAAATGGTAAGAAAATTATCCTTTGTGTTTTGATGGCATCTCTTTCCGTGTTTGCTATGTAGATTTCACAAAATGGCATAAACTTGTAGGTTACAGAGGGAGGCCATCTTCTCCATCCCCTTCTCAGTACCTTTGTGTGCCTTGAAATGTCAAACCACCTAATTTTTATTGTTCTTGATGGGATATACAAAATGCCCTCATACAGCTCCTTTATATACTCCACGTCCTTATGCTTCACCTGATGAAACAGAACATCTCATCAAGTCGGGAAATAGGAGCTAGGTGCTTTGTGCATTGTCAGTCTCTGGTGAAAAGGAAGTAAAATAAAGCATACGCTGCTCTTCAGAAGGTTGAACGAGGAGCCGAGCCGTTTCCAGCTGTTCTTTCAGACAAGGCTCTTGATCAGTAATCTTGTTAGAGATAATTATGAATGCATTCAAAGGTAATTATAGTGGAAACCTATTTTATGTGTAAGCAGTAGCCTTTATGGTAGTCTAAGAGACTTCAGATAGGTCACCAAAGAAATAAACATATGAACTTGATTTCAGGCTGCCTTTATTGCCAAAGGGAAAAAAGCCATCAGACAGAGACCACTGGCACCTCTACACGTGCCCACCTCTTGCAAATTTGTATTTCCTGTAGCAGAGAAAGTAGCCTTTCTTTGGGGACAAAGCCAGAGTATTTGGCTGAATGTGTCTGAATTGTCATCCATAGCTCTCTGCTGTCAGCTCTGCCAGGGCAGGTAGTCTCTACACTTCACCTCTGGTTCCTTCTTACCATATCTGGGAAAAAGAACAAGGAAATTCTCCTTGGAAAGCCTGGATACAAAATGGTGTATTGAAAACACTCTTATACAAAAGATGCTTGATCTGATATTTGCTTCCTTTTCTCTCCAGGTGAGTGCTCTAAGTGTCTCCATAGAAGGGACTTGCTTGTTTCCCCGCCCCCGCATGTTAAAAGACAATCAGGTTAACAGTTATTGGTATGATGGTAGCATATTTGATGCTAGTCCATAAAATTGGAGGGCTATTTTATCAGAGGAAATAGTCCCAACAGTTAAGTTGCTCCAATAGAAAAGGATAGACAAAAGTGTGGTAGAAGGGGATATTGTATTATTGTGTATGATGTTATTACAGATAGGGAGCTGCTGCATAAAGAGATAAAATAACTTGACCAAAGCCACAGAGGAAGTCTCTGATAGACACAAGGATTAAACGCAGATCCCCTAACCCTCAGCCTGGTTCTCCAGTCACAAAACTGTTGTTCTTCTCTCTCTTGTCTCCTAATTGGATCCGTGGGCATCTTCTATCATTGACTTTGGCTAAGTATTGTGCCTGTAGGTAAAGCTCCCACACTTCTTTTCTTAGTGCTGATACTAAACTTTAATAACCAGAGCATCCTTCCACTTTTTTTTCCTGATGCCTGACAATAATGGCTCAGTAATTACTGAACTAACGTTATCAATTCCAACAGATATCACATTTATTAAACAGAAAATGCTATGTTGCTGTTCATCAGTTAGGAATGTGTATAATTGAAACATGAAAATGAAGTCTGCACGAATATGTGTGATTTATCATGAATTCTGCAAGCCCTACACTAACTCTTCTTTTCCTAATTAAGCTGTCAAATGGAAAACTTATAATTAATGCAACAGCATATTTTGTAGGAGTTCTTTTCTACCCCCATATAAAGCTCAATTCAGCAGAAACATTACAAAGATTACATGTATGGAATGGGCACCCTTGTCTTATTAAGCAAAAATGTTGCTGTCCTGCACGACTATTTTTAGTCCATTCCACCGGGATCTTCCACGGAAAATGAACATGGGATCGAGACTCGCTCATTACTTTTCTCCGTCCCTTTCTACACATAGTGATTCACTTGCTATCAGAAACTCATGCTACAGGCCTACTAGAGTAATTAGTCCAGTACGTGAAGACCGTGGTGATAGGCACAGAAGCAGCACAGAACCTTAACTGCCCTTGTGCAGGGCGAGTAGTTTCCTTCTGGATCTGGGCTGATGCTTACAGCCAAACCCACCCCTGGCCTCAGGACAGCTGCGCTCAGGACAGCTCAGGGGTTTGGGCAGTGATTTTAAAACACCTACACCTCCTCAAACCCTAGGTTCAGGTGGTGCTGGGCTTGTCTCCACTCTTCATTCCTGTATGACAATTTTCACTGGCTGCACGTCTTTCCCAAGTGGGATCAGAGATGTCAAGGCGACGACCCATCTGCTCTATACGCACAGTAAGGATGACATAGTCCTTTCCCTGATGGGTTCCCACACTGCATTTTTCACTGGTGCTTGTTTGTAGGCAGCTTATGAAGCACCTTGCTGTGCTTATCCCCATGCTACTCATAAAAGGTAGTGCTTTATAAGGAATCTCTTTGGTCTTTTGTGCGAGAACCTGAGTGTTTTACAGAATATTTAATTTTTCCGCTGTAAAGAAATAACCTCCAGTGTTTCATTGTCCAGGGAGGGGAAGCAGAGAAGGGTTTGGGAGGACAGCTTAGCCTGCTAAGCCCTGCCAGGCAGCCTTGCATGTGGTGCAGAGAGGCTCCAGCCAGGGATGCTGTAATCAGCCCTGCCTTCGCCTCTGCCTGGTCCAAATGCAGCTTGTGTGCTCTTGGTCGTTCATCCTCTGGTTGTGGTTATTTCGCTTGTAATTTCTTATAATAGCCCCAGATTACACAGAGAAATGCCATTTTCCATGGACAGGGGTGGGGCAGCGGGCATAACGCAGGAAGAGACTTTTCTCCTCTTGCAGCATTAAAGCCACAAGATTTCCAGATGCTTTTTTTTTATTTTTTTTTTTTATACTTTACATCTGATTACAACTGTTTTCACTTTAGTGCCAAAAGAGAATACCTAAAACAGTGTAGAAGAGGAAGACACAGGGGTTTGTGGGCACTTGCAGCTGCCAAATAGAGCAGCTGTAATGCTGCGGGTGCTTGGGAAACCAATTAGAAACACATGGAGTGACAAAAAAATGTATGTAACATAAGATTAGCACAGTGAATGCAGCCACACTGTGTGAAACTTAGGCAAGCTAGGGCTGGCTGGCACCAAGGATCAGTGAAAGTAAAATGCAGTTATGAGGCCTCAAAGAGAAATTGAACATTAGTGCTGGGAAATAAGGAAGTATTCTCCCTGTGATCCTAACTGTAGCTTAAGTACATGGATACATCAATGTCAAGAAAATTGTTTTTAAAAGTTAAGTATGTTAAAAGCAAGCCTAGTGTTCACAACTGGGTTCTGTGGGAAAACTGTTACCTTAAAGGATGCCCTGACTCTTCGTGTGGCACAGGTCAGAAGCTGTGAGTCCAGGCAGTTCTTTCTTGTAACGTTTGCTCAGCCATGGATCAGACATGCTGAAGGAAGGTGTCAAGACAAATGTGAGACAGGTCCTCTTAAACAACACAACCCCCCCCCCCCCCAAAAAAAAATAAATATTCATTAGCTGGTAATGTATTTTCAGGCACCAATTTAAAGGTGATATTTTGTGGGTTTTTTTAACACATGAGAAATGATCAGGTCAGGCATTAGTTTATCCAGTTACACAGTGTTGCAGAGGAAAGCTGTGCTTTCCACTGTCATTGTCTATCATCAATAAGAGAAGGAACTTAAGGCAGACATTTTCACTCTTCAGGTATGGGTTGGCAATCCAAGATTTTTGCTCTGAGAAAAGACCTAGGTTTGTTTGGGTTTTTTTGTTTTGTTTTGTTTTGTTTTTTGGGGTTTTTTTTTGTGTTTGTTTTGTTTTGTTTTGTTTGTTTTATTATTTTTTTTATTTGCTTTTGGGGTTTTTTTTGTGTTTTTGTTTTTCGGAGACACAGAATGGACAACTGTTTCTGATGGTGGTCCAAAACGTGTAAGGCAAGTATTACCAAGATTGAATGGCAAAGTAAACTTTTAATGCATTTGCTTGGTGACAGAACAGAAATGTGGGTTACAGAAAACTGATTACTCAAAGGAATAGCCAAGATGATAGGAGCAGGGACTCCCGGGTGGAAGCACAGATGACACACTTTATTATTGAAGTCCATCCAGCAGTTATCATGTTCCAATAAATGGGATTATTTTTTTTCTATCAAGATATTGTACAAGTATATAGAAGAAATTTCCGGGGCCTTATGTCGTGGACTTTTCAGCAACATGCTGGTGACAGTTTCATTTTTCCTCTAAGAGAAAAAAGGAAAGACCAAGCCTCTCGCAAGTGTTTGCTCTTTTGTAAAACTAACGTGGTGAAGTGTAGTATGTGTCCTTCAGCAGGCCCCCAGTTTCATTATTTCATGGTGAGTGAATGGGAAAGGGTTATACACCCTACATATCCTTAGTGAAACTTTTGAAGCCCCTTATTTATTAAGCCAGCTGTGTTAGCTTTGTCTTTGTCCTCCACCCTGCATGTCCACGATGCATGGTTTAAGTATGTAGGACACTTACTGCTGTTAGCAGAAAATGAGCAGGGAGAACAGGCTGCATTTATCTTCACCAGCTGCAGAATAATAATTATTAAGGAACGAATCTTACAAGATTTTCACAGTCTTGAAAATTGTCCCCACCTCTACTGCCTGCAGAAAGCATGCTGCATTCAAGACTGACAAGTAAAGGGTGAGAGTTTTGCTGAGTAGAATACTTATAGATTTCAGTAATTTGCCTGTTCTGGGGAACAGAAAAGATAGACAGAGGAAAGAGACAGCACTATGGCCCATCTGTGCAAACCAAAAATGCTGCTAGTAGGTCAGAACGAGTTGTACAACTGCCCCCGATAATTAAATCTATGGCCTCCATAAAGCTTCTTAAGGAGAGCGCTTTACTGGCTTGGCCTTATATTGCTGGTAACAATTAATTTGCATTTTAGAATGTTTCTATTTATCTACTGTTTGCAATTTTAATATTTGTCTTTACAGAGTGAGGTGCAAAAGTCTGATTTGTTTGCTCAGGATTTACTTCTCTAATTTTGACTACCCAGATGGAATAGCAACACTTTGCATGAGAATTTTTGTGGTATTTCAAAATGGACAAAAAATATTTTCCTCAGAACAATTTAAAATGGTGTTTGAATATGTAGCCCACAGAACTGTGAAAAACATGCTGATTTTTTGATAGCCTTGTTTTGGAAAGCTCCACCTTAGCTATATCTACCGTGAGGAAAAAGCAGTTCTTGCACTTCAAGTCTATTCCATACAGAACGTGCTGAAGATGTGCTCTTGATCCAGTGACCAAATTCCATCCAGATTCAAAGCAAGAACTCTTTGTTCGAGCCAGTGGAGGCACTCCTAGATGGCAAAGTACAAAAGCTAATCCTCGGAATTTTACTTACTTTAAAACAACAACAACAACAACAAAAATCAGAATACCAGATGCGGATGTTTGCTCAGACATTTGTAGAAGTGAGAATGCGTCTGGCTGTTTGGAGCATTATTTCTGCATCGTGATGTCTTTTGTGCCATGGAACCTGCTGTGAAACCTGCTCTCTGTGTAACAGCTCATATGGAAAGATCAAGGGTGCATTGCTTTGCTGGCATGGCTGCAGGATAAACAGTTCTTAACCAGACTATCACACACTGCTAGAATTTCTGAACAAGAAGTTATGAAGTTAAAGACACTGGGTTTTGCCCTCATTTAAAAATAAAATACTGCCTGGAAGAGCTGCGATTGTGGAGGAAAGAGAAAGGCTTTGAAAATCTGTATCTGAGCCTAGAAGCAATTTCTCTTGTTAGTGCGTTCCTCTCTACCCAGTTTAAAAACGTGCATCAGCCAAACACCACCATGTATTTTGGCAAGAATGATCCACAGTCAGGACAAAACTAGCATTTTGTGGAGTCCCTTTCTGGTCAGAATTTCATACTGATACTGCTTTCAGCTATGGCTAAATGGAGGAGCTCCATTGCACGCGCTGGGAGTTGAAGTCCTCTTGCTGGAGGGATTAGAACTTGTCAGGTGCAGATCTTGTTTCACACTGTCTATAATTAATTGACCGGTATATTCAGGAGCGTGTTCTGGCTTGAAGGATCAATTTCACAGCTAGGAAGACCAACACAGAGAAGCTGATAATGATATTTGCTTTAAAATGCAGTGATAAGGAAAATAACAGTAAATGTTAAAACTGCTAAGGATTGGCTTGTAGATGTGTCTATTAACTGCAACTGAATTGGGTAGTGACACCTAAATAATTCCTGTTTAACTTCTACAGCATGTTACTGGTCCCATGCCAGCTAGACGCTCCTGGATATAAATAATTCCCATGAGTTCTGAGGTGGGCAGTGTAAAACTCTCAAACCTGAATGAGGTTCTTTTCTCAATCAGTATCCTTGCTCACAAATGCTCAGTGCTTCTCTAAGCCTATGTTTTTAGATGCATTTCCTCCACACTTTGCACAAAGTTCCACCAATATTCCTCCTCTAGTGAAAAAAGATGATGATAAGATAAATGCCTTGGATAGCTCCCAGAATACACCCAGACCTGCCTTTCCCTGCTGCCCACGGTCTTGTGAAGTAGGCACTTGACTATGAGTTATGGGGAAGACTCATCTTCTGATGCTAAGGTTGGGTGATAAATGTCCAAAGCCAGCATGGGACACTTCAGAGGAAGTGCCATAAATTTACCGCTGAATCAGCTCTAAGGAGGAGAGCTGGGGCTAAAGAATCACAGCTGTCATTTGGCTGTGGGAAACAGTTCAGGGATCATTAGTATTGGTCATTCCCACGAACTTGAGGTTCGCAGTGGGGAATGCCGGGAGGTGACACCGCAATCTGTGCAGATCTTGAATCCCAAAGATGAAAGATTGCCTGTTGTTAATAAACAGGTTACATTTTGTGTTCGAAACTGCTTATATTTCCCAGTTCTTAGTTTTGCTCTGCTTCCTTTCCAAACAGCAAAATACAAAAAGGTAACTGGTAAAAGTAGAGGGTATGGAGGATTGTTGTTGTTTTCATTTTAAACCCAGTTTAATACAATGTCAGGGCTTTTTTAATGATGTCTGGTAGTTGGAAAATGCTATAGCACAGTCAGGCTTTTAATATTTTATATCACATATTAAGATAAGTCAGAGCTTTGTGGTCAAATGACTTTTAAGAGAAATCTCTTTCCCCAGTATCCCCCCCCTCCCCCTTCTTTCCTGAATGATATTGCAGGAAGAAAGTTGGAGAAATACAGATATCATCTTGCTGGAAAGCAGCAAAATGGTGCATAACTGATCTCTGACTGTCATGACTTCTACCTCTAAGAGATTGGTAACACTGGTATTTTGACTATGTACTTTATAGCGAGCAGCGCAAAAAATAGACTTTACCCTTCTGCAACGGTTGATTTTGACAATATTTTTTCCAGGCTTGACTGTAATTGTGCCTCAAAACAGAAGGGCTGCTCACAACTGGGACAGATCCATCAAGTTACCAGGGTTGAGGTGCCGATGCAGAGTGCTCAGTATTTTAATGGGACAGAGTTAATTACACCATCCCAGGGAGCTGTGGGGGTCTGACTGGGACAGAGGGATAAACCCTTTGGGTGCTTCATTTCTGCTGTCACCCCAGCAGAAGGACAGTCTGTGGGAAAGGAGCTTTCTAGGTGAAGAAAAGTAAACCATCTCATTCTCCTTGTCAGTACAGGTGATGGACTGCTATTATTACTATTTTATAATAAAAAAGCAGAGAGGAAGAAGGAGGGAAGGACTGTATGAAGGACAAAGCTGGGAATTACTCAGTAGCACCAGAATGGATGATTTGATCTCACCATGTCTGCAATTCAAATGTGTCAAGGTTTTTTGTTTAATGGTTTTCTCTTAACGTGGAATAGGTTTTCTCTTCTGGGTTACGGAAGTATAGAAATCATATCCAGAGTAAGACATGTTTGCTTGTAAAAATCTGAGGCAAATCACAGGGGAAGGCTAACATCTCAGTTCCCAGCTGTCAGTTTCCCAGTCCTGTTATCCTGCCGGTTTGAGCATCGTGATCTGGACCTGCACCATAGTATCGAAGAGAGACTCAGAGGCACTGACAGCTGAGCTATTTAAACGTATATACATTCTTAAAGATATCTGACAGTCTCAATCCTAATGACCTACTCCCACTTTCAAAAGCAGCCCGGGCACTTTGCATTTTAAAGTCTCTTTGCAAGTAAACAGCATGTGGGTTTCTGGGTGTTGCAATCACTTCTCATTCCACATGTAACTTTCTGGCTTTCCTGAATGAAACTAGAATAGGGCCTTTGGCAAAATAAAGCTGACTCAAAAGCACCGAAGAAGCAGTATTGTTGGTGTAACTTCCTTATTTTAATGAAAGCTTCTGCTTAAAAACACATTTCATGGTACCTCTGGAGTTTAATCTGAATGTTATAATTAATCCTTACCCATAGAGACAATAGACTGGATAAAATACTGAGTCCGTGGATTTGAAACTGTGCTTTTTTTTTTTTTTTTCTTCCCTCTGTTAAAGATTTTTTATTTAAATTAAATGAAGGGAAACAAAGTAAAAGCTTCCTGCTTTATTCCTCCGCAGTGCTGATAAAAAGTAGGATATCTGCCTTTCAGGAAACCCTTGTATTTTGACACTTGTTTCTGTATTGGGACAGGAAGCTGAAATATTGAAACTTTTTACTGGTTCAGATGGTAATACTTTCCAAAAGGATTTTTTTTTTCTTTTTAATTCACAGCCTATTCATCAGCCCAACATTTAAGCTAATTTCAGTTTAGTCTGAAAATGAAACAGCATCAGCTGGTCTCAAAAACATAGGCCTGAACCTTCAATTCATCTGCTGTGTTTGGATGAAAGTCCACAAAATTTGCTGAACTAATGGAGCTGAAGACGGAAGTAGCTTCAGGGGACAAGAAACCGGGGTTATGTTCCAGGCTGTGGCACGATGAAGAGCAGACCTAGCCTGCTAGGGGTACAAGCATTTATTAGGGGACTGCAAAGAGAAGGGTGCAGTGCTTTAGTCCCTGCCAGGCTAAGTCACAAATCTCTGCTGCCTTTGCCGGGGTCACCAGGTGTAAGGGAATTATACAACAAATACTGCTTTTCTGTTTTATACAACAGAAGAGGAGAGGAGGTCAATGGCAAAACCTGTCCACAATTGCAATACTGGCCTTATATAATGAAAAGCACCCAAGCCCTCAAGAGTTTGTTTTTACCTAAACTATGCTTACTAAAACCTACATACAAATATTTTTATGTGCTAAAATGATTTTAAACTGTATTATTTATTAAACACTTGCCATTTTTTTTATAACAAACAATCCAGGTTCCAACATATCAAACAAATGCAAAACTCCTGTGCATCAGAAAAGAGCCCAGGTATTAAAATAGTGCCGCGATTTCTGTTTTAAATGCCTTAATCTCAGCACGTGAATTGTTATGGCATTTATCAAAACAAGCAAGCAAAAACAACAAAAGAAAAAGAGAAAAAAATTTAAAAATTCAAAGTCAACGGGTAAGAATAAGCATGGAGAGTAAAAACCACTGGGGCTGAGATATAAGGAAGCTGTAGATTGCTCTTGTATTTAATCCGGGTTTCCTTCAGACGTCTTCATCCTGCTAGCTCTGGAAAAAAATATCCCAATGGACTCATTTTTTCCTGTGCTTCTCTGCTTTTTGTGTGTGATTCTTGCCTTTGCAGAAAGACCTGCAGACTGCATGTCATGCCTTAGAGAGGAGGCTAAAAGATGGCGTGTTATTTTTCCCGTACATGAGAACCATCCACTTTCTGTGAATGGATCCTTTGATAATGTCCTTTGGTACAACGATGGTCTGTAATTCTTGGCTATTTGATCCACCAGCAAAACATCTGTATCAAGGCTCTGTGTATTTTCTAAAATCAAGGTAACTCTTCTTTTACAGAATTTTGAAACAATGATTTACGGTCTAAACACAGAGGGAAAGATAGGGTTTTCCTTCTTGGACTGCTTTATTATTGAGATTGCAGATAATTTTAATTCAGTACAAACTTGTTTCTGTGCTTTGCAGCCCGAAGGTGATTCATATTTCCTCAACGAGACATAGTCACATCCAGTATATAATAGTTGTTGCCAAGTCTTTTGCTGAATGTTTGCTCTATTGCAGGTGTAACTCTACTACGCATAGGAGAAAGTGCCTAGCAGTAGTATCTTCAAGGACCTCTTCCAGGCCCTTTTCTAACTTCTGGGTTTATTTTCTTTGCCCACTTGTTTGCCAAGGTCTACACATAATGATTACTGATTTGTCTAATTAGGGAATGGTAATTTGGTCCTTGCTGAATGAAGGTCAATGGGCAAACCCGCATGTGGTTGCAGTGGAGCTGTAAGAGAAGCCAGACCTCCCTTTGCACATGAGCTGAGTTTACCGTGCAGTTGCTTAGCTCAACATTTAGATCTATCCTAACAGATGGAGGGGCTTCTGTTTGCTGGTCCGTGGTGTTGGTGGACAGTGTGTTGCCATGACATACTCAGCTGTTACATGGTAAGGACTAGGGACATCTGCCGCTCCTGGACCCTCTCCACCATGTTTTTACTAGTGTATGAACTTCTGGGGACTCAGCAGTCAGCCAGGATGCTTCAGAATTTGGGAAGAGTTTACTTAGTGAAAGGACCTAGGTGGCTCACAGGGGTTCAGTTCCCTCGCTTGCTTCAAAGCCACCAGCGGTCACTGCTGCCTGCGGCGGGGAGCCCTTCGGTGCGTGAGGACAGCTTGTGTAAAGAGATTGCTCACCTGTGGAAATGCTTCTGAAAACATTAAAAAACACTTCTAGTTTTTGGTGTGTTTGGGGGTGGGGGTGACAATTACATGAAAATGGCCAGGTGGGAGAGAGAAGGTGCTTAGCTGGAAAGCTTTACTGCTGCGGACAGAAACTCCCCAGTGCCCTGCCTGGAGCTGCGTGCTGCCACCCTCTGCAGTGTTGTACCATCCCAGGGACCTACTGTATTCACCAGAGTGGCAAAACACAGAAGGCTAACATTCTGTGACTTTAGTAGAGCTGAGATTTCTCAGGTAAAGGGCCAGGTCAGCACAAGAGGGGCAAGGCGATGCTAACAGGACAGGGGTGAGACAGAGGGAGAAGGTCCTTCCTTTCCAGGACTGAGCAGTTAAACAGGCTGAGCTATTTCATCTCTGCATGATGGTGCAACCAAGATGAATTTTGCATTATGCACTGGTGGTTTAACCAGTGAGATTACTGGTTTTCCTAATAACTATTTTTTTGTTTGGGTTTTTTTGTTTTTTTTTTTTTTTTTTCCTGAAACATAGTGATACTCTGCTTGCTTTACATGAGAAATATAAGCAGAAGAAAAAGTTGTTTTTTCCTTATGAACAAGCTAGCTTTCTTGGAGAGGACTCTGATTAACTTCGTCCATATTTTGGGTCCCTGGGGAGAAAGCAGGCTACCAAGCCTACATACTATCAAGCATGCAAGATTCTTACTGGACCTAAAGGTACTACCCATGACTGTGTGACCATTAGCATCGCAACACAGCAGAGGAGAGCTGCTGTTCAGCATTCGCTATACTATTTAAGTGCAATTTAAAATGCTGTGTGATATTTTTGTGACCTTATATATTTGAGAGTAACTAGCCTCTGCAGCCTTTGACAGGCTACTCACCCTGCAAGGCAAAAGTTTGAGTTATTAGTCATTGAGTCCTTAATTGTACCTCTTACCCTTTCACCCTTAAAACTTCTGTGTCTGCCTCGCAGCTGGAAAGATGGAGAGATTTTTCTTTCTGAGGCTGTAGCTGCGTTAAACATACAGGTAGTCTTTTCTGTATACTAGTGCAAGCTGATGCTGTGAGCTGTAACATCCAAAGCTGGAGGAAAATGTAGCCTTTGTGGCATTCCTAAGTCAAGGAGCAAGAAGGGGCTTCTTTTTCTTTCTTTCTTTTTTTTTTTTTTTTTTTTTAATTTTTTTTTTTTCACTGTTTAACTGCTCTTGGAAATCAAAACACACTGCTGATATTTTGGGAAAGGCTTCATTAAAAATGAATTCAGTGACCATAAATCAAGTTTTACACAAGAATTCAGCTGTGTATAGGTTTGCTGAACCCGCATGATAAACAGTTACAAGACACAAGGTTGCTACAGAAGGATGTGTGGTTGGGGTACAGGGGAGTGTGGACAACTGCACAAGAAAATCAATTATAGGCAGTGTACACCCCCTTTATTCTCACTCATAAGGCCAGTACACATGTTCACAGTGAGCATTACACAGGGCTGTATTTATTAAGACACACAATTATTTCATTTGGCTGGTCCCTGTAGCAAAACCACAATGCCACCACAGAAGAGACGGGCCCAATCATGCTCACCTCAGCTGCCCTTTCAGCTGCCACAAGCCCTGCTTCCCCCGAACAAAAAGGCAAAAATGTTGTTGTTTGCATAGCCTAAAAACAGATTGTGCCTTAGGAAAATAGCCAGAGGAGAAAACGACTTCAGAAATACCAAGAAAAGGCTAAAAGATGTTAGGTGGCCCTCAGCTATGCGCTCCCTGCAGAAAAGATTTTTGTTTGAAAGGTACGTGTAAACCCGTAGCATGTTTATAGATCTATTGCTGTTTGAAATTTAATTCTCCTGTGCAAGCTGTTGTATGTGGGGGGTTTATTTTACATAGGCTATGGCTGTTGTAGGTAGCAGTTCGTATTGTAATTATGGTCAATGCCGCAGCATTTCAGTCGATAGACCGTAGTGCTGCTTAGGCATGCTGAGAGGATTAAGAGACAAATGTCATGGATTATCTATTACGAGAGGGCTGTTTTGAAAAACACATGGAACAGTAGGACTTAGCAGCAGAATTTATCCTGACCACTCCTTTCCTTTGCAC
The DNA here is from genome assembly GCF_963210335.1 of Falco punctatus. Lineage (NCBI taxonomy): Eukaryota > Metazoa > Chordata > Aves > Falconiformes > Falconidae > Falco > Falco punctatus. The sequence continues at coordinate 80,197,102 of NC_137586.1, forward strand.
TTACCCATCCTTCTTTTCTGCCTGTGTTTCTCCCCATTTCTTCTTTCTTGCCTCGCATTTCCTCTCCCCTTACTCCATTTCAGCTATGTCATTACTCCTTTTTCTTCCTCAGCTCTCCCTTTTTTTCCTATTTACCTTCTCTGTATCATTTTCAGAGGTAGTATGCTGGACAATGTTGCTGCAACAGCTCCTGGAGACCTGCTCTGGAGTTTACGCCAGTGCTAGGTAGCTCAAATTTGGAGGTCATCCATCAACTGGATGATCCAGTTTGATGCCATTCAGTTGACGGATGACCACACAGGGGCAACACCAATATGTTCATGGCAGAGAGCATGCTAAATGTAGCCTACCATGCTTGGAGGTGTGCTGTCCTATTTATTTTGGCTCCATCTAGATCTATGTCTCCAACTTCACAGGGACAGTGAGTGTGGCCATGAAAAGAGTCCCTGGAATGGTGCAGTCACATAGCCAGTGGTAGAGACTTGGTTCTGCAACTTTGTGCATGTATGTAACATTGCTCCAGATTGCAGTTTAGCTAATCTGAATGGCACTTCAGAAGAGCTTGACTGTAAGGCCTTGAAGTGGCAGCTCTTATCAAATAAGACTATTGTTGAAACACATTTCTGCATCTTAAAAATATTTAGTCTACATAATGAATCTCTATTTAAAGTTCTGCTAAACTCCCCTTTCTGCCTTTCATTCTAATAATAAATAAATTGTTTGCCTAACATTTGGGGAGATGTTTATTTTTTTTCCATTGCAAAAGAAATTCTCATGGAAAACACATTAGCAGCCTTGGAACAAAAGGCGCAGAACGGGGAATTTCCCAGTGCATTCCACTGCCTGATTGTTCTGCTCCATGTTGAGAACCAGTTGTGTGCTCATTTATAACTGCATGTTTTTGTAGACAGTCATTGGGCTGCTGGCTGGAAAACACAACAAGAGCCTGTGTGAGCAAAGAGCATCTTCAGAAGAGCCGAGCTGTGTGGTTGGATCGCATGCTGGCTTCAGGTCCACATAGGGACCTCATACCTCAGAAGCATATATAACTCAGAAGCACCAAGAGCCAGGATACCTGCCCCTGTGGCAGGTATTTTGTCATTACGTACAGGAAGGCACGGGGGAAGTACATGTTTTCTGAGACCCAGTAATTCCCATGTTTATTAGTTTATTGGACTGGGATGCTACAGTACATGATTTTTAGGAGTTCACAAGACTGGTGGGAGAAGAGACCCCAGGTTTCGTTTAGAGGCAGATGGAGGGATCTGTCCCAGCGTGAGAGGAGTGGTTCCTTTCTGGCTGCCACGGCCAGCGCTCCCAGACCTGTGCTAGCATACTTCAACTACTTTTGCCAAGTCAGGCAGCTACCCAAAAGTTAGGAGCCTGAGAAGTGGTATCTCTTCTGTCCTCATGGCAATGATTTCACCCTCATGTCTTTGGCCCGTTGCAGAGAGGGACAGTGTATGGTGATGGCAGGGAAGTCAGAGGCAGCACAGCTGCTGAGTGAGTCAGGTTACCGAGACTGCAAGCTTCTGAGAGGTTATTCTATGGGATCAGTTGTTGTGAGCAGTTTGTGCCAACTAATATTTAGATTTGGTATCTAAAGTCTCAGTGATGTGGATATAGTCACGTATGCTATCGTGTCTGAAAGTTTCTGTAGAAACAGCGCAGTTATTCCTAGAAAGCTGGTTAGGATGCCTCTGCAGCTACCTACAGAGAGCCTTCTGCAGCCCGTGTCCTCTGGCAACGTTACCTCTCAGACGGGAAAGGCATGAGTTGCGGTCATTTGAGTCACCTCTTTTTTTTTTTTTTTTTTTTGGCATGGCGGGTGTATGAATTCTTCACTGTATGTTATCTTTTTCCCCTGATCTTGTGTATGTTCACGGCCATGATGCTCCAACACATGCAGCTGTTTTCCATCCCGCCCCAGCAGTGCATGATGGTTGTCACCTCCTGTGAACTGGGAGCCTCTGCGTGCAAACACGTTCCTGCAGCCTGGTGAGCCAACTTGTGGAGACGTTTCCTGAGGCAAAGGTGGAGTCAACGTTAGGAGCGTGAAGGAGCATGATCAGCTCCTGACATCCCTCCATCAGGTTGATATGCAGTCATTGCACCCAGCTGGGTGGGTGCAGGGGATGCACGGAGCTTTAGCACTGCTGCTGGGACAGGTGTTCACCTTTGAGGAGGCATTTGCAGGAGCAAAGCCACCATAAGCAATTACATCTATATTGCAGAATAAACATATTCTGAAGGCTCGATGAATGAACCAAACAGCTGAATTGTGTAATTTGTAAATGCGGCTACTATACCCCTTCAGTAATTAATTTTTTTCATATACTCTGTGCCAAGTTCCCAGACAGAAGGAGAGCTTTCTGACCGCTGCAAGGTGTGGCCAGACTCTCGTGCGCTCTGCCACAAATTCCTTGGCCAGTGAGTCCCCTTTAAGGAAATTTGCCCTAGCAGGTCGGCAGTGCCTCCTGCCAGTATGCTGGAAGGGAGATGGATGAGTGTGAAGCATTCATTGCTCAAAGAATTAGAGAAGACTCCGTCCACTGCCTGAACCCTCTGCCCTGTGACTAACTTTGCTTGGCCAGTGACGGGGTGGAAAGCTAAAACTCGGACCCCGCAGTCAGCCAGGTGGTAAATTATCGCCTTCCCACATTCTGCTAACCGTGTTTTCTTTCTGCGAGGGAATTAGAATAAAGTCACAGGAAACTAGGCTGCATGGAGAAGCCTAATGAAAAGCTGGAAACGGGGTATTTCTCACTTAGGAAAGAAAGTTGGAAGAAGTTGAGGAGGCAGAGGCAGGCTGGAGAGGCACAGCATGGTGTGCTGGCAGCAGCGCAGCTCCGTGTGTGCACCGGGACAGGGATGCCCGTCTGAAAAAACAAGCTGCCGGCAGGTACGTCTTGAGCAAGGTCCCCAGGCCAAACCTTTGGCCACAGACCAGTGTTACCAAAAAAGACTTTAAAGCCAAAGAGGGCAACCGCTGCCACTCAGAGATGTTTCGGCTCGGTGTGGCCAGCTCTGTTAGTTTTCCTGACAGGCTCTAAATGCATGGAGCGAAATGCCTGAGAGCATAAAGGAGACACCTTTTAGCGGGGAAGGAGCTTGACAGAGGTTTGATGGGAAAGGTCTGAAGTTCAATACACGCTCTGATGTCTGAGTAGTGCACTCCTCAGGGGTCCAAACCTGCTGGTGTAAAGTAGAACATCTTTATAGCAGCTCTAATTTGTGCTGATGGCTGAGTTGGCCTCTGGCCAACGCAAAGTTGGGGCAAGCAGAAGGAAGGCTTGCAATCACCTCTTCCTCTCCACCAGAGCCGTCGCTGTGCCGAGCATAAGCTTGGCTCAGTGTGGGACTGTGTCACTGAATGCTTCATAACAGAATGCATCAGGTCCAAAGCATGCATTCTGGTCTATCAGATAAGCAATATGCCTTTTTAAAATTGTCACCGGCACCTTTATACATGCCAATTCTGGTGATAATTGCTGAATTTCTACATTTAGAGGAAGCAAGCGCTTCATTAATATCACAATGTGCTATTGTTTATTGCACGTGTTCTGTTCCTTCTAAATATAGAATTTAGGTAATTATCACTGTGGCTATTTATTTACTCATTACAGTTCAAATGTAGATACCTAAGATCTTGCAGTAATATTTATTTTTAAAAGTTTGGAATCTCTGAAAAATCTCTCCCTTAGATGGGTTCAGCTCTTAGCTTCCTATAAAAATTTCATATCGCATTTTTGGATGGCCATCTGGTTTGTTGAAGCCTGGAAAATCTGCCTTACACCAACGCAGAAATTTTGCTTAACAAAAAAAAAAAAAAAAAAAAAAAAAGCCAAACAAAAAAAAAATAAAACCACCAACCCCCCCCCCCCCACCCCTTAAAGAAATCAAAGGCTTTTTGCTGCATTCATAGCAATCAAAATAACATTGTATCTATCTTTTGTTAGTCTTTAGGGCCGAAGGATTGCAAAGACTTCACAAAATTAACATATGGAAAATATTCCAGGAGATACGAGTATTTTTCTTGTGTTTTATTAGTGGTGAGAATACACTTGTTTTTTTGTCTAAAACGCTGAGGAACCTTGGACTTGGTCTACCACAAAATTCAGTTGCCCTGTGCAAGGCATGCCAGCCATACCCATACTTGCAAGAGCTGGCTTGCCAGTTGACTAGAAAAGGAAGAGGCTCTAGAAATTGAAGTTTTGGACTACCTATAAATTCTGCTTTATTCTTGCAGCACACAGTGTTGGGCTTATCTAACGGCAACTCAGCTCTCATTCCAACACAATACGGCTTGCATCATGTTCTTGCAGCAGAAAAATGGCAGATTAAACCCACTGTGTGTAACGCTCCAGAACTGTGCCGCACTGCAAAGCACCAAACGCCGTCTGAGATGTTCCTGTGAGTCCCACTTGGCTGAGACCTGGATGACTGCAATGGTGCTGGCAAGCAAACGTGGAGAATGACAATGCAGGCTCAGGGTGCTCGTGTCTCTCTCTCCTATTGGTAAAGCACAGCTGTTTGTATTACTAGAGGTGTTCGGGGCTCTAGTTTTATGATAGCTTCTCCTTGCATTGGACTATGCAAACAGAAAAAAAGTTCTTGTTGCAAAGAGATTGTGCGTGGTCATCTATTTTAAAAATGCCCATGCCTAGCGGGGCATTGTGAGAATGGCCGTGAGACTGTGTGGTGTCTTTAGACTTGATGCTCCTCACAGGTTAAATAAGAAGCATCATTCCAGGCTCTGAATGGTGCTTGGTATTAACAGCAGAGGTCCTGAACAGCAGCCTATTGACAGTGGCATACTAATTGCTGCTTGTGCCTCTGAAAATTGGTGAAAATTTTTGATGCAGAAGGTACCGTTTAATACATATAACAGAGGAAAATACAGAACAGATCTTTTTGGAGAGCTTGGCTGAAGTATAGCTTTTAGTAATTTTCCACTTCTGGTGATAGATCACTGTCTTCACTTTTTGGGCAGGTATAATAATAATTAATTACTGTCAATTATTTATGTAGCTCCAGGGAATTGCAAAGACTTTCTTGCAAAAATTACAGGTCAATGGCCCAAGGAACATTAAAATCCACCAACATTAACATAGGAAGGATTACACAGAGCAAAGGGTGGAGGGGGGTAAACTGTGGATTCCTGGAAAGAAAGTCCACAGTAGCCTTGCTGTCCACTGGATGTGGCTGTTGCAGTCAAATTACGGTCAAGACCGAGCCTGCTCTTCATGCAGAGTGCCTCTGAATATTGCCTACACATGTGTCCGCAGGACATCCTCCAGTGTATTTAAGGACTAAGGTGCCTGGTGATTTCCCACGCTGCTGAGCAGGTGTAGAGATGGGGAACACACGTTATTCTGAGCTACTCTTTTATAAACTGATGCAGACTAAATCCAACAAGGCTTGGTAATGGCTTTGGGATTTGCCTACAAAGAAAAGGTAATTAGGTCTTGCCTCATGTTCGCTTATCTTTCATCAAAAAAGAAATTTGAAAGCAATGCCCAAATAGGTGTTAATTGTGTTTTAAAAATAAATTTTCTTTGTTTATACTTTTAGGAGGTTTTTGCTGATTAATCTTGTTTGTTTGTTTTTGTCTTTTGCTACTGTACTGACTGATCAGGGCACTAGACTGCTGCAAGGTGTGTTGTGCTTTTGTTCTTTTTTCTTCTTGTTTTTAGTGCTGAAATGATTATTGTTCTCCATGTATTTATTCATTGTTTTAGGTACATATAGAGAAATAAGCATTCCTGTGAGGCATTGCCTGTTCATGCTGTGGTAGTGTGTTTTGCCTTTCTTTGATGTATGGCATTTAAATTGTTTGCTCACCTCTCTTTTCCCTCCTGCCAACCTCCCATTACCATGAGCTTGTCCTACATTTGTTGGAACATGCTCAATTAGAAACCCCCCCTGCTCTTTTTCCTCTGTTCTGTGCAATTTCATGTGCATTTTGAGTGCTTCTTTTGCATGTCCCTTCTTGTGGTGGCGTTATCAGCACCTTTCTGGATCCTCAAATTTGCAGAGACCCTGGTCATTCTAGGTACAAAAAGAGTGTGCACCTATTGGAAATTATTTTTTTTTTTTTTCTGCCTAAACCTCCTTTCTCTTCAGGTTTACAAGAAAAGAAAATGTTGTCAATTTCAGGTTGCTAATTTAGCAAATAGTTTGGGAGTGGTTTTCTTTTTCTTTTTCTTTTTGTTTTCCACACTGGTTGCCTGTTCCATAGAATTATAGATTCATAGAATCATTTAGATTGGAAAAGATCTTTAAAATCAAGTCCAACCACAGTAAGGTAGCCAACTCTCTGGCTAGAGGAGAGGCACTAAAAGACACATTAATTGTTGCAGATGTACATCGTGAACATAGTGAGGCTTTTGACAGTTCCTTACAATTGATCTAAACTAAAGCACCAGGCAGAAAATAAAAATCTATTTGCAAAATGACATTCAAAGTGGTTACCAATGGATTTCTGTCAAAATGAGTTTCTGTAAGAATCACTCTTCATCTGGTATTAACGAAAACTCAAATCCTGGATGACCACATGTTGTGTTGATCAGCTTTGTGCATGGCATGGGATGTTGGAGGAGTCCTGGATGCTGGGGTCCAGAAGCAAAAAGAGTCTTGGCAGATTTGTAATGCCAAGACTCTTGTTGATGCAATTCAAGTAGAATAAATGCAAATACCTATGTTAGGCAAGACATGCCTAATCTATACATGCCTTCTGTCTGGAGAGAGTGAGATACAGGGTTGTGGGGCCAGTCACAGCTGGAATGAATTATCCGCATTATCCTGTTTTGAAAAAAAAGAAAAGAAAAAAAAAAAAAAGAGAAGTTGAATCCATACTGAAACAAAGTTTGTCTATAAGGGATGAGGAAACCGTCCTCTTCTGGCTGATGACATCATAATTGAAGGGAAGTCCAATTATTTCGCCTTCTCTCAAGGAAGTCTGGATTATTGGCTTTTTCTATGGCTTTTTGCAAAGAGAGTGATTGGACATCCAGAAAATATGATCTGCTAGGAAAGACTGAATGAATTTGACTTAAGCAGGTTTGAAAGAGATCTTGGTGGCAAAGGGTTTAATAAAGCTCTAGTTTTGCAGTGAGAAAGGTGACAAGTTTTCCCTGTGGCCAACGAGTAGGTAAAAAAACCAAAAAACCAAACCCAACATTTAAACTACAGCAAGAAAAACTGCTTGCTAGGGTTAGGCTGGCAGAAAAGAGAATTACTGGAAAAGATTTCATGGTGTTTCTAGGCAGTGTCCGTCATCAAAGACCTTTAGGTGGGAGATCTGGCGCAAGCGCCGTGTGTGATGGGGGAAAATTTGGCTTGTACTGGTGGAGAGGGATTGAACCACCACAGCTCCTACTGCTATTAACTTTCCAATAGTGAAACGACATAGCTGGCAGTTTACTGACTCGACACTGCGCATCCTGATGTTTTAAATTCAGCCTTATGAATTTAAATATATGCTTATATAAAAACAGCTATATTTTTGTGACTGGCTGATTGAAGGTGCCACCACAGCACCTGTCTCAATGCACTCGGAATTGCATCTCAGAGGACTTTTAGAAGGACCTGATAGACCTAAGTGTGCCATCAGTGGGATTGGCCTGCTGAAGGACTTCCCTGGGGGCCCATTGGCATTCAGACCTCCTTTGGCAGTGTAAGTGAATTTCACCTAAATATCTTACAGTGGAATAAATCGTTCTGCTGCTACTGAAGGAGGACGGTTTTGACCTGTGGGTACAAATTCTGGCAGTAAATGGAATTATCCTAGATTAACTTCAGTGGAAGTAATTAGGTGGGAAAATATGGAAAAGTTTTCTATATATCTTCTAAAAAATATTCATAATCTAGATGTTCCTTGGGGAAGTTTCACCTTTGTTACTTTTTTTTTTTTTTAAGTCAAAGATTTTTGTCACTCAGCATCCTTTAAACTGAAAGAAAAGTCTGTTTTAGATCTAAAAATCTGCATTTATATTCTTTCTTTTAAAGGAAAGATGTTCATAAAAAATTAACTGTAACTAGATACATAAACTTGAAAATTGGAAATGCTGAACGGTTGTATTTATGATTTTGCCAGTCTGCTTCCTTTCCCTTATATGAAATTTATTTTCATCCCCTGTCAGCCCTTGCCCTTTGCTATTGTGATTCCTACCTTGGAAGTCTGCATTTTAAAGAAGAAAATTTAGATCAGTGGGTCTCAATTGCCTATTAAAGATTAAAATATTAAGATGTTTTCAGTGAAGAGTGTTAAAGACAATAAAACACTTTCAGTCTGATCAAGCGTGTCCTGCCTCACCTCTTTCTTCAGTATCAAACCAGGTTCTGTGACCTGTAGAATTAAATTAAATTTCTGCAAATGCCGTTCTTCAAATAATGAAAGCTGTTAGTTTTAGGATAAGGTTATGCAAGGAAATGGACCCTGTGAGATTAGAAATTTTGATTTTTCTGACGTTTTTCCCCCCGATTGGTCAATGGAAATAAAAAATGCTTTGTTGAAATGAAAACAAATGTCAGATCAGAGCTTTCAGAATGGAGTATTAGGTTTTTGATTAGCAGTTTGAAAGTAAATATTTTTCTTTTTCCAGGCTGAACAAATTTAGCATGTGTTCACTGAGATCAATACTATTCCGTTTACAGAACGAATATTGGAGTAGAATTATGCTTTTAGGATTTACGTGGATATAATTAATACATTACTACTTTTTTTGGTCTGGGTTTTTTTTCCTCTTCATTGCTTTTGGGACTAAGATTTTTGTCACTGTAATATTTCAGGGCAGAATCTCAGCCTTTGTTTCTCACTTTTTTTTTTTTTTTTTTATAGCTAGTAGTAAGAATTAAATGACAGTATTTGAGTGTGTTAGACTTATTTAATATATAACCTGCTGTTAACAGGCACAAGTCCTTTGCAGACCCTTTCTCACATAAAGGCGCAGTCTCTGTCTCAGTTTAAATTATCAACTCATACAGGTGGCTGCTGGTTTAGTAGCAAACTGCTTACACGATGCTCGATAATATGGTTGTTTTTTTTTTTTTTTTTATTCTCTGCTGTGTTCAGAAATAAAGTTCCATTAGTATTTAGGATCAGCAAACCCAGGGAGAGACATCAACTCAGGGTGTTTCCTCCCAAGGTACAGCACTATTACAGCTCAGGATATTTACACACAAGTTTATTCTGTACTGGGTGAAATTAGCAACTTTGTTTACAAAAATACCATCCCTCCGATCAAGTGAAAGTACATGCCAAATCACAAGTGTATCTTAGTCTTTTATGTTGACCTTAATGAGGCTTCCAAACTAATACAGGAAGCATATGGTATTTTTGTTCTTTTAAATAGCCTTTTACCAGCACTCCTCCACACAAAATGTTCCCACACTTACAGGTAATGCAGCCCTAAAAATTAATCCTTAAAAGTAAGTAATATCACGGTGGAGGACGGGGTAGGGAGGAGGGAGCTGCTAGACTGGGATTGGAGATCTTTGCTTTGCTCTTGGCTCTACCACCGAGTCGCTGCATCACTAGAGAAAAGTCACTTACCGTCGTGTTGGGTCCCTCTGTGCTGTGAACCTTCCAGATGGTTTTTTTCTGTAGCACCTAGCACAGTGGTCCCATAACCTCTGCAAGGAGGCATTTGACAAAGTATGCGGCACCTTCCCTGCTAATCTCTAAACCCACTCAAAGGATATAGTTCTATTTACCATGGGCACTGGTACCAAAACTGGGTCACAGGCACTCAGAAGTGCCCTTGCCTCCTGAGTTATTTCTCATGGTCTCCCGATGACCAGATTTAGCACAATTTATGGGTTTAAATGGACCAAATCTATTTCATGGAGGAGTACATTGCAATGAATTTTTCAGGAGAAAGCAGTTAATGTTTAACTGCTGCGATCTGTATATTTGAATTCAAAGTGCAGTGCATACAGTCCTCACTTTGCTGATACAAAAATGCCTCGCTACAAAAATCAAGTTCTTCCCTTTGGATAAAATGTAGTAGAAATGAGAATTCTAGCTTATCTCCTTATTTCATTTTGGCCTGTTTGTTTTCCCTTCATTTCATTTGATTGCATCTGACCCTTATTTTCACCTGATAAAACCTGTCGAATGCTTCAGAACTGGCACTCAAAAAGCAAAAGCTAATCCTCAGGGATGCAAGGCTTTCTGTCGCGATGCACAATCTGCTTTGTGCCACTAATGACAATATAAGACTATTAGAAGTGAACTGAATAGATGAAGAATAGTCTTTGCATTAGGGTAAGGAGACTGTCACTCTGCTGGCAGCCCTGCAGAGCGTCACATATCAAAGCTACCACACTGAGCTAATACTGCACTTATCCCGCAGCGATTCCAATGTCCCGTATGCACTCACTGTGCGCAGGGTGGACGTGCATGCACGAGGGCAGCTGACAACGTGTGAGAAGGAACTGTAGGAGACGAAATGAATGTAACTTTCGTCTCTGCTTTTTTACAATAAAAAAACCTTGTAGTAACAGCATACAATCAAAATCCTCACATTCTTTCTTTTTTTTGTGTTTTGTTTTGTGTTTTTGTTACCACTAAACAGTTAGAAATGGAAATAAAATTTTGGTTTTAGCACGTTTAAGAAGAAATGAGGGGGAAAGTGGTTGAAAAAGTAGGAACAGTGTCCTCAGCGGCTGCTTCAAAACCAGGTAGCATTGTTCTTTGAGTGATGGTGACTATTGAACTTACAGGTGTTTTCAGAGCTACTGTAGCTTGTTTTTTTCCTCCAAGATCACAAAGAAATAATAATTTTGGTTTGTATTTTGTTCCTACATGCAGCAAGGATAGGCTGGTAAAAGAATCCAGATAAAAAGAGAAGAAATGGCTGAATGTGCAACAGTAGTGATACTAACAGCAACTTGGTGAAGTCTTTAGCCTGACTTGTAAAGTATATGCAATTTGAATATTTTGGTTGCAAAACACATGTGGTTGTGTGTGGCGAGGATCTGGGAGGCATGTCGTACTGCTGCTGTGGTGTGTGCCCCATTTCTCAGAGGGTGGAAGGTCCTTATGGGCTCACTTACTGCCAAAATTCAGCCCCTGCGCAAGTGTCAGGCTTCAGTGCATGCGAAGATGTGTGTGCAGTTCCCATATGCTCTTGCAGGTTTTAAAATACGAGGATTAATTTAAAGGAAAAAAAATCCCATTATAAGTTATATCTGAGATCTAAGATTTTTTTTTTTTTTTTCTCAAGCAATGCGGTATGGCTGGTTTATTTTTAAACTCTCAAATAGCTGGGGAAAAAACCAAGGACAGCCAGAATAAATTCATCTAATCTAGATTTCTAATTTTACCATTTACCTTAAAAGAAATAGTTTAAAGACAACCAATAACCTGGGCTCAAACACATAAAATAAATGATTTTTTTTTTTGTGAGAGGAAATCGTTGAGTAAATTTAAGAGTTTTACAGGCAGGGTTAATTAGGTTAAACCAAACTGAAATGGTGCAACACTGACCTTTGAGAAAAATCAGCCTGTCTCTGCTCTCCATGATGTGCTGAAAAATCTTTGTGTAATGTTTTTCTTCCTCTTAATAGTTGTAGAAGGAAGCATGATTTTCTTTCTTTCTTTTTTTTTAAATTTTTTTTTAAAAACTAAAGACAGCACAAGTCTTCCAAATAAATAAAATTTGTTACTCCGTTTTTCTAACCAAAATTCTTAATATTGGTTTGCAGACAGGACACTATTGAAATCAACCCACAGCAACACCCTATGCACTTCCAGCAGCTTTGGGCACTGCTCACCCGTCACTTGTTGATCCCTGTTTGCATGGGATCTGAGCCTTGTTATACCCAATTACTTAACTCCTGATCAAGACCAGGTTGTGACCCTCCCATGACAAGGCTGCATCTGGCTAGGACATTGATGTTACCAGGGCTGTAGAGACTCTGCTACTGGTCTCAGCATATCGTGGTGTATTACTTCAGGGTGTTGAAGCTGGACAGGAGAAGACAGTGTGCTGACAACACTTGTGACACTGCCAGCGCTGAGACCCATTCAGTTCCTGCCTCTGAAGCCGTTTCTTTTCCTTCACTGCTTTTCTGCATAGCCACTCTGCCAGGTGCCCCATGCTGAAGGCGTGGAATGCCTGCTTTGACTCCTACCGACCTGCGCCTTGAAAGCCACTAACTCTTCTTCCTGCAGTTCTGTTCATAGCATTAATGCCATCACTCCTTATTTGCAGACTAAAACCACTTATGGTGAACTTAGACTTGGTTTTGTGTTAATACTGTCTACTAGCATTGAGTTCCTCCTTCTTTCATGCTTGTTTTTTGTAATTAGGCACAGCAGTCATACCAGGTGTCATCCTTTTTATTAGGTTAATCAAGGCATCTCCTGGTCTCCCCTACAAGGCAGGCTCTCATAGTGTCTACCTGCGTGCTCTGCCCCTATTTCAGCTGACCTGCTTTGGACAAAAAAGGTAAAATTGGTCAGCCTTTTTCCTCTTTTTCATACTTCTATTATTCCTTCCTGTCTTCCCCCTCCTTTTCCTTGCCTTGTTCTGCCTTTATCTTCTTGAAATTTGCCTTCCCCTGAAGCTAAAGCAGCTTCTAGGTTTTACTTTTTGCATGGCAGCCGTGATGAGGTGTCTCAGATGAGAGGGGCTGGAGGAACAGCCCCATGCTGTTTCGTGCCTGTCACCGAGATGCCCCGTTGCGACTGCCGCACCTGGCTGTGCGGGTACCACTTCTCACCAGGCAAATAAAGCATGCATGGTACGAGGAAATACCGCTCGCTCGCTGCGCTCGGTCCCATGGATTTGAAATCACAGCTAGGCTGTCCTTAGCCTCTGCTCCTTTTCTGATAGGGAATAAAAGTTGGTTCAAATGGATTATACAACTTTTGATTCAGCCTTTTAACTATTGAATTAAAGCTAAAGAGGCTGCCAAGGGAGGCGGGGAAGCCAGATTGGAGGGGGAGGAGGTGAGAGGTGGGAGAGGGGGAAGCAGAGAGAGGAGTGTGGAAAGTCTTAAAGCCAAGAAACTTGAAGAAATGGGGGGTGGGGGGTGGGGGGGGGTGGAGTTAGTAAAAGAAGTAAGAGTTATTTTCAGATCATTCTCTCTGTAGTTGGCATAATTTTTAATTAGAAACTATTTTTTCTGGTATACACTGGAGAGACTTAGCTAATGTGCCACTGTCATAGCCTTCCCTCCCCCCCCGTCCAAAGTCCCCCACGACACTGAAGGAGCCTTTTCAAAATCACAGCAGCGTTGTAGGGTATGGTCTGTCAGAGCAACATCCCTTCTTCTATGGGCAAAGCACATAGCTCTCGGCAGCATCCAGCCTCTGGCACCGTCTCTGATAGCCTGCCCAAAGCTTAGTGATAGCCTGGCACGACATATGTGCTCTCGTGTCATCTCATGGAGATGTATTCATTCCTGCTGGGTGCATTTCTGGAGACAGTAACTAGAGGTCCAGTTCTGCTGTCTAATATTAGATATAGAGAAAGCTTCCTAATGTTTTTGGCAGGCAAAGCCTGGCAAGAGCAATTCTGGCTCTCCCACTTCTCCACTCAAACCTCTTCAATAGTTTCTGTATCTGTTTGATTCATTTGGCTGTTAAACGAGTGAAGCGATGGTACAAGGCTTGAAGGTTCCTTTACAAATTTCCATATAACTGTTATTTTGAGTTATCATTTGCTGGAGTCTGTCGGAGCATCAGTTAGCTGTACAGCCCAGCAGGTGATCTTGCCTGCTGTATTTAAATTGGGACTAAATAATGCATGTTATCAGTGTCTTATAGCATGTGAGATTGCAAGTGAGTTTATATACATAATGGAATGGTTTACATTTCCACGGAAACATATTGCTGATTGAAAGAAGGTGGATAAGTCTCAGCTGGGATGTTGCACACCATTTTAGTGCAGGAAATGAAAACACTTCAATTTAACCATTCAATTAAACTAAAGAAAGAACTTAGGTGGGTGGAATACAACTACTTACATTTGGCACAGTACATGGGATAATGCCCCTGCTACTGTCATTTTAAGTAGTTTTAAAGATTGGGAATGGCCAGGATTTTCATTGATGTATGGCTTTTCAATGGGTAAAACCTAACCTGCAGATTGTTTTTGTAAGTCATTTTTAAAAGGAAGAAGTGTAGATTGGAGCTTTCTGGCTTAAAACATGGGGCCTTTCACATTGACATTACTGTTTGCAAAAACACAGTGGTGTTTGATAACAGAGCACTAGAAAAGCAATTTAAACTAGTTTTTTTCTTTGTAGGAATTTAGAAGCTTGGGAGCCAAATATACCTAATGACCATCACACTCTGTGACAGTGGCAGGGGAAAGGAATCAGTCCTCAGTAAAATGATGACTGATGAATGAAAGATCTCTGCCAAGGGCTTGTGGGAAAACGATCTCCAACCTCAAATACTTACTATTAATGCAGTCACAAACTGTAGTAGTGCTATTACTATTGAGTATTGCTCTACTATACACCATAAACTGCAGTGAAACAGGCCCTTCCTAGCAGAAAAGCTGCTTTCAAACCACCGCATTTACCTGTGTGCTGCTTTGGTCCCAATTTGTACTGGAAGTCATATCCCTAAAAGAGGGACTGGTTTTGCGAGAGCAGGTCATTAAGGCTGTGAGAGAGCTCTTACTACTTCCAGCTTCAATATACGAGTTTCTCTGGCTTCCCTCAGCACTTTTGTTAAGTGAGATGAAAATTTTCGTTGTTGCCAGCCTAAGGAAACTACGAGCTGTTTCAAGAAAATTCCATATTTATCTGGTTCAGCATATTCATGCATGGTGGTGAACGTGTTGCCCTCCCCTGCTTTGCCTCCAGTGTAGTTGCTTTTCATGTTGTGCAATGTGTATTTCATTACATGTTTTCAGAAGCCAAGATCAGAACAATTGCCAACTTTTAATTCACAAGAATCCTCTACTGAAACATAACATATTTAGAAAAAGAGGCAAATTTGATCAATAGTACCTTTGCACCTTGTTAGATAAAAAAGGAAGCTGAGGCAAACATTTTTTCGTTTTTAATTTTCAATTTAATGAACTCACTGAATAGGAATGTCTACTGGGAGCTGCACAAGGCATAGGTTTGTGGCTGGGTGAAAATGACCTGTACAAAATCTTCACGAAGTGGAACTTGCTGCTCTCTTGTGCAGATTTTAGCCCCATATTGCTCCTGGTCAACACTGCAAGGAAAGGTGGAAGGATAAGAGTAGTGGAAGGATTTCTCCATTCGCTTTCCTGATTCATTTGATCAATAACCCTGTCTTCCTGACCTGTTTTAAAGCAGGCTGTTGATCTCTGCTCAGTGCCGGCTGATGTCTGCCGTTCCCATCTCCTGCTCTGAGAGCAGTACAGGGGTGGAGGAGGCACTTCTGTGTGTTTCGATACTGCTAATAATGAGCTGCCCTAACTGCATCTTCTAGATGTCTAGATAGTACTCAAAACTTTGGCTTTTAATAAACAAGGCTCTCATGAAATGGAATTAGGTCACTTCATCTTCTCATCAAGTATTACAACCTGCATATGAAAAAAGGCAACAAAACACAAATGTGAAACTTAACAATCATCCCTACACGCTGCATGTGGTTAGGAGAGGTGGAACAGCCTTTGCATTTCTTCTCCACCATGTATTTAAGTTCATTATTTGCATTCAACAAGAGGAAAGCCTATGGCAACCTTCTGAACTTGCTCAGTTTGGGCTAAGGTTGAGGTGTGTAGGACTATTGAAACTTTTAAGAAATCCATGCTATATAAACCAAAGTCCTATTGACTTTTGGTCAAATTAGATGCTGAAGGCCTGAATTCACAATGCAGGTTAAGTTTCCTTGCTGCCCAGGAATCAGGGAAAAATTACCTGTTACATGTGTGTTATTGCTATGTAGACTTCTACCAATTTCTTTTGGTTCTTTGAGTTCTTTTCAATGCAAGTAGATTGTGTCAGCAAATAATGAAAACATGGTGAAAACACCTTTCTGTTTTATAATCTCAGCTTTGTAAAGATGTGTTTAGATGGGAGAAAAAAAAACCACAAAAGAAAACAACACCAAACAACCCACCGAACAACCTTCCAGAAAACCAGCCTGTGAAAATAACTTGCGGTGACAGGCACAGGGATAAGAGAGGGGTACATAACAGTTTTCCAAACTGCATAAACTTATTATAGGTCAGAATACTGTCACGCATGTGATTAACAGCAGTCTGTCAGACAGAAAGAAATAGCTATGGAAAAAAAACAAACACCCAACCACCACCCTATCCTGATTGATCCTTTACAGTGTTCATGATGGACTGGAAAGCAGGGGGGGCAGGGCAAGGAAGAGCTGCAAAATTAATAATAATAATAAAAAAAATGAACCGTAGTCCGGCTCTTGGAAAGGGAAGGTGGTTTCCCTGAGATACTCGCCCCTCTCCAGCACGGGAGGTGCAGTGGGGCGCGGGTGCCTGTTGCAGCAGCATAGCTGCAGAGACTGATTCCTCCTGGCACAGCTCCTCACACGGACAAATTTCTCCAGTATTGCGTGGGCGTGTGGAACTGCAAGTGAAGGAAAGGAGATGGAGAGGGAGGAATTTTATCCAGAAAGATCTGAGAAATTTTACTTGTGTATGGTCTATAGGGTTGGGCCATCGTTTTTTGAAGCAAGTGAGACTTTTGGGACTGTCAAATGTGTTGGTGCGCTTCCTAACCGTTCCAGCTACACTGTGGATTTACCATTCCTTTTTGCTGCCCAGCAAAATACGTTTATGACCCAGCTAGCTTACAAAAGCATGAAATACATTTCAGATGTGCAGACTGTGAGTACTTTGACATGGTCATTTCCCCCTAAACATTAGGTTTCAACTCTCCACTCAGCGCAGGTGAGGAACATCAGCTTATAGGCTATCTGGTATAATAATGGTCAGATGTCTGAACACATGAATATTGAGGTTTTCAGGGTCTGGGCTCTTTCTGACTTAGCTTTGTGTTCTCCATGTCAGCACAGGCAGTGCTGACCCTGAGATCTGTCAGTCAAATGACAGCTGTCCGGAACAGACTACGCACAGCGTTTGCTAACTGACAAGCCTTATACTGGGTGTATACTGGATGTATATGATGTAGTCTACTAGATGTAATACTAGATTAACATCATACATGCCTTAATGACTGTGGTTTGCCTGACTTTATAGTTTAAAAGATTTCATATTTTGAAGATAGAAGGGAAACACAAATTTTTTTACCTTTTTTGATGAATACCACAAAGTCTGACAGTGGGAGCTTTACAGCCCAAATCACACAGAGCTGCCCATCACTTTAAAGTCAGAATTACATATTTTGCTCACTCAAGTTGTAATGGTAGTCTTCAATAGAATTTACTCATCATAATAATTTGGGTAATATAAGACTGCATTATGATCTTTCACTAAGATATGGCCCTCCCCACCCTTCCCAAGCCAAAGGAAAATTTGAGTCAAATCATTGACAGAGATCCAAATATTTAGCCTGCTTTTTATGTTTTACTATTTCTTAGTAACATAAAAGGGTTGTTAATACTATTGCAAATTATTTATATCCACAAACAAAAAATGAGTTCTAGTTCATGTATTTTATATATCATAAGGTATATATATGAGGTAGATCCTTCTGGGTATTGAATTAATATAGACAGAAGTGTTATCTGTGATGAGATGAGATGAGATGAGATGATGGGAAGATGAGATGGTTAGGATGCCACTCTAAATGGAAAAAGTAGTGATACTGCTGAGTACTAGTAACGGAGTGGTATAAGATACCTGGGAAGACTGAAATAAACACAATAAGCTGTTAGCTCTTTCCAAGAAACCCAGAAATGCCCCAGGTAAGTGCCTAGGGCAAGTCTGAGTCTTTTATGTTAGTTATGTGCTGAATGACTGCATTCGGCTGGCTAAGAAGCTCTCATCCATTTAGATTTATTGCCAGTTTTGAAGGCTTATCTGTGTGAACTTACGGTTTAACTTTATTCTTTAGCAACATTCATTCATCACATGAAGGAAAAGCCTAACAACGTGGGTCATTCTGAGTATCAATACATTATAAATTGACTGAAAATTGATGAAAACCAGAGCGGAGAACATTCTGAAGGGAAACATTCAGCTCTGCTTCTCCCCTCTCCAGGCGTTCCAGTCTGGTGCATGTAAGCAAAGTTAGACTTCTTCCTTGCTTATTCCTAACCACTGTTGACCAGAGGTAAGCCAGCTGCAGGTACTAAGGGCTATGCTGACAGATAATTTGGGCAAGAAAAGAATAGGGTGTGGTTTCTCCATTGCCCAAACCTCACACAAATACCATGGCTTAGAAATAAAACTTGGTGCCAGTGAAGCACGTGGGAAAGCACCTTGGTCTTCAGAAAATGGATAGAAACTTTCTTGTGGCTATTACTACCAGAAAACAAGTCTTTTTTCTTTGTTTCATTTTGCTGCTTTTTTTTTTTTTTTTTTGGGTGTGTGTGGTGGTTTTTGTTGTTTTTTTTTTTTTGTTTTTTTGTTTTTTTTTTGTTTTTTTCTTTTTAGGGTGAGGAGGTGAGCTGTAGTATCTTTGTAACCTTTAGAGAGTACTCCATGTAAAACACCTCCTTTCGGGTGCTCCATACAAAGCCCCTCACTGCAGGTCACAAAAGGAAAGATATACGGGCTTTGTTTCATTGTTCAGATTTCCATCTGCATGTACAGCATGAGTGGGTGTAAATCATCACAAATTCTGGTTTGGTGTACAGTCTTGGAAAATCTACAGCTTTGTAAAAGGAACCTGTGAGTTGTTGACAGCCAGCTCTTTCTGGCACTTGATGGGGAAAAAATCAAACAAAATCAAGACACTTGAGAGGATAGTATAGTATGGCAGAATAATCAGCTCCTCTCCTAGTCACTGCTTATCTTTCCTTTTAATAACTGGAGTGGTTTGTCTTTACTTTGGGGCAAATTCATTGAGTTTGAACCAGGATGATGCAGCTGCTCAACAGCCATTGTTTTCGTACAGCAACACTAGGAACAAGTAAAAATGAATGATAGCTTTAATTCCTTTATTCTGCAACCTGTGGATTCAGGATAGGAAAAATCATTTATTGGCGCAGCGGGCTTCACCTCTGGGCTCATGTTTTGGTTTAGATCACCAATGGATGTTTGTTGGTCCCTATCTACACATAGAAACATGAATGCTTGAGATGGAAAAGTATTATTAGTGCATGTTTATCACCCTTGCCAAAGCAAAATTTTCCCCTATAAATCCCTAGCAGACATTTGCTACAACAGCAAGCATCACATAACTTGGCACATTTAAACTTCTGCTCCAGAGTACTCCAGATGTGAAGTATTGTATATGTTGTGTTTGTGAAAGAATACATACTGGTATTCTAGGGTTGCCTTTACAGAAATAACACTTCCTTGAGCAAAACCCTGCAGGATTGTGCCCTTGTGTTTTGAGGTTTGCTGTGTAGATGCGCGATTGGTTACATGGTTTTGTACAAGTGTGGATCTGGTTAGTTTTATTAGTCTCTCCTTTTCATGAATGTCAAATTCAAAACAGAGGTATGGGAGAAGTAACCCTCTGAAAATTCTTAAAATAAGGCAGCTTTTGTAGTGTGACCTGAAATACTAGCAAATATCCAAGGGACAGATATTTTTTTTTGTTGTTATCTTAGATTTCATAAATCAAGAACAACAGCAAGATAAAATGACAGGCTAACCACTGTTCTGTTTTTTTCCATCTCTGTGTTCTCTTCTGTATTAGCTTGGTGGACTTTCCACCCCCCACCCCCCCTTTTTTTCCTTTTTTTAATGATTTAATTATCTTTTCTTGTTTCTATGTACCAGTTATACTGCACTGCCATTTTCCCTACAGGATCATCTTTAGAAATGGGTGTGTATTGTATGCATAACTAGATAGAGAAAATTATGTGATTAGGTGATTAATCACCATTCTTCACCTCCAGCCAAAATTCTGATGATTAAACCCACCTCTTCAGCATGTAACTTCTGAAACCCAAATCCTTTCAGCCTGCTTTTTTAGAAGAGATATTTCACACGAAATTTTGTTTTCTGGGCATGGTTGATACTGAACAAGACTCTTCAGTTCTGAGAAACACTCACTCATGTTTATGCTCCTCTGACATTTATAAAGCAAGTATTCCCACACTTTCTTAACTGTGAAGATACTCTAGACTCTGGACAAATGGCAGGAAAGTGTAAGGGCTGGTGCACAGCACACATAAGTCTGCTGCAAAAAGGAGCAGAGTTGGAGGTACAGCTACTTAATTTTGCATGTAGTAATGCAATATCTTCAGGAGAAGCAATTGGTGTAGCTTCACCACAGACATACCTGTTTGTGAATAGTTAAGGAGGTTGTATGGTGAAATGCATTCAAGCTTCCTGAGGCAAAAAGGAAATGTGAAAGTGCCTTTCGCACTTTTCGCTGTTGTGTTAGGAAAGCCTATTCACAAAATGATCTGCCACCCTGCCATGCCCCTAACCGTGCAAAGCAAGATGTCAAGGGCTCTTTAAAACATGCTTGAAAAGACATCTGCAGGGACAAAACAGTCACCCCTTTGGTGGCCGGGAAGTCTGCAAGTTTGGAATAAACTTGGTGTCTGTTTGGTGCAGCCTGCAATTTACCGATGAGTTGGATGGTACCAACACGGCAGGCACCACCTACATGAGTTCTGTATTTCTGGTTTGTAGACCTTTCACTGGTTCAAAGCAGGTCTTACTGCACAGCAACTACTGAAATTAAGGCGTTTTAGACAGTACCTTAGGAAAATTGAAAGTCATCTCGCAAAGATTTTATCTTTTTTTCTCTCCCCGCCCCCCCCCCCCCCCCCCCCCCCCGCCGTTCTTGTACACTTTCTGTTGTAAAGCTAATCACAGTTCCACATGTATTCTTTCTCAGTGGTAATTAAGAAACAAGCAACAAAGCCTAGTGCATCACACATTGCTTTGGGATTCAGTGTTCTTGTGTGTGTGGGAAAGATTCACCACAGATATTTGGTGTTCAGCAATTAGTTGTATTCTTAGATGGTGTTACTGTATCACATACCTGTAACAACAACAAGAACAATATATTATTATTATTATTATTATTATTAATTATAATCATTATCATTATTATCATTATTATGTCTATGCATTTATAGAATTCTAATAAAAAACCCCCACGACTAAATGAAAAATATTGGACTACTTCCCATTCCAATGGTAAAAGAAAAATAAACCCAATGCTTGAAATTGCAGTATGAAGGGCTATAATATGTATTTATACACTACTGAATGGGGCTGCCTGGGTTCATTGACCCCAGTCTGGCTGGTGCTGAATGTACAGAAATAAAACCATCCCCAAAAGATTGCAATCAAAGGGTAAAACAAGAAACAGATGGCTGGTCCTGCATGGGGAGTGTTAAAAATAAGAGGAAATTGACTGGCACAGTAGGCAGTGGTCTCGGCACACCAGCTGCTTAACCATGGACAATTTTTTTAAAGTATCATGGCAGAGGAGAATTTTTAAGGTTAGTTTTGAAATAGGAAAATGAAGTGATTCTTCATGTTTACAGGCAGCCCCATGTTCTCATGGGCAGCAAGAGGCAAAGCACGAAGGAGGTGTCTGCCACTGGCTGGTTGGAGTTGTTGACACTTGAGGAGAGACAACTGGGACAGGGTGAGAGCACGAGCTGAAGATCACAGCAGGTGAAAGAAGGGAGAAGGAACCAAGCAAACTGCAAGAAAGACAATGTGAGCAAGGCAGTGAACTAGGGATAGCCTTGGGGGAGTGATAGATCTCCGTTGGCTTTGGGTCGGCATGGCCGGCTTCAGTGTTCACCTGGCTTTGGTCAGAGAAGTCAAGATGGAAGTGGGGGGAACTGGGCAAGGCTATTCACTGGCAAGAAGGATAGAAAAGGTCTGCTGGTAATCTGCTATGCTCTGGTGTGTATATTTAAGTGAAATACATAAAACGCCTGGAAAGTAGGCCCCACAGAAGCAGCACTGTACCTTTGACTGTAGTCACACAAATGCCACCGTTGGTGTTATATAGTACCCCAGGACCATGAGAAGGCAGATACAGAGCAAGGAAAACTATTAGCAAATTTCTAACTTTGACCTTTTGTATGCAGCTTCAAGAAACAATAACCCTGTTCTCCTTAACTAGTCTTTTTCGTGGAGTTCATCTGATTTTTCTTTGTTGTTTGGCTTTGCTTCAGAGCTTTTTCTCTGGGAAGGGACTATCTAACCCCTTGTTCTTCCAGTACATGGCACGGGAAGATGTCTGCCTGAGAATCCAGCAGCTACACAAAACTGGGTCAGGTAGCTTGAACTATTTTTAAAATGATAATCTTCTTTTTCCTTCAGTTCTGCTACTTCCAGTAGGTATTACAGCCTGTTTTAGTAGTAAACTGGCTTATTTCAGTCAGTGCTGTATAGACTTAATTCGCTAGGAAAAAAAAAGGGGAAAAAAAAAGTGCTTCAGAAGTCTGAATTACCCAGATCTTTCCTAATTGGTGAAAGAGAATGCTGAGTATGGATGGCAGATGTTTCCTTAATTAATATCCTACTGGGTTAATCAGCAGAACCTTGGGAGCTGCTATGAGACTTTTGATGTGTTCAGAGAATCCAAGCCTTGATCTATAGACTTTAAACTCATACTCGTAACTGCTCTAGCTATTTGTCTATGTGATACTTGCAAATAGTAGAGTCTTCAGTCAGAATTTATCTTTTGTATAACCTAATTCTGTGAATATTTCAATGACATTTGTGTTCAAAATTTACAGTAAATCTTGCATGCAAATTGAGCTCCTCTCTAAATTTGAGATTTCTTACAGGTTTTAAAACATTGACTTATTCACAGTTCAGAATGTTTGCCTTTCAATCTCCTAAGAACTCAATACACTATTTTTAATTTTGTGAAGTCTGTGTTTTACCATAAGTAGGTTTGATACTCAGAAAATTTGTCACGGACCTAATGGCACTCATTAGAACTGCGTGTGCTCTCACTGAAAATAGAGCTAAGTCAGGAGGAGAAATTGCAATCCTTAACTTTCACAAGCTGAAAACTTGGAAAAAGGCAGTCATTTATAAGTATTTTGTTTTCACATAAGTCTTTCTGTGTCTTCTGAAAGCTAAAAATTTGAACTTTTCACTAAAATTACAATGAAATGGGATGAAGTAAAATTTTTCCATTTCTCCTTCTGAATGTCTCATTTCGCAAATACCCATCTTATAAACATTCAAATTTTAATCAATTAGCATCTTCTGGAAAATGCTGAAGGCACATCCCCGCAAACTCTAGTTATAATTCTTCCTTATACAGCTGCATATGGAGAGGGGTGAGGGAGGAGAGCGAGGAAAGCTGCAGAAAAAACTGCTTTTGTACCCAAGTTAGTAATGGCTTCCCGCTGCGGCAAAACACCTGTGGGGTTGGGAAGTGCCACGGGACAGCTTTACATCCATCCCCACAGATGACAGGAAGTCATTTAGTGGCTCGGATTAATCTCTCTTCCTTTCCCCCCTGTATATTCTACCATAGCATCCTAGTCAAATCCTGAGCTCGTCCTTTGAAAGCTGCTTTAGATGCTGCAGTACAAGTTGGTATGGTGCTGCATGATGCAACTGCATGGGAAAGCAGGATTGGGCTCTTATCTAGGTCATTGTTTCTTCTTGAATCAAACTCACACCTGTAACTAAACCCTCTGGAGAGAGGGACCGGGCAAAAGGGGATGCGTCACAGCAGGAGAATAAAAAAGGGGCAGCACAGAACCCTCTCTTCGAACAGTTCAGACTGACCGTGCCTTACATGGGGCCTTTAAAAAAGGGTTCTAGCTAGTGGGTTTTTTGTTTGTTTGTTTGTTTGTTTCCTTTCTTTATTGGGTACCTCTTCTGCTTCTGTCTGCCCCTGTGCGGCCTGCAGCAATGTATTCCACAGAGTCAACCTCCACCATGCACAGGAGAAGCTGAACCCCAACTTCCCTTCTCCATCCTGCTTTTACTCTTCTGAATCACATCCTTTATGTCTTGGAAACTTTAGCAACTGCAAAGTGGAGGCAAAACTTGCCCTCAGTGAGTAGGAAGTAGAAATAAATGTTATACTAACCAAAAGGGTGTTTTTGGAAGGACGTGCCACCTACAATAATAGGGAAGAATATTGGTTCTCACTGGCTCGCCTTATTATTTTAAGCTGTTCTTTGCTCTTTTCCTCACTAGCTCACATCCCACTAGCTGTTTACAGTTATTTCACACATCTTCTGCCAGCCTTATGCCATTCATTCTGTTGGGACCTGCTTGAAACCTCCTCCAAAACTTACTGCTATAGATTTTTTTCTAAAGAAAATTCTTAGCTCCTGCCCATCAAAACTGATTCCCCTACAGGCAAAAAAAAATTACATCATTTAGTATATAAAACATGTCAATGATTATGCAAGATCTTGGTACTACTCTTGTTCCCTCTGTTCCTCCTATCTGTTAACAGCAGCCAGGTTTCTAAACTTTGCCTGTAGGCTCTTAGTCTGGGGCTGTCGACCCGCTTCTTCCTTCATTTAAGGTCACTTCTTCCTACCGTAATATATTTATTCTCCAGTACACTCTCGTGTAGGCAGCGATACCTGGGATGAAGGTAAGCTCTGGGTCACGTTCAATAAACTTAGATCTCAGTTCCTAGACAGAGAGGGTGTCCTCATCCATAGTTTGAGTGCATATGACTGAAGGCATTCTTTAGAGCTTAGATGCACGCATCACAGGGCAGGGTTGATCTTGTTAAGCATATTAAAGTTGCGTCATTTGGGTTGGGATGGGGGTAGATCCTTCCAGTACAGTAACTAATGAAGAATTAAAATGGAATGCTCTACAGCACTCAAGTAAACCAGAAATATTTTCTCTAACTGGCTTGAAAAGATGTAACAATTCAGCTTATGATTTTAATTAATGTCCGTGTAACTAAAAATGTGTTTAATTCACAATAGCATTACAAGAAAACATATTGACATCTAATTATGGATCATAGAATTTTCTGCAGAGAAACTGTAGTGCATCTGTTCAATGAAACACAATCATGGAGAATGCTAAATGGCAAAATATAATGAAAATGTGAACCAATACACAAATGAGGCCATTAAATAAATCAGTGTGAAACAAAGTGGGGATATTCAAGAGAAGAGCTCATGCATAGGGTTTGGTAGATAATACAGAGTAATATTGTCTAGTAAGGTTTTTGAGGTTTTTTTCTTATTATTTTCTTGTGAATAGCAGGATTTCAGCTGCTGGGGTTTCTCAATGGAGACTGCTATTTCCAAGTTAACATGAAAACGCTGGATGTTTAGCTGGCAATTGGCAACATAATTCTTACAACTTCTCACAATAAATGCTTCATTTGTTGCAGCTAGTTAATCCATTCTTGAGCTAGAGTCTTTCCTTCTAAATACCAATTTTACCTTAGCAAGCTGATTTCACGGTCCTTATACTATACCCTTCATAGTGAAAGCTGGACTGGAATCATAAAATCAAAACAAAAATTATCTGCCTACTTGGTCACGCATCATGACAGTCAAGAACTAAACTGCACTAAATGCTGCAGCAATGAACAATCCTGCTTGGACAAACTGTTAAAACACTCAAGCCTGAAATACCTTTTAACCTTCAATTTCAATAATCCTCTTGCCCATGTCTTCTTTTACCATATTCATAGGCAAAAGGGGTTTATAGAAACATATGGAATAAGACTGAAAGAGGAAAGTTTTTGAGTAGGATCACTTTTGGATGATTTCTACTAGCACTATTATTTGGATTATTAAACAGGCATATGACATTATACAGAGAAAAACATGTTTTAAATTCATCAAAAAGGTTCATTTACTCCTGAAATCTCTGCTTATTCATCAAGGAACAAAAGTATTATGCAAGATAGGAGCTAATCACAACTGAGCTAATGAGCTTGAGGAGCTAGCCTTTTAGTAATGAAAACGGAAAACACATCATTCCATATTTTAATTTTGAAAAACATATACATTGAAAAGACCTTTAATCCTGCTGATATAGAGATTTTTTTTATTTTTTTTTTTTTATCTGGTGATGTAGAACCTTACATAAAATTAGGTATTAGAAGGTATTTAGTCAGGTGTATATGCAGCTCCCAAGCTGGTAACCGAATGCCTCGTGCACAGTTTTATAACACAGCACAAATATGCCCAGCTACCACACTAGCTGAAATACAGCTTCTGGGCTGGAAAACATTAGACTTGATTAAACTGTCTGTTATTCCCCTTAATCTATCAACCTAAATAAGACAGCGATTAGATTGCCATCAGCTCCAAACAAGCCATTTGGATGGACACATTATTCCCAGTTGTGCTTTCAGTGAAATAGTACCAGACATGCCAAAATGGTGGACAAATTTATTCTCCTTTTGCAGTCAGAATTACATTGAACAGTTTGGCCTGCAACAGATGCTTCGATGAGTGCCTTTTTCCTCTTCAGAATATGCAGGTGTGACTGATCTGCTAGGTAATCACTGTACACCTACAAGAAAGTCAAAACCACAGCTGAGCCTCTCCAGTGTCTCCATTTTCTTCCATCCTTTCACATCTGCTGCGATATAGATTTCATTTTGTAGAGTATTGCTATTGCTTGAGTTCAGAAACAGCTCAGTAGCTACATACCTTTTTAGTTAAATGTCCTTGGGGGGAAACAAAAAATATCCAGAAGACTATCTCAGGAATAACTGAGTTGCTCCTGATGATGCTGATTGGGGAATTAAGGTGCAGAAAGTGATTTTCCTCTGAATGAGTTGTTTAGTCTTTGAAGTGATAAAAGGAGGGATGCCAGGGCTTTAGATACAAAGTGGAATAAACTGAGTGATAAACCCTCAGCATTCAGGAATATATCTGCTGGTCCACACTGATAAATGGCCCAGTATCAGGGGAAGAGAAATCATGAGCCTGCTGTAAAACATGGCTAACGACTTTCCGTTTACTTGCTGAAGTCATGTCAGGTTTCTTCAGGATTTGGTTCTGCAGCCCAGCCAATTCAGGCAAGTGCCTGACATATAAGGATCTCCTGTTTTTCACGGAATAAAGGTGCAAAAGTATTGTGTCTACTGTCAGAGTCGCTAGTAGCCAGAGTTCATTGACCTAGTTCATAGATCAGATCATTGCTGAGTATTTTGAAATATTTACAGCAAAAGACATGAGGTTGGCTTATTTGTTGTGTGGCATGGGGAAATTTAGGCAGTTTTGAAGGTAAAAGTATTCTGTCTTGAACTATTTGTTTTTCCACAGAATATGCTGTCCAGAAAATAGAATATACCTTGAAGACAAATTATAAATAATGCTCCATGAATAAGCCCCCTTTCCAGACAAGATAAAAGCCTCTGGGAAATACTCCTCTGGACAAAATACCCAAAAGGGCTTTAAGAAATAGTGAAGACTGCCGGTTTATATAAAAATACCAATAAGTGATTGTATCTCTAGCAAATATTTTATTTTTTCAAAAAACCCTTGATCAAATCACTGCTGTTTTCTGTATCTTTAATCTGAGTTTATGATCCCAAGGGATGTACAAGTCATGTAAGTTACTATGTAGTAGTTTTCAAAGCAGATCCCAAAGACCTTTCTTAAATTAGATGTACTCATTTTTCAAAAAAATGTTGGCTCGTGGTGGTTTACCCATATGCATTCTGCTTCAAATGGGAAAATGGACCTAGTTTTCTAAAAAGTATTTTGCTTAACATGGCAGTCTTCTTTTCTAATGGAAGGGAGCCTGCTTGAAGCAAAAAAATCTATTAGTTGTATTTAAATAGTACATGCACATTTAACTATTGGCATTTTTAGCAAAAAATATCTGCTATTGGAAATCCTAGAAAAAAACATTTGAAAAGCAAAAAAAATATAATAAAACCCTAACAGAAACAGCTAAAAAATGTGTTAAACATTGTCACAGAGAATACCTGTTATTAAGTCCTGCCCTCTCATCCTTCTTTTAGCATGGTAGGCAGAGAGAAACTTAATGTCTTTGTGGACCTCTGGCATCAAATCTACCACATCACTGACACTCTGTACAGAGCCTTATCAGAGATCTCTGAGAGCAATCCTTGCAGAGCTCTCAGCTGCAATTGAATCTCCTGGTCACAAATGCATAGTTAACTTTGAGTTCTGTCTCAGATAATAAAGATCGCAAACTTACGACTGCATGCAGATGGATTAAAGCATTTTTGGCTGTTGCTACCTCCCTGGGAAAGCAGGAGGAGCTCTGGAAAAAACCCTAGACATCATGGTGATAAGCGTACTTGTAATGAATGAATGGAGGAATTACAAGCATTACTGGAAGGAATTAATATTGCGCAACTTCTATCGAATCCTCTGGAGAGGATAAAGAGGTTGTGGAACTCGTGTTGAAAGCCAGCAGAAGAAAGTGGTGATCGCAGTGTGTAGATGAGCTATGGAACTCCTTGCCAAAGCCGCATGTGAGAGATGAGACAACATGCAAGCGAAAGGAAGCTTCAGAGGTTCGGGCAATAGCTATCTACTGGAGCTTACCAGATAAATAAAGGCCACATGTTGCTCCAGAGGACCCAGCGATGGAAAGGTCTGGAGACTGAGGGTGTGTTAAGGGAAGCTTTATGCACTCCCCAGTACTCAGCTTTCCCCTGCAGATGCTTCTGATTGCTATTGGAAATGTGCTGCTGAGCGAGATGAACCCTTGGTCTGATCCAGAAATGCTTTTCCTCTATGTTTGTTTTCAGTGCAGCTTCTCTGTCTGCATGCATAACTTAATGAGTTTTTAGCTAACTACCTCTTGTCTCCCACCAGTGCTGTACAGTCAATATAAAAATGGGTACTCAAATTCATCAGTCACACTGTTTTAATTGCCCCAAAACAACATTGGTAATCAACATGGATGATGCAGAAAGAGGTAGGGCAAACAAATGTGGTTTTTTATTCTTTTTTTCTGTTTATTTTTTCACTCCTAAAACAGAAAGTGTAGGCATAAATGAAATAGTATGGTACTAATCCCTTATTTTGAGATGTTTTGCACAGTGGTGCCTGTAACACTGGAAGCTGATGCAGGATTTCACTGCAAGATGCTTTCTAATTCAGGACATCTTCATTATTCTGATCTCTTGTAACGTCAGCTGAAAAGACAGCTTAAGGTACCCCTATCAGTTTAGGATAGAGAGGGAAGTACAGCATGGAAGGGAGAACTGGTGTCCCAAGCACTTTAGTAACTGCAAATTAGTGTTTTCCAAACAATTAAAATATCCGATTACCATGTTAGCTTGAATTCAATATCCTGCATGCACCGTGTTTAATCATAATTCCCATAGACATTTAAGACTTCATCTCATTTAATTTCCAGTCTTGGAACATTTTCTTTTTTACCTTGTGTTGTGTTTTGTGTGTGTGTGTGGTTATTATTATTTTATTTTTATTGTCATTTCTGTTAACAGCAACACCTTTTCTCATTGCTTTGTTGATTTTCAGTTGCAAGAGCGCAGGAACATTTATAGCACATTTGATATATTGAAGGAGGTCATTTTCCTGAAAGCTGGTGGGTCATAGAAGGGAAGATTTTAATGGACGAGCATGCGCATGCTGCTGGAGCAGGGAAGGTTTACAGAAACAGTATTCTTGAATTATGCAACCTGTCTAAGAGGCATCTTTGTTTCAGGACCTTCACTCACATCCCTGCATAATCCTCCTTTGCTGCAGTCAAATTGATTTTACAATTTCTGGGCATGAAGGATAAAATAGTAGCAAAGTATAAAAGTGTAAAAAGTAGCAAAGACGATGCAGTGCCAGCCGATGTGGAGAGTTACTAGATTTTACTTGAAAGGGGAAGAGCTGCAAGAGAGTCCAGAGATCACTGAGATTACTTCACGAAACAAGCAAATGAAGGATTACGGTTTTCCAAATACTTCTATTTAATGTCTTCTGCAAATACTGAGAAAACTGAAACATGAAACAAGGTGGTTAATGTTCTATAAGCACTGATGGAGTACTGCCTATGAGCTGACCTCAATACTTTTTGAGGTGGATTTGATAATATGGACTGAACTGAAGATGAACGTTACTAGAAGAAGGTAATGATTTATTGGAGCTCACACGGCACATGAGACAGATTTTGTTCTTTTTACTGGAAAGGAAGAATACAGATCATCACTTATGAGATGAAATGAAGCATATCTGTTGGGGAATGATTGCTTGAAAATAGGCTTTGAGATAAGGTCTTAGCCTTGTAACTTCAGGGGGAGAAGCTGTGAAGTGCAGCATGGTGGGCTCGTGGTTTGCTCTGGTTATGCGTGTCAGTGCAACAGTCATTCCTAGTGAATTATGTGCAAGAGAATATGCACATCTTCTGGAAAGACGTGGCAGGCTAAAGTAA
Source organism: Falco punctatus (assembly GCF_963210335.1). Taxonomy (NCBI): domain Eukaryota; kingdom Metazoa; phylum Chordata; class Aves; order Falconiformes; family Falconidae; genus Falco; species Falco punctatus. The sequence continues at coordinate 80,227,467 of NC_137586.1, forward strand.
CTGAGAGTAAGGCTAACATTTTGAATGCAATTTCGATCTTTGCTTTCATTGAATATTGTTATCTATTATAGCATTTCTATGGGCAAAGCAGCATCTGTTAATGAGTGCTAAGAAAAGATTTTATATTTATTTGATTTATATTTACAAAGACTTACATATAGTAAAATCTAAAATAGGGAGCATGTACAAAAGCATATGATTTTAAGGGGTTAGTGTACATTACCAGGGAACTATACTGGGTAAAGGGAGAGTCCTTAAAAGCAGGTGGGAAACCTTGCTTGAAGAAATGTGCATAAATTGGATTGTATATGCACACTAACCTGCATTGTGGATATGAACAGATAAATTACTTGTGGTTTAGGTAGGCTGAACACTAGGGACAGTATGTTTTCTTTTGGTGTGGAAGTAACTGTTTCTGTGTAATCCTTCTTCAGAAGAAATAGGATCCGTTGCTAGGGTTGCTCACAGGAAGGAGGTGCTGCGGAGGCCAGGTGATGGAGGTGTGGGATTTTGCACACAAAGCACTGAACACTCACAGATCCATCTTTATTCAGCCTTATCTTACTGCATCATCGCTGGTCAAATGTGTCAGGTTCTGACACCTCTTGTGTTTTTATTCCCACGACAATTCCCATGCCGTATCTGATTTAAGACTCTCTTCTACTGAAATGTTTCCAAAAAAGTTAGCTTTATTTTGACTGAAACGCATAAAGCAAAAATTAGCCTTGTGAAAACTTACAACCTTATGAAAAATCCCATAGTTTATAATTATCCTCACAAGTTTATCTTCATCTGCCTACTGATTCCTGAAGTTAGAGGGGGCTCATCATTCTGGCATCCCTGTGAGGTTAATATCCCTTTCATACTTTTTACCTTCCATCGCTGTCTGCGACAGGCATTCACCATGTCTTCTCCATCAAGCACAAGCCCTGTATGTCCAGCAGCCACTCCCCAGCCTGGGTGAGGTGTTTCCTCCACCTCACACCTCTTGATGGATGCACTAGGCTCAATCAAAAGATGGTGGGTCTCTGGATATGTTAAAGGAAAATCCCACAAAGAGACCTTTCAGATCAGTCACAGCATTGCTGACTAGAGCAGAGCACACTGTGTCAGCAGGGGTTATACAGGATAAGTTTATTTAGATGCCACCCTGGCAACATCTTGAGGTTTCAAGTGATTTAACAATCTCCCTGTGAAAAGGATGCAACAAGGGAAATCAATGTAACTAAAGATTTATTTGACAAGCAAGGGAAATGTTTAGATTTTGAACAAGCAAAAAAAAAAAAAGTTAATTTCTAAATACTTGCTATTATCAGTGAATTCATAGCTTTACAAGGTATTTTTCATAAAAGATACCTCAAGCGACAAATGAAAAAATGCTGATCAATCATTCAAGCAATTCTTCTTCCCAGTAGACCCTAAAAAATGTTGTCATGAATCAATCAATTCTTTTCCATCTTACTTTTGAAGATGATGTCTGAAATGTAAGAAAATTGGGTTATAGACCTTAGGTTAGATTGGAATGATACTAATTGGAGCTCATTATGGTCTAATATAAATGCTAATCTTATAAATATTAAAGAGTCAAATCTATCTTAATGTATTACACAGTACTTACATTACCTTCAAAAAAGTCAGCTTCATATCAACAGAGTGGAAACTCCAGTTGTCGAAGTTGTAGAGGAACTTTTTGAAATAAGCCATCAATGTCCATAATTAAAACACCTCTCGTCAGGCCCAGGGAGAACTGTTGGAAAAAATGGTTTGTCCTTAAATTTAAGATGTTTCTATTACCCTGCATGCAAGCCTGCTCTTAGATGATTTTTGGCGTCTGCTTGTTTGATAGCAAAACTTGCAGTGGTTTTTTGCACAAATTGCCTTTTGAAAAGCTACCCATGTCACATCTAGGCTATCATCTGGGGGGAAAAAGCTTAATTTTTGGCACACCTTGGGAGTGACTGATTATTTCTAACAAAATTGTTATATGTAAAGAAATACAGAGCTGTATTTTAGCCCTTTTGGTCTGCTTCTGTACAGTATAGCTAGGTGACTGGAAAGTCTGGTCTTGCTGCTATGTTCTGTGCTCCATAATGGTAAGAAAATGTAACTTTGTCTCTGCTTTTATCCTTCCTGCCCCGTAAAATATTCCTGTTCTTCCTCTCAAAATGCAGAAATGTGTACTTGTAGATTGGAAAGGTCCATTCACTGTAATCTGAACTCTACTGAAAAAAACAGAACAGAGATTGTGAATTTGTCTCCTTCAAGCATCTTCTTTCTGTAAAACCAAAAAAATTATTTGCCTGATTGGAGAAAAGGGACCATGCAAGTGAGTTAGAGTATAGCAGGCTGATGGAGCCGAACATGTAGGATTTACTTATGGGAACAGTGAGGGGGAGAGAGAGCGTTTGGAGGAGGGATGAGAGAGCATTGTGCTCTAATTGTAAAATTGAAGTAATTAGTTGGAAGAACAGAGTCTTGGGCTCTCAGCCCCAAACCAGAATATCTATTTAACATCTGTGCACCAGTATTTTGCTAAACAAAGCACGGAAACTGGTGTTGAAACACACATGTAACCCCAAACACACACTGGCTTTTCTGAGTACTTCTCAAAACTGTGATATCTCCACTTCTCTTTATTTCCTTTTACTGTTAATGATAGAGTACTCCATAAATACCTTTCCCAGGAAACCTAAATTAATACTTCACATAGAATTATCTATGCACGCTTTTTCACCTGATCCTTGAATTTGTTATTCAAATCTGGTTGGAAACTTCTTTCTCTCTGTGGACAGTGAGTGAGCGGTTTGAGAGTGTTCAATAGCGACTTGGTATTCAAGCGTGCTTATTAATATTGGTCAAGAAATAGGTAAGATTAAAAAATAAAAGAAGCTGAGGGAATGTGCAAGCTTCTCTGCCTACAGGAGGAATAAAGCGGTCAGTTTACTCCTCCTTTTAACAGTGATTGCAACAATTAACTCAAAGGATGGTAAAAGAAAATCATCAGACAGTTACAGATACTTTTTATGTTTCTTTGTTCTGTCTTTTCTCGTCAAAAAACTCATAAAGTAGGGAGCTTTTTTCTGTCTTATAGTTGGCTATGAACTTTTAGCTGTTAATACAACAAAAAAGCTAGGCATTAAGATGACAAACCCAAGCATTCGCAAGAATTGCCAGTGTCATCTGTTCAGACTCCTTGTACCTATGCCCTGTGCAATACCTATTCACAATGCTATAGAACTAATCTTTGGCTTTGTTGGCATGGTTTCTTGGCTACCAGTAGTGTTGAAGTCCTTGGGTTATACTGCTGAATTAGTGAAATAATAAATGAGTGAAATTTGTTGTTTTGTACGTGAGAAATACGATTATTTTGCATTGCACTTGACAGGTATTTTCCCACTTGAGAAGCAGGGCTCAGGGATGTTGGGTTCTCAGGCACTTCATGGGCTCCTTTCCTCACCACCTCATGGTCCTCTTTCCCCCCAGCCTCCTGCAGTTTGCAACCTAACCTAATGCTTACCCTAGCTCTGCCGTGGGTCCCAGAAGATGATATTCACCTTGGCCCACCACACTGCTACACCAACATCGTTCGCCTCTTCACATTCATGTGCCTTTACAAAAAGAAAGGTAGAGATGGGGCAGAAGGAGTAAGGTCCCTGTCCTGCCAAAAAATCTCCTGCTTACCTAATCAAAAGCTTGGAATAAACCTCACATGCTTCATACTGGTGCTAAAAAAGAGAGAGGGAAGAAGAAAGAAAAGCAGTTATGGTCAACTGGCATCTGCTTGGGGCTGCTGTTCACACCAGCTTCCTTGTCCTCCTCTTCCCACGATGGCCTTGTTTCCCTCAGCAAAACACGTGCTCCCCTGTTTGAGAAGCTCCCCCACCCTCTGGTGACCTGAAATCACTGCTCAGTGGTGTGGTCAGTGGCAAAGGTAAATCAGTGGAGTTTACTCATTCCACATTCAGGAAGTAGTTTGTCTTCTGCTGTACAGCAGGTAGGCAGCCACTGGCCACCACACCAACAGATTGTTCTGCTGTAGTTCTGTGTCTGTATTGGAGATTTTATTTGCACTTCATCTTCTGTATCCATATTGTGTTAAAAAAGAGGAGAAAAGAGGAAAGAAGCATAGGGAGGGGAAGGGAAGGGAAGGGAAGGGAAGGGAAGGGAAGGGAAGGGAAGGGAAGGGAAGGGAAGGGAAGGGAAGGGAAGGGGAAGGGAAGGGAAGGGAAGGGAAGGGAAGGGAAGGGAAGGGAAGGGAAGGGAAGGGAAGGGAAGGGAAGGGAAGGGAAGGGAAGGGAAGGGAAGGGAAGGGAAGGGAAGGGAAGGGAAGGGAAGGGAAGGGAAGGGAAGGGAAGGGAAGGGAAGGGAAGGGAAGGGAAGGGAAGGGAAGGGAAGGGAAGGGAAGGGAAGGGAAGGGAAGGGAAGGGAAGGGAAGGGAAGGGAAGGGAAGGGAAGGGAAGGGAAGGGAAGGGAAGGGAAGGGAAGGGAAGGGAAGGGAAGGGAAGGGAAGGGAAGGGAAGGGAAGGGAAAGGGATTATTGAGTTTTCATGTGAAGAAAAAGGGCAGCAAAACTTGATTAGAAGAATCACTGGGTGCAAAATATAAAGTTTCTAAGGTGAATATTAGAATAAGCTATAATATTTTAAGGGTTTTTTTGTTGTTTAAAATACATGACCTTTCAGCTAAAGCATATATGAAAATATCTCCCTGTTCATACTCTGTGGTGCTGCTTACAGAATACTTTTTCTCACAGTAGGTGGAGAGCTGGGAGAGTAAGAAGTGGAAGTGTTTAACTAAAAAAATCATTGTCTTGTCAAAGCTTTTTAGCAAAGTGAAAAAAATTGAGGGAAAAGAGCCTGAGAGATAGCTGTTTAACTTTTGCAAGAACATGAAAAAGAGAAAAAAGGCTTTAAGGCTGTATTTTTCTCTTTTCTTTCTTTCTTTCTTTTTTTTTTTTTTTCAATATAAACTTGAATGTATCAACTTTTACGTCACCCAAATTCATGACACACATTAATATGTAGGTTTTGAAATCTGAGTCCTCCATGAATTTAATAGGCATACACTACCAGTCTGTGTTCTACTTTTTTCCTGACTGCCCAATGGAGTAGAGGATGTGCACACTGCTTCACTTACGGAATACAGATAGTTCAACAATCACAAAGATCTTTATTAATTTCAGTATTTATCTATATGGATATATTGTATCCTGACTTTTTTACAAAGTAAAGGAACGGCTAGGAAAGCCCTAGAGAAATTTGTATCTTAGATATTGACTAAATTAATATCTTCAAGACTTAAAAAATTTGGCTGGTATTTTCCCCCTTAAAACAAGACTTCTACAAGCAAGGATCCACTTGATGTGTCACTATTTGTTGTGAAGTGATTTAATAAATGTTTAAATAACCCTCTGCTGCTGTCAGTGCTTTTTTCGTAAGAAGTTACAGCCTGGAAGACTTTCATGTGTGTGGTCCTGTACCTTAAAAGAAAGAGCCTCAGACACAAACCATTTTTCTGCTTCAGCTGTACAGTGGTGTGTGATCTTTTTTCCCCTCCACAGAATGTCCATTTTGATTTGGTAGTGGTCAAAAATTGCAGCTGGTTCAAAGTCACCTACCAGGAAACCCATACGGTGCATACATCAGGTCCTCAAAGCCAATGACTGTAGTACAGATCTACTACAACTCCGCAGTTTTTGCTTGATGAAGCCTTGGATAATAAATGCACAGTAACCTAGACTCTGAAATAGAATGTATTTTTATGATTGACTTCTGAAATGCCACAAAACTTAATGCTGATATGTTTTTGCAGGAAGCAAATTTCTTCCTCATAGGCTTTCTGTTCAGCTGTAGTTTGCAGTAGGTCTAGGAGTCAAATGTGGAGTTATTTCTACCTTGATACCCACCCTGTTACTTTTTAACATAAAAAGTTTTTTGACAGAGCACAGACGCTTACGTTACTCCCTCAGTAAAACTTTAAGTTAATGTGTTTAAGCTTGGTGCTGTGGCTGTACAGAATACAATAGAGGCTGTGAAATAATAATAAAAAAATAATAATTAAGAAATCCTGAATAACTTTTAAAGGGAGTGAGGGGGATCAAAACCAAAGATGCTCATGGTTTTGGGGTCACCCAGGCTGAGATGCGTACAAACTGTTTTTTCCGTGGTGTTTAACTTGCGTTCAGAGCACAGCGCCTCTTGCACTCCAACGGGAGCTCCTACCCAGACACTCTGTCTTCTGCCTCAGAATAATTTTTCTTCCCCGTGACAGATCTTAGCTGAGCTAACTCTTCTGGCATGGCCTTACTTAACTTCTCTTCCTCCGCATTTTTACTCTTTAAGCAGTCATGGCCACATGTCAGGGCTGATGGCGCGGAGTATGCCTGGCTGGCCTCCCTCCCGGTTCCCTACCGCTCCAAATCTCTTGTTTGTTCCCCCACCACCCCCCTCTCCACCGCAAGCTGGCCTGTTCACAGCCCATGAGCATGCCGATCAATCCATTTTTTGAACAATACGATCTCAGAATTGGCCTCCCTGGGGTTGCAAACACTGAAAAAGCAGTTGGTGGTTTTGCTGTTCTCCATATTAGCCTGGATCTCAGCTTGCTGTTAGACGTCTGCTCCCTGCCTCTGTCTCCATCCCTTCATCCCTTTTATTCACCTCCTTCCTCAAGTGGGAGACAGATCATGGCTCTTTTTCTTCCCATTTGCTTGGGCTGCCATGGTGGGAAGAGAGATTCTCATCTGCGAGTTATCGACCTGGCTACTTGAAGTGGGGGGGTTGTGGAGCAGTGGTCTCGAGGGGTCTCCTTTCCCCTGCTAGGAGCCAGAGAGCTGAAACTCTTTGCTTGGAAGTGGAATGTGAAATGACAGAGGGGACTGCTCATTGTGTACGCACAGGTATAGCTCTAAGAATATATATTTGCAAAATTGTAGGCTGTGCCTAGGGCGGGCTTAAACCCAGGCATAGGTGTCAGGTGAGCCAGGAATTTGCAACTGAAGGCAGAATTTTGCCAGACAGTTTATTAAGTGCTACTCTTACATTCGACCTCACTGTGTTAGGAGTAACAGGGAATGTAGGGGAGAAAATTTTAAGGAGTAATGATATCCACACCAAATTTTAACAAACCCTGCAGTGGTTATTTTTTGTAGCCAGGGCAAAATGAATCATTCTCCCCTTCTCTAAACTTTACTCGGCTTTATTCTACCTCTATTCTGTATTTTATTACAAAGACTGAGCAACTTCATTTGAGCTAGTAAAATTTCATATTGAATCATGAAAAGAAAAGAAATCGTCATTGCTTGCCAGGATAGATTGTTGCTGGGAAACAAGTCACTTACAAATATTTGGTAGTTAGCACATATGAGATGGATGCTGATTTTATCAGACCATTTCACAATTCTGTTTCTCCTGGTAAAGAATATGTAATATGTGTCTGTTCACTTCTTTTCTCTCTTGTGCTGGGGATAAGAATTGATATTTCTCCTTTTCCTCAGAGAAAATAATAGAAGGGGGTGGGGAGAACAGTATTAGATTAGAGCTGCAGGTAGAAGCAAGCTAGGGTAGACTGCGATGGATTAAAAACAAGGGAGAGTGAGTGAAAAACAGGAAAGCACCAGAATGGGAGCAGAAAGAAATAGGAAAGATCTACAGCAATCTGAGGATAGTGAGAGCTAGAAAGCACAGACCCAACGTCTCCCAGACCCCAAACAGTTTGTTGTGGGGTTTTCTTTGGTCTTTTTTTTTTTTTTTTTTTTTAATTTGAAATTGGATGCTATGGCAATCAGCCACTTTATGATGCTGATAAGTTTTTTGGTTTGATTGACCCTAACTCAGTCTTCAAAGGCACTGTGACTGAAAGCATGAGAGCTGAGTAATAATTGTAGTCTCCTTAATGTTGTCCTGAACTTGAGTAAGACCTATGAAATTATCAGATCATTAGTGGTTTACCATGTTCTTTTTTTGTGAACCTCAATATGTGCTTGCGCTTCTCAGCTTTGCAATATCTGTTCTATTAGCACTTTTGTGTGTAATGTTGCTATAAGTACTCTACATATGGCATTCCTTTGAGTTCACACACACACAAAAAGCTTTTCTTGGTTTTCCTTTGAGTTCATACACACAAAAAAGGCTTTCCTTGAGAGGAAGGTAACCAGGTTTGTATAATATGTCACCAGAAGAAAGCTAAAAAAGAAAGCTGAAGAAAACATTTGGGTGGAAAGATGATGAAATCAGTACCAGACGGGTGGCTGTTATGGTATCATTTTCCTTTTTTCTCTTGAGGTCTGCAGATTCATTCATGTCATTTGCTCTTGTGTCAACAGGCACACATTTCTTAGTTACAAATAGCTCTAATGGGAAATTTTGATTTTGAATGCATATTGATAGAGAGGCTTGAATTGCATTTAATTTGGGGACCAAGCAAAATGATTAAGAGAGAAAAAGAACATTCCTGATCTGTGAGATTTTTCAGATGAACTAAACCAGATTTGCAAATCATATGGTCCTCAGTAATGTGTCTATTCAAGCAAAAATACAACAGCAAAAATTGCTCTTTGTTCTAAAGATTAAAAAATGTATTCTGCTTTTCATAGGTCATGACTGTCATGCTCCATTTCCTGATGTAAACACCCTTCCCCCGTCCCAGACTGGCCAGTGTGCTATCCTGGCAATTAAACCCTGAAATCACTGTACCACTCATTCTCAGTGATACATGAATGTTTGTATTCTCTCTTGACATTTTTTTAGTTTGCTTATTTTCACATATTTTGAAATTGAAATTCAAAGTAAAAAATGTAAACAGTACACAAAGCACTGACAAGCACAAAGATCTCAAAGCTATTGACAAATTCTTACAACATTCACTGCTGAGATGACACACGGATGTCAGAGATCAGATATACCTTTCACTTGCACCCACTGAAACTCTGCTGTCATTGTCACATATACCAATTACCTTCAAAGCACAGAAAAGTGGAATAGATTTGTTGAATAATAACAGGAATATTTTTCTTTTTTTTTTTCACTTTTCAAACAGGATTTCACTTTTTAGGCCCCTGGATAATCAAGATAGGTCAATTTATTATTTAAAAAACAAGTCAGAGACAAGTATATTTTTAGATTGTATAAGTTTAAGTGGCTCATAAGTATTGGAACAACACAAAGATTTCTATTATTTCAACTCATCTATGTGACAGCTGTGTTGGAATTAGTTACATGAACAAAGAATGAAAAAAAATGTTAACAATAATGATGGGGAAATTACTGACCTACTTGTGGCAGAAGGAAGACTTTATGGTAAAGCTTGGTTTTAATTTGATTTTGAGACCTTGTGTACACTATCCCATAAACCCAAAGGTCTTGCTTGAGCAAAGGTTTTGGAAATATAACCCATGTTATATAATCTTAGGAGATTGGAATATACTAGTTTTGGTGGGGGTTTTTTGTTTGTTTGTTTATTATGAGCTCTTCGTGTGAGAAGTAGAATTGAGTTAGACAAGGAATTACTTCTTTGAAAATATGAAAGCACAAAAAGACCATTCGAAAAGTGAAAAGTACTGAAGAACAAGACCAATGTTTTTCTGTGTCTTTTATACAATGAGATCGTTCCTGGTATTGAAAGGGAGAATACAAACATGAACTGGATTATAAAATAACAGATGAATTTTAACTTTTGGTACAATGCTGACAAGATGCAGTGTATCTAACAGAATGGTCTCCTAATGCTTTCAAAGCAAATGCTGCTGAAACCTCCCTCTGCAGACCCAACACCTTTCCTTGGTCCTGTTACGTCTGAGGCTACTGGAGAGACCTAGCACTGGAAAATGCCATCTGTGAACTGCAGCATACCTGCAGGCTTGTCTATTGACATGGGATTCCAAGTCCAGTCCCCCTTCCAGCTGTCATGTAGATTAGGACCCCACAGTGTGGCATAGTCAGCTTCTGGTCCTGAGCTGTTTAATGGGTGTTCCACAAAACCCATCCTTCGGGGACAGGGTGAAGAAGAAGAAAAGGCTGTAACCGACCTTTCTTTTTAGTCTTACCGTCCCCTGCTCCCCTCCCTTGGTGAGTCTTCTCTTGTACGCTTTCACTCTCTGCTTGGTATGCGTAGAAAAACCCGTGCAGAGTGAAGGTTGCCTTTGCTTTGCTGAGGCTTTCACCTGATCAAGCCCAGTGCCGTGTTTACCTCTGTTTAATAAGAGTTTGACCTGGTGCCTGTGCAGTGAATGCTGCACGTGGCGGGTGGCTGAATTGATGAAGGCTGGCTCGTACAAACTGTGAAAATGAGTAGTCAATGTGGAACAAGCCCAGGGAAGTTAGTAAGTGTGAATGTCTGTGCTTTACGGTGCTCTCATATTTCTCATTTGTCGATTGCCATTCTTGTTAACTGAGCTATTTAACTTACGTATGTAAATGCTATAACTTTATTGTGGTGGCAGCTAAAGGCATTATTAGATGAAGCTTGCAACAATAGTAAATGGCTCGCCATGTTTTTTTTCAAAGTGAAGCTTTCCCATGTAATTGTAAATTTCAGATGTTAGTATTTTACAGTTAAATTATACTTTGTGAAAACAAACACCCTTATCCTTACTTTCCATTGACTTTCTTTACAGGTGCCTGGAATTACATCTCTGCTTCAAAAAAATAACTGTGTGTGGAGCTAAACATCCAGCCAACTTGTGCATTCAATAATTTCTTTTTGCCCTTCTCTGGTTTCATGTTGTTTTGGCTTGTTTTATTTTAAATTACTTTTTTAAGTAAAGTAAAAATGGGTTATTTTAATATATCCTTAGGATTACATTTGGTCAGTAAGTTATTTGCTCATTACAAAGTGTTTTGTTACTTCTAGACTGTTCTATGCCTTATCATGTTAGACCCAAGACCCTTAGCGTTCTCCCAGGGTAAAAAAGGAGTCAGAGGGGCTGCCCAAGACACCTCAATCAATTCTACCACTGACATAATTGTAACCTAACTGGGGAATGAAGGTTTGCAAAGGTGTCAGGACTCCCAGAAGGGAGATCAGCAGGGATGGCATGTGGAGCTTGATGGAGAAAGTTTATAAAAGCCATTGAGGCTTATTATATGATTCCTAACACTTTCTGCCCTGCCTCATGTCTTCCTAGAACAGCCAGGTGATTAGGGCACTAACCCCTGGTGTTGAAGCCCAAAATTCAATGAATACTTAATACAATTTGTACAAAAGAGAGCTGCTCTAATAGTGGAGATTGAAAATGTTCCATCAAGAGTAATGGATAGCCTTGAGGGCTTACTGGGGAAAGGCTGAAGCTGAAATCTTTGCTCTAACTCCAGGAGCGCAGAGCCTGAACCTGGGTCTCCTGCCTCCAGGAAGATGCTCTTGTCACCATGCCTCTTGGTTATTCTGATAGGCATAGTATAGTCTTCCTGACCAAAAAGTCTGTGTTTGCTGCAGCAGGTGTGTTCTCCCCTACACATTCTGGTGCCAATGAATTGACATTTTCCAATGATACTTTATAAATGGAAAAACTTGGGCACATTGAATTGGAAAAAATACTCGGTATGGAAAAAATGGCATAACAAGGTAACTGCAGGGCAGACACCATATTCTTCTAACATCTGTGTTTCCTGCTTTCTCTGCACTGGTGTAAAGATGCAACGTCTACCCACTAAGAGTAAGGTAAATTGGCATTGCTTGTCTCAAGACACATTTCTCTTAAGATATACTCTTTCTTTATAAATTCACTTGTACTTGCTCTAAGTTGGATATCTGTGACTTTGCTGATTTACTTTCCCCTCACTAAAGTGATCCATTTCACTTCTCAGTTTTGCTTCCTGCATTGCTTCTGATGTTATGCCCCTCACTAGTTGAGTGTCTTCTTGCTTTCCTTCTCCATCAGGAATGTTCCAGTCTTCCAAACCCAAGTCCCTTCTCCACTTTATGAGGAATCTCTCTTTTTCTTTATAGTTAGTGAGAATTCTTAAGTTTATTTTTTTCACTCCTTATTATAAAGGAGCCCAAAATGGAAAAAAACCCTGTGTACTGGCAAAAACTTGGCCATTCAAAGCTTTACTTAACAGTGTTCTAGTGTGTACATGACATTTGTTCTGCCTTCATGATGTGAAATTCCTACCATCCTGAAATCTGCAGATCATTGGGCTCCTTGCTTTATAGGAAGCTCTTTGCTGAGAGATTTAAAAGCACCCCAATAGCCTGAAAGTAATTATTTTCTGCAAGCATTAGCTCTATTTAAGTTATGTACTTGTGATACTTCCCTCTTGCCACTAATGAAGGGCAGAGACAGTCATTTTCACAAATGTACTAGAAAACAATGTGGGAGCATCTTTGAATATTTTAATAGCCCAAATTATTTTGTTATTAATGCTGAAAGTTTTGTCACTTTTGCCATGAAATTGCATGTGGCTCATGTTTTTGCCGTGACAGACAGAAGATCCTTGCCTGGAGCCAGCTGTTTGCTTACTGTGCACCATGGAGAAATCATTTAAGATGGGCCTTGGCTATCACATTTTCATGTGATGTGCACTTTCCTATACATGTGCATATTACACAAAGAACAGAAGAACTCACAGCAGCCCCAAAACGGCATCTGTTCTTTATAGTGAGATAAAGAAGCTGCAGAAGGTTTCTTGAGACTTGCTGATGCTTGTTGTCACTTAGCAGGAAGTGTTTAGGAGTTTGTGAAGAACAAAATTACAATTTGTCAAATGTTGCAAACCTCAGAGTGATCAAATACTATTTGATTTCACTGTCGCTATAAATAGGATTTCACTTTTTTGGGATTACAAAATGACCAACTTTCTGTTCAGTAAAATATCAGGATTTTAGTCTTTCTTCCTCCTTGATATTTTTCCATAATCTAAAGGGTGAAGTTACCATTGCTTTAGTAACCCATAGTATTCTTCTGCCAGCACACATTAACATGTGAAATCAAGATGTTATTTAGCCTTCTGCAGCATGACATGACAAGCCCGGCGCTATGATGAGGCGATTTCACATATGGTGGTAGTGTCTTCTATCATGGTTAGTAATGCCTCACCTTCTAGTCCTCCCTGAAGTACTGGAAAGGAAAAAGATCAAAATGGGAAGCTTGAATTAAAGGATATTTTGGCCAACTCTCTCAAATCCTCTTCCATTTAGACCTACCATAATCATCCATGAAGATCTATATGCGTTATCTTCACCTGTGGCCCCATGGAATAAGAACAGTGTTTCTGTTATGGCTACAGCTGCTAGTGGGAAACATCATGTAAATACACCGTGAAAGCTGGCAGTGCTTTTGACTGTGTGGAAAACATCATGTCTTCAAATACGTTTAGGAAGGAAGCTGCAAATAAAGGATGAATGGGTCATTATATATTTATGGTAAATGGCAAATACTGTTTTAAGCAAATGTTGTTAAGCAGCAGTTTTATGGTGCTTCTTCACATGTCAAAAACTGGTGTTTATTTTCTATACAAGCATAAAACAAAATTCACTGAGCTATATGGAATAAGTAGGAGGTGAATCCCTTTGAGAGTAGAATTTAGCGAAAACATGAGTTTTCCAGGGCTAAATGCATTGGTACAGGCTACAAATAGATTTAAGAGTTGTGAGTTAGGTTTATAAGCTTGACATAAAGACAATGTTGTACTGGACACCTGAACAAGAGGGTATGTCTCAGGGATATCCTTACGTCCTCCCCTGACATTAGGTGAGCTTGCAGAAAAGGCAAGAAATAGACAGCAGATGTGACACAAGGCACTGCTTATGCACAATGGCAAAGATCTTCCAAGGAGTCCTCTCTTTTCTTGCATATTACTGGATAAAAGGTGACCACAGCTGAAATTTCAAGTGACCTGGAGTGTGCCTTTCACCAGGCAGTGCTAATGGGAAGGCAGCAATTTTCTAAGTGCTTCTTCTAAAGCCACCTTTGGCTACACTGAGTCATTCACCATTGCCCCTAACAGCCAGATGTACTCATTTTTCTTTACTATCAAAGTTAATGGGTTGGATGGAAGCAAAAGCTGTTGCTGCATTACTGACCAGCTGAGTCTGCCATAAATTGAGTTTTTGCCAGAAATGGAATAAAAATAAAGGTAGTAAAAAAGTTTTTATTTTCCTGAAGCATGGAAGACAGGCTTTCAGGTCAAAATAAATGTTTAGAAAACCTGCTTTTCCCTCTTCAGCTTCTCCGGAGTTTGCAGATACTTCTGTGTTGCAAAGTAACTTTGGATCTCACATGTAAATTACATCCACCAGCATCTCTTAGTGCAGTTTAGAAGTGGAAAGTGAGTAAAAGTGACTCTATGTCACTTTTGTTGCTTACTGACTCCAGAACAGGCTGAAATAACCTTCCAGAGTAGCTTAGAAAAAGCTGTGTAGAGCTTTTTTATGAAGAACTATCTGCATTCTACAGAAACCTGAGCAACCACCAGAGAACTGGAGAGATAACACACACAAAAGGGTGCAAGACCTTCCCTTTTCCTCTGCACAAGCTAGACAGGCTCAGGGAAGTGCCCATAGACGCTGTAGGTAGTAAGGACAGACAACAGGGTAACAAGAAATAAGTGGAGTAAAAGACATAAAGAACTGATTAAAAGAGAAAGTATTTAAGTTTTGTATTATTTATTTAGAAGGTTTGTTAAATATCTAAGTATTTCAGTTTTTTCCTGCTATCAGACAATTTCCAAAGGAACATGTTAAGCCAGAACTGTGAGTAGTGGGAACAGTGGGTAAGTATACTTCTGTCTTGCACAGCCAGAGAGGTTTAGGACAAACTCGGGGTTTAGCACCTTGCTGATGTCAAGACAGACTGTCAAGAGCCGCCACGCAGTATGCCTCTACTGTAGTGAAGGACGCTTTTGTCACTCTTAAAAGAACTGCTTATTCAACTTCCTATTTCAAGTCTGTTGGTTATATTTAAATCCAGAAAAATTAAACATTCATTCTGACTACAAAAGATTTCTTAAAATATGTGTTTTACTTATATTGCACTGGATTATATATTTGCATAGGGTTTCTGTAAGGCATTGGGTTTTAAGCTTATTCTGTGACATGCTTTTTTGTATCAGCACCTACCTTCTCCCATGAAACTGCTGAAGTTTTTGACCTAAGTAAAAGCTGAAGTATGGTTGAAAGTTTCAAGTGTCTATGGAAAAAAAAACAACCTTACCTCCAGGCAAGGATATATGTCATTGAGTTTGAAAGTGTGGTAAAGTAGAAAGAAAATGAAGGCATGTGAGTGCCCAGACCTGAGTCATGTCAACATAAACCGTTTCTGACTAAACCCTGACTGGACAACACTCCCTCAAGCCAATATAAACCATTTTAAAGTTGCTGTAAACTTGCCCTTTGGCAATGAGCTAAATCAAGATGAGACATATCATGAAAGTAAAGGGATTGGTGCAAGAAGTGAGCCAAGTCTGTATGATAGCAGGGATATTTGCAATTTAGAATTCATTTTCCTTTGAGTGCATGCTTCTTGAACTGTTCCTGAAATTCAAAGACTGCCAAACTTGGCTTTACAGTTGAGACTGTGCCATGGGAGCTAGATCAAAAGTTATATGGGACTCCAGGAAATTCACAAATCTGAGTATAATGTGTGCACTTGTTTTTCTTCGCAGCACCAGAAACTGACTTGCTGGGAGAAGAGCAAGGTAACGCGATTGTAATAATATAAAGAGCATGACTCAGAAAATGTACACAAGTCACTGCAATTTTATTTCTTTCTGATCTGTCTGCTTATGTGGCTGAAGTACAAGCAGTTCCTGTTAAGATCTAAATTAGAAACAGGATACAGGCAACATACAGCTTATTAGCTTTCTCTAGCATGTTAGTCTTACTCGCATGTGTTTACATGTACTGCATGCAAGTTAATATATTTTATATCTATATCGGGGCGTGTTTGTAAAAATTGAATGTACTTAAGTATGTTACATAAACTGTACACAGGTGTACCTGGAACCCCTCCCTCCAACAACAAAAATTAGGCGTTCAGGTTGTTCAGCCAGTCAAATATTACTGAAGTATTTTTTTTAGAAGAGAACCGCACAGTTTTCATTGTCCTGGTTAAGAACTGCTGTACAGGTTTTGCAGTCTTTCCAGGAAGAAGACTGCCTCTATCCTAAAAAGCAAATTTTTAGAGTTGAAAGTAACTGAAATGAGAAGACTTTTACAGAGAAATGATAAAGTCTGAGAGTGGGAGTAATTCTTGTTCACACTGTGTTGTTTATACAATTCAAGTTTTGTCAGTTAATAATTATACCTTTAATAAATCATCTAATTTGAAAACTGTGGAGGTGCTATTACAATGAGTTTTATCTGTTTACTTGTCATAAATGATGCTATTTTGTCTTACAGATTTAGTTATAAGATACAACTAATTAATATTAGAACAATATATCTGAATGATTCAGAAACTTGTTAGATGGCACAATAATCAATATTAAACTCTTTTTTTTTTAAAAAAAAAGGAAATTAAGTACACCATAAAAAAGGGACTAATGCCTCTTTACCTAAAATAGGTTAGAGATATACTTACATTTTACATTATTGTCTGATACATCTAAAATACTTTGCGTCATAGTACTCTGTTGTTAATTATTTATTTGGATCCTTTTCCTTTCCTCAGTCCCTGATAATGCATGAGGTGCTGTTATGTTCACTTCACAAAGTTTAACTTGCTCATCTTCACCGACTGTGCTATATCAAACCCCTATACCTTTGGGTGGTCCCTTTAAAGAGTGGGCTGTGTGGGTGGTGGATGAGTTCTGAGGTATCTGCGGTGCAGACCCAAAAAATTAAGAATTGACAGCCAGGAGAGAGGGTGAATATTCTTTAATGAAGTGTCCCCATCTTGGAATCATCTTAAGAGGCGGTGGTAATAATTTTAATGACACTGTGAGATGGAATATCATCAGATAAGGCATCCTGTGGATGACCAACTTTTTTGGTGAGATGGTAAGATGTTAGGAAGATTAGGGGTAGAAACTAATATGCATTGCCAGGGATGGAGATAGATGAGATGTTGTATGAGGGTTAGCTTCAGAAAGTGCTGGCCACTCAGACAAGGTGGAAGACAAGAATCAAAATTAAAGAGGACCTGATCAATCTTTCCACTAAATAAACAGATTATTGGCATTTTAAAATTGACTAAAAAAGCAGTATGATTGAGGGGTGAAAAAAAAAAAAAGTATTTAAAAGGATTATTTTCTAAACTTTTGTACCGAGACTGTCCTTCCTCCAGGTGTGCAGCTCCCACTAACCTCAGTTCTGCTGTGAAGCCAGGGCAGGGCAGTACCTAACCTCTTACTGCAGAGTGGTGGTGCTGTTAGGTACTGTTTCAGTCAAGGGTCTGTCAGCATTTCTTACGGAATTTATACCTGGTCTATAAAACACACTCCGCTGCAGGTTGATATACAGTCTACCTCCTAAGGAGTCATTACTATCTATCACTTCAATGATCTGCTGATAATGGGGGTGTATCACTTATGAATGTAATGGGTCTGAAAGAAACGGGTCTATTGAAATTGCACCGAGTCTGCAGAAAACGGCAGGGAATCAGTGGGAGTGACTGTACGCTCCCCGAGATCCTTTGGGGCCATTATAATGCGGGAAGAATATTAACAGTCTTCAAATGGGTAAGCCTGGTATTATCTCCTTCATTAATCAAAGAAAAATCAAACATGCCAAATCTGAACACCACGTCGTCTAGACAATGGTAGGTACAATTCAGGTGCTTTTTTCTGACATTTGCTAAAGGTTGGTTGATTTCAGCATGGCCATTCCAGAGCCCTGTGAACTCAACTGGTGTTTTTCCAGTTGGATTTGACTTTTGGTCTCTGCCTCAGACTCTTTTCTCTCATGTATCAGCTATGTTCGTAGGCTGCTTCTTATGCATATATAAGTGCCGTGCATAGCACGGGTGAGTTAAGGACAGAACAACAAACCTTAACTCTGAGTATCCTGGCTTCTCTTAAAGCACTAGTGTTGTTTTAACATCCTTTCCTATTTCATGAGCATGCAGCCATAGACATAAATATAAATACATCTGTCTTCGATAAATTGAAATCATAACAGGTGTGTGAATCCTTGCCAAGAGTTATGAGCTGGTCAGTATATACTGCTTTCACTTGGAAGTGGTGCATGAGAGAACACTTGACTGTTTCACTGCTTTATAAATAGATGGATTTGGCATTTCGGCAATCATCTGCAGAGGGTAAGAAAGTAATAAATGGATAAAAGCAAGTATAGATCATGTTTCAGAGTCTTGTAGATGAAATGAATTGATTCCACAACATGTTCATTCCTGTCGTTAGCTTTTCTGGTCGTTTGTGTCATTTTAGGTTTGATAGGAGCAGCAGAGAGAGGAAAGATGTTCTGGTGCTGCGGATGCTAGTCCTAGACCTCAGAGACCCCAGATCAGTTTCCTTTTCTGCCATAGACTTCCTGCATGACCTTGGGCAAGTTTCTTAGTCTGGTTGACATCCAAAAAAGCACTTAGGAACCTAAAGTGTAACTCAAGCTTAATTTAGGTGTCTTTGTTCAGGGGAGCGCTCCATGAAAATTCAGCCTGCTTAGGTGCCTGAGAGAACATGGATGCCATGGCTTTGGCTGGGAAAGAAAAGACAGACAAAGGTCATTTAAATGTGTTCAAAGGCACCACTGTCCTCAGATGGGCTGTGTATAACAGTCTCATTTGAAGACTCTTTAGAAATGCCAAATTGGTTATATCCCTGAAGGTCCTGGCCTGCTAGGTGTTCTCTGAGTGCCTAGGATGTGTAAAGAGCATTGAGTTCAGCACAAAATGTGGTAGTTCTGGCAATGTTCATATGTATTTTTTTTCAGGCTTGGAAGGAGGAAGACCTGCTGTCCACCTCTTGTACATCCTCTCAATAGACATACCCCTCTGAGAAGTAGGAGGAAATGGCTTGTAGGCTCTTTTCAGTATGTAGTATTTAAAATTTCTTCTTACTGTGGTCTACTCTGGGATAACCAAAGATAACTGCTGTCCCTATTGTGGAAGGTGGGTTTCTGTGCAGGAAGGATAATCAAAATTTACAAGAGGAGAAATCACACATGTAGGACAAGACACATAACAGTAAAGCCTGTGGTTAGAAGACAGAGCTCTTGGTTCTGCTTTCTGCTTCCACAGAAAACGTTTACCTATTTTACCCGATTGCAGCACGATGTGGGGAAACTGCCCCTGAATCAAGGTGCTGACATGTTTCGGGTTCACAGCAAAACATCAGAGGGTGGGTGTTATGCTGTGGGACAGGAAGATCTTAGAGCCCTTTTCTGAGGTTGTGGAGAAACAGAAAAGAATCAGAGAAGACAAGCCTTTGCCAGGCATAGCCTGTTGGGCTGTGGCTGGTATGGACTGTCTAATCACAACTCTTGCTAAGTTTGATCTACTCCTGGATGTACTTCCTTACCTCCCCTCTGAGGTGAACTTTGGGAAAAGGCCATTCCTGACTTCATGCTTGGGCTATGTCTATTGCTCATTTGTGTATCAGAGCCCTCAACTCTTCCCTCCCTGGACCACAAACTGTACTTACTATGTTCTAACCAAACCCTGTTTTACCTGCTCTCTGCTCTCCTGGGTCATCTTACACTATGTCCTGTTCCTCTATTCCTTCACTGTTAGGGTTTGAAACCTAGACCTCCTGCTTTCCAGGTAGGTGTGCTCTAAATATTTATCTGCTGCCATCCTGCTGTGTCCTCTTCTACCTTTAGAAAAAAAAAAAAAATCCTTTTTCTGTATTTGAATGTTTGCTTTAGGTGTCTTAGTCCAGTCCCAGATATGCAGCTCTGAAGCTGCGGAGATGCTGAACTCACAGATATCTTTAGGTAGGACAGGCAGGGTTTGAGAAAAAAATTTTGACTTTGTTTATGTTGACTGCTGTGAATAAAAGCTGGATCTGATTTTTATTATGTCAAGAACCTGATTCTGGGAACTGTATGCTAGGGCTGGGTGCTGAGTTATGTTTATATTACTCTGTCTCTGAGGTTTTGGCTTGTAAAATCATGATGAGATGACTTGCACTAACAGTAACTGTGACTGTATTCGAGGTAGAACAGTACCATTTAAGCACTACATGCTGCTTAGATATCAGAGTAACAGGGGCCATGCAAGAAGGAAGGATGGTCCACTGAAATTAAGAGAGTTGCATTTAGCTTACACTGTAAAATAAAAGCCCTTTCCCTCTCTTTCCAAGCATTTCTTGGTCTAATATAGGATCAATAGAAATCAATCGCAGTTCTGGTGTACAGCAAAGTGCCTGTTTACTACATGAGCCTTGCAAGTGATCTCAGAAGGATGTGCTGGTCTGAACAGATATTTTAAAAGCTCTTCTTTCTGGCCACCACATTTTTTTAATGCCCTTGTATCCCTTATGATACCATTTTTCTGTCATGTGGCGTATCCTTTCAGATACATCTTTTACGTTGGAGTCATTGCAGCTTATATGCAGACACCAGCATTAGCACTCAACTGATGGTAATGTACCTGCAGCAGCACGGGGCTGATGGTGAGCTTCACCATCTGGGTGCTTATAAAGCTTTCTGACTGCACTCTGCAGGTGGCCTGGAACTCCAGTTTGCTGTAGCTGCACTTATAATAAGCTTATGAGGCATGTTTGGCTATCTCTGCATGAGGCTTAGCCACTGCGGTTGCTTCAGACTATTACATACCATTTGATGTGGGTCCCGTGTTAAGTGGGCTTTTGGGTGGTCCCTTCCAGACCAAAAGTAAACAAAAGAGGTATTTTTTTTTTCTTTCCCCCACATTGTGTAATAAAGAGAGCTCTTCAGCTAAAATTTATGCAGCCAAAACACATCACACATTTTAATAACATACTTGCTCATAATAGCATAAGTTATACACCCAGATGGACTTTGAAATTAGACTGGACAAAAGACAAGGAAATATTTTTGGAGAACAAGCCTGTACTGGCAGAAATGGCTCATCTAATAGACATTTTCCATTTCTGACATCCATGAATCACAATTCCAACACACGTATCTTAAAGACCAGTATTACAGAACCACTTGGCAAACATATGACCAAGCTGAAATACATTTCATTATGAATATTGGTGGATAAGGGTGATTCCAAGATTAAATCACTTGAGAGAACAGAAATTAATTTCCTTATATACTATATTCTAGCCAAAACACTATGGTCTTGGGTCAAGATATTGAATGTTATTAGTCTTACGGGAACTTTGGAATGAAGAATGGGAAGTGTGGAACATTCTTTCTATTCCCCTTAACTTTCTAAGAAATTCTTTTGTACAAGAAAACAGGTATGCAGAGGTTACAACTATTCTTGGTAGGTCATTTAGTTTGGTTTGTGGATAAAATAGCCTAAAACCACCATACAATTTTTACAAATCATGTTTCTCATCATTTTGGATCCCTAATTTATCTATAATACTACAGAAAGCATGAGAACTGTGATTCAGTGAAATCGTGAGTGGATTGTTCTGTCCATTAATTCTCACTCTTACACATAAAAAAGGGTTGGGCACAATGTCTAGAACTTATCTCACCTTTATGTAAATGACTTCAGGGCAGATAAGAACCTCAGTGCCAGCTGTTTATGTGCTTTTATACCCAACAGAGGCAGAAGTGTATTTGCAGGGAGCTTGGATCATCTGAGCAATTTTAAGCAAGCCCCTTACAACTAATGAGTTGCTGTCCAAAAATTCCTGTTTCTTTCAGTGGATGCTGTAAAAGCCATTCAGGCAACCGGTCAGAGACAATATGCAAAATCAGGTGAGACGGTACACCTTCTACCCCAAAGACTTCATGCTTTTGCAGGATGCTGGAGCTCATGCATTTTTGAAGTTGGGAGGCTTTATAAGATAGGCATCCTCCAAAGCAAGTGGGAAGCCTAACTAATGAGGGTACATGACATAATGATGCCGCAAACATAAGGTTGTGCCTTAAAGACATAGTTTCTTCTGTAGCTTCTTCAATGATGATCTCAGCTTATATTAGAGTTGAGATTAACCCTAGCCTTGGAAAAGAGATCTGGAACAGATCTTCAACTGGTGCAAACCACGGTAAGGCTCCATTTGAAAGCACTGGAGTGATGCTACTTACCTTGGCTGAGGGTCTGTTCCATCTGTTGTTGTTTAACTGTAGACAGAATGACATCTCTTTGTTTGACAGCTACCAGAGAGATAATCATAGCAGGCATATCTCTCTCTGGAGATGGATCTGTGCCCGGGTTATCAGTATTCAGATATATCATCAGATTAACTTTGAGCTTGGATGCTTGGAGTTGTATTCCATAGATTTTTTGGTTTGGTGGTTTTTGTTATTGTTTTTTTATTGGTTTTCTTTTTTTTTTTCCCCAGTACTGTACAAGTTGGGATCTTTTTTTTTTTCTGAAACTTTTAAAATAGATTAATTTGTTTTGAGGCTAATTTCATCCTTGAACTTTCTGATTCCTGCTTTCAATAATTCACATTTAAAACAAAGTGAATCATTAGCCTGATCTCAGCTGTGTTGAGATATGTTACTTTTTTTAGCAGTGATTGCAATTATTTCTGTTGTGTGGTCACAATGGTTGGGTCCTGTGCTCCAAATTATTGATCCAATTGGACCACAATTCCTCTCTGAGTTTTCAAAATGGTTTTTCAGTTTTATATTCAGATATTCTACTGCCAGCAAAGCCTTTTCAAAGCTTCTGGCATTTATTTTAAGTGATTCTGAAACAGGGCAGAATTGCAAACTGCTTCTCTTCTATTGCTTTCTCTCTGTACCTGAAATATTTAAGGCTGTTATCTGTGAAAGTAACACTCTTGCATGGGCAAAACTTTGCTAGATGTAACCAGAAGGCATTTTTCATTTCACTTCTTGAGATGCTCTACGCAGATTTTTGAGAACTTAAACAGAAGCTGTGGCAGAGGCACCTTGAAGTCCTTCTGAGATCCAAACAACAACAAAGGTGTTTCAAGGGTCATACCTTTCCTCATCTCTTGCTCAAAACTTACCAGTCTTTCCTCTCCCTTCCTTCTGCAGCAATCCACCTTGTGCACCATGGGCCTCGCAGATGCCCCGCTGAGTCCTGGTCTGTGGAGGACAATGCAGTCATCGAGACTTTTTCACCTAAGGGAGCTACTGGAAAATAACACTGGGTGTAGTGATTTGGATAACTGGCCCGGACAGTCAGTGTCTGTTGAAGTCGTGTAGGCTTATACACTTTAGTAACCATCATTTTCACGACACTGATGTCCTTCCTTTCATTGTGAATACATCATGATCAAACAGTGTAGCTCTGATGACAAGAACTATCAGCTAGGAAAGCAGAGAAAGATATGAGATTTTCTCCTGTCCATACCATATGTATGTATTTTTGGTTGTCATGGCACTTGAAAGCCAACTTTACAAACTCGCCAGTGATAAAATATTAAGATACAGTATTGCAATGGTAGGAACGATGTCCCCTACGCTGGTGTTTAATCCAGTTTGCTTTTATGTAGGATTACAATGAAAAAGTAAGGGCCTGGAGCAGGAAAATTAAGGACATGTTCAGAATGATGTGTATCTACAAATCTATCTATAAAAATCAGAATACTTTTGCTTGATTACTAGATTGGAGTTATTAAAATGAGTGATTTCAAACACTGACATATGAAACCTCATGTATCTGTGGTTCAGGTGGAGCAGGAACTGGTTGATGCTTGTTCCCACAGCTGCAGCTCTTGAATTTCTGTTCAGAACTTTCCCATTTGGAAACTGCTCTGTCTCAGCTTTAGGGTAAATCTGCAGTTTCAGTTCGGCTTGACAAGAAGGTAAGAAACAAGGTGGTCTTGCTCCTCCTGTGACTTCCATAGAAGTTTCAAGGAGAAGGCATGCACTCACTGTTTTTCTTTTGGGAATATGTGCAGCTTTGGGGTTCTGAGGATATATGCCTACTTCATCTGAGAATACTTAAAAATGTAATAATTTTTTTTTCTTCTTTGTGTTGTCATTTTGGTACAATTGCTGGCAGCTAAAGTAACCATATTTCATATTTTAGATTGTCAATGCTTGTTTTTTTGATTGATCGTAAAAACTGTGGAAATTTTTAGGGGAATGGATCT
This sequence comes from Falco punctatus, assembly GCF_963210335.1. Classification (NCBI taxonomy): domain Eukaryota; kingdom Metazoa; phylum Chordata; class Aves; order Falconiformes; family Falconidae; genus Falco; species Falco punctatus. Next base: position 80,251,538 of record NC_137586.1, read on the forward strand.
AATCACTCCATGAAACTCTCTTTTCAACTTCAGAGAAAAAATATCTTGATGAATTTCTAATTAAAACATAAAAAAATCAATTTCAAAGAACCTTGTAAGAAAGAAAACACAAGCATTTTGACTGTGAAAGCACAAACACAAAATAGGAAAGTCATTTAGGGCTTGCAAACCAAGGGGATGGATAGCATTCTCGTGGAAAAGAAACAAGCACTGGCATTTCTTTCATTCTCTGCTCCTGTCAGACACGGAGGTGAAACACTGTTGTGGGGACCCCCCCCCCAAAAAAAACGGCATGTGAAAAGACAGAGTAATTCTACAATTCCAGGCAAAGGTAACCAAAACATAGTTAATCTCATATGTCCACAGATCCCTGGCACTGTACTGCAGACGTCTGGTCTCTCTGGCTATGCCTATGTTGCAGAACAAGTGTTATTTGAAGAGTGGGCACCATAATGTCCAAGGGAACCTGCTAAAAACAACCCAAATTCAGTTCCATTGCAGCTCTTCTCCAGCCTCTGTCCCCGTGTTTTCAGAACAATTGGGAGGATAATGAAAATATTTAGAGCTTGGACTGTTGTGGTCACGCAGTTGAGATTTAGCCAGAGCTATCTCAGCCCCTAGGCTGAGATGCCTCAACCCCCTTTGTCCCAACCAAACAGGTAATCAGTCTTTTTTTTTTTTTTTTTTCCCCTGATTCTAGTCTCAACTTACTCTTTCACTTTAGTGTCTAAATATATTATTGAACTTTCTTTAACCTGATGAAAAAATCAAGCTCTTTTTCTAAGCAGGAAGAAAACCAACCAAAAGGCTTATCTATTTATTTATAACTTTTCCATTTACAAGGTTCTTTTTGGCAATATGGCCAACTGCTATCCTGATATGATTGTAGGAAATATTTATAATTCTGTTAAATGAGACTGATTAATCTTGACTTGCTTTTCACCAAATTTTCTATAGTTAGATGATGGACTTTGGAAGCTAATCATCTCACAGGAGAGCTGCTATGGGCTAATTCATGATACATTTTACATCACTTGGCTGTTGATTTAAATTTTAAGATTAAGTTTTCTCTGCTGTTTCACGTCTTGCAAAAAACCTTGGAATTCATGTGGCACATACGGAAGAAAACTCAAGAACATCAGCACGAAGAGGTGCTTGTCTTAAACTCATTTGCTTCCCTGTGTTTTGATAGAGCGAAGACGTGACCTGTAGCTATACCGCCACACTTCACACTGCAGTGATGATGGGAAACCTCCAAGAGTGTGTTTGAATGTGATTTGAGGATGGCTTCAAGACTGCCTGTAAATCTTCCCTTCGTTTCCCTGCGTGTGCAGAGCTTGAGCTTGCAAGTGCAACATGCTGTGGCTGAAGCACACTTTTCTAAACTGTGCTTGGCACCTGGGCAGGACTGGGAGCTGCGCACTGCTAGACATGTTTGTCCAGTTGTTCATGCCCTATTTTCAATTGAAACACTTGTTTCAGGTGGGAACAAGACATTTTTATTTTTTCTCCAAGCATGGTTCTGTTTTTCAGCTCGGTGGATTGTCTCTCTGATGGGTTGCTTTTGCAGGTACAGCATTTTGACGTTGATATTGTATCATCAATGGCAGATCGAGTCAATTCAGTAGATAAAAAAAATATCTGTAAGAAGCAGAGGGAATGCTGTGTGATTTTCTTTTTTTTTTTTGTCATTCAGTTAAGAAAAATACAGTGATTTCCTGGCGATGTATAATAAATGATCAAAACGGAATAGTTAAATGTCCCTTGCAGTCTTTTGATGTATCATGTAGATCTTTGTCTGCTATCAGAACGAACACTGCTATACTGTTATCTTGCTGGTATGAGCTGAAAATTTCTTTCTCTCTCAAAGTCTGTCTTAAATACAGCTAGAAGGTTTTTATTTGTACAGTACCTGAATTAGCTCAGCATTCTGTTTTACTTGGATCAAGGATACTAATGATTTTAAACACCATGATTCATGTCTGGACTTTATTAAATTATATTCTCAGGCTTCAAGCTTCCTCTTTATTTTTTCAGTTTATTTTCTTTTGTTTTCCCATAGGAAAGTTACACAGTATAGTTTCACTAATGCCATATATCTGCGCTCAAATCTAGTTATGGATACAGCAGCCCTATTTTCTTATTAAAAGTATAAAGCACATATGGAAGAACACTTTTTCAAGTAATCACAACTGATTTTGTTGAGAAATTGTCATTTCCCTGATGACACCATCATCACCATCACAGTTATTGGAAAAAACAGGTATAAAACTGCCTAAATTCAGTATACTTCATTTTATCTGCATTTTCAGTACACTTTTGGCTCCCCCAAAATGCAAAAGTAGTTCTCCTTGCCTGCATCAAAAAAATACAGCAGCTTTTCTTAATTTACTGTGCAGGTCTAAGCCTGGCATATGTTTTTGATATCCCTCTGCAAAGGAGCACTAATTATCATTTATCACCATCCATGACGATTCTGTGTCACGAGTAATAGTTGATTTAAAATCTGCTGACAGTGTCGATACATCTGGCTCAGGGCACCAAATAATTACCAGGTGATAGTTATTACTGGCCGCTGAATAGGTTGTATCAAAGCAAACTAAGAATAAAACACTCTGCTCTTTTGCAAATCTTTCGCAGTGCAGTATTCTCATAGCAAGTCATAATATCATCCTAACTCCTCACAGCTATCTTCCCACCTTACTTAATACAAATGACATGACAATCAATGTCACAGATTCTTTCTTCATGGATTATTATTCTAGTTAATTCCACATGTTGCATCCTCAGCAATATCTGAAAACTATGTCTTGCTGTTCTCAACAGATGAAAGCTTGAGTGTGTGGAAAATATTGACTCTTAATCAGATAGGCAAACCTTTTCTTTTTTTAATTTTTAAAAAGGAAATGAAAGAATTGGAAGAATCAACACACATCCTAATTACTATGAGACAAGGACTGCTGGGAAGGCAAATATAGATGCTCATCACTCTTACTTATGCATTTGTTAAAACTGGTTTTACAATAGTCCCACTTTTGTTAAGAGGTGAAATTGTGGTGGACATGGACTTTTTGCCCTGTGCATAACTCATAGTACTCATGGTCAAGAAGAATTTTGCAAATTGATACCACAAAAACAAAGGCTGTGCAAAACCAATGTAGACAACAGCAGTTTTGGAAGCTGATTGCTGCACTGCATGTGTCCGAAGCCGGTGTGTAAATCCTCTCCACAGTATTTTTGCCAGCTGCTGTCAGAGGAGCAGGAAGGTGGTTTCCAGCCACCATTCCCACCTCTCTGCATTTCTCTGATAGTTGCATCTTCACTGCATCTGACTGGAGCTACTTTCTGCTTTACTGCTTTCTGGCTGAATATAAGAATAACCAAGGTTTTATTTTTGGCTTTTCAGAGTAGCGTATAGGATATGGAACTTAATGTACTGGACAGTGTGATGGTACCTACTAGGTGTAAACCAGGAATGGAACCAGACAGTTGTTATCCTCAGGACAAGTAGTATAAGACCCTCTTTTTTCCAGAGCAACAAATCAATGACATTGCTGAGGTGTACTTCCAGTGATGTAGCGGCACTGGAGGCTTTAAATATACTGATGTGTCCCCACATTAATTCCTGCAGAGGGACTCGGAAACCTCCAGTGGGTGAAGCAATTGCTTTAAAGGAAAGGACACCATAAATAAACCTGTTCTGTTTTGGTAGAAATCAGCTGGAATATGACCTAGAGTTGGTTTTGGTGACAAAACTTCATCATAAGCTGCATTTATTACATAGAAGAGATAATGGTATGTTCAGAAGTGGGAAGCTTGACTTTTTTTTTGTTTGTTTGGTATTTTTGGACATCCTGTAAACAGTAAATGATCCCTCTGTCAGAAAGGTCTTCTGTTGTTTAACACCTTTAAATGTATGAAGTGAGAATTGTGATTTCTTTTGTACAGTGGATCTTTCATCCTCTTCTTTAGGGTGACAGTGGCAAAAATATAGATGTGTGCAAATTTTCTGCCATTGGTGCCTTTATCCTTCAGGTCTGCTGCACCAATTGTGCTTGACACACCCAAGGACAATAATTTATCTCTAAAATCTGCCTTTATAGATTGTGGATGTCATTGTCCCACTCTCAATTCTTGGATTCTAGGTTTGGGAAAGTTATTTAAGTTTATGACAGGGTTTTGGGTTTGCTTTGTTGTACTTGCTGGATTCTAACTGTTTCTTCATACTCAGCTCTGACTTGGTGCATTCCTGAGTGTGCAAGGGTGTGGAGGAGGTATGGTGCTCATTAAAAAGAAGGAAAAAAGTCTGATCAGATTTTCCTCCTGTGGAAATATATAGGTGTCTGGGAACAAGAGCTCTGTAAAGGATTTGGGACTTGGTCATGAACATGTCTAATTTCCCCTTTTTGCTCTAGTTGCTGGCTGGTTCATTTAACAGCAGACACCTTTCTGTCTGGGCTGTAGATTTTAGACGATGTTCATTGCATAAACTAAGATTTCAGAGGAACTTCCTCTGCATTGATCTTTCATTTGTGAAGCTCTGCTGTTAAATTAACTGCTGACAATGTCACATAGAATTGGGGTGAAGATTAATATATTCTACAAGGATTAAATTTTCTCATTTTTCAGACTAGAATACTCATGCAGTACTAAGCATCCCCTTGGCAGAGCCACCCCTGAGTTAATGGCATAGCACAAGATGACAGCTTAGTACTTCTAAAACCCTTTCTATTGCTTTTTTCTTTCTTCTTTTTTTCTCTTTTTCTTTTTTTTTTTTTTTTTGGTTGTTTTTTTTTTTTTTTTTTTTTTTTTTTGTTGGAGCTTTATATAGTAGATGGCATAGTAATATATCACAAGCTTGGGACCAAAAAGCTTTGCTTTTATTCAGGGAACTCTAAACCTTTCTTAACAATTTCTGCTTGAAATGTTGGTTGGTATCTGCACGAGTTTTCTTTCACGTTTCTGCCTTGCTGCTTCTTGTAACTTCCCTTATGTCACACCCTGTCAGTGTGATGACAGGTCTCAGTGCTCGAAGCATCAACCAACACCTGATACACACAGATCTGGGAAAATCCCTCAAACAGCAGCTGCAATTCTTGACCTAAACTGCGACGCTCAGAACCAAACCGCAGGGAGCAGTGTACTGGAGGCACTCTTCCTTCAAGTCATTCACACATCAAACCGTTGTTTACAAGAGAAGGGAAAAGGGAATTTCTTGAGTATATTTTTTTTCTTTGCCTTATGATGATCTGTCCTCAAAGCATTTCATCCTGGTAGATTTCAGCTTTCATAATGCACTGGCATTTACATTTGTCAAAATTAAAATTAATGTTCTAGTGACAACACTGGGCACAGATATTTGTAGCAGAATAGCAACCAGGAAGATACAGAATCCAGTGGAATATAATATTTAAAACTGTGCAGTGGCTTGTGCATATAAATACATCAAAATATGTTTCTAAAATCACAACATTTGGTTATTGCTCCCAGAATTATTTATCCATGGGACTTTCAAATCATAGCAAATATGGATGGCATTTCTTAAAAGTAACAAGTGCACAAAGCAAATATCCTTTTACTGAACCTGGTCCAAAATGTGACAATTGTCATGATACAGCTTTTTCATTTTTTTTCCTAATCATGCAATTTTCAGTTTCACTTTTCACAGAATCTGGCTTTTCATAGTAGCTGTGGGGAAAAAAAGCAACCAAACAACCAACCAAAACAAAAAAAAAAACCCACCCCAGCTTATTTGAACAATGAGTCCCTGTGGGACTGATGTATATATGGGACAGACTTCCCTCCCCACCCCACCCCCCTCCGCCTTTAGTATAGCTTACAACTGATCGTTTATTTGACAGTCTGCATGGAGTCACACGCATAGGATCCTTATAATGGCTGTAAGCAACTAGTCAGAGGCATTGACATGACTGTAATTTAGGAGGAAGGGAGGGGAGAGAAATGAAAGCGTAGGATAATGGGCAAAGTAGCAGTGCATTTGTTTATCATTTTTGCTGAATGTCGTTTTTCCTATACTGCTCCTTATTACTTCCTGTTTCACTTCCAGTAAGCCCACAATCCCTTACGTCCATTTTCCCTGCCCTTTTTAAATTACTGTCCTTCCCTTAAGGACTGAAATGTTTGCTGAATGCAGATACTTCCTCCAGCCATGGGGAAAAAAAAAAAAAAAAAAGCACTCCAGTTTTCTAAGGACTAGATTTATGTTAGGGCTTATATTCAAGGGAAAGGACTTGAAAAGAAATAAAATATTGCTGCATGCTATTTGAAAATGCCTGAATTTCAGTGTGCTTGAAAGAATGTCAAAGTTTTGACGGCAAGCATGTAAAAGGTAAAAAATGCCCCAAAAGGGATTTCTGGTCTCATTTTGAGCATTACCATTATGGTACATGCTTTAGCTATGCAGTTGCCTACTGTCACTTAAACTAATGTAATACCAGAAAGAAGTAGTGGGTCACCATCACCCATGGGACAAGGACATTGAGCAGATCTACATGTAACTAGTGGTCTTTAAAGGGTGCATAAAAACAGAGGGCACTTCAAGCCTGGGCATGTTCCAGATTCAGGGAGGGACTGTTCTTTCCTTCTTATGGGCCCCATTTTCCTTTTTCCCTAAACCTGTCTGGTTTCACTGCTATTTCGTGGCCAAGCTGAATCCAAACCTTTGCTTGCATCTGTATGAATGGAAGCTGTTTTACTGAAGGCAGATTCTGGGATGTGGGGATAAAGGGTTCATACGAAGGGCATACTCTTTGCCAGATTTCGCATTGTTACTCCAAAGTTTCAGTAAATCATTATCGTGTCTCCTTTGCTGTTCTACATTATACGTTTTCCATCGTAATTCCTTTCATTTGTGTGACGGAGTTGTTTCTGTTGTTGTTCCAACTTAATGGCTACCATTTTTTTTCCTACCTTTTATTAGTCTTTGGTTTCTTTCCTATGTGATCCCACAGACCTCCTATTTTTATAGACATTGTGTTAACCTAGGAGTTTAAATGAACAATGAATGGACTGTGGAATTCCCCTGCAAACCCACCGTGCTGTTGTGATTTTTTTGTGCAGGGCATAAATGCCTCTTCACTTCATCTCCTTCTGTCCTCCCTCCCCCACCCCCGACACCTTTATGTAAAGGATGTAGAAATAAAATTAAAACTCTCTCAATAAAATATTTACCTGTCAAATAGCACAATTTTAAGCCAGTGTAGCCTGCCAATGCTCTTGACTCCACTCCAGGAGCTGCAAATAAGAGAGGATATCTTCAGTAATGATCTTTTATTATGAGGCTCCTGTCATTCTTCTGAATACATTTTGCAAAAGAAAAGCAAAGAAAAAGCTAACAACAAAACAGACTCCCATCATGTTTCTTCATTCCTTTCTTGCTACTTATGCAAGCAAGGATGTCACTGTAAGCTAAAAGCTCCAGGAGGTCTCAAAAAAGCCATTATTCCTACAATATTTACAAGCCTCCCTCGAGTATAAAATCCAGACCATTGCACAGGTGGGAGCAAATGTCTAAGGGCTACCAAATCTTTACATTTCAGCAATGCATCACACTGAAAAGAAGCACCTGTGTTTCATAATTTTGTGCTGACGCGCACATTCCATGGTCCAGGGGTCGGGTAGCTTTTGCACCCCACTTTAGCTTGTTTTTGAGCAGAGAGAATCCTGACCTTCACAGCACATTTGCATCTCTGTGGTGGAAGGGTAGACCATTCAGATGAAGGTTTAAATTCTGGAAACAAGCACCTGACAGTTTGCAGTTCATCATGCTTCCTTGCTGGTAATTAGTTGATTTGTTCCTGAACCTTAATAGCCTCAATGAACCACAAGGCTAAAATTAAGCATGGAATAGCCTAAAAACTCCAGCAAGACAATGACAAGAGAAGACTGGAAAGAATGTGAATTAACAGAAAAGAATAAGAGGTCAAGTCCCCCAAATGCAAACTGCTGCATTATTTATATTTGGATAATTTCATGAGTCCCCAATTTTCCCTGAACCCTTTATTGACCATAATTCCAGTTCTATTTAATATCTTTATGAACAACCTGGACGAGGGGACCGAGCGCCCCCCGGTCAGTGTGCGGGTGGCACCGGGCTGGGGGCAGTGCTGCCCTGCGGGGGGCAGGGGGCTCCGCGGGGGGGGCTGGGCAGGCCGGGCCCAGGGGCCGAGGCCACCGGGAGGAGGCCCGAGGAGGCCGAGTGCCGGGCCCCGCCCGCGGGTCACACCAGCCCCAGGCAGCGCTGCAGGCCTGGGCCGGGGGAAAAGGGCCTGGGGGGGCTGGGCAGCAGCCTGGGGGGGCTGGGCGTGAGCCCCCGGCGTGCCCAGGGGGCCGAGGCGGCCAGCAGCGCCCTGGCCCGTGTCAGCAGCAGCGTGGCCAGCAGGGCCAGGCAGTGCCCGTCCCCCTGCGCGGGGCACTGGTGCGGCCGCCCCTCGGGCCCTGGGCTCAGGGCTGGGCCCCTCGCTGCAGGAGGAACGCGGAGGGGCTGGAGCGTGTCCAGGGACGGGCAGGGGGCTGGGGCAGGGGCTGGGGCACCGGGCCTGGGGGGGCGGCTGGGGGGCTGGGGGGGGCAGCCTGGGCAGGAGGGGGCTCAGGGGGGACCTGGTCGCTCCCTACAGCTGCCTGGCAGGGGCTGCGGGCAGCGGGGGTCGGGCTCTGCTCCCAGAGAACAAGCGACAGGGCAAGGTGAAATGGCATCAAGATGCTCCAGAAAAGCTGCTCAATAAAAATTTCTTCAGCAAAAGGGTGGTCAGGCACTGGAACAGGCTGTCTGGGGAAGTGCTGGAGTCACTGTCCCTGGAGGTATTTAAAAGACACGTAGATGTGTTGCTTAGGGACATGGCTGAGAATGTAATGGCAGTGCTGGGTTAGTGGTTGGACTCGATGACCTTACAGGCTTTCTCCAACCTACAGAATTGTATGATTCTATAAAATATGAAATAAGCACAAGAGTACAAGCTCTGGTTGAACAGTTACATATTTGTGTTGTTCCTAGTCTTGTAGGACCTAGGTTCATGACTCAGACTCTTGCATCCTCATGCAACATTAATAAATTTTAAGTATAAAGTTACTCTTAAGCCCTTGTTTTCCAGTGCCTAGTCATGGTTTCCATCTCAGTTGCATGTTATAGTCAGCAGGTGATTAACAGCATCCACACTTATTGCAGGGCAACAGGTCAGAAAACCAAAATCCAATCCAATTCAGACTGAGACACCTTAAGAATCTAGGTTTCAGGCAAAAACTCCATGGGGGCCTACAACCATGGTTTTTTGGCTTACTTAGTGTTTTCCTTGTGCAACAAGTAGCCAACTCAGCAAAGTTGTATCTCCTTCTTTTGAGATCAGTACTCCAAGCATCCATATACCGGGCCCTCTCATGAGCTCCTGACTAATGCTTTATCAGAGCTGTCCCGCACTGATTAGTGTGTGGTACTAACCTTTTACACAGAAGTTTGGTCATTAAAAAGCTTCCCAGAAGTGAGGGTGGGAGTAGCTCAGGTCTCTGTCATAATGAGAGGTTAAACTATCTGTGAGAGTGTGTTGTATTTTTAACTCCATGTCTCTGTTCCCCCAGCTGAGATCTCCGGCTAAGCTGGTTTTAGAGGAAAGGGTTCAAGAGCTTACCTCTGACCGGCTTACAGAAAATCTGCATCTCCTTGTCTTTTGGCTCTCTGACCTAAGTGAAGCAGAAAAACTGTGTCCTGTTGACAGCAGTGAAATTCATTCCTGCCCCATGTGGCTTCAAAGGACCCAGGACAGGGTTTCATCCCAAACCAACGGAGGGGCTAAATGCGACGTAGGGAACTGCGGCGGGCTGGCCCGGCCGCCCCGCGGTGCGAGGCGCTGCCGCCCGCCGGCGCCCCCCGCGAGGTGCCGGGCAGAGCCCCTGTAACCCCCGGCTGGTGGGGCGAGGCCCGGGCAGGGAGAGCGCTCGGCAGTTCCCTCCCGGCACAGCGGGCTCCGCCGGGGGAAGCCGGGGGCCTTTGGGGCCGGCCACAGCAGGGCAGGGCGGGGAGAGATCCCCCCGGCCCTGACACACACCGTGTGCTGCCCTCCCCCGCGGGGCCCTCCCCGGGCGGGGGGCACGGCCTGCCCGGCCCTGGGCTGCCCGCGGGCTGCCCTGCCCGGCCCTGCCCGGCCCTGCCCGGCCCTGCCCTGCCCTGCCGGGGGGGCTCTGCTCCGGGCCGCTCCCCCCCGGCCTCCCCCTGCCCGGCCCTGCCCGGCCCTGCCCGGCCCTGCCCGGCCCTGCCGGGGGGGCTCTGCTCCGGGCCGGTCCCCCCCGGCCTCCCCCTGCCCGGCCCTGCCCTGCCGGGGGGGCTCTGCTCCGGGCCGGGAGCCCCCAGCCTCCCCCTGCCCTACCCGGGGGACTGCAGGGCCGCTGCTCTCACACAGTCCCACTCCCCTCTCTGGCTGCAGTTGTGCAATTTTTCTCCCTTCTTAAATACGTTATCCCAGAGGCACTGCCACCATGGCCGATGGGCTGGGCCGTGGCCAGCGGTGTGCCCATCTGGGAGCTGGCAGCCATGGGATCCACTGGGCATGGGGGAAGCTTCTGGCAGCTTCTCACTAAAGCCACCTCTGTAGCCCCCTTGCTACAAAAAATGTGCTATGCAAACCCGATACAGGAAGACAAGGAGAAAACAGATGTTGTAATAGAAGCCTGGCAGGGTGAGAAAGTGAATCCCCGGTCCCAGCTAAGGCTCCTTCTCAGCAGTGAGGTTGGACCAAGCTAATTGATTGGTCTGAGTTTACAGTGTGGTATATGTGGTGGTGGAAAGCTGATTTCCCCCGCCTTTATCATGAAGACCTATTGATTCTTGCACTCCTGAAGTCCTTGTGTCATATCTGTGCTTTAACGAGGTCAACAAGTAAAGTCCATCCTTATCCAGAATACACATCCACAAAGCTAGTGAAAACATCCCTCTGCAGCTCGAGTACAGCTGCTCCCAGGGTGGCTCAGAAAGCCCTGAAGTTCCCAGGAGGTTTGACCTCTGCAGAGCTGTGTGCTTGCAGGTCTCATCATGCAGGAGGCAGGACCATCTTTCCAGTGCTCTGTGTAGGAATACTCACCTTACCCTCCCATTGAAAGGTGACTGCTGGCTTTTGAAGTGCTCATACATGGTACATTAAAGAAGCTGCTGATGGGGAACTGAATTCTCCACCTTCCTTTTCCCAGTATTGCATTCTGCTGCCTGCCTGGACCCAAGCTTCCTTTTTCATCCTTTCCTGGCAAGTCCAAGGATTATGTTCTTGGTTGCATGAGGTCCCAAGAGCTATTGCAGAAAGAGTGGAAGATGTTCTTTTACGTGCTTTCCTTCTGTCCCCATAGGAAGTTGTCTAAGTGAGTAGTTTCACACCTTGAGCACCACCTTCCCTGAGACCTAACCTTCCCCTTCAGACAGCACTGCTCACGAAACACCTTCTTCTCGGCCTTTTGGGGTCTGTGGTTTAGACCCTCACGGCTTGATGTAGTGACCCCCTATCCAAGCCTCCCAATTCTGTATGCTATACAAACAGAATTGGGGCAATGCTGTTCACTCATGGAGCTAGCTGACAGATTTTGAGTGTCAGAGATTAAAGTGTCACAAAGCACAGAAACCTGCCATGTTGCCTGTCCTGAATGCCCTTGTTCAGTACATGAATGTCTCATATTAGCTGTGATAAACAGTTTGCTTTCCAAATGAGAATTGAAGCATTCTCTTGGGTGGTTAGATGCCTAAACATCACATTAAAGACCTGAATTTCAGAGATCCTGGTATTCCCACTAAATCCAAGAGATGTGATGCTCATCATTTTTATAAAGACTGGAGCATAAGGGCTAAATGGGAACCCTACTGTGAAAATCAGCCCCAGAAGTGGAAGGGAGGGTTGATATTAATTAGATTTAAAAAAAAAAAGGAAAAAGAAAACAACCATTTTCTGTACTATGCCCTTTTGTTTGCCTTGGTCTTTGTGCAGTATGGTTGACAGGAATAAAAAAACCACTCTGATTTCTTGTTAGTGTTACATGCTAAACGCTTTGCTTTATCCTTGGAGTTTGTAGCAATTTACTGTTTTTCTTTTTAGAAACATGTATGTGAAATATCCCACAAGGTTAGACCTCATTACTCTGCAACAGGAGGTATATTGTGCTGTGTTTTCTATGCACAGAAAAGTAGACACCCAGTGTTTTACATAGTGTGATTCCATTATAAGCCCATAAACCACTGTAAACCCAACACCTGCCTTCGCAAAATGCATGCATGACAACCTAAAACACTTTTATTGTTTCTATGGTCACTTTCTGGAGGTGGAATATGTCAAGGAGACATCTTCAGAGAAGGAGATTTGAGTATCACTTAACATCTTCAGAAGCATCTTGAAGAATTGTTCCTGTTCCAGAGAATGTGTTGAAACATATTTTCTTGAAATGGTCTGGAGTTAGCCAGGGGCAAGGGAATAAGGTCTATACATGAGGATAAGACAAGGAAGACTAATTGCACTCCTGGGAAATCCTGGCTTGGATGATTATATTGTCAGAATCATTGATCTTAGTTTTGCTATCCCTCTCTTGAGAGGGGAAGAGGAGAATCTTGTATGTAATAAACTAGAGAAGGAATGATACTAAATATCATTTTCTTTATATAAATAACTATGATGGGAATTGGGTGCAAAAGAACATTTGCTTCTGAGCAAAAAGGAAAATGTGTTATAAAGGGAAAAGGTATATGTTTTGTTCAGTGCCTGCAGGATTTAATCATAACCCAAAGGTGCCAATTGTATTTATTTCATGGGACTAACATCTGTGTTCTGCAATGTAATTGGGATTCCAGGTTCAGTGTGAAAGAGCTCTGTTTATTTTTCCACTATCGTACATTATTCCCCTGTTTGTGCTAATTGCCCCTCCGTGCATGCGGTCCATATTGTCTAAGTCTTGCACTAAATAACTTCATTTGTGCTATGTTAGTTTCAAACACACCTGCAAAAACCTGTAACAGCTTTTAAAGCTGAAGATGTTTCCCTAGCTCCCTGTAGCACAACAGTCATGACTACCTGAGGTATCATCCTGAATGATAGGGTAATTACAGCTGAATATACAGAGGGAAGGAATGCAGTGGTAGATAAAATATAACCATTTAAGTATGTGGAGCAATCTGGGCCAAATAGCAGTGGTTAATGTCATCGACCTCCTGGAATTGCACAGTTATTTCTACCAGCTACTTTCTTATTATTTAGACACACACAGTGCTGTGAGTTTAATCTAGTTTAACAAATAAAATAGTTATTTTGCTTGGAACAAAACCTTCCCACCCTGGATTTTGTAATTCTTAAAATACCTTACGCTGGACATGAACTGAAAAGCAAATGTAGGTTGGTTAAAGTGGTATCTTTCGGTCTGGGAGCAAATTGCCTAAAAGCTATGTGCAAAGTTAGTTGTAACTGGGAATGTAGAGTGCCCAGGACTCAATTTTTTTGTTTGGTTGTTTATTGTTTGGGTTTTGTAGTGGGTTTGTTTTTTTTTTTTTTGAGATAGTTTTTGTGTGATGCATTTAGTGATGAATGCCAACAACTCACTAGGAAAGTGAGCAGAACTGGGTCTATGTCTGATGGAGACTAAAATTCTTTATCACAGGATTGCTATTCACTCTTCTACTCTAAAACCTGAAAATGCAAGTTTCTCTGACCTGATGCTGCTGCTTTGCATCATTCTGACAGCTCGAAGTAGGCTTAACCAGCCAATTGAGGATTCCATTTTTAAGGCTATAATGACTCCTATGATAACCTGTTCTGGCTGTTCTATCAGGGTCAGGGTATGATATGTCGTTGACTTTCTGCTAATTCCCTGCCTGCAAGAACAGCCTTCAGGGGTCAAAGGCATGGTAAAATCAGAGGAGCTGAGGCTGCTGTAATGCCCACCAAGTGTCACCTAATGTAAGGAGAGAGATATTTTAATAGTCCCTTCCATTTCTTCCTTTCGCATTTGGCAGTTTATAGGTTTTGTTCTTTTATTCCTCTATTCTTGAGAGTAAAAAGATACATTTTGGAATGTAAGTGAAAGGAAAAGACTTCAGGGTCTGATACTTGATGATAGCACACTGTCAGGCTGCTGTATGGTCATTTACACCTGTGCAAGTGCCTGAAGTCTTGTATGCAAGTAAGAAAAGAAAATTCTGATGAGAAAGAGCATTTTATAAGCACTTATGATTAAGGCTATAAATGATTCCATAATGTGCAAAACCATGCAGACTGAGGCCTGATATCTCCTTCACATGAATAAGTGATTCTTGCTTTTTATTCTGCTCAGCATACACATTTGAGATATTTTCAGTAAGGAGCAAACACATTCTGCTGAAGAAAACCATCTATTTGCATCCTTGTAATCTTTGCACAGCTGTATATCATGATTTCTGATCTATAGAGTTCTTCTGAAATGGATGAATCTGGGACACCTGAAAGTCAGCTGAAGATGTGTAGGCAACAGCTCTACACAGGCTGCTTCAGTTCATTTCCTGTAATACAGGACTCTGATCTGGTTTGTTGATTTGTCATTGTCAAGAAGTGTGCAAAAAGGCTAATAAATACAGCCAGGCTGCTTTTCTAATCTCCAGCATCATCGGTGTTGCCCCTTCCTTCCCATCTCATGTTATTAATCAGTCTGCAGGTATGTTTTCATGAAAACAGGTTATTCTACGGCACTGAGAATAGATAGGTTGTCAGTTTTCTGATTTTATGCATGTACGCATATTCCACTAAGTAACAGTTTCCCCTTAGCCACTCAACTATTTACATTATTGTAAGTGAAGGTACAGCAACCAATTTCCTTAGCTTCTCTCCATTTTATTTTTTTTTTTTTAATTGCACTGCACAGGAAAGCAGAATCAACAAGAGCTCAGAGTTTTGGGGGTCTTTTTTTTGCTGATGGAACAGGTCACCATTGAGGTCAGATCATATTCATGAGCTTTAAAATACCTATTTGCTAACTGCCTGTGACAAGGAAGCTCAGTAAAAACGAAGGGAGTTGGTTTAAGCTGGAAAACTACATAGTTATCTGATAGTTATCTGATAAAAATGTGAAACTAAGCGTCGCTTTCAGGCAGGTAGCAAATGAGTCATCTCATGAGATCACTTCTCTGAAGTTTGTAGTAGACACCAGTTTATGTTAAATGAAGTTAAAATGGTATGCAAATAGCCTTTTGAATGATATTTTTCTTGCAAAATGTCAAAGTTAAATAGATGGCAAACAGAATAAAAATGTCACAATACTATTAAAACTCAAAAGAGGTTCAGTATGAATTAAGTACTGGACAAAATTTTGTCTCTGTTCTACAGGCTTGTCCATCTTCAGCAAGTACTCTTTCCTAAATAATGGACAGAAAGAGGACTGTTGGGTAGTGCTTTGGGTTGCTTCCTTTTCCACCGCACAGAAAATTCACATCTCTCTAAAGGGCACAGCCATTTGTGCTGGTTCCCACTTATATTTTTAAAAGGAAGATGAAGAGGGTCATTCTGAAAGCCTTTGTTTTCTATGTGTCACTAAAAATATGGGTATCTTTTTGCCTTCCAGCCTGTTAATTCTGTGACAGATTAGCAGTGTTATTTTTAAAGGTAGCCCACCCAGCTCTGCCCCCTTGCGAGAACACCCCGTGTGTGGGTTGGTCAGATGATAACCATGTGGAACTTTGTGTGGGCCCTTAGTCAAATGGGCGCGAGTATCGTTACTCAAATGAGTATTCATAGCCACTACTTGCTTTATTTTTTTCTAGAGCAGCAACAAAATGGCAGAGACGACAGCTGCCACATCATATACATACACACACTCCTACACAAACTATGCTTTGTACATCAGAAGCAGCATAAATACCATGGCATGTGGCAGTTACCATGGCAACGTGTTTTTTTAATGAATAGCAGATGGAATAGGCATGTAAAACTTACATAAGTTGTTAGTAATTTGTAAGTTACTGCAGACCAGCTACTGCAGTAAACTTTTTGTTTTCACTGTTTCTATTTTTTCCACGTACAGTGTTCAGTCACTCCTTTTCTTCCTACTGAGTTTACCCTGATCTGGAATATAGGCTATGGTGGTGCATAAAAAATAGCAATGGCTAATTTTTTTGTGGGTGAGGTTCCATAATACAGACGACACAGGAAATAATCCAGTTTAGCACTTTAAAAAAATTATTTTTACAGAATTATTTTGACATAGCCTTTAATGGTAGAATTATAAGACATTGCAAAAACACAGCAACTTTCCTTTCTAGATGCAAACTCCTCCAGCATGGATAGTGGGCATTAAAAATGGGATGGGCAAGTGAAACAATCTGTATGGCAATTCATGTTTTGCCTCACATTCTGACTGTGGTTTGTTAGGAGACAGAATTCCATAATTTACTGATCAGCATGGAAAGATAATAGGAAATGCTGCTCACTGTAAAATTTCAGCCAGTGGAATGCTGACAAAAGGATTCCTCCTTAAAATGTGAGGTGTGAGCTCCTTAGGAGATGGGATTAGCCAGCCTAATCTTTATAGGGAAGGTCAGACAATGGTAAAGGCAGAACTGGGGTTAAAACGGAGCTCCTTTGACTGTGTGAGTCGCTCGTTCACCTTCTGCATTTCCCAGTCACACCATATAGGACCAGATCAGTTATGAGTTAGGTTCATAAATCCTGTTTAAGTGATTGATAGAAGTTAGGTGCCTGCATGTTCATAAATGTTTTTATGATCTAGACCGTGCACCTTATGAAAGAGGCAACTTCATTAATTCAAGAGAGACTGACATTAGAAAAGGAATAAAGGGGGCAGGTTCTGTCCCAAAAAGAAGTGACTTCCCAATATATACATTGTTCAAGGGTAATAACAAACATTTAAATACTGGTTTCTGAGCAGCCTCTATGGAGGCAGTAAACAGACTCATATGGCTAAGGTTTTCAGGCAGCTTTAAAAGAGTTTATATTTGATGGGTTTTGGGTGTGAAAGTCCCTTAGGCTCCTCTGATTCTCACTCCTCTAGTTCTCCCTTTTCTATTCTTTCTGCCTTTGTTTGGAAACTTGGTCCTGATCTCCCTACTGAGGAATATTCCCCAGTGTCAGTGTGGGGTTCTGGAATGGTGAAGGCTACTTCTCTTTTTCATATTGTTCTTTGGTTCCTGACAGCTTCTGGTACTGGACCTTCATTTTCTGGTCAATGTCACCTTCTTTCCTTGTTATAAATCTACTCTTATTTTTCCTTCTGCAACTGCTTCTCTGACAGCTCCAGCATCAGAAGACCTTGCTTATACTAAATGCTGGCTGGCATTGCTGGTTCTCCTGGACTGACCAACTTCTTGCTGTTTTCATAATAATGATGGTCACAGAAAGACTCATTGCATAGTATAGTCATCAAACAATAGTTTTAAGAAGAAACCCACAGTGTCTCTGCTATCTTCTGGCTGAGACACGCCGGAGCAGTATTTCTACCAAGCCACATGGTGCTCAGAAATTCTCTTCATCACTTTTTCATATTTTTATACTCTTTGCAGAAGATTAGGACCAGAAGGATCAAGGTTATCACAAAAGAAAAAGTAAATAAATCAGGCTCTTCCCCTTTTACTGTTATTGAGAACTCCAAAGTCTTTCTTTTATTCTCCAGGGGTATATTTTCAAAGCAGTAAAATTAAGCACACCATTCCCATGCATTAACCATAACTTAAGATACACAGGTAGATCTATGCTAATTGTTCCTTCTAATGTTCCAGGGGAGTTATAGCTGGTAAAATGAACACTTGATTTAGGCCTCAGAATTCAAAGTCTTAGAAGTTATTTTCACCCACGAAACGGCAGATAAGAGCAATTACTGCCGTCTTCTTATCTTTTTTACCAAATTAACCCTTCATTCTGTGGGAAGCTAAGTGAGAATTAAATGTTCCATCTTCGTGATGGTTGCATGTATTTTTAAATTTACATTTTATTAACAGAGTAATTGTGGACTTAAATTTTGTTTAAATGGTATGCTTCATATAACTGCTAAGTAGCTGTTATACAATTGTAGAGAAAGCTTTGCAAGACATTGAGACACTAATGGCTTTTCAACCTCAACAAGACACCTAATATAAAAAGACATGAGAGCCTTGTAATTAAAACAATCTTCTCAGTGAACTGTTGATATAGAAAACAATCTGCTCTCCTTTACATTTTCCATATTAATTGACTGAAAAATTATGAATAGTACGTTTTGCGAAGGTGCACTTTGGTAATTTTTATGTTATTGAGAGCACTTTAACTCACAATGGTACCGTGAAATTGTATTGAATATTGCAATTTATCAGTATTAGTGTGAACTAGAAGTATATCATGAGACGTCTTTATCACTAATCAAAGATTCCTTCCAGAACACCTTCACTAACCCAAAAGCTCTCACCAGAAAAGTGTGCGATGGGAATCTGACATCCCAAAGGTCTTGTAGGCAGCAGCTGAATGCAGGAGGAGCAGCTCTGGGAGCCAATACGGTCTGGTTTCCTATGGATCACTCTCTAGCAGATAGTTATCCCAGTGCCTAACACACTGTAAGCTCTTTCCTAAGCTGGAGCATTCAGGGCAGCTGTATATTTTCCAGCATCCCTGAAGAAGTGAACTCAAACTGCATCCCCTGGAGTGAGGGCAGTGAGGAGAGAGAAGGGACTCTTCTTCCCCAGCCCTGTATTCCCATGTAACTTGTTTAACTTAGTACCATACATACCATCTAGAGTTTGACTGCGTCTGCCTTGTTCCCTCAAAAGACCACATCAGCCACCAAGTCTTTCCTTTCCATAGCAGCACCAGGAATCAGTGTGTATTATTAGCCTACTGCTGTGCTTCCCTGGAGTGGTGAGTTTGGGAGCAGACCACGCAACTCTCCTCTAAAAATCCAAAACAGGTGACGTTAGGCACCTCAAAAGCACAGAACAGCAATGAGAGTCGGTACCAGACCACTGGCAGGTCTACTCTTGATAATGCAATACCTGTAATGAAGGAATATTACAGGAGGAAGGTGGAGCTGGATAAAGTATTGGATCAAAATAAATGGAAGTCACCTTACTTGCGATAATTGAATTCAGATGGTGCATATGGCACAGGTAAACTTTTGTTAGTGTTAAACCCAAAGATTTCCAAATTAGTTAATTGTAGCACACTCAATCAAACTTGTACGTGCTTCCATGCATGAGAACATGTAGTGCTGTCTTCCTATCGACCAGTTAATGAGAGCCTCAATCTAAAATTATCTAAAGGCTAAAAAGAACTGTCTTAAAATGTTAAATTAATTCATTCATATTAAGGTCTTTGGGCCTTTGCTGAATGTGAGTCATAGTCCACTTGTCACCATTTAAAAAGTTCAGCCACGATTTTGCAGCACTAGCCTTCTGAGACTGATGCCAGCAGGGTGTTGTCTGTAAGCCCGCTGTGTGCTCTGTTGCCCTTCTCCTCCTCAAGATCTGCGGAAAACCTCTCTCTGTGAATAACTTTTGATTAGAACTGTTTTTCCTCTTGTACTCTTCCTCCATGTACTTGCCGACATGCCACTAATCAGCATGCTGTTTACTCCCTGATTATACCAGTTACAAGCTGGGCACACTTCATGTGTTGTGCAGCGAAGTCTATCAGTGGTACATGCTAACTAGTAATTGATAGTGTCACCAAAATGATACTGGTTTTTCTTCATGTGCATGCTTATCAAAAGTTCTTTGTATCCTAGAATACTCTCCCAGAAATGAAATAAAACCTGCCTGCTGCATGAGGCATTCTGCCATCTCAGTAGGATCTCTGACTCTCAAAATGCTTGCAGTGTCTAATAATTAGATTTGGATAATTCTTTCTCTTCCAGGCATCACGTTTTATTTTAGCAAGTATTTCCCTCCACAGTAGTACTGTTGAAATTTTGAATTAAGAGAGATACAAAAAGAGCATGTGTGTGTGCAGGGGGTGTGTGGAGGAAAATCCTTAAAAATGCTCCTTGGGGTGTGGAGTGTGCCTGGGAAGAAAGAAGTGTTACAAACTTCTCAGTCCTTGATGTAGGGTTGCAAAAGGAAATTAGCTCATTTGTAATTTCAGGCAGTCCCCCCATCCCAACACACACACACCATTAATAATGAGTTGTGAGAAAAGAGATCCAGAGTGAACGCCTGCTCAAATAGAGCGTGTACTTAATAGTCCTGTTCATACAAGGCTCCCCAAACCTGCACGCGATGCCTCCTGGGACTCTGCTGGTGCACGGCAGCCAGAGCTCTGTGGTGCAAGGATGCCATCACCCCCACACATTCTACAAAATCCTTCCTGAAAAGAATAAATTAGGCTAGAAAGCCACTACGTGATTAGGGAAGACAATGCGATCTTGCTTAGAAAGTGGCAAAATACTATTCCCGCCTGCAAATGCTCCTCTGCCGTGTGGGTTCCAGCGCATCCTGGTGAAACCATTCCTATTTTCATGTGCTCAGGTGCTACAGCTGTGGATGCAAAGTGTCCTCCAACCAAACTTTCAAAGGTGTTCAGGTCTAACACACAACAGCGTTTGATCCAATATGCTTCCAGAGGTCAGGCATGTGCAGGTGGAAATGGGCAATAAAAATCTGGCAAGAAGATGCTGCTGTCAGCTGTGGTGGGGGGGTTGTGTTTGGGGGTTTGTTTTGAAGTGGTGAGATATTCTGTGTGTATCTTATTGGGAATATCTCAGTTGTTTTGTTGTTACGACAAATGTGCTTTATTGTATTTATCAACTGTGGGGTCGGTTTTTAGTTATTTTTTAACCATCTTTTTTTAACTGAAAGAGCTAGGTTTTTAAGTAGCAAGTGTTTGGTATTAAATTAGAGGATACAAGCATGCTGGACCCTCTAAGGCAGATAGCCCTCCATATTGCTCAAATTCTGCCAAGTGTGGTGTACATAAGGAAGAGATTTATAGATTAAAATTTGCCTATTTATTCCTGTCACAGAAGTTGCCATCTTGGCTGTGCTTTATTTTTTCATGCTGTACAAACTAGAAAGTCTGTAAGCTAAAACTAGTTTACAGCAGCAGACAACCTAGACAAGACTGAATATCCACTGAGAGTCCTAAAAGTCAGATTTACAATGACCAGGATAAAATTGCAGGGACCATCAATCTTTACACTTTAAGACAGAGAGTGGTCACCAGCTGGGGTCAGAAAGTATTTCATAACCATTACTATCTGGGCTTAGCATTATATAATTTGATGCACTCAGGGTGCTTTATTCTTCTACCCAGAACAGAGAATAGTTTTTCTATATGGATTCCTGTAATGACATTGCAACTTCTCTTTGTATTTGGACAGAAGCAGGGTAAGAATGTGGAAGACCTTTTACAGAAAGGAAAGAAAGCAAACAATTATTGACAGGAGCAAATATAGTCAACCTGATCTCCTCAGGTTTTTTCATCCTATTTCATTTAATACACACAGCTTTTGTCTCACCGTAGAGTTTTGTGTGTGAATGCTCTTAATAGTCCAGGGTACAGAAAAACAAGCTTAATCAAATCTACTAGTAAATCTACATGGAACAACCATCCAAAATAAACACATAAATAGGCACATTAACCTAAGCTCTGGACAAATCACAAATGTGTTAAAATAAATAAGAATTATAATGAAACCAAAAATATACACCACCGCATTAGAAGGGAATTCTATTCTTATGATCTTAAAATATCCTTTAATTTGAACCATAATGCCCTTAATCCACAAAGAAATCTAACTCCAGCAGATGTGTTAAATTCATGTAATGAAAATAAGCCCCTTTGTGGATTCACCCTTCGCTGGGACTCTGTTTCTCCACCCCATCCCAACAATTGATGCAAGTTTCAGCCATAACCAACTCAAAGCAAAAAGTGAAAGCCAGCCAGTGCTTGAAGCCAATCATCCGAACAATAGACAGCATGCCACCATATGGGACAGCTCTTGAACATCCTGTTCTTACAGGCTCAGCATGAAAGCCACAAGAAAACCAGTGACTGGAGACTATGACTGTTCCTGCAAAGAAAAAGTAAATGTCAATAAACAAGGGGGTCTTCTGTGGTATGTCAAATAGTGATCCACCTGGAAGCATTAAAAAGGCTGACAATGGGTTTCTTTCCCCATGACATATTAAGCTTTGCTGTGCAAAAGTCTTTCCCTCTCGATTTCAAGAAAAAAGACTCAGTTGTATCTTCTTTCACCAGGCCACTTTTTAAAATAGTTGGTATACTGTGACCTTTCTAATTACTAATGAGATCTTGTGATTTGCAAAGGTGTGAGGGTAGGGGAGAGGAGAGCAGATGACAGGCAGCTTCCCTGTTGGCTGCGGTGTTTTCCTCCCGTGCAAAAGCCCCGTGGTAGCAGACACACAGGGATGGGCTTTGCCACAAGCATGGTACCACAGAAACATGCCTCTGCAAAAGTCTGGTCTGCCTAGCTCTGAACACAACTGTCTGCCTGGCTCTGTTCTCAGAAGGGTCAAATAGCCTTTTTCAAAGAAAAAGCTGCACTTGCAATGCCAGCAGGACTTTGTGTTTGTGCTCAGTATGGCATGGGGAAGAGATGCAGGGCCCTCCTCCAAACAAAGCAGCTTAAAGCATTCAGATAATGGGAACTAAAAATGTTAACAAAAAAAACACAACACCCAAACAAAAAACAAACAAAAAACCAAAAAAACCCCCAACCACTTTCATAAAATCAATACATTTACTTCAGGCATTTGAAATTACACAGAAAAAAAGCAAATAATATAAAGTACAGTGCTGTGCTGTAGCCTGTGCAGAGTCGTGTCCTCTCAGTAGTGTTGTAAAGTGACATGGAGCATCTCATGAAGATTGAACTTCTTGAACTTCTTCTTGTACTTAAAAAGTCCTGGCTTCACTTAAATCAAGATAACACCATCCAAGCTGCTGAAGTGACACCTTTTTTCTTAACCAGCTCCGGGGTCCAAGCCCTTCTGACCATAGATGGACAGAAAGTCTGTGGGACTGTGTCCTTAAAGACTTGTTTCCTGCCATTGCAAGGTGAGAGCACAGACACAGGCAAACCGACCCAACTCCAGTTTTTTTTCATTAAACACCGCACTTGTCTGCACACAGTTGACACCCCCGGACTGCATGGACTCCACCACCCGAGCAAGCAGTAGGTCCAGGGCGCTTTGAGAAGAAGTGGACTGCATTTGGGTGGGAGGGGGTTGCGGTGTGTTTTTGTAATGCTGCCTGTGTTGAGACGTTTAGACATTTCACACAGCTGTCATCCTCAGTGTGCAATATTATTATCCCATGCTCCTTTACGTCCCGTGGTTGATGGGTGTCACTGCTGACTTCTTATTCCAAGCAACAGCCTTGTGGGTTCACCAGTGAAGTCTATTGCTTCCCCTGGAGGTTGCCATGTCAACATTGATTGCTGATACCTTGGTGGTCTCCAGAAGGTCAACAGCAGTAGCCTGAAAGTGTACTTTTAACCACTTTCTGCTTTTGCCTCAGTGGTTAAATAGCATTACTCAGTTACTTCATAGTGGCAGCCGGGAAATGTCAGGATTAACTGCATAGCCACTTCTCTGTTCCTGAGGAATTTCTATGCATTAATAATAGTTTTGGGACCCTGGGAAGGATGCAAAGTAACATATTGTAGTGTGTGTGTGTGATTAGTCTGGCTTTGAAGTTAGTTATTTTCCTTCTTGCATTTCTCAAGTTGCAAATCTTCATTTCTGGATCTAAAACAGTGTTTCTTTTATACTTCTGAAACTATGTTGCATCTTTTGCAAAATATGTTACCTTACTTCTCACTTAAGCAAATAAAATCCTCAAGGAGGCTCACCAAATTCCTTCTCATTGGCCAGTAAAGTTACATTTATAAAAACATACACACATGCATATATATGTGTGTGTGTGTGTGTGTATGTATACATTTGTATATGTATATATTACATAGGTATAGAAACTATGTATGTATATATGTGTAGAATCATAGAATGGTTTGGGTTGGAAAAGACCTTCAAGATCGCCTAGCTCCAGTGCCCTGCCTCGGGCAGGGACACCCCCTCCCCAGCCCAGGCTGCTCCCAGCCCCGTCCAGCCTGGCCTTGAGCCCTGCCAGGGATGGGGCACCCACAGCTGCTCTGGGCCACCCTCACAGGGGAGAATTTCTTCTTAACATTTCATCTAAACCTACCCTTTTTCAACTTAAAACCATTCCCTCTGCCTTGTCCTGTCACTACACACCATTGCAAAAGCCCCTCTCCAGCTTCCCTGCCCGCCCCTTTGGGTGCTGGCAGGTGCTGTGAGGTCTCCCTGGAGCCTTCTCTTCTCCAGGCTGAACCACCCCAGCTCTCTCAGCCTGTCTGCACGGGAGAGGGGCTCCAGCCCTCTGGTCATCTTCATGGCCTCCTCTGGACTCGCTCCAACAGGTCCAAGTCCTTCCTGTGTTGGGGACCCTAGAGAATGCAGCACTGCAAGGTGGGTCTCACGAGGGGGAGAATCACCTCCCTTGACCTGCTGGCCACGCTTCTGGTGATGCAGCCCAATATTTTGTTGGCTTTCTGGGCTGCAAGGGCACATTGCTGGGTCACGTTGAGCTTTTCATCCACCAGCACCCCCAAGTCCTCTTCAGGGCTGCCCTCAATCCATTCTCCGCCCTACCTGTATTGATACTGGGGGTCGCCCAACCCATGTGCAGGACCTTGCACCCGGCCTTGTTGAACTTCATGAGGTTCACATGGGCAGCACTGCTTCCCTCCAGTGTGTTGACCACACCACACAGTGTGATGTTGTCAGCAAACTTGCTGAGGGTGCAATTAACCCACTGCCCATGTTGCTGACAAAGATGTTGAATAGCACAGGTCCCAGTACGGACCCCTGAGGAATGCCACCCATCACTGGTCTCCACTTGGACATGGAGTATATGTTGGCACAAAACCCAACACATACAGAAGTATGCATGTATGCCTGTAGATGTGTTTGTGTGTATGTATCCGTGTTTAAATAAACACATTATACACACACTAAGTTATACACATCAAGTTCCAGCTCTCCACTGTAATACGGTGCAGTGATGTATCATTTAAACAGAGACTCTTGTAGCATTATTCCTATGGTGGATAAAATATACTCCCCAACTTCTGGAGTGTTTCAGTTAGAACAAGACATAGCATATGCTGTGCTTCATGACTATTTCTGTTGGTTTGTGTAGAAGAGGTAAGCACTGCCGTGTCTCTTTGGCTTGTGGGGCAATGCCAAATAAGGAGCAGTAATTATTATTCAGGTGCTGTAATGACTGCAGTTGACGACGATCCCTTCTACTGAGGTTGAAAGTCTCATTGGGACTATCTGCATGCATAAAATATTTATTTCTGTGCCAAAGTGTGTGAAATCAGTGAGTGTTAGTTCCATTCTGTGAGGCTGGTATAAGATCTTTAAAAAGTGGCAACGTGCCATGAAAAATGTGGCAGGCAGTAAAAAGAGATTTAGCAAAGGCCGTTTGCTAAGGGAGCAGGGCAGAGAAAACACTGACAAAAGCTGGCGTAGAGGATACCCAGGGAGGCTGTTGGACCCAACGAGGTAGTCATTGCACCCAGCTCCAGTTTTGGGAACCCAGCCGTGCCTGAAGCCATGGGTCGGTAGATTCCTTTGTTTTTCTTCTTGGTCTCCATCACTGTCGATCAGCATCTGTGGGCAAGACAGTGATGAGTGCTAGCTACAGCTTTGAAAAAGAAGACTCGGGCAAGGCAGTAAGTGAAGCAAATAAGCCATCTTGCAAAACAGCCATGTGTTTCAGTGTCTGCTTCTGCTTCTGAGGAGATGTCAGAGGACTGTTTGTGCAGGGAATTGTGTATCAGGCATGAGCAGTTAGCTCTGAAGATAAAATGCCATGTGCATGAGGTCACTTACTGAAAGGGAGTGTTGCAATAACTGTCTGCAATCCTCTACAGAAAGAGGTTTTTGAAGGGAGCCCACAGTTCATGGGCAGCTGGGGATCAAATCTCTGCCTCCTCTGCAAAACAGCAGACATAAGGTCAGAAATTCCGGAAATGTAGAGGCATTTATACTGCTTTAAACCTCTCTGGGCTCTGCTAGACAGAAATTGCTAGAAACCAGGCTATTTCATTATGTAGACAATGCTTTTGGCTTGAGAAAAATTGTTTATTCTCTATGAAACATAAACATCTTTTTCACCCAAAACAAACAAACAAACAAAAATCTCCTTGCGCAAGCTGCTTACACCTTTCCTAAGACTGAAGTAGAAGAATTAGCTTGAGAACTGGCTTGGACCTTGTCTGTTTTAGGGTCACACAAATGCAGGAGGGGTAGTGGCTTCTTCTCCTCACCCCCTCCCAACTACCTGAGGCCATGGGGAACCTCTATGGCTGTTTGCTCCTCAGCTTGGACCCAGCTCTGACCCTGCAAAATGGTGCAAACCTGCCTCGTCTGGAGGCACAGGTAGGTCATGCCTCTCCTTAGCTCCTAGAACATGTGAGGTATCTTAAGGGTACCCTGAACTGTCCTTAGCACTTTATGGCACCAGTAGATCTTCATCATGGTGAGGCTGGACTATGGATCGGTACCTCCCTCCAAGTCTGGTTCACCAGCACAGCTGCGCTGGAATACTAATCTCTGCGAGGCTCCTTGCTTTCCTTTTTACAAAAATCAGACCAAACGGCTTGGAAGACCCACATGCTCTGGTCAGCTAACTGATTTCTTCTAAAGCAGATTCCCTCATAAAGTCTGCATCGTTGACAGAGCCATGTTCCTACCGACACCTCACAGGGGTGCAGGCATCCCTTTAGATACCACAAACCACTACAAATCCTGTTGGTCTTATCTCTCATCCCTTTCCCCCCACCATCTGCTCCTGTTGCCTGTAGCTTGCACTTGGTAATTTGTGCCTCTGCCTTTAGCTTGTTTTGTTACAGAGGAGAATTATGATGCTTTAATTATTTGGAAGGGAAAAAGGTTTTCCACACATCCATTTAAAATATCAGCCACATAAATGTCTATGGTATTACAGAAATGGAAGATTTTTGTATAGGACTAAATAAAAAATTTGGATAAACATCGCAGCGAGCCAGGGAAGAATGTCATTTAGATGACTGAGCGAAGACACTGGAAAGAAGCTTGAAATAGAGAGGAAAAACTCCCCAAAGCCTGAAACCCCACATATTTTTCTTATTTGAAGCAACAGTTCCAGGATACCGGGACACCCCTTTAGCTATAATGTTCGTGCTAGGATTTGTACAGCAACTGCCTGGTTTCAGTTTTCGTGCCTACAATAAAATCTTGACATTGATAAACCATGCAGAAGTGAGGGCCACAATGTTTCCGAACCCTGAGCCCAAACAAGAAAGCCAGGGAAAAGCCAGACTCTGATTTCAAAATGAAAGCCTTTTGTTGATTATCTTTCTAGCAAGCAGTTCTCTCTTCAAATAATTTCGTCTGAGTGCAAACATCTAATTTTTTTCCTCCTTAGTTTAATTAGTGTTGGTGGAGAGAAGTGTGCATGGCTGAAGCTATGGAGTGGAAAGAATGCAGATAAGTGTCTTCGATCAGTCTCCGCAGCTCTGCTTTAAAGCAAAGGAAAGTCAATGCTTTCTCTTGTGCTATCAGTTCAGCAGAAAGTTACATGAGCACAACAGCACCAACTTTTCCGAACAAGGAGCAGAGCTGTGCCGATTTGTCCCACAAAGCTACATGGCAATCAACAAAATAATGTTTTTGCACTTGAGAATGTGTGACTTGATTGATAATATCTAATTTTACATGACTTTTAAACAAAACCAACAGAAAGATGGGGAGACTTTTTAGAAGCAGTGGCAGAATGAAAAGCTGAATGAAGAAAATTGTGCTGCACATCATCTTGTCTTATTACTGTTAACGCCAGCAGTCATAATCAAGAGTTTATTGTACAGGGCAATCTGGATGATTAGAAACTGGATTCAAGTTCATAAAAAACATCTTGACATAAAACTCTTTTTTTTTTTTTTTTTTTTTTTCACCAATACCAGGAGGAAAATTCTCTCCCTCCCTCTGCAACCTCTTTTAATTCAGTGGAATTATACCAGGGTTAATTTTAGCCAAGTATTGTCAGAATTCTTTTAAAATCATATTTAAAATAAATGTATATTTGCAGAAATATATTATGTCACAGTGAAAGGTATTGATACTGTAAATTTAGGTTGTTGCCTGGTCTACCATTTGTATATTTGAAACTTGGAAGAAATACAATGCAAACAGGCCAAAGAAATGTGCAACTGTCATGGCCAGTCAGATTATTCTCTTCCAACTTCTTTTGCAGTTACAGAAGAGACTCACTTTCCTGTAGCCAATTTTCTGAGTTTTTCAGGATGACCATGTCAGATCCAGATGAAAAAATAAGAAGATATTGCTATAAATTTGGTCATGAAACAAACCATCTGTATATCTAAAGACAGCATCGAGACACATCAGAAGGGTCACGCAGAAACTTTTTATCATTGAAACTTTTTATCATTGTTTCACTCAAGAAAGTTCTCACATTGTCTGTCTTTCTACAGATATTTTTTTCTCCTCCTCCTGAGTCTTTTTCCCCTGCTTATTCGCATCAAACATGTTTCATGTCTGCTTTGTTTTACTCTTTTTCTGTCAGGATGATGCTCCCTGCTTGGTTGAACCCCTCACTCCTGGGGTTTATTTTTTTCTCCACCTGAAAAGTAAAATGCTTCTTTACTGCACCTTAAATTGTTTCCTGCTCTTGGCTAAGGTGATAGGGCATTTCTCAGGCTGCCTTGTGCTTCAGCCTACGTAGGTTGTAACTGCTACTAGTCAACACTATTTCCTGTGCCCCCCCCCCCCCCCCCCCCCCCAGTGACTCTGGTGGCTTAGTATTATTTAAGGTTGGCTCGCGATGATTTTACCACTAGATAGCTTTGTAGGAACATTGCTGCTGCTCTCCTTCAGCTTAGCCAAACAGTTGAGAATGAGGGGAAGGATTCAGTGGGCTGTGACCTCACCAAAAGAGAAGCCCCGAGGCAAGATGGTTGCACACAAACTTGTGTCTCTGCTTCATGAGTCAATAATGTTGTGTGGTATGATATAGACATACCATGTGGTTATCCAAGTCTTTGTACTATATATACTGCTGTATTAAAAGCATTTCATTCTTTGAAAATGCAGTCATGTCTGGGGTAGTACATGGATGCTCTGCAATAATGAATAGCAACCCGGTGTGACAAGACAGGAAAAGAACAATACGTTGAGAAATACATTTAGAGTGCAACTTGATAATACTGAAACTTACTCTCCTAGACCTCCAGATTAGGCATTATGTGGGATTTACAGAAGCTTAAACTACCTTTCAAATTAAACAGCTGGGCCTCTGACGTGATGAAAATCGCTTTGTGGCTCTATCACAGACCTGCGTCATATTTATTTCTGTGCTGAAATCTTAATTTTATGAACAGTAGCTGCAGACACCACAGATGGAGATTTGAATGTGGTGTGATACAGCACATCAGGAACTAGTTAAGGTAACTGTTTTGCAGTCTGCAATTTACTCTTGTGAAAAGATCCCATGGCACTTTATCTGAGGGTAGGGGTGTTAGCTCCTGTGTGCTGGATTCATTCCAAGTTCTGCTGTGTGCATCTGGATCATCTCTGTGGTCTTGAGTAGATATACTACTCTTCACTTCACATCCTCAGAGCTTTTGTATTGTTCCTGGCAATAAGTTGACATGAAGACCCCAACCAGAGATTATTGCAGTTTGAAAAAATAACCGTATTTCTACCAGTAAGCTGCAGAGGTTGTGTTTCCCAGTGGGAATAGGCATGCTTAATACAACAGATGCAATACTGTGCCTCATTTTGCACTTTTTAGCTATCCACTTATTAGAAAAATAAATAAATCATCCTAAATCTTCAACCAGCTTCAAAATAATTTCATTTTAAAAAATCCAGGCAAGTATCATTCCTTTTTTTTCTACTAGAAGATGCAGTGCCATTTTGCTTTACCTAGCTGACAAACTCTTTAAACAGTGCAATAAAGACGTGTGCTAGAACATGTGGAAGTCAGTGTTTTCACTGAAGAGTTCATCTGGCCCACAGAACTACCTTAAGGCAGGAAGTTAAATTATATGAGAAGCAGCCCTCAGCTTGCTGCTTTTGTTCAAAAAGAGAGCTGACCATGGATGAGGGACATTGCATTAGATGACATGTACGGCATAAATGAAATCATAAACGTTCCTGTTGAGAAACTGTTCACTGAATGCCACAGGACATCAGCGGCAGGTGTTGTAACACATATACACCCAAACTTTTAAAATTCTTCATCTGTTGTCATAATGCAGACCCTCTGTGCAGTTAAGTTATTATGTTATTAAGTTATTTGTTATTATGATGGAAAACCAGAACTGGAGATAAAATAGCCGCTGAAAAGTCATAATACTTGTGTCCAAGGTTTTGCTGGCTACCACTGTGTTTATGTAATGCTAAACCCGCTAGGAAATTCTCAGAAACACCAAAGGCTTCTCTTAGGCTCAATACATACATAATCATTACTCCTTTTAGAATTACAGTTGCTGTGAGATGGTCAAAGGAGAAATGACAGAGTCAGAAATTAGTGTGCAAAGCTTGATAAGCAAACAAAATTTCCCTATAGTTTATTTATTTCTCTCTCTCTCTTAAACTAGTCATCTCACACCAGAGAGGAGGACACAGCAACACAAAGATGGTGGAAGAGGGCAAAAAGAAGAGAGGCCTTAAAACTAGTTTTATCACCTCTAGCAATCTAGCCAGGAGAAGAGAGGCATATGCTGGTACAGACATCGCTGCTAAGCAGTGCCCCAGCACAGATGCACACACCAGGAACCTGTGATTCACTGTTTTATGGCAAAGAAAACCGAAACTCTGAGCCTCACTCCCATTTGCAAGACAAAAACCACTTCCATACATCAGGCTTTAATGACTCTTTAGGTCTTCTGTCTCTGCCAGGTGCAAATGACTTTTCATGTAGGCCAGCAGCACACTTCCCTCTCTGGCTTGTGGTTTTCTAGGGGGTTTGAAATGTGTTTTCCCCTTCTTGAGGGCCCAGTGACTTATTCCTCTTTTTGGCAGCATCACGCTGGTTCAGGGATGAGTTCTGGGGGTTTTCAGTTTGCGCACAGCCTGTTTCTAAGACTGCCACTGCTGCGGCGTGTCAGGAGGTGCTCTGAGTTTTCTGATTTCTGA
Source organism: Falco punctatus (assembly GCF_963210335.1). NCBI lineage: Eukaryota > Metazoa > Chordata > Aves > Falconiformes > Falconidae > Falco > Falco punctatus. The sequence continues at coordinate 80,282,703 of NC_137586.1, forward strand.
GACAAAGCCTGAAGATGAATGAGGCTATAAGGAAGCTTTGCTAATTGCTTTTGGAGCTCTATCGCTCCTGAGTTTAGCAGGGTAATGTATTCTTCCTTCCAGTGTCAACCATCACATTTCAGCCTTACTCCGCGGAAGCCAAGGGGGAGATACAACAGGCTGAACCGATGGAAGCTGTGGCACGAGTGCATTAGGTGGGCTGGTGTTTGATGAAGAATTTTTGAAGCAGTTGCCCATTTAATAATCATACCTTTGTTGGAGAATATTAAACCCTCTATTGCTACGTCAAGCACTTACTGTTGGTTCAACACAATGGAGAGACCAAAGCCTTACACCAGAGGGAGGCTCCTATTTGCGTTTAGGATTCACAGCTCTGGAGTTAGAAGTGAATTTCTTCCAAAAAGTGAGCAGGAGTTAGTCTCTTCAAAGCACAGTCATGGCAGCTCAATGCGCAGTGTTTACCCAGCTGTAGGAAGGCCGGTTTCATCTGGCCTGCAGGGAGCTGAAGTCCTACAGAGGTGTATGTTCTGTCATAATGGAGTGCTTGGTGGTGGTACACAAATAATTTTAGGTGTGAAAACTGGATGACCAAACTAATATCTTAGTGTGTTCAGACTAAGTGCCTGGCAGAGCTGCTGTTGCAGTTATATGGCTTCCCAGACTGGAACCAGCTTGTGCCTGGGCCAGGTGGGATCCATCTCAATCTGTTCAGATAGGCACGTGCAAAGTTCCTGTTAAAACCTAAGTCCATGTGCCTAATTGCAGCATTAGGTCTCATAATGCTTTTAAAATCTGATCCTTTATAGTCCTCACTTTACTTTTTCCGGTGTTTATCTTGAATGATCAGGTGTTAGACACATTGCTGTCAGCTGTGTGTAACTTTCTGGATTTGATTCTGATGCTCTAACAGCCCTTGCCAGGCAAATGCTGCATAAAATCGCTGTGCGATTTTTTGTTATTAAATTCTAAGTGAATTCACGTTTAATGTGTTTGCACTTCCTTTTTGTCTGCTTTTCACATACATCCTAGCAAATAAGTTTGGTTGCAGAAATGTTTGCAGAACCAGCAAAATTTTAAGTGAGAATGAAAAATATTTGTGGAAAGCAGATTTTGTATTCATCAGAAACCTCTCTGTAAGAAAGATCCTATCTATTCAGGGAGCTGAAGTATGCTAGGTAGCCTTTAATTAAACTTGCTGTATTTTGAAGATTCAACTATTTGCAAGCAACCTAATGAATAGCATTGATAGCAAAGACTTTGGGGAACATTGGCTATATTACCTTGCTGCCTTCACATCACATTACAGTTTATTTTCTGTGCTGGCTTAGTTCCATCTTAAGGGTGAGAATGTTTTGGCTCCTCGTGTTCCTGATGAGAGGCTGCTGCAGTGACTGAGAACAGCTAATGGTCACTCTGGGGAGAGACAGACGAAAAACACGGGAAGCAGGTAGCCGTTTTCAAAAGCCAAATTTCTGCTGCCACCTCTGCTGTAACTCTTTACATATGGCACCATTAGTATACAGCACTTACATTCGGGTCTTTTATTTTGAGATCTCATTCAGCACGTCCGTCTTGACAAGAACTGGAAGAATTTTTCCTCTAAGACAAAATCCATTTGTTTCCCGTGAACACCCAGTCCTGTTTCCAATGAATTTGTTTCCAGCGGCTGTTTCTACAGTTTAAGTCATTGGGTCCCACCTTTTGTTGCTGGGTCCCAGGCTGCTGCTGAGAGCAGCATAGCTGTTGCTAGCAAACTGTGCAGTGTAATAAAGTTCAGAGGACCCAAAAGATCAAAGGGTCTGAAAAATGACCAAATGTTACTTCTACCTTCACCCAAGAGCTGGTGTCTGTCAGAGTGCAGCCGGCTGAGTTTACACCAGACTATCTGAAGGACAAGACTCTACTTAATAACAGTTTTAGAAATAAATTCCAATTCATCACACCTAGTACGTTCATATAGCGAAACAGTCATCTGGACCTGAATTTAGTCTGAAGTATGCCATTGTTTTTTAACTTCAGATTGTATTTCCACTAGCTTGTCAAGCATGATACAGCTTAAAATGTTTAATGTCCAATGATACAGTACACAACAGCACTTTTCTAATTTCCTGTATTGATCATTCAGATATCATTTTCACTGAGTCCAAAAAAGGAGAGGGAGAACATTTTACCTATTCCTGAGCAAAATTATCCCTCTCTCAAGGAGAATTCTCTCTCTCCCTGCTCTTTCCTCTGTCTCCGCTTATGAGCTTGGCTTTATCATTGACACAGGTAGATAAATTTGTTGCGGAATTCTGCACATATTACAAAAGTGACAAGTTCAGTATGTGGGAAAAAAAGCAGAACCTTCTCCAGGCTCCAGGCTTGAGACTGTCTCCTTTCCAGGGCTGTCAAATTGTCCCAAGATACTGCAGTTTATCAAACAATTTCCTTTTTATTCCTCATTAGTATCAGATGCAGGAAACCTGCCAGTGCTTTTTGTCTTATTGGTTTAAATTAAAAAGTACAATTTCTCATGATTGAGTGGAAGATCCATTGCATGGTTCATATTAAAATGATGTTTTGGCAAAGAACCCAAACGTACCTTTGGATACTTGGTGTGTGCTTTCAGTCAAACATTAAGATTTTGGCACAACTGCTTCCACATTATTTTTTTATGCCATGATATGATAACACTACAATAATACTTAAATGCTGACACAACAGAAAACATTGCCAGTTTGGACTCCCAGGCATTGGCAAGCTTTTTGTTATATTTGCAACCTAGCACTCTCTGTGAGCTTCACAAAAATGTTCATCGCTTTCAATGGAGGTGGAGAGAAATGAAAAAAAGAAACAAATTGCTTTACAAAGTGTTGAGTTGGAGAGGCTAAATATCACAACAAGCGGAAGATCTGTGGCACGTCAGAACCTTTTTCTTTCTTCCTGTTCTTGAAAGTGCGAGGTTTTTCACTGGATTTATCTCTATAGGTGCGATCCATTTCCATTCCACCATTATGTCATCTATAATTTAAATTTACGAGACAAAACTTTAGGCTTGCCAGGGGAGCAGCTGGAGCGCTCTATTCCCTTTGCCATGGAAAATGTAGATGTGCTGAACGTATTGTGTCTGACAAACCCCGCTGAAAGTACTCCTATCTTTTCTGACAAATATCCATCAGCATGTAATATTTATTCTTCTGTTTTAGTTTCCCTGCAAATAATTGACGGTCCTCAGCGAGGAGTGGGTTTCCTGCTGAGGCAGCACCACCTGTATGGCTTTCCCCAGCTCACATCAAATGGAGGCTTTCACAGGGCTAAAATGAATGGAGGCGCAGTCAAATGTAGGGAAAAAGAGTTTTCTCCTTAAAACTACTTTGTTATAGTTAGCATTGCTCCACAATTACATTTTTATATGACATTCATTGCAGCTACAAAATAGCTTTTCAGACTTTTTCACTTCTTTCATTTTATTGGTCAAACTGTCTTCTTTGCAGTATAGTTGTACACTTTAGGTGTCCTTATGCTTCCAAGTTTAATTTTACTGATGTAGACAGTATTTCTGATGCTGTCCTCTGTTACTCACCTTAAATTAATGTTTTCAGGGGTGGCTAGGTATCATGTGGTTTTGGTTGGACAGCAGGAGATATGTTATTGAACCCAATCTTCAGAAAATGTTACCCACCCTCCTTTGAAAACTGGATACCCCCCTGAAACATCCCAGCTTGGTCACCCTGAAAAAAAGGTGTTCCCATCATTTTTGGCCAGGGAGGTGACTGAATTGACTCATGAAGGCAGAAATATTCACGTAGCATCCCAGGATGTGGCCACATATGATATCAGAAGGGCTGGTGAAGTTAGCGCATCACCGAAGAGCACAGAAATATCCCCGCTCTTCCTAAGGAAAGATCAAAAAATGGCCAGCTGCTTTCTGATCCTGACACAGTTATTGCAAGCCACGATGTACGCCACTGAAAGAGCACAGCTTGGTTTTTCAGGTGCCAGAATTGTATTTGCAGTGCTGGTAGCTTAAGAAATTTCTGTTGCATAGAAGCTAATGTCCTAAGTGATTGTTTCTTTAAATATAAGTGGCATTTTAATAAACTCTATAATAAAAGTACTCAATGTGCTGCAATGTGGTGATTACTGATTCTTTTGGGGACAAACCCTGCTATTATTGTGCAGCAAATATTGCTAATAAGTGCCTTTTATGTGTCTACCCCTGTACTTAACCCACACAGGTAAACGTGTCCCTTGTAGCTATGGTGACAGTCCCTGCTTCCTAGGTCATCATCTTCCTTTTAGCTCTGAAGGTCCCGCTAGGTGAGGTGTGTAAAAACGATGTCACGAGAATTAATTTTATGATTGTTATTTGTTTTACGCTAGAGATCTGAGTGAAGAAACTTAACCTAGATTGCAACCCTCCTGCGCTAGCCCTGTGCAGCAGCCAAAGGCAGTTCCCAGTCCCTACTAAAGATAGAAGGACAACATCCCAGAAATCATGGAAAACATATTCCCAGGGAAAACAGGTGTGATGAGAAGGGGGGCACAATAACAAGGCTGTGAATAATATGATCATCTTTATGTGCATTTTAAATCCATTTCTGTCTTTTTTCAGGGTTGGACATTGTGCTGGTTTTGTGTGTGTGTGTTTTGGGTTTTGTTTTGGGTTTTTTGTTCGGGTTTTTTGTTTGGTTGGTTGGTTGGTTGGGGTTTTTTTAATTTCTAGTAGGATTTTGTCCACTTCTAGCCATTTTCAGGAGCTAGTATGGTAATAAATACGAAGTAATATATTTTTATAGCATTGTTATTATGAGATTAAATGATTTTGCTATTAAAATTAACTCTAGAGAGAAGCTTGGCTGGTCTTGGCTAAAATCTATAAAGGGATGAAGTTGAAGAAGGTTTGCTCCAGTTACCACATACAGTGGGATCAAAAGTGAATAGTTGGATCTGTAAAATAGCATTCCAACTGAAAGCATAACAGTCCCCAGCCATCACATCCAGGGCTTTTCATGAACAGTGACGACTAATTAACCCAAAAGAATGATGTTTCCTTTGCCTAATGTCTAGTGGGCCAAGGTATCTTTGGGTCACCCTGTGACTCAAAACACGTTAAAGTACATGGGCTGGATCCTTGTATGGTTCAAAATAAAGCAACCACTGGGACTCAGCCACGGTAGAACAACTGAGGACACAGAGCGTGGTCCTGACCAGGGGCTTGAGCGCTAAGGTGTATTTAAAAGCATACTGCTTATCAAGTTCAGTGGCCTCTCAGAAACATTTTCTACCACGACTGCAAAAAAACGCCCAAAACAGTTAAAGTTTCTGATTAAATGTAGCTTAGAGAAATGCAGTGCTTTCTGAGTTTGGCAGAGAGATGCCAATGTTCAGGAGGAGACGGCCTGGAAAAGGAGATGTCCCAAGGTGTAGCAACGAATTAAGACTTAGTCATAATTTTTCTGTTTCCATTACAGGATGAATTGACTTCACTCTTCACGCTCAGGAAGGGAAGTAATCCTTTTCTGCACCAGCCCCAAACGTTCACATTCAGAGCAGCTATTTCTTTTGTTACTGAGAGTGAAAAGGCAAAGCTTTTTCTGAACATATTCACAGTCGGTTCTGAGGCAGAAATGAGCTCTGTGATTTTTAGTGCTTTGGATATTAGGATAATTATCAGAAGCTAATGAGTTTTTAAAGGTTTCTAATGTGAACCTATGATTTTAGTACCTCTCTCCTGTCAGAATCTAACTAGGTTACAGACAACATGACATGATCTATGGCCCATTTCTACTAATGACTAAAGCATGAACGTACAGCCTCCTATGAATAACACTCCTCTATGCCTATGACAAGGAGGAAGCTTTGGAAATGTGAAATGCAAGGCTCATGCACTGTCACAAAATAGTTTCAGAAGTTTGTGGGAAGCTACAATAACAACAAACAGGTAACCTCTACCTGTGTGATGAAATAAAAGCTTGTCAGCATTCAACAATGTTTAAAAGTGTAGTTAGAGTGAGCAAAATTTCAGATGGGGAACTGGATGATTTAAGTTGTCTTTCTTTTGAGACCTAGTTCATGCTGATACAAAGTGAAATCCTTTACCATTTGGTGCCTTAATACACATGAAATGGGCCAGTGGGGTAAGTCCACTCCTTAGTGGACAAGTACAGGCATCACAACGTGTTCTCCTTAAAATGAGACACCCTGGTCTGCGATCTCAGCAGGAAAGCTAAGATAAAATGTGAATTACTCTCCAGTCCTTAAGTGTTTTTTTTTTTCCTGAACTGGGGCTGAAGCATCTTGAGAGTGTCTGGGAGAGGAAAGATGCACTGCTGGTGTCTCTTCATAAAGGTGATTATGTGACTTTGGACTGGAATGCTGTTAATTTTGTGCCTGTTTTGAGTATGTTTTCCCATGAAAAAAAAATTAAAAAAGGAAAAAAAACCCATGGGGTAATGGAACAGTGAGAGCAGATTCTCAACCATTATCTCTTGAACATCTATTGAATTTTTGCTACCTTTCATAACACTTGAGGAGTGTTGTTAAGTATCAAAAGATACTTAATGCTGTACCTTGCTCGTATTCACCTTAATTACTGCACTGACAGTGTTTTTGTTATCGGTGAGTTATGAAATGACAAAATTAGAACCAAACCTCACCCTCTGTCACACTCACTAAACCACCAGAATAATAAAGTGTAGAATACCTTCCCATGTCAGGTACCAGCATGTGATTGTGCATGCTCTGTTATCTCTGTAGCAGTGTATATAACATATGAAGTGAGAAGAAGAGAACAAATCAAAAACAGAAGGAAAAAAATGGAGAAGTGTCTTCTGCTCCATGACAGTTTCAGTTCTGAGGCTGGGAGGTCAAACAAAGCGGTCAGCAAGAGTGATTGCTCACCAGATCTGCCACAAATAAGCTCGTTCTGCGTCACTTATTAAAAACCCAAACAACAACAACAACAACAACAAAAGCTTTCCCTATAGAAATGCTCCAAATTCGTCCAAGTTGAATGTAACCTATATACATGCGTGTAATCTATCTATATTGGACTGAAGTTCTTTGGTGCTTTGAGACTCCATTATGTTGCATGTGGTTTCCATTCTTTTGTTTTTATAGCTTTTTGGAATTTATTTTAGATCTTTTGAGACCTCTAACCATTCCCTGGCTAGAAAGATGGGGTTTCAGACTGTTCAATTTGTTTCAGAGCTTCTCATTTCTTGTAGCAACTTTTTGTGTTTTTAATTCGACGTTAGACTTAATGTTCTTTGATTCCAAGCATTGCATCATTAACTACCCTCGTTTTTCCTTTTGCCAGCATATACTAGTCATCTAGAAATAGTGTAATTTCTTAATAAAATACAGTTTCAGTTTTATTGGTTTTGTTCTTTTTTGTATTTATTGGGGAAAAATTTCCCAAATTTTAATTATTTGTTGGCATTATTTTTAATGAATTATGGTATGATATGCTTTTCTGGCTCTGTTTTTTTTAAACATGCATAGAGGGAGGGGAAGTATGGACCAACTCTTACAAACATGGGAGTGCTTGGCAGCTTTTGTCAATGCTTCCACTAGGAAATTTAATAGGCCATGGAAAATAAACTGCCAGAATGAGACAGACTCTGCCAGGCAGGATCCAGTTGTGGAAGCAAACTTATATAAAGTCTCACTGAAGTCACCCCGGCCAAATCAGAAATGGTGTGTAAGGAGATCAAACACAGGCTTCCTTACCATCAGTTGTATTGTTTTAGGTTATTTGCTGATCTCCTGGGGAATCTAAGTTTACATAACTCACACACCAAAGAGATGAAAGGAGTTATTCCTGGAAAGTAATGTAGAGCTTTCTTTAACTTATTATTTCATACTATCTCCAAGTTGTGTAGTTTTGGGATTTTTTTTTAATCAAGTTTTCCTTCTGCTGGGTCTCTGGCTTGTGATTTCAGACCTACCTTGTTAGGTATGCTAAAGAACTGGGGGAAAGGAAACTACGTTTCAGTAAGCTGGGCGATCAAAATACGGTGGTGGCTAAGCAGCATCATTCACCTAAAACCCTTCTACCCCTCCCTATACTTCTCCTGCTGTTGCAGCTGGAGGAATGAACTGCTTTTTTTGAATATCAGCAGAAAATAACAGTAGCCTTGTTCCCTGCACAACCGCAGTGGCAAGTCTAGTGCATCACTCAGGGCCAAGTCTATGCCATTTCTTCTCCTTTAGGGTTATGTGTTCTATGGGTGGATGCAGCAGCAGCAGCACCAACGTCCTGCACGTGTCTTCTGAACTGAAGATTTCCAGCTAAGGCTCAGGGAGTTTTTCTGCTGTAAGCTCCCGAAAAGGCATAAGTATTTTCATTAGGAACTCATCCAAAGACTGGAGGGCTTGAACTGATGTAACTGGCATCTTCTTTGATATCCACCATTTTAGGTTTAAAGGCACAAACCCAGCTGGCATTTAGCAACTTATCACTGAGCAGCTGAGCTGCAGTAACGATTCATGTTCTGTAAACCATGGCAATTCAAAATGAATCAGTTTTGCTTACTCACCAAAATGAGCCACGCTTCAAATTCATTTGAGTTTCCCTAAAGCCATCTATGAATTCAGTACAACTAACTACAGGAATGTGAACTGCTTGGTGACAATAGATGTTTGCTGGGTCAGATCTACAGTTGCTGCCTATGCTAGAAAACTTCACCATGTAGCACTTAAATAAGGTGCCATCTTGATGTGCATCCTTTTCCAGTGGAAATAATCTCTTTAAGCAGGGACTATGCACATTTATTTACATGTCATACTTGTGTTGTTTTACAAAGCAGTGGAATAAATAATCAGATACTTAATTAGGAGCGTGCACTGCTGAACAGGAAGCCTGTAGTTATTTTATGGAAAGCCTGTATAATGGTGCACTACATGACATGGATGACTGGGAATCAATGTTTCCATGTGGTGATCGCAGTGCCAAGTACACTAGTTAAACAAAAATTGCATGCTGAGACTGACCATTATATGGCAGTTTTGAAATGAAGCATGAGCTTTCTGCTCATGAGATGAGGCATCGGTTTTCTATTAGCTGAACACACATCAGTGGCCATAAACAAACAAAGATGAGTCACTACAAATTAAGTGGAAAATCTGAAACTGAAAGCTCTGTGCATCGAACTGATTTTCTAAGGGTGAGGTGTTGGCCAGCCCCAATAGGAGTTCTCTGAGAAGGGCAGGATGCGTTCATCCCTCCAAATTTACACCCTTGCACAGCTCCACAGAGCTCCCCCACAGCTGTGGTCCAGCACACGCAGCAGAGGCCAGGAAGGGTGTTATTTCACACTGCTGCAACTTCTGCTCCCGTCAGTTTTCAAGGAAGAACTTAATATTCATGCTTCCCTGTTTAATTTTGTGTCTGCGAGCAAAGGACATAGCATGCAATGTGATGTTGCTGACTAGCCAGCATTTCCCATAATTAATAGGTGCCACAGGCAACACGGTGAGGCTGCTTCTACAACACCGCCTAAAGATTTTCTCTCTGTTGCTGTTATTTCGATGAGTTTCCAGCTCAGAAGCTCCTGTGTTTCAGCCATTTGTTATCTCTGCTCATTGCAGTGCCTCCAGGGAGAGGATGAACAGTCCCTCTGGTTGGAAGTGCTCCCCTGGAACCATGTGGTTCCTCCACAGAAGAACGTTAGCGTCATTCAGTACTTCAGAGCCAGCACCCTTCCTGAAACAGCGTGACTTGCTGCCGTGTAAACACCATACACACAGACTTGCTATTGCCTGCCATGTAAGAGCGCTCTGCGCTTCCAAACCCCTTCTGCCTTATTCACCCTTTCAGGAAACCATCTCCGAAGCCAGTGCTCACCATAATTATTTTCTTCAATTTCTCCATCGCACCCTCTTGAAAACTGCTGCCTATTTGTTCTCCTTCCTAACACAGCAGAACAGCTGGCCCAGGCTCTGATACAACACCAATGACTGAGATTTTCCAGGCCTATGTTTCAGCCATGTACCTATTTTTTGCCTAGTACCCCCTGTTTACATTCTGATTCCAAGATTATCTGCAGGCAGTTCACCGATACCTTGGTGGTTTTTTTGGTTTTTTTTTGGTTTGGTTTTTTTGGTTGTGTTTTTTGTTTTTTTGTTTTTTTTTTTTTTTGTGGTGACGGTGGTGAGGCTTTGGGGTATTTTTTACAGTGTTGCTTGCAAAGCAGCTCCTAGGACAGCAAGCCCTAGCATGGTGCACTCATCATGCATATATTTAGCACCCTAATCTCTGCAACCAGTGCTTGTTATACTTTTCTTGACGTTTTCTGGTATGCTTTTTGACATCTGCTTCAAACTCCTGCAGCCTTTTCAGTCCTGATATTCACTTGTTTCATCTGATGTTGTTTTCATAGTCTCTAGATATGCAGATTCATTGCTTTCCTTCAAGTCTTGTCTGCTCAGTCATACTGGGGCAGCCGGTCCTGCAGGTTTTTCTGTTATTACTCAGCCCCAAAATCTTTACAGAGTCTTTTGGGAACAATGTACTTCATTGGTATTTTAACATTGCATTACTTTTCCTTAAAAAAATAACCACAAAAATGGCCCAACAAGAAACTGCAAATTATACACTAGCCTTATCCTCTGAGGAGCTGTAAGACCACGAGATGTAAAGTTCTGTTTTCTGACAGAAATATGACAATTTCATGGCATACTGTCAGAGCAGGAGGGACGGTAAAAGATTCCTTTGCAATGTAAGCGGTTGGGTCAAGGTGGGTTTTTGTGTCTGTCCTGTGGCACTACTTGTGAAAAATGACCCTTTCAAACTGTGGAAAAGTCTGGCAAGTGTCATGACTTTCTGGCATCACATGCATCAGATATCCTTGTTCGCCTCCTTCCTCTCCCTGTTGAAGACATTTGAGCATTTTACAGTTCTTCCCACCAACATGCAGGTTTGTGCACTGAAGCGCAGAACAGCAAGACGCAGCTGTATGTCTAAGTACAGTTTATGTGTGCAAATATCAGGATGCGAACAAAAGAAACCTTTGAGATTTCGTGTGATTCTCAAATTACACTGAAGGAGTAAACCATTAAGCATCACATTCAGATAAACAATTCACAACAAATGTTTTGACAAATCTGTTGCCTTTTCTGCTTGAGATTTATCTGTGAAGAGATTTTACATTTTTTCTCATTTGTTATTGAAAATTGTTCAGCCATGATATCTACAGAAGAAAAGCATCACCCCATGAATCCTTAAAGTACAATTTGCTAAAATTGCTAATGCTGACAGTTCTCTCATTGACTGCCCATACTGTAATTGACCACATGGCACTGCTCCTGACTGTGTACCTTTTTGCAGAACAGGAGGATGGGTTGGCTATGTATTTTTTGTCAACATATGTATGATAAAGGCATAAATGTATGTGAGTTTCTGTGATGCTGCCTGCATGCACATTTATGCAAATACATGTTTGTGAGCTAGCTTCCATTGTTCATGCAAATCCTTACAAACCCATAAGCATGCAAACAAGATAGGGCCCAGAATAATATCCAATTGAATTCCCAGTTTTTAATTAAAAAAAAAAAAAAGGCCAAATACTTACAGCTATACACATCAAATGCCCTAAACCAGATTCTGTTCTAAGTTAGATAGTCTCCAGTCACATTACTATTAGTTTAGAGTAATATAATTCAGGTTAATGTTGGCTAATCGTATTTATAGAGCAAATGAAGAACAATCAATAGGATTGTATTTTCAGTTATTTTGCTAAAATAAATGGCCATAAAGCATTTGGAGCTAAGGTCAAGTTATTCGTACGCTCTTATCCTTAAAGAAATGAAGAAAGTATGCTGCTGTTAACTATTGTAAGTTATGTAATATATTAACTGTATGTTACAATGTTAAATGTATTTTGTATTACCATATTAATATACAAATGAAATTAACATAGCTCTGCAACTTATAATCAACAGGGTATCCACACTGGATATATATATATATATTTTTTTTTTTTTCTTCTTCTTTGTTCTAGCATTGGTATTTGATATTGGTCAGGAAAGGTTTGCTAAAACAATCAGGGGAAATTTAAATTAAATTATATAAGACCATATGTTTTAGATATCCTAATATCTAATTGTGCATTGCATATTGTAAGTTAATATGTAACTGTAAAACATAGTGTTTCAATTATACTTTCAACACCTGTGGTTAGGAAGAGGTGGACCTTGTGTAGCCCGTAAAATTCACAGGCTTTTTCTCTCCTTTGAAAAATCTACTACTGTCACCTCTTTTCTTGGTTCATCAGTTTACTTCCAGTAAATGTACAGGAAGCTCATGTTCAGAGCCCATTTTTGCTGTCTTCCAGAGGACTTCCCACCACCCACCCGAGGGCAAATTCCTGGACCAGACTGTGCTACTAACAAGATGACTTCAGGCAAGTGCTAAAGAGACTGACCCACTGGTCTTTGTTTTATTAGGAGTCATCTGAAAGCCCATGAATTTTTCACAGCCTCTTCTAAAGGGAACACATCTCCAATAAAGCCTGTGTTACAGTCACACTTTGAAACTCGGTGTTTAAATCGGATCAGAATTAGGCAGAATGAGTTCATCTGTCTTTCTTGATTACACTTCATTTTTTTCCACAGACACCAAGAGAGAAGATCTCCATTTTAATGTAGGTTCAGCAACAATCATATAGAACATCACAGAGCTGAAAACTAATGATTTTTGAGGCATAAGGCACAAAAGCATAAGCGATTGGGAGTAAGGGCTCTGTGAAATATGTAAGTGATCTTGCAAGGTTTTCCTTTTCTCTGTATGCTTGTGCACATCAGCAGCATTTTTAAATGAAAAAGCAGTACTTCCATCTCGTTGTTTCCCTATCAAAAATTACAAGTGATCTGACAACTTGGTTCTACACTCTACACAGGTAACTTTTGTCAATACCGGGCATGCTGCCTTTTCTGTCCTCTTCAGAGGTGTTTAAAAATCCTCATGGTTTGTTTGTTTGTCTGTTTGTTGTTTTTTTTTTTTTCCTGGTGAATGAGCTGTTTTCAATAAGAAGGAAGAACTGACAGTTATTTTCTTATTTCATAATGATCAATATGTTTACAGTATGAGAAAATATCTGTAAACAGTGACAGTTCAGACCTTACTGTAGAGGTGGGGGAGGCCAAATGGGCAACTGATTTTCTACAGAAATTGACGTCTCCTTAGATCTGTAAACATTGACCTAAAGTACTTGACTTCCTGAGGTGAAATAAGTTACTTCCAGCAGTTGCTAAGATATCATTAATAATCATACGTGCAATAAATAACAACATCCGAATTAGCTCCTAAGAGATATATGGCTGCAAATTGCAGCAACAAATCACCGTGTGTGTAAGAGAATGATCATTACTCCAGTGTGTACAAAAGCTGTTTTAACAACTGTATTCTTTATGGTGAAGCTCACCCTAATTAGCCTTTCAGATTCCCGAGGGAAATGTCTGCAGAGCATTTGACATTGTGATGTTTGATCTAGCGGGGGGTGGGGTGGGGTGGGGGGGTGGGGTGGGGGGTGGGGGGTGGGGAAGGGAGTTTTGTTTCTAAACCTAGAAAGCACGGGGCCACGAGCTTCACTTTCAATTAGGTCACTTCTGTTAATGGAGGTGGGAAGTAAATAGTCCTTTCAGAAAAATAGTTTGGGAGTAAATGAATAATTAATCAGTTTGGTATATGTAAATGTTTCACGAGATAGCTATTTAGTGGCAGGACCATCTTATTATTAACTGCATGCACATGAGTACACATGTGCATGCAGAAAAATCGCTGCAGTTCTTCCTTTTCTTCTGCAGGCTCTATACCAGTGAGGCTTTTCCCATCGACCTACCCTGCTAACAAGTGCTGGAACCTTTTAGCAAGTTGCTAAAATAATGCAGTAGGTCAGGTTTTGCTAACCCAGATACCAGGGAGGCAGGCTGAGGCTGGTGCTCACACGGAGCCATTCATCCTCTGCAAAGATGCTAGACTGGAATCAGTCAGGCAGGGAAGTGCCTGACGGTTGGACACACCAATTGTCAAACTGTAGGCGATTGATTTCCTAAAGGAGGTCTGAAAACCAATGTTGAGTTTCTGAGCTTACCTGGGAAGGCTGAGGTTCTTTAAAAGAAGGAAATCCATTACTTTGCATATTGGACAACCTGCGCAAATGGGCACATAAAAACTGGTACCCCTCCCATAGACAGCAGATCTGGATCAGGCTACTTCCGAGGCTGGCACTTTTTGCAAAGCAACACACTCACCAAACAGAGGGAAGATGACGATGGTGGCAGGGAAGATGCCCATGTGTTACATGACAGCTGTTAGTGCATTGCTCAGCAAGCAGGATGCCCGGGCTCACACCGATATTTCCAGCAATCCTAGGAGAGCGGCCAAACAGCAGGCTCAGGAAGATGGGGTTAGAACATAAAAAAGGAACAGGATTTAAGCTACTTCCTTTTTTTTGAGAGGGACAAAGACCTTTCCGGCTGCCTCACTGAAATTGCAACCTGCCCTTTTATTCTCATATGTTTTATAGAGAACCTAGAAACCTTTATGGAGCTATAGATTCTGCCATGATTGCAAGTTACCTGGTGTCCTTTTGTGGATTTAAGTCTGTATTTGATACCTATGTAGTATCTAGGGAATGGTTTGAGACAGCAGTGTTATTTGCTCAGACGTCCCAGCCATAAAACCATGTACCTGGTGTTTGCAATTATCTTTGACGAAATAGATTTAAAAATCAAAGAGAAATCATTTGGTAAGACATGCACACATAAATCAGCACTTTTTAAAAAAGGAAGTATTAGGTAGGTTTGCTACTGTACTGCTAGCCTACTGCTCGTTACAGAATCATACTTCCTAGAGTAAAAATATTACGTTTTCACTGCATGCCCTGGCAGCTCCAACTCTAATGAGAGCAGTTTTTAAAAATCCTTTCTGATAGGTTGACAACATAAAATGATGCTGAGAGCTTACAAACTAAGGAAATGCAGTGCAGTCTGCTTATGTTGCTTGTTTGAAATGACTGTTCTGGAGAGAGAGGAATCATGTCATGGAAAACATTTGCTGCAGTTTAGGTTCGGCTACTATCCTAAACTATTCTCATGATCAAATTGAGCCAGTTCCCACTTCCCAACACTCCCCCTGTACCCCATCATGTTTTACATTTATTTATTTTTATAAACAGCTGATGCAAACTTTGAAAAGTTTGTGATGGGGATTGTATTTTCATACTTCAATGGCATAAAGTTTCTTTTAAAAGTATGTGTTAAATGACACAGCATATCAAATATGGCTCTTGATTTTTATGTTATTGAAGGTGGAAACACCTTTGATATTTAGGGAGGGCTTATATGTTAGAGGAAAACTGCTATATAATGGAAATGTAATCATTGACAATCTTTGCATAACAATTATGGTCTGGTTTACTAAGTTTTCTGTTTTGCCCTCTGTTGCATTATGAAGTGACACAGCAAGGTAGATTAAGTGGATCACTGGCTGCTCTGGAGATGTAGTTTTGATCCCATCTTTAGTACAGTTTTCTGAAATATGCAATAAATTTGCCCAGTGGAAATGTGATAACTTGTAAATTCATAAGTCTATTGTAGTGCAAGGCATAAATCCCACTGTTCAGAAGAGAGTTGTAGGTAGGCTTGAGAGAGTATATGAGCTAGGGATTCATTCCTGAGAGGGTCAGGTTGTAAGGCGCTGCATCAACAAGCACTTCAGCATGTGCATAAGTCCCTTTGAAGCCAGCCAGACTCAACACATACTTAAGTGCTTTGCTGAATAAAGGTGGGAACTAGTGTGTTTAGCTTTTAGCACATGCTCAAACATTTTTTTCTAAACCAGGGCCCGAGTCGTTTAAAAAAAAAAAAAATTATACGCACATGCACTGGCACCACATGCTAGACGGTTTATGAAGAGTAAGTTTTTCCACAACAGAATCAGCAGGAACTATTATTAAACACAGTCATGTCAATAACACGTAGCATGGATCTGTGAGCCAAGTGGAAAATAGCGCTTGCGCTCACCGATCTGCTCTGACGGGAAAATGGGACTCCCCAACACCAAAGCAAAGTAGACGTTACAGACTGAAACTGATAAGTGGAAAGGGATACCAATAAAAATCCAGATGCCTTCTGGAGCACATGTGAGTATACATGAAGCTAGAAAGCATGTTGATTATTCAAAAAAAATAAAAAAAGTTTTTTTGTTTTTTCCCCTTGATTTGGCCCTTTTTAGTAATTGTCATTTTTCAAGGTGTACAAAGAAAATCTGAGGGGTTTTTTTCTAGTGTACAGGCCTCTGGATAATGTCCTTGCTTGTCCTTTTCCTTGTTCTTTTATGTGTCAGCAATTATTGACCTCAACCTTCATTTTTGATGAGCTATATAAAACATTAATAAATGATGAGGGAAAAAAAAATGTTGTGGCGCATGATAAAATCACCTGTATTACAAATAAAATGTTCACTTCTGAGATCACCAGCTATTTTTACATTCAGTGCTCAGAGTGTTTAAACACAGTAGTGCTTCAAATGAAATGAAGAAGAAAATCCATTAACAAATGGGGTTTTGTTAGAAGTGGGTAAGAATGATGGTTCTGTACTCAGGACTGGTAAAATGTGAGTGAGGAAAACGTAAAGCTTTCCTCAGTGAAAACTATAAACATGGACGCTATGCTCTGGTTTTAAAAAGAGGATCTGATACAATAGGGAAAGTCAAAGGGAGAACTGGATTTCATATTTGAGTTAAAGTCGCCCATGGGAGGGAAAGAAAGGATTTTACAAAATATGCCCTTTCCAAGAAGAAAATCTTGTTCATACTTATTCCCTGTGTCATGTGTCTGTGTTTCTAGCAGAGGTAACAGCGTCTCTGCAAGGAAGATGGCTTCTCCAGCGTGGTGAAATCACAGACCCACCGCAGCTGAGTTTATCCACGCCTTTCACTGTCTTTCTGTAAAATGTGCGTCAAAGAGAAAACCATTAAACTGTCAATAACGCTGTGTCTTGCAAAAAATCTGCAGTTTTAATGCTATGGTGAAGCTTCCTACAGGATCTGGATAGAGGCACGTAGTATTTGTTTAAGGCTTAGTTTGCTCTTAAGGGGTGTGAAAACTTGGTTTATCCATCACGTCTCATATCAAGCTGACCCTTTATCACAGCTCCGTGCAGAAGTTCATTAAAAATTAAAGGAAAAGATGTGCATAACTATTTATTTTGCGACATTAGCAGTGGCCAAGCCAGGCTGCTCTGTCTACCAGATCCCAGGGGAGCCAGCCGTAGGTGTCTGTGCCAGGGCTCAGAGGCACAAATGGCTGGGAGGGAAGCATGGAGCCGTGGCCATACTGGTGCACATTGCACCACCATGGATTCATGAGGCTCAGCCCGTCTTCCTTACTGCAATCCTCCTCTTGCTTCGTTGCTAGCTTCTCGCACTTCTGTTCTTGCAAGGTAAGGCTGCCAACGTACACCTTCCTCCTTAACCCGTGTCCTCCAACTCAGAAAGAGACAGGCAGCAGTCATGAAACAAAACCGGCTTTTTTTTCCCCAACGTGAAGGAGCCAGATATACACTCTGGTCAGGGCTACCTGAGTGAAAGGAGTCTTGGCTCTCTGTCCCTTCTCACTAGGAGGGAAAGATAATGCTTACATCCACAGATGCTTCTCCCTGCTCTTTGCCCATCCCTCGTGGATAGAGGCAGAGGGGGCATGGGCAGGAGCGGTCCTGTGGGATGCTCCTAGCTCTTCTTCACAGCAAAGATGGAAGCAGGTGCAGCAGGCCGGTCCATAATGTATAATATTCTGCTGTTGCCAGGCAGCACCCAGCAAGGAAATTCCCCAAAGTGGGACAGTCTGGGTTGTTTACTCAGTGAGCAGTTTGTGGGAGCTTACACCGTGAGTTAACACTGAATTAGGTGGATAATTGAGCTATGCTGGTATAGGATATACTATGAAAGAGAAGTTATAAGGCATGTATGTCTTCAACATTCCTCTCACTCTGCTCCACCCCCCTCCCCCCCAGCCCCAGAGGGGAAGGAAGACTTTCTTTGGAAGGATGAGGGATACAGTAGATCCTGGTTGTCCGCGGGTGGGATCAATTGAAAACTCTCAGGTCCAGCCATGTGATGCAGCTGAGTCCCTGATCTGTGCTAGGCTGAGAACCAGGTCATCCCCTCCGCTGGCTCAAGCTGCTCTGCCAAAAATGCCTGGCGTCCACCTCGGAACAGAGATAGGGTGCATTTTAGCCTGTGCAGGATGACTGAAGGACTGGGATCTGGCAAAAGGCCATGCACAGAGCAGGAGTTAAACACAGACGTACAGCCTGAAAATCCATATGCTTCCACTAAGGATGTTCACTGGCTGAAGTCTCTGTATTATTGCTGGTTAAATTTGAGTGGATTAGTCTTCCTGAGATCACAAACTGTATTGAAGTGTTTTATGTGGGCAAATGAGCAACACTATGGTTAACAAAGTAAAAAAAAAATAATAAATTTACACAGTGTCGCTAAGTTTAGGCACCTAAATCCATGTATAGATTCCTAAAATACATCTGGTTCTCAGAAGGTCATAATTTTTTTGAGAATGAAGCTTGTAATTTAGGTAACTAGATGTAAACTGCAGTGCCTGAGTTTAGCTAGTTGGGAAGTAACATTTCTGACTTTAAACAAATGCTTTCTGCCTTTGGAGACTACATCGTTGCTGGAAATGCAAGAAATTCGCATGTACAGTGTTTTACAGACATGTTCTGTTCTTAATTTTTTCCACAAAGAAACAATGATTAAAAAAAAAAAAAAAAGTCTGTGAGCTTTTTTAAAGTAGAAGATAATTAATGTAAATCAGTCCTTAGAAACAATACAGGCTTATTTTCACATTTGTTTAGGATTAAGCTGCTTCCACAAAGTACTTCCACATGTATGCTAATTAGTTTTATAACAAAACCAACCATCCCACAATGAAGAGTGAAGACAAAAGTCTTATGAACCATGCCTTATTCAATCAACATTTATCTTCATGTTCCAGGCCAGCGGGGTCCCCTTCGGGGTTAGCTTCTGCTGAGCACTGTAGACTCCCATTGCTCAGCACCTGACCGAGCTGGAAGACCTCTGGGTGCTTCGGGTGGATAGCAAGCATCCTTTTGGACAACAGCAGGTTGTTCGTGTGCAGGAGATTGTACACATTCCTCCAGAGTACTGCCGAGACACTACTTTGTTTCACTGTCCCAGCCATGCAAGAGCCAGAGCTGCAATATGTTTATTTTTTGCCCCATTTTGGGGTTAGTAATATGAATTGCTCTGGCTGTTGCTCTTACTTTCTTTCAGTATCAAAAGCAAATACTTTTATTTTAATACCAGTCTGAACCAACTGTCAATAGTACATTGGTTATTGCTAGGGGAAATTGTATATTCTCACTTTTTTTTTACTTCTTTTTTCAGTCTCTACCCCGTTCCTGCTGCTGGGACCTGCCCTGTGTGGGACAACAGCTCTCTGTCTCAGCTGTGACGGAGTAGCTCTTGATGTATGTACTTACAAACACATGCAACCCCAATGCAATAACCTTCCATTTTATCTGGATTACTTTGCCTATACCATAAATGAAACCGGATGGGATGTCACTAATATATTTATTGTATATTTGAGTCTAAGGATGCGGCCAAGCAAGGATTCGATGGCAAGCAGAGCCACGATAGCCTGGTGTAGCCCATGCTGCTGGCTGCAGCAGAGAAGACACTATAGCCTTGCTTTCTGCCCCTGCCTCCACGCTTAGCTCTGCCAGCGCAACTATTTGTGTTTGCACTGTAAACTGGGTCACTAAAATGACGAAGGTTAAAGATAGCCTCCTTTCTGGAGGGGTAATGAAAGGGAACTTTCTATCCAGCCTTGCCCATGAAGTCAGCACGTAATCTAACTGAGCCCTTGGAAAGCTGGGAAGGTTTTACAGCCCAGCCTGGTCTCACAGCTGTTACCATAAGTGCGCTTTTTCTTGTGTACCTTGGCGCTCTCCGAATTTCTGGTTCCTTCAGAACCAGAGTCCTGAGCATCCATCTGATATGCTGCCACACTACCAGTGATGCAAGCAAAGATGTTCTTTAATGGAAACCAGAACACGGGGTCAGGTGGTGAATGCATAGGTGTCACCCACAGATGGGCTGCACACCTACCAGCCAGAAAAAAATCTAGTCTGGGTGCTATAATTTAATTTCCCTTTCCTCAGAGTTTTCTTTTATTCTTTTGTAGCAACATCATTATTTGAAGGATCAAGGCCAGACCTTGCCACAGTTTTCTCAGAGCCAGGATAGGCAACAAGACTATGGAAAAGAAACAGCGATGGCTCCTTTTTTCATACGGTTTTTCAGGGCGCACTCATGGTTGCAAATCCAAGCCCTGTCTGGGTCCTGCCACTGCATGCCACCACCTGAATATGCCTGATTTTTGTGTCCAGCATGCTTAGAACATAATCGTATTTTGGTATTTTGATGGAGGTCAGTAATTATTAAAGATCACACCCTGCCATTGCAGTATACACAAATCGTATTTTGGAGGCAGATCAGGGTACACGAATTCTTTTCAGAGTGAAGAGTGATTCTGCCTTGTCAGACATCTGTCGATACTGCTATTTCTGAACTTCAGTGGATGCTGCATCACACAGCCACTTTGGTTTTTGTTGTCAAAGCAATTTCTTCTGCAGTTCTTCAGCTGCCTCTCTGCTTTTGGTGCCTGATACTCTTTGCTGTCGGTGACTGGGTGGACATGTGTTATTTTCAGCAGTGCAGCCTCTCTGCCATAAGCTCTTTGAGATGCACATAGATATGCTCCTAGCATCTCACATAGACCTGGCCCTTGGGGTAGTTACAGCTGACCAAAGACAAATTTGGTACCAATTACCAAAGACTGAAAAGGTAAATGGAAGGTGTTCTGTTTCACTTTTGCTAGTTCAATGTTGAAGGGTGTCCCAGGTGAAAGGTATCAGTAGCAGCATACTTAGCTCCTTGAGATTTGTTCTGGGTTGAATCCAGCATGTGTCCACTTCACGCAGCTTGTCAGATCCAAAACTGAGGCAATTTATATCAAGGATGCATGGCTGAGAAAACTGCAAGATCATGAAAATGGTGCGTTAACATCCGCGCTTTTTTGGGTGATAAGAGACTATAAACATGAGGGCTAGGATCAAATAGAAATACAAATTGCGGTACTTCCATCTTCAGAAAATCATGCAGGGGATGTGAGAAAGAAGGAAGAGGACAAATCTTTCAAGGTTACAATAGACAATGGCAAGGTGTCAGTGCTGGGTGCAGGGGCACGCTTAAACAATGGGATGTGCTTACAACCTCCCTGTATAACAAATAATATTCATGTAATTAAAATTCTGTTCTTAACTGCACATGCTTCTTTATGAAACCTCTGAAACAAGAGCAGCTTTTGTCAGTGTACCTTAAGCAATTTCCAGAGCAGCATAAATCAGGGCAGGTGGAGCCCAAATCTAAAGAAGGGGTAGGGAGAGAGGTAGACAGCTGCAAACGCTTTGTCTGGAGCTGTGTGGATGTGGTCCTCCAGGCTGTGGGATTTGAGAAGGGGGCACAAACCATCTGCAGCTGCCACTAAACTTGAGATTGTAATTTGAAGCAAAGGAAGGACCTTTGCACGGGAGCAAGAGTGTCCCGCATGGAGCTGTATGCATCCCAGTACAGCATTCTCGTAGCCTATATTACAACGGTACAACTTTTGTGTATAAGGACCTCTTAAGCTGGAATGAACATTTCCTCTTGGCTTCCTCCTGGGAAAGTATCCATCTTCTACTGGAAGATCAACTGAGCTCTTCCACTGGATCAACATGACAAAAATAATAAAGGATTTACTTCATTCTGCACAGGCCGAATTTCACCTGAACAGGGCAAATTTTTGGCCTGCCAAAAACCCTGGCTCTTTCCCCTCCTTTTTTTTTGTTGACAGGAACAGATTCAGGTCTCAGAAGATGAGAGCAATGCCACCTGAGAAATTCATAGGTTTACTCAAGGTGTAGATCTTCCTAACATGTCCTGCAGGGAATTTTTATTTATTTTTTTCTTTTAAGAATTAAATATTAGCATCAGTGCATAGGCTGATGTGATTTAATAGCACAACAGGAATCCCATTGCAGCTTAAAATAGTTTTTAATCTTCTGCATGGTATTGGAAACAGCTGGATTAGAGCAGACACAACCTTGAAGGAGATCAGCCAAGCGAAGTCATTAGGGTGCATTTTCAGAGCAATACATAGTGATTTAGCCACACGACTCCCATTAGTATAAATCACTAAATCACTATGCACCACTTTTAAATATATCACCTAGAGTCACTTTCTTTAGGAACCTCATGGAGTAGTTTCATAGAACAAGCCTGAAAATCCTCTATCGCACTAATATTTATTTGCCTTAGCCCACTCCTAAAATGGTATTCTTTGCACTACTGCACTTGATTAATTAATTGAAAAGTCTTGTATCGGTGTTTTGCATTCTGCCATTTACATTTGCAGTTGTCACGTGGGCTTCAAGTAAGACTTTAACCGAGAGTTACATAGTTTTATGTTTACCTTTATCCAGGAACATACATTTCACAGCTTTCAGCTCTATGTCTACATGCACTACTAACGAGCTGGTGGATACTTGGACATCTTTCTGAAAGGCAGCAGATAAGGAAATTTGACTATCTAAAATGAAACAACCGTTGTAATTTTCCCTCCATGCTTAATAGTTAAAAAACCTAAACCTAAATCTTCTATTTCAAAGTAAACTGCTATCCACTTTTAACTAATAATACATTTAACTGCTTGACACATCAGCTGGAATGATTAAATTATGTAGCAGTAGAGATATCTCAGGAAGCAATGACAGGTGGTACAAACCTACCAACAGCAGTTTGAAATGGGGGGGGGGGGGGGGGGGAAGCATTTTCAAATGTCAAGACACTAGCATCAGCCTCACTGTTTTCTTGTGAAATATAGTTTCTAGTTTATACATGTGTTTGCCACTCAGTCGTCATGTCTTGTGTGCTGCTCACACCTTTTCAGCTCTGTTCTGACTGAGAGATGTGTGCAGATGTGCACCTGCATATACATAGGGGAATACACGTAAGGGCCAAGTCATGCTCTTCCTCCTTTTTGTGTTGTTAGAAGGATGCTGGAGAGAAAGTGTGTTTGCAGGACACTGTCCCTAGCTTAGGCAGAAGAATGCTGAAAGGGGAAGGCCCCACCTGGAATGAACACAAACCCCTGCTGATAAGCACGATACGGTGTTTTTTTCTTTCGGATCAGCCTATGGAGAGAGAAGGACAGATGGAGAGACCATCATATTTGCACTCCTCTCTTTGACAAGACTGTAGTTCAGGATTTCTTAGCTAATCCACCCGGCTGGGCATTTGAGAGTTTTTTTCCTGCAGCTTTAACGTGGCACTGGGGTCTAGCCTGTGTCAGCAATGGGTTACGATTGCGCTCAGAGTTTGAACCCCAGTAGAAGTAGTCTCCATGCTCCTTCTTCCTCTTGCAATGCAGCTGTTGAGGGAGAGCTGAAAGCCAGTTTTTCTCTCAGTATTCCATTAATCCAGAAGCTATGCATACATATGATTTGATTGAAGCTCACCACTTGTTGGAAGAGGTCTCTGTGTCATTTTCGGTTACGGCAAGGCTGAGAAAACCACTCCTACTAAGCTGTTAAGATATTTGTAAAGGAACAGCTCTAGAGTCATCCAGAGCCAGCTTAGGATACATCAAGGTGCAAAGTCAGTGAGAATTAGCCCTGGGTACTGATGATGGATGCTATCCGCTGCACCACTGCATTTTACACCATTGGTTTTTCAATAGGAAATCCTCAGACAAACAAAGTGGGGTCAGCCACACAAAAGTTTTATCATATAGCTGTTGAAGAACCACTTGTGCTTGCAGATGCTGTTGGATGTCCTTGCTGTTGAGGAGTCACATAAAGCAGGCAACACTCAGCAAGGGAAAGCTACGGAAAGCATCAGTGCTGGTGAGGGCTGAGGGAGGATCAGAAGATGACAAGCTGTAAGCACACCTCCCTACTAGGTAATTGGATTTCTAGTGAAAGGTGTACGTGTTGAAGTGCTTAATGTATATTTCTGCTTCCTTCAGAGTCTGACTAACCTTTCTTGGCAGGCTGTTTGCTGGTTTTGGAGCCACCAAAAGGCGTGCCCACCAGGCAGATGGGTGTCTAGCTGCTTCATGCTGAACAGCTTGAAATGCCTAGTGCCAAAGTGTTGGACTAATTTCTCCAGGAGATGAGGGTGATCCAAGCTGGGTTTTCCATGCCTAGTATTAAACACTATAGTTTCCTTTTCAATGTGGAACCTATTTTTGCACAGCTTGATTTATCCAGCCTTGTGAAACATAGGGTTCTGAGAAGACCTCTGGTCCTTGTGGAATTAAAAAGTAATTATTCCATTCCTCTAATGGGACAGGAAGAGACAGGTCTGGTGATTCATTTCCTATACTCTTCGCTGGTTTTCCTCCTCAGAGGCAAGGACAGAAGCACTCCTTCCCTTCTGTGCAAGGCTCCATCTCAGTCTAACAAGCATTCAGCAGCAACGACCTCCTGAAAAAGTGGTCCCCAAGAGAATTCCCTCTTTGCAGGAAGCCCATGTGCTCTTATTAAAGCATTCGATATGACACATCCTCTGGATCTGTCTTCCCAATGAATCAAAATCAGCATCCATGAAGCCTAAAACTGTTAATTCTGTAACCAGAAATAATTGCAAACAAACACTGTAACAATTTTTGATTGCTTTTAGGAAATCATAGAAAAATAAGAATTATGTCAGAAAGAGCAATGGGATAATTTATTCATGCTTTTCCAAAGCTTGGACCTCCTTAACTTAATGTATAGGTGTATTTTCCAATAAATAACAGACTGCTTTGATTTCTAGCATTATTTTTAGAATTTGCCAAACAAAAATATTATTTTGTTCAACACATATAGAAGAGGAATTGAATAGGCCTTTAAGGAATTTTAAATTATTGGTAAGATCCCTGTCTACATGATGAGAGAAAAATACTACTTCTCTGCAGTGCAAGTTACATATTTAGTACTTTCTCTACACCAAAAATATAGTCCATTAATCATGTCAGAATACCTTATTTAGTTTAGGTCTTTATGTCTAGCAAACCATTCAGTTTAAACTAAAGATCTGTAAGCATCCTTTTTATGTTTGAGGGAATTCTGTGTTTCAACGTCATAATTTTTTTTTTTTTAAAGCTTCACCTGGAATTAAAGCAAAACCTAAAACCTTTTTTTTTTTTTTTTTCCAAATCGAGATTCCACAGTATTCCCTTTAAAAATAAGAAATAGTAGAAACCATTTGGTGTTTTTGAAAAGGAAATATGTTTCTTAGTCTCGCTACTCTCTGTGGTTTCCCACAGGCTGACCTGGCAAGGCACTGAAGAGCCTGGGAGCTGGGAGGCACTGGAAACTTGATGAATGTCTTCAGAATTCAGGAGCCAGAACTTCATAGCTCTCTTTTGGGCAGGCTGTTAGGAAATGCATAAAAGTCATCAGACTCCAAGATCGAGGGTTTGGTCGTTGAAAGGAGACCAGAATCTATTAACTTTTAGAATTACCCGATTCAATTAAGCACATCACCAAGAAGTGAGGCCAAGGCATTGGTAGGGAATCTGGAAAGAGGGTGTGATTAGTCTCCACAGATATGAGTGGAGTAAAGTCAGGAGGCAGAGTAGATATACTGAAGCCAAAAGAAATATTTGGTATGTGTGTGAATAGGTATATCATTAATTAATTTTGGTGGCAGATGGTGTCTAACTAGCAGAGCCATGAAGATCTGAAAGAGACTTCCAATTTCATGCAGAGGGGTCAAAAAAAACTCCTTTTAAGTTGCAGCACTCTGGTTATAAGCATTTAATAGGACTCTAATATGGCAACAGGGGATGGACTTTATGAACCACAATGAACTCAAGGAACCTTGCCACCTTGTGTTCAACAAACTACTTCAGTTTCTCCAAATCAGCATTTTCCTATAAAGCTGCTGTCAGATTTCCAAGTTACTCTACTTACATGCCAGCAGCGCGGGTGAGACTACAGGGTGCTGATGCCAATTGGTGGTAAACAGTACCTTCTTCACTGTAGGAGAAGAACCCCACTGCAGACAGGCAACTTGATGAAACCTTTCAGATACAATAGTGGTCTTCATCAATGCTTCGACATGCAGTCAGGTTGAAGGTGATAGGGCTCGATGTCTGAATGCCATTGCAAGTAAGTGTGCGGAAAAGGCAGATCTGTCAAAACTCTCCCTCAGAATGGGAAAACTGCAGCTGTTCCAAACGTTTAGTTGGCATGACCTCTCTGTCCACAAACTGTGGGTGCTCTGTGTCACACATTCCTGGGGACCTGATAAAGAGCACTGCCATCCCTTTCCGCCCTGTGTTTTAGTTTGTTTTAACTGGAAATAAGTATGTAGGAAGTGGAAAGGAGGGGTGGAGTCATCCTAATTTGACTGTAGTTACAGCGTGGCTGGACACTCAGATCAAGGTTTTGGAAAATATTCCACAGAGCCTCACAGCTCACATTCCCCAATGGGAATTTTGCATTCATTTTAGCAGGACATAGATTTCAGCCTGGTATTTGTAAAGCTGTGACGTACTAAACCAGTTCCCTCCTGGGGAAATTTAAGGGATAATTGTGCTACCTTGGACCTTTCTATGACAACATTACATCATCAATTGTATCAGCAATATCCCTTGAAAGAGGTCTTTGCTGGTGATTCCTTACTGGCAAGAATACCTTTCTTTCAATGTCTTTGACTTTTCTTTGTCTTTGATAGTGTCAGGCAATGGAATTTATCTTACTTATTTGTCCATGATGTCACCTAGAATTTCTTGCTATTAATTTAGGATTTCTAAGATGTTAAAGTCTATCCATTTGTGAACATAACAAAACAACAAAAAAACAGAAAACACAAACAACAAACCAAAACCCAACAACTGTAGGAAAAGAAGCTGAATAAAGTAGTTTGAAAATATAATTTTGGTTTATTTTTTATATAAAACCCACTCTGCTGATTCTGTTTAAGCTTTCAGAGGAGGGAAGCTTCCAAAGCTGAGGTGCTTTAGTTTGCCAGTCAAGACCAGAGGGGATGTTTTACTTGAAATTATAAACCTAACAATACTGGAAATGCTGTAAGAGCCTTAACAATAACCTGCCTAAATTGCTATTACATTCTCTAAAGTGTATTTCAGCTTTCAGAGCCTCTGCATAAGAGACACCAGTGGAAAAAACTTTTCCATCTTTTTATTTCCCTGTCCTCAATGCTTCATGCTTCTCTGGAGTGCTCTGAAAATACTGTTCTTAAATAGAAGGGCACACCAGAATGATCCATTAATCTTTCTGTTGCTCATTTTTTTTTTTGTTGTGCCTTTTCCTCTCATCACAGTATCCCCAGATTTGACAAACAGCAGGGCTACCTGATGTTCTGTGGATATGCCCGTATTTGGAGCAACTCATGCAAACTCCTGGCAATATGTTCAAATAATCATTGGTGATAAGCAGTAATAGTTGACGGAATGGCTCCACTGCATCAAAAACCACCTGTGATCACATTAATGCTGATTATTGCATATTATTTATAAACTAATGACAAGTGTATTTTGCATAAGAAAATCATGAATGTAGTCAGTGTCTGACATTGCTTATAAAAAAAGGAATATTTGCTTTTGCTGTGTAGATAGTGCTCTACTTCACTTGCACAAGCCTTGACTTGGAACCTTAAGCCTTTGCCCAAAAAGCAGGAGTGGGACAATTCCCGTTGAAGTCAGCGACACTGATCTTATGGAGTGAAACGCATGCTTAAATGTTTGTTGGACACACAACTTCCATGAGGTTTGTCCTGGGACTGTGTAAAAGTGTTGCCTACCTGATAGATGCTTTTTGGGGTCACATTTCTGCCCCCAGTACGAAGTTCTTCAGGCTCTTAATGTGACCATACCAACTCATTCTATCACGGAACAGTCACTTTCCCAATACAGAAAAAAATCTAAGTATCAATAAAAGGCAGAGAATACCATAAATGCTAGTATGATGTTGTTTTATCCCTGCACCTGTTGTGATGGCAGATGAAAAGCTATGTATTCCAGCAATGAGCACATTTAGAACCCTGACTGTCTGTCTCTGGGGCAAAGAAGCAGAACAAGTACAGGCTGTGCCCCAGAGATGGTGGGCTGCGGCAGCGCATGACCAGCTTGGCTGTCCCCCTAAAGACTGGTGAATGGGAGGGGAAGGACTACATCTTTCATTGACCAAAGCCACCAAATATTTGCAATCAGCTGCCTGTGCAAGATGAAAAAGAAATGAGTCAGCCAATTTATCACCAGGTGGCTTCAGATGTTTCTTTGTTTCTCCTTTGTGTGCACTTTTACATTCTTGGGAAAGGTTCTGGT
Source organism: Falco punctatus (assembly GCF_963210335.1). NCBI lineage: Eukaryota > Metazoa > Chordata > Aves > Falconiformes > Falconidae > Falco > Falco punctatus. Next base: position 80,311,113 of record NC_137586.1, read on the forward strand.
TTGGTAATATTCAATAAACCTGAAATTAAGAGATTAAAAAACAAAACAAAACCAAAACACAAAAAATGACATTTTGTTTCTCTGAAGACAGCATGGAAGTATTATGCTCTGTCCCAGATTACTATGTTATTTTTGGCAGGACCACACATTATTTGCTAAGAATTAGACATACCAGGTGTTTCAGTAGCTTAAGAAATTAACTAACAATTGAACAAAGGAGATGCATTGAAGAGTTAAGAAACTGGTTTTTGATGTGAATCATGTTCACAGAAGTTTGCTCATATTTGGTCTAGGCCAAATCCTTAGCTGTAGTGCGTGTAGTTGAGATGAACGGGAAGTGTAACAGTAGATGTGATGAATCCGTTTAGCTAAAAATCCAGCCTTTTGACCAATTTAGTGCAGTCTTGAGTCTTTAAATTATACTTTGAAGACCTCAAGAGAGCTGTCTGTCAACCTGTGGTCACTGAGTCTTCTTGAGCAACACCTAATGATGCCTATGGGTCACAGTACAACTGGTCTTAATTTTTTCAAGTAATTATTTTCTTGTTGATCTTCTGGGTGAAGAACATTGTTTTCATTGTGTTGAAACATTTTTAAAAGTGTCAATTTCAATGACATTTAGGATGAAAGAACACTAAAAGACAGAATTGTGATAATCAATTGTTCCGGCTTGGCAGTCCCACAACTGAACATTTTGATATTTCATTTCAAACTTATTTTGTTAAAGATTCATTTTAATAAAATATGCAATGTGGGCTGAAACAATGAAAGACATAATGGATTGTTCACCAGAAATATTAAAAGAAAATAATCTTTATGGACCCCAAGCTCTTTTTAAAAACAAGTAGTTATGAAAAGTCTCTTAGAAATCTTGGTGGCTGATCAAATTAATGTGACTAAGGGCTAGTTTCTGAGAAAACAACACCACACAGGAAAATTATGTAGATGGTGTTTTGCTCCCATCCATAGCACAGGTCAAAGGACTTGATTGATGCTGGCGGTAAACATGGATGATACAGGAAGCTGCACAGGTCAGTAAACCTCCGTGTTGCCACTAAATGGCTATAACCCTGTAGGTGGCATAAAATGTTGAGCTGGTTTCTCCTGCCACGGCTTGAGGAGGAGCCTCTGTGTGGCCACCACTCTTTCTTCCGTGTCATCGGTAATCCCAGGAGGGTCCTCCCACTGTCCTCTCTTCTCTGCCTGTTTGACATCCCCAACGGATGTCCCGCATTGGCTTCTCATGTGGGAGCGGCCAAATCCAGGGCTTTGCTACTGAGGAGCAACATGTTAGCTCAGGGATCATCTACCTTAAAGCTTCTATCTTGGTCAAGCAGCTGTTCTTCCATGTTTAGTACACACCCAGAGTTCGTGCCTTTGGATTTAAAGCAGGATGCTTTGGCTGTGCTGCTTCTGCACAGCTTGTGTCTTTTGCAAAAAAAAAAAAAAAAAAAAAAAAAATTGCTTTGTGCTCAACTTACCATATATTTAGACTCAAAAGATTTTGAATCATAGAGGTATTCATAAAATAGTAATTTCAGTGTCCAACCAACTTTTCAGCTCTTTTAATTGCAAGTGTTAAGTTAGCCCTCCATTGTTGGATGGTTCTCACTTCCAATTCAAGACGATAACCCCATGGTTGATTTTCTGCTATTAGAAGAAACAGATAGAAAAGAAACATTGAATAGTGATTTATCTCATCAGTTTCCTAGTGCTTAATGCTTTCCCTGATGCTTGATTTTTTTTTTTTGGTGGTCTTTGGCATATTGATTAGGCAAATGACCACATATTCATGCAGATAGCCTGCTACATATATGTTTAAAAATACAAAAAGCCCTTCTATAAGAGAAGAGTGCACATTATGTATATGTATTTAGTGCACGGAGAAGTTTAACTTGACTTCTGGATACTGTCATGCCCTGAATGAAACAGAGATGTGAGACACACATCTCACTCAGTATCCCTCTGGTATATGTTTGACAATGAAGTATACATTTATCAGTGCTCCTAGGCCATTGCTGAGTCTCCTGGTTTTTTCAATCTCCAAGGTCTTCTCACCTTCACACCCAGGGAGTCTCAGTCTCCAATTTCTTTTTGCTTTCTCCTTATCAACATGAGACGCAGAGGAGCATCTGGTTGGGAAAAAAGAGAGCTCCGTGGTCTCTCTGTATTTCTTTGGAGCTGCATTAGAACACCATTGTGGTGTATGTATGATAAATACCCTTGGATGATTTACCAGTCATTTAAAGACTTATTTTGCAGGATAACAGTTGTAAAGAGCTTCTGGCAATATGGAGTTGAAGTAAGATTGGTGAAAATACCAAACCTCATACCTGGAAAGTCTGAGGAAACTTTCTATGTTGCCATTTCCACTTTGTTAACTACAGACAATGATGATTGCTTATTATTTATTGCTGCCAGGTATTATACTGTGAAGTAGTGCTGCTTTTTTTTTTCTTTTTTTGCCTTTTTCTTTTTTTTTCCTTACCCTGTAAACTGAAGGCAAAGCTTTTGGTTGTTTGCAAACATTTTGATACAGAATTCTGAATTCTAGGGATAACAGCCTTCAGATCCAAAACTGCTTAGACATGACAAAAGGGACCTTTGATATGAGATTTTTGATATAATGCCATCTGCAATTTTTTCCATAAGATGAACTTGTATTTCCTGTTTCACAACACTATGGTTTGGAAACTGTGAGCTAGACAGACAGAGTTGTTTTGCTATTAGGTGGTTTAGTTTCCTGTGGCTTAATGGTATTATTTTTATTCTTTTCTGTAGGGGGGCACTTTCTTTTCTCTTACAGTTCCCAGAAATGTGTGTATAGGTACTGAACTGAGAAAAATAATCAAGCACTTTAGGACATATTTGGGTTTTGCTTGAATTGACATTGGTAACTCCTTCTTTTTCTTGTCTCTTGTTATTGAAATAACATTTGAAAAAATCCATAAGGAAGTATGCTATACTTAAGAGCAAATACTCCTGATTTCAAAGTGGTAGAAGAATGGCATGCAGAGAAAAATTCTTCTCACTTGAGCTCTAAACTTAACTGCCATCAGGACAGATTGTAGCCAAAAATAAATATGGATTTGTCTTTTCTAAAAGCTTAAATATTTTACTGTACTAACTTTAAAAGAAAGGTGCTTAAACATCTTTATCATGTTAACCACTCTGTGTTTTTATCAGATTGTTTGTAAAATAGAAAATTGTGGGGATTTTAACTATGCTTTTGATGCATTTTGAAAATTTTGGGCTGTACTTATATGCCATTCATGTATACAGATTTTATAGTGGCTGAGGGAGTCTATGCAGCCAGTGGAAGTCATACATACAGGTCAGGACTATCAAATGAAGCCTGTTGGTAAACTGGAAAAAAATCAAAACAGTAACAATGGTAAAAATGCATAAACCGCATAAGCCCTACTATATTATAGAAGAATAAATTCAGTGTCTGGGTAATCACTGACATCAGTTTTTTTGGTTTGCTCGTGCCACTTGGGAGATCAAATTAGTACATGGGAGGTTTTACTGTGATGACAAAGCAGATCATAATCTGTAGATCGTCACATGTCACTGCACCTTCTGAGCGCATCCCTGAATATTTCTGACTGACATTGGTTTTGCAATTAGTGACACATGAGGACACACAAGTGTAATGTCTGCAGAAGAGAAGCTACCTTTTTTTTGGAAATCTGGTGAATGCAGAAGAGGTTTGGGGGGGGTGGCATTTGGGGATTTTTCTCTAATCATCAAGCCACACCAATGTAAACAGCCACGTTCCTATTCCCACTGGTGCCCCACCACCAGAACCTTTGCCCAGCCCTGGATCTCTCGAGGAGATTGCCGCTTTCGTTGGACAGCTCAGAAACCTCTCTGCCCTTGTTCTTTTTTATATGCTTGGTTTTGCACCATCTGCAGCAGTATGATTAATATTCCAGGCAGCATTTCATAAAATCTGTTTTTGCTGCTTCTTTGTGCCTCATGACTGACATCTCTTCACTTCAAGGGTGATTTTTCTATTGGCAAGACGAGGATGTGCCACACCAAGTATCACCTTCAGGAACAAGCAATATAAGTACTATAATGAGATGGGTCTTTGCAGAGCCTGTAATTGGTGACAAGGCATGGCAGCTTCGTATCAGACACAGATGTATGACACAGGGCTTATTAATGAGGCTGCAACATCAGAGTCAGGAGCCTTCCAGTCACTACTAGACAGAAGAATGTAATATATTCTGCATGTTGTTACTATGCCCAGAGCCTCCAATTTGCATCACAAAACCTTTAGGTAGGCCAATTCAAACTCATCCAGGATGGGATCCTGCTTCCTCTTAGATGGATTATCAGTGCCGTGGCCTGCAATCCATCATTCTTGATCCCAGCTCTTGTAGACTGCAGCAACAATCATCTCAACTTGCAGATCTGCTCACTTTAATTGGGTTAGTTTAGTAACCTTGCTCGTATTAAAGTCAGCTTGGAAAGAGATGTAATATTTTCAGTTATGAAGACCCAGAAACTGGACGTAGTAAGATTCAATTGTAGATCAAGAAATAGGATTTTCATCGTGTTAAGAAATCTTCATAGAAATATATGTGAAACAAATAATGAAACAAAATTATTAACAAAGAATTCTGCAAGGACACCCACAAAGCAATAAGAAATCTGGTTGAAAATTGGTTGCTAAAGTTCTCTTTGGAAGAAGGACTTTGATGATTCATTTATTACTGGGTTTGTGTATTCCGAGTTTGTCTTTCGTGTGCTTTTAGTATTAGTTTGAAAAACACTCCTTTTTGAAACAACAAAAAGCATTCAAATGAGTGAAATTTTGGTTAGACAAATAAGATTTTTTCCCTACTTTTAAATAATAATAGATTGCTGTTAAAATAATGTGGGTTTTTCCTACACACACACACACGTGACATTTTAAGGAGAAGGGTTTCATGTAAAAAGGGGGGGGGCACCTTCAGTACACTGACACTATTGTTTTTCATATCTGGGAACAATCCCACCACATTACCTGGCATGAACAAAGTTCTGTGGAAACTGTATCAGTATCATGAGGTTTGCTAAGAAAAAATGGCAAAGAAAATCTGATTCCAAAACACCTTTTGGTGTCAGTCATGAAAAATCTTTGTTCAAGATTTGTCCTTGCCTCAGCACAAAGGCTCACAGAACAGGCTTCATAAGAAGTGTACCTCCAGAGTGATGCCAATTATATTTAAGATGTTAAAATGTAAGTTTTAATTGAAAACACCAGGGGTTTTGATTTGTTTTCAAGAAGTTATGTTCCTGAAGTGACACCACTTACGCCACGAGCAGAAGAGGAGCCTGCCAGGCAGCAAGCCACTGCGCTGAGTCCCAGTAGTGACTAAATAACACTGCAGGCTCAGCCTACAAATTTCTCTTCTTTTGCTGACACTGGCCTTTCAGCCAGCAATTTAGAAGAATTACAGCTGATGCCAATGTTATGTGTTTGTGGACAGTTTCGTGGACAAATTATTGAATAACTTTATCTAAAACATAAATTCACTGCAAGAAGATCTGCCTTTTCTTCCAGTTTAGCTTTCACTTATCACTTTCCTTTGAGGCTAACACATTCAGATTTAAAACTTTTTTGTGTGTTAATGATTAAAATAATGACCAAGGAACTCACAGTCCTTTAAGAGGCCAGATGTGGAAATGCATGTGGTAAATCCACATAATAAAAGTCTCTTAGTTCTTCTACTGGAAGCCAACTTTTCACTTTTTCTGTTAACATTTTAGGATTTCACTTTATTCTTCTGTTTGTGGCTGTGTTCTTGTCATCTAACTTCTTTTATGCTTGTAGCTAATGCATGTTCCTTATGCCCAGTAAGCTGTTTTTAATATGCAACCAATGGCAGAAGTGTGAAGTGTAGTGATCTAACATTGCTTGGAATTTCTCATAATTTTTTAGAACAAGATCTGATTCTTTCAAAGTTAAGCTTTCATTTACTAATTTCTCAATATTTTAATGAATTCTAATAGAATATCACCATTATCATTTACAGGGAAGAGGTAATCTCTTCTCACATATCAAAAGTCATAGAAACCTATCCTTTGACTCTGAAGGACATTGACTAAAAAAGTGTAGTTTTTCAGGGCTGAACCCACATTGAATGGCTTTGAAGGAACTGGCAAAGGATTCATAGCTTATTTGTGAATACTTATTGAAGCAAAGGTTCTATGTGTTAGATTTAAATGTGGTTATCACTTTTACCTATTTGAGCAGAGGTAAGGCAATACTCAGGTGCAAACAAGAAGAGAGGGCACACAGCTGCATCATGTAGCAGATGCTGTAGCCGATGCCTTCAAAATTTTAGGCATTCATTACAGCTTGGTTCTTGCTTTTTTTATTATTCCTGGAGGCCTTTGAAGGGTTGAGTTCTTCTCCATCACATCGTATGGCTGTTGTGTGAACAAAATGCAGATGCATGCCAACCTCACAGAAATCATCAGAGCGCTGTCGAGCCACCTGGTGTGAAGACCCACATGTCGTGTCACAGGACAGGGAAGAGCCACTGAGCCCCAAAGAGAAAAGCAGAAGGGAGCACTCCTTTGGGAAAAGTTATCCGGCTGTTCCTCAGACTGACCTGATAAACACCACAGTAAAAAGGCAATGCAGTTATGAGCTGAAATAATTGTGGGTTTGCTGGTGGGCTCTAAATTGGCCCATTCTGATATTTTACCATTATGGCCAAAAGGTCCTGTAATGAGAGTTTTAAGTTCTTGGCAGCCTAAAGTGGAACTTGATTACCATCAGCAATCTTAACTTTGTTAAATAAGGACCACATTTACAAACGTGCTTGTAACTGGGCAGTTTCCATAATGAAGCCGCTGGCCACCTTTTCAAAGCGTATTAGCCCGCGCTATATGCCCAACTGGCTTAGCTGCTTTGTGAAAATCTGGCAGTCATTGCCGCCCTTTACTGCTTCTGAAAATCAGTGCTGTGATTAAATGCCCATCCATCTTTTTCCTTTCTTTTCAGTTCTAATTTGGAGTGGATTTTTCTATTGTCTTGTTTTTGTTCTCTTTCTGGAATATCATTAACTGTTAACCGAACTCTGGCTTTGTTTTAGAAGGGGATAAAACAGTCAGTGCTTTTTAGCTTTTCTGAGTCTGCTATGACACAATTGTTCACCTATAAAGGCATACATTTTTTGTTTGCTAAACAACTGCTTAATAACTGCTGGTAATTCACAAATGGTGGGATAGGTTGCGATCTTGTAGTCTGTTTACTAAGTATGGTCCTTTGGATTTCATCTGAGTCTCACCAAAGGTCAACAAGGCTCTTGTAAGGGTTTACCTGTATAACCTCAGGTGTGCAAAATGAACCCACACATGCACAAGGGACTGGATTGGAATTACTGAAAAAAACAGTAATGTAAGGGGTTCCCTATTACAGTATAACTTTTATAGATCACAAGAACACCTACAATGTTACGCTTTGAATAGTTTATGATTCTTTTTCTCATTGTTGTGCTACTCAGTAGTTAGGATGGGACAACCAGACATTTTACTAGTCATAGGTGCCACTTATTTTACTCATCTAAGGGACTGGGCATGCAGCATGTGAAACAGCTGCAGTACTGCAGCAGAAAACATTTGTGTTACTGCAAGCATGAATTTATTACTGACAATTTTGAAACAGAGAGGTTTTTTTAATATGTTATTCATTACAAATTGACACTTGGGGGAGGCTTCAAACAAAATGTACAACCAGTTTTTTGCCCTGGGCTTGATGTGTGTTTCTTGTTTGTCTCTGTTCACTGTACAGTTCCACTTCTGAACTTATGAACTCATCTAAAGGCCATTCATAGAGTATTTAGCTCACTACATTTCTGTCAGCAGAAGGTGTTTGTTTGACCCATTTGGATCATAATCTTCCTTTATCAGTCACATCATCCATCAACCAACCATTTATGCATGTTGGAAAACAGACTATCCTGTGAGTAAAGAACCCCCTTCCCAAGCAATGCAGAAGTGAACAGAAAACTAACCGATTTAGGACAATTTGTGATTTTTTATTATTATTATTTATTTATTTATCTATTTATTTATTTATTTTCACTTGCTTCCCCTGCAAGAATAGAAAATACACCATGGTAATCTGGGGACAGGAGAAGAACCAGAATAAACAGACTACAATTTTGCAAAATTCATGTCTTGAACACACATTTAAATGCCTAGACAGCTGACCTCCAGGACATTTTCCAGCTTGCTTTATTTATGCTTTAGATGATTAGGAACAAAGTCAATAAAAAGATTTCAGTTTTATATCATTTTACCTCTGCTAATGTCAAATTATACCTGTTCAATTCCACCTAGTGCCTGCAACAGACTAAAATGCAGAATAGATAGCTTTGGCAATTAGGAGAGAGTCCCACTTTCACTTTCCCCCATCCAGGACAGTTTTTAATTGCCTCCTGCCTTGCTAGCAGCTGTGACAGGCCAGGTAGGACATGCTCCTCTCAGAGTGGACTCCCCTGGCTTTCTTCAGCACCACTGGAGATATGTTTGGCAGGTGAAAATGACCCTGATAATTCCCTTGTGCTGTGGAAGGGCTTTAACTACTGAGCAGCTGAAGAAAGGGCTTACGTTTTTTGAAAGAAACAGAAGACTCCTGGTAGCTGTTCAAATCAGATCCTTGTATAAGGTACTGAAACACCAGACAGATGAGGTTGTTTACATAGAAGGCTGTCCCTTCCCAGTACCACTTCTTTGTGTGTGATGTATCTCCTTCGGTGACATCTAAGCCTCCTTGTCTACTTATGTCAGGAAATTAACCATATAATCTTCAGGCTGCAAAATCCTCCTTTGAGGCCAGAAGTTTAGTATTGCAATACTTAGCACTGAGACATTTGCATGGGGAGGGGGGGGGAATGAGTAATATCTGTTTGGTTGCTTTTGAAAAAAGCCACAACCAAAAACAAGTCTTAAATCATATAGCCACTGCTCAAAAGCAGATGAACCAGATCTCGTGAAATTTTCAGCTCTTGGCAGTTATATTAGGTTCTGAGATTTGATATAGAGGGTCTTCTGTCAACAAATTTATTGCATCCATCATGGAGTGTATCCAGGGGATTAAAACTTTGAAAAAAAAAAGTTTTCCTTCCCCCTAGCCTTCTTCTATGCAAAGACACATTCCTGTGCCTTTTTAGGAATACAAATAAGATCAAGATAAGCAGTGAGAGGCAAAGTCTCGATACAACTTTGTCCATTTACATGAGATAAAATTCTAATCTCAGTGTTTGTCCTGGCAGATACTGGAATTTATGTGGAAGTTTTCCCACCTTTAACTAACAGTTACGGAAAAATGGCTCAAATAGTTATACAGCTGTAAAACTTGTAAGTAAATTAGAAAATAATGTAGAATGTACTCAGATTTTAAACTCTTATTGGATTGAGCAGAGGCTAATTAATGCTTGTTTCCTGGATACGCTTTCCTTCCCTTAAATTCTTTTTTTCTGTTCCCAGTGCCTTAATCAAAATCTGTTGACACTCGAAACAAAGACTCCTGTGCAGATCTAGCAGTTCAGATGAACTATCTGTCCACATGGTGAAGCTGGGATATTGGTTTTATCTGCCCTTGTTAAGCTCCATGATTTGCTTCTCAGGGTAGGAAAGGAAGCGGGGAGTAGGCAAGACAGCAGAAGCTGCTCAGCACTTTCAGAGAAGTTCTGCTGCCAAAGGAAGGACGGAATACAGAGGCAGCAGAGGGCAAGCACATACAGGAAAAAAAAACCCAAACAAAACCCAAAACCAAACAAAAAATCAAAACAACAAAAAAAAAAAAATGCCAAAAAACCTATTCGTCCTGCCTGCAGAAAAAAAATAGGTATGAAAAACTAATAAACCTCAGAATTCTTCACAAGAATCACCAACTGATGGTTAGACTACAGTAATCTCCCTCGCCAAACCAAAGCTTCTGATGATAAATTGCCTGTCCCAATGTCACTTATTGCTCCTCCACTTTTTTAATGCTTTGTTTCTTCCTTTCTTTTGGAAACTTCATATCCCATAAAAGCCCCTTTTGAAAGCAGCTGGGTGTACTCTGTGTAATGATATTATTCTATTTCCTGTTCTTATCTCTTTCAGAGCAATCCTGGCCTTCTTAAATTCTGGGTAACATGGGAAGTCTGCAATGTCTTTGGCGAAATAAGTAGCAGTGAGACCCCTGAGCCCTAAACACATTCAAGGTGAAGGTGGAGAACAACTCCTTTCTGATACCTCAAAACACTCCACATTTCCAAGGGAAAAACACAAAATCCTCAGAAAGGAAAGATTTAACAGTCCCTTAGGTCCACAATATTCCTGAATATGGGAGAAAAAGGGTCTCTTGGACTCCCTTAGCTGTGCTGGCTTAACAGTAAATCTCAGGGTTTGCTGGATGAGAACATGGTGCTTATACCGTCTCCTGTACTAGGATCTATTACCAAGGTAAGTTTCAGCATCATCACACCATGTCCATTATAACCAGGACGGGCTGCTCTGGAGGGCAGCACCAACACTCTGCATGTGAAAAGAACTTGCCCAACTCCTCTTTGGAGATCCAAACCCTTGGGAGATGGGCAAGCTCTCCCTCATGCTTGGGAGCAGCCAGCCAGCAGTAGGACCCCAATTAAACAGCATTTTCAGAGAAGCTGAATTACAGGTCAGTAATCATCCTTGTGCAGTCAGTTTCCTCGAAAGAGTAAACATCAAACGACCTGTTCTGTGATGAAAATTCCTTGAACGGCAAGGTTTTACTGTTCACCTCAGTCAGTTTAACAGGTGAGGAAAGTGTTTTTTCTGACTCTCTCTAGTCAGGTTTATTTGTCTAAGCACTGACTTTTTGTAATCAGAAACCTGTTTAAAAGTCTATTTATTTCATTCCCATCTGCTAGCAAGTTTCTGAAGGAAGCTCATGTGATGGGAAGAGATGACTATAGGAGAAAAAGAAAAGTTTGGTGGATGCAAACTAAAGAATAAAGAAAAGTGCAGATGACCATTTCTTTCATATATACAACAAAGAAGAAAAACAAATTTTGCTACATGTTGAAAAAAAGGCTGAGGTTCTTGCTTGTTTCTAAACAAATGGGGGGCAAAAATTGCTGGTTTAAGCTCACGTGTTCTCAGGACTAGCTGAAGCCGAACCCTGGCAGTGTGAGTTTACCCTTTTCAGTCCTGACAGTGTTATTGTTGGAAGCCATCCTGTCACAGAATCATAGAATCATTTAGGTTGGAAAAGACTTTTGAGATGACCAAGTCCAGTGCTGTTAACGCAGCACTGCCAAGCCCACCACTGAACCATGTCCCTAAGTGCCATCCACATCTGTGCATTTTTCAAACACACCCAGGGATGGTGACGCCAGCACCTCCCCGGGCAGCCTGTTCCAGGGCTTCAACACCCTTTCTGTTAAGAGGTTTTTCCCAAAACCCAGTCTAAGCTTCCCCTGCTTAATGTTTTCTCTTGTAGCGTTTCTTGTTATCTGGGAGAAGCGACCAGTCCCCCCAGGGCTCGAGGGGCGGCCCTGCTGGCCACGCTGCTGCTGACACCAGCCAGGGCACTGCTGGCCGCCTCGGCCACCTGGGCAGCACAGCTGGCTTTGCACAGCTTAGTGCTGGTTCATGGATCTATGAAAAACCAGGCATTTCAGTAGATTTTACCACCACTACGAAGCTGTTTATAAACACAGTGTGCTGGAGGACAGATTTGCATTACAAACTGTACCTCCCTACACGTGCCGATCTACAGAGACTCCCATCTCTGCCCCAGCCTCCTGTGATCCCGCCTGGCATTTGTCGGGAATCTCCCAGCACCGACAGAAAAGGGCTTTTGTAACTGTTGGCAGGAGAATTCTTCCTGTGAGAATATTCTATATTTCACCCGAAAGGCTTTGAAGAATTTGCTTACCATGGCACAATTATAGTAACAGAAACTTTAGAGGTTTGTGCTTACCTGAGGGGTTGTGGGGGTTTTGCGTTTCTTTGAAATGTGCTACAACGTTCACATTCTGGTTGTGCTAGAGAAGTGTAGAGATTTCATTTAACCTTCATGAAAAGCTTGCACCATCTTGATGGTTGGTTGTACCTCTTGTGCCTCTAGCTTGCCATGTCATTTTTCTGCAAATTCTTAAGCTGGCCCTCTCACGCACAGCTCAACAGTCTCACTCCATGCAGTTTTTGGTGGAGAACAAAATCTAACTCAACCAGTTCCTGGCACCAAAGGAGGTTCACAGTTAATGTTGGAAAACGTCTCTGCTGTGATCTTTTTTCCTCTATTAGCTTCTATTTTAATCCCACATGTAGTTATCAAGCCATAAGACTTTCATAAATATTTTACTGTTCACATCCTTAAAAAAAATAAAAAATCTCTAGCAAGACCAAATGTCAAATCTACGTTTTGAATGTGGTACAACACTATTTGAACTAGTGCAAAGATGGAGACAAAATTTAGGGTGACATAAAACAGCAGGGACACAGGCTGGAATAAAAACCAGAAGCACAGGCTGGAATAAAACCATCACTATATGTATGAGGAACCACAAGAGAGAAGATGTGGGAGCTTGCGAGTCACACGTTCAGGAAGAGGAAGCAGAGGGAGAGCAAGCAGAGCAGTCATACCAAGACCTTACCCAGAGGTGTTTGCCAGCATGGATGAGTGAGCAGAGAGTGGACCGTGCACTGTACACCGTTCTTCTGGTGCTTGGAAGGTATCAGCCAGCCTAAGCTGCTGTCTCTGTAGGATCAGTCTCCTACGGCAACAAGAATAGTGTCAAGATTATTAACATTATTAGTTAACTACAGCTTATCTAAAATCATTCACATTTTTTCACACTTTTTGTATGCAAATATTCCAAGTGCGTTAATTCCCAAGCATATTTAACTGCAAAGGCAAGAAACATTTTTAGGCTGACTAAACACATAGCAGCAGCCCTGGTCAAGAATCTGAAATTAGATTCAGTTTTAAGGATCGGCAATTCAGCAAGGATCTAGCATTTTTCCAACAGTGGAGAAATCTTTCTCCTTCTTTCCTGGTGATTTGCAGGCCACTGTGGTTTCCCAAATCAATGTTTATGGCCCTGGGCTTAGAAACTACACTCTCCAAGAAATCTGGTTAACTATGGACGCACTGCTGCCTATACATCATCTATGACAACTTTAGAATTGTCGCTACATGAATATTCTGAATATGAAGACACATATTTTATTATGCTTTGCAAAACAGATAATTACTACCATACTTAGGAATGAAAGGCGAAGGAACAGCTATTAATGGTGTAATGATTTACAGTCCAGCTTTGCTTCCAGACTAGAAGACTCCAAAATTGCATGACTATTCATTAAAACTTGCAAGTTCATTAAAGACATGGTAAGCTTTCTGAAAGTCTTATTGAAAGCCAGAGACTCCAAAGGTCCAAATTTCAATGGGAATTAGGTATATGAAGTTTTTAGGCACTTCGGGAAATCCCACAAGGGCCCATATATAAAACAGAGAAATACTTTATTTTTCATTTTCAATGCATTTAAACGAACAAAAGTCCATGGTTCATAGCTGCTTAACGTGACTGTGGCCTTTCCTGTTTAAACTGAAAAATTTTCCAGCCCCAATATTTCTGTGTTGGCACATCTCTAGAACAGCCCTGGATTCAGTACCTACCTGGGACCTGCCATGTTTCTGAGAAGCTTAAGACCCTGCCTAGGCAGACACTGACTGTTTTGCAGTAAGGAGCCTTTGGATAAAGAGCAATGAAGAGCATGCGAGAGATGGGAAAGGGCTAGAATACAGACCTGTCCTTTCTAGTAATGTCTTTTTGTCTTCCTCTACGCAGACAATCCTTAACAAGAGGTCTTCAGGGTCTTCCATATGTAGTGCAGAGACTGGGGGTCTGAGCTGCATAAAAAGAGGGAAAAGAGGAAAGAGGATGATGTCACTGTAACTTCGTCATTTGCCGCCAAAGTTCTTACAGCCAGAATCTGGTCTGAGAAGGAGACAGCATTGTCCACTGACTGCTGTGTCTTGTAAAAACAAACTATGTCAGCTCTTACAAGCACAAATGTGGATGCTCTTGGCCTTTGTTTCTGGCTCGTCTTGTGGCATCCCCTTAGTATGCAGAGATTTCATGCCACTTTCAAAGGGAGTAAGGCACATTGCCACTATTAGATATATTATCTGTGTTAAGTACAGACACTTCTGGCTTGTTTGAACAAATCCATTTCCAAATATCTTCCGCCATGACTATAAAGGAGAGTGAAATAAGACTGAGCAGCTGACGTTTAGGCTCTACAGCAGTCCCTGTCCTCTTGTTGTGGCAGCAGGGTTGTATACCTGGATTTGGAGCTGTCACTTGTTGTATACCTGGATTAGTAGCCACAATACTTTGCTCTGCCACAGTTACACAACAGTTTGCTTAGGACTAGCCTAGGATGTTTTCCACTGCACCCTGTTGCAGACAGTGAACACAGGGTCCACAATGTCTTAAGTGCTGTTGGATATGTAACCATTTGTCTTAAAGATTTTGATTAGATATTGCTTTAGGAGATTATGGAATGTAGTTGTTAAAAAAAAAAACACCAACAACGCACTTCCTAAAGAATAGGTACATGTGTGTGTGTTTATTATTTTTGTGGAAAGAGACGGGAAGGTGAGTCAGCCCCAAACCAGATTGTACTTTCAGTATCTCAAAGCTACTTCACTGGAGTCACATAAACTTGATTTCAGAATTGCTTCTCTAACCCCCATGAACCTGGTATTCTTGACACGGTTCGTGTCACCTAGTGACATCTCTATCACTGCAGAACTAATCCGTGGTCTACCATATTTTCAAATCCAGTGGCTTGGGAACTTTCCTTGGGGCTTCTGTGGGGCTCTTTCATCTTTGATGTTCTGTCATTTTTCTCCCCTTATTTTACATATGTGCTAGAACAGAACGGGTTAGCCCAACACATTTATGTCATTAACAGAGGGTTTGTTTTTTTATGATGAGTGATATCATGTAATTTAATTGCTGGGTTTCATAAGTAGGGTTAGTGATCTCTCCCTACTCCAGATCAGTAGAGATACCACAAGGATTCCTATCATATGGTGCACTTAATTATGATAAATAAGCAGGGATAAATTAAGCCTATAAAAGGCCCAGATGGATATTATATTTGCATTGTGAATGCATGCTATGATGAAAATATGGCAGTTGGAGGGCCCCTTTGAAGCAGAGCTCTGGATCCACACTTAATCTGTATTGTAAAAAAGATGTGAACAGTAAATTCAGCAGTTCATGACAAGCATATTGGAAGATTTTGGCTTCAGCAAAGAACCTCATTTTAATTTGTGTAGAAAAGGATGGGGGTGGAAAGCCCAGGCATAAAAGGTCTGATAGGTTTAGCTGTCATGTAATTTTTTGGTCAGTTGCAATTGAGACTTGAGGCTGAATAAAACCAGACGCACTGGTGTTGTTCCAAAGTTCCAGGAAACCTACCTGATTTACAAGTGTATTTGTATTTGGACCAATTATGGAGTGCAGCCCTTACAATTGCTATGCAAGGTCAGGAAAGATGTGGTTCATGTTAACAATATGACTCCACTGGGAAACCGGCGGTTTTACTCACTTCTGCTCATGAATAAATTACATTTTTAAAAAATTCATAGGAGACAACAAAATCATAGGAAAAATAGCTCTTGCATTTAGAAAGATAGCTTACTATTGGGAGCTGAACATTGCTGAACTTCTCTAAATCAAGTACAAAAATATCTTTTTACATCATTTTTATTTATAAAGAAAAGCAAAAATAGGCAGACAGTAAGAAGTCAAATTTAGCATTTACACAGCAACTCTGAGATAACAGAAGTTAATTTCTTGTGCATTCAAGCCAACAGTGCCCCAGTATTATGGAAAAACAATTGGAACAGAATGGGAGAAGTACCAGTGTCATATATGGTTTTAAAGAACTAAATTATTTGAATTGCACTTCTTTCTTGATGTTTTAATTAGCCTTGTAGTACTGCAATGCTGTGATACAGTCATGTATTAATGTATCATCATCATTCTTAGGTATTACTGCCCTTACCATAAGGATTAATATGTCACCAAGCCACAAATTTTTGTGTAAAATACAAATATGTTTTGGGGGGTTTGTTTAGCTATATTCTAAAACATTTCCTGAAGCACCAATTCTCCTTGCATTACCTCAGCCTCCATTTCCCAGGACACTTCATCTTGGCTTCACCTTTTCTATCCGTTCCATGGATTGTGGGGAAGAAGCTTCACTAAATTTTTAACATATATGTATTCCACAAATGAATGCATTTTATGTGAAATCCAGTTCAATAATTTCAGGGATTGATAGCGTGGTGAATTCTGAGACACAGAAGGATTACAGACAGGTTATACAAATGCAAAGCAACTTTTAAAATGTCATTGCAAGGTTTATTTGGCTTGTACAGCTCCAAGGGTCCTCATAGCACAGCATGTTCTCAGATTAAAAAAAAAAAAAAGGAGGGAGGGGGAAAAGGAAAAAATGAAAAAACCCTTTAGGTTGTTGTCTACTAAAATAAAAAGGAATTCAGTAAAAGCTGAGATGATGGGTAGGCTTGTGTTCTTGGAATTAACAGGGGTTCAACTGTAAAACGTGCATCAAACTAGATAAAGAACTCAAAAGTGTTCTACATGCCCCTACATGGGGCCCTCACTTCAAAGACCCATATTCAAGTTCTTTCCCCTGTTCATAGCTATGTTTTTAATGTCAGATCGGACAGATAGAGAATAGTCTAAGAATTTTTTTCCTATAAATACCCAGTAACTTAGTATTACAAGTTATTTACTGGAGATTTTTTTTTTTTATATGACAGGTTTTTTATTCATAGTGTGGAGGGAAGACTATACTGTATCTCCCTTATATACCATTTCTCTAAGGAAGAGGGAGTTGGAGTTGAAGCCAAATGGTACTGATGAATAATGAGGAAAAGTGCAACCCAGAACTAGGCTTCAGACTCTCTGGCAGACAAGGTTACACTCTTGTCCTTGCCCAGCTCTTCCCTACAGCGATCTAAGATGATTTTCAACTTTGGATGATGGGCTTCTTGTCTTATTTTTTAACTCTTTCTTATGCATTTTATAGGGCATCTGAGATCCCAGCTGGCTCCTGTGAAATCAATGAGGTAGCAAGTTTGCAAGGCATTTCCAGCATTTAAGTTCCCCTCATTTGGAAACCCGGTCCAGCATATTTTGTGATGACCAGTTCCATTACTTGTAGAAACTGTTCCTAATTTTATTTCTATCTATAGAAAATCTCTCTACTACATCTATCTATACAGAGGGTTTGTTTTGTAGTGCTTTGTCCACTTCATGCCTCTCTGAGATACAAATTTTCTGTCTTAAATAAACAGCCTTCTGAACTTAAAGAAGGGAGATAGGTCACCTGCCACTCTCAAATTTTCTCTAGGTGACACTTAACCACTCATTTTATTTAACATCTCCTGCTATTTTATCCAGGTTTAAAAGAGATCTAAAGGCTTTGTGTGGTATATTAAGGCAGTATAGCAGAGGTACCTGCCACCTTTATACATACACATAACCTTTCCTAACTGTTGGTTTACTAGTTTTTACTTACCAATATGATAATTTCATAAGAATTTTCTTACTTACCTAGTAAAGACTTACTGCTTTCATGGCTTTGAACTCACCCAACAGTAAGAATTCATACAGCAAAAGGCAGCGTGGGTTCATCAGCAACTTTCCTACTTATCTGGATAATACAAAAATGATGATGATTTCTGTCATGGTAGTTTAAACTGGAGTTTAGAGGCAAAAACTGAGTGTGGCATTTGCTATATTTGTACCTGTGAACACAACATGGATGGCTGTTGGTGCCGGGTGAGAAATCAGGCTGTTGATTTTTGGCAGGCACATGCAAGGGCAAACACAAGAAAAGCATGCAGAGATGTTAGATGTTTTTTAAAAGGCCATGAAAGGACATTTTGATGTTCACACAGTTAAGCAGTGTAAATTGGTTCAGTTTCATGAATAAACTATATTTGGCTTGTACCTGAATTTTTCATGAATTGTTAGTGTATTTTATCAAGCTGTTGAGAGAGTATTGTTTCCATCAGTTCTGCGTCTGTTCTGCAAAACAAGGTAAATAATTGATTTTTTTTCTCCTTACTCACAAAAAGGATTGCACAATGCTAAACAGGAACAAACAAACAAGAAACTTTTAAGAACTTACACAACCAAAGAAAGAAACTCAAACTCGTGCCTGCAGCGCATGTCACTACACCAGGAATATCTCCTTACAGATAGAGAAAGTACAAGGAAAAAAGTGTTTGCAATGGTCTTGCCTATATCAACTGCAATGAAACAGCTATACTAGCAAAAGCACTTTTTTGCTCATAAAATCTTGCCTATGGTAGAGATGTTGCCAGAAAAGAAATGTTGTTGGGGGGTGGGGGGGAGGACACACTAAACACAAAAATCACACTCTTAACTGACATTCCTGTATGAGCAAAAGTTTGCAGCAACTCCTGGCTCTTATTTCTAGTTGCTCCTTAGGAAGCCCAAGGTCTTATGCTGGAAGATAACCCAGAGAACTGTTAATGACTCCAATTAAGAGGTGTGAATATCATTTACACCTATCTGTTCCCTTTTAGCAAGAAAGGCTACAGCCAGAAACACACAGCGCATAATCCTACGGAGAGTGTTTTGAACAGAAAAGGTTGAATTCATTTGAATCATACAACTCCTTAGTCTGAAAAGGAAGAAAGAAAAAAGATATGTAAAGTGTTTTAGAGGGACAAAAATAATAGTTCTCCTGCTGTGTGTTCTGACTTTGAAACAAATGGAAAAAAATAAGACAATGATTAAATAAAGCTCCAGAATATTGAAAATATTCTTTAGAAAAATATGCAAATACAAACAATATGTGATTTAGAAATGTGAGCCAAAAATATGCTTAAAAAATAGACTTGCAGATTTTTCATTGATTGATAGCAGGCACTGGTTACAAATTTTCAAATTATGAAATTCTGCTTTAAGTTTTCACCTGCAAATGAATATATTTCTTGTTTTAAGCCACTCATTGCCTTCCAGCGTAGAAAGCAAGTACAAATGAATCCACTGTTCCAAAATACTAACATTTCTTCTAGGACTTCTTCAGAGTGCTTTTAAGTAAATGTAGGGCTATATCCAGATTCCAGTTACTCATAATGTCAGTTGCCTAAACTGGATATTTCCTTTTTTGTTGGAAATGTATGTTTCCCAGTGATGTTACCCCTCCTGTAGCTCATGGAATCTAGTCTCCACCATGCTGACCAGTATCTGGCCGCCCGTTCTCTCCTTCTGGCTCTCTCTTTATTCTCCATGAAGCTCCATGAAGAGGCAGCAGTTCCCTTTCTGTTCTGTGTTGGTACAGCAGCCACCTCAAGGATGATGATCCGTGAGTGAATTCCTAGGCAACAAGGCAACCAGGGTAAGTTATCGCACAGCTTCTGTCTTAACAGATGTCTTCAAATTACCCCTCAATGCATCCCTTTTGGGTAGGCTGGTGCACCTTTATTAGCAGACAGCTTCCATACGTCAATGAACTCAGTGCTGTCATCACTCTAAGCAGTCTTATAAAGCAGGTTTCATGCTGAATATACTGTCAAAGACAGGGAAACATAGTGAGCTGACTAGGGCATCAGGAATAGCTGGGAAAAGCAGGACATGGCTGTGGTCATTTACCAACAATGGTCACACACACCGACAAGCTTGCACTTCTTTCTGGCTTCCCTGCTCTGACGTTTTAGAAAAAGTGATTGTCTCTGCAGTGGCCAGTACATCATTTGTGTTTCAGGAGTACGCCAGCCTCCAAGGTGATTCCTCTTAAAGGCAAGGACACCTGGCTAGAACAGAGGCAGTATAAACACTTTGCTGAAATTCTTTCAGTGCAAACCTATACGAACATTTTGTTCAGAAAAAGAAAAACCAACCAAACAAGGCAAACAATAACAACAACAACAACAACAAAAAACACAACAAAACAAAAAAACAACTCAAAAAAAAACCCTCTGCTTTGCTTTAAATACATATTTTTAAATTCAGGCCAGCTTGATACATAAGAACCAAAATTATTAGGAAGAAGGATATTTCCCTGACATGTATATTTGAGCAATAAAGACAACTAAACGAAGTAGCTGAGCATGAGCAAAGACAAGCTCTTTGCCAGTGTGAGTGTGTGGGAGAAAAAAGTGAATGGCAGCTAGTTATGGTGCTGCATTCACTTTTGTTTAGGGTGCAAGTCTATTACGAGTAAGCGTTGCACAACAGCCTAGCACACTTGCTCTTTGTCTTGGAGAGTCTGTGCTGCTGATGCAAAAGCTTTATTTTCTGAAAGAGAAGCTCTTATTGTTTAAGCCTGATTCTCAAGTACTTTGCTTCTGTGTTTGGGGCAGAGACAGAAACAAAAAGTCTTGATACCATTTGTATTACCCCTAATTTGAATTTCCGACCGTCTGCTTTAAATAAAAGCAGCCTGAAGGCTGCTCTAAATAATGTTTTACTTTCCACAACATTTGAGCTCCAGAAGCGGACTAGTTCTGGTCTGCCCACCGGCAAGTCTGAGAAGAGGGTAGATAAAGTGCTCATTCCCTAGCTCTGCAGGAATTTTGCATAACAATATTGTGAGTGAGGGATGAGTATGTTTCTGCCCACAAACCTTGACATCTTGTAAGCGAACCTTAAAAGCATTTTAATGAAAATGAGATTCAGCAACCTTGTTCATTAGAAAATACCATCATACCTCTTGTTTTTGTTATGTATGAGTAAGATTTCCTATTTCCACTCAGGCTACCAAAGGCAATGACTCATCGTGGTATTATTTCTGTTTAGAAAGTCAGTATATAGTGCTTATCACTGGCACATCACTTTAAAATGAGGGGATTGGTAGTATTACCTTCATTTTACAAAAAAGATTTGCAGCATGGACATATCAAATAACTTATCCAAGGTCATACAGTATTTCAGCAGGAGTACATAGAGATCGATGTTTCAGCTGCTTACAGGGCATTTAATGTTTTAGGCTTGACTGTGTCCTGTACCACATATTTGCAAAAGAGGCATAGGACAAAACGCTTCTACAGCAAGGGGGAGAATGCTTCTCGGAAAACTCACCAGTGTTTAGCAGACATGCTGTCACTGCCTTCTGTGGATGCAGTGAATTACCTCCTCATTTTCTGGTAGCTGCTCAGTGGTGGAGCCGGGGAATACATGGAGCTCCCAGCAAAGGAGTAGGTGAATCCCAGCTGTGATGCCTTATGTTTTCTTGGGAATCCTGGGAAAACAGTACATGTGTTTCTCTGAAGGCAAGGACTGCCAGCCTGCCCCTTATATAGCCACCAGAGAGTCTGGGGAGAAACCCCTGTGATGTTTTATGACTGATTTGGATGACTGACTTGAAGGCTATACTGCTTAGAAGGTTGTTGTTTCAAAGCACCTTCTTTAAGTTTTGTGTTTCGCCCTGACATTTGTGTGAAGAGTTGGGTACATGTGAAGAAAGGACTAAAAAGCCCACCTGATGAATAGAAAACCACATGAGAAAAAAAGGACAGATGAATACTTCTCTCTTGTATGAATACCCTGGCTGGAAAGGTACACAGTCATATTTCTTCCCATTCCTCTGATACTATCACGTGCACTCTCAGTTGCACAATTTCCCCCACTTAAATAGGAGAGGGTTTAAATGTTGGGGTTTTTTCCATGTAGACTGTTCTAAAGGTTTCCTGATAAGGTTATATCATCGCCTGACAATGAGGAAGGTGGGGTGGAATTTTCTCAGCCTGAGAAAAGCCTACATTTCAGATGTTTTATTTAGGTCGTGACTGTTCTAAACATGATTCTCTTGCAAAAAGCGTGTCGAAACATCTTTCCATGTGTTCCATTTACGTATGAAAATCAGCCTGGGTGATGTTTTTCGGTCTGAATTCATTGCTTTTACTGTGCAGCATGCATACTTAGAATCCAAAATCTGGCAATCTGGGGGATTTAACCCAGGTTTAAACATCTTTCTCTGTGCGTCCTGTTCAAAAGCGGACTTTCTGGGAGTTTGGTCCCCGAACTGGAGCACTTTGTATAAACATGGGGTGATGAAACTTCTGCAACATGGGAGCTTTTAGAGCAAAAAAGGAGATAATCTTCTGCAATATGTGGATGTTCATTTGAATAGATGTGGTTTAGGATAATTGTCTAGGTTATCGCATTTGTGGCTGAGTCCCCCTCTGATTTTCTTGTGTTGGAAACAATGTATTTTGGCACAGCAGATGACACTAGCAATTAGAAAGCGGTTTCCTTTTAGAAGGATGTCCACCATAGTGCAAAACAGTAGAAAATAATAATGTTTGAAAATGTACAAATAAAAAAAATGGAGACTATTCTCCCTTGGGTGTCATTTACACTGTGCTTCTCACTTAATAAAATAAGCTCTTGGCATGATTTTTTCGAGTCTAAGCAGTTGGTGTTAAGGTGTTGATGGTCATTAGCAGGATCTAGAGTCAGCCAATGAGATATATTTTTGCAGCAAATTAAGCCACAAGACTTTCTAGTCAGTGCTTAGCAGAGTCTGCTTCTGACAGGATTTTGGACAAGCGTGTCTCCTAACAAGTAGCAAAACAGCAGGAAGAGAGGGTGTGGAAAGCCTTGGCCTGTCTGAAAGGAAAGTACCTCCTAAACCCGTAGAAATAGTCTGAAATGATGAAGATGGCATGGCAGGCAAGTACGTGTCAGCACAGTGACCCTCTGAGGCTGATGAGACGAGCTATTATTAACGGGATCTGGGTCAGATTGATGCAAGTAGTTTCTACATCAGAGGGTTGCCAGAAGGAGTGTTGTTTTTCTTTTCTGATGGAGGGAAACAGATGCCTAGGGTGTCTGGTCAGTGCTTTGGGATCCTGCTGATCCCACAGCTGAAAGAGGGAGGGACCTCTGGAAATCGCCTAGTCCAATGCCCCTGCTCCAGTGGGGCCAGGCAGATGTGCTTGCCCTGGACCATGTCCCACGTTCCACTGAATTTTTATTATCTCCAAAAAGAAGGGACTCCACACCCTCAGCTTGTCCCAGTTTTTCACCACTGTCATAGTAAAAAAGTCTTTTCTTATGCTTAAATGTAATTTATTGTGTTTCAATGTGTGCCCATTGCCTCTTGTCCTGTCACTGGACACCACTGAGAAAAGCCTGTACAACTTTTTGGTGACCCTGCACTGGACTGCCTCCAGCCCATGTCTCTTTTGTACTGGTGAGCCCAGCACCAGACCCAGCACCCTAGATGTACTCACCAGTGCTGAGCAGAGGGGAAGGACCACCTCCCTTGACCTGCTGGCAATGCTCTGCCTGATGCAGTAGAAGATGTTTTTGGCCTACTGTTCTCCAAGTAAAGGAGATATTGTTAATGATAAGAAAATACCTAACAGCATCTCCATGTTGCGTCATTCAGAGCTTCAGTAAGGATTCATACAGAGACAAAGAAAAGCACATTTCCTAAGTAGTCCAAAAGGGAAGAGATGCCTTCTGTCCGTGTGAGAATGGATGTTCTAAATTGAACTAACATTTGACATCATATTTATCTGCCAAGGCCACTTTTTTCCAAAACAATCAAAAAGCTTTTCTATGTTTCTTTTAAATTGAAACAAGTGTCTATTCATCCTGTATTGTAGTTCTTGTCTCTTAGCGCTACTCGCAGAAAATTACCACTTGAGTCCACCTACACTGCTTTGGAGTTGGGCTCTAACACACCCTGTATCCATGCTGGGGAGAGGGGACTAATTGTTCCTATAATGCCCTTAAGTGAAGCAAAAGGTCAGCAAAGCATTACCCCAGAGAAATGGAGAAGAGGCAAGGTAGGAGCTGTGAAGAGGAGGTATTAGTTGCAGCATTTCTGGTGGCTGTTTTTGGGATGGAGCAGTTTGTGCCTCGTCCTTTGCTCACAGCTGTGCTTGAAGGCGCAGTCTGGCTTTTGTGATTGTTATCCCTAGCTCCACAGATAGTGGGAGAAACGGCTATAGACTCTTTCCAGCTGGTAAAACAGTTTGTCAGAAACAGAGAAGATGGAAAAACTGAACAGTGGACCAGTGTCATAGGATTTATTATTTTTTTTCAGCTTACTGACAGTGATAGCATCATTTTGATCATTTAGGATAATCTGGCACACAGGCACCACAGTAATCTTAAATTTTGTGAGGTTATTGCATCCTGCAGTATACATGAGATTGCTGTTAGAAATGCATCATTTTGTAATTCACAAACATGTCATAGTGTGTAACCTGTAAGAAATATTAGTAATGTTTTGGAAATACGAGATCTTCTGGAGTATGATTTGCGCCTGCTGCAATATCATTTACTTACCATATGAAAAGGAGCTTGGATCCATGGTGTTGGTTGGGAAAAATCAGGTTCATTTCCTACCAGTGCAAACCAGTGAACCTGATAGATTACTGTTAGCACCCAAGCCACCTGTGGTGTGTAAGAAGATTGCTCTGCCAGAGGAAAAATACCCATTTACTAATACTTTTGTGAAGCTATGGATTGCATGATGTAGTTCTTCAGGAACACTGGGCAAAGTCATTCAGAGGGTGGATGATCTTTGAGGACATCTCTGGAGGACATGAGAGCAAATCCCAGTTATTAGGTGGAAGTGGCTGTGAAGTTTCTGGATAGGGACCCCAAATGCATTCAGGATGTTCCTGATAGTCCACCTGCTCACTGATGCCCAGAAAAAAAGTGTTTCTGTGAAACACAGCACTTAAACCAATAGCAAAAATCTTAGTGTTTATTTTGTATTTATTTGGGAAGACTTCTTACTCCTGTCACATTCATTGTTGAGCAATGGTTTCTGAAACTTATTTTGGAAACTTTTATTTACAACCTGTTGCTCGTCTTGCAATTCTCCACAGGTATGTTCCAGGTTTCCTTCCATCAGACTTTACTTGAACATAAATTGTTTTGTATCTTGTAGCTCCTGCCATACTTATCTACACTATGCATCTCGTTTGCAGAGCAAAACATTTTTACAGACTGGTTTCTGAATGCTTTATCTCTATTTGTAGGCCTGCCTTTGTGCATGTGCATGAGGGAGGAAAACTGGGTGACACAGCCAGGAACAGTGAATTGTGAGATTATAAATCCAGATAAATTCAGATACATGCCAAACATATAAAAAAAGGGGGGATTTTGAGCCAATTGGGTCAGGCCTATACCTACAGTTTTAGCAACACTTCCAAAGTTGGATCAGATACCAGCAAATGTTGAATAAAGGGGTAAAGATAATAGATCAGTATGGTCTTTTGGAAAAGTGTTAAGGACCATTCCAGGCATAATTCAAGAGTTAAACTTGTCAGTTTCTAAAACCTGTAAAAATGCTTAGCTGCCTTGTGCTTTCTGTTGACCAAGATATTATCCATTTGGCAGAAGACTCCATCAAGCTTTTCAGAGTAATGACCTGGAAGATTTTGTGATCCAAGAAGATGTGAGACAGAAAGAAATCTTTGCCAAATTACAGATCGGGCATCCAGTTATGAGAACATTTTTACATCTTCTGAAAAGTCCTAAAGTGCTTGGATCTACATACTGCTTCCTGCAGACAAACTCATAAAGCTTGGCAAAAAATCTGCAAAAAATCTGATATTCCAGACTGAGTGTTTTGGAGACAAAGTCATGTTTGGTAACTAGCAGTTTGGGAGTTTGACTCAGGAAATTATATTCCCTTTCTCCATTTTGTTAATCTCTCCTTTCCCTCCAGGTTGTAATGAAAGAAATTCATCTGGACATAGGCAATGTAGATTGTTTCAGATTGGATTTGAGATTTCCACCAAACACTCCCTTGATAGCTTTCCTTTTTCTTGGAATATTTTCAGGTAGTGCTTTATAATCTCAGATTATAAATCAATGAGGGAACTATTCCATCAAGTCAACCCCCTTCTTACTCCTTGAGTTGTCAAATCCATGTCTGTCAAGCCATTTTGCTGCATGTTTTTTTGTGAGAACAGTGGAAGGCAGTTTTGTTGTGCATGTTACTTCTATGACTTCCAGAAGAATGCCTGACACTCTTCCTCCTTTTCCTGCAAATCATTAAAAGACGAGCTCTGAGTGTATAATTTTTAAAGAAACTCTTCTCCAGTTTAATTATTTTATTTAACCTGTCCTTGAAACCCTAAAAAATGAACTCACAATCCAGAAAGTATGCTTTTGGAGAGTACTATCGCTGCTGAGACTATATGGTAATAGTGGCAGTCTAAAAGGCAAGAAAAAATTTTAACGCGTGACTTGTTTTCTTTCAAACAAGAAATACCAAAGGATCAAGATCGAAGAGTAAGTAGATGTTTTACTGAAACAGCATCATACTTTGCCATCAGTGAGTTGTGGTAAAGTGAATGCATGCTACCCACTGACATTATTCCTGGCTGCAATAGCAGAAATACTATGTACATTTTCACTGGTTCAATATTATCAATGTTACGACTTGGTCAATCTGAAATTCAGCTCTCCATAAGTAAGTTTTCATGATTTCAGAGATCCAAACAGCACTATTCTTTATTTAAATGACACTGATGCAAAAATTATGCATTTTACATGGGTGAATCAAGCACAGAATTGTATTATGCTCTTTTCCTGCACATATGCATGCGCGGACACACAGTAGAAAGCCTTGTAGTATTAAATTATTTCTGTAAAACACTCAAGTATTTTAAAGACCAACGGTCCCATTTCCAAGGTTCACAAGTAGTTCTGCTACTGACCTTTTTAAGCAAATAAGCACTTGATCATCGTTGGAAGTGTCTTTCTTACCTATTTAAAATAATAATATTTCCACTTAGTCTCATGAAATGGTCATTTTAGTGCTTTTACACAGTACTTTGGCAGAAAGATAACTGATTCTAGAATGGCAACCTATTCCAGCATGCTCCGACACAAAGCTGTTGCTTTTAATACAGTGATGTACATCCTTTGCCTGTTTTTTATACATTAGGAGGAGAAAATCCAAGCCATTTCTGAGATCAGAATAAGAACATGGAAATAAGAACAAATTCTTTTGGTGTCAATAAACAGATCAGTCCCTTCAGCTTCCTGATTTACTTAGAATTGTCCATCCCATGTAATACTGATTTTCCTTTACGAAAAAAAAATCCCAGATTGGATTTTTGCATGCTGTTCCAAAATGAAATCTGGAAGTACTTCTTATTCTAACAGGTATAAAGCTCTCCAGCATGGTGCTGACTCAAGTGTGCTGTGTGATCTTCAAAGAGCCTGCTCTGCACATCATGGACGGAGAGTTCAGCAGCAGTCTCTGGGAATGTAATCTGGGGGAGGTCCAATTTCCACCCCATGTTAAGGTCAAGGGATTGCAGAACCTCTTTCACTAAAACTTGCAGGTCTCCAAAGCGCTGCTCTGGAGCTCAGCACTGACGATCCACTCCTGGCTAGCAAATCCTGGAGCTGTGTCCAAGCTAGAATTGCCAGCTCATTAGTTGTAAAATATTGGACAGACTTTCAGCTGTAAAAGGAGACCCTGAAGAATATCCTTGAGGAATATGGGAGCAGCTTTTGGAGGTTTTGTTTTGCCATTGCCAAAGTACTTTGGTCCTGTCCTCTGATCATAACAACAGTTTGAAAGCCAAAAGTCTGCTCAGCTCTGATGAATGAGGATCACATACAGCAGACAAGACTACTTCTGGGGGAGAACTGCCATCTTCAAAAAAATATGGTAAAAATACCATTCCAGTTCTGCTATGAACCTCTGCGGTTAAAGGCTGGTCTGGTAACTAGTCTGGTTGCTCTCACATGGGTATTCTGGCAATCGCCAATGGTCCTCTTTTTTCTGTTTTGCTTTGCCTGGCAGGATCTGAGGCAACACGTAATGAAATATTGCTGGTAATTTTGATCAGAAAATAAAGTATGGCCATTATTCTTGAGTAGAACAGTGAGGAAATGAGGTTCCTAACTTTGGTTGTGAGGGAACACTCAGCCTGATAGCCAAAATAATGTCAGTTGGGGTAACCATTGATGGGTTTTCCAGAAAAACAATATTGAAGTAAGTGTTGTGCTTACTTGCAGTAAAAAGTGTGTGTTTCCATACCTTATTCTAAGCCACCACTGCGGTTTAACTCCAGTGCCAATGTTTACCTGAAATGAATTTGGAGAGCATCTATGAAGAGAACTGACTTAAGGAACAACTCAATGTTATGAAAAAGAATTTTCCAGTTATCCAATATCCAAAGAGGTCCTAAAGCAGGAAAACGTTACTGAGTAGTGACTGGTTTATCCATCTCTTGCATCGCTTTTTTAGGTAACAGTTTAGTGGATCCCTGCAGCAATATAGGAACCAGAATATTAGCTCATTTCTTGCTGAGGTGTAGTGGTTTTTCTGCAGTCATACCTTTCGCTTTTGTTAAAGGAACTCTGAATGTTTATGTATCCACTTTAACTGGAAGTAATAGACTTTGTGAAACTTTGAAGTGTGATATTCTGTACCACAAGGCTGATTTACAGTGAAATAAATTGGCTGGCTTATTGAAGCTGAAATTCCTAAAGCTTTCTGCCTTTCTGTAGAGAAAAAATGCATTTGGGGCTGCATGTTTTATCGAGATTTCAACCAAAGAGCTCTCTTTTGCTCCTTTGCTGCTGTAACCAAGCATACTGCTGTTAGAAGCAAAGAATATAGATGCAAAGCACTTCACAGGTACTGTAGCCTGCCTTCAAGCTTTTTTGTCCTACGCAAGAATCTTAAGAAAGTCTTTTAATTTACATGGTAGCTTTAAACTCTTCCTAATCTTCTAGGCCTTTTACAGCCAGCTACCTGAAATGGAGCAAAACGATGGGTTATTTTGTGTCACCTTACAGTCATTTTGCATACATTAAAATTCAGAATTATTGAACGTCACATCCAGAAGGTACTCTTAGTTTTATAAAATTCAAACCTGTATGTACACATGTGATCATGCACTCATTTTTTGTAACAGCAACCTTTAATTATCAACTCACGTTTAAGATTTGGTCACCTCCTGCTTAATTATGGGATCAGTCACAGCAACTGGAAGTGATTAAGTCTGTATAGGCAGTTACTCTGTTTGGGAAGGAACGGGAGCAGTATTAATTGCTGAGGTGAAAAAGGAAATAAGTATGTTTACTAACAGGTCCTGCCATCAAGTGCAGAAATATTATCACAAGGTGAATAATTATTATTTATGAGCTAGTATTATTTATTCTTATTATTCATTAAAGTCAGGAAGGCTAAATATTATCCTCAGGCATATATTTACTGTCACTATGGTTTTGATGTTTGTTTTTTGTTTTTTTTTTTTAGGGGTGGAGATGCCCGAGCTAGAACAATTTCAGTGTGAAACAGGTCATGATGTGTTGGTGATACCAACATGATGTGTGGTTGTTAACCACCTAATACTTTTCAAGTCAATACCAAGCTTGTGACTTGCTGGCATGGATACTATTTCATATCTCCAAGCAGCCTGCACACAGCAGCAAAACCGTTCTGTTGGTGTGATCCTTTCTTTTCCCCTCATAAACAATTCTAGGAAGAAGAGAGGAGCTGAACATAAATCAACAGATTAACTTAGAATTAAAGCAATGGTTTTGTCTAGTGTCACAGTCTTTGATGTCTGGGTGTGCTGACGCCCTGAGAGGTGGGCTGCCTTTCCTACAACACGTTGTGTCATTACAGCATGTGCATGGAATGAATCATCCACCTTTAAAGACTGTTTAAAACCCTTCAGTCTGAACTGTTACTTCTTATCTCAAAGGGGCAGCAACATATAATTCTTGCACTTGCAAGAAAAGCTTGATTTCCCTTGGTCCATATAATTTTTTTTTAAATACAGGGGGTAACAAACAACCTTCCCAAAAACTTTAAAGTTTTTTGGTTTGTTTCCAAGTAAATTATGAAGGAGGTGAACTGGATGGAAATTTCTCTAAATAAGTCAACTTCAGTTTTGTATCCCAGTCTGGGTATCAGAGAAGACTATAAAAAGAGTCCCACAGTGATAAACACTGAGATCATTTGGCTTCTGTTAGAAGAAAGAATGGCTATAGAGGGTGCCAACAATGTGGACAATCACAGCTGAAATCAGATCATCAGCTGTGGTGAAGTGGCTCAGTTTCTTTACCTATGCCAATTTACTTACGGAGAAATTCCAGTCTACATTCCCTAGTAAAGACCTATTACAAAAGTGATCTTAGTACAGAGAGATGAGTTTCCTTTAGAGCCCACCAACCAGGTAAAGGCACGGCACTGTTAAGGGATAGCACACGTAGATCAGAAGTGAATGTATGAAAATTATCTCCCAGGAATATTTTTTTTTTTTTTTTTTTTCAGTTATAGAAAGAGTCTTTCTTATTCAGTACATGCTCCAACTCTGAAGCCTAACTTGTCTTAATGACTGACTCTTTTACAGTCATGTGCTCTTTGTTGGTTAGATGTAGGGTTGAGGGGTTTTTTTTGTCCCAAAGATCTCTCTCTTTCATGGACAGCAGCTTTTGTCCCTGGGTTTCAGCATGTCTACATGGAGGTGGTGGAATAGATTTTCAGCACAATCAAAATAACATTTAGCACCTATCCTTCACGTAGTTCAGCACTCAAACTGTGCAAGTAGAATGAATTTTGTTGCATCTTACACAATTTAATGAAACATTCCCATAATGCTGTAATGAAATATTTTATCTTGATGGTATACTTGAGTAAGTTTTGACAGAGGGTTTTGAAAATCTCCATGTCTTCCAGTGTTTTGGGTTTTTTTGTCACATCAGCATTTAGTTATAGAAAAAAGTGTCACCAGAAAAATTTGTTGGCTTTATTAGTCAAAACTGTGAAAGCTGTCTCAGGCTGTGACAATACACTTGTGTCATTCAGAGGAAATTAACCTGAGTCTGTTTTTTCTCAGAAAAACAGTCATAGAATACTCCTTTAATTTAATTCTCTTCCTCACTTTTTAATATCAAGTGCTTAGTCCTTGTGAAAGAACGAGATACTTAGAGTAAAAAACAGAAGGCAGTGAATGTCTAAGAGCACTAGAAAAGGCAAGAGCTCTTTGAGCAGTCTTCAAAGAGAACTCATTAGCCTTTTCGGAGCTGTCATTCATAGGTGAGTAATTTAATTTAAACCACATAGGGAATGTATAGAATGATACATTTTTAATGTGAATGCATTTGTGAAATACATTAGACCAGATTTTTCCAATGCGGTGTTTATAAATTTGCTGTTGATCTGTACAAATGCAAAGTCAGACCCAATGTGTTAAAAACAAGAAATAGGCTGTAACTTTTTAAAGCTGCAAAACCCGTGTTCTTCCTTTCATTTTGTGTATTTTGCTCGCCCAGTAGTGGCTTCCCACTTTTGCTGCAGTGTACCAAATGCCTTTTTTTGCACTGGTCTTTGCAGTCAGCGCCAGCTCCCTGGCCTCTGCACTCACTGGCACAATTTGAGAAGGAAAAGAGCAGGCAGCAGCAGGGCAATAAAAATTTAAGGGCTGCAGACCAGTGGCACACATTCACATCTGTGGGGCCAGCTGGGATTCTCCATGGTGACTGGAGGAGGTCCTCAGTGACTGGAAACAGGAGCAATGTTACTTCTGTCTGTACAGAGAGGAACAGAAAAGGACCTCACCTCAGCCCTGCGAAAGGAAGCATGTCCTCTTAAAATCAATTTCCAAGACTGTGACATACATGAAAAGTAATCAGGGATACTCAGCATGCATTTACCAAAGGCAAATTGTGCTAATTCGATCTGATTGCCTTCTGCAATTAAGTAGCATATGAACAAGGGGAGAGCACTGGCTGCTGTCTGCATTGACATCACCTCCCATAGCATTCATTTGTAAAAAGAGAATGGATGAGAAGACTTAGGTAGGTTAAAAATTTGCTAGATTGTCAGCCATGAATGTAGTAATAAATGGGCTGATGTCCCTCTGGCAGCCAGTGACAAAGAATGTACTCAAGAGGCCTACTCATGAGCGATTAATTGCAATTGATAGGATGACAGAGTGCACCCTCAGCAGGTTTGCAGACCATACAGAATTAGGGGGAGTGGTGGACCCTCAACTCCCAGGAGGATGTCTGGGTGGGACACGGAGCTTTTGCTGGGGAAGAGGAGGCAAAGGGATGGTCTAATAGCAGCAAAAATCTGTCCATGTGAAGTTCTGTTCCAAAGACAGCAGAGCCAAACTTAACTAGGTAGTGTCAGCCTGTTTTGTGGGAAGGACCACAAATTGTGGCTTAAGATATTCATATGGGACATCAGGAAGAAGTTCTTCACCAGGAGGTAGTGCAGGCTAGAAAGTGTGACCCAGAGATGCTAAGCAATCTCTGTCCTGGGAGATTTTCACAATCAGCTAGAGAAATCCACAGCTGACCTGATGCTACTGCTTATGGTAGTAGCACTTTGAGCAGGAGATTGGAGTACAGACCTTAAAAAACACCTTCCAATTGAAACAGTGCCACATCCGGTCCACAATGCAGAAAGGACAGCTCTAAAACTGTGTTTATTCCAGGCAAACGATGTATATCTAGCTCCTGGTATATATAAGCGTTGTTATTTTTCAGTAAAACAAATGCACAAAACCTTACGATCTGCAAAATGTTATCTGTAATGACATTTGTAGTGTATTGTTCTCTTCCTTCTACCATATACTCACAATGCTCTTCTTGGTTGTGTTGCCTTGTTTGTTACCTCACGGTAAAGCTGGAAGCATTTTTTTCTTT
The DNA here is from genome assembly GCF_963210335.1 of Falco punctatus. NCBI lineage: Eukaryota > Metazoa > Chordata > Aves > Falconiformes > Falconidae > Falco > Falco punctatus. The sequence continues at coordinate 80,343,836 of NC_137586.1, forward strand.
AACAAATTAGATATTAATTAAGGTAAGCAGGGGACTGGAGCAGATAATTGCTATTACAAATTGTGATAGAGATGATACATTCCTTAAAGGAAAAAAAAATGCTCTGCAGGTTTTTTTGCAAGACACTGAGAGAAGAAAGTGGTGATACAAGAAATCTACTAAGACTGTAGTATTTGCTTGTCTTTATTTACACCATGGTTACAATGATTTTATGCAAGAATCACTTTGAAATTGAAAACAACTCAGTGTATGTTATTTTCTCCTATGACAAATAAAGGGAATGTAATATGCTTGAGTATATAATGGTCAGTGCCACTAATAACAGTCATGCCACTTCCACAAAACTTTCAGGAAGTAAATATATTCTTATGAATTTAAGACTAACGAGTTTACGATTAGTCTTAAACTCATTGCTGACAGCGTACTGTTTACAACTACACATGGAACTGAATTTCAAATATCAGTTTTCAGGAATGCAGGATATTTTTCTTAAATTCACTTTTTATCTGAATTCTTGCATGAAATTTGCATCATTTTTTGCTGTTGTGTGATTCAGGGTTCATGATCAACTGTGTTACCATCATAATGTCATGGCTGAGTCATGAGAAAACACCGCTCTAAGCCACACTGAGTCATTTTTTGTGACAACACATCATGATTCATTGCATTTAGACAACTTAAGAGCAGGAATTTTGCCTTTAATAATCTGTATTTTGTTTACAGCACCTCTGCAGCTTTTACCCGGCTCTTACTCTTCTCTTGCACAGCGTATTTTTTATTTTCATTTTGTTATTACTTCTGTTCTCTTTTAGTGAACACGCAGCAGATAGAATAGATAGATGTGTGGAACTTTAATACTTGAACAAGGGTCATATTTTAAAGAGTTGGTGCATGGAGACAACTGTCCCTGTGTGAGCCAGCGGCTACTTAGCACAGCATGGACAGATGCGTAGTTAACCGACTTGCATCAGTAAATGTCCATTCAGAAACTCTAGCTGAGAAGTACTAGGCTGAAGGGGTGAGTGTGCATCTCTGTTCCATGGATGTAGCTGTGGCTAGGAACTATGACATACCAGTGAAACAAATGCCACTTTTTGAGCCTGAAGATTTCTTACTTTGTGGCATTCAGAGCAAGTTAACAGTAGCCATCCTTTCCAACATTTAACACACCTTTGCTAGCGGAGTTGTCTGTGCTCAGACATTTTCCTCACTTCACTCATATCAAAAGGGGATCGCTGTCTATCTTCTTGAGAGGCAGGCATCACTGAGTGGGATATGTGTGACACACAAGAGGCTTGTTAGAACATCTATCTTTTAATGCTAATAAGGAAAGAGCACACAGCAGAATTTAGGTCTTGTTTAGTCTAGTGAATAACGTAGGAAATGCATCCACAGACTTCATTGAAATGATGCACGCTTTGTCTGGGCGGAACTTTGTAATAGCACCTGGGATCCTCAGATGCTCTAAATATGCCATACTTGCTAGAAATAGAGAATTATCTTAGGAAAGATATCTCTATTCAAGGAAACAAGAAGAAATGTAACATTTCTGCCTACAAAACAGTCTGTTTAACAAACTGCAGTAAGGCTAGCCTAATTAACCCTTCTTCTCAAGTAGAGGATGCAAATCAATTCATGTGTTTTTAGCTCCTAGTAGTCTGCAATGGCTTACTAAAGAAGAAGGTTTTTGTAGTATGGTTAATGACCCTTAGAGCTCCCCTCTTTCTCTAATAGGCTAGTTTGTACCAGTCCCATTGCAAATGTGCATGATTTATAAGTCAACCTTGTATTCATGCTATAAGCAATTTTTCTAGACTTGTTTTTTTTTAATATTTCTTATTGACAGACTTGCACTATTTTAATGCAAAGAATTTTCTAATACAAGCTAGGATACCGCATTACTATCATCCCAATACAGTGCAGATCTCTCTGGCATTTACCAAAAGCCTCATCAAAGCCAGTCTGGACATGATTACTATCACCTTCCTAGGAAGAAGAAACAATTATGCTGTATTTGGCATTTCTGTGCTATTTTCATTACTTGCAAGAGTCCTACACAAAACTTAAAATTGTTTAAGATTATTTTGCTGTTTAGTTAAATTAAAACGTTCACAGTATTTTTTTAAATGCTTACTCTGCTGCAAGATATGATAAATACTGCTTTTGAGTCTATGTACAACAGAATCATATTTATCCATCTATTTTCTGTATAGAAGGATTTTTTTGTCAAATTATTTTCAACAGCAAAGAAATAATCAAAAACATGTGTACAGATATATTATACACACTAACAAATACATATATTTATATATTTAGCATCTGTCATGTGGCACAACTTTTACTGAGATTATAGGGACTTTTTCAGTAGAAGTGTTTTTATAATGGAAAAAATGGCATGGTTTATTTACCACTTACCTTTCTTCCCATTCCTCTCCTCAGTATCCCAGATTAGTGAAATCTCACCTCTAATATATTTGTGTTCAGTCCACAGGATGCCTGCTAATGATTGTCTTCATTAATTTTGTTTCCTTTGGTTCATTAATTTTACATTGTGACTAAAAAGATGACACTATAGCAACCACTGTGCTTCCAGACAGTGGATACGAGACAGTCATTTACAGCTCTTTTCATTAACACAGCAGACCAAAATCAGTGGACACTTAATAAGTGGTACAAATTGTCCATTAGCAAAATCAGCTCTGGCTTGAGCAGGGAAGCAGGAGGGTGGGACAGTGGTCAAAGAGGCAGGCAGATTTGTTGACTTGTGTTTGGTGTCCAGCTGAAGAGCGGCATCAGAAAGGGAGGTGTACCAAGCCATCTGCACTGCCTTTCATGTGACCCTGGCTCTGGTGAGGGGGTGTTAGCCTCCAGGAGAAGGGTTACAAAGACAGCTGGAATGAAGAACTACCTCATCTTTTTCAGCTTAGTCCATTGTGGCGTGTGAAACAGTGCCCTGAAAGGCAGGCATCATAAGGAAGCATCCCTTTATCTCCTTGTGTTGGTTGGTTTGTTGGCAGCCTTTCTCTCTCTTCAACATGTAAATCACAGCCATGTATTCCTGTCTCAGCTTTACCCCCATGTATACCATCTTTAAATTTAACTCAACACCTCCAAGTTATATTAGTGCCAGGATTATGTGTTAGAAGCACACATAACGCTAATGAACGCTTCGTTTGCAAATTTATTTTAATATTTTACCATAGATATTGACAGGCAAGCAGCAGCTCTATAAACTTCTAACATGAAAACAAAGACATATTAGAAAGCTCTCCAGGAGGAAGGACTTTCTATCTTCTTAATGAAGCCAGGATTCCTGTGAGTAGCTGTTCACTTTGACAACAATTGCATTAAGATCAAAGGGGATATGAAAACCATGACAATATGACTGCATTTCATGCACCATGAGGCAGGGTTAGTGTAGATTAGACATATCATTAGTCAAGGGGATCTTTTTCCACCGAGAACTCTTGGCTGCTCAGTGTCTTTTCCTTCCCCTTTCCTTTCCAAGTCGGTATCTGTTTAAGCAGAAAACAGATTCCTTCCCCCTAAGACTATGACAGAAATAGGCTACGGATTTGAGGCGATGTCCAATCAGTGGCAATATGCATAGTAATATGTGGCACAGCTTGTGTAATGAAGTTCCCAGCATGCAGCCTGGAAAGGTATCCTCAAGTGTGCAGGGTGATTTATTTCCTCTGTCAAGAGGCAGGACAGGCAGGACTTGTCCTTCCCCACAGTCCCTTCAAGAATACTCTGTCACCCCGGGAAGCCGTAATAGCTTCTGGTAGCTCAGCCTTTGTTATACGGCTTGGAACCCTGTTTTAGCAAGGTTACTTCCCTGGTCCTTTTCGTCACCTGCACTTGCTTTTAAGGAGTTGAATTGTAAGGAAGAATACCAGCTTTTCACCTCCTATTTACGTTTGACTTTACACTAGCGTGTCAAATGATGGATGCGAAAGTGTGCCTGAAATGAAGAACCCGCCTGCAATTGGTGCAATACGTTTAATTCCTGCTTTTTATCGTAACTACAGCATGGGGGAAGAATGTCTGCACTAAGCTGTGGAAAGTGTTCAGCCTGAACATTTTCAAAATGGCTTTGTTGCTCAGAGGGTTTATACACTAGCAGAAGTCTATTGACGGAGCTACCGCATTTGTTTGTGATATTTTCACCCCCTGTAAATTTAATTTGCTGGTTCAGTATGTTGAAAAAAGCTGCACTCTGATGATTTTAGACTTAACCCGTCTCAGGGAGACAGTACTCCACTTCATCTGGTTTGTAAAAGTTCACCAGATGCTGATACATTGCAGAAGCTTCTCTGTCTAATACGCGTAGTTCTAAATGTTTTTATCAGAACTCAGAAATGATTAATGAGATATCACAGGAGAAGACCGAGCAATTTCTAATCCTTTCTCTGTGCATAGATTTAATACCTTCTCTCTATTTGAAACTAATTTCCCAGAGACTTCACCAGTGTGTACACAGTGCAGCGTGACTATGGTGCCCTGGTTACAATGGCTAACAAAGACCCCTCCTGCCTAGGCACAGGCATGTAAATAGGCTTCTACAGATGTTTGCCAAAAAGATCTTGCTTTTTGGAATCCCTCTGGAATTCTTTTAGAAAATCCCTCTTTAGACACAGTTGTATAACATCCTAGCTTAAGTCGTAGGGATTCATAAATTTGTCGCTATAGTCTCTAAACAACTAGCACAGTAATTAAGATTTGTGGAGTGCTGCTATCTCCAGAGGTATTTCTGCCTGTCACCAACGTTTGGAGTTTCTTTGAGATATCTGGGGAAGAGCGCAGTATTTATGATTTATGCAGTTTACAGCTGGCTTTTCAAAAAGCTGGTTAGAGTAGCTGCTGAGCTGCGAGGGTGGCTGTCCCTAGCTTGCTCTGCTGCAGGACAGAAGGGCTTTCTTCAAGCACCGTAGTGCTCCGCCTTTCATTTTCATAGCCTCAGCAGGTTCCTGGGGCTCAGTTTCAGAGGACTTTATCCTTCCAGATGGATCTCAGATCCAGGGGACCGACTTTTTGAGTTTTGCGTGAAAGTGCTTTATATGGACTCACTCTCTTGGTGGGGTGTGTGGGTGTGTGTGTGCTTTTCCGGTGACACTTTGGGATCCCCCCAAACCCCCGCCCCCAAAACCTAAGCATCTTTCCACATTTCTACCTCCCAGACTATACAAAGCACCAGGACAGTGCTGGCCAGCTCTCTGTGAATGTAATATGACATAGGCCTTTCTTTCTCCAAAATTGTCACTGGAGAGATGAAATGTGGACACGCCATGAATGAAAGGATGGACCACAGAATGTCGGTTCTTAGGGTGCTGGCTGGTGCTTGCCTTTTTTTATGGTATTTTTATCACTGTTTGTAATGTGTATCATTTAATGTCACCCTTCCTGCACATAGTCTGGCCTTTCCTGGAAATCCATAATGATGCCTACATCCTTTAGAAAGGAAGGAGCATGGTTAACTAGAAGGAAGGCATGGAAATATCTGAATTAGTAGGTAACATATGAAGTTCTGAGGTACTGGTTTATCCAGCTTTTATCAAAAGGGGCTTGTTCCTTTTATCAAAGGGACATCATAATATAGTTTTGAAAAATCTTTGTTCCTAAGCATCTAATAGAGACTTCCCTGAATTAGTGATACTAGACAGAGATACTGCTTTCCTAACAGGAGTTGTGACATGTTTACATCCTTTGCAGCAGATAAAAGGAGTGTGGTTCTTTTTGTTGCAACATGGGTAAAGCAATACAGGATACATGAAAAATTATTAGGAAGGATTCTCATGGAACTCAGTTTGCAAAGATCCATCATACTGAAAAAGAGCTATTTAACACCTAGTTAGTTAGGGATAACTGGATTCACTTCAGTGATGCTGTCACCACAAGGCCCCAGGGATGCCATTTTAGATGAGGATGAAATTTGGCCCTAGAGATGGGTGCCATTTGTATCCAGTTCTAAACAGGCAGCTCTCACTGAAACCAATGGACCCTGAAGAAGACAGAGCAGCCTAAATGTTCTCCCTTATATAAGACATGCAGAGGTACCATGACTCCTATAATGCATAAATCCTTCACGAGTTCCTCTTGGGGAATCTAGTTCCATAGCAAATAATGAAGGAATATATCTTAAAGTTGTAATCTAATTTTCAAATTCCAGCCAGCCCAGTTTCCAGACCTAATGAGATGCTGAAAGTCTGAAAATCTGTTGATGGTTAGGGAGTGAGATGAAATTACTCAATCTGAATATTCTAACCCTAAATGTATCTAATTTGATTTTTGCTTTTAAATTCATACAAGGTTTCAGTAGGTTAAACTACCTTTTAAAATGAAGTTAAAAGGCATAACCATAATAAACGTAGTCCTCTGAAAAGATTTTCACTGGGATATATGTTCTGAACTCAGCTACAAGTGCTGTAATAGATCATAAATCAAACTGAAAAAGTTTTAGGTAAAAATTGGCTGTTGACTGCAATAGAAATTTTCCCTGGATAACAGCAAAAGATTGCACGATTCACTCCCCTTTTCTAACCAGGCAAAAGTGCTTTGACTATATATATAGTTGCCTACTTTTAAGGAATGTTTACCTTTCCTCAGTTCTATGCGAAATTAAACACATCAGTTAAATTATTTTTGAGCATATCAGAAAAGTTTAAAAACATAAACAATTTTTTGGTTTGTTTTCATATTGGTTTAAGAGCCAAGTAGGGTTAACGCCCAGTATGTCAACTATAAATTGAATTCCTTTCCCTCTTTTGTTCACTCTGACACAAGTTAGAATTGGCAAGATAAATTTGTGTGATAAAGCAAGCCCTTTGTCCGCTAGGATTTTAGCACTTAGGTACTTCTAATACAGATTCAAAAGATGCTAATAAAGTCAGAAATTTCCCACTAGGGGAGTAATGGAATGCTTTTAAAACTTACTTTCAGTTAATGACTAAGGCATTTTTGCTAACAGCAGTTTGGCTTCTTATGCCAGGTAGGGAAAAATGCTTTAAACGGTGGCTTAAAGTGTCCTTTGCTTACCTGGCAAAGCCAGCTGCTGCCATCAAGTTAAACGGTGTTTACCTGATGGCCCTGGTTTTTGGGGAGGAGATCAGGCACGGAAGAATCCTGCTTGGAAGAGGGTCCTTTAAGCATGAATATGAATCAATAGGAAACGTAGGAGCCAGGCTGATGTAGTACACTGTACAATACGTTCACTGCATTTGGGCTGCTAATTAAAAAGTGATATAGACAGTACTGTATGAATGCACCATAACCTGTTGAAGGTCTGTCAGACTCTATCTTCTCTTTCACGTATTTGAATATTGTTTAATAAGAGGTCTTAACTGAAAGCAGAATATGTCTCTATAAAAGCAGAGAACAGATACATCAGCTTAAAATTCTCACTGCATTTTGTGTGTATATGTATGTTCATGGCTTTCAGCTCCCTTGAGCATTTCTAAGACAGCTACCCTAATTCATAAGCACAATATGTAAATTCCAAGTGTGGTTTTTTTGCCTTGCTTCAGGGAACTGAGCTAGGCTGGAAAGTTGGAAGCACAACACCTAAATGTAAATGTGAACCTAATAATGAATTGCATATCTACAAAGTAAGAACAATCTCTTTTGTTGCCAACAAACACTATTTTTATGAGGTACACGTTAAGAAAAAAAGAGGAAAATATATAGTTACTTTTAACAATGTGCACTCTGTGTGTCCTTCCATCACTTGTGGTATGCTTTTTATTCATTTTTTCCTTCAACTTACCTCGCAGTTCTTGTTTCTACATCTCAGAAAGCCAGCTTCTTCCCCTCTTCTTACTTAATTGCACCCCCACTCCACACAGAGGTAGGATTAATGGAACATTTCTTACATTAACTGGATTACATTACATTAGCTGACACTGTTAAGTATGAAACCTGTTTTAATAATACTGGTGATTAGCAAACCTCTGAAAGTTTGGAGATTAACTTGGAAGCTTATCTAAATTTCCAAATCCCAAGACTGCAAAAAAACCTAGTTTTTCTTCTGAGGTGGGGAGGTTCTGAAAACTTGTGAGAGTGGAAAAAAGAGATTCTCAGTGGTAGTGGCTCCACATGGAGGACAGGTTACAAGTTCACGACAAAGAGGAACAGATTGTTTTGTTTTGTTTTGCTTTTTTTGAAGTTTTTCTTGTCCCCAGAAGATATTTTCCTCTAAAGAATAGCCCAGCCACTCCAGACAGACAAGAAATGCTTTGATTCTGGAAACTGTTGACAGGAGATGTGCTGTACACACTCCCAAGGCAACAGCAGAGGTGTAAGAAAGCTGTAAAAATTACACGGTATCTGTCCAACGATCAGAAACTGCAACTCTCAGATAGATGTCCCTGGCTTTGCAGAGATTGCTTTGAGAACAAAGAGTTTCATTAAATGGTAGATATTATCAGAGGAATTACAGCCAGACAGCATGGCAGGCGAGAATGTGTTTTTATGCTACATTAAGAAGTTCTTCCTGGGAAAAAGGAGATGTTTGAGGGTATTCGTGGCGCTCCTTCTGCCAGAAGCAAAACTACCCCCTGGTCTTTCCATTGCCACCTGCAAAGCACAGTGAGAGGACATCTAGAGCAAAGCTGGACATAGCAGGAGCTGTTTTGTCCATGAACTCTGCCAAAGGCAGCCCTTCTGGAAAGCATTGGTGCTTTACAAAAATCCTTGGGTTAAGAACACAGAATACTGTTGATTTGCTTCCAAGTTCCCTCATCAACTGAAAGCAAAAGCATTCTGAAGTCAATCTATAGAGTTTGTTTCAGCAGTTGCCTGCTTGAAACTGTAGAGTTTTGAGTGTCATAGCCTCTTGGTACCGCCTGCAATGTCCTAAATATATACCCCCTCACTTTTTTATATGGGTTGAGTTGAAGACTTTTCTAGAAGCCTTGCCTAAATTAAGAGATGCGAGCTTGATGTTCATTAGTTGAGTGCTATCTTTCACTTTCTCTTTTGATCTTTACGGGATATAAAGTGTGGTGCAAAGAGTGCAGAGCTGTGAATCACAATCCTGTTTTCTTCAGCCTTTCCTTAGCCACTGAGTTTCTGCGTAGCCATGATCAGCTCGTTTCTCTCAGCCTACTGTACTTTGCAGAAACATTCTGAATATTAGTTAGCCAATAACTACAAAGCATTTTGAATATGGAGTAGGTTGCATAAGTGCTGTGGGTTTAAACTATTCTCTACATTGACAAGGCGAGTGACAAGAAATACATCTTTGACAATAAAACAAGATGGAAGAATGGGGGGGAAAAAAGTAAGATAGCTGACAATGTAAAGCTGTGCTTCAGTATGCAAATGCCTATAAAAGTCTATGTAAAATTGTCATAGCCCATAAAATTAGACTAGATATCTTCAAAAATGTTCTCCAAGATGGAATAGATAATTAGAATCCTGGCCAATCCCAAGCTGAACAGACAAGAACCGACTACATTTCTGCATTGAGAAGTGCATAAGCAACTTAAAATGATGGAGAGATAAAAGCTAGGTGCAGTTTTAATTATGCTAGAGGGCTGGGTTGAAGACTGGTTGCTCCCAAAGCAAGACACTGGTGAACAGAAATTAAGATCCTGTACACTTACAGCCCACAGAGCAGAAGTGATTACCCCATGAAAAGGAAGTGAAGGAACAATTAAGGCAAAGGTGTTTGTCTTTGCTTTCTGACCTAGAAGGTCCTTCTGAAGGAAAAATAAAAAAAAGTCATTACACAGTATGAAGCAGAGTTAATGACATAATATCATTACAATATTTGGAAGAAGCAGCTCCAGAGACAATGATACCATCAATATGAACTTCATTGTTCTACACAACAATAGAAGTTTGAACTCAGGAAGCTGAACAGAGGAAAGATTTGAAAGACATGGTTATCGCATCCCATGCGTGCTTGCACGTGGGAGATAATGTCTCCTTTAACAATGAAAGCAACAAGCTTCTAGGTACTAGGACTGGAGAAATACTGAGACAACTCAGATTTTAATCAGGCAATGAAAAGTCCTGGAACCAACAGGAAAGGAAACTACAGACTGAGCTTTCAGTATGCAGTGGCTGTTTCCTTGCTTCATTGCCACAGAAAAAGTTAGCAAAAATTTTAGTGTAGTGTTGCCATGAATTACATGACCTTGAAGGCTAGCTTCTTGTGTGTTGAGACAATTCTTACCAATGTCAATACCTGTGCTGATAAGAATGTTTTTTTAACTTCCGTTTTTCTTCCTATCTGCTCCATGGTTAAACACACCCCACTGTCTAGGACTCTATGTCTAACACTATTTACATCTGCTATCTTCATTTACCTACATAATGTTGCAGAAGAACGGGTTCTCTAAGGCATAAGTTGGGTCTTCTGCTGTATGCTTTGGTCTTCTCAGAACTGTAGTTAGGATAACGACAAAATGCTATTCTAGCACGGTCTGTCAATAATCAAAGACTTATAATTTTGAGAGTGAATAGAAATACAGTAAAATGTTTCCACTTGACAGTGCAAATGTAGATTATTTCCATCTCACGCTGCGATAATTATTACCACCGGCTGCAAAAGTTATCTGCAATAATAAAACTACACAGGAAACAGCACAGCCTGAGCTTCTTTACTTGTTCGGGATGAGATAGGAGAGATGTTGTTAGTGTATTCCTGGCACTAAACTGGTTTTTTTTTTCCCCAAAATGTTGTCCATAGCTACTAACAAGTACCATACACAAGGGTAGGAACTATTAAGTCAGAACTTTTCCATAGGCAGGCAAAGAGCAGTGTATTTGAAACAATTGGCGTCAGCCCGTTTGCATCTGGCAGATTCTCACGTGTATGTGAGATAACCAATTTTTATAAATATGGCGAACACTGAAGAGTAACATTTTGGGGGTTTATTCCATACATCTAAATATAAAGACACATAACTAACCAGCAGTACTTAATATTGCATGGTGGAAATATAGTTGTTATTTCTCCCTAACATAGTACTTGGTAATTACATTTAGAAGCTCCAAAACTTCTGTATAACCTGCATTCTGCTTTATGAAACAGAATTATTTTACCTATAATTACAGTGGCACTAGTGAAGTTTCAGGCAGGTCTACAGACTGTTTTCAAAACAGAAAGACCTACCAGAGTAACTGTCTTTTTAACAGAAAATCAGAGATTTCCACCCAATACCACCTGCATAAAGCTCATAAGTGTTCTGTCATTGTATTGCCAGGATCTCTATATAATCTCTACATAATTTAGTATTTCTTTTTTAATTAACAGGTCAACAGACACCATAGAATTCAGGAATATTTACTTGGTATTCATACTCTAAATCCTCTGTCAAAACTTTATTAGAATAGTGTATAGAGCAGTCGCTAGTACATTATTATGTAAAAATTCATAATCTAATCTAAATGTCAAACCCCAACATTAATTTCTTGGGGGTTTTGTTGTTTGGTTTGGTTTGGGTTTTTTCCTTTTCATATTTTATGAAATAGGCATTAAAAAGCTCTGTTCAGACCTACTGGGAGAAGTGCTCTGTAGTGGAATATTTTGTTTTGCTAGGGTTTTGTTGTTCTCCCTGTTTTCTTCTTTAATTAGTGCCCTTTAATAGCTTTGTGTATAAAGTGAAAAAAACAAGCCTCAAGACCATTTCTGTGGCCATAACAGAATTCCTATTCTTCTCTTTACCATTTTTCCCAGAACATTCAGCCATAGCAGAATCATTAATATTGGAAGTACAGTTGTCAATGTCATCCTTTGTCTAGGTTGCTCCACCACAGGACATTTGGTCCCAAGCTATTGCATGCAATTCCCAGAAGGACTCACAGCTTGAAAATCACTTGATAAAATACATAAAGCCATTTTAAGGAGGAGAGGCCGGGCATTGCCTAATATAATCCATATGACTGGTGATGAATCTCCCCATAGCTGACCACCCTCCCTGACATGGTGACAAAACTGTTGACGAGCAAACAGCACGGTAGGCAGTTGTATTCACAGATGCTAGGATCCAAGTGCTGATCTTCAAAGAAGGATCCAAGAATACTTTTGACCTGTGGGTCATACCTAGTAGCTTGGGATGCATTTGACTTGCAAGCAAAGAAAACTGAATCTTGCTGTTACTTTTGGTATGTTTTCTTCTCACTTTGTTATTAGTAAAGTAAAAGATGGGTGGATAATATGCCAGGATTGAACCACGACATATAAGGTATGCAATGTGCTCAGGAAAGTCCTCATCAGTGTTTATGTATGTGTTCGTCTTCTTATTTATTTCACTGTTCAGCTGCTGACATTTCCCTTTTAATATTATTCAGCTACTTTAAAAGTTTCCTTTCTTCAAAAATGGATAAAAGGATGCATTTTTCATTTTTTTTCCACTTTTCTGTCATTTTCCTTTTCTCTGTGACTTCTCAAAACCAACTGTCAGAGTTCAGATGACTAATATCTAATTCTCTTGGCCCTCTGAGATTCATTTAATTCAAATTCACTAATTTGTAGAAATTACCTTTTTCCATATCTGTCCATATCTTTCTTCTTCCCCTCCTTTTTTTCTTACAGTAGTAGTTCTCTGCCATAAATGCTAATGTAGCTCTTCTGTGAATCTTTCATCAGCTCCACAGTCTATATAATAGCTTATGGTAATTTTTGCAGGACTAGAGAATTTGTTACTGGCCTTATTTCATCTTGATTCTCCGTATCTTGCTTTCTCAAGTGAACAGTGTGACCACGGTACTGTTTGTTTTGTGTCTTGAACTACTGTTCTCTGCTCCAGACAACCTTTGGCTATTTTGCAATAAAATATTCAAAGCTTATCACACTGATTTTATACATTTTGTGCTTTTGGGTTAGTTATCAGTTGCATTCCTAAATGTTTACTCTGAAGTGTGATTCCAACACAAGCTGAAAGAATAACAAATGTGGGAAATAATAAAAATCCTCAGCGTTAATAAAATAAACATAAAAATCCTCTGACTTAAATACTACTGTTTTGCTGTTGGGGGAGATGCATACAGAATGACTTGACCTGGTTTTCAGTAGAAACTGTGTACAGTAGCAGCCCTGTCTGGCTAAAGAGAGATCACCTGTGAAAGGACAGATAGGAGCCTGATTGTCACAAGCAGCCCCTGTGTGTATGCTCTTTATTTTAGAAGGTGTTAGAGCCCCACAAACAGGGCCTGACTGCAGAAAGTACACGGTGGTCCTCACACAGCCTGGTCACTGCCCCTCGAAGGACGAGACGCAGCTGCTTAATTCAAGTCCCTGCAGCTGTGCACTGGAGAGTGAATCCTGCAGACATCCAGACAGGGCAGATCCTTTGCTCTTTATCTTGCCCCGCTGCTAATCTCGGGGAGCAGATAGTCCTGAGTGCCAAGGGGTGGCTGTAAGAAACAGCCATTTCTGATATCCCAAATGTCCTATAACACCATTCCACAGATTGCTTTTATCTCTCATTCAGCACACCACTTTGTTTGTTACAATTTCAGCAATTTGTGTATTACCCAGTCCCTTTGGAGGAGCATGTGAAATATTTATGAATGTCAAGAAAATTTTAGAAGATATATTTTGCAAGTACCACAATACGATCTGTACAGTGGAAACTTACCTTTTTCATTAGAATTGTGCAAAATGTTGCACTTTAAATGAAACCAGTGATAGGGAAATTTCCATTTCTGCTGTCAGAACCTACACAGAAAAATGTTATTTATGCCTCAGAGACTGTAATTTTATCAGTGCCACAAAATCTTAGTCAAATAATACTTTTTTAGCTGGGTTTTTTTTGTTGTTTTTTTTTTTATTTCTAAGTGGGGTTGCTTGTTCAGAAGGTGCAAATCACTGACTGGAAATAAAATTGGAAGCAGAAAAAAACAAATTCCCCTCCATATAAACATTTTGTGACACCAGCAGGATGCAGGCAAGCCTCTTTAAGCTCCTCTGCCAAATTACTCTGTTCCTTAAGGGCCATGTTGTGGGGTCAGGTGAATACTGTAGATTTATTTACACTTGCAGATTAAAAACGTCTGGGATCAGTCCCTAGCAATGAAGCCAATAAGCAAGGAAAAATCCATATCCGTGTTGTTAAACATTCTGAGCCTACAAAACAGGTAGGCTGCATAAAAATAGCCTCCTGGAATTTTTTCTTTAACTCCACAACTGCGCCCCGTTATTATTCGGGACAGCAAGCCCATGCCACTGCTTTTGCAGTACAGAATCTTGAGATTCAGTGGCCAGGAGCATTTCCTGGCATTGTCTTGTTCGCAGAGATGAGGATGCTCTGCAAATCTAGTGAGTAGAGGCCAAATCTTACAGCAACTGTAGGAGCTGGGACGGTGCTTGCTGTGAAGGATGAGGTTGTATGTTGTTTTCTCCCTTTCTAGTGCAGGCAGTTTCAAGTCTATGCATGAAAAATACAATAAAAACCTTTTTATGAACTATGATTACAAAATGAAGTGTTGCCTTAACGACATTTATCATTTTGAAATGTAGGGTATACTTCGGAGAATGTTATATTCTGTTTTTCTTTTTTTAATTTTGAGATTTTTACTTTTGCAAAGTAAAAGGCTTGTATTTTGAGGGTTAAAATTTTGAAGGGATTGTAGATTTAGAGAGAAAAAAGAAAAAAAAAAACACCAAAAAAACAAACCCACAGTTCTCTCACGCTACCGTGTAACAGATCAGGATTTATGCCCCACTACATATTTTTTCATGATAGATATTCATGTAAGCTGGGACAAAACACAACCAGAATATCTGGAAGTCTATTCTAAATACAGTATCAAGTAAGGATGACTCCCACACGATTAAAAAGTACTAGACGGAAAATATGACAGCAGGTACCCTACAGTGGTTCAGGAGATCCAGACTTCTTCTGCTGGACTGAAACAATAACTTTTGTTTAACCTATAGCCCAGAACAGAAAATGTTCTTCTGCAGCTCCACAAAACTGAAAAACACTTTTGCACAACCTTGTTTGCCAATCTAAACTCGCCACATGCAGCTAGGACAGGAAATACCACTAAAATAACATTTTTTAAAGAACTTCTATTCCATTACTTCTTTGTTGGAAACAAAAATTTCCCCTACAGATTTCTGTTCTGTGTAATGTCTCATTCTGGCAATAGTGCTTGTAAGTTCATATGCACCCCTGTTTTTCTGTACTTTATTATAACTGTCCTCCTACTTCACTGTTTGTTTGTCTTACACAATCAAGCTGGAAAAAATAAGTCCAAATACGTATTTAACATCATCAGAGAACAGGTTGGTTTGACCTGACCTCTGAAATGGATGTAGAAAGCTGTTCCTATCAATACCAAAGGAAGCCTTAATGGATTTAAAAGTTGGCAGCCAATGTGTGGGCTGGATGTGGCCCCTCTGCAGATAGCTGTTAGTGTCCAGCAAACACAAGTAATGACATCAAAAATTAAAAAATCCATCTTTGATCCCTAATTAAATTGCTTCAGTCTTTGAGCCGCTGGTGGATGGATGGAGATGCATAACCACTGCTGCTCCACCTATTCACATTTGCAATCCATGGTGCAGCGTGTGCATGATTTCCTCGGGCAGAAGACCTCCCATGCCCCGTGCAGATACCCCAGCAGCTACCTTGTCTGTGCAGATCCTGTCTGCAAGGGCCCAGATATTGTTTGATTCAGGTTAAAAGGTACCAGATAACTTCATTGTAGAAAACATCTGCTGTCTGGCATGAACTTAATTTGTTTTCTGGCTAGTATTATATATTCACGTTGCATCCAGGTAATCAAATGAGCTGAAGCTGTGTCCCCACTCCAGCAAGATTAAGGAGGAGAGGGCTAATTGGCCTCTGAAGCAGCAAGCAGGACACTGAAGTTGAAACATACTCAGCCTTGCACCGAGTTTAACCACCCTACATCCTACCAACAGCAGTTGCCTGGTCAGTCCACCTGTACGCAAGCTGCCTGGATGGCAACCACCTCACCGAAGCCTGGCCATCTCTTGCCCAGCACAGGTGTCGTAAGGAATACGGTAGAACGGATATTAATGTGTGGTGACAGAGAAAATGAGTTATCTGAAACAAAGATTCACTGTATTTGTTGCCCATGAACAACTTATTTCAATAATGTTCAACATTGTCCTCTAGAGAAATATATTTTGCTGTAATATTATCCCTATTCCATCTTTTTGAGACATTTTTAAATGTTTATATACAGTAAATATATATTTTTTCAAGCTGAGACAGACCTTGAAACATAATGTATCTTTTTATAGCATTATTCACCCACTCAGAAGAAAACAATTCATGAACATGGAGTTTAAAATACATCATAAAATTCACACTTCTTGCTGTACCAGTTTAACTCAATGTATCCCCTGCATTAGTAGCTGTAACACATGGAAGGAGATCTAAAAGAATTCAAGATTGCACAGTCAAAAACTGTGTGCACTTCACCCTGAGGTACTGGAGATCAGACAAAATCTGTAACAGGTCTGGGAAGTAGATTTAATTAGTTGATTGGTGATAGGCAGACTTAGAGCTGTTGTCAAAAAAAGGGATATAGTGACCGTAGGTCCTCATGTCAGTACCACAGCAAAGTTGTCTACTTCTTGCTAAGAGATGGAGCAGCACACCAGTTCCCTCACTGAAGAGCTGGGTATCTGTGCATCATCGTTACCAAGACACATCCCTTCTGAAGCCACAAAAGTCTAAGCTGAAGGTTTCTCCTTGCTCATCTTCAGCTCCACGTGCTACAGATATCCATTGTGGTGGACACGTTTGCACTTGTCCAGTACCTGACCTGAGCAATACCTCCACCAAAATGTTCCTGGGCTGAAAGTGGAAAGTAAAGCCCTGATCCCGAGGTGTTTCCAAAAGAGCTGTCATGAGCAGAGACACACCAGTACAGGTTTGTAAAGGTAATTAGGCTCTTAACTCCTGCTTTCTAGAAGGCCTATATGTTTCAGTGGCTGGTTACTTGCAACTGCCTTTATCTACCAGACAATTTGAACAAGGTTTTAATCTGTCCAAACCCTGAAATCTGTGACAGAGTATCTCAACGTCTGCCCTACATAAAAATGCTGAGAACAAATTCCTTCCTCATATAATGAAGAAAATGCACTCAATCAAAAGAGGAAACAACTTCCAATGCTTGTCAAGCTGTCTCTGTACAGGTCCCAGCTCTGAAAATATTGGCTTGTAGGAAGGAGCCTTAGTCCCTTAACGAGCTGTTTATCCCTGGTGGAGCCAGCGAGGTAGGAAACATTTTCTGAAGGATCAGTTCTCCATAAGCACATAGCGGCGAAGGGGCAGCAATAAGCTATGGCTGCACCGATGAGTTCACACTTCCTAGTTTTTTTATTAAGGTGTAACACATAAACCTCGTCCTGCACTCATTTGCAGAACCTCTCTGGAACTGGCATTTTTTTAAGATGATGAATTACTTGGAAAACATGCCTTTTTTTGCCCTTTTTTTCCCTGCCTACCCCCCCCCCCCCCTTTTTTTTTTTTTCCCTGATCCGGCAGTCTTCTGTATTCATCTGCAGCTAAAAGCAGGACACTGAGCTCCAGTGTGAGAGATCCTGCAGCTGTAAGCGTTGTTTCTGACTCGGTGTCTGATAGTGGAAACAAAAGCAATTGGCACAGATCCTTCTCTCTGAGGCTAAACACGAGTAGCTGTTCACTTTTGTTGTCCTTGTCTACAAGCAATTTAGGACTGTTCACTCGATATGCTTCACACGATTACCAATTACAGTAGAGATGTGCTCAGATGTATTTGTATTTTTATTCATTTTTCCTCCTCCTTTTTTAAAGTATTATAAATGCCACTTCATTTTCAAGAAGAAAACAAGAACCCTGTCAAACCTCCAGGTAATCTCTAATGCTCACATCATATGCAGTCACATTAATCATAAATATCACGTTGCTAACAGCTACAGATCAGTTATCTGATACATGTGCAACTAAACGAAAAAATAACAACCACAAACATTGAACAAGAAGTGCGCATACCTTATCATACACCTCAGTGGTGAGGTCATTTATTGGACTTTCTTCTCAGGCCAGATTTTAGCATGAATAAAATAAAATTCTTTCCTCTTGTCTGTTGGGATCAAAATATATGTATTTTTACTAAGAAAGAGTTCCGTGAACATATAACTAACCTCTAAGTAGGTATGATTCATGACTATTATTTAAGAAGAGGCTATCCTTTCCAGGCACAGATATAAACACACTTTAAGAAAAAATCCAGAGAACAGAATGTTTGTCTGCAAAAGAATTATTGTGGCTGCTTTTTTAAAGACAGGTTGTATTTCATAGGTGCAGGCCTGATCAGGGAGCAAAAGGAACAGGCTCAGTAGGAGCACAAGAGGCTTCTGAAGAGCTGGTGAAGGAGAAATGGCAGCACCTAGGTCATCCCTCATACCACCTGCCTGTGGAGATGGAGAGGAACGGGATATTGGGATGGGGTATTTCCTTGCAAAGAGCTTAAAAGCCATGGTCTGCAATAGAGAGCATCGGTAATGTATTTACAAAGAGGCAAGATAAACACCATGTAGGAAAAAAAGTTTTGGTAAAACCTGCAAGTGTTATAGCTTTACATGGATCATCATTTGTGAAAGATTGGAGACAAAGGAAACAGGAGTTGTATGTCCAAGAAGTATGTATGCTGGAGTGGTCAAGAAGAAGAGGAAGACATGGGTTTTTTCACTTGGATCTTTTTCAATTAAAAGAAAAAAATAAAAGCGTTTTCAAGATTAACAGATAAGAGGCAACATTTCTGGGGGGTGGGGGTGGGGAAAGGAGGGCTGAGTTGCTGACAAGTACAAACATGAGTGCTGGGAATACAGCGCTGGGCTCTGTGGGCTTTGGTTTCATCTTTGACCCATTTGCACTTAACCTGCATCTATGGATCTGATTATTAAAGCGCTATCTAGCTTAAGTTCATTAGGTCAGGCATCTAAATACTCAAATATATATATATATACATACACACACACACACACACACAGAATATTGGCACTGGGTGCTTTGAATTGCAGACATTTCCATCCCTTTCTGACAAGGAATCAGACTTAAAACATTTTATCCAGGTAGGTAATTATATGCAGGGGTTTTAACATATTTATTTCAATGCTGTACTCAGTTTAGAGGCATTGTGGTGGCTTATGGTTACTTATAAAATTCATATCAAGAAAGGAGCTGAAATAATGTGAACACAGTCATACGTAGCCCTTGTGCACTGAAGTCAAACACAGGTCAAATTTTGCTCACACTTAGATTTGACCTTGGATACAATTTATAAATATGAAATATCCTTTTCTAAATTACTACTATACAACACGTTTTTCGGTTTCATTTTTTCTTTTGTGCTTCTGCGCAGCTGAGGTTTTCTTGCTTTAGATGTATTCTATGGCTTCAGTTAGTTGAAACTGAAATTGCTGCCTAAAACTTACCTATTTAACAATCCATCTTCAATTACATTTTCTACTTATTCGGTGCGATAAGGTGCAACCATGTTTGGGGTAATACCAGGTGTGTGTTTTGCCTGTCTATATCCCTAGGCATAAAGGTATATGTAACAAGTAACAAGGGTATTCTGTACCTGAGTGGGATGCATTTAAGCTTGAAAGAAAGCTTGAGAACTGTGCCGTCTGTGTGCTGTTCTCCAAGGAGCTGCACAAAACTGGACATGTTAGCGATGGGGAGTCCCCCAAGGCAAATGAAACACCCAGTTCTATTGCTGCCAAAAGCATCAGGCTGAGATGAGACACACAAACCAGAAAGTAGGCATATTTGCTATCTACAGAACTGGACTTTGACTTTTCAGGTAATTTTGGTGCATAATGTATTGAAATAAATCCCTGTCCCTACAGCGAGGGTAGGCACAGGGGAAGGAATTACATGCTCAGGCTCAACTGTCATGAGAGGGTCTCAAAATAGATTCATGTTACATCCCAGCTCTGCTTGAAGTGGTTCTCACTTTGCTTGTATGCCTACCTAACTCTAAGGTATTTGGTATCTTCTATTTACTGAAAAAAGGTATTTTTTTTGTTGTTTTATTTTAAAACAGTTGGTGTTCCTCAAATACCTGTATTCTTTCTGCTTTTTTGCTAAGAAAACTGAAGGAGTCATTATTATCCTCAATATTGTGGAGTATTAACATGCTTAATTCCCAGAAAATTTGAGGAAATAGTTAACGTACTTGATACTAATTTTGCTAACTATCTTCAAATATCACTGTCTCTAAAATATACTGCATTTAAAATGTTAAATTAACTTCATACATGTTCTTTTAACTGATCAGTCGTGCCATTTAAAAAACTCCAATTACAGCAGCTGATCAGGGCAGATGGGAACTTCTGGAGCCCACCCTGCAAAATCCAACTTTTAATTCAGATATATTCCAGGATGTGCTTTGCAATGTGAAAATCACAGGCGATGTAGGTGATGTGGTGAACTGGAATACCTGCTTTTTATGTGCCTCAGCTAGTCCTCCCTTTTTAAAAAAAGGTATCTCCTTTTTTTATTCTCCTGTCAGTCTTTCTTTTTCAATAGCTGGACCTCTTCACTTTGCTTGAGCAAACCTTTGAAGTTCGAAGTCTGTGACATTCTAGGTGTCAGGTGTATGATGGGTGGGAGAAGAAGGGGTTTTAACTTCAAAGACCCGTCCAAAAAAAGACAGACTGGGGCAGAACAACAGCCACCCAGAAGAAAACAGTTCATTCTCCCTGAGGGAGGCAGGAAACTTTCCCAAAGGCGCACTCTCTTTCAGCTCTTCTTAATCCATGGGCAGAAAGTTTCTATCTAAAGACAAAGGTTTGGACAACAGTTAATGGTGATACTATTTAAACTGAAATTTTGTACAGCCTTACGAAATGTTTCAGATTCCGTAGGTCTTATGCATATGCAACTCACCAGAAAATAAAAGGAAAAATAAGATGAAAAACCATAAGACCAGATCTTGTTATTCGAGAAATGAATTGTATCTTTCACTGGAAATCAGGGCACACTGTATTGATCTTATTTGAAGAACGTGAGCTTTAAAGTATTGCATGAAATGTGATGCTTACAGAGCAATGGATAACTGAAGAGTGGGTATGAGCCCACAAACAGGACTAGATAGGCACCACTTCTGCTGATATGCTTATTCTTGATTTTTGTCTCTCTTTGTCAGCAAATTGATTCAGCTGTGGTAGACTGCAAAACTATTTGAGATTGCCAGACTCATGTTATTTGATCCGCATGCCAAGCAGTGAGAAGCTAGTGAACATGCTCTTCCTGTAAACTTTCATTTGTCTTTCCTCAAAATGTTGTAACCAATAAGCCTATAATGAGCTGCTAAAGCCAAAACCATGCAGATATCAGCTTGTATTGCCCTAACAGGAGAGGTGTTGTTGTTGCGTCAAAGTAGAGAAGAGCCCAACAAGATCATGAACACTGAATCTCTCTTATCTTTAAGAATTAACATATTTTCTCAACTCTGTTTGTGGATGATTTAACACTTTTTTATATTCAGGTGAATGTTATATCAGGTACACTACCTGCAGAAGTTGACAACTGAACTTCATATGTAAGAACAGTCTGGTCTGTATCTTCCATTTGCATCCTTTAGCACAGCCGCTATGAATTGCACCAGCGTGGATTTAGGCTGCTGGGAAATGCTGAAAGCTGTGCTTAAGTTTTCTCCAGCTCATCAAGTTTTCACCTTATTCTTCCTCCTTTTTAATCTAACACTTAGATGGCTGGACATTAGTGGTTGGATAGTATGACATTTCATGTATAGTTCCTTCACGTGCTCAGTCTCCGCTCGCTCATGTCTTTGCCATACTTCGACTCATGTTTGTTTAGCTCAGGAGGACTGTCAGAGCCACAGCCCATGACTCAGCTAGAGATAGGGCACACATGGTGACCAGGGCATCTGTAAATCATGCAAATATATCAAAGCTGCTGAAGATATTTCATTGTCTTGAGTAGAGACTTGTTGACTTCGAAAGAGTCAGTCCTAAGAATGGGATACCAGTACAGGGTGTGAAACCAAAACCAAGATAGTTAAATACATCCTGATTTCTCACTGCAACTGATGATAATAAAGAGAGTGTTTGGTGGTTTTCAGATCAAGCTTTGGGTCTAAGTTTGTATTGGGTCCTAAACATTTCTGCCATCTTATCAATATTACCATATTTTCTCCCTTTTCTTTTTTCCTTCTTTGGATACACTAGTGCCACTATCAGAAACAGCCCCAAGAACGACTGTAAATGTAGTTTGCTTCACTTCCACCTACCTTCTCACGGTCTATTGAGTCCATTCCTCCACAATATTAACCCAGCAGGTATGTTTGGTTGTGCAGGGTCCCGAGTGCTTTTGAGGCTTCTCCAGCCATGCTCAAGGCAGCCTTTACAGATTACAACCTGTAAAGATGCAATCTGCAAGGCTAACACTTCTCTTCAAAGTGGCCTAAGGACTGCTGGTAGCACAGATTATTCTGTGTGTCTACTCAGTGCATCTTCAGCTTGGAAATATCAACTTCCAGAGCTGTTGCTTACGTGTCTTCACACCCAACACACAGCTCAGCTGCCAGTAGTGACTGACCAGTACTTCAGGATCCTGATAGTGGTTTAGTGAAATGCCCTCCATGGACTGCTGTTTTGAGACTAACAGATCAAGGATCTCCCCTCCTGTTGACTGAAGTGTTTTCAGTGCTGAAGTCCCAGCATTTTGTTGCTTTTTAACTTGGAGTAGTTATTGCAACTTTTGTATACTACCATGAATCTGGTGAGCCATCTTTCTGTATGAATGACAGACAAAAAACCCACAGAATCCATACCAGACGTTTTCAACACTGACACCCACCAGCATGGTTGCTTTCTTCTAGCATATCAATGCACGTGCTCTCAGGATTACAAGAGAACAAAGTTCTGAAAAGCAGATCCACAGTCTTTTCATTGTATTAGTAAGATATATATATTAATTATTATTATTATTATTATTTTTTGAATTGGTAGGAATGTGTAGTGAGCCACCATTGTTTTGAAGGCATTTATTTCTGCAACAAATCAACAGTTGTGAATTTTCTGTGGGTAGAAGTAACTGGTTCTAAATATAAAACCACAACAAGTATTCTCGTCATACTGAGCTTACTATAGCTGTGTTCTTCCGGTTGTTACCAGCCTTGATTTCTTGCTTCTTTCAACAATTAAAAGTAAACAAAAATGTGCACACTCAGTTAAAGCGAATACTTCCATGAAAATGAGAAAAAGGATTAAAGTGAAAAACCTGGAGTCTGAGTAAGACTGTGGACTAGACTTGTTTTATTTTTGTTCTGCCACAAACGAATTTTGAGAAAACAACTGTCTTTCAGCAGTTTTCATTGTGCTGTGACTGCGATTTTGTGTGTGCATCTGAAGTCCTCACCTCCGCTTGATGTAATGCAGTAAAGAAGCTACTGAAAATACATGTGCAAACTCAAGAACCTAATATTACTTTTAAATTAAATAACCTCAAATAATTACTTTTTAGTTGATCAATAGTAGTCACAGTAACAGAAAAAGGAGAAATGCAAGCAGAGGTGCTGATTCTTTGTCAGAGGTATTTGAATTTGCCTAAGTAGGTGTGCAGTGCGTATTTGCTTTGAGATTACTTGGGAAATATTAACAAAAACCAGAAAAAACTACCCTGTGCTTGATAGAAAATTATGTATTTGTTAAAGAGATTTTTGTATTTGAGATCAGCAGAATCTAAACCCAGAATATCACTGCAGTGGATGGCACTCAGACTTACCAGTTAGTAAGTTTGAGTTTACTGAAACAGCTGGCAAATCAGGAGGAAAATGCTGATTTTGAAAAACTATTATTTTTCCAGAGAATCAGACCTATTTAGCAGCACTGTTAGAGATGAAGACAAAAACTGCATTAAAATATCATTGAGGGTGGGGCAGAAATTGAGCAAATCAGCAGTTCAGAGTTAAATCTGAACACAGAGGTGTACCTTCTTCCAGTGTATCGCATGTGGTGCTGCTGGAGGACAGGATCCTTATGAATCTTTACAAACACCACGTAATGTGTTCATTTGAATTACTCTGGTACAGTTCATTCAGAAAAAAAAAAAAAAAAAACCAACATCTCCAAACATTCAAATATATGTAGCTTAGAAAAATATTTATATTTGTTTGACCGATTTAGTTACCAGTAATATGAGATATTTTTAAAATGTTTGTTGCACATCCCTTTTCTAATGACATAATGGAGAGCAGGAAAAGTTTAGAATTAACATATTTGTCTACTTCAGGCAGTTTCCACCAAATCTGGCAATGTTACAGTTCTGAAGAACTTTGAGGCGGGATTGGAGAAACGGGTTAGTTTCATGTCATTATCATTATCCTATTTTGTTTTTTCTTGTGCTGGCTATCAATAGTAGGCAACTCAGAAATATCAAGGGATCCTTTTCCTCTTGTTTGTTTTGTTTTGTTTTGTTTTTTCTCTTCCTAACCAAAATTACTGATCAGCTCAAAGACCCACAGCTTCAACCTAGGAATGCAACACTTTGGAACTGGTAATACTATTAAAACACTGTCTATTGTAATTCTTTGAAAAATCTTTAACTACATCTTGATAAACAAACAAACACTAGGGATCATGATTTGTTTTCTGAATTGAATAGAAAAAACCCCCAAACATTTCAGTAGTTAGTAGTTTGCTAGTTCATCAGCATGATCTTAAGACTGAGTGCAGTACCTGAACTTTTGGTCTTCTGTGATAAAGGAGATACTACTACTTTTACTGTTATTGCCATCTTATAAAGTTGTCATACTCTAGCTGGAAATCTAAAGATACACATTCAGATTAGTCACTGATGGTAAAGTATTTCCCAGTATATTGGGTACAGAGACCTGCAGCTGTATCTACAAAAGGATTTCACCAGTTGAAGTCAACCCAGAATGAGTTCCTAAAGTTACAGAGCCTTTTCACACCCCTACCAAAACCTATAGCTGCTTTAAATCCACAGGTATCTCAGAATTAAGCTGGAATTATTCTCATACTTAATTATTTTTCTTCTGCATTCAGAAGGTTTCATGTAGTAGGCAGAGCTGAGAGGCTAAGCTAATAGTTACTAAGCCTGACTGCAGACTCATGGAAGTGTAGGGCTGGAATTCACCTCAAGAGATAACTCAGGATATATGACTCGGGGTAAGCAAGGCTTTTCTACTGTTTCTTCTGAAGCAGCCTCTTTTGTATGTCAGAACATGCTCAGCATACAGGCACCAGCCTGGCGTCCACAGAGTCACATATTAGTCTGTCTGACTTTCTTCCGGGGAGCCACGTTTAACAACAGCTTCCGCCGGAGTAGATTCAAATGCATATTTTGGGGGACTTTCTTAGCCAACACAATATAGCTTATTCTGGTGACAGCAGACTCAAATCTATTCTGCCAAAACTCCTGTCCTTTGCAGAAAAGCATTACAGATTCACCGAGACTGAAAGAGGATGAGCATGTTGCACTCTCTACTTCAGAGCTGGTCAGCTCTGCAAAGTGAAAATTACCTGCTAACTTTTGGAATGATTCATCAAAGATGAGTGTCTGGGACCATCTCTAAAAAAACATAAAGAAATATTTTCTTCTTCAGTTTTTTGGTGGCAAAAGTTAATTTTCCTACAGCAGCAGTGAACACAAAGGATGTTGGGGGAACAAGTCAAAGCAGAAAGGTGAAAGCATCACTTGAGGTCATTCCTTGTGTGTGTGTATGAGTGTGTGCAAACAGAAGCATACCACAACAGCTTGTTTAATAGGAGTACAGCCTTCCCAGTTTCCAGAAAGAACATTCAGGGTCTCCATTTTCCTCCTTCTTCTATGCATAGTCTACTTCACAGTGTAATTCAGACACAAGTCTTGTGCTATTCTCGGCATGTGGCCCATGAAGATTTTTGCTTCTGGCAGATGAGAGGAAAAGGGACAAGGACTTATTGCAGCTGTCTCCTTCCCAAAATATTGTACGTGTGCTTGTCACAAGTGGCTGAATGAGGTTACTGCCTTTTGGGTTGTTACCATGACTTCTTGAAATGTTTTAAAATTCATTTTGCATGTATTGCTTTCTAATGAACCCATGTCACGCATTGGAAAGGAAGAAATAAGTAGAACATGAATGGTAATTAATAGCAAATTGTTAGTCAAATTAGTAGGTTTTGGAAAAGACTGTACCCGTTTTTCCATAATCGCGTAGCTAGCCCCCCATAACTCTGATTGTGCATTTGATGGTACACCATAATAGCGTTCAAGGGGCCTTCTTCAACAGGCATTGAAATCTTGTTGCTGTTTAAAACTGAATCCCCATAGAGTTCATTTGAAATTGTTTTACTTTGATAATGGCTTTATTAATGTGGTCTCAGTGGACTTGAAATGAGATTGTTTGACCATTGTAATGTGGTTTTCATAGGCTTGCAGTAAAATAATTTACTCTTGTAATGTGGTTTCCATTAGCTTGCACTAAAATCATTTCCCTCTGGTAATGGGGTTCTCATAGCTATTCCCTTCAACTTTTTCCCTCAAAATGGTGCAACGGGCAGCCTTGTGGTAAAGGCCTTCGAGTACAGGGGCGCGGTGTGGCTGCTGGTCGATCTGCTGTGTCAGACTGGCTCTCTGGTGTGAACATCATGCTCAGCACCACATTTTGCTCAGGTTCAGCTGCATTTTTCTTAACTGCCTCGCTATTTCCCCGGTCTTTTTCATTTCAGCTTAATCAGGACAGTTCTGATTTCATAAATCCCCATCTAAATATTTTTCATGTTTGAACTGCTCCTGATTCTCAAGGAGGAGGTACAAGGGACTTAGTCACAGCTAATTTTCCAGCAGAGGTGATTTCCAGGTCAATTGTTTGACACTCTAAGGCAATACAGGGGAGTTCTGGGCTGTTTTCAAATGGAACAAAATTATCATTGCTCTACAGGGTCATCTTCCACTCGGAGACGGCAGTGGAGAATAGCTGTGTTCTTTGTTATTCATAATGCACCCTACATACCAAGATCCATAGGAGGGGAATAGAAATGGGATATACCACTCCTATACCAGTTATGCATTCTCTCGCTGTGGGAAAATTCACACTGGAAATTTCAGACAGATATGTAGTGATTTTACACCTTTCAGATCTATACAGAGAATCTCAGTGCTTATATTTCCCTTCCCTCACTCCCAGATACTTTTAGTACCTGTCTCACAGCCACTAAAATAAGTATCTTTCTGCAGTATTTTGGGAGGATTTATCTTGTGAAAGTTCATTTCCTGCTCTGAGGACTGACTCTATTTCTATCGAAATTAGAAGCCAAGTGAAATTATTCCCATCAATGCCAGAAAACATGCAGGAGATTATGTTACTCTTCTACCCATTCTGTGGATGCAGGAGGGTTGAGGACTGTCAATCTGGCACATTTCATGAGTAACAAATTCACACACAATTTAAGAAAAAAAAAAAAAAAAAGTAGTGTAGTGTTTCGCAGTGATCTAAGCTTTTCAAAATAAGGCCAGCACAGTTTAACTTTTAGTTAAAGGTGGATTCAGCAGCATGTCTAGAATTCCAGTGATGCCGGGAACTTTTGCTCCATTCCTGAACATTGTGGTTTGCAGTCCAGTGGGATCCAAAACCAGCTGGAAGAAAGTTGCATGTGGAACCGGATCACCATATTTGCACATCTTGTGTTCATAAGTGAGGAATAAAAGTCTTGCAATGAGTGTTACAGAAGACGTTGTTGTAAGATAATGTGCTATGTTTAAAGAAAGATCTTCAAATCAACAGACTTGTTGCAGAGGTTTCCTACAGGACAGCAAGCACTCCTATTAGAGATTTGATCCAAATAAGCGCTGGGTTCTTGTGTAACTAGAAAAAGCTGATTCATTTATTTCTTTTTATATGCATAAATCCTGCACTGAAGAAAGGAGAAAAGGCTGAGTTTAGAAGCTGATGGTCTGAGGAGAGAAATCTTCTTTGCTGTTAAGAAGATTTCTGTAAATCTCCATAAGCAAATGGAATATGGTGTCTAGATGTCTGAACTAGTGATGGGACTTTTTATGATTGTAATGTAAATGATACTGGGCTTGTTTTTGATTGCAGTTAGAGCATTTCCTTGTTGGTGGAAAGATGAAAAGGAGTAGGCAGGGTCTTCTTGGAATTAAACACACAGAGAACTTCAGTTTTGACAAATGTGAAGTTCAATACTGGTTACGGTATTAAGTTAATGAGTTGTTTAAATGGATGTTTCACTAATGACTCAATATCGCACTCACATCCAGTAGAGCAGAATTTTGGGTGGGTAGATGAAAATAAGTTTCCTGCCCCTTTATGTTCATATGATGGGAAAACATTTCAGTAATGTTGCAGATCTGTCTAGAAGAAATTTAAGTGAACTCCTTAAAGGTTCATTTCCATTCCCAATAAATGAACAAGATAGTGGGGGGAGCTTTATGCCTATAGGGGATTGGTTTGTGTTGTTAAGTATGATAAAGGAATCTTTTTCAAGTTTCTGATAATGCAGAATATCCTGGCTTGCTGAGGATATATAACAGCACAGCAGAGGAAGCTTGATGAACTGCTGAGGATAACTAAGGGCAGGGAGCTTAAATAGTAGAGATGATTGTCCAGCTTTTAGGGCCAGAGCACATTAAGTAAGTTAATGTGGCTATCTAAGGACACTGAGCATGCCCAGTAAGCAGTGATAGATTTTTAAGGACTCAGAGCATGCTTTTGTGCACAGCTCCTTATGCCACATAATCCCTAAAGATGCCATTTTATGCCATCTGGCTTTTGTTGTTATTCCCAGTCAGCACTTCTAGATTGTTTTATGTTTTGTTTTGTTTTTTTTTTTTTCCACTGTGAAACATATTTCCCTTTCATTTCAGAGATATTTTTTTTTATTTTGCTCAAAGCTTATCCTGCATACCAATAAATCAAACCATATTTCAAGCATTTTTTTAAATTTTAGCTGTGTCCACAGATCCAATTAACAATCATCATTAGTCACCTCTTCCCTTTTTTCTTTTCTCTTTGTTAAATAGTGACTTCTACAGATGTCCAAGGACCACTGACTGCAGAAAGAGCTGTGCATGCAACGTGCAGCTGCTATGACAATGGAGTCCATAATTCCCCTCTTGCCATTTTGCTCCAAACTGTTTGGTTTTATTTGCTCACCCACCTCCACGAATGTCTGTGTGTGTTCCTTCTTTACTGTTGGAGCCCAGCAATGATGGTGATCTGGTCTGGAATGAAGGAGGTGCTTGGCCTCAGCCCTGTTGGGGCTCATATTCAGTGGATGTACGATGACAGAAAGTAGCAGATTTCTATTTTGGTGCCTAAACCAAAGTGCAGTGATGTTCCTGAAGCCATATAATTGCCAATGACTAGAACAAGATGTGGTGATCGTTTACCCCCATCATTCCCGTTTTGATGCAATGAGATTTGCTCTATACCAGCAAAACCTGCGGTCCAACCTAAGGCCTCTAGATACAGGAAGAAGACACAAATTAAAATCTTTCATGGGTACTTGGCTACTCCTCAGTGCCCCGTATGTAGTATCCTGTTTGTTATTTTGGGGCTTGTCTGTCTAGACAAGAAGCAAGAAGCACAGAGTCTTCAGAAGACTGCGCCTTTGAGTGCTGCACATCATGCAATGCAATTGCTTATAAAAAGCATGACTGACTTGTAAAGCATTATTAAGCATTACTATTTTACCTCATTTTCATGCTCGGTAATCTTTCCCCAACATGAACAAAAAAAACCCTATACAATGTGAGAACAGAGGGGGATGTAAACAGTGCCTGTGCCCACAAAAGGGATGAGTGGCAGGAAGAGAGTTGTTTTTTCCCTGCACTGACATTTACCGGGGTGGGAATGGGGGGTGGTGGGGTGGTGAACAGGGCATTCAATAAGAATATGACAAGGACCTTCTCTGAACTGGGTTTATTATTATTATTATTATTATTATTATTAAATTGGAATCCACTAATTGAGGCAAGGGATTGCTGCTGCCGGGTAAACTCACAAAATATATTTTATTTAAGCGTCTATATGTAACAAGGGAGAAAGCCTCACCTGCACTTTTGCCCCCAGCTCCTGCCGGAGAGTAACACCGCATCCCTTTGTCCAGAGGCGAGAGGAGCCTGGAAGAGGACATTCTCTGCCATCACCTGCAGAGCCTCAGGGGCAGGAACAATAGCCAGACCCCTGGCACAGCCTCCCCTGGCCAGCAGTTACTGAGGAGAGTAGCAGAGAGCTTCTGCTGGAGAAGGAAAGCTTTGGCTGGTGATTATCAGAAAAGCCCTTGTTAATTCAAGCTCAACCTTGGATTTACAGGTGGATGAGATCACTATGAACTATTACCAAAAGGGTGTACTTTCCTTTCGTTTTCATGTATTCCTGCGGCATGCCATTATTTAGCCATCTAAATATTAAAGCTGATGCCTGTAGGAAACAGAACACTTTCCCCCTTTAATAGGCAGCCCCATGAAGGATAATAGATATAGTAATAGCCTATGTTGTTTTATCGTGTTTCTTGTTATTGTTATTGTATTATACTATTTCTTGCTATGTGATTATATTATATAAGTTATTGTTGCTGGGGGTTTTGGCAGTCTTACGGAGTCAGAAATCAGGGAGGGCTGAAGGATTTCCAGGGTGCTGGAAAGCGTTGGCCTGAGCTGTTTCTCAGCTGCCGCTGTCCCGACCCACAGATGTCCATGGGATGCTCTGAAGATAAACTCTTCACAGCAACAATTTCAGATGCGTTCATTAGTCGGTGCACAGAGCCATGCCAGGCAAGACCAAGTAACCCAGATTTTGTGTATTACTCACATGTAAAGAATGCAAAAGTGGATGATCTGCTGATCAGAAATTATTTCACAGAGAACAATTTTAATTATCTAATAAACTTCAGAAAGATGCGAGTTTCTTGACATTTTTGCAAACAGAAACAGAAATTAGGCCTAGATTTTCAACTCTAGTGGGACTCTAAAACTAAGGTCCTATATCCATATTTAGGTATCTGCCTTAAAAAACTTCACTTTTCAATGTGCTGTGCATCCAATATCCAACTTTGATTTGCATTCCAGAAAATCAAGGTCAAAGCTAAGCCTGACTTTCTTTCATCTTCTGCAGATTATTTATTACAAAAGATACACCACTGCCTCTTGAGGTGTTAGTCCTCCATAGGACAAAGTTTCATCATTTCAGATCTGTTTTTCAGTCCTCTGAATGTACATTTTTTTATATGGGTATCTAGTTCATGGGCAATTTTGTGTCGCTTACTTTTGAAGTTGACTGCTCTATGGGATAACGAGACTAGGAATCACGCCATGGAAAGATTTTGCCATGTTGCCATAAGAGCTGAAGAAAGGAATTTGGATTTCTGAGTGCCTTTGACCTTTGGTACGTAGGTGAGACCTTATTTACAGCTGCTGCATGTGTCCTGTCTGGGCTGCCTAGCAGAGGATGAAGTTCAGGTGCATTCGTTTCCAATTTCTGCCTGGGAGGAGGGGGAAGGAAGGACAAGGTGTATGTAACGCTTCAAGGCTTAAGTTAATGTAAAATAAATCAAATCTGAGATAGTGTTTTAAAAGACAAATCTGGCAGTTACAGGGAGGAGAAGGTGCTGGGCCTGGAAACATATTTGTCTTTTTTAAATGCTCACTTTCAAGCATGTCTGGTTTCTAGCCCAGTTTGTATCAGAAGGGATCAATTTTTTTTCCCCGTTTCCCTGTTCTACTTTTGTGCTGGTATTGTCTGAATCCCAGAGTGAACAGCAATACATCATCCTGCTTCAACATCTGCTAGAGCCCCCTCTCTTTCTAATCTGCCCAGATCCCCAAAGCCTTTCCCACCTGCTATAGCACCAAATGCTCATTATAGCACACAGCTACGCCCTTCACTGTCCTTTCTCCCTGACTCTCAAGGTTAACATGGAACAATGACTATTATTAAACGGGGTCTTTAACAATGTAAAGGCAGCCCAAGCTGGGGAAGGGAGTTGGGGGGTGGGGGGAGAAAGGGAGCTGGGAGGATTTGGGTAACATGCCAGCTTTGCTGGCAACAAAGATCTGCGAGAAAGCTGTGGCCAATTTTCCAGTCGAAACATGACTCATTGAACAGAGATGCACCCGAAATAAATAGCTTCCCTGTTCTGCGCCCAGCAGAAACAGGAGCCACACCCTCCTGTGGTTGAGTGTCAGGGTACTGCGGGTACCGCTCCAAGCAGCTTGGTGGAGCAGCGTGGATAAAAATGGCAATTCTGAAGGAGCTGGATGCTCTAGAGGTTTTGTTTATTGCTTGGCAAACTGAAAATTGGCAGCAATTGGAAGACCTTTCTTTTTCCTCTTTCCCCCCCCAAGCCTCCTACCCCCAACACCCCCACCCCCCACTTCAAAAGATCAACCTGCCTCTTCTTGCTTGCATCACCAGATCCCTTGCCAGGGGAGATCGGGGCACGGGCACGTGTGGGCGGTGGGAGGAGAAGGAAGCGGACGGCAGGGGAGAAGGACAGGCTCACATATGTTGCTGTGGACTGGGTCTGATTGTGGGGTGCAAGGCGACTGCCGTGTTGGAGAATGGAGGCTCATCCTGAACGCTGCATTCCCTTGCTTTGCTCATATTCTGTCTTAGGATAACTGGAGTGACCTAACATGTTAGGAGTTTTGGGTGGTTTGGGTGCCTTTATTGACGTGACATTAAATAAATGAAGAAAAACTTTCTTTAATGGTGTCTTTCAGCCCTTGCAGCCCAATGCATGGATTGTACTGTGTCATATCAGAAGGGCTTCAGACATGTGTTAAGTCTGATGAGACTGCATGTTTCTACGCACATCTCTAAGGCATGACCCTGGCCCCACTGCTATCCTGTCCCACATCATGCATTTCCATCCCCTAACAGATGACTCCAGTGGCCTCCCCTTACTGCCTAAACCATGTAGCACTATGGCATGTTAAGCAGAGCAAATTTTTAGAACCGATGTGGCCCACACCGAGGACCTGGGTTGTGTCTGGGCATGTGCAATGGCAGACAGAGGGACTTGGAAAGGATGGAGAGAAGAGGATGGCTTGTGTTAGTGGTAGCTGTTTCTGTCATATGTTAGGCATCCCTGTCAGATGGCAACTTTCCTGGTCTCTGGATGGATGGAAACATGCTGTGTTTCTTCTTTATGACTGTGCTTTTGAGACCACGTCTCTTTTAACAAGCCAGCTAAGGTACATACCTGTTGGATTTAAGCACTTCATTTATTCATTACTTGCTCATTCCACTGAACAGGAACAGTTTCTTAGAAAATGACTTAAAAATCCATTTTTAGCTGGACCTTATGTAAATAAAGCTGCGGCGAATGCAAATACACAAAAAATCATGCAGGAAGGGGGCAAAACATATTAAATAAAATGCAGATCTTTCAAAGAAATGTCAACAACTCATGCTTTCTGTTTACCACACTCAAATTCATCAAAGGTGGGATTATAGTTATCTGAAAACTGCATCTGAGTGGTGTTCTTCAGATGAAACCTAAAGCAGGCTAGCTATGCACCTAGCTGAAAATATTTCATCCAGCTATAGCGGTTCAACCCCAGAGCCCCATACCCAGACATCTAAGGGTCAGCTTTTAAATAAAAACTGAAAAAGAAACAAGAACAAATGAGGATTTGGCCCTAGACCATAAAAATGAAATGTCACTTGAACTTGATTGCATTTCTGCTGATGCTAGCTGAAGTTAGGCTAGCAGTTTCAAGGGAGCAAGATCATGACTTCTGTATACACTAAACCATGACCGTGACACAACTCCTCTTAAATGTGCGACCATGATGGGAGTCCCACTTGTCAGATATCTTTGGGGACTTTCTTATTCAGTTTTTGGGTGAACAAAATTATTTTCTGGAACATATTCTTTATCTTATTTTGGAACATGGGCAGGATGAAGGACAAAAACGTGCATGTTTTCTCTCTCTCTTTATGGATATATATATACACACACATACATGAATGTTAGAGCTTATGCATGCCAATCAAAAAAGGAGGGAAAAAAACCAAAGTACTATTAAAAAAAACCCACACAGATTGGTCTGATGACAGTTGTGGGTGGCTATGCTTCAAAGATCCCATAAACCTCCTTCAGCTGCATGAGGTTTTACTGCAGTTCAGTGTGGGTGATGGGATGTTTCCATATGCACTTCCTTTCAGTTATTGTCCTCTGGTGAGACTTCCTTTACTCTGCTGAGAAGACCACCATTTTCACTTTCCACCCACAGACAGTCTTCCTGGCCTAAGTAAGACCAGTGGATTGCGCTCTGCAGCCACTCGTCCTGCTCACCACCGTCTGCTAAACGGTGGACTGCTGTGACAGGCATGGTAGCTCACACAAAAGGATGCTGAACATTGCTCCAATATCTCAACACCACCACAGAAAAAGTTACCAGTACCTAAAAAAAAGAAAAAGCTGTAAAACCTATTTTCTATGACAAGCATCGTGAGATGCTCAAACTGTAGGTGCACATGCTTGTGGCTCATGTCAAGTGTTACTTGTAATCGTTTTACATGCATTAAAATACAAACAGAGAATGTGTAGAAGGAGCAAGCCCTGGAAAACAACCAGCTGTTATTTAAGTGTTTCTGTTGTTTGAGGGAAAGAAAGGAAGAAAGAAAGAAAGAAAGAAAGAAAGAAAGAAAGAAAGAAAGAAAGAAAGAAAGAAAGAAAGAAAGAAAAGAAAGAAAGAAAGAAAGAAGGAAAGAAGCAAGGAAGGAAGAAAGAAAGAAATAAAAAGAAAAAGCAAGAAAGAACCCTATCCACTACTCGTGCTGCCGTGAGAGAAACAAGAAAAGAGGAAGTACAAAGCCAAAGCAGAGCCTTGTTCAAAGCCTGCCTGCCTTGCTGGCCCTGCCTCCTCGGAGGCTGGCTCAGAGCTGCAGGTCTGGAGCCCTCTGAATACTGCAGGAATTTGGATATATTTCTTAAATTTGCAATTTCATCTCTTTTCTAAAACAAACAAGCAAAAAAATGAGTGTACTTTAAATAACATTAACATCATGACAGAAACTAAAATAGCTCAAGAAATGCAAAATTATGGTAATTATGGATAACCTTGACACTCTCTGCCCTTTAATCACACCATCTGGCCTCCTCCCTCCACCAAAGCCAGGAGTTAAGATTAGAGTCACCCTTCACTTTGAAACACTTGGATTTAAACTTCCTTCCATTTACACCATGTTTTCACATCTCTGAAAAACATTCTGGGGCAAATATCCCAGCATTCATATCAAAAGCCAAGGTTCCTCGGTGTGCAGACCCCACTCTTGCTGACTTAGACACCCCAGTACAATGGCATATGTGTATCAGTAACTGTGCCCACTCCCTTTTATTTCTGCCGGCACAGAATCAGCCCTGAGGTTTGAACTAGATCTTGTGAACAATTGGATCAGCTCTCAAAGATCCCTCTGTGTCTCTGAGGGATCTCACTTTACGCCTAATTACACATGCATACACACACGTTCATGCAAGCTTCATGAAAAGCATGATATTCAAAGTATTGAATGATCATCAGTGAGGTGCTGGAAGAATTTAGGCACCTTATGCACACTGAATTCAGTCCCCTTGGATGTATATATAGACACATTATGGTACTGACTTAATGGCATGATCACTTTTCTTTTTCTTTTTTTTTTTTTTCATATGACTTCCACTTCACTTAGTAGATCAGAGGAAGGATGCTTATTTAATGATGAGCCTCGTGACGTTTTGTTTTTTCTTTGCTCTGCGTGTGTCCTTATGCCTCCCTCACTTCCCACAATTCAGAGCTGTGCCTTCTGCAGTACATACTTTCTAGCTGTGCCACCAGTGAAACAGAGCTCCTACACGTAGCAGTTGCTTGAAGTTTGCTGTGGTGGTGCAGACTTCTCTGCCTCTACCCCAAACTCACTCCTCCGACTCCGAGCTATCGCAGTCCGGTGCCTTCCCACTCTCCTTTCCCAAATGCTTTTATTTCATCACCCAGTCAGTCACAATTTCCACCACGGAAGCCCGACCACTCTTCTTCTCACCACCATCTGGTCATGCACTAAAGCAAAAGCTTCTAAAATTCCACTTGCACTAGCTCCGTAAACCTTGTTAGACTCTTATTACTTACTGGAAATGTGAGCAGAAATCCTCATTATCTATCCCTGCAGAGCTTTATAATGTGCTAATCCCATCAAGCCTGCTTTTAGGCACAGACCTAGAACCCTGAAGGAAACAAGACCTTGCAACCATGGCCATTGCTCTTGGGGGACAACCTGACAGCGTTTTTTCCCAGCTCAACGGATGGGCTGTGCTCTGCAGGCGTTCAGGTAGCGCATCTGCTGTACTGACATCGGTCCCAGTAACAGCAGCACTGCCTACAAAGGTGAGTGTTGCATTGCCCAAGCAAGGCTCAGAAACCTGCCCTTATATTCGCGCAGTGCAGCACAAT
Organism: Falco punctatus; assembly: GCF_963210335.1. Lineage (NCBI taxonomy): Eukaryota > Metazoa > Chordata > Aves > Falconiformes > Falconidae > Falco > Falco punctatus. The sequence goes on from NC_137586.1 coordinate 80,380,240, forward strand.
TTGTGCCTAAGAAAAATCATATAATATTTATCCTGTTTAGTTCTGTGGGATTTTTGTCAGACTCACAAGCAGGCCTTTTGGCACTCTGTGTTATTGGAAATTTCCCAAACACATGTAACAAAAAACTCAGTCAGTTTAATACAATTATCAGCTTTTTCTCAGTCTGTGTTGAGTCTGTGTTTGTCTAATGTCCGGGTAGATATTTTCTATTTATTAAAATCAATAAATCTGCTACTTTGAAGATAAAGGCACATTTCTTGTGAAGCCTACTGTACGTTGCACTCTAATGCTGCAGCCTGTCCACTGTGCTCCACAGCAGAGCAGCAAATGAAACTGATGGTTAACATGCCTTCGTTAAACCGTTTCCAAAGTCATCTTCTAAAGAAACATCCAGAGGAGCTATGTGTCCTTCTATTTTCTGCCAGGATAAATCATGCATCTAGGAACTTTATTGTATTCTTTTCCTGGGTGTAATAGACCCCTCATAAGTAGCATGTGCACTACGTACTCACATATTCCTGGCTTTATAGCAGATGAATTTAGACTCCTTAGGTAGAATGTGTACTCTTGTAATTTTATGTTAGTCACTTAAAATTGTTGGTTCTCTGTTTATCTTTAGATCTGACAACATCTCCACCTTCATTACTTGTTTCACCTGTAAATATTTGAGTTACCATTGTCTTCTGCGAGATTTTATTCTTCCCACTATGACGCATTACTATTTTACTCTAAGCACATTGCCACTACCCCAACAAAAGCCAGGTTTCTAGAAACATAACTCTTCACACTTCTGAGTGTCTGCAGCCCTAACAGGTTTTTCTTCTTCTCGTGTCCACGCTGCAAGTCAGAGCCAAGCCATACCAAGATTTGCTTGTGGGTACAAAAGGCACGGTATTAGTAATGTCACGCAAGTGACAAAAACGGCTGCTTTGCTTTCAAGTGCACTGAGATAAGCAGATTATAACATGTTCTGTGTGTTCTAGCCCAGTTCCCATTTTTAACTACAGAAATGCTTGGCTATGTTGAAAACACGAGGAGATCAAATTTTTTACTTTTGAGAGAATTATCCTGCCTCCTATTCAGCAGGCTCTCTGTTAACACACTGTACTTCTTTCTTCTCTCTGACTTTATTTTTGCCCTCTCTCCTCCTCTGGCTTTCAGCTTGTCCTTTCCCTTCCTTTTGATTTTGTGCTCAAACCTTTTACTTTTTCTTCCCTGTGAACACAGACCTGGCCTTTCCCCCCTTCTTAGCTCAAGGCTTAGTCTTTTGCTTCCCTTTGGCACGAGGCATAACCTTCTGTTTCTCCCTCTCTTTATGTTGTTTGACTTTCCCTCTCTGACTTCCCACATCTTCTAATTCAGTTTTTCCCCAGGGTGGGGGGGTGGGGGTGGGGGTGGTTCAAATGGCTGCCTTCCTCGAAGAGATGGGCCATCATGTCCTGCATCACCTCGTCTGCCAGATGCTCCCTGCAGCTCTGGCGACAGACCTTGCCAGCCCAGCTTTCTCGCTGACCTGTCTTGCAACTCCATGTGCAACAGCAGAGCCTTGACTGCAGCTATGACAGATCCTTGGAAAGCAAGGAGGGAGCGTGGTTCTCTGCCTGGATACTGATCCTCACGCATCCAGGTTATCCTGTATATACTGGTCAAGCTTTGGCAACCAGCATCCTGTTTCTCAGTGTCCTCTTAAAGATCCTTCTGATCAGTTCAGTCATCTCTATTTCATAGCCTGTAGTACGTACCCAAGGGCGTATACTCGATGCCTCTTTCTCTTACTAACAAACACGGTGGCTGCACACAGAAAAAAATAACTGTTTGTTGTATACCAGCAAAGTTAGAGCCTTTTAGAGGGATTGTTGAAAATATTAAAGCCATTTTCCTTGAGAAATAGCATCTGGTCCTTTGCAATTCGGTTTTTTCCCAAATATTTTCCTCTGTGCCTCCATGACTTTAAAGCAGCTTTCTCCCTTCCCCACTGCTGCTGAGGAGGTGGCTTTCTCTCTGGCAGCTGGGTGGCACCTCTGTCTCCTTGACGCATCTCTGCAGCTCTGACCTGAAGCCCTGTCAGCCTGATGTTCCCATCCAGCATGGGCTGCCTCTCCCTGGGACGTCTCCCCTGCCCTCACTGCCCATCCCTGCTCACCCTTTGTGCAAGGAGCACCCCGACAGCTCTGTCCAGGGGCTTGGGTCTCTCTTTAATCTCCTTCCCTTTAATTTTTGGCAGGGTAGCATAGCCAGCTATGGGCCCACTCCTGTGCTTTGCATGAGGGGAAGTAACTTGCTGCTCGGCTGTGCAGAAAGTTTCACTTGTTCTTTTCTCATTTCTTCCCCTTTCCTTCTGTCTCTCCTGGAGCAGATCCACACGTCTATCTAGCTGTGCCTTGTTAAAAGGACATCAGCCTGAGGCTGAGGGGGACACTTATTAAGGGTAATGCAGTCACCGTATACCATGTGCGATAAAGGAAGCAGAAACCACACAGCAAAGTCCAGATTTTGTCCAGGGTTCTGATCCCAGTTGCTGACTATAGAAATGATCGGTACTGCAGTTTATTAGAGAATGATGGCTGGACATGGAGCCATGGCTGTGTCGAAGGGAAGTTGCAGCTGAAAAAAAAAAAAAAAAAAAAAAAAGAAAAAAAAGAAAAAAAAGTGTCTGGCTGGAATTACAATGTACAAAGGAATGGAAAAACACTTACTAGTCTGTGAGAACTAATGCTATGCAAATTAATTCAATTCAGCATTAACTTCATGCAGATCCATCTGCATAACATGTTGCAGGCTTTTTAGAGGTGCTGTAGCTGTTCCAGATTGCTGAACGAGACCCCTCGACTTTGGAAATGTTGGCCGAAGTCAGTATTTCAAAAGGCTGGTGTCACTGGCCATGCTGGCATCCTCGTGCTGCTCCTCTTCCTCCAGCTGCAGAGTCACCGTGTCCTGCAAAGGCCCTTGTTAGCCGATGTCTTCAGTGCGCTTTTTCTGCATCTCTCCTGTGGGTATTTAACTCAATTTCTTGAGTTTGGTGTGTCTATAAAATTTTCCTTTACAGATACAAACTTCTTCCATGTGATTTCACATGGTCTGTGCCAAAATAGATTGTCAATGCAAACCTCAGCCTATTTCTCCCCTGAGTATATAATTTTTCACATGCAAATAGAGCTGCTTGTGTTAATTTTAAAATATACTTTATAATTATTTTTACTTTATACCCCCCTCCCCCCCTAAAATAGAAAGCAATCAAAGAGAAAGCAGCCAGTCAGGAAAATGTTTAATTGAGTGTAATAGCAATTCTTACCAGCATCAGAATAGAGTCTGCACAAAAAACTTTGAGGCACCAGCACTTCTACCGGATAGATTGACAATTGTCTCAATCTTCATTCACCTTATGTGCATGGCTGTCAGTATCTGAGAAGTACCAGTTTAGTGCAGTGGGAAGTGAGCAAGGAATCAATGCCAGAATTTTCAAGTTTAGGGAAAATATGAGAAATAATATCACTTCGCATAAATGTCATTCACTCTGCTGTGCTGCCTAAATTCAGCATCTAAATAAGAAAGGAGAAAAAAAAAAAAAAAAAAAAAAAAAAGCTCCAACCTTTCATAAGATGCAGTTGAGCTATCTTGCACAAAGGAGCCAGGCAGGGAAGGTCAGTGTTAGGGTTACTGCCTCCACCATGAGGCTGCCCTAAGTTATGTTCACCAAAACAGTCCTTCTGCTGACCTGGGCAGGCTGGGTGAATGAACAAAGGCAGCCAGAACAGTTCTTTACCACCATCTGCCTCCACATACAAAGAAGCTCTAAAGCCAATTCGGTTGAGTTACAGCATCTTTGCACTGGTGGAATGAAAAACGTGGACCACCAGCCCATGTTCCACCCAGGTGGCTCCAGGCAAGAGGTGACTCAACTTCAGCTGTCCCCCATGGCCAGAGACACCCTACAGAAAGGCTGACAACCCTCCCAGTTGTGCCTGGGAAAACTCATACCTCATAGACTGCAATCAGACCCAAAGGCAATGCCACCCCAGCAGAAACTGCGTTGCTTTCATCCTTTGGGGTCATGCCAAGGCACACCAAGGTCCCCAGCCTGAACTCTTTCTTGTACGCAATTGTAAACTAAGAGGAATATCCCTGCTATAAAACCTTCTGAAAAAACTAAAAGAGTCAGGTCATAGCTCAGTCTAACATAGTTCAGATATCTGATAAGGATTTTACATGAGGAGGACACTGCATCTAATGCATCTAAACTGAAAAGGGCTGGCAGTAAACCTACAGGTCTCACCAAGGGAAAAAAAAATTAGCTGTGCGTTTTATAGTGGAGAATGTTTACAAGAGCTTCTTATGGGGAGCAAGGTGGTCTGCCAAGGCGAGGCAGTGTGGACCCACACAGTGATCCACCTGACCAGAAACCCTGCAAGCATTGTCCCCCCAAGGCCCCTAAAATAGCTTGGAAAATTACTTTGCTCTTCAAAACAAAGACAAAGAAAAATACTTAATGAATTTTGAGTGTTCCATGAAAGCTAGGTAAAACTATCATGCAAAATATACCATGATTGCAGGTTTGTAAGGACTCCTTAACCTTTTTTTTTTTTTTTTTTTTTTTTTTAATGATGACAAATCACTCCTGCTGTAGTAGAATTATGATAATAGCAGCTACAGCTAACACTACCAAAATCTAAGGTGCTTTTAGGAACCTTCTCTTGTGAATTATGGCTCTTTAACCATCAGGTGGCTGTGAGAAAGAAAAAAAAAGATAAATACTTCGAAAATTAGATTCAAGGTTTCCTCATGTTAGCTGCATCCAAAACATGACAGAACAGCTGCGGAAAACTACTTGAATTTAACCTCAGTCATCCTACACATCATTGCTCGGATTTTGTGTGTTTTGTGTGTTTTGTTTGTGGATTTTCTTCAATTGTTACATTTGATGCAGGCCCTGATATTGTGGCTTGTTGCACTTGATAACATGAAAGCAATGGGAAAAAAGACAGTCCTGCCGAGTTTGAATGAGGCTTGTGAAATGTGAGCCCTTATCAAATGGAAAATCAACCGCAATTTACATTTGGGGTGGGGGCTCTAAAGCTCAGAGCACCTTCATTTATAAGTTACAGCAAAGTCTGACAGCAAAATCAGGTCTTTACATAATTTAACATTGCTCACTCCTTGTTGGGTGCATGACAAGCCGCGTGCTGGAAGGACAAGTGTGTAACTGTCGAAGAAATAGAAACTTTTTCTCCTCTGCCTAAGAGAAACACTTTCCAAAACGCCTGTCCTTATCTCCTCTGGCCAGCCACATCTTGCACAGACCATCTTCTTGACTCCTGGTAACCCACCTTAAACCCATGGAATGAGCAGAATGAGAATGAAATAGTTCATACTCCATGTACCATAAAATGAACAGGGAGTGAGACAGAGAGAAAAACCCTCCATTCATTGCATCTGGCATCCTTTTTATCAGGTACCCTATATAAGCAAATATGGTGTTGAGCTGTCAAGTCTGAGGTCATGGCTGCTCCAGAATCGGAGCAGTTTAGTGTATTTTAGTATGCATTCATTACAAGGTACAGCGTACAGTTAAGAAACGCACTTGTGGCGCCAGCGTGTGATTATGGCAAGACGGGCTGACCACTGGGAAATTGCTGAGCTAACAGGGAGAGGAGCCGGGCTGAGCAGTGCCGGAGCCAAGCTTGCAGACAGCCGCCGCACCAGCACACCTTGTCATGACAGATCTGCAGCGCTCTGTGCTCAGGATACTCCTTGGAGAGACGGTGTGTTTTCCTAAGGAAAAGGGAGTGCGCGTTTTCAAGGGGCTGTTTATGAATCCTCTCTGCTATCCTATTTTTGAATTCTCTGGTGTGCCTGTGTGGGTTGTCTGTGTGTGTAAATTATCCTTCTAATTTTCTATCTCTCTGCATCTCTTTGGGTTATTTCTTTTTTTCTCCCTCGCCCTGTCCTCCCCACCCCCTCCCCACCACCACACCCCCCCCCCAAAAAAAAAAAAAAAAGTTTGAAAGCCTAACCACAATGTAAAACAAATAAAAATAATACAGAAATCAGCTTCATACTTAGTGGGCAACTGGCTGCCAAAACCCCTTTTCAGAGTAACCATTATGTGAGGCAGGTATAAGTCAGACACCTTAAAAATAGTGACATTTTGGTCACAGCACACAGTCTATTAGTCTGTGGGGGTTTTTTTGTGGGTCAAAAATGTCTTTCAGCCCCTTGTGAATGTTTTCCTCTGCACATAAATGTTTGCTCCACCCCCCCACCCCCCACCCCCCCTCTTCCAGTTTCAAGCAGCCTGTTTATTCAGGGTACAAAAAAGAGAGTACAAGAGTTGTTAAGTAGAAAAAGAATTTAGACAGAATGTCAAATGATAACCATGACAACTTAGGAAGCAATAATGAAGAAGCCCAAAGCCTGAGAAGCTAAAGTTTATCTCTTAAACCTGAAAAAAACCACCCTGCAACTCAAATGGACCGTGCTCTGCTGGGGGCACCTGGCCTGAGTGAGACATGGAACATCTATGGAGGTGCCGGGGCCTACGCTTGCAACATAGCTTTGCAATAGCAAAAAGTACTATAGGTTGACTATAGGAAGTATTGGTAGAGATAGGGAAGAGACAGCGATGTCCCTGAAATCTTGGGGAAAAATCTTCGCCTAATTTGCTGCTCATGTAGCAGCTAAAGGGAATCTTTTCTACACAGTGCAGAAGTACAAAAGAAGGCGATAAGGCCTGGAACCTTTATTTAAATATTGTGTCTTCAAACGGTAAGTGTCTTTGTGGTTGGGGGTGGGTGGGTGGGGAGTGTTCTGGGTGATTAAAAAATGTCTGCTAAAGAAGGTGGGTTGCAGTTAGAGATGCATTTAAGCTGACCACAAGTTCCTTCTCCCTCATCCTCTTAGGGTGGCGCTTTCCTCAGCCCACTTACACCTTTAAAACACCTTTCTAAAGTCTTTGTGTTGTTAAGCCAGCAGTCCCTGGGACTGTCACCCTAAGGTGACACTCCCGAGCATCACTTCATTTTGAATCAACATGTTCCCTTAGCATGGCTAAAACAGCTGGCAATACAGGAGTGTTTAAGAAAGAATAAAAATATTATGGGTGAAACAGATATAAAAGCCTGATTCTTCTTACCTATAAGAAATATACGAGAACAGCCTGGCTGGCAAAGAATAATGCAATAACAGGGACCTCCTACTTGTTAATTCACCCCAGGACATGGGAATTCTAACAAGACTGTTATCTTATTTTGGGCTTATTCCTGCATATGTAAATGAGAATACACTTTACCTAATATATGTTGTTGGGAGGACATCCATGTTGGTGTGGTATTTGGTAATTGTGAGGCACTGGAAGGGCAGCATCCCAACTGTGCCATTTCCCTCTGGCTGCTGGGGGAGAAGTCAGGATCAAACCCACACCACTTTATGTCCCCGTTTGCAATCTGTCAAGGGAAGCCAGCCTCACAGAGCATCGTTTATAAAGCTTTGAGATCTCCGCATGAAAGACGCTCAACAAGAGGCTGTTAACAAAAGCGAGCTTCAGGAAACTTATTGAACCAGGGCTGTGCAAAATTCACACTGAATTTGATGCATGCAAATTTATTCCTGATTTTCAGTGCACAAAGGGTTGAACAAACCTCAAATGCAATTGAAGCATCCCCATGTCATCGACTGTCACCCACGTCTTCAGGATTTTTAGTCTCCTCTTCAGAAGGTTCCTCTGCCGAGAGCACGTCCTCTGTCCCCCACTCCCAAGCTCCCTGCTTTCACCCTCTTCTCCCCTCATGCTTTCCATCTATTCAAGACTTTCTTCTGACACCCGGTTAAACGCTTTCCAAATAGAAGATTTTCAGAATCTCAAAAGATCATTGAGGCACAGATCTTGAAAAGGATTTGGTTGTTTTCCTTTTGTTGGAATTTAGCTACTTTAAAGGGTACTTTAATAGGTGCCTGGGCACCTTAGGGATCCAGGCCTTGGTGCAGAACTCCTACAGGCTTCAACGGCAACTAGACACCTAATTTCTAATTGTGTGATCCACATATACATGGAGATAATTCTGACAGACTACAGAGAGTCCTCCAATTCATACCAGTTCCCTGCTTATCTTGAAATGTAAAAGTTAGATTTTTTTACATTGCTCCCATGTTGACTACTCTGGTATTTATTTTAAATAACAAGGATTTTATTTTTAATAATGGAAATCTTAGTTATTTAAATTAGAAGTCACAATCTCTTTATTTTTCACAACAGATGCTCTGCGAATTGTATGAACTTGTGAATTTCAAAGCTTCTCTGAAGAATTCAGAAGCACAGCTAAAACTTGTAAAGTTTAACGGGATAAAAGTGAAAATATCCCTGAGTCCTGACATCTATTTGCTCTAAACCTTGGTTATGTAAAAAATGCCAGGCATCTTTTTTTCCATGTGTTTTAAAAGCTATAGTGTTTCATTAGTAGTGCAAACATAAGCCACTGATGTTATATAAAGAACGTAACCTTAAGATGGCATTTTAAAAGCCCTGTCCAAAACACAAAATGCAAAATTCAAAGTACCTGCAGAGGACATTGTCACCAATTAATGTGGAGTGCTTTAGGAACAACAGTTTATCCTATAAGAACATCAAAGTCTGACCCAGTAGCTGCTGGGGACAGCGGAGAGAGATCTGGTAATATTTTTTGTGCATAGCCACTTCCCCTCCTGACATGTTCTGTGCAATGAAAATCATCCCTTGCCTGAACACAGCTCAGTGGTTTTGAAGCATTTTCTTAATCAATCAGCTGCCATGTAGTTCTGTGTGCACTTTGCATCATTTGTGTCGTATGTTTTCTCAAAGCAAAGTGTGCTGCTCCTGTGGCTGCTTCTGCTCCTAACACTGTACCGTACCTCTCTGGGGGAGAGATCTGAGGTCTTTGCATTCGCCTGCAGCCCCAGCAGGGACTGCAAAAGCCAGTTCTCTTTGCAGGATGTCAGAGTGAGCAGGAAAGCGGGTGGAGGAACAGCCATGGTGAGGCAGAGGTGCAGGGTGCGAGTCAACGTTGGATTGCTGTTTCCCTGAAACCTCACAGAAGCAGGAAACGGGGCTGCTGCAACACTTGTTTTCAAGCCCTGTGTTGTTGCCTCTAATACCCCAGTTGCTATGTGGACCCCTGCTGAACCCTTGTATTTATACCTTTATTTATAGAATTATTTTTGCAGTGGTCTTTGCTCCTCACCCTTTGCTGGCTGTGGCAAAGACATTCTGAATTCCCGTGTCTGTGGACTCACTTTCTACTCGCTGCAGTAAGTAGCAGAGCAAGTAACCACATAGCTATTGCCACTGCCATGCACACAGCTGCCACAGTGACAAATACCAGGAGGACCACGTCTCCTGTTACACCGAGCCTTAGAAGGGATGCACTGGAACAAATGCTGGGTTTGACTGTCAGATTCTCAGATGTGTCACATATTTCTTCAGAGCTTGAGGCTGTTGCAACAGCTGTTTGTAAACACTGCAAATCCAGCATTAAACTGGGGAAGGAGAATATTTTTTTTCAACTTCTCGCTTCCTGAAGCATCCTTAAAAATGTTGCAAATACACTGGCATTTCTGCTGTTGATCTAAATAGCAACTAGTGTTGGTTTTCAGCTGCGCGGGCCAGTGGGCAGGCTCCGTCCCCGCATCCTCCTGTGTCGGGTGACTCATCAGCAAGTCTGAGAATGTGCATCGGGCTGTGGCTTCAGCAGGAAAACACAGCGAACAGCTAGAGGAGCATTTGGGAGCTGGAGGGGATTTGATCACATTCAGTCTGATGCTAAAAACGAAATTAAAAAAGTATATTGCTAAAACTGGAGAGTTGCATTCCAGTGGGGTATGCTAGGCGGTGAAAGACAGGCTGTCTCTGATTCACAGAGGTTCATTTGGTAAAGCGTAAGTGTGTAAACAGGGCTCAAGTGATGTAATTTAAAAATTACGTTGGCAATAGTGTTGTAGGGGCACACTTTAACTCACAGCCTCTCCTCTACTCTCCACGCAGTAAAAACTGTATAAAATTGGATCCCCGAAGTGTCATGGGCTTGCTTGGAAAATGCTTTTTTCCCACCACGCAAATGAGGGAGTGCCAGCAGGGATCAGAAATGTCCCTTTTGCTCTTTCCAGATGTGTTTTGACCCATGTAAAATCATGTTGATTTTAAACTGGTACCATAGAGGTAAAATGGCTTGAAAGATGGTCCCTCTGCTTTTATGCTGGAAAGGAAACTTAACAACCCCTTTAATGTTTTATTCTTTAGAAGGATTTTCTTTGGTGGTATCTCAATGATAAGGTTGCAATTACTGTCCAGCCTGATGGGAAAAGCTGGAAACTACAAGCAGGACAGCTGCTCTGATAACCTTATTTTGCCCCAATAAAGTAAGAAGGTCTCAGCTTCATGTTGCAAATTGAAAAATTTCCTTCAGTACGATCTTCCTGGGCTGGCTCCTGCTTTACCAGCATGTAATATAGGAAAACTAGTTCAACCTCTCCAGTTTCAAGGCAATGCCATATTTTCAGTGTGGCAAATCTGAAACCAGGCATTATGCTATTACATAGGCATCTAAATAAACAGTTCAGGTTTTTTGAAAAAAATTAAAGAGAGGTAGAAGGTCAGCATCTCAGAAAATTATGATAATAACGGAGATTGTAGTTTCTGTGAAGCAAATTGCATAAAAGCTTTTAAAATGCTCTCAAGTGGTTTGCATAAGTACATATAGTATTAGACCAATGACAGAAGTGGGGACAGGATCCATGCAACAGGTATATATGCAAAATTACACAAGTTAATTTTGAGTTTGAACTGCAGCACCATAATACACAACACATGCTTTCCAACATTCTTTTCTCATGTCCTAGAGCTTCATGGATCATCTCCAGGTATTGCATCAGACGTCAGAGGTTGCTTCACCTTTATGCTGGTCTGTCTGGGATGGTGGTAGCGGCCAGCAGACAGGACACTGTATTTAACACTCCTGTTCTATGAAATATATTCTCCCTGCAGAAATGCTATTGGTCCCACCATGCTGCTTCAGGCATAGATTTAGGCCAGAATAAAAACATGTTCTCCTATTTCTCAGGCATCGGTTACTAGGCTGGAGGCTATGTGATGCAGTCCCAGAATTCATATCAGGGGCATGGTTAACTGGCCAGGATGCTGCCTGATTGCCCGTGCTTGCTCCTAACTGAGGTAGTAAGGTGGTAATAACTTGAGATCTACAAACAATAAAACAAATTCAGGCCACCCTTTCATGCTGCATTAGCTCCCAGAACTCATGGAGACACCCACACCAGCTTCTGTCTTAAATTCTCCAGATACTTGAGGCAGCCTCTCCATCTGCCAAGAGGGGGTCCAAATAAACAAAGGGCATGTTGAGCATTTAGAAAATGCAGACACTGCTCCTCAGCTTTAGCCAAATGCAGACGTCTTGACGAAACTGGAGGAATGAATCAAAGACCACATGCATATGGTTTGGTGGGTGCTAAAAACTTAAAACTGATTCTGAGGAATTCTGAAACTGGTGTCTTAATTTATATAATAAATACAATTCTACTTACATACATACATACACACACATATATGTAAATATAGGGCACGTTATTTCTATTTTATGCATTGAGATTTCTCATTCATGAAGATTTCCCAGCAGGTTGGATATCTAAATTGGTTGAACAATATTTATGTAAATTGTGTACAAAAAGGATCACATCTAAGCAAATGATTTTTGATCAACAGAGGCCTTTCGAAAGGGCACAGCTGCTCTTCTAAGTTTAGTGAATCGTAGACTTCTACAATTTGGTTAGGTCATACTGCAAAACTTCATCTGATGGTCAAATTAGCTGTAAATTTAGAAACCCGATCCCAAGTATACCCCAAAATTACATTCATGCTTTGTATAATTAATTGTATTGTAATGCTAACTCCTTTCTCTTCTTCTCACTGTCAACTTCTGTCCTTGATCTTTGAGTTGTGAATCTGAACTTTTCTGATTTTCTTCATTTTTAACTCCTTTTCAGCTACAAAAAATTCCTCCACTAAAGAGAACTTTTTCATTTCCACTGTGCTATGAAAGGATTGAAAGGAGTTAACGTGATTCTAAACATATTTCATAAACCCATGATAATTTGATCATTTTTTTTTCTTGCTTTAAAGTTGACAGTAGTTTAGCTTTGATAGTGCCAGGTGGTAATCCAATGTGACTTAGATTTCCTATAGCAATAACATTTGGCAGATTCATTCCTTGATGAGAGGAAACCATTTCTATTTTTAGCCACATTTTTTCATAGAACCGTAAATATAGAAAGCCTTTCAGCTAGATTTTTTAAAAAAATATTACACAGTATAACGAACCCCATTTTCTATGTTTACTAAAGTTTGTTGTGAAAAGGAATAGAAAGAAAGGAATGAAAAAATATCAAGAACAGGTATGCTCTGCATATAACATTTATTTGAGGCTTGAAGAGAACATGGCATTCAGCTGAGTGCGTGACTCTGAAATAATTCAGAATGTACTCAGTCCTCACTTTAACCTGTGTTGGGAAACACGAATGTATCTTACTGTCTAAAATTTCCTTCTTGCACTCACAAAAGCCACATTGATCCTCACTGGAATTTCACTGGTAGTCAAGTTCTCTTAGACCCGAATACAGCTCTCTACCCCTGTCCAGACACCATGGTGTAGGAAGGTAAAAGCCTTCCAACAGGTAGATAAATAGACCCATCAGTAAGCAGATCCATTCACGAAGAATAGGTAATCAGGTATGCAGAATTATAAGTCCCCCCAAAACCCAACCTAATTACATTACAAGACAAAAGACCACAAAAAGTCTGAGGAGCACCGACACAGCGTGCAGACACCAGATGTGATCATGCAGGAAAGTGTAGACCCTTCCTACTACTACTTCCCATACTGATGCCAGAAAAAGAAGCCTCTGGGATCTGGTGCTGTTTATGGACCTGCCCTGGCTCCTCAGCAGTCCGTGGATGTGGCTGCCATCACATAGAGGGCGGCGGTGCTGCTGGCACCTCCAGCTGATGCATGGTCCCTCCACATGTTGGAAGCAGGTTAGCTACTCCCAGACTACAACAGAAGTAAATGTAGATCATGTTCAGCAGCACTATTGATGCTTGGATGAAACAAGGCAGAAAAATTAGTTCTTGTGCACAATACAGGGGGAGGGGAGAACAGTGAGCTAAAGTAAGAGTGAGCTAAATGCTAACTCTTGCAAAAGAGATCACCAGATTATTTCATTTTGTTGGATTTTGCCCATGTGTCCTGCAAAGGGACAAATCCTATTTCCTTTTGCTTGCTGGAGGGAAGTTGAGGGTTGCAGTGAAGACCAAATCAAAGGTGAGCTAACAGAGCCCTCATCATGAATAAGACTAATTCCATACTCAGTTTCATTAGGGGGAGCGTAGCCAGCAGGTTGGCTGCAGAATGCTATGTCTGGTCATGTGTCACATGTTCAAGAGGGCTGCGAAGAGGCTGTAGAGCCCCAGTGGAGAGACACCAGAAGAGTCAGAAGCCTGGAGGAGGTCACACTTGGGGAGAAGATGAGTGACTGAGCTTGGCTGGTCTGGGGAAGAGGAGGCAAAGGGACAGTCCAATAACAGCCAACAATTGTGTGAAGAGGTGTTACAAGGGCAGAGAGCCAAACTCTTCCAGGTAGTGCCAGGCTATCTGACAGAGGGTAACAGCCACAGATTGTGGGTCTGAGGCTTCATATTGGACATTAGGAAGACTTCATCAGAATGTAAGTACAGGTTAGAAGTGACCCAGAGAGGCTGAGGAATCTTTGCCCTTGGAGATTTTCAAGACTCAGCTAGACAAATCCATCACTGACCTGATCTAGTGCTGGCAATAGTCCCACTTCAAGTGGGGGATGGATGACCTTCAAAAGTCCCATGCAACCAACACTTCTATGATTCTCTGTGTCTAGGAAAGTTAAAACAAACAAACAAACAAAAAACCCGAACAGTGGTGTAGCTCAGATTAATTTAATTTACTATCTCAGAGCTTTAAAGAGACCCTTTGACTTGTTCCTAACAGCTAAGTAAGATCCAAGCAAATCAATATGATCTGAAGCTGTCATATGTGGGTCTCCACTCATCAGAAGAAAAAGGGTTCTGGAGCTAGTAAATCTTTCCACTATGAAATGTTTTACTGGTTTTCAGATGCCTGGTAAAAATATTGGGAAGCAGGTGTTGCTTTCTTCAATGGGATCTAGCACACAGATGTGTGTCTATGTGTCTATCATCAGACTGATAACATGACACATTTTGCTTCAGGTAACACCACTCAGTAAGGACCATCCAAGTACTGTCAGCGAAAAGTAAAATAGGACTTGCTCTCGCCCAGCATGTCTTTCCTGAACAGGAAAATTACCTGGGTCTAATTTTTGCGGTAACTTATTTTCACATCTAAGTCCTTCTGCCCTAGCCATTTCATACCTATTCAGAAGCAGACTCCATAAACAGCCTTTGAATGTAGGGAGGAGCTGGGAAGACTTTAAATCCCTGAATTTACTAAAGAAGCAAATAAAAAAACCTCACAGACTAGCATCAAAAACATCGTTACAAAGTGCTGCCCTCCTGATTGTCTCTCTGAGAGCATAGCTATCAACTGTTTCAGTCACACAGCAACATGTGCCTGTCCTGCCTCCATCAAGCGCAGAGACTAGTTGCTGGAACAGCCCCAGACGTGCTTGTGGAGGGTAAAATATGCATTTTTCTGTCTGATACAGTAAAACTTAGATTAGAGTCCAGGAATGGCACTATATAGAAGCAGTTCAGGAAGCATCAGCCCACGAAGAGCACTGCTGGGAGGGATAGGTCATCTTCCACCTTAGAGAAGAAAAACACATGTCAGCTCCAGAGCTATTTTTGTAACAATTTGCTCTATAAATAGCATCATGAAGAATTGGCTGAAAAGATTCCTGCTTATGGTACCTCTGGAAAGTCTCTGTCAGTGCCGGGGTGGGGAAGTGCAGAGGGACAGCAATAGCTAGGTCAAGGTGCTCAGGCAGCTTACTCTGTCATGTTGGTGTGATGTGGCATGACAGGGATGAAAAGTATGAAGTATGATGGGCAACAAAAGATCAAATATAAGCTCAGCTATTCCCATTCGCCTGACAACACAGTGAGTATTCCTGCCCATACGTACTTCTTTGTAACCTTTTCACAGCTGAGATCATGACTGGAATGAATGCCCATATAGGCTAAAAAGACATGACTTCTTGTTTACATAAAAAAAGGAAGAAAAAGAAAAGAAAAAAAAAAAAAAGAAGCTTGGTAAACAGCTCTTTTTTCTTCTTGTTTTCAAAGTCTTCATCTGTCATCACGGAGAGTGACTTGTCAGTTTCACTGTCCTAAACTGAATTTCTAGCATTGATGAGAAATGCTCCAAGGCTAGCCATTTATTCTGAGTTTAAGGGTTGACTCGAATTTTTCACATGTTTTTTTGCCAGTGTATAAATGAGGGGAAGAAGAGAGCAAACAAATAAGAAAGCTTGAAAACCCTTAAAAGAGTCAGAATAATCTTAAACTAAAAAAATGACTGTATTTGCTCAAGAAACAAGTCATTGTGTGAAATCATGGATCTCAGCTCTTTTGTTAACAACTGAAGTGATTTGGGGTTTGAATGTGGTGTTTTGTTAGTGCTGTTTTAAAACCACATCAAGATTATCCACATGCATTCACTTATACATGCAGGCAAGGATAATCTACAACGTGGTTTTCTGTATTATTTTTTTTTTTAATCTCCCAGTGTGGTAGCTCCTGTTTTCCTGTAAAAACCCAAGTTATTTAAGATATATATGCACCTGATCATCAGCCTTTGTTCAAAACAGTAGCAAATGAAAAGAGTTTCCTGTCTTTTAAAATTTGAACCTTTCTTTCTGCAGGTAACAGGCCTTTTCAAGAGTAACAACACTGACATCACTGAAACCAGTGAATTACTAGCTCCTGCATCCCAAGGTTTCTCACTGCACTGGAATTTTCTTAATGTTTTATTTTCTAGTTGTGCCCAAAACTTTTAGGGGAACTGCCATTTCCCAGTTGAAATGCATTTTCCTGTGTCGTTTTGCAACAGAAATGCCACCCCTGCCCCTGCCCATATAACCCTGCCTGTACCTTTTTGAAAGAGCTTTCTTTGTATTGAAAACTCCAAGACAAGATTGGCAGGAAGGTTGTTTCGGAGTGATCAGAGTAACCACAGCTCCAACCCCAGCAGGGAAAGGCAGCGATGATGCTCTGGGGCTTGGACTGAGCTTGGAAGAGCTGAGTTCATTTCTTATCTCCATCATAGCCAGCTTGCATAACCCTGGGCAAGTGACAAGGCTGCGAAATAAAGTCAGTCTGGCTGCCCGGTGGAAGCTGCTGCAGTGGATCAGGCATTTTTGATAGAACGTGTACCTAGGCATAGGATCTACCCAAATAAGCGTGTCAAGTAGGGTAACTTTGGCCAGATGGATGTGTTCTTTCAGAACTGTAAGGAAGTAGTGGTTTTCTGTTAAGATTTTTGTTGTGATTTTTCTCCTGAAAATACATGGTAGAGCCAGCCCTTTCTTGTAAAACATATCCAAAGAAGGAGCAATTTTATTTCTTTTTATCTGTTTTTCTCCCCAGTTCATGTAGGTGAATATTCTTGCCACTAACACACTTGATAGAATTAAAATGTTGCTCTACCTTTTAATTGGACAGGGCCCAGAGCAGACCATAGAAGATAATGAGGCAAAATGCAGACAGATCTCTTGTTGAGGCATATGATAGCTTTATAGTTGCCGACCATGATTAGGATTTGGGCAGTTCTGAAGATGCCCAGATTTTTGCTGACAGAAAAGGTTAAGTTCCCTGTCAGTTGGCTGAGGATGAGTGGGAGGTTTGAGAATCTAGGTTGTGATGTTAAGTAAGAATGGAATGGTTAGATCTTTTTTACCAACTTTTGTGCATTCCCTTCTTTTAGCTGATCAGTGCTTCAGGGACCTTCCCTGTCTGCACAGACAGAGCACAAACACTTCCCCATGCTGTAGTGAATCGTAAGGAAAAAAGTGTTTGGATGCTATAGTAATGAGATAACTGCAGTTTCAGAAGGTCCTACAACTAGGAGCTTTGTAAAGACAACACAGAGTTACACCATATTAGATCACTGTAGATTTAGGAACTGTAGTGGATGCAAAACGACTGCTGTCACGCAAACGTATCCTTAAAGCTGTAGCTGACACTTCAATACAACCAGCCCGTCTTCTATTTTTCCTCCCTGCTTCCCTGTGTGCTGCCCAGTGCATTGACCTTCCCAAAAATTTCTTCCTAAATCTAGCCCTCTGTATGCATATTCCTCATTTCACCCATCTCTGTGCATGGTACTGCTGGACTCAACCAGTTGCCCATCAGTAGTAAACACTCAGAATATGCTGGACAAGTATGTGTCACTAAAGTAACGGCTACATAATTAAGAAAAAAATATGCATATATATATATAGTACAAAATAACAGATTGTCTACATTTTTTTTTCTTTGGGTTTCTTTGCTGTGGATACAGCATTGAAAGATGATATCAAACAGCAGCTGCAATAAATTCTGGGTCTCATTTTTGCAAGGCAGGCCAGATCATTCTTCTTGGCAAATTGAAGACCACTTACAACTCAGGAGGGAAAGGTGACAGTGTGACCCAATGCCACACGAGCCCTGCTGATCCTTGCTCACAAACCTTTCCTTGCAACTCCCTTGATTACCCAGAATGAACCCAACTTGAGGCTGAGGGAGGTGGGAGGCAACCAGCACTCATGCCAGCTGCCTTTTTTTTACTGTGACTTACTTGCTTGTCACAGGAACAAAGATCATCTGGAAGGGGGCTAAGGAATTACATAGCAGCAGAGGCAAGAAAAACCTCCTCTAAAAATAGAAGATAAGTAAAATATAACATAATAATTTAACATAACCCAAATACATCAGACTACAAAATGAGTAAACGAAAGCCCTTTCAAATTTTACCACTTGCTGCTAACAGTGGGTGTCATTTCCCACCATACCTCTATCTTCACAAATGAGTTTAGCACCAAGAAATGATGCAGCTATGTAGGAGTGACAAATACCAAGCAGTCAATATGCCTGAATAGCCTGGGCTCAGATGGGTCTTCTTCTCTGGTGGCACCCTTACGCTGAAGCAGAGATTATGCAGCTATTAGATGGGCTTGCACTGCATGTATGTGCAGAGTGTGAGGAAACACAGAGTGCTGAACAGGGGCTGACCTACCTGATCACCATTTTTGTCATGCTTTGGGTCCTCAGTACATGATTCTGCCAGGGAACGAAATCCAGCGGCAGTGCTGTTCAATGCAACTACAAGCTGGACATCCAGGTACTTCCAGGCTCCCTTTCAACGTCAGGAAACCTGAAGTGGCCCCCCGCCTACATAATGATACTGCATAACGAAGCATTTGTAACATCATTCAGTTAAACACATTAGGGAGGAAGGAAAATGGCAATTTGTTGAAATAAATCTGTTTGCAGACAAGCAACGTGTTTCCTGTTTAAAATCCTATGGGGAAACCATTAAAAATGCCTCAAAAATCACCCAGAGATTAATTTTTTAGTATTTTTTAAACAAGTTTTGTTTTCTTAGAGACAAGAGCAACTTTTTAACAGATTAAAATTATTCTAGAATGAGAATGTGTAAAATAAGCCCAAGATGAGCTACTGCATTGTGCACGATCCACTTTTCCCCTTCTTCCACAGTTTCTCTATTTGCCAGAGCTTTCTACTCTTTGATATGATTTGAGGCACAAAGAGTTTTCCAAATTGCTGCGATTCTTGTAAAACTGGAAAACTTCTACCATTCAGCCTAGAAAGCCACTACATTTGTGCTTTGAAAGCAGGTGGCATGGGAAAATGAGACAACCTGCTTTTGCCAGGGTGACTGCAAAAAGTTGTTGAAACACAGTGCAGCTTAGGAGAAGGGTTGTGTTATTAAGCTGACATGAAATTTCACCACAGGAAGGTGGGTGTCTGGCCCCTTGCGTTGAAGCTGGCAGATATTTGAAGAAGTCCTTGAAGAAATGCACTGTGTTTTTGGAAAGGTGTTCCACATCCTTCCTGAACTCAACAACACGGTGAAGTGCCATTAAACGTGCAGAAGAAAGCAAATGCCCAGTGTACTAGCAACAAAACCTCCTTAACTGCAATGCCATAAATGCTCTGCTTCAGTGGGAACAACGCACAGCGGCTTCTTCTGATTACAATTATGCCATGAATACATCCGTGGAAAAAGTCAATCCAAGTCGAAGATGCTTCTCAGCCTGCTGAAAAAAACACATTTTCCCTGGGTGCACTGGTCGTGAGAGTGCTGGGTACCCGAATCTGTGCTGAGGTCTTCTATTCATGGTGGATTTGTAGATACTTTTTACATTATTGCAAACATAATTTGGAGAAAATGGCCGTGAAAGTTTTATGTATGCTTCTTCACCATGCTGGTTGTAACGTGATCTGAATAAATATTCAGAATACAGAAACCTGATTACATGATAGTTTAATTTTAAAAGTCAAGAATTTTTTATTTAAGTGATTTATTGAGCTATTGCTTGTCCAGTAAATATAGGAATTTCAAAAGCGTTAATGGGAATCTTGACAAATACACAGAAAAGGGAAAATATGCAAAATAAAGAAGAGTGTGAAAATGGCATAAACAGGGCAATTATTCTTCCCCTGGCACACTAGTTTCATTGCATTATTTGGACAATATTAAAACTTATTTTATTCAGGCAAAACCAATATGAAGGCAAGGTTGTCTGGGTACAGGTGACAGGAATGGGCCTGAGGTCTGCACTGTGATGCGTGTGGTTACAAGAAAGGCTAAATTAGCTGACTTTTCCCAATATGAGATTTCAGAATGTTTTCTATGTTTGACTAGTGAAAGCAACTTTCAGACATGAACTTTTAAAGGAGCAAAACGGCAAATGATAAAGTAAGATGGTGATCCCAGCTCTCACTGCTGAATTCAGACAGCTGTCATTAGTCTGGAAAACAGAGTTAGTGGACAGTATGTCCACGCGGCTCAGCCGTGGAGCAGCAGCAGAAGCCCCATCTAAAATCCAGTAAGAAGAGAGGTCGTTGGAGTGTTTCAGGGTACAGCTGTCAGGAAACTTCAAATCATGGTACAGTCACTTTATAGAAATCGCGATATGAAGCACATCTGGAAGGAAAATCTTTTCCCCAGCTGTGCCTGTCTGTGGAGTCATCTCACAAAATGTGAGAGTCTTGCCTCAACTTGAGTCTGGCACTAAGCGATGGTGTTAACGATGGTGACACAACGGTGACAATTATTATCAATCACGGCTTCAAAAACTGTTGCACAAACAAAGCAGTTCAGATCACCCCTATCCAAAGGACCTGAGACACAAAATCTCATGAATTTAGGCATTTGATTTACCCTGAAGCCATAGGGTTAACCACGGGATTGGACACCTACATACGTTAATTAGCTGAACTGTGTCGTCTAAGCAGACAAGGCAGATATATTGGCTTGGTGCAACCCATATGAACAATGTTATGGCAGACTGTGTCAGTTAATTTGTTAATGCAGGAACAGGAGGATTACTTAAGTTGGAAAGAGGGGTAGGAATTGGAAAGAAAAATACTTGGAATCAAAATACTGAAAGGGCAAAGCAAGCAGAGGCAGAGAAAAGGAAGGTAGTTGTAGGGCAAGTCTGAAATGAAGAAACCTTGGGATAAAAGTAATGGAGTGACAAAAGACATTTTCCAATGTACTATTTGAACTAGATAATTATGCAAATTAAAAATGAGTGAAACTATTTTGCTTCAAAGTTGACTCTATGTAATACTATATAGCACCATGCAGTGGTACCGGGAAGTACTGAGGGGTTATTACAGCAGATGCAATTGTTCATGTAATTCAAAGAGTGAAAAATAGAAAGAACAGAATTTGGAAATACCTGCATATTTTCAAAATTAAGTAGAACAGTTTTTTTTGCTTTGAACTTACATAAAATTTAGCTACATTGCATTTTAAGTGAGTTTAAATTTAAAAATAGATGAAGTCTCCTCTTGGTCAGATGATGTGATTTGTTCAACCCAAACAAAATATTTTCCTCTCTTTTTTTTTAATTTGATGCAGAAAGTGGAACTAAAAAAATGTGTTGAAATGAAAACATTCCCAGAAAAAAAAAAAAAAGAAAAATAAAAAAAAAAAGAGAATTTTCTTTTCCTCTTCCTAAACCTCAAAAGCCAAATATTTGCACAGTCCTCCTCTGAATGTCCAGACTCCCTTCTTGGCTGCTTCTGCAGCTGCTGCTACTGAATGAAGTCACATTACATTGTGCTGATGAGTGTTTCATTCACAAACAGGAAGCAGACCTAGCCTTGTAAGGGCAAAGCAAACAACTTCACTGGGTAAAATGAACCAACGGACCACGGATTCAATTTTTTTTTTTTTTTCTCCCCCCCCCCCCCCCCCCCCCTTTTTTTTTTTCCTTTAAGCAGCAGGAAAGGGGCTGCTGATGAGATATTTTGGAACAACTTGCTATTAGGAAGGAAGTATGAGTGGGTGTAAATGAGAAGTAACTCACACTCATATGACACACACGTTGAGAGTATGTTGAATTCTTGGTCTAAAACAAAGGGTGGGACTGTCAGTTTAGTGCCGGAGAACAGAGGGAGCTGTCTGCTTGCTTCTTTCGCCTGTAGTCAAAAGTTCCAGTCATTTGCCAACTGGACTGACAGAGCATGATCCCACTGGAGAAACCACGGTCTGTTTTTTAAACAACCAGTAGCTAATTTGAGTGATCACTCTTCTGGTGAGCCATGTGCCTCTTTTTGAATTCTTGTTAATTTTATAAAAAATAGAATTAAGAACCTCAGAGACACTTTCACATATGGAAGGTTTTGACTGGAGAGGCTGTTGGGATAATCCAGCCATCTCTTATGGATCATACCTTAGATCCCTAACAGTAGATCAAGACACTGTCAAGAAACTAGGGAGATCATCAGGAAATCAGATGGAATCTCAGCTTAACACCATAGATATTTCATGATCATGTTTTAACCAAACTTCAAAGTCAAGACATTTTAATTCATAATGAGAATTTTATGATAACTTAGTATATTTGTAGGGGAATCTCTAGAGTGTCTTCAAAATCCAAACCTCAGTAAAAAAACAGATACATGATCAAAAGAGAAAATAGTGTTTCAGATTGTAGTTGTTAAGAATGAAAGATTATCTTGGTAGCTATGTCAGTGAATAAAATCTATGGATACGGAAATTCACACAATTTCACTAATGAACAGAAAAATGAGAATCGGTTCCAAATTAAGATGC
The DNA here is from genome assembly GCF_963210335.1 of Falco punctatus. Lineage (NCBI taxonomy): Eukaryota > Metazoa > Chordata > Aves > Falconiformes > Falconidae > Falco > Falco punctatus. Next base: position 80,402,574 of record NC_137586.1, read on the forward strand.
ACTTCAATGAAATGAATCAAGTGAATAAGAAGTAACTAGTGAAGTCATCAGATTAGGTACATTAGAAATAGCCAGAATGGTCATTGCTTTGCTTGAATAAGGCTGGGTTATCATATTCTTGCTTGCACTGTGGCGAATCCGAGACCTAAGACAGTCAGTTATAAAGTAGATAAGTTATGTTTCAATTAATAGTTAAAATTTTGAGTTATTCGACTTTTTTCTTTGTTTGTAAATGGAGAACATGATCCAAAATTACTGAAGCACCCTCTTAGATTTAATCAACCAGTGAATTTATACGATTAAAAAGAACTCCTCCCTTCAATACCTTACACATACCCACATAACATTCTTTCAGAGGAATTTTTGAGTTTAGAGTCCCTGAAGTCAAATACTGCAGACATCCAGGAACAAGTCTGTCCAAAGCTTGCAAGTGTGTTGTAAAGATGAAAACTTTTACAAATGTTTCATAAAATGCGTTATATAAAAACAATTATAAAGTGACAGAAATTCAGAATTATTTCTTCTATTCGTCAGAGGAAGCACTTTTACCAGACTGATGCATTTAAAGTTTCAGAGATAGTGCAAGTTGACTTGTTAAAGTGAAAAATGCTGAAAGTGGTCTGTCCATTGTTGCTCATAGAAAGACTTCTAAACATATTGAAGAGAGGTTGGCTGCTGTTGCTGAACACAAATTCTGTGAACTAATGAACTATACCTACAGGGAAAGATAGTCTTCTAATATATTTAAGTTAATCTAGATTTTTTTTACAAATAAAAGGATAAAATCAACACCCTCCTTTTTGCCCCTGTCATTAGTCACCTTGCAGTGGTAATGTGAAAGGGGTGGATTTCTTTTTTTTTTTTTAAGCCCATAGACAGAACTGATTTCCTACATGCTCCCATTCTGTCTGAACTCGGAGGCTTGTTTATAACCTTTCAATGCAGCTGTTTAAGTGGTTGAAACTCAAGGTAAAACCTGTTTTTTATCAACCACTGGCCATTTTGCTGTTATGGAACTTGTACTATAATCACAGGAAAAATCAAAGTAACTCTAGCTTATGAAGTAATGTCCAGAGCAAATTGTAACTAGTGCCCACACTACCTGAGAGCCATCTTCCAGAGTCTCTAAGTGTTTGTTGCAGGGAGCTTTGGTTGTTTCAAATAGCTACAATATGACTGGAGGTTCAACTTGGTGTCTTTATTAACAGTTCATGCCTGTGGCCATGAAGTCAAAAGTCCAGACTGCCCAGAAACACTTTGTATTGCTGTCAAACCTCACACACACACACACACACACACACACACTTACAGTACAGTCTGATCAGTCCGATGCAGTAGATCTTTCTACTAATTTCTAAAACAAAACAACAAAAAACAAAACAAAACAACAAAACAAAAATTAAAAAACAAAACACAAAAAAAAACAAAAACCAAAACAAAACAAACAAAAAAAAAAGACAAACCAAAAAGGTGTTTTAGTTACAGACAGAAAGCTGCAGAGCCCATGGCAGCAGGCACCCTTGTTATCCATCAGAGCAACATCAGGAGTCTCCAGATACAGCTTGGATCAGCCTTTCAAGAATCTATTCTTTTTAATGTTGAAGACATCCAGACTCACTCAGGTGTGCTTAAACATGACCAGCTCAAACAGCTTAAACAGTCATTCACAGATGCATGAGTTTCCATCCTACCTGTCTACGGAACTCAGGAGCTCACTCGAGAGGCCAAGTGCCACCAGGTCCCCGTACATCTTCCGGCTCAGACTACTCAGGTGTGGTAGCAGCCAGCCATTCCTGCCCCTCATCAACGAACACCAGGTTCAGAGGCTGGCATGTTGGCCATAACTTTTTTCTCCATCAACAGGAGCTCTGCAAACTTCCATGCCTTTAAAGTGAATGGTTTATTTCTAGAACTGGGACATATGTTATCACTTTAATTTACCTGTGATCTTTCAGGACCTTTAAGAGCTTTTCTGGAGTCAGCTCCAGTTACAGGTAACCACCATGTCTTTCTTCTTTGAAAGAAACATACACACATTTCCAATGTCAAAGGTATTGTTATAGATAGGAAAATTTCAGTCTGTAACTCTCCCAACAACAGTCTCTTCCAGAGGCTTCAGCAAGAACACAGTACCTCAAAAAAGCCTGCATGGAGCTGCCATTGTCATCTTGGCAAATATCAAGCTGTAAAGTCCATGGAACTACCTTTTATATCTCCGTCCACATAATTAAGTCTTTCTGAGTAGGTACAGTACTTCCCACCTTTCAGGAGTAAGTAGCTGGCTGCCCATATCAAGCCTGTACTACAAGCAAATTGTCTCCTTCTACGGGCTAAAACATAGTAGGTCTTTCTAAAGACAGCAAGAAACCACAGAAAATGTAGGGCTGTTGCCACTTTATTCCAAAATGTGGTCAGAAGAGAAACTTCAGGGGGAAGACTCCCTTCACTTGGGAGACCAGATCTAGCTCGTGAAGGAACTCCACTGCTGTCTCCTCAAGGACAGCCTTGATCATCATCACACACTATTCATGGTACGTTTTGCACTTTTTGGAAAGACACTTTGCACTTCTGGTCATGATGATGTGCCACTGAGGCACAGTGGCCTGCTGTAGTTTGTAGTCTACTAATTAGGGGTACTCACACTGGAGGTCTCAGTCCTGAGTTGCGCGCTTTGCTCCCTTAGCTATTTATTGCAGAAGGTATTTGGCTTCTCTTTTCTTCATTTTCAGAAGAAAGCAGAAACATTCGCCAAATGTCTCATCTCTGCACTAACCATCTGTGGAGGACAGACAACAGCAATGGCATACCCTTACGCAGGAGTAGAGGCAGGTTAGTGGTACGCTGTGGTTTGTAATAGGAGTAAATAACAGATGAATAAATACAATCCTGGAGTTCATGCTTTAGAAACCACAAGGACGCACATCTCTTTTTTACAACAAACTCCATATTGTGCGTCTACAGAGCAATGTTTTTACAAAAACTGTTTTCCTTGCCTTTTTTGGCCATATGCTCTACATCATCATTATTAAATCATGAAAAATAATAACTCTGTACTAGTTTCAGATTATGAGTGGTTATTTTGGCTATAATACACAATAAACCGATAATGGTACAATAAAAATATTTTGTTGGGTTCCTAGATTAGCTTTTACCTATGGGCCTCAAACAGTTTTATTGATCATTTACTACTCAGAGACGTAGAATGACTACTAAATTTTCCTTTTTATATAGGAAATGTATGGAATTGCAAAGGGAAAATTTATTGGTGATTCCCTAAACACTAAGTGCCTGCAGTCCTAGGTGCCCCAACTAAGCTACTATCTGCTTTTCAGAGAGTTATAACCTTCTGTATTTCTTAATATATTTAATTAAGTTTGTATTTCAGTTGAGCTTTATTGAATTATCAGCTGTCTGTCCCCTCTGAAAACAAAAACAAAAACAAAAAACAATCAAAAACCAAACAACAAAACAAAACAAACAAACAAACAAAATAAACCCAAACATACAGCTGTGAAGACGTGACGGTATTGCATCCAAAAAATAAAGGTGTCACATCATATGCAATATATGAAGATTTTGGTTGAGATAAGCTGGATTTCTGTCTTGCAACTCAGTGAAATACCATGAAAACAAAACACAGCAAATATACTCTACTTTCAGGTGCCGTTTAAATAGTTAGCTATTCCAAAAGTGGGCAGAAGTCAAGTCCCGCTGTCTGACCTTTTTCCCCACTGCTTGCAGCTTCTACCCAAGAAGTCTAGGACCTGGATTCACACAACAGCCATATCCCGAACATTCTCGACCACTACTTAGTACGCTTGAAGAAGGTCCTGCTCAGATATACTTTGCACAGTACACAGGAACTATACTAGGAAATAGGACAACGATGGTGTATGTGTATCTCCCATGAACAGCCCCAAGCCCATCAGTCAGACTTCTTGATCTGAGGAGGTCGCCAGGCATTGTACACCTGCTCAGAATCTCACAGCTTCAGCAGTAGCTCAGCGATGGCAATATCCTCCATTCTCTAGCAGAAATGCAGGAATATCACCTGCCTCATTACTGACCACCTTTTCAAAGTGCTTTCAGGTCTGCCGATGGAAAACAGTGCGTGAGAGTTGCTGTATATTTCTATACAGAGAAGAACAATAAACAGAAGGTCCAGGGACAAAGTCCCAACCCATGACCTTCATCCCAGAGTGAGTGTTTTAAACTATATATGATGTCCTTCTGTCTCATTAAATACCTGTTGTTTCGTTGCATGGATTGCATCCAGCTACCAGGATGGATGTCTCAGATTTACCTACGTGTAGTATCTAAGGATTCCATACATGTTTGAGCTTTCCTTTTCTCATTCAGATGGAAAAACATTTTTTAAATACTCTCTTCAGGCATTGTGTTGGACATGACAGAAACAAATAAAATCAACTATCCATCTTCGTAAAAGCTTAGGCACTATGTGAGCTGTGTAAATATGTATGTATGTATGTGTGTATATATATATAAATACTTTGAAAATCCTATCTTGATTCCGAACACTTTGTACATGTAAATGTTCAAACAAGATTCCTGAATAATGCAATTAGGCTCTTGTTTGTGCAATGTTTTACCTGTGAAAAGGGAAAGGATTGATGCCAGTGGAGAGGGGCCCCTATAAGTTGTGTTTACCATGCATAAGGCTAAAGTGCATTATCATAAAGTGCAAAAAAAGCAGAAGGGAAGTTTTACCTCCAGCCCATTAGGTATCAACAACAAGCCTATAAAGTAAAACCCACCAAGCATCTGCTTTCTCTCTCCACCCCATTATAGCTGATGGTGGAGTGATGGAGAGAGCACACACTAACTGTGTTATGCCCTGACAGTCAAAGCAGTGGCTGTCTTTCCTGCTGAAGAGTTTCTGTGAATAGCTAAAGTGAAATAATGACTAAGTGAAGAAATCCAAGGAAATCAGGATCCTGCCTGGTGTGATACCTGACAGCCAGAAGGAAACGTTGTCCCAGTGTTGTCATACTACATTGCACTGCCTGAAATGGAGACAGTGGGAGCTCTGGGTGCTTTCAAACACAGGAATAATAAAATTAAACATTTTAAACAATATAATCTTGTTTAGATATCTAAACGTATGCAATCTGGGCTTCCTGCACTTAACCTGTCTTTTCCATTTTGGGTTAGCACACCTCGCATGAGTACCAGATCTCAAGTTTGTTATACCCATGAAAGACCTCAAGCTGAACACCTCCTGATATTTTAAACAGGACTTCAGCAGAGCTATTAAGGACCTTTGGTTTAGGGCGGGTTTTATTCTTTTTCCCTCTGTGATAATTTTCACAGTGATGATTTTAGCCCCTTGGACTGATAATCATAACTCACTCCAAATTCTCAGCAACAAATATGATGTTATTCTTCTGGGAGTGCTGTGTCTGAAGCTTGAAGATTTAGAAACTTTTTGCCATAGAAAAAAAGGCCTTGTTGTTTCCTTCCTCTAAGGACAGAGAGGAAAGCCATGATCTTTGCCTGCAGGTTGCTTGGTTGAACTATGACAGCAGAGCATCGACACATCTTTAGTATTGACTGTTGGGCTAAAGGTATGTTGTGTGTGCACTTGGCTGAACTAGCTGGTCTGGATGGCATCGTGGTTTGCCTCTGGGAGAAAAGGCAGCAGGTTATTCTGACAGAAGGTTATTCTGTTAAGCTAAGTGTACCTAATCAGTAAATAAGAGGGTTTTATTGCCATGGTTTGAAATCCTTCGGTTTCTCCGGGTAAACTGGGGATCACGTGCAGAGTTAGGACAAGTAACTCATTTCTATTCTTCAGAATAGATGGTATTTTGGCTTCTTGAAGTTATCCTTGCCGGCTTCTTATTCTGTGTTGCAGAATATGCCTGGGCAGCTAACCAGCACTTACTGAACCTGGAGGCTGCAGGAAGTCAGGTCTGAATGTCGGGACCTGACACCAGACCATGACCTGTCACCAAATACCACAGGGAACCTGTTGGTTTCATAACAGCTCCTTTTGAATCCATCTTTTCAAGATCAAGAGCATTGATTGTATCGCAGGGTTTCCAGTAAATACCTTGTTACATAGCAAAATTCCTAATAAGTTACATTGTAGAATTCTGAAGATGGGATTGAACAGGATGCTGCTTAACCAAGGATCGGGTACCACAGAGAATAGGTTTTTCTCAGCAGATGTCAGCCTGCCCTCCAAGTAAGTAATTAATTAGTTCTCCTGAATAGGATTGTGGTTGTTTCTTTATATGAGCTATAAAAGTATAAACCTGACTATGCCTGTGCAGAAGAGATCCTATGACATATAACGAAGGTTATCTACCCTGCTCAAATTCCAGCTTGATTAATATCATAATACGCCCATTTAATCTGCCTCATGATTTCAGTTGTATAACATGTTATCATTTTTTGTCCTTATTTGTATCGCTAAACAGTACATTTCATTTTCCTTAGAGGTAGCTAAAGTCAGTGGCGGGTGCAGTGAACACCTAGGGTAGTTCTGCTTAAACTAGAGCACTCCTGTTATCTGCTTGCACTTGGAGCAGCGGAGGAGACAAGGAAAAGGAGATCCAGATTCTCCAATCATGGCTGTGGGCAGCAGGATCCGGCAGAGAGAACATGTCCACAGTATAATATAAAGCAACGAGTGGCACAAAGGAGGTAAAGGGAGGAGAAAGCATTTGACACAGGTTGGACTAACCTGACTACGAATTACCAGAACAGCCTCCTCTCTCAAACACAATTTCCTTATCCCTGAAGACAGAAAAATGAACAAGGACTTAATTTGCCTTAGTGAAACAGTCTTTTATGTTCTACTTACATGCCTCTGTATTCTGTAATGTGCGTTGATATTTCCCATTAAGAAACAGGTGATAAACCTTGCAATAACGCTCCCTTTTCTGATAATATTGTGCAACACAATACACTGCACATTTAATTGGAACCAGAGACTTTTGGACATTTCTACCCACTACCGATTCACATGGTGAAAGTAAATCAAGCCCTATATAAACAAAACAGATGGAAGTGACGCTAATAGTACAATGTCAGCAGTATCCACAGATTGACAGAGCTAGTTATGTTGCCAGATGCACAGAATGTTGCACTACTTGTTCCTTATAAACTAGACTTGATGGAGTATGTCAATGTCAAACTCCTTGCTGATTTACACACGAACATACAAAGACATGCACACTCACAGATACTCACGTTCCTGTGATCTATATCAACCATACCATCTGCTTTCTGCTTTGCATGTGGTAGCTAACTAACTATCCTACTGTGCACGGGTATCACTGAGTACATGCTGTGGAGGCAAACAACAGTTTTTTCCTTCCTCTACCCTATTTAGTGTTATAAAATAGGCTCGTTAACATTTGCCATCTAGGCACGTATATTCCACATGTATTTTTGAATCTCGTTTCTCATTTGTACTTATTCCTTTGGCCAGTGTGTCTTTCCACATACCCAGAAATTTAAAAGCTTCGCTCTCTTTGTGGAAACTGCACACCTCTAAGCGTACAGCGTAGCCTTCATTTACACCTTGGGAGAAGCACAAAACAGTGAGCTGCAGACAGGCAGCAGCACATAAAACGAAGATTCCATTAGTTTTTATAACAGATACACTCAGCTGAGAGTCTATTGAAATGTCTTCATCAGGCAGCTGGGAGTGCAGAATGTCAGGAGGAGGATGTGCTGCTTGGAGGGACAGAAAGCTGACCTAGCTACAGCCAGCGCCTAAAGTCTCTTTCTGACCCATTTCATTGTCTGGCACCTGTCATTATAACAATCTTTCCAAAAGATCTACGGAAATTACACTTACCCTCTGGTAACTAGGTAACATAATCTCCCAGAGGCTAGCTAATTGCAGCCCATGATAACCTCCCATACAGCAACTGTTAAATTTTTCATTTCTTTCAAATTATTATGGATCAGTGGAGAGGGTATTGATTTGATTCATTAACTGATTCCCAGACTGTTCCAAGGTTAATGATTACATGTATCTCAATTACATCCTTAACAGGTTATACTGTATGATTTGTTTCAACTGCAGTGTACATTGCGTATCTTCCACAGCTGAAAGCCTTCTTAGCACTTGATGATTTAATAAGGCTTTTTTTTTTTTTTCCATTTCACTGAACATGCCTACAAGGCACAAGTACATCTGGGACAACAGCAAAAGGAAAGCTTTTCCCAAATTCTTTAAAGAGCATGTGCAAGACACACTCTGAAAAACAGACTCAAAAGGCCGCAGAGATAACCCAAAATTCTTTGACTTTTAAGACAATTGAAGCCAATTCAGAAGATATTGGAAGTGATGGCTGATTCTCTCTGGTTTTATTACTTCATCACCACTTGAAGTCCGTACGAACTGTCAATTAACTTCTAAGCTGCTTTGGGTTACTTGGCTGAAAATGACTTTACAAATCTTGGGTGAATGTTTGCCATTCTCAGTTCTGTGTCAAAATGGATCGTATATTCTACCGGTGGCAATGATTTCACTCTTCTCAGCAGTGCTGCAGAATCCTTTTGGCTTACAAGAGCTCCCTGAATTTTTGCACTCAGATGACCGCTTATGCAGCCACAGAAAGTAAGTTTCTTCTTCACACGTTGCCCCTTGTCCAACATTATTCTTGATATTGCTTGCCATTGGATTGCTGTCTTGTGTGGAGCTGAGAGTCATGGTGCTGGGCTCTGTACAGTTGCAAATGACACTCCCCTAGGAAATCATCAAGGGAAAAAAACAGGTGTGGGAAAAGTTGCACAATGGAGCAGTGAGAGACTTGTAAGAGCAATTTAGGTCTCCTGCACCTACAGTTAAGTGGCTACAGAACAGTAATCCTATGCTTTGTCTGGCCATTATTTTACTTTTTCATCCTGTTTCTTTAACTGTGTGATACCGTTGGCTTAGCTGGACAAACACTGGGTGATGAGAGAACTTTTCCTGTGTGATGTAGGAATTTAATGGAACAATACGTGGCTTTTCTGTGACTCTCCTTTACACAAGGCTCTTGAAGTGCAAATACCCAAACTCACTACACGTCCTTGGATCAGGTAGATATTGTTACACCTCTTTGCAGACCGGTAAATGGAGTGCTGGAGGGCCTGAGTTTAATAACCAATGGCACAGAGCAAGTCAATGTCAGGAATGAAAACGCAGTGTAGAAATTCTTGACTCTTGGTCACTGTTCTGACTCCTGATCCACATCGCTTCCAGCAGTCTGCATTCTGCACATATAAAGACCCTTTTATCCTTTCATCTCTCTCCCTCTCAATCCTTTACTTTGGAACCCCGAGATACTGTAGTTTAGTTTGGAAACTAGGAAGCCAAATGAGTATAGTCATGAGGAAAGACTTCAGTTATACAATCCATTAAATAAAACAATAGAGCTTGCAGCTGAGCTATTAAAAAGCGTAGAGCAATTTTTATTTCAATGGCTACATTTTATTTCCTCTTCTGAGTGACTGCTAACAAAGGGCTGCTGAAAGGACTGGATAAAAAGTAGACGTCAGATGCAAGATCCATGAGTTAAACAACATTATTAGATACAATTTCATAAAATCTAGTTGCTTTTCTGCTACTAGAAATCATGTCCTTTTGTCAACTTGTGGTCACATCAGCACTTCTGTTGATATAATTTGCTCCAGCTGCAGAGCGTAGCTGGCCTGCAAATCAAGAACTAGAATAGGGACAGTCAGGAATAACTCAATGGCTTGGATAATGTGCAAATCACTACACATCTTGCTATTAGTATAGTTTATTTTCTCTCAGAATATTTGGAACATGAAAAATTTATCTTTAGTAAAACAGCCGATCTGACACTTTACTGAGAGCAGAACTGGCTGGCTAGCTTATTGTAACACCCCTCCTCCCCTTACAGCTCACACACACATACACCCCCCACTCTATAATCATTTAATGGGATTATCATATCAAAACCCTTCATTATCTTTCATTGAATTCAGACCAAACACCTAATTTCATATATTGTTTGAGGTCTCCCTATAATATTGCTCACAATCATCTACGTTCACTTTTAAAATGTTTAAAAGAGGTTGGGTGGGTATTTTTACTTCCACTTTGCTTCCCACTTTCACCCTTTCTTACCTTTTAGTCAAAATGGCCAGAATAAGAAGTAGTCCATCCTCACAATAATGAGATCCTTCAAACTCCAGCCTTCTGGACAGATGGGAACCTGGTTGGAAATGAAACATAGCACATCTGGTGAAGCATAGAATGAATGAACACTGTGAAAAACGGAAAAAGACTTACTAAAGCAACCATTCTCCTTTGTCTCTACATGAATAGGAAGCATACAGAAGCAAGATGGTGTTAACACAGCCCTTATTTCAATCTACTTTTAAAATACACTTTTCATTTTATACAAAGCAGACAGTTGGTACCAAGAATCTGTGGAACTCCAAACTTTTAAAGTTCACATTGATACCGGAGCTTTCTGCTTCTGATAAACAATTAAGGGAAGGAAAACAATAGGAAATACAGCTGGAAGCACCCCTGTTAACAACAGTGATTAATCATCTGTGAAAGTGCTGCAGAAAGTTTGTTGTTTTCCAGTGTGAGCAAATGGCATACCGTCTTTGTGCAGAAGGGGAGCGCCGCAGCACAGGTGCTGGGAGCACTGCAGACCTGTTGCTTGAGCTCCTTTCACCAGCCCTGACTAAACAGGCATTTTCCTCTTTAATTTACTCGCCTCAATTAAAATCCCACCTAGATCCATTTTGGCACTACTGGCTTGATTTTGCTAATCCGTCCATGTTGTCAGATTAGGATTATAATTTAGCCAATAAAATGCTAACTCTGTGAAAAATACAAATTCTCCCACATTTATCAAGGTTTTACTCTTTGGCAATGAAGACAAGGCTTAGGCTTCTCCTGGCATTACAGAAGTGCTCCATCAAACTAAGTCAGTGGTTGGCTTTACACTAATTGTATACCCAGTGTTTCATTGTATGCACGCTACTTCAGCATGTAAAATTCACTATTGCCACGTAAACGGTGCTCTACAGGCCAGAGGGAAGACAATATTGGGTAACTCGGATCAATAGCACTCCAGATTACGTGTAGGAAACTTCTTTCTTCAAGGTGTAAAGTAATGGTTAAAAAGGAGCAGCAGAGTTTTCACCCCGACCTCCTCTGAACTGCACATTGTTAGGTTGGTGGATTGTGGAAGGCTTTTCTTTCCTTCAGCCATCGCCAGAGACAGGGCACGACTGATTCATAGTCCAGCCTTCAAGGCAAATCCTGTACCTTGGGTTTTGAAAAACATTTGTCTCATAGGAGAGTGTGAAATCTCTTGTTCCAGTCAACAAAATCTAATGGGGAATGGAACCTACATCTTTATTCAACGTCATCATTTTGGGGGGATCAGTATGGGGACCTAAAATAAAAAATGTTAAACTCATCTTTTGTTATTCATGTAAAATGAAAACATCATCAATTCCCAGACATCTTTTCTCCTTTGCACTTAGTTCTGCATGCCTGCTTTATCTCATCAGCACAACACCAACCTCAGTCATTAGTATCTTACAGAATACATTTTAAAAAGTCTGGAGCAGCTTTGGCCACAAAGCTGCTCTGAATGTCACAAACAGCAAGGAACTTTCACAAGTATGCTGTGCTAAAATGAAGTCAGACAATTGTCACAGATATTGAAAAATCAAGATTCAAAATAGTTTTGAAATGTGAACTACTTAATCAGCTACCTTCTACAAATTTTATTCATTATTTCTGTCAACCAGATATGCTTTTATTTTGCTAATAACAGCAATCAAATAAAAAAAAAAATCTCCAGCAGTTTGAATTCAGTGATCTTGGCTTAAACAATAACACAGATTAGTTAAGCTAAAGAGAAAAGGGTTCTGGAAGTGATTAGGCAGATCTAAAATGCCACATCTTTCATCCTTTTGCTAAAGAAAATCTAAGACTTCCACCACCCGTCATCACTTTCAAATAAGAAACCGGCAATTTAGAACTTGCTGATGAAATTCCATCGATCATTGAGATGCCACTGATACTTTGTCACTGTATCCAACCATTAGGTCTGCAGGCATTCCAGTCCCAGAAGCGCCTTCTTGAAGCCAGAGTTCTGGACTGTTTTAGACACAGGCTGTGTTGTTCGCTGATGGACGATGGTTTCTTTGTGGCCATGGAATAAAGGCATACTGCTGTTCCTGAGCTGTCAGCCTCTCTGTGTGACTGGTTTTGCTGGTGTGCTCCTGCACCTCCCACTGTGGTGGGAGGGTGCTGTGGCTCTGCCTTAACCTTCACTCGCTCCAGTCAGACCATCTTCTTCCAGTCAGTTTGCTTCCAGAGGAAGTCATTCTCTGACTTCTTGGATTGTCTGCTGTTTTCAGAACACAGAAGGATTATTTTTTTTTCAGTTGAAAAAGGCTGGTAAGTGAGTCAGGCTACAGGTATGTGAATACCAATCCAATCGCCTTCTACAATGAGATGCCTGGCTTGGAGAACGGGGGGGGGGGGGGGGAGAGCAGAGGGTGTTGCTGATCTTCAGTTAGGCTTTTGACACGCTCTTACAGCTTCCTCACTGAAAAAGTGATGAAGCACAGTTGAAATAAGTGGACAGTGAGGTGGATTGGGAACTGGCTAAGCTGCTGGGCTCAAAGGGTTGGGAAGAGCAGCACAAAGTCCAGCTGCAGAAGAGCTGTCAGTGATGAGCCCCAGACACTGATGCTGGATCCAGGACTCTTGCACTTTAACATCTTCATTGATAGAACAGGGTGCACCCTCAGCAAGTTGGCAGACTATACAGAACTAAGAGGAGTGGCTGATACACCAGATGGGTGTCTTGTCATTCAGAAGAACCTGGACAGGCTGAAGTATCTCAAGAAGTTCCACAAGAGGAAGTTCAAAGCCCTCCACCTGGGGGGAAACAACTTCATGCACACTGGGTGCAAGTAGGCTGGAAAGCCACCATGTGGAGACAGCCTTGGACATCCTAGGGGGCACCAAGATGACCGTGAGCCAGCAATGTGCCTTTGCAGCAGAAGAAGCCAACAGATTCCTGGGCTGCATTAGACAGAGTGTTACCAGCAGGTCAAGGAAGGTGATTCAACTATACTCAAAACTTGTGAGACACATCTGGAGTGTTGGATCCGCTTCTGGGCTCCCCTGTAGAGAAAGATACAGGCTTCTTGAATAGAGTCCAGTACAGGGCCACAAAGATGACAAAGGGACTGGAGCATCTGATATATACCGAGAGGCTGAGAGAGACGGAACTGTTCAGCTTGGAGACGACGATGCTCATGGAGATCTTCTAAAGTATATAAATACCTGATAGAACAGTAAAGAACATTGAGCCATAGCCTTAGAGGTAATCTGTAACAAGGTAAGAGGTAGTGGGAACAATTAAAAATACAAGAAATTCTGTTTCAAATTAAGATTAAAAAAAAATTACTGTGGGGGCTGTCAAACACTGACTGAGGCTGCTCAGAGAGGTTGTGTGACCTTGGTGACATTCAAAAGCCACCTGGACACAGTCCTGGACATGGGGGGTTGGACTGGACAATTTCCAGAGGTCCCTTCCAACCTTAACTACTCTGTGAACAACCTCAAATGATGCAAGTTGAAAGTGACTTTCAGTAAGGTGGCCAGGAAATAAGCCTTACCATTTGCTGATGACATCTGCTCAGCAGCCATTAAGTCAGCAAAACATTTTCAAAAATGGTTGTGTGGATCAAACAGCAGAAATTCTGACAGCTTTCATTAAACAAACACAACAACACTAAGCCTAATCATCTTTAAAGTTTATTGTAAGGCCCACCTCTTAATCAAGACTTTCCCAGAAAGACGTGGCTAAAGAGCACATGACTGTTGGTCAGGTGAGAGTAGCAGAAAATGGTAGGTGAAAGATCAAGGAAGAAACATCGAAGATGCATAAATGAGAAATGCCTCATATTCATAGAAATTGTAGAAATGCAATTAGAAGGGGACTTCTATTAGAGCAAGTATTTTGTTTTACACCCAAGATACCATGTTTACTAGCTCTATAATCATCTTGAAAAGCAGATCAATATACCTAATTACACCGAGAAAAAAAAAAAAGTTGTGGTGAAGTTCTTGGAGACAACCCCACTTCTTCAGCTGCAGGGACCGTGAGACACAAGGGAATGATAATGGTTCTGCCCAGTTGTTGTCCCCTTTGGTGGATGTTTCCCAAGAAATCTTCTTTCCCCTGCCCCACCATAGCACTTGAAGAAACTCAGAATAAGAATTTAGGAGAAAGAAGCATGCCTCTATGGATCTATTGCAAAAATAAAGCTTTATTCACTGCTCTCTGCAGGGGTCAAGTAAGATAAAAACCTGATGCAATGCCTAGGGATCTATCCAGGGCTGCAATGCCTTTCACTGTTATTTGGCTGCTCAGTTTATGGAGATATGGGTGGAGAGATCAAAATGTCTGATTACAACCGATTTCATCATAGAATGGTTTGGGTTGGAAGGCACCTTAAAGACCCTTTAGTTCCCACCCCCCTGCCCTGGACAGGGACACCTTTCACTAGACCAGGCTGCTCCCAGCCCCGTCCAGCCTGGCCTTGAGCCCTGCCAGGGATGGGGCACCCACAGCTGCTCTGGGCAGCCTGGGCCAGCGCCTCGCCGCCCTCACAGGGGAGAATTTCTTCCTTACATCTAAACTAAATCTACTCTTTTTCAGATGCTAGCTGTTCTCCCTCGTCCTACTACCACCTGCTCTTGTAAAAAGTCCCTCTCCAGCTTCCCTTTAGGTGCCTCACCTTTAGGTGCTGGCAGGTGCTGTAAGGTCTCCCTGGAGCCTTCTCTTCTCCAGGCTGAACCACCCCAACTCTCTCAGCCTGTCTGCACAGGAGAGGGGCTCCAGCCCTCTGGTCATCTTCGTGTCCCTCCTCTGGACTCGCTCCAACAGGTCCATGTCCTTCTTATGCTGGGGGCTTCAGAGGTCAATGCAGTATTCAATTTTCCAATTTCCATTCACATTTCAAATCCTCAGAACTAGGTAACGTTTTGCCACTCCAGAGGTCTTTAAAGTCTTCTCACGCCCGTGTTTTTGTAAGTAAAGTCCCATCAGAGCAAGTGAGCGCTACTTCCCTGCTTATCTGCAGATGTGGTGGGAATGAAAAGGGCAAGGAGCTCACTGCCTACATTTTTCCCCAATTACTTTTCCCAAACAAGTCTTGTTTTCACTTATGCTTAAATTTCATCTCCTAGCCTGAACTCCACGCTATTCACAGTCGGAAGAGGAGATGGTGCCCTTAACATCTTGGGCAGTTTCCCAGTGGTTAGAAAACCATGTTGGTGGTGAGGGAGGGTTTTCTGGGGGTGGAAGAGAAGATGTGGTTTAGACAGTGCAGGAAACTGAAATGAGGTCTTCCACATCCTGCGTCCACTGGCCAGCAAAGGCATCATGACCTTCTGCTTTTTCTGCCCTTATTAAAAAAAAAAAAAAAAAAGAAAGAAAAAAAAAGAAAAACAAAAAAACACAACCACAACCCCCCCCCAACAACCCAAACCACTGACTTTTCACCCTGGGCTTTTAATTTGGATGGGCTTTTAATTTGGAGATTAGAAACTCCACAAAGTATCTAGACCCATGAGGGAAGGTGCTACAGCACTAAGCACTGTGCTACCTGACTCCCCTTTGCAGATCTGGCCCTTGGCTTTATATGGTTTTGTAATAACAGCCCTCATCTTTTTTTTTCCCCTTTTTTTTTTTTTCCATATTCATGCAATCAGGTCAAGGGGTAGGTCATCAAACTGCCTTTCCCAGAGTTGGACAGTGTGTAATTTGTGAAATGCCTCCTGAATGGGGATCAATTACTTTCATTCTGCTTTTATGGCCCTGTACTTGTTCACGTATGGATTGAGCCCGTGCTTTATCATCCTTAAACAAAGAATTGTATGTAGCAGTCAGCAAAATGTACACGGCTTGTCCTAAGTGATAGTGCAAACACACATGCTTCTCAGGCCACCAAATTGCTAAGTCTATGTCAACTCTTAAATGATTATCTATTATCTTCAATTTGGTCTATGTCTAGACAGAGAGTGGTAACAAAAGTATGGGTTTTTTCCACAGTTTCCTCTCTGTTTCTGAACAGAAAACATTTTTGCTATACAGCTGGAAAAGGTTGCGGGGCGGACGGGTCGGGGAGGGAAGACACCATTTTTCAAAACGTCATTTTTCCTTCAGAATGTCATGTTTTTGGATAGCCGCACCAGAGCCAGTGAAGGCACAGTGATCTGTAAGGTCATTTAAAAGCAGAGGATTCGGCAGCACACCCTATAAAGGCTGGTTTTACACAGTGAATGAATGACCTGCTGCTGGGGTTCAATTTCATGGAGTGTCAAACCTCTGGTATAAAGGTGCTTTTCCATCACTTCAGATTCAAAAGAATCTTAATATGAAAGAAGAGAATGAGAGGACTGCCAGGTTGTGTGGCAGCTGTGCAAGTGAGGGAAATACTTTTGCTGGCAATAGCATTTTCTTGTTAAAAAAAAACCAACAACACAACACAACAAAACAAAACAAAAAAATAAGGGGGGGGGGGGGGGGAAGAAAGAAAATAAAAAAAAAGAAAGAACACAAGAAGAAAAGGCACCGCAAAGAGGATCTATTCTGTGTATTCTTTAATGCGGATGGATTTCCTTTCTGTAAGCTCATGGAGATGCCTGTGGATCACAGGGACATGTTGGGGGAGAGAGGAGCCCTGGTGACATTTTTCAGGTGCAGAGAGAGTGAACTAGAACTGCTGCAAAGCTGTCTGGGCTAAGCACAATCTCAGATGTGAAACAAGAAGGGTCTAGTACAAATGGATCTTGGAATGCTTTCTGTTGTTCTCTCCATGTTTTGGCTGGCTTAAATGGTTTATAAGATTGTTCTCGTTTTGTTTTGCCTAAAGATCCGTTCGAGCAGAGCAGGGATGCTCAGAGAGCGCAAGAAGGGAAGAATTAAAATGCTACAACTAACAACAAAATTAAAAGGCTAATTTCAAGGAGTGCACTTGAGAGTTATACAGCTGACAGACATGCACGGAGTTAAGACCTAACTTACTTCTGTTTCATTTTCTGGGTGTTTTTCATGGAGTTTGATCCAATTACCAGAGTATGTACATGGATCTTAAGACTACAGAGCTATATTCCTGCTGTGCCACTGTTTCATTGTCTGACTAGAGAGCAGTCTAATCAACTTCTTCTGTCTAGGTTGCCTGCTTGGGAAAAAGGATGATGTAATTATTTCACTGAGACTTAAATTCTAGAAGATGGTCTGATATGCTCTGATTTAACACTGTATATTAGTTTAGAGAATATTATTAGCTTCTTCCTATTCTGCAGGATAAACACAAGTCCCAGTCTTCCCTGAATAATTCTTAGTCATTCTCCTTTTGTTGCCCAAAACTAATACATGAATAAAAAATCCCCAATTCACAAAAGAATATTGTGCGTCACATCCTTACACAGAATTGGCTACAGATGTTTGCATAGGTGTGATAAATCTAATTTGTTCTGATGCTATTTTACTAGATTTCTTCTTTTTTTTCTTTTCTTGAAAGGCACACATGTTTTCCTTAAGACGTGCGTATCTTAGCTGCTGTTGCCTCTCATTTGATTGTACATGGTATGAATGCTCTCAGCACCTGAGGCTGAAGCCACAAGACATTTTTTCCCGTTTCAGGGAAGCCTGCTCTCCCTGATCCCCGCACCAGCAGGACTATATTTGGAAGTTTCACCTTCTACATGGAAGGGGCTTCAAATCAGGAAACACTCTGGCAAATAAGCCTTTGTATCAGTTCTCCTGACAGAGCCAATGTAAGAGCCTGACTGTAGTATTGGAGTAACGTGCGGGGGGTGGGGGTGGGGTGGGGGGGGTGGGGTGTCAAAAAAACACACTATACCTAACCGTAAAAAAGAGAGATTCCTGAGTATGTAAACAACAGTACAGGAGAAAATAGCCTTCATCAAACAGAAATATCAGAGCATACAGTAATAAGACAATGTTGGGTAAAAAGACCAGTTTGAAAAATTTTGAAAAGGTGACCATTAACATTCTGAGAATAGTGAGTTTTGCTGTATTTCTCCTCTGGCAAACTTGCCTGTCACATTGGTGCTGCCAATTAGGTTGTCCGATCTCTGACAGACAACGAAGTTGTAGCCAGAGCAACCAGTAATAGCCAAGATTTTGAAAAAATTCTGTCTGTTTCTCCTTTTTCATAACAGGATAGGACTTGAATTGTGGTGGGTCAGATTGCAGGATGGAAGAGGGTTAATGCATAATGTCAGGGATAAGTTTATTACCAGCATGGAAGTAATGGTGAATATATTTGACCTGGAGCGGGGCAATGTTAATGTTCTGTAGGAACTAAACCCCAAACAGATCGTATAGTGCTGTCCTCAATGGAAACCTATTGCTGAAAGATATCCAAAGGGTCCATGTGTTTTTACACATTGGAAACACTTGTAAAGTTTGCCATGCCAAGTATAATTGAACCAAACCCAACAGAAATTGTAACAGCAAAACCAGCAGCAGGAGAGGTAATTTGTAATTTCTTTAAAACATTTGTAATTTATAATTTATTAAACAACCTCTAAATATATACTACCAAGATATTCCGTTTCTGCTTCATGTGCTGGGGTTTCTGCAGCCCCTTGTTTGTTGCCATCATCCTACATTCTGGGCAAGAAGAGCCTCAATGCACTTACCATGAAGCATGAGCAGACAATCCCAACATAAGGACCCGGTCATAAACATGAATTCCATAACACTCATAGGTCTGCAAATTGCTTCCATGACTATTGATTTTATTCCCATCATTTCCAGCTCCCCTATTGCCCAGCTGCAGGCAGAACAAGGGAGCTATTGAACCTCCCTTCAAAAGTGCATCTTCAGTGACAGCTTTTTCCAGAAAGAAGGAAACCATGATGCCTGAGGGTTGTCTGTGCGTGCTGAGAAGTGCTGCCGACCTGGCACCGCTTTTCTTTGCACTGTGCACTCCAGACAGCTGCACATGAGGTCTGCTCAGGTCTGCTCGGGCTTCAAATAAGCCAAGAGCTGGGCGACCACCACCACATGGTGCTTACAGGCAGCAAAGCTTAGGCTGTGTCTAAGCAAGCCTTCCTAGCTCAGGGCCATATCAGCACGTTTGTACCTCTCTTTACAACTCAGTGCATGATCTAGCAAGATTATAGCATGTAACTCCAGTACAAGCAGATATCGTTCATCACATGGGCTTATGCAAACAGTCGCTACGGCCTCACATCTTTTTTTTTATGAACCATGTTAGTATTTTCATGGAGTTTATAAAAAATCTTTTTTTTCAGATCCAATCTGTGTATTTATTTTTGCATTTAATTTTAGTCTGCCAGTATTCTCTTTCAAAGGGCTAAGGAGCTGAATCACTATTTTCTTGAGAGATCCTTGCACAAAATAAAGTAAAATAGCTTTCCAGTTTTGATACTTTTTTTTTTTCTGAAAGTGATAACAAGTATAATTATCCAAGATGCCCCTTACATTTACCTGATTGGCATCAACATCTTCAAAGGATATTCACAAAGGATAACTTTAGCCTGGAGGAGGCCTGTTTCTCACCAGGCAGTGAAGAGAGAGAATGTCTCCTCCAGGGGTGATTGTGTTGGGTGCTCATTGTCACAGAAAAGAACATTGACCATAGAGGGAAACCTAGACAGTCTGAGCTGAAATCAGCTTTTGTGCATATATTGAGGTGGCATCAAGCTTAAAGGCAGTTTAGGGCCAGCAAACAAGGGACCAGTAGATACGATCAGCCTGAAGGGGAGTTACAACCATGTGAAGAACACACTTAAGGTGTGGAGCTGGTATAGCCAGATCCATCCCTCCTACTTCTGCAGTGCACTGCGAATGAGATGCAGTAAACATATCTGTAGGAGAGTAGCCACATCTGAAATATGGCATGCTTACACGATTCAAACAGAGCAACAGTTAGGTGGTTGCTCAGCTCCCATAAACCAGGGAAATGCTGAGGTTGCTCTGCTCTGGAGGCCAGGCTCACCCCCTGGGCTGTAACCAGATTTGTGAAGGGAGTGAAGAACTTCCCATATTTCCGCTTGATGTTTTGTAGCTGGCTCAGGCACACCTAGGGATCTGACCTCTCTGTTTACCAAGATTTCTTTCTACTGAGGCAGCATTTCTGTCTCTCACTTAAAAACAAAAAAAAACAAAAACAACAAAAAAAAATTTAAAAAAAATGTTTTGGGATTAGGTGAATCTCACTCACTTTGATGACCATGATAACTCTTCTCCATTCAGAAGAAATGTAAGAGGCAATTAAAAGCCCTTCAGAAACAAGACAGGTGAAACAGTAAAAGCCATTGCAGCATGCAATCTGTGATGACCTGCACTAGACTTACACACCCGCAACTAGATGTGTATGTATATTTGTGTATTAACCTGTGAGTATTGCTATATACAGAGTTCACATGGTATTATGCAGAAAAAAATTAAAGCTAAATATCCATTTTCATGGCTGTTCAACTGGGTCTGAAAGGTGAAGTTTATCAATTCAGTTTAAAATATATTTCAGGAACTACTATTTTTTATGCACTGATGAATATCAAATCCTTTTCTTTAAATATAGACCTAACTTCCATCTCTAGGATATAGCTTGATTGGAAAATTATTTTAAATAGATTGCACCAATCCATTCCAGAAACATTATGCTCATATGAATGGAAAATTGTAAGCATGGTAAGACACAAAACAGACAAAACAGTAAGGCTGTTTGCTGTATATAAACTATATAAAACAAACTCTTGGATTTGACATTTTAAGATTATTCTTTTCCCACCTTCTTGCCACAACTTCTGTTTTGTCCAAGCCTGTCCCATACTTTGTCCTGCTTCAGGAGATGTTCCTGGAACTGCATTTTTTCACACTCACTCCTCTATATGGTTACAGCAACCAATTCCCATGTTTTTTCAATCCTGCCAACTTTCATTTGCACATGTCTGAACTGGCCAGCCTAGTTCCCCACTTGCACACAGGTGTATGGAAACACCAGCACTGCTTTCCAGTCTCGTGTTGTACGTATTGAACCATGTTATACGTTCATGAACCATGAACGGTACATCTCCCACCGTTAAACCACAGCAGCAGTGTCTGCGTCCCGCTTAAACCACGACAATCTGTCTTGTCGTCCCTGTGAGACTCTGCAAACCCAGCCATTTCACCTCTAGCCGGCAGCAAAGGGGGGTTAAACGGAGTGAGGCCGGAATGGGGGAGTACATGCGTTTATGTTGACCCTGGAGTACTTAAAAAAATTAATAAATAAATAGAAAACACAACTTAATTCAATCATGAGTTAGGAATGGTGTAAGTTACACGTCGTGTATCTGTCGGTCAGGAAACAGGTGTATGTGGGTGTAAGTGCCAGAGCTGTTCGACTTGCAGCAACTTGGCATTTAGTGGGAGTGCAATATGAGTGTAACATAGGCTCCCAGATATGGAAGGAAGGACAGGGGGATGCAGCGAAGCACTCAGATAATGGAAGGGTTAAGCAAGTTTGCAGCATCCCCTGAAAGCCAAATTTCTCCAGGATACATACCTATTTCCCTGGTTTCCTTTTCTTTCTATGTCCACAGGGTCAGATCCTTCTCTGATTTTGAGGGCGCTGCGTGAGGCCCCAGCTGTTACGCTTAGCTTTTCCCCCGCTGAACTGAGAGATCGAACATCCACAAGATATTTCGCGAGCAGACGCGAGTTTGCTCTTCCTGTGCTCTGAGCCAGCCAGACGCAAACTGGCCTGGGACCAGGACCCATGTAGCTGCAGTTAGCAGGCACGCAGCCCAAGCTAATAAGCCTTGCTGAGACGGCAGGACGTGTTTGCTCAGGCTCAGCGCTGCGCTACTGCAGCTACACAGCGTCCACAGAGCACCGGGTGCAGGCAGCGCCTGCCCGGAATGCCCGAACAGCAGGGGGGATGAAGGATCCTCTGCTGCTCAGGACCAGGATCGGCACCACCTGCACCAGCGACAAGCCCCATCCTTTGCTTCCGTGTATGCACCTGCAAGCACGTAATCAGTGCTTTAAGATAATTTTTAAATTGTGTCAATAATCGGTGATGTCACTGTGGGAAAAAGATTAATTGTCTGAAAGGTGTAGAACTCACCAGAATAAATTGGCTCCTTCATCTAAAATTCCAGTGGGTCCCTGACACATTGCTTTTGAAGACAAACATCTTTGCAAAGATTTTTTGTTTTTTATTTTTAATGTAGCCAAAAGAGTGCAGAGAGCTAGGTCCAGGTTTCAGGAACCCCTCACAGCAGGAGGCCAGGGAAAAAAAAATATCTAGAAGTGCTCCATACCCGTTTCATGTACATGGGGTACTTTTGTGCTTCCTGAATCTTCTCAACAGCCTTTTGAATGTTCTATGCACTCTGGCATAAATAATCACCTGTAATCAGTGATGCTGTGGGTGTAGGAAGAGCAGAAAAAAAAAAAATCCACCTGAAAATCCCCATACTGCCTCTGAGAAGGAGGAGGGAAATTGAGGGAGATCTCCAAAGGTTTGAAAATGCATGTAATAAGCACTTACATTTTTCAGTAGATTTGCCCGTCACTAGTCAAAGGTCTTATTCATGTATCACGTGTATTTTCCCTGAGTAAAATTGTCTTTTCTTCTGGAAGATGCATCTCGTTTTAAATTGCTGCCAACTCTAATCAAAACCACCTACGCAACAATGCCAAGCTTTTTTATTTTCCACCTCAGCCTTAGTTTTTCTTTTAGGATTGCTGAAAATTGCGCACAAGCATTTCAATGGATAGGGATAAAAGAATTTAAACTCACAAGGCCCGTATCTCGTGCACTTGTCTTTCTGTGCTCCAGCAGCATTTCTGATAGAGACCTGAGCATTTATCCAATGGCTAAGGTGTTCTCCTGCTGTCACGCAGGCATTTCACAGCTACATAAGAAACCCTCTTTCCACTGCTAGTCTCACCTTGGGTTTAATCAGTTTTTCTGCATGGAGGAATGTGATCAGCAGCAAATTATTTCTGAAATTCCCACAAGAAGCTTTCAGGATCAAGGTAAAGTATATCACACCGATGTCGTGCACCGTGTAATGAAGCTCTTCAAGTATTTTAGAGAGGAACAGGTGGGATAAAACTTTAGAGGAGGTTGGTTGTCATGTCTGGTCTAAGTGGTGGGACAGGGTACACATCTGGCTCTCCGGCTGTAATGTGCAGCAGGGAATACTGCTACTGGTAAGGGGTGACTTCCAGTACAGGGTGTCCACCCAGTTCATATAAGGCACCAATTTTGCACACCACCTGAGCATTCAGAACTCTTTGCTTGTGCTCTTCCTTTGGGATCTTTTCCTGCAGTCTCCATGTGCCCGAGGTCCCACCACTCTCAACCCCTCCTCCAGGCTAATGGTTGAAGATATTTTTTGAAGACTTACATCTTCTTTACCCTTTTCAAATCAAACTCAAAGTGGCATTTTCTGTCCTATACTGAACAGACTTGGGTTCTTCATGTAATTTTCAGCAGGAGGAAATGGGAGCATTCACATCCAGCCTGTGTGTGCCTCAGCAGTCACCCAGCACGGGCTTGAGATGAGTGAAATTCGGCAGGGGCTGAGGATTTCCAAGGCTGCAGTCACACCTGATGGCTGAAGTTTCCTGTTGGATTTGGCCATGGAGGATTACTTCACAGAAACAACTGTCTCTGAAAACCCGTGACCAACTTTGTTGTGACCGATGCTAAGGATAGTCCCATTTACTACAGTGTAAGTAGACCTGCACAACACATCATATAGCAAAACTGACTAATGATCTCCTGGTTTGAAAACGACGAATCTCACTTTTATTCTCATATACGTTGGTTTTACATCAGTGTAACGCCATTGACAAGGGGAGTTGCTCCTGATTTACACCAAAAAGACAGAGCATCAGGGCTCCCTTATGGCAGCTGTTTTGAAAAAGCTCCAGAATAAGTTATCTAAACTAATTTCCTCTCCACCAGTTTCTTTCTTCTAGCTTAAAAAGAATGACTGCAGAAACTGTATTTTTTGTTGGATTGTTCTTTCCGTGATGTCTGCAATTAAGAACCATCTCACTAAGCAAACTGTAATTCTGCAAATTGTAGTAAGCACTGGTAATTGATATGCCTTGGTAAAGCTTGCTAGTTTTAAGATGGCCTGTAAGGATGTTAAACAGTGAATTTATGACTTTAAACCGTGTTGCTTCAGGTCTGAGAGGACTTAAAGTATGGAACACGGCTGTTTCTTGTAGCGTAGAGAATGGGCACCAGTAATTAAATTATTTATGGGGGTGTAGGAGTATGTGTGCCCACTCGACCCCTGTAGAAATCTGCCACATCCATAACATGCTCTTGCAGGGGCTCTGTGTTCGGCTGTCTCTTCCCGAAGCTTACTGGGAAGCAAAGGAGCTGGAAGTAGCGCCATTATTTGTAGGGAAAAGCTGAGTTAGGCCATTTGTAGATTTTTTTGACATTTATTACTCATACTTCTCCTTTTTTGAACTTAAGGCCAATAAAGCTGCACTCTTAGGAAAGTACATTAATTTTATGGAGAGAAGTTGGGAAATACGCTTCCCAGCAACATTATTTAAACACTCTAAAACATTTCCAAAATCTCTGGGAAGTACATCCTTCAATGCGAGGTATACGAACTGGGTCACCTAACCACTGTGCATCACATATGAGTTCACTGGGGATCCTTCAACCGAGCATCAAACTATTGCCAATTTTCTCATGGCAATAGTCTCTGTCCATGCTGATACAGACCAGAACAGTTATGATGTTGCTGCACATCCCTTCAGCGAGCAGACTTCTGTACAGTTATGTTTGTGTAGCACGTAAACCTGGCATCCTAAGTGATTCTTCCATTAAAACATCTGTGGAGCCATGCATGGAGGCCAGTGAGTCAGAGTGAGGAAGTGCCAGCGGTCAAGTTATTGCATGACCCTCAACCCATTCCCAGGTTGAATGAACACAACCACTTCATATGCATGCACTTAACAATGCTGGGTTTTTTTCACTCCTACATTTTATTTTTTTTTAAGCAATACTGCATGGCATAACAATGGCCACAACTAAAAAAGATGGCTATAGCAAGTCACTTCTGGGTGTCCACGGCCCTTAACCTTAGGTTAACTCACCCTTTTGCAGCCAGCTAAAGAGTCTTGGTTAGGTTCATTAGAGCAGCCCTAGAAGAGACAGGCCATTAAGTCTGTGATTTCTGAATAAATTTCTAAATAAATACTTTCCCGCAATGAATATTCATTGAATAGGCAGAAAAAAGGGGAAGTGTTTTAATCTTTCTTGAGTAATGAAATCAGAATATCATTCGCGATGAGGAAATGACTATCTAAAACTGACTGTGCTGTCTGGGACCCTGCTCGGTGATGACAGATGTTTTAAGGAGCCTTAAGAACATCCCAGCACAATGCAGGGGAAAACAGAAGTCTTGGATCTCTTGACTCCACCTCTGCTCTGATTTCTGCTTTGGTATTTCAGTGTAATTACTTGTTCTGTGACAGGGAATAAACACAGGGCATTTCTTCCATTTTACGATTTGCTTTACTGGAGCAATCGTGGAGTCATATTCCTTCTGTCGTGATTGTTGGCTTTTTTTTTTTTTTTTTAATTTTATTTTATTTTGGTGCAAGAATATTTGAGGACTTCTGGGGTGTTATTGAGGCTTCTCTTCCAATCTTAGCTTAACTCCTGCTTCTTCCGTCATAGTTATTTGGAAAATACACCTCCTTAGTGCGGTACAGGTTCAGGAGGCTTTTTTAACAGAGCCTCCTGAGAGTATGCACTCAGTTAGTGAAGCTCCCATAGTTACGAGAGCTACAGTGCTTGAAAGGTCTTCATGTCTTTGACAGTTGTGTAAGAAAAGACTCGGTACATTTTGCTTTGACAAAACCAAAACTTCTTCTGCTGGACTTTTGTCCAGTGTGAGCTTTTTGCTTAAATGTGATTGAATCTGAGCTTCTGCGTGGTACCTGACAAAATACTACAGCAGTGAGCAGTTTAATGCTATTGCCCATATATATGCAGAATATGTAAAGTAGAAGATATAATGAATGTCAGGGAAAAAAAGGAGCAAATTTAGAAGAGCATTGTGAAGCATTGTTTCTAACACACTCTGCAATGTGTCGCTATAAAAAGTTTTCATCCTGCTCATCATTTTAAATATACTTGAGTTACACTTGAAATGAAGATATAATGTCAAAGGTATGAAGGATTTAGGAGGGAATGCACCGCTCCAATATATATTTGTAATTCCCATATTTATTTTACTTATTGATTAGAAATGCTTATTGAGTTGTGCAAGTTCCAAGAGTGCTTCATTACACAACAAGTGCTGGCTAGAAAATGTCAGTACTGATCTGCCTCGAATCTTTTCATGTCATTCTAATCCTCCTCCAAATGCTTTCATAAGCTTCATCTCGCTCTGTGTTATTTAACTTAAGATCTTTTTTTATAAAGCAGTTTATCATGCTCAGCGATTGTTTGAGTGAGGGATCTTGGCCAGGATAAAGCATAGCATAAATTCTGCAAGCACCTGAAATGCTGTACTTGCACGCTATTAGTAAAATGTTCGATGCAGTCATGCCATTACTCTGCTTGCCAAACGGATTTATCAGGAACTGAGGGGAGACCCTGACTTCTGAGCCCTGAAGAAGGCAAAATTACATCTGCCCTCCAGTAGCACCAGGCATCGTTTTGGAGGGAAGAACACTAAAGCGAATGAGTTTTCTCAACACCAGGTGGGAGATTCCTCCCTTAGGAAGCTCTCCTTTGGCAGCCATTCAAAGAGCAAGGTTGACTGGCATGGCTTCCCCTTCAAAAATTACAGTAGTTCTGGCCATGTAACACCTTGCTATTTTTGTTTGCTCTATTCTCACAGCATTGGAGCCATTTTTGTTGATGCTGTGAATGTCACAATGCTTTTTGAGTAGATCAGAATGGGGGGCTGTGTCTCATTTAGAATGAAAATGTACAGAGAATAGGTTTTAAAGTTTAAGTCAAGATTTGGCTGTTGGTTTTTTTGCTTGTTTGTTGGGGGCTTTTTTTCCCCTTTGTCAGAGCATTAAATAGGCAATATCAGGTTAAAACATAGTAAGGAATCAGTAACTGCTCGGTTGATTGCGTTTTGTGACCAGTACCACATGCAGGAAAAAATTCCATAAGAAATGAACAAAATTTGGAATTTTGTTGATAGATCTTATAGCTATGTGAAAGGGGAAAAAAAAATAATCTGAATACCTACGACCTTCACCATGGAGGAGGTGAATCTCTAGGCTTACCTGAAGAAAAGAGCACAACTGGCAATGCCTGTGTCCAGGTATACAGAAATAGTCTGGTACAACAACTGTGTGAGGTTGTGGGCAGTCACCCTGAGCCTAGCCTTTTGTCTGTCGCTGGATGCATACAGGTATCCAAAAAGGAACCCCTGCATTTCAGGGGGATGGGAGCAGAACCATCACGCCATTCTTATCCTTAAATCATACATTCTTTTTTGATCTTGGGAAGTTATCATGCAGTCTCCATTTACAAAGCAGGATTAACAGTTAGTCTGATAAAACATTTTATTAGAAAATGCTGGTTCATCAAACCCATGCTACATGATTAAAAATACTGCAACAAACTTTGCCTTAACCCCCGTATCATTTTCATGCTTATACGCTTGGAAAATTACTCCATCATTGGCTTTACAGGTCCTCACTCCTGAGATGTGTTTGGTGGATTTTTCCTAAATCAAGAATTCAGTGCTGTCAGAAGATCCCACAGACAATCCAAAAAGCATTTGATCATCCGATTGTCACTGGCCCTCTTGGTCAAACAGGCTGGTAGCCCCAGATCCTGTGAGGTGAGTACCCACTTTTAGCACTAGTGAAAAAGATAAGAATATTGGGTTTTACTGAGCAGCTGCAGGATCTGGGGAGCTATTTTATTTCAGTTACTTTGTTTTGTTACTCGAATTAATAAAAATGGTTTTAGTGTGATTTGGACCAAATGATATTTCAAAAAGAAACAGCTTTTCTTGCAAATTGGAAACACAGATTTCTAGGCAGGTTTGCCTAACACCAGGTGGTCTCTACATACTACTGTGACAGTAACATGTTCAAGTTGCCCCAAGTTCACACTGCCTCAGTATTTGTAGTATTCCCAAGAAGAATATTAAAGAAATATTTGCATTTATTAGAATGTGTGAAGGCAGAAGTAATATTGTTTAATTACCCAGAGCAACTGATAAGTTTAGTAGGACAATTGCATCACGGCTTTCTCAAATTGTTAATATTCTCCACAGAAATACATGGCTGCTCATCCAAAACCTAAGATTTAAATTTTTTTTCAGTAGAACACATCATTGTCATGTTATACTTTATAATGCTTTATGCTGCGGTTGTGCAGTGTATGCTGACAGATATCCACGTTAACAAGTCTAACTAGACTGTAAGTATGCAGATAAAGGCAACTTGGGATTGTTTGTCATGATGAAATGATTCAGATTGTTTAGACGGATGAACGAAACTGTCTTGGCAAGGGGCATGCTTGCTTCTACTTACTTGAATAAACTTCTGTATGCTATCTACAATGTTTGATTACAGTCTGACTGTGATTAAATTTGTCACACAAAATATTTGATCCACGGTTTATTGCACACTTGAGATGATGTAGTCAATGACAGACTGCAATGATGGGGGCCTGGTTCTTCATTATGAAGGCTCTGTGCGTGAAAGGGCACGCATCTGAGCATGGCGAGCAAAGCATTGAAATGCCTAAGTCTAGCTTTGCTCAAGGTAGGCTCTCACTGGCAACTAAAGAGTGAGCCACAAAGAAAACTAAATCACTTAAACTGCTCAGGTGCCTCCAAATCTAGGCAGCATTGGAACAGTCTTTTTTTACTGAATCCAGCCTATAAGCCCTCTGTGTAGACTGCCATATATAAAACAAGGAGAATATCATTCCTCTACGTCACTGACCCATGAAAACGAATGCCTTAAACGGTGAGAAATTACAGCTCCTGTGGTAAAGTATGTGTAGGCTTGAGGATCCCAATATTCAGTCATCACTGAATAGGTGATCCTACCTCAGGTAGCTAGGCTGTTGGTGGTGTTTCTCCAGCAACCGCACTGCAAATGGGGAAAAATGACCCACTGCCTAACTGTTTAGTTAACGTCAGCTAGTTTATGTTATACTGTTTCAAATTTAGAACAGAACTCTGCATACATTTACCCATTATTAACCCTCCTAATGTGGGTGGCTCCAATGAGCTAAGCATACAAGAGCTTGCACTGTCCACCCATAGAGAGTTCACAGATGTCTTACCTGTAAATAAATAAATAAATAAACAGCACCAGTCTCACATTTCAATAGATTCAATATGTTTATTCTTATTATACAAGTCTGAGCCTTGGGAATATAATTTTGGGGTTCCTATCTCTTCACGTGTTGTGCCTCAAGTCTCAGCATTTTAACAAAAGCTGTCATTGTTGAATTTTGCATTTATCACAAAAAATAAGGGTGATGAGAAAATAGCGGTAAGAAGTTCAACAACCCCATAAAAAACCTCATAAGAAGATGATCTGCAGAAGTAACATCTCCTAAACACAGTTTCTGAGACTCATCCTTGATCTCCCCAATGAAGCAAAGGAGCAAGGTTTTACCTTACGTTCAACAAGGTAAAGATCCAAGAAAGATTCCTCTGACCCTCTCTTCACCTCCTTGCTTCAGGGCCTCACTTTCCTGAGAGAATAACGTCAAGCTGAAATGCAACACTCAGGTAGTTTATTTGTTTGCTTGTCTGTTTCTGTGGAGCACGACAAACACTAAGCAGGGCATGCCTTATAAACACTGAAAAACCAGCACCTAAACAGGTGCATTTGTAAAAAAAAGACTGATGGCAGAACTGAAAAGCTACCAGCAAAATTTCCTCAGAGGAGCACAGAGAGGCACCTTCCTTAGCTGTATATCTACTAGACGAGTGGAGATTTTGGCTGTCCTTCTCAAAAGACCTCCCTTTTCAACCCTCCACCAACTCCACCCAGCGGTAGTGCTCTCGGTGAGGAAAATCGAGTGACCGTTGTCTGTTTGATGGGACCAGAGAGAGAGAGCAGTCCATGGAGCAGCCTCAGTGATGGATTCCATCTCTCCGTTGGTCCAAGAGAGCTCAAGTGTCCTGACTTTCAAGGCACATTGCCAGCTGAAACCTTCCTATGAAAAGAGAGTAAATATGACAGGTTAAGCTCTTATTCCGGGAGGAGCTGGCAGTGTCTCACATAATAAAGGTTGCCTAATACTTTCCATTATAAATTGTCTAACACTTTCCAATATAAGCACCTATTCCAAGAACCTTTCAATTTAATGCTTGGCCCATAATTATACAACTGTTGATTATATTCACATACACGTTTTCTTTTCTCTCCTACCCTCTTTAGATGGCAAAATGTCATTGATTTTGATGGGTCAAAGATCCTGTTGTTCTATTTTGTAGTTAGAGTTATTAATAATTTTGAGCATTTTAAGGACTTTTTTGCTGAAGGTGGTACATCTCAAGAATTGGAAGCAGGCAGAGGTGGTACCTCTTGAAAGGTCCACCAGCCACTTTTATCACAAAAGTCACAAAGGTAACTAAGCCAGTCAGGCTGTGATCTGTGAGCATGACCTTCATGGTACAAGCTGCATATTAATTAAAACCACAACCTGTGGACACTTACACTGCATGAAAACCAGACAATCTCTTGTCTGGAAAAGAAACCAAGTGGCACAGCTGTATTCTTTGTTTTCCTTTGTTTTCAGTATGTATACTATTTTTCTGCTTGTTTGTATTTCCACTCTGTATAGGCAGATCCCACTCTTCTATCCACCACACCGGACTGAAAGATCTTCAACTCATGAGAAATGGACCCATGTACCGCAAGGTTTGGGCTCCAGAAACAAGTGCTACTGGAAAATCTTTCCATTGTTTAGAAAGGAGGGCTACAGCAAGATGGTGTGAATAAATGTTCAAAGCCACTTCATCTTCATTTCCAGAGTCTGTGCTCTTTCTTTCACTGGAGGAACTCCCACCAACCCCAGAAAGAAACAGCTGCGCATTCTGCAAGGTATAGTCCGTGTGCCCCTAGGTCTTACAAGAAATGACAGTGTCCCTCTTTCACAATTCTTCTGCTAGCATTAGTCCAATACTTCCCATGATCAGAGGAGGCAGTCACAGCAGCCCATTAGTGGCCTCCTGACATGCATGAACGTTCATAAGAGAATACTTTCATTCATGGTTCATTTTAGGGCGAAAGTTGAGCCATAGTTACTTCTATTTCTATAGCTTTATGAAATAATGCAAAACTTTTCCAAAAAAAATCATTCATTGAGTAATTTATTTTTTTTAATTAATGCCTGAGCTATCATATTTATAGCATTCCATAAATAAAAAGGCCATGAAATAAAAATAAACACAACACTTGAAAGTAAATCAGGCCAGTGGTTTGGTGGCAACTTTAGAAGTGGGTAGTGGGCATATTGTATGCATTGATGTTTATTTATGTTTGACACCCTCAGCCCGGAGACAGGCTATAAAATGTATCATTTTTTCAGAGGTCGGTTTCATCAAATATTCAGACATGAGGTTTACTGAGGTAACTGTCCCAAAGTCAGTCATGGGAAACATTGGGATTAGAATCTACATAATTTTAAACGTTTCCGTTAGGAATTCATTCCAACATTCAGAAATGCCATAAAGTGGACATTGGTGATTGCCATGAAAAATAAAAGATTTTCGCATGTACAATCACACAAACACATTTAGGTTTTGTACTGGGTAGTTGCAGCCAAATAGAAAACTCATGTTTGCATCCCACACTTTCTTCTGATTATCTGTGACCTCTGACTAAGGCAGAGGCAGAACAGACTCTTTTCTTTTTTTTCTGCAGGTTACTTTTGCCTTGCTCAAGGGTTAGATATTTTTTTTAATTTCCTACTATTTTGAGATTATTTTCTGTATTTGTCAGCTAGCTCTTAAAAGTGCAAAATTTCACCCAAGGTATTTCACAAAAATGTTCCACAAAAAGAAAAGACATTTAGTTCCTCTTGCTCCTGTACTCCACAGCAACATGTCCAGATTCATAAAAATCTGAATTAACCAAACTCGCTAAAGGCTGACCTGCTTAGGGGAGAGATGTATCAGTGCAAACTATGCTAGAGAAAATTGCATGTGGGTTAAAATAAAACTCTCATAAAAAGCACTGAGTTTAACACACCCAGATTACTGCCGACTGCAGGCCACATAGTTTTCCCAAGAACCGAGTTCAGAGAAGGGTTTGGGTCCACAGGAGATAAGGGGCTAGGGCACTGTTGAAGAAGACCTGGTCTTTGCAGCATTAATGGAAAACAGAACAAAATGAGGTCATCTCATATCTCCATTGGAGAAAGGATTGTAAATTAATACAGCTGAAAGACGGGTGAGCTGTGCCTCTTTTTCTAAAGAAAACGTTGCAGGCAATACCAGGGGGCCAGGGCAGCACTTTCTGCAATTGCCTTCCCCAGGACTTTGCAGGGTGGTGGTTCAAACCCTAATTATTTGCTGCGAGAGATGGGCAGCCTGGATGCTTTCAGGACACACTTCCCCAGCAGAGATGCTCATGTCTCTGCCTCCTCAAAAGGCCTCTTTTGCACACAGACAGGGCCATCTTTGATCTCAGCTGGGGGTCCACTGTTAACTGCTGCTGGGAAGCGGTTTCAAATCAGCAGGTCAACCAGATCTTTTGAAGATAGAGCCATTTATTCAGCAGCTAGAACAGCAACCACAGGCAGCCAGAGAAGCATAAATTTTATGTCTGGCGTTGGCCATTAAAACAGGGCTTTACTGTTTGTGGTCTCAAGCTGACTCAGTAGCACCATTGGAGTGGTGCGGTGATAAATGTGTATTCATCAGCGTTGTATAATTTGGTTATTGAAGGACACGTTCTGCCTGGCTGTTCGGGGGCAGGCGTGTGACTGCAGGTCCATCCTGGCGCCATTGTGTCACTCGGCACAAGAGGGGTGGGAAGGCACAGGGGCCATGGTGACAGCTGTGATGGATCTGCCTGAGCTGGAGGAACTGGTATTTCCACCACTGTTTATGGTTCTTACAATCAGCTCCGGGGTTAACGTGCGCTTGCCTCTGCTGCCAAAATTGAGGAAAGAAGGTAAATGTATCCATACCCTGGACTGAAACTCTACTAATTAAGCTACCAATGCTTCAGTGAAGGCTTTCAATAGCACTGAATACTCTTATAATGTAGGTGATGGCATATCTGTGCCAGAAACAGGGTCAGATGCTCGCTTGATCTGTTTCCAAATTAAGTTGGATACAGCTGCATCATGAGCATTTATCCCCTACTGCCCAGAATCAGGATATAACCATGATTTATAGAAAGAAGTGGCATTTTAAATAGTTACTGTGAAACTTGTTTTGATTTTTGGCATAAATGGCTTAAATGTATAGCTCTTGAAGGCAGTCTTAACATATTTGTAAAGTTCTAAGATGAGGTGGCTTCTAAGTGTGCACTATTTAGTAACAAAACAAGGCAGCTAGACTTCTGGGATTTTTTTTTTCTTCTTGTTTATTTTTTTTTCCATGAGTACAAGCCAGATGTGAGAGCCTGAGGAAGGCTGTGCTATCTTTTCAACCCTTGCCACAGGCCAAAGCCATTCAGTCTTTAAGCAGATTACATCCTGTGGAAAGATACTTTTGCATGCTCGACTTAGTGCTAATCCACAAGAAGATTATAAAAACTGGTAAATGAGCAGTGAAAAAAAAAAAAAAAAAAGAAACACCTTACCATTAGGATTGTATGTTTTTACTACAATCAGGAAAGTAAAGCAGAGCTAGGAGGAAATTAGGATTCTCTGCAGGTACTGTTAGTTTTGGAAGGTAGCAAACGCATGGCCGTGTTATTAGAGACTATATTTTTGCACTCCTCAAATCCTTTAACAAAATTATATTTGGCAAATGGAAGCGCAGTGTCCCCTAAACACACAAATACCCTTTCAGTGGTGTTTCTGAGGTGATGTCTCAGAGTGCTTTCTTGCTGTCTGGTGGTCCTGTTCCACCAGCGGGGTTTGTGGAAGTTCAATAGAAAGCACATTCTCATGGTCTGTAACATGCATGTAAGAAAACCTGCTGTTGTTGTGGTAAACGCAATGTCCACAGATTTATTAGGAATGCTCTCATTCCTGGAAGTGCCAGCTATTCCTGTAACTCACCGCCGCCAAGGTTTTTAACCATATTCTCCTTTCATGCATGCATTACCGAACGGAAAGCCGTGTCTGCACTCTGGCCGCTGGGATCACTTCTTCGTTTGTTATTGGATCATATCATTTTACAGTTTGTCTTGTGTAAAGGGCAATGCAGAAAGCTGCTGAGAATTTAGCTTCCCACGCCTGTTGTTAATGGCTAAGCTTTGTAACTGTAAAGGGCTTGCTTTAAAGTTTGCATTGAAGTCATATTTTAATACTTAATAAAATCTACAATAAATCATTGAAGCAAGGAGGAAACGGGGGGAAATGATGACAAGGAAAGGAAATTTTCTTTTCTCCATCTCCCTGTGGACAACTGGTATTTTTAGAAAGGGCAAGAGCAGAAGCGGGTACAGCATGCACCCGTTGCTGGAGCATGGTGCTCCAGCCCAGTCCCATATACTCACGTTCTTCATGGAGGTGCTGTGCGCCAGCTGTGCAGACAGAGGAATAAGTCAAATGTTCTGTTTGTCACATATTAAATCTGCATTTGACACCCTAAGCTGACTACCCTATACAACAGTCATCCAAAAACTGCTTCTGTCTGACTTGAGAAAACTTTGAGAATTAGTTTCTTTATCCAGTATCATCACAATTAGCGTGAAACCGTATCACAACACACAATTACTGCATGGGATGTTAGAGTTTTATAGCAGTACATCTCAAATTCCCTTCTTTTTCCTTCCTTATTTATGTTTTCTCTTCCAGCATTTTGTTTAGTGAAGAGTGAAACTTTCAAACCACCAAGGGGAAAACACAGTGTGTTCATGCCTCCAGATTTAAGAACTGATCTAAGGTTAGAAGTGTGAAACCAGTGATGTCAACAGCAAAATACTCCAAGTGCCACTTTCTTTTCTCGGTTGTGCGTTTTTGCCTAAAATCAATGGTACGATTACTGATTTCAAGATACCACCAAGCTTTTTCTTACGAAGGTATCTGGTATATTGAGATGTTGTTTATCTGCTGTTGCATGTTGACATTTCCTAGATTCTAGAGAAACAGTATCAGGAGTGAAATAAATTTGTCCAGGACAATACTTTGATGTGCTTTTCATTTATCTGGTTGACAAAAAGTGTTTACTGAAAAAAGTCCCTTTACATTCATGAAAATCTTCATGTGTTTTATACTGCTGCTGTACTCATACTTTCCACGTTTTTTCATGTGCACTTTGTTCTGGTTTGTGTTAGGATATCATAAATAGTCCAGCTTCAGAGCTGTTATTTAACCACTGTTACTAATGCAAGAAATATTACCCCGTTCATAAATCATATTTCACATTGAGACAAATTAATTTCTTTCTCCTGAATCTGTAAAGAATTTTGAAAGTTTAACATCTACTCCTTAAAATGCTCTCTTGTAAATCTGTCTTTTCAATAAGACATGGAGATGAGAGGATGCTTAGAAAAGTAGCAATCCTGTGATTTTTACCTCTTTTCCTTGATCTAAGCTTTATTTGTAAAGAACAGCCAAAAAATGGAAATATTTGACGTAACTGTTACTCACATTTCTCACAAATCTTCAGGGATGCATTTCATGTTCAAATTTCATGACCAAGATCTTCTAATGCACAAGAAACCCACTGCACGTTAACATACCACATATTTAGGAAGCTGAGTATTCACTGCCAGATCTTCAACCACAGACATAGATCTTTTCACACAGAATACCGCTAAGACTGTAAAAAACTGTAATCTCCTGTCCCAAGCATGTAGGGATGAGAAAATCTGGCCATTCAAGTTTGCAGATTTATGACAAATATTTTTTTATTCAAAAGCCTAATTAGTCATTATCAATAGTTATTAATATTATTTGTATTAAATCATCACAGGGAAGGTCACATAAAAAATTAATCCCATTCTTTAGGACTCATACAATATGAAATTAATCTTGTCTGTATTAACACTGAAAAAACAAAAAACATGCAAAGGGTAGGGAAGGAATGAGGTGGATACCAAATTGCCCAGGCAGCTCAGTAGATTGTTAAAGAGGCTGGGAACAGAATTCAGGTCTACAGGTTTCCAGTGTAATTGCTTTTTCCTAGGATCAGGCTGGCCTCAACATTCCCTTCAAGTTAACTGGAGATCTTCTAAATTGAGTATCTTGAAATACTTGTGGTCCCTGTGGGAGAGAGGAATGTTGGCCACTACACGGAAGGCCGAGATTGCTGCCCCAAACACATCAGAATTAAAAATGCTAGTTAAATCATTAAGTCCCCCTACAACAAATATACTGAGAGGGTTCAGAAAATTCAGAGAATTTGTTTAAAAGGCATGAATTTCACAAAGAGTGCATTCAGACAGAAAAGCAGGCTTAAGCCTTAGAGTCTTATGGGTCTTCCTCAGCTTCTAAGTGCTTTGGACCTTTCCGTTTGAAACCTGTCATATACATGTAATACTACATCTTCAGGAAAACTGTTTGGACTTTTTTGTTCAAGTGTATTTTTATTTTCATTATAAAAGCAATTCTTTAGTTATAGCTCAGCCATGAAATTTTCTCAAGGCTATAGCCTGGCAAATAAAACCTTAGTTTGGGAGCCACAATGAAAAATAAAATTTAAAAAAAACTTCAGTGTTTTCCAGTGAACTGAGTAACAATTAAATACCAATGAAAATACTACAAAAGGGCAATACATGTTTAGCTGTGTATATTTATAATCAGTCTAGACATGTATAACCTCTTGAATTTACCCGCGCCGCATAGTTCGGAGTTTTGCAGGCACTCTCAGCTCAGCTATCAATGTCAAAAGAAAACAGACAAACTTGCTGAAGAGTTACTCTGATATTTTTCATAAGATGCGGCTCAGTCTGAGCCTGAAAGTTTACATGCTTGAATGCAAAGCAAGCAGATGTCAATAGTTCCTATTTTGTTTTCAGACAGGCTATCATGAAGTTTTATAGTAAAACAAGCACTTAATGCTAGTGGGCAAGAAAATTTTCTACAAAACACCCTAAACAGTGCTTAAAATATTAGAAATATAATTTAAACAAAGTCAGGAAAGCTGTTAGGTTGTTGTGTAGTTTCCTGCTTTGTTGGTGACCGACATATATCAGTTTAAGATCTCAGTGTGATACCTGCACGTCTGCATTTCAGCGCTCCCACTCACCCCCCTGCAGAAACAGCGTCTAATTTGCCATAGGGCAATCACAGCGTACACACGTTCCCCCGGGTCTCCTGGCACTCACAGGGAGTCTTTGGTCCTTCCCCAAACACCCAAAAACCGTGTTGGCAAGTGAACACACCCAGACCCTTGCATCTAGCGGCGTTCCCACCCGTATGTGAATAGCCGGCTCATCCTCAGCTGCACCCAGCAGGAATCTGTCACCCGCAGCCGAAGCAGCACAGGTATTCGGGTCCCTGTGTGAAATACCCATTCCCAGGCTTTCTGCAGAGTTCGGTGGCACAGCAAGCCCAGTTCTCTCCGCCATCAGCAAACAGGCCATTGCCCACCCAGTGCTGCCGGCAGATCAAAAACACCGTCACAATCAGATGGCTGGCCTCTATATTCTGCAGAGGGGAAAAAAGCACTTCGGTTCAACACTTTCAACTGATTTTTAAGTGTCTGTAGAAGAATCCTTTACTCGGAGTGAAAGATTAGTAAATTTAACTTCACTACACCAAAAAATTAGTAAAAATTAGGCATCAGTAATCCTCCTCTCTGGCTCCTCAGTCAGTACGTCAGACAGATAGAAGAGACTGAAAAGTGTGAGGGGAGATGCCTGAGTGTAGCCAAGAGTGGGAGGACAGAGGGGTGTCCTCAAAGTAGCTCCATCCTGGGACTTAGCCTTTATCAGGCCTACCAAGTTAGATGTTGCCTCTGCTACAGTCCAGAAACTTTTCCTAAAGGGTTATAATGCTGCTTTTTCTTTTAAAAACAAAAAAACAAAAACAAAAACAAAAACAAAAAAAACCAACAACAACAACAACAACAAAAAAAAAGAACAACCAACAAACTAAACAAGCAAAAGCCACAACAGAAGAGTGGTTCACTGATTGCTTGAGAAGTACAAATGGAAGAGGAGATGGTAGCCGCTCCTTTACACCATAGCTCAGTGATTAGAGCTCTTGCTCAACATACGGGAGACCCAGATTCAATTAATTTCTTGGCCTCCAATGTTTCCAACCCGTATCTCTCATGAGGGTAACTGAACTGTCAAATTACAGGCTATTTGCAGTAGGAGGGAACAATGTACTTATCAGGCTGCACTGGAGCTGTTCCACTGGCCATTGAACGGTGATTCAGCCAGGGAGAAACAAGAAAAAGGGTCAGGATCATCCAGCACAGCGGCTGGGGTTTCTGTCCCAGAGCACAGGCCAGTCTTGCCCTGTTCTGGGATTATTTACATGACTTTTCCAACGGGTGTTTGGTTTCCTGCCCGATGAGCAGTGATGATGTGGCTTTCAGCTCATGCAGTTTCTGTGGGTTAATAATCATCACGCAATTCATCCAAGACTTGTTTTCTTGTGCCTACAGTACCTGAGGTTTCAGGGAGGTCTTGATCTGGCCCCATCTGTCTCAGTTTCATGTGCATGCAGGCAGCTACAGCAAGGCTCTCCCCGCAAAAGCTGCTCCTTACCTAGCTGTAAGAAACGCAAGCAAATGTAGCAGCACTGGAAAAGGTGTAGTACTTGTGATAAATTATTTAGGTCCTATATTTAGTCTATTGCTTTCATTAATTTCAGTTCAAGGACTTTAGTGCATATGCAGTGACATGCAAAGGATTA
The DNA here is from genome assembly GCF_963210335.1 of Falco punctatus. NCBI lineage: Eukaryota > Metazoa > Chordata > Aves > Falconiformes > Falconidae > Falco > Falco punctatus. Next base: position 80,441,592 of record NC_137586.1, read on the forward strand.
ACACACATTTGTAGGTATTGTATGTATGTTGCTAAACTACATACAAGAATATGGAGTGAGTATGAGATTAGACCATATGAAATTATATCGCAATTTTAATACTGGGTTCCTAAGACTGTTTCTACAGTGCATTTCATTTTGGGAAAGTTTATTCACACTTGTAGAAATTAATGTAGAAATTATTCTGTAGCTTTTTTGTTGTCATTGTTGTTCACTTTACCATCACTTTTTCCATCTGTAAAGCACATCCTAATAATTTTCCTTCTTTTTTATTTTTTGCATAATTCACTGAGTTTTGTCTCCCAATGCAGGGTTGTTCAAATTGTAGGAGGAACAATCTGTGGGGCATTGTGAGCTGCTCTAGAAAGCCATTGAGAAAAAAAGAAAAAGAAAAAATAACTTTAAAAAGTTTTTCATACATCACTTAACAGTTAAAAAGAAGGAAAATTATAAATATTAAGTGACATTCCAAGTGTAATCTAACTTTAATTCTTAAATGAGCGACACGATACAGAAAGATCTATGGATTTTTTTAAAAGAGTAGTCATTAAATTAGAACTTTAAAAGATAAATAATATTTTAGTAATATTTAAAAGACTAAGTGTGATATATTTAAATGTCCTAAGTTTTTCAGCCTGTCACCAACTCATTTCTAAAGTGAGTCAGGTAACAACTGTACTGGGTAGAAAGTAAATGCGTGGAAAAATGGCACAGGCTGTAAACTCAATATGGAGAGTGGGAGGGGAAAAAAATTAATTTTCCCAGTTACTGTTTCATTAATCATAATATTATTGTTGGCTAATTCTGCCTCCCCTTCCCTCTTATATCTAAAGATCTTCCACTGCTGTATGATGGCTATACTATATATATTTTTATAGTCTCAAAAAATTACTTCCTTTTCTTTTTAAAATCATGAATTATGGAAGCGTTGCACTTAATTCCCCTATTTTTAAAGGTCATTTACTTATTAGGATTCTATTAAAAACAGTAGGAGACAAACACGGTAACTACGCTTAATTCTCTTGGTTTGTTTTCTTCAGCAAATAATATTTTTAATTATTAAAGTAATCTAGTGCTTTTTGTTTTGAGGGAAGGCCTGGATACACAGCATTGCTTGAATTCCTTTGTGCAGCACCAAAAGCAACAGATAAACCTCCTGTTCTGCTATGGCAATTGTACGCATGGTCCTGAGGAGCTATCTCCCGAACACTGCCATTGTGCAGCAGCAAAGGAACACGGTGCCGATTAATCTGCTCTGAACCCCTTTCTTTACATTAAATGCCACATAATGCATTTAGACTGAGTCCTTGATGCAAAGCATGAACTGTGAACTCATTTTAAGCAACACGGTCGTCTCAGTGACGTTTGGCTCATTACTGTTTATTTGACCTGCCTTTTCCCTGGTTGCACATTTCCTCTTTAAAATTCTGGCTCCAAGATCTTCCAGTTACTTGGCCCCTAAATGGTAAGCAAGGAGACCACTCGCACTGAAATCAGGTAATACTTCTTTGCCAGCCTGTCTGATAATAAGTACCTGTGATTTTTGGTATGCTTCTTAAGGAAGGAATGACTGTGTGGGAGGATTTGCTTATTAATTTGTTCCTAAAGTTAGTGCAGAACAAACAGCAAGTCAAAGACCCACAAGTCAACCGGGTCATCCTGTAGTTAGTCTAGTAAACTATTTATAAGTGATACTCTCAGATTTGCCACTGCAGTAGAAGGAAGAGCAACACTCCACCATGAAAACAGAATCCATCAAAAAACCTTTTGGAAAGGTGGAGGGGGAATTTTTAGCAGCACTGGCTTTGAAAACACTTTCAAAGGACTTTTAAAATCTTTCTCTGAAAGCTGTATATTGACACCTCTGTTGTGCAAAACACTGTGAAATACTTGTTTTAGTTCCTTGTGAAGTGTTTGGGAGTATGGACTGCTACCTTGCTGCTTTTACTTCGAGAACTTCTGTTTCTTAGCTTGGTTCTTTATCACAAATGTGGCCTGTTTCTAAAGTCATCTAGATTTTATACGGTTCTGATTTATTTTGCTTTTATGGAGTCACTTCAGATTTTCCCTGTGTAAAGGGAAGCAAAACTCAACTGAGAGCAAGAAAAGGTTATTAAAGCTGAAACAACAACAACGGGTCTGACTCCTCCTTTTTCCTGTATATTCCAGAAGAGTGACTAAAACAAGACTCTATCTGCTGAAGAACTCTTGCCCCACCACTCTTACACTGCACCCATCTGAACATATTCTCAGAAAGTCTCTTATGCAAACTAAACCATGTCCCTGGCCATGACTGAAATCGCTTCAGTACAGCCCTCATTCCTATTGCTGTTAGCAGTGACCCAAACCTCTCATCTATCCTCAACCAGAAACCAGTTAGCTCCAACTGTCTTGAAAAATTAATCTCTGCAGATGTCTCCAGTGGGCATTCCCAATAAAGTGAAGTTAGTCTTGGCTACTGGAACAGTGTTGTGGGATTGGAAAATGCTTAGTGGAATTAACCATAAATTAACATTGTGCATCTTGAGGTTTGGGTTCAAGTACAATTAGTTTGAGGGTCTTGGCTTACTCCTTGCTAAAAATTTTGTCTGCTGCAATGAGCAGAAGCACAGAGTTCCATCGGAGTTTGTGGTTTCAGTGGAGGTGCAGATATAGCGTGGCTGGGTACTGCGAGAAGGGTGGAAGAGGAGGGGGCAGATAGTCACTTTCCCCACTGTCCTTGTGGCAAATCACAAGTGGAGCTGAGTAAATAACTTGCATGGTATACTTCCAACATTTAGTATGTCCATAGGAATTCACACATTTTCTCCAACGTATTTATTGTTTGATACTGTTTTCCCACAAGCACATATTTTACTTTATAGAGCTGGCATTAATAAGATGTGTGTCACGAAGTGAAGAAGATCCGTTTCTATCTAAACTGTACATGGCTTTGACCTCTTCTTGAGTTTTCTTTTCCGTAGTTGAAGATTCTTACATTCCGTACATCACTGGCCACAAAATGCCATTTGGAAATCTCAGAAAAAAAATCACGTCCTGATCTGCACGTGACTTGATGGTTGGTACACCTACAGCTATGGTTAGAGAAAGAGTCCCAGGCTCCCCAGTGTAGAATCCAGGAAATTGAGTCACAACAGTGTCACCAACCACCTCTGGCAGAACACGAGGTTAACCCTGCTGCACATCTTGTGAAGGAGTTGGGTCACGTCGCGCTATCTCAAGCAAGCACACAATGAGACGTTCTCCATAGGCAACTCAGCTACCAAGTTATCACATCCTCCAAGAATCTATCCCTTAATTTTTGCTGACCAAGGGTAATTGCATTTACCTTTACAATCTCACGTGCACAGGTACCTTTGCGGTGAGGCATGGAGTCAGTCCTCTCAGAAGTACCAAGACCGGCTGATAGATTTTTTCAAATGTGGATTTCATAAGGCCTGAACCGGTGCTTTGTTTCTGATACCAGAACCTTATCCCTGTATGGCCATTCTGATATTTTTACTATAAAATAAAGTATAATAATTAGCAATCCGTCATTACAGCAACACATGAAAACAGTGGTGATTTCTGCTAACAGCTTCTGTGGTTGGGCTGGTGATCTAGACACCGTGATTTAGCACACCGAAGTTCTCTGTGTGATTTTATTGTTCACCTTAACTGTGTGTAATTGTTGTGCCTATCTTTCTTAATCTCTGGAAATGGAAAACCAATAATGAGCTTTTGACATCTCTGAAGGAGTTACCGTGTCTGTCTAAACAGAATTTTCTGTATAATCTATCCATCTATGTATCTCTTAATATTTAGACATATATTAGCACAGTTTGTTTCCAGCACCGGATATTCATGTTAAAAAATGAAATCCTTTAGCACAACCATAAGTAGACACATACATTTTAATAAGAACAATATTTGGTTGGAAGCGTTGGGAGTAAGAACAAATTCCCATTTACTAGATGTGTGTTAAAGCAGCTGAGGCTTTCATCCAAAACATGCCTCTTAAACCTATGAATTAAACTTTATGAGTTTGAACATATTATTCCTCTCACATTATTACGCTTTTTGCTTTGTCAAACACCAGGGAAAACAAATCTAGCAAAGCCAAGTGGAGAAAGCAGACTGGCTTTCTGCCCCCTCTAACTGTAATATTTTCTGCGCTCATATCCTGTTTCTTTGACCTTTATTAAACAATTTGTGAGCACGACCCGGTCCCACTGTCGTCAGCGTTAAAACGTCTACTTAGTGCAGCACAGCCAGGATTTTCACCCTCATGTTTTGCTCTGCATTAGGATGGAAAATGCTCTCTGCTGGCATGAAGTCCCGAAGTCCTCCAGGCAGCCGGCTGCCATTTGCTGCTCGCGTGTAAAGCGTGGCACACGGGACTGCAGCGGGGTTTTTCTTCTCGTCTTGGTGGATTACACAACCTTAGTGAAGTCAGTTGGGGCTGTTTTTTGAGTGTCAAGGTTTGAGCTATGGGCTAGACGACATTGCCCAATAACCACAATTATAGTTTCCAAAATCTGTTGTTCCTCATTTGTAAATCGCAGTGATTCCTGTTCGGTGATACCATGCGTGCCTGCACAAGTCGGTGGAGAACCAGCCACCTCCCGGCAGCATGTCCAGGACAGCCTGTATTTTTGTGGCCTTTGGAGAACAGTTGATCCCAATGCACCAGGAGAATGAATCACTACCCATTTGACACGTGTTTTTATAGTGGGTTTGGGGCTGGGTGCTCGTGTGCTCGTGTGCATTTCGCCCCTGGTGCCCTTGCCTGACGCGGGCACTTTGCCTTCACAAGTGGAAGGTGACAGAGTGGAAGGGCAGAGTCCAGGCGCGCGGTGCTCGCAAGTAGAGGCTAGATGTGTGCCTCACAGGACTCATTAGGCGAGGCTGGTGATTTTTCTTATGACATGCACAGATGTGTGAGCACACAGCACTACCAGAGGAGGCGGGTGTCAATGTGACCCACAGGAAGGCTGGATGGGAACAGACATAAATAGACCTGTCCTGGGGAGGAATCCTAAGGCTCCCACCCACCCCATCCACCCAGACCACATTTGTCTCCCTGCACAATCCTGTGCTCCCTCCCCTCCAGCAGCAGCTGCAGTCCCCACGCTCTTCTGAGGCTGCATGAAGACATCCACGTTGCTCTACATCCGGCTGCTAGGAGACACCCTCCCACCGGAGGTGGAGAGCATCCCATCCCTAACGTCTCAGCATCTTGCTGCAAGCCAGAGAGGCTCCGACAGTGTGGGAATTGTGCATTTCCAAAAATAAAACAAAAAGATCTAAGAAACTGTGTATTAAAGCAGCATTCCAGGCCCAGATACTTGTGTGTCCGGCTCCAAAGCATCGTATGAGAGAAGGGTGTGGAGTTGCTTTGACCACCTGTCCCTGGTGAAGATCAAGACATATGATGATGGCTTATGCCAGCTGTTGTTTTCCCTCTCTGCTGCTGGTTGAATATCCTCGTGTCAGGACTTTGCTAACCTCAGACTGCCGCTGTTGTGCTACTGCCCTCGTTATTTCTCACCCTTCACAAGCTCACCGAAAAAATGGTGCTCTTATTAGGTGCTGAATTCCTCCAAGTATTACATCTCTGACATAAATATTTCTCCTTCACTCCCCTGTTCCTATTACTTTGAGTCTTTGCAGACTTAAAAGGCTGGCAATAGAAAGGCAGAGAGGTGGAGGTGGGGGAGTAAAGGAGAATAAAAAGAGGATCACATAGTCTTTCTGTTTCTTATCCCTCACTTTATACTTTCTGAAACATGTCACATCTGAAAAGCATTTTGCTTAACTCCTCTGACTGCCAGAGCATTGTATTGCTGCCTCACTTGCCTCACTATGGGGTTGCCGGTTTGTTGTTTGGTTTTTGTTTTTTTTGTATATCACAACAACATTCTTGCAAATATTGAGGGAAATGAAAGCTGGAAATGAACTTGTAGTCAGAATTTGTTTAAAACATAGCAGCTGCTGTCACTGCTGGTGTGCTCAACCCCAAGCTTTTGATAAGCTCTTTGATACAGCACTGAGGTAATCCAACCACTTTGATGCAGCATTATGATGATCAGGCTCTTAGATACCGTTATTAAAATGATCTAAGCTTTTTTTACACTTCACAGAGCAGTGGCCAAACCCCCAAGTTCAGCACCAGGTTACTCCAGGTGCTTAGACACTATAGTGAAGCACTTCAAGGTGTCAATGCAGTTCAGATTCTCCCGTGATGCACTGAAATAACCCTTTTTTTCCCCCCTTGAAGTGCTTTGACAAGGTATTGATCTGGTGCGATTTATTTAACCCCACTACAGTATGGTGATACAAAGCTCCTGCTACCAAACTCTCTGACACCCAGTTGCAAAGGTCTAGAAATTTTTTGTAATCGCCTGTGGACAGTCAAATACTTGAAAGCATTTGTTATTTTGCATGCTTGACAAATATATTCTCATAATACACAACAGATGCCAATACTCTGCAGTACTATTTTTAAAGGACTGATTAAAAATTGCTTTCATTTAAAAACATGTTGAACATGAAAACTGTCCATCTAAAATAAGACTCAGCAGTCATCATCCTACTGATTGTGCCTAAGTTTACAAATCACATCAGCCAGATAGCTGAAGCAGGAGAAAAGCCTGAGGCTTGCTACATAGTTCTGCTGTAACACAGGAGCCAAAGTGGGCTGCAGATCCCTGGGTTTTTTTCTAGAGCAGATTGAAAACCTCTTCCATCTCTATTGGTTTATGTTTTTTTTCTTCATTCCAAAATGTGATTAGAGCCTAAGCAATGACCTCCCAGTGTGCCATGCTGGGATGTGGGGCTCTCTCTCTGATTTACACAACAGACGCAACCAGTTTACAAGGAAAGCACTCGGATCAGCTCCTTGGCTAGCACAAATAGGTGATGCGATGCTTCCCTGACTAGCAGAACTGCCTAACCAAATACCCAACTTCTAAAAAGTACAGCGAAATACCACCTAATCGATTTACAAATTTACTGGAAGCTTTCTGCGCAGTCCCAGCATATAAAAATTAAGGTGGCTGAACTTCAGCCACACTTGATAAGCACAAGTGTGTGCCTCACTCATGTGCACGGTCCTGGCAATAACATAGATCCACTGGTTAATGTCTGTTCACAGCACTGAACTGGTTCCTGCAATTCAAGTCAAAAGCTAAATCACCATTGGCTTAATCGGACTCAGTATCTTTGAGGCATTGTGATGTACATTTTATATATAAAATACCCTTTGGAAGCGGAGGCTGGAATTCAGAGAGCTCCTTCCAGTTTTTTAAAACACACATCAAATTGTGGTTCTTCATAGTTCATCACAGAAATAAATCTTGTTCTTGATTCTGTCCATCTTCTAGAAATACAGCTGTTTACCCTCCTTTTTTCATTTTTGCATGATTCTTTCACGTTTACAAACTCATTTAAAGTGTTTTGAAGTTATGAGCTGTGGGGTTGCATTTGTTCTAGCACCATTACACTACAAAGCAGAGAGGTTGTTCTTACTCCACAATGACTTTTATTATAGAAAAAAGGGGCAAGACCAGCAAACATCCTCCAACTCATTTCCTGACAAACCTAAATGATAATCAGAATTATCTAGTTTTCTGCAGGAAAGGAAGGAAGAAACCCCTTAACACCCTCCTTGTGGAAGCAATATCTTGGTTTTCTCCTTTCCAGAGAGCACACGCCTGCCTGTGACCCAGCTCTTTCCACATTCCCTGTCTTATCAGTGTTAACACTTTTGGTCTATCCCAATATCAAAAGCATTTTTCTGCTTGCAGTTTCAGCATTACTTTCTGCTAAACTACCTTGGTCTGTACTGTTCAGCTGCTGCATGGGCTATGGTTGTTTCTCTCAGTAGTTCTCATTACTTTCTCCTAGACTTAGCAAAAATATTAATAAACAAAATATATGGGGTTGACTTTAAATCCGTGACTGCCCAGGACCAGCTGTGGTGTTAACCGGAGTTAGAGAAACACTGGCAAATCCAGCAACACTCATTAATAGAAAGAACCTGAATTACAGAACTTACTTCTGGAAGAAAAAATAATATTTTACCCAATCAGTTTTAAAATTACATTTCTTTAGTTTAGATTTTCCCTTATGCTCTCTTTACACCAAGAAAGAGTACTCAGAAATGAGAATGGCAATTCACAAGACTGGAGTGACAAAGGAAAAAATATTGGGATGTGCTGAGCTATTAACTGGGCTATGTAATTTCTGAAGAACCCTACGTGGGTTCTGCGGCAATTAAACATTCAACTGCTTATTTGCATGTGCAGACTCGGGTTTTGTGGAAGAATGCATGTTTTTGCAAGGGCACCCATTCTGGAGATCATCTAGGTAAGAGAATAGAGTTCATGGCTTTTCTATTTGATTTTGAACTTGTTCTAACTTCTGTGATAATAGACATGATCATCTAGCTAGAAGCACCTAGGAATTTATTTAAATGAGCCAAAATGCTCTACTCCTTTTGCTATTGCCAAAGAAATTGCAAAGCAGTGGAATTGTAGGTGGCTTTACTATCTTTATACATTTCTAGAGTACAGAAACACACACCGATATATACCCTGGCAAGTCACACATTTCTTCCATCCATCTATAATCCCTTTATTCTATCAATCAACCATTTCTGCTTTTTTTCCCCCTGTCCTTTCATTTATGAAAGTGATTATATTGAAGCTGGAAAAACAGGGAACTTTGAAAGTTTGTAAAAAACTAGAATAAACTGCATTTGAAAATCTGGGAAAGTCAGGAGAACGTGCAACATATTTTCCCTTGATAAAATTGTGAAAAGCACAAAAGTACTCTTGAGACATATGTGTTTCCTTCTGCTGAGTGACAGCCTTAAGGACAGTACATGTGAGAGAGAAGTTTTAGAGGTAAAAATATTTTTTCTTTTAACTGAGTAGCAGAGAATCAGGGTGTTTGAAGCGCATGTAAATTGGCAGTAGAGTCTTTGTCTTTCTATATTATTTTTCTCCCTTCTGTCTCCTGTGCACGGGTGGATTTTGCCCTTTATCTGACTGTTCAGAGCCCTGAACCACCCTCAAAGCAGAATTACAGGTGTAAGGCACTGGATTTTGGGGGATTGCAATAAAGAGTAAAACCTCTGTGAAAGAATCTTCTAGAGAGCTAAGGATATTTTCTATCTGGTCATTGCTCACTCTACAGATGCCCTCAAAACTCATGTTTAGCATCAATCCCTTCCACCAGCAGCGTTGCACAGAATTACATGCTTTCTGATCTGGATTTTCATCTCAGTGATGCATTTTTCAAAGCTAATTAATAATTCTGCTGAAGAAGACACAAATACACAAAGTTTTGTGGGCAAGTGGTTTAAATGGAAAGGAAGAATAAGGCTTATTATGAGAATTCAGTGGAGGTGGTGAAGGTTATTTCCCCTCTCGCACCACAGACTTCAGTGAGTGCCCACATGGCAGAAGGAGGGGAGCACTGGTGCGACAGTGACACTAATAGGCGATGAGATGGAGATAAAGGTCTACCAAAGGTGATTTTGACTGAGAAGAAGCAGTTATGAAACCTGAAAGACAGCAAGAGACATTGAAAGCTACTGGCGGTTTGAAGGAGGGCACATCTTAAGCTGGTAGGGTTGCCAGAAACCTTCATGAGAGCTGTTGCAGAGGATACAAGTTAGATTTTGCAGGAAGCCTGGAAGGAAGTTGAGTTGAAAATTAATGTTCACAATTATTTAAATATTTGTGTACTTGGCACAATCAGATGAAGGGAGGAAAGTTAAACATGGACTTAGTGGCTCAACTCCTGAAAAAGATCTGAGCAAAAGTATTTTCATTGGAAAGAAGAATAAGAAGAAAAGAATGGATGGGGTGCTGAAGGCTGAGATGCTTGTTTCATGAGTGCAAAGAGGAGATTTACAAAAGCGCAATAGGACTAAACTTAAGAATAGTGAGGGCAGGATGTAGAACATGGTGGATTCAAGAAATGTTTTTGAATAAGCAGGTGGGATTTGTGGCACACACATAAAAGCCTTCAACCAAAGCTGAATATATTGGATTAAGGGTTCTATTGTTATGCAGTACTTGTTGGTAATAAATCTTTGATATTTGTTTATTGAAAGAATTGTGTTGAACTGAAATTGGCATTCTGGACCCACTGTGATATAGTAGCAGAGCAGATGACATGAACAGAATTTCATTTTTGAGTGCAAATAACCACTTGCTAATAAGCATTTCCAAATTTGAGTGCAGCACTGTGGCATTCAAAAACTGTAATTGGAATAATTTGTGCAGAAATTACCTTAAAATGATTTCAAAGGTCCTTTGAAAATTAACCTCACAATCCTGCCCCTTCATCAGTGTGTCTGGAACTGCAAAGCAGTCTCCATTACTACTTGTTTAACACAACTCTGTTTAAAGAGAAGTGTGGATGCTTTGTGCTATCCAGAGATAACAAATTAAATTCTTATATAGATTTAAATAAAATTACAGAATGGTAAATTTTGTTAGCAATTCTAGAAATTACATTTACCATTTCCAACACCTTTTTGGGAATCTTAGTTGGCTGTTTTCTACCCTCTAGCCTCAAAGCAAGAAGACTAAAGCAAATGGTTCAGAAACAAAAAGGTTTTGAGGTAGTAACCAAAACCAGGCTACAAAAGGTCTCAGAGCAGCTTTATCTGCTGGTGGGTACTTGCTCAGTTCAGTAGTCACGTGATTCACACATTGGTTCATGTTTTTTTTCCAGAAATAGAATCAATAGAGAACAGACAAACCCACAGTTGCCAGTTTGTACAGTCTTGTGGTTTTTCTTGAGGGCTCCAGGCTTGCACAGGTCTACCAGATAATGAAGACAAACTATTTCAGTTCCTGCGTGCCCATATGCTGCTTTACTGGGTTCTAGCTATCCAATAAAAGCACAGAAAAATAAGTGGTGGTTGAAACTGTCTAGCTAAAGTTTACATCTAGGGAAAAAAAATGTTATTTAAAAGCCACCTTTACATTTTCGGCAATAGTCTCTTTGCCATATATTTCATTAATCACTTGTAATTTATGTTAAAAGCCTTTTAACAGAAAGTCAATATGTTTAAGCCTTGATGAAAGTATATCACAGCAGTAGTAAATATTATGTACCAAGTCCTTTGCATTCTGCGCAAGAATCTGTATGTTTCAAGACTATGGGCTCTGCTAAAAGAACGCTTGAGCCTTTCAGCAGTTTTGCTCAAACTTATCAAGGAATCATTTTGGTTGGAAAAGACCTTTAACATCACCAAGTCCAGCCGTTAACCCAGCACTGCCAGGTCCACCGCTACACCATGTCTCTTAAGCACCACATCAACGTGGTTTTTGAACACCCCCAGGGATGGTGACTCCAGCACCTCCCCGGGCAGCCTGTGCCAGTGCTTCAACACCCTTTCATTGAAGACATTTTTCCTAATATCCAATCTAAACCTCCCTGGCATAACTCGAGGCCATTTCCTCTAGTCCTGTCATTTGTTATCTGGGAGAAGAGACCGACCCTCACCTGTCTACAGGGGACAGTGGGGTGGTATGTGACAACCAGTTTTGATTTCCTAAATATGTGTAGCACTTCCACTAAATGAAATATCCTATCTATGTAAGCAGCAAGCAGAAAAGACTACATATGGATATTTAGACACGGGACAAATTTTTTTCTTGAGATAGTGGAAGTAAAATGGACATCAGAGCTTAAAAATAAACAGATTCCCAAAAGCAACGAGACCTGATAAGACTGCAGATACAAAGACAGTAATAATTTTCTGCTTCTAAACACTGACTCCTGCAACTGTGTTTAAGAACCTGGATGTGCATTGTTTTAAAGCTCTTTGAAAGATGCAGGAAAAAATCTCATCAGTGTTATTCAAAGGCAGGAAAATCTTTCCTCATATTTTCTTGGATTAAAATTTTAACTAACTTTTCTCTGATTTTAATGCACTTTCAGTACCCAGCAGTGTGAGGTAAGAAAAAACATAGAGCACGTGGGAAAGAACTGGAAATCATGTTGCTTCTGGAGACTTGCTTCATAATGAGCCCAAAGCCTTGGGTGATGTGTTCAGAGACTCTGCTTTTTGCCTTTATGTATTTCCAGCATTCCAGCTGCATGATCACATTCCTTTGTGAGCAGGTACTGAAGGAGCAGCATGCAAAACAGTTTGCATTTATAGCCACACTACACTGTCTTCTAGCACGTGTTGTAAATGGCCTCACACCACCAACTTCTGATTCTCTGCAAATCTTACACATATTTTAACAAGCGGACTGATCCAACAGTATAAAAACCAGGAAAAAGGATGCTATTATGATTAAGTATGAATTGTAAAGAGCCTGTATGAAATATTTCCTGTGATCTGGCATTACAGAAACAGCCATCCGGTGAGCTATATGTTCCTTCCTTTTCAGAGCCCAATTCTGCAAGCTGCTGAGCATTAAAGTACCCATTCATTTCAATAAAAGCTGAAAGGCTCCTCATTAGCTCCAAGCATTAGGCTTAAGGACTGAGTTCAGAGTTGATACAGGATCCCCGCTAAAATGTTATTCAAGGGTGAGGAAGTTCCAGATCCCCGAGTACACTTAAGTAGGTATCTCCTGTTTAATTGATTTGAATGAGATGTAAGCTTTGGGACTCGATGCATTAATTTCTGCAACCTTAAGTTATATTGTGTTGTAGGATGCTCTGAGAGCTGATGGTTGAAAATGAAGACTCATAAATTAGAACTGTCCAGACCTCCTTTTTCTGACATACTGGTGTGCCTCTTCTCCATGTCCTTGAAGCCTGGGCTGGTGCAGCTGAAGGTACACAGGACAGCTAAATATTTCTCTGCTCACACTACTTCCAAATCAGATGAAAAAAAGAAAAAAAAAAACAAAACACACACCCAAAAAAAAAAAAAAAAACACCAAAAAAAACCCAACCAACCAGACAACTTTCTAAAGGACTGAAGTTCTCTGTTCACTCACACTCCAGAGGTCTGGATGGGCTTTGGCAAGCAGCAAGGCTTTTGAGTGGTTACCCAGAGTGACAGTCAGACCCTCTCCCTGCTGCTGCATGGATCCATTTCAGGGAAAATTCATCTCTGCCTCTAAGTGGGAAATGTCTAAAAGTGACATGATGTTCTAACCAAGCGTTGCAGCCTGCAGAGGAGAGCGGGGAGGGCGAGATAGCATGCAGGCAGCCTGTGCCCTCGCCGGGAGCTGGTGGCAGCTGATGCTACCCCGTGTACGCTCGGTACCTGCAGCGTGGATGAGTCCTCGACAATCTTCCTCCTGCAAGCTTTCTGTGGCCCCTGCCCTCCCCCACCACTGCAGTCGAGGCTGGATTGCCCCCTGGGCCCTCAGTCCCCACGGGGGACCTTGCCCCCTCCTTGCCCCAGGGAACCACCAATCCCCACAGCGTGCCACGGCATTTTATGTAAACGCTTATAAAGGTTTGGGGGGGGGGGGGGGTTAAGTATTTTGGTGTGGTGGGGGGAGGGTACATTTCTTTTCTTTTTGGTTGGGGTTTTGTTGTTTTCTTTTTCCAGTTCTTTTTCCAGTCCTGGGCAAAACCATGCTTCTTCCCCTAATTGTTAACTGAGGAATGGTCTTCAGGAGAGACAGGCATGATTTCAGTCCGACTGGTTAGAAGCAAATTTTAACTTCATATTACATAAAATACCTTTACAAAGGTGTGTAGGTGACGACATCAAGGAGTCTGGACAAGGCTGAATTAACAGTTTCGCTTTTCTGATGAACAGAAACAGTTGCGCTTGCCTGTTCTATGGGAGTGCCAAACTCCAGATTTTCATTGCAATTCATAATTTTAAAGTCAACATTTCCAAAATGTTCCACACAGCAGAAATGCACTTTAATAAATACAGCTGTAAAATACTGTTCTAATACCAATTGGGGGTGCGGGGGTGGGGGGTGGTTGTAGTGTATATTCCTAAAGCATACTGGCCTATCACATTAGTTCAAATGCAGTGACATATTTTACTGCACAGTTATTAAGATAACAGCGTTGATCAGCAGACTGTATTTGCACCTTTCTTTTATTCCTCTTTGTATACAATTGATTTGTGATCACTGAAAGCAAGATCAGAGTCTGCTAATATGTACTGTAGCTCACAGGTTCACTGGGAAGTATTTATTTCTTAATCATGTACCTCTTAGATTAATTGTTTGGGATGATCAAAGGCTCAGCAGGTGGTGGGGATGATTTAGAAACTACAAAATTGGTGTTATCTTTCTGATTGACATCCTATTAGTGCAGCATATATTTCCTGTTTGTCAGGAATGTAAAGTCTGAACATTCGGTAATAATATCTAGTAATATTTTGGAAAGGGAAACCATTGGCTGGCTGCATTTTAACAAGATGAAAAATCTTTTGATTTCCTTCTGTCAGGTTTGAAACAGAAGCTGAGCACATGTACCCCAACCTTTCCCGAAAAAAAACTAGCAACAAAGCACCTGCTGCTGCTTTTTTCTGCTCGCCTTGAACCGCAGTACCTCTCTTAGCATTGCCCCTTAAAAATGACCAAGGCTACAAGGTTTTAGAAAGATGCAAAATAATCATAAAAATAAAATAAAAGGAGAGAACAGCTGTTTTAAGACAGATTTGAGGCACGAATAAATAAAGCCTATCCTTAGAGCTTCTTCCTCCCACCTACCTCAAGCTGCACTCCTCTCCTCCATTTTGGGTCAGGTTTTTCAAGATCACACCCCTTCTCCCGACAAAAGTAATTCCAGCCTTGGGAGAAAACTCGGGATGCAGCCGCACAAGCTCTCTCTGAAGCACTAGAAATTCTGGCATTTCTCTTCTTTTGTTTCCCAAAAACTCAGCCAGCTCAGGACTTGCTTTACTTTCTTTTTTTCCAAGTAATTTTCTCCGGGTTTTTTTTAGAATAAAACGTTAGCTTGTCACTGTTTTATCCCATGCTTAGTCCGAGAATTTTTTTTTTTTCTTCTTGCAATAGAGAAGCATGAGATAAATTTGTGGGATGAAAATGGGAATGAAAAGAGAAACAAAGAGAAGTAGCTGAATACTTTGAGTGAAGGCACAGGGAAAGCAAAACTAGAAACTCAATTAACACAGTGTTTCTCAGCCTCTTGTTTTCGATCAGCTGCCTCTCTGGGGACAGGCCTTACTGTAATAACAGCTTTGACCTCTTTCTCTTAGTAAACAATTTGCCTTAAACTTAAGAAATATACATTCTTACTGTCAAAAGCAGAACGAGCCACCCCAGGGCATGTACAGGTCCATAGCGAGGGACACCTGGAAAGCAAGAAAGCCCGAATTTCCAAGGGAGATGCTACACCTTCTCTTATGGCATGGGAGGATGAGCAAAAGGACCCCACTCCAAGCCATGGGGGAAATGGTCACAGGGCAGCACCTGGCTCTGCACCTTCCGCAGCCTGGTCCTGCAAAGAGCCTTCCTCACCTCTTCTTCATCCTGACACATGACAGCGATGCGACTTGTCTGCCACCAGCTCCATTCCCTGGTTAAAAAGGGTAGCTATCCAAACGTGCTCCTCTAAGGGAGGCCGCACCGTGTTGACTGGATTTAGTTCAGGAGAAATCTGAGGGGCACCTGAGATATGCAGGAAGGCTCCACTCTTCGCAGAGCTTGGTCCTCCATGGTTTAGCTGTTTCTAAGCACAGTGGCTGAAGAGTGACATTAATATTGAAAAAATGCAGTGGTGCCTTTTCAACAAAAAGCTGCAGTTATGTTGTAGTACCTGCCCTCTAAATGACACCTTTTGCTTCATATTTCAAAACCATAGAGAAATAATATTGTTGTCTCCCTTACAGGTTATTACAGCTGCTAACCAGCATCCCAAATTAACTTAAGAGTAGATGTTATTTTACTTTTATCTGGGTTTAACAAAAAGGTGCTAGGAAATAACAGCATCCAAATCTTCTGCGATGATTATTTTAGGTGCACTTTAATTAGAACTTTTTTTTTTTAAGACTTGCAAGATTCCTCCCTACTCTTTCCCAATAAAATGTGTGTGGTGATACTTATGGTTACAACATCAGCTGCAAAAGGTTTGTAGTTGCTTGACCTTACTTCAGCCTCCACTTAAAAAAAAACAGGCAAAAAAACCCCTCCAAAAAGAACTGCTGTATCCTAATGTGAGGCTTAGAAACTATCTATTTGTGGGTTTCAGTGTTATTTTGTTCGGCAGACTATTAATTAATTTGTTGGTTACGGAAAGTTGGGTAAGAAATGCACAAAAGCCAGGCCAGTTATCACGTGCGCTCATCTCCACGTGTGGTGTATGTGCACATGCAAGTCTGCAGGATGCTGTGCCCCAGAAATAGCTTCTGACAGCTTTCCCAGGTGTACAGGTCTGTGT
The DNA here is from genome assembly GCF_963210335.1 of Falco punctatus. Taxonomy (NCBI): domain Eukaryota; kingdom Metazoa; phylum Chordata; class Aves; order Falconiformes; family Falconidae; genus Falco; species Falco punctatus. Next base: position 80,457,933 of record NC_137586.1, read on the forward strand.
AAGGTGCACTGTTTCCATCAGCTCAGGATGGTACCCACCAAAGATGTTTACATTTACCCTTAGGCCATTCCTTACCATTTCTGTTGGCCCATAGAAAACCTCTTACTGAGGGCTTGGGGGTGTTGGTGGATAAGAAGCTCAGCATGGCCTGACAATGTGCACTTGCAGCCCAGAAAGCCAACAAAATATTGGGCTGCATCACAGAAGCGTGGCCAGCAGGTCAAGGGAGGTGATTCTCCCCCTCGTGAGACCCACCTTGCAGTGCTGCATTCTCTAGGGTCCCCAACACAGGAAGGACTTGGACCTGTTGGAGCGAGTCCAGAGGAGGCCATGAAGATGACCAGAGGGCTGGAGCCCCTCTGCTGTGCAGACAGGCTGAGAGTTGGGGTGGTTCAGCCTGGAGAAGAGAAGGCTCCAGGGAGACCTTACAGCACCTGCCAGCACCTAAAGGTGAAGCACCTAAAGGGAAGCTGGAGAGGGACTTTTTACAAGAGCAGGTGGTAGTAGGACGAGGGAGAACAGCTAGCATCTGAAAAAGAGTAGATTTAGTTTAGATGTAAGGAAGAAATTCTCCCCTGTGAGGGCGGCGAGGCGCTGGCCCAGGCTGCCCAGAGCAGCTGTGGGTGCCCCATCCCTGGCAGGGCTCAAGGCCAGGCTGGACGGGGCTGGGAGCAGCCTGGGCTGGGGGGAGGGGGCCCTGTCCGGGGCAGGGGGGTGGGAACTAAAGGGTCTTTAAGGTGCCTTCCAACCCAAACCGTTCTATGGTTCTATGAAAAACAGAGAGGAGGAAGAGCGTACCTAACACCTGATACCACATCTTTCTGCTTATTTAACAGGGCAATAAAAAAACCCCAACCCTGTCTAGTCATCCGGACATCCTGAAAGGCAGTCATATTTGGTGGTTTATTGTAATGTTTATGAGATGAATATTTAGTAGAAAGGTAAGCTTCAAACTAAGAATATATTCCTGTTTCTGGGAGCTTTCCAAAGACTTATGGATCTAGTAGAAACAACCCAACTCATCAGAAAGCTTTTGAAGCATATCAAGAAACTTAATCATGCTATAGCTTCAGTGCCTTCCTTTGCACAAATATTACATTTAAGCTCCAGCATGAATTATTAAACCTCCTTATAATGGTTGTGATTAATCTTCTACAAGCTAATCACTTTCAAGCCATACCTCCTCACTGTGCATATCATTTTAAGAATGGCTCCTCTTTGCATCCTATCCCATCACTAAAATCTATGTGCTCAATAACCTCACAACTTCAGGAGCTTTGTGCAAATGTTAGGCTGTTTTCCTAACAAAACCAGCTTTTTTTTTTTTTTTTTTTTTTTTTTTCTCTGCAGTTCGGCAATTTCAGCTCATGGTTCTCAGTGCAAAAAGGAGTACTGAAACCAGCCATGTAAAGGACACACTAGCTGGTGGCAGCGGCTGTGAGCACCGTAACTGTGTCAGGCTCTTCAAACCAAGGCTGCTAAATCATTTGATGAACTTTTACCCTCAAAGTCTACAGCTGTATGAACTTCTCTTTTGTTCCCTATTGCATTCAATCCCCATCTTGCTTTACCCAGCACTAGGCAGAGAGAGTGAGTTATCTTACTGCTCCCTCATGGTATTATTTGGCTGCACAGATGTCTCGTGACTTTGCTCTAACGTCTTACAAAGTTCCCTCTCATTATGATCCCAGTCTAATTTCGCAGAGGAGACAGCTCACTTATCAAAAGTCTGGAAAACGAAATATTTCTGCACCCTGTGGGGACACTCAGAGCCCTGCATCGGTGGCCATGAGAGCCTATAGCTGCTGTGCAGTCCTTTTAGCCCCCCAAAATGATGAGAGTTAAACATGCTACACCTGATAGGATCTTTCCACAGCAGAGACAGCCATCACCCAGGAGGGTACCACTCAGTGTTTTGCTCTGTGAAAATATTTCCAATTACTTTAAGAAGACTTAGGTTCAGTCCTTGACTCCCAGCTTCCATACAATTATCTCTTTGATGGGTTTAGGACTTAAATGTGGCTGACATATGGATTTTGTTCTTTTTGTTTTAAGAGGGTGATTTCTATTAAAATATTTTTGTTGGGTTTTTTATATATATAATGTTTTTATTGTACAGCAACCCACCGTGTCTCAACGGGGAAGCATTTTATATGATCAGGCTTATTAGCAATACTTATTATTATTTCAAAAGGTTGGATTGGCTCATTTGTAAGCTAAAGACACAAAGGTATTATGTGCTCTGTTTTCCCTAAACTTCAGATTAGAAGAACGGAAGACAAATAGTGAACTGGATCCTGAAAAGTCAGCCTTAGTATTATTATGCATAAATAGCAGTATTTATGCAAAAAAAAAAGTGTAATTATGTATAAATAAATAAAATCTACCCTGAAATGAATGCCATCAATAGCATTATGATAGGGAGAACGTTTGAAACCTGGCTCTGTTGTGCTAGGCAAATGGAGGATCCTTGTTCCTGAATGGGTCTTAGGAGTTCAGAGAGACAAAAGGCAGTGGGTCAAGGAGGAGAAAGCAACACTCACCCTCTGTGTTTCTCAGTGAGGAAAATGAGACAGAAAGGGATGAAATTACCTGGGCTAGGCAACATCAGAAGCATAAGGCACCAACTGAAGGTCTTGCAGGTCACTTTGACATAAGACTTGGCACAGCCCTGCTTCATTAATTTGGTTTGCATTTCATACTCATTCATGGCAAGGGATGCTGAGTGCTGGGGAAGAGGAAAGAACTTCTGGTCTGATGGGCTGGGAGTCCTCACAAATCTATTCTCTGCACACAAAAGAGGAAAGAAACTTTCTTCCATCTCAGTTGTGATAATTCCCACAAAGGGACAAAGAACGTCTAGGAGCTCAAGGGGACTCTTGATATTATGCAATTTTAAGCCTTTTACCAACTACCTTTTAGATAGTTTGAACAACCCTCTGTGTCCTTGATTTTCCTTGTCCTTTTAGGAGAAGTAGCCAGTCATGGAAAGACAGAACCTACTCTAAGCAGGATGCTAAGGCTCTTTGCCTACAACTCCTGAAGGACTAATTTTGTTATCAATCATAATGACAAGAGCACTTAACTTGGCTACTCTTAAGAGAGGTCCCTGACTCTTTCAGCCTTCCCTTTTGTGCTGCAGATGGGCAAGATCAGAAATACAGATAAGAAATTGTCAAATAAGGTGGATAATTGGGGGAAATTGGGTGTGATTGTCAAACACAATCTTTGTACCTTTCAAAATCTTTGCATGTGTATTGTAGCAGACTTGTAAATCTTCTTAGCTAAATTTTTAACATCATTTGTATACCATTTTTGTATTTTTTAATACGGCATGAAAAGCTACTTTTTTTTTTTCCTTTGTTTTGCTTTGCTGAAAGCTGAGCCAAGACCTAAACATGGAAAACCAATCCTGAGTGAACTAAATAGAAGAAAATGCCAGATATTCAGATTTTTTTTCAGTTCATTTTCATTAAGAACCAAATCCTCAAGTGTCTCTGCAGGCAGAAATTATTAGTGTTCTATTCTTAGGATGAATGGAGTCTAACTGACAAAGAATTATGCTTTCACAAAGTTTGACAGCAGCTTTTTTTGTTGACCTATACATGATGTACCTTCTTAAAAGAAAAAAATTAGTTTCTAAGTTCTGCTTAAAACAAATCATTATGCAAAATTATATTATACTAGTCCAATTCATAAAAAATGTATGTTGTGGGGGATTTATAGAGACACTTGTACTGGCAGGGTGACAGTCAAGCTTAGCTGGAAAATAACTGCCATACTTGTCCCACCACACTACGGCATGGCTGCTGTTTTATGCTAGAAGAGATAAACAGATATCAGTAAAAATATTGCACTGTGATCTAAAATACCAACATGGCAAATGCGTCTCCCAGTACATTTTCATTTTGCTAATTTGTCAGCATGATATAATGAAAGATATGTGGCTGAAATGCATGTTTTTCATTTGACTTAAATTTGCCTTCTTTCAGTTCTGGAGTGTAAATTCTGGAGTGTAAACTCTATTCAGATACCCTATTCAAATCCAAGAAAGCAATAATGTCCCTGAGCAACCTCAGTTGGTTTCTTTTCCAAAGGCAAGATGAACACTTCATGTGAATAACATTTCTGTAATTTTATTGATGTCGTGAGATCATTCTCTGCCATTGCCTGATGATGCTTTGGAGTCCTTCTGAGACACAGAAATGAAGGCAAGGGGGGAAAATGGTGAACATTTTAAACTTGAAAGATGAAACTGGTTTTATGGAAAGGTTTATATCGGCTCTTAATTTAGTTTTTGTTGATCCACACTATTGACATTAAGAATATTCATACATCAAAGCTAATGTAAGCCACTTGCTGCAGTGTGTCTATATTCAGTTAAATCAGAAGGAAGTACAGAATAAACCTCCCTCAGCTGAACCTACAAAAAAGCTAAGCAAACAGTGAAAACAGAGCAAAGTAAGTAAGTAGCTGCTCTCCAGATTGCCTTACCACCAGGTTGTAAGAAAAAGGGACTAGTCAGAAGGTTTACCAGCAAATAGTAAGAAAGGGATAAAATCGACCAGCTGAAATAAATGAGAGTAGCAGCAGGCACTGATGGCAGTCACTGAGACATTCCAGTGGATCTCCTCCGGGATGAATTTCTACAACTGTGGAGTCTCAAGCAAGAAAGATCTGCCCTGGGGCTAAGTCTGAATGAACCCAAGGACTGTGAGCACATTGGCCCCAACGTGCGTGTTTGCCCCTGCTGCCTGCAGTTCAGAAGTGTTATAAAATGAAAATTCTTACAGCCCTTGGCTAGAAAGATCTTCCACCTTAATACTTGGCCTTGACATTCAAAAACTTTTGTGCCTTTATTTTCTGCTTCCAAGGGATTCCTCTTGCTGCACTTGAAGACCTTGCTCCCACTGAAATCAATGGCAAAACTCTTACTGGCTTTAATGGGAGCAGGATCAATATGGCAACACTTCTGTCTCTGACACGCAATTCAGATCCTGTTCCTCTTCTGCAGAATAGTATCTGCAGTTATTAGTAACCATATTTAAGGAAAGTACTTGCAGAGGAAAATATCTCATTTATGAGTGTGGCAGAATTGCTTCCAAATCAATCACTTTATTTCACAATATCCTGGGGGGGGTGGGGTGTTCCCCTTCTTTAAGGATTCGATGGCCTGAATCCATATTCTGAGTGGTGGGAGAACACAAGCCCTCTTTTCTGTCCATTTGCCCTTCTGGCCTTGCATTTCTCCTTTTTTTTTGAAAACATTTCAGATTCCTATCCACTCAGTTAAGCCTAGCTGTATGGATCACAGCATCATGATTATTCCTCATTCTTCTTTTAAAGGCTAGGAATTTTTACAAAGGCTTTGCCGGATTTTCCTGATATGTTATCCTGGAGAGTACCTCTGAAGTCACTTAGTCCCAGAGCAAGATATTTAGGAGTGTAACTCTGCTGTTACTCTAAATCCCATTGAAATCAAAGGCAAGTTAAGTATTTGCATGATTTTTCAGATCAGGTCCTTATCTCAAATGAAAAAGCTAGCCTGTTTCCCAACATGCTTCACATCAGCTCTTTAAGAAAAATGCATGTGTCTGATGGGAAATGAGTGCCAGGGATGGCCTGGGATGCTGTCAGCGTAGTACCAGGCAAAGCAGGATCACAATCCTTCAGAGTGGAACCAGACCGAAAGAAGAAAGCAAAGTATAGTCAGGTTTCTTTTCTACTGACCAAATAAACCTTCTTTCAGCTAGAAAAAATAAATATGTCTAGTCCTGGGGGACATTCAAGAGTGGAGAAAAAGTCATTCCCAGTGTTTTTACCTCTTTACCCCAGGTATCACACCTGTGAAGAGATGGGATGGCCAGGGAGGAGCCAAGGGAAAGTGAAGAGAAATTGCTCTTCTGTTCCCTAAATGATCCATAATGTTCCCTAAAAAACATGCTCTCTGCTCCCCAACATGCTCCCAGCTCTGGGCAAGCGGAAGGAAGGTGTGCCTGCTGTACCAGAGCACAGCCACCCTCCTCTTCCTCCTCTGCATTTAGGTGACCCTCAGCCTCAGAACATGTTTGCTTTTTAGCATATCATCCAGCCCTGATGTTGTTTCTTTTGAGTCTCAGTTTGCCAGCTCTCTGCTCTGCAGTATTCTCAGGGAATTAAGCCTGAATCTATTACAGTCAGGATGATTTTATTTTTTTTTAATTTAGTAATATTTAGGTTTTTTAAAATAGCATAAATATATAGAAAAAAAATAGTACACTTATTTAGTAAAATTTAGTAATTTTTGAGTGAGGGTCACAGAAGGGCAAGACTTAGAGCGCCAGTCATAAGGAATCAGGCTGTAAGAGGAAATCCAGATGCCCTTGGTGAACGAAGGACCACTCTGCTCCCTCTGGGAGCACCGTGAGCTTCCCGGCCGCTTTCAAAAGCCACCCCTTTGCACGCAGTGATTTTACTAAAACCTGTGTTTCTCCCCTTCCCTTTCTGGATAACCCGGCTGCAGCTGCTGCATTGTTCCTACACAGCGGTGGCTGCTTGTTGAGGAAGATGCAATTAAACATGAGCCAGGCTGGCAGAATCAGGCCCTCAGTGAAGGGAGTGAAAGCGGAAGCTGCAGGCTCCGTGCCTCTGATCTGTTGGGACAGGGAGGCAAAGAGACAGAGGCAGGGTTTGGCCCTTCTATATTTAGCTCCAGGGATGCCATGCTATCCATGTGCCATTGCTGAGCAGAGGGATTGCATCCGCCCAGCCCGTTTCGTGGGGCTTCTTACATCGTCCACGTTCATAAGAGCATTTGGAGTCGAAAAGTAGGAAAACTGGCAATAAGCGCTCACCCCCAGGGACTCTCTGATGTTGGTTGCAGCGTTGCTCATCCGAAGGGCATATCTCCTGTTCGCAAACGTGATGACAGATCCTGGCTTGTTTTCTGCCCAGCTCACTTTGGGAGGCTAAAAAGCATGTGTCAGGGAGATGCTAAGTAAAGCTGGTTGAGTTGCACCAGCTGGGACCAGCCTTTGCTTCAGGAGCATCTCAGGAGTCTCTGTACACCCACAAAGCCCAGAGTTTGCAGATGCGAGCAGATCTCGACATGGGATTTGCAAAAAGAAAGAAGGTTTCTACCTTCTCCCCCAGTCCTGGCATCTGCAAGGCTAGAAACCAGCCAAGCGGAGCTTCCGGAGGAGCAAAGGGGCTGCTCCTGCCACTTCAGTCCTAAGCGGCAATACCCACGTGAACGAATTAAAAAGTAATAAGTTCAACGAGTTTGACACAATCTATGGATTCAGAAGTAATTAACAAGGATAATTAACTTTAAAAGGGAAACCAGATGATTTGTAAGGAAAAAGTGGAGAAGAGATTCAGTGTTATTTATTCAACTGATTCCCTTAAATAGATTAACTTGAACTTCTGTTACCAAGATACTGTCCCAGCATCAAGCACATCTGCTTTTTACCTGTCTGCCTGGCTTTAGATCATGATAGTATCTACACAATTTTAGGAAAGCACCAGGACATTTTCCAAAAACCAGTCACTCATTGACCAAATATTAACCTGACCTATAGCTGAAGTAACTGATGTACAGGCTCATTAAAGAAAACATTTAACACTGTGATTTTAGATCCAGCCACTACTTTACATTTATACTATTACCATGGCTGGCAAGATGTTAGTATCTAAAATCCAGGTTCAGGCAGAGGATTTGACTTCTTTTTGTAGTGCATTTATTTGTATTATGGCTGTATGGAAGGATTCCTGCTACAGACCAGCATTCGTCTGGGTTTGCTTTTATATCCTACCTCTAAATATCTGGAAAGGTAAAATTCTCCTTTGTGTCTATTTTACCATACAAGAAACCTTCTGAAGTTCCTTCTAGTGTTCCTACCAGTTTCCTAACTGGATGCTAAGAATACCTAGAAGTACAACAACAACAATATCAACAACAAAAAGATCCAGAATCACTTTTCTCTCACAACCTCCTGTTTCTACATCCAGCATTTTCTGATTGAGATACAGCCCTCTAATCATGTCTGAGATGATGAAATTTTGTGCAACCCATCTGCCAGCATCACCAGAACCCTTATTTCCTTGATTTCTATTCACCTCAAAACGTATTTCACATTCAGCATGTCTCTGCCCCTCCTCCACTCCATTTCGCTGCTATCTGTGGCCGCTGTGGGACTTTTGAAAGCTAACACTGAAATGTTACACAAAAACACTATTGTCTCCAGTTTTCATCTCTATTCTATTTCTTTTTTTTTTTTTAAGTATTATTATTTGGGTGAAAAGTGGCTTTTTTGGAAAATTCCGCCTCAGTGGCTGGTGTGTTTGTTTTGGTTTTTTTTTCCCCCAGTTCCTTTTATTTAATCCTCTGTGTGGAAGCTACGTAGGCTGATTATGGCCTCAGAAATATTCATAAGAATTTTTCCTGAAATTAATGGGAATTGTGGAGGAGGCAAAATTTGATGATTTCCTTTTCTTAGGCTACACTCCTTAGGGCAGTTCACATTTTTTATAGCTTGCAGCCAATGAGGGTGACAATATCAGATGGAAAATGAAGCAATTGCTAGATATTTTCCATCTCAGTTAATAAGCCCCCTGCTCTGTGTCAGACTGAAGCTTATACCAATGGCAGGCTAGGATTTTATTTTATGCTGGAAATATATTTCTAGTGTTCTTTAAAAAAAAGAATTTTATGAGCAATTCGGTCTTCATACTTTTAATCCTTAAGTTCTTTCAAAGGCTACCAGAGGTTCAGGGCCAAATGTTGAGAAGTTGCATAATGCAAAAACAAGTCCAGCCTGGAAAAAGTAGAGCAGAGAAAAACCATTTGACTTTGGACCTTCTGTCACTACTAGGGCTAGTGACACTGGGTGATATTTAAGGTCCTGAAAGATAGCCAGTGCAATAATTCAAGGTCTGGATAAGCGTGTTACTTGTTAGGTGAAACTGTGGGTATTTCATGGTGTTTTACAAGGCTGTTTTACATACAAAATAATGATATATATGCAAAACCTAAAACCCATGACAAAGTTTCTGACTCACTGAGTTTTACACTGTTTCCTGTTAAGAAATGTTTCCTTTGTGCATGTCAACAGTGCTTTCAGTTATTATGTCCAATTTGCTTTTACAGGCTTCAAAAATAGCTTCCCCTTTTTTTTCCCCCCTTCTCTTTCTCTATCGTTTTTCTGAATTCATTGATAACGTGCTTATTTACTTTTTGAAACAATATGTAATAATATAAATCACATTTTTAATTTTCCAAAGGTATTGGACGCATGGTTTATTGTTGATTTATCCAGTATGACACCCGTCATATGGTATATTAATAAAAATCATATTTTAAAGACTGGTATAAGTGCCCTTTATTTTTTCTTGTTACGGACATTAGATGGAAAAGCACTGCAAGGCTCAGATAAAAATTTCAACAAGCCTCTGGTTCTCTAATGGCTGGCTTCTCTGCTTCTTTTCTTTACTGCTGACTTTTTTGGTTTGGTTCAGCATGGGATTTTTTTTCTTTCTTTCTGTTGTTTTTGTGCAATTACTACTCACGGAAAGTGCTGGATGAAGAGCTCTGGTGTATCTCTCTGCTACTGTTCCCAGTGCCTCTGCAGGAAAATGCAGGAATCTGACTTCATCTATGCTCAAGCCAGATGCAAGCCCATTTTCCCATAGCTTTTTTCCCCCAACAAAACTGTGAGCAGGTCCCTGTCCGGTTCTTGACAAGACTATAGCTGCCTATGGGTAGTTTCTGGCAGACAATGGACAAACTATTTTTCTGATGTAGACTGGCACAGATACACTCAAGACAGTTGGATTATTTACATTTTCATTTTGGCTGAGAGAGACAGTTTCAAGAGAAAGAGTGTATTTCATTACAGCCCATTGGCTAGAACGAATCACTTGTGGCATTACAAATATTGCTGGCCACCTACAAATGTATAATGCATTTCTGCAGAAAATAGGGACATTTTCAGTGGAGTATCCCTCTGATTCATTAAGGGAAGCAAGGTCCTTTGACCTTCCCAGATCCCTGGGTCTGAATCTCTAACAAATAGATTTTATGTGTCTGTGGTGTTTTGGTATTTGGGGGTTTTTTCACTTTACATCAGTGTCAAATGCAAGAATGACAGTACTTGAATATACTTAGTTACAGCAGGAACTGTTAGAGCTTGTCACTCATACAAGTTCCCAGATATGAAACGCTTCCTTTCTGTGTGTGTTTTCAAAGGCTTTGATGTCTGAGATTTGCCTATCCAGAATTTTGTGCGAGGGACACTGAAGCCAGCTACTAAAAACAGGTATGAGATTCAGGCAGGCTAACATTCAGTTTAAGGTAGTTTGTAGTCCATATCAGAAGGAAAAAAAACTTAGGAAGCATAAATGTTTTACCTATTGTACAAAGTACTTACTGTAACACAGTTGGGATCTACGAGTACTTGAAAAGTTAATATTGTAACAGAAGTAACAGAATGCAAGCTGAACAAATACAGGTTGTCTGTTCACTGCCTCACTGCCAAGCACACAAATTTTCCAGTACCCAAACAGCTTTGGGATTCTAGCTAAAAGTATACTATGTATTTCATCTGCCCGTTTGCCAAAGTTCACATTACTCAGTAGTCTGGATTAGCCAGCGGCATTGTAATAGCTGATGATGGTATGGATGAATGAATTTGTTAAATTCTCCATTGCCTTTCTGAGTAAGTTTGCCTATGAGGCTTTAACATGGATTCATCAAATACATATTACAAAAGCAGTGTGGGACTTGAATGCTCAATTGTAGCTGATCTGATACACATGAATTTTATACATGAGGAAACCTTTGAGCTCTTTCTTTTTTCATACATTAACTTTAAAGTAAGCAGTAGGAAAATGTCAAAGAAAATAAAGAATGCAAAATAAGGTACTTAAGGTTTAAGAAGTTAGCTTCTTTCAAAGTGATGCATGGGTGGTACTGTATCAATTCCTGTTTGTGAATAAGATTTGTGCATGCCTCCTATGTACCATTTTGAAAAGGTACTCTCAGTCTTAGAACATTTGTATTTGTCTTTCATTAAGAAAATACAACACAGTGAGTCACCTGTTTAAAAGAGGGCTACAGATCTACTACTGTCAAAGCCCAGGATTGTTGAAAAGCGGGACTGTGTGAGTGAAATATTACAATTGCAAACTGCAAAGAAAGTCTTTTGCTTCCTCTTTCAATTCAAAATAGAGATATCTGTACTTAAACTCTTATCTCATTATTGCTATTATTATTATCAGTCTTACCAGTATCAATTATTTATTTGTACAGCTCTTCAGCTTGCTAGGCACTTTACATGTGGGTGAAATGCACATTATCTGCCCTAGATAACACGCTGTTTTTCTACTCTGTTATTATTTTTTAAATTATTCCACAAGGCAGTGTCTGTAGTTACTGTGTGCCATTAGGTAAAATTTCAAACATCATAAACATTGAATTAAGATTTCAGACAAGGAAGAAGAAAAAGGTGAGGTATGGTTGAGTCAGAAACTGTTTGTCTCTTTGCAGACAAACACCTTAATAATTAGCATTTAGAGGAAAGAACAAAGAGCTCAGAACTAGACCTAATGTTTAATCACTTCTTAGACACAAAATACATTGTTTGAACTGAATTTTTAAAAGTGTTGTTGTTTAAGGGTGAGGTGGATAGTTGCTCAACTCAACTGCATAAAAAAGCAAGTTTAGCCATGGGCACTGGTCCCAACGCCAAAAAAAATGAATCAGCACAGGGAGGTGAGAAGAGAGTGAAGCACTGATTCTGCTACCCCAGGCATTGCTAAGGAACCTGATTTATCTCAGGATGACACGTAGTTTGTGGGCTGCTGCAATTCTCTTCCCATCGGTCCAAAATGCTGAAATACCATCCAAATTACATCTCGCTAGTTGCAAACTAGCTCCTGCTGTGTCCTTCAGCAACAGGACCAGGTCAAGTCCCTTCCCTGAGACCCACAGCACAGACACAGTTCAACCCAAGGGACAGGGAGAAACCCCACTCAGCAAATTATTTTAACCTCTGTGAGAAAGTACCAGAACATGGGTACATGCCCACTCACAGGACTTGCTGTTGATCTATAGGATCTAACCTATCGATTCTGATGATTTTTTCTTCTATTAGGGATTTGGGCATTGTGTTCTGTTTTGCTTTGGTTTTCTGTGCCTCATCAACACAATTTGTGACACTCAAGTCATAATCAGTTATTCTTGTGCAACGTATTTAAAAGATACCATAGTTGCAGCACAATGCTATTATTACTTTTCCTTTCTTACTGCCTCCAGAATGGGACTGCCTCACACACACAAAAAAAAAAAAAAAAAAAAAAAAAAAAAAGCCAAATCCTTATCTTCTGAATCTCAAATGCAGTTTTCTGGCTGACAGTTTAAATTACCACCATTTTACTTCTTATCTATATATACCTCTTAGCTATATACACTCGATATTGGAATCTATATGCAAAGAATGTTACTATTGTAAAAATGTTGCTATTAACTATTATGTTAAGTTGGAATTTAAATTGCACTAGAAAAAATATATAGCAAGCCTAAACCAGTATCATCTTATTAGATAAAAAAGAAAATCAACTGGTTTATGGCAGGTGATGTCTGGGAAGACAAAAGCTCTACCAAAGTGATACCACAGTAACTTATTTTCTGATCTAAGACTTCTGTGAGAGTTTTCAGAGCTACAGCCCAGCTACAGCACTTAGAGGGGGTGATAAGAGCATTACGTATTATTATCTTTTGTGTAATGATCTCACCTCACTCCACAGCTCCTGTGAAGACCTGCTCCTTGGCTGGGTAGTGAGGACATGCTTGTGTAATCCTTGCACCTGCTGAGTAGCACCTAATTCTATTTTACATGAGGGCTTCAAAAAAAAAAGCAGCACACATCCCGTCCTGAAAGATGAGGAGATGCACAGCTCTATAATCCCTGCTAGAGACAATTCCTGGCTCCCTGACTTGCAGTGGCTGTGTGGGGCTAGTGGGAGACAGAAGAGCATCCATTACACAGGTACACAGAGCACAGTTCGCTGTTTAGGATCCTCTGAACAAGCATCAGGACGCTACAGGCCAATACAGACAAGCGTTTTCAGCCTTTTCCCCACTGAAGGGTGGCACAAAAAGCAGTTGGAAGCAGCAGCAGGTGTCTGGCAACGGGAATCCCTTGGAATGTCTCATTACTGTATGTCAGAACAGATGCAAATCCCATATATTTATTAGGTATGGAGCTTTTCTATACCCTAGAATATTCCTTTGTGATGGCTGGAAATAAAATATTTGCCTGCTGTACGAGAAGGTTTTCATCGGTAGACCTGAGGAGTCAATGGAAAGACCCTCTGGGGCCTAACTTAGTTCCAGCACACGGATGTCCACCATCTCATCTGTACGTAAGTCAGCCCTTTCAGCAGTAAAAAGTAGTACTTATGCATAGAAACAATATTTTAAAATAAGTAAATATAGTCCAGAATAAAGCCCAAATTATGATATAAAATTGAGCTGAGGCAATAAAATATTAGTTTGTCCCTACGTACTCACCAAAAGAACATTGCTGTACTCTATTTAAAAGCATGAGATATGGAATAAATATTGTCAAATATTTATGTCAAATGTTTAAAGAAGGAAAATCTCTTCTAATACTTTTTAATGTATATGTTTTCTTTTCACTAGTCCTTTAAAAATAGTAACCACAGATTTTGTAGTCTGTCTGGACGCAGAAGATTTATTAGTGCTTATAAATGCGAAGAGGTTTGTATTACTGTATTCACTATAGCACTGAGTTCTTTACGTTAGCTGTTCTGCAGGTCAGATTTCAGGAAAGGCAAATATCTCTGCCCACCGTTTCTCTGTTTTTGATGGCCATTGCAGTTTTTGTTGGGTGGAGGAATAGCAACTTCACAAGACCTTCTCCACGGCTCAGTAGGCAGCTTCCCAGGCACGGTCTCACAGCTCAGTGCAGCTTTTTTGGTCTGCCTGTGAAGTCTGCTTCAAGATGTTGGTCTTGCAGGGTAGGTAATGGAAGGCATGCTTTAGAAACAAATTTCTTACAGGATATACAGTAGCTCCCCATACAGTGACCTAACATAGACTAGCCAAATTATCTTCATCATATGCTTCACTTCTAAGTTACATCCTTTCAATCAATAAGTATATACAGATATTCTATTACCCAGCCTTCAGTTATGTGTATTGCCAAAAACTGTCATAGTAGAAGCTTGTTCTGTTCGTAGTCATCTGTACCATTAGGAGAGAAATCATAAATACTTTTACTGACTTTTATAGGGCCTGGATTCAAATTGGTGGTGTAGTTGCAGCTAAATTGCTCTCATAGGACAGAAATAATCTGCTGGAGGACTTTGCATTTGCTGTTTTCATATAGATGTCAGAGCCATAATAAGGCAGGTCCCTTTGACCAGATGTCAGAAATACCTTTTTACCAGGCGGCTGTGTCATCTATTCTCCAAAAGTGTAATTTGTCTTAAAGAAAAGTTTTTTCTAAAAGTTTTATTGGCATAATAAAGGCAGTTTATCACATAATTCTGTAATTCATCATATGCACAGCACTGTTTGATGAATATATATTTTCTTGCCAAATACTTGTACACTTGCCAAATTTTTACAGTTAATTAGATATTTGGCTTTATTCATTGGCTTCAATAAAGTTACCCCAAAGATGAAATTGGCCCAATGTTTATGAAATGCTAAATAAGAGCTAAGTAAAATGTTTCCTAATTAGGGGGGTCGAGGGTGGGGTGGTGTCTTGTGGGCTAAGTTCTACTATTAATTAGACAGAAAATATCAAACTCACTTTTGTACTACGAACCTGACTCAGATTAGAACCAGGACTTGAGAAGCATTCCTTCATTTTCTGTGAGCTGTGCCTGTTTTATTTTCATTTTTCAAACCAGAACACATCAGTTTTTAATTATATTTATTTTTTCTCCTAATTCCTTATTTTTTTAATCTAATTTAAAACTCCATTTAAGATAGTAAAATGTTTGGGAAACTTTAGCAGCAAAGGGTTGAAATGGAATGACTTGAACTGGCTGGTTTGAAAAAAAAGCTGAATTAGAAAAGCAGATTCTGTTTCTGGCATGGAGTGGGCATAATGTTATTTGAGCAGAGCTTTGGAATAAGGAAATAAAATGGTAAAAGGCAGGAGAAGAAAAATTAAAAGTCTTTGTATAACAACCATTGTTTACTTTAAATGCAAAGGATATTCTTTTGAACTGAATATTGTGTTAAGTGTTAAGCCAAAACCAAAATTATATGAATGGAAAGAAAGTAAAGACTTTGACTCCCTGATGAATTTTTTAAATTCCTGTGGAAAGTTTGATGGCCTGTCTTTCTCCTTACAAATAAACTACAGCGGTTTTAAGACATGTGTTGAGTCTTGGTTTATTTAATTCAGAATAGCCAGAAAAAAAGGGACCCAGTAGGTACTACACAATATATTGACAGTTAAAGTAAACTGCAGCCAACTTAATACAGCTAGTTGCTTATGCTAGAGAGATAGACATGTTTACATATTTTTACAAAGGGAGCTTGTGTATGTATATGGCATTTTTTCAGCAACTTATGTGGGGGTATGCCATGTGTTGCTTGAGGCTCACACGTCGCAATGGCTGATGATGAGGAAAGATGCTCCCAGCCAATCAAGTTATCTGCTTTCTGTGATTGTTGTTTGTTGGGCTTTTTTGTTGTCCTTTGGTGCCTTTTCTCTTTAAATCATAAGACCATTGACGTAAAAGGCAAACACTCTCTTCATTTCAACATGGTCAAATTGCCCTCATGGTGTCACCAGCTTTGGGGTCAGTGCAGAGTGAGCTGTGTGCTTTGTAACACAGAGAATGACTCAGAAATACATGTTCTCTATTTTTTCCGTTCTTTTAGCAACTAAATGGTATTTACCTACCTCATATTCTACTACCTGTTATTTTTATTCTTCATTTCCGTGATGGGTGTCCTTACTTTTTAGCTTTCCTATGTCTTTCCCAGCTGGTTGAAAGTATTTTTTGATTGCCTTTAGTGGACTGGAGCTTGGGGGTTTTGGGGGTTGTGTCAGAAAACAGCCCCTAAAAGGAAGGGCTGTACGTACCTCCTGTGGATGGACAGGTGGGAGGGGGGACCATGGGGTCAATAAGGAGAGCTTTGACTCCATCCCCTGCAGCTCTGTGCAGCCACGCAGTCATGCAGCTGAACTAGTTCCTCAATACGGCTCCCCACACAGCTGCACGAACAGCTGCACCTGCCACAGGGAAGGCAGTGGTGCGGGTCAGCGTGGGATGGTGGCCAGGGCCACCAGCAGAAACACACATCCTTGTTTGGGAGGCAGCGTGGTTGATGCAGCTTGCAACTCGTGGTGAAGGAGGTAAGGCAACATAGTGTGAAAGGAGGGATGAGCATGATTTAACGTAACTATCGTGGACACAATCTGTCAGCAAATGCCAGTTCTGGGGAATTTTACACATAACTTTGCCGAGGATGTGCATTTAACTCTAACTGAACTCTTGGGTCTTACCAGCTTCCTCCTAACAAGTCTTGGCACCTTTGGTGTTGCTCCTTAAGCACAGTTTTACCACTGACCAAAATATACTCTCAATTGGAGAATATACTCAAATATATATTAAAATATAATAAAAATATACTCAAAATTTTTTGGAGAACAAGATAGAATAATGTTGGAAATTCAGTGTGGAAACAGAGGGTCTTTACTGTCAAGAGGTAACAAGTTGGGACATGAGGATTTGCCTTTACCAGCAGAAGAAAAGCAGTGATAGAGAACACTTTTTTCCGTGTTATCCGCAGCATGTCTGTAAAATTTACCTTCATCGAACTACTTATTTGGAGGGACAGCTCTGCTGTGGTTTTCCAGTGTGTACTGACTCTCCTCCTTTCACTTTTCCATTGCATTTGTTGCTTACGTCATTATGGCACCACGTTAGCTGTTTGTCCCACCGAGCTCTTTGAAGCTTTGGTGCTTCAAAGGTCTATTTTACGTTTTTTTCCAAAGACAATGCACTTTTTCAATGAGGCGGTGGCCTTATGGAGTCTCAGATTTTTCAAAGTGTGTATCCTCACTCGTACCAAGACAGGGATCCTGTCTTGTCCATCCTGTCTTGCTGAACACCACCAAAGGCTGCTTCCTGGAGAGGGTTTTTTTCCCCAACAGTGTGCCAGAGAAAAATATTATTAAGATTCGTGGGATTGGGTTTGGCTTTCTACAGAGGGAGAATATAACCTATACCACTTGGATGGCCCATAGGAGCAACCACAGCTCTAGGGCCACTGCAGTGGCTTCAGGGTGCCTCCGGAGGAAGATTATTCTTCCTCCCTTTTCCCTGCAGAGCAGATAGAGGAACAAACATCCTGTGCTGGTGGATTTGCCCCTAAAAGCATCTAGCTCCTCTGTGATTGACAGTGATAGCACACGTACTTTGAAAGCTCTAATGTTGATGATTAAGCCTTAATAAAAGCAAATAAGGTGGTGTCTGTGTGTACCACAGTCAGCCAAGCAGATATCTACCTGGCATCTTGTAAATTAATCTGGGTGTTTATGCTGTAGATCATGATGAATGTGTTGCTATAGCAACCTACATTTCTTCCATTTTTTTGCTGCTAATTATCCTAACACCACCACCAGCTACTAAATCTTTGAATTCCTAATGAACGCGTGTGGAAGGCACTTTCTTGATATATCTTTCTTACTGTATCAGCAGGATGAGATAATTAAAGATTAATGGATATTGATTATTTAGGGTTTATTGGAGCCTGTCATTCTAATACACATGTGCTTGTGTACCCAGAGGATCTGCTTGATTGTGCTTGGCTCGTTCTGCCAATCTGCTCCAATTGTTGATGAAATCATGCTAGGAAAGTGCTCTTTCTGTCAGATGCTCAATGCACTGCTCCCACAGACTTCAAGCCTTTGCCAGCTTGGGATTCAGGTCCCTGAATTCAGCTGTCCTCACTGGCAGCACTGTCATAACACCTATGACCACAACCTGGTTTTCTGTTGGGTTTTTCTCCTCTTTTGTTTTGTTTTGTTGGTTTGTGGTTTTGTGGGTTGGGTTTTTGTTGGTTGGTTGGTTTGTTTGTTTGTTTGTTTGTTTTGGGGGGAGGGATTATTGATTTTGGAGGAGTTTGTTCATTTTTGTTTTTTTCCTTAACTACAATATAAAATCAAAATGTTGTTACCATTCTGGAAGGGTGAGTGTTCTTAGTCATTGCTGAGATACTAGGTGTTGAGGCTGTGAATGCTGGAGAAGACACTGGGCAATAAACTTCTCCCAGAGGCTACAGTTTCAGGCCATTAGCAGACTCTAACATGTCCTGATGTTACCACCAGAGCTTTAAGGGTTTTTTATAAGGTATGATGACTAGTTACTCTTTGTTTCCAGACAGTTATAATTTTGTTTCAGTGTTGTAACATCAGGACCAAAGCTCCTCAGGATGAGTCTTTAGTATGTGATTCTTCATCTGACCCGGGTAAAATCCTCTTTTTTCTGGAAATCCAGAATTGTTCCATGGGTTGCCATTTGTGCCTAATATTGCCCAGATATTTCAGAGCTGCTGAAATCATTTAGGGAGGAGAGGAAACATTAATTGAAACTGGAAAATGTACATAGAAACACATCAACTTTGATAATTTCCCAAGAACACGGTAAAGGAAGAAAATATTTGGGGGGGGGGGTCCTTTGAACCTGACTTTTTAGTTATTTTTGTACTTAAAAGCAAGCTGAGATACAAATTCAAAAAGTGCTTCTTAAAGGCTTTTTTATATAAGGATCTAACTGATCGAAGGAGTAAGAAGAGCTAGAAAAAGCAATGGCAACCAGGAAGCCATACATGCATCAGTCTCTGGGTTTAGGGCGTTTTCCTGTGTTTATACCCTAATTAAAGCTATACTATGTGCTGGTTTTATTCCCCAGTTAACATCTCTGTTTGGCCTCTATGCATACACAAGATGGCCTGGATTTTGACTCTCACTGAATATTGCATTGGTGTAAGATGAGAGTAATTCCACTAAAAGCACTGAGATTTAGATCAGAGTAGTAATTCTATATATTAAAGAAGCTTTACAATTTCTATAAAGTAGTGGTAAAGGAAAACTATTGCTGAAAAAAACTTAAGAGAATTGTTTCCTAGCCAACGCTTTGAATACGGGTTTCTTCAAAGAGCAAAGTTTGAATGTTGCATTATATGCTCCTGCAAATGGAATTTTAATACACGAATGCTAGAAGTCCCTTAATTAGAGTTTGTAGCAATGCAAGTTAGAGTACACTTGTGTTTAGGAGGTATTATGTCCATCCAATGTAATTACTTTCTCTTATATTCTTATACTCCAGTAAGCGATAAACCAATTAGGCAGCTTTTCAAATTTATCAAGGTATCAGTAGAGACATACCTTTTGTTCCATTTTTACTGTGTGGATCATGAAGGCTGGCAGCACAACCATGATTCATGTCACAAACATGGCTTAAAAATCCTTGTTGCACAATGAGCTGCTGAAATTTGGTGTTCCTTCTGAATTTTCTGCATGCGGAGATTAAGTACATTGTGAAGAAGAGGTCAGAACAAAGGAAAAATCCCAGTTCCTCAAAGTGAACAAAACAAGTTAGAGTCCATGCATTTACAATAGATGTGGTTTCTTCTCTATGTACAAGAAAATTCTCTCACGTATCTATTGTTCTACTTAACAGCCATATTAGAGAAACACTGAGAAGCTATCCAAGTGAATTTTAGCCTTATATGGATGTTAACAGGTCATTAATTGAGTGCCCTCAGCTTAAAAAATAAAATAAATTAAAAAAGAAAAAAAAAACCACAGGAAAATCAAATTAGATTCACTGAAAAGCTATATTGAACCTGAGTGCTAAATTTTGATCCAAGCTAAATTTATTTCAAACCTGGAACGTTAGAGCAGAAATGATGTCTGTCTCTGTTTTTGCATACCTTCCACCATAAACCAAGAAAAGAGTGTTCCAGCTGAGTTTTGCTTTGAGTTTCTTACTTCATATGAAACTCAAAATGAAACTCACGATTGTGTGAACCGAAACTGGAAAAAAATGCACACAGCTTTAGACAGCATGTCACTTGCAGAACGGCTGTGTCATCACAAACATGAAGGGTAATGCTTCGCTTTTACCTGTGTGCATACAGCAAGGGAGAGGGGAAACTACTCTGATCCCCTTATCTTTTTGGTGACCACCTGTGCAAAAAATTAGGTAGGATTCCATTCACCTCCTAGGTGTGAGCTCTGGACATCTCGTAAACACCTCCGTGGCATTTATCCATGAGGGAAACGACTCTGCCATGCTGTGAAGCTAGCAGTTTCACAAGCTTGGAAGTGATGTGCTACTTAAAAGTGCAAGCCTGTTTTCCTCACACACACTTCCAAGTACATTTAGAGGCAATTTGTCTGATACACTTTCAGTGGATATGTGAAAATGACAAGAGAGGGTGAATGTTTGTAATAATAATAATAATAATTCCTCTCACCACTCCATCCACCTCCATATACCGCCCTAATTTCTCTCACTGGTTAAGGCACTAGCTATTCTTGCTCCTCCCACTGATTTCCTGATTTATTATGATTCATATTACAACAGCCCTAAGAAGCTCATAAGGGTTTGCATTTGGCTAAATCACACATCAATTGAAAACCTGTCTGCCGTTAACATTGGCGAAGCATAAGGTGAGGGGTGGGCTGAACAGAGGGGAAAGGCACTGGAAGGCTGTTAAAACCAGAGGGTAACAGAGTTCCTCATGTTATGGCCTGCGGTAGTATGCATGTCCTATATAAACCTATAGGAGTGAGATGTCCTGGAAACAGACTGCCTCCCCAGGCCTTTGCAGAGCCCAGATGCCTCCAGTAAGCCAACCCTGCGCACCATCTCTCGCTGCCCTCCCAAAGGCTCTTCTTCTCTTGAGCATGATGCTGGGCATCAGGTGATTGTATTTGCCAGAACAGACCCAAACAGAACAGATCCACTGTTGGAAAAAAGAAGGGGGGAGGAAAAAAAAGGGAAAAGAAAACAAAGGCCCATCCTGATCATGTTATTTATAGGTTCAAGACTTTGTGCCGATTTTAATTGAAGAAACATTTTAAACATTTATCCAGGCTTTCAAAAGCACGTATTAGTCATTGACTTATATATTCTTCTACATGTGCTCAATATTTAGGCAATTTACTATTTTTATCTTAATTAAGATAGATCTTCTCAGCCAGCAACAAGCTAAGTCATCTGTACTGTCATAGCAGTCAAGCCGCCGAGGCGCTGAATTTTGAGATGTGTCTGCCTCAGTGGGAGGATTCCTAGAAGAAACATTCATTTCTGCACCGCTGTCATTTAGAAACGAACATACGCAAACCTGCCTCGCAATGAAAGGCTGAAGAATCTTAGTCTATCCGGCTTAAAAAAAAAAAAAAAAAAAAAAAAAAAAAAAATTTAGGAGCAAAGTCCATTAAAAAAAAAGCCAGGAAGGTTTTTTTAATCCAGCAAAGACATGAGAAGACCCCTGTCACTAAAACCTGCTCAGGGTAGAAGACGCTGCTTTTTTTGTTGTTGTTTTCCATTTATTTAACCATAGGTACAGCAAATTAAATATTCACTGTCATATGATGTTTCTGAGTCAAAATGGATATATTTTGAAAGATATTTGCCAAGTCTTTTGTATGCTTTTGGAATGGGTTTTGTGGTGAAACTTCATAACCTCCAGGCAGATTAGATGGCCATAGTGGTCGTCTCTAGCTGAAATCTATGTACAGTTTATTTGCAGTGTTAGGTGTTCTATGTAATATACAAATACTCTGATACCTAAAGAAGTGGTCTGTGCTCTGTCTGAAACATTTCCGTATTTTAACTATAATCTCGATAATATAATATGTAGAAACAAATTTGATAGCTCATCTTTCAAAATCATTTTTGGGTCTCTAATGATGAAACAGGCAAGCTAAATTATGCATATCCATATATTACCTGTTCATGGTAACAAAAAACCACCTGCCTAACCAAAGTTATACATTTTATCTTATTCTTGAAGTTTATGGTAATATCTCCATAGACTTTTGCAGCAGAGCACAAACTAGTACTAACTCTAAAACTGTTTGGCTCTGGCTAGCAAATTTCACCAGTTTTAGAAGTCCCATTTCCTCAGATAAATGCTTCAGGATTAGTTAGAACTGGTGGAGGTTGACAGGAATTCCCATGTAATTGTGAATATGTCTGAACTTGTACAGATCACACCAATATAAAAAAAATCCATTTAGGATACTTTACTAGTTCTGTTTCTTATGGAGACAAATATATAGGGAAAGAAAACAGTAGAAGTAAATGAAGAAAGAAAGCTTTTCGTAAGTATCAAGAGGCACGCTGTGGGAAAAATTATTTATTGGGAAGTACTAAAGAAAAAAAAATATTTCATTTGGAAACGTTTATCTTTCTCTGTTGTCTTATTCATTAATGGTACAGAGTCTGCTCTGAAGAATTAATTCAGATAAATCATATAAATGCCTATTTCCCCTTCAGCTGTCCTTCCATCATGCAAGACAGAGAAGGCCACGATGTCCAAGTGCTGGAGGCATTTCCAGGACTGGAACTTTTGCTCTTCTAGTCCACCCTGCATGCTTCCACCTGCAGTCCTGAAGCATGCGGCAAACACGAAGCCTGCACAGAATCTCGCACAATCGTCATCTCCCGTATTTAAAACTGCAGTCACCCTGTTATATCTGTGGCTTCCTTCAGCCTCAGTTCTCACCCCGTGTTAAGTCACAGACCTTATCATCCAAAACAAAGATCATGCACATAGCTAGATACAATATATATGTAATTATGTGGGCACACATGCACACACACAAACACATATATATACATTTTTATTTATATTTTTATATATGTATATAACATTTATCACCAGTGATACCAAGTATAGCAGCTTTTATTTTTTCCTGCTGTTGCTCACAAAGAAGACTACAGGGGAAAACAGCCCAGAAATTGCCAGAACAAAAGTTAAACAACACAATGTTTTGTTACAAAAATACGAATTGTTTACAGCAGATTATAATATGCAGATATGTTTTAAGTGGGCAAATCCTAACATTGCCTACTTGAATTCTAGCAGCAAAGTGTAATTCAGCACTACTTTAATTTTCTATTATATTCATGCTAAGTGATTTTCATGCACATCAGATTCAGTATGCAGCCTGAAGTAGCAGTGGATAGAGAAAACTAAAATCCTTCTAGCTGGTACTGAGAGATAAAGAAACTGAGTTGTTTTAATATTAGAAGTAGATTTATGGTAAAATTAGATGACGGGCTAATCCCTAGACACTATCCACATTCCCTTCATAGAAAGAGCTCTTTTCTCTAGTCTTTGCATATGTTCATTTAAAGTGTTGTCTCCTCAGCTTATCAGTCTAAGCAAAATTTGATCAAGTGCAGGAAATATCATGAATTGACTAATGACAGGGAATACCCAAACATCTTTATGACACAAATTTTGCTATATCCAGGCCCAGGTCTGTGGTTTTATAGCAGATGTTACCATTGGAGTATGCAAAGCAATTCTTGAGCTCTCCATGCAAACTAAGGAAGCCCCACTGTTCTGGAATATTGCGTCATAAAAGAGTTGGATGAAATCATGACAGTGAAAAGCACAAATATAAGGGCTCTGCTGTTCCGCTGCTGGGATACAGGATCCCTAGTGCTAAAAGGCTCATTTCACTGAAATCAGAGAAGGGAACCATATACCCCATAAGGACATTACATCAGGAGATAAAAAAAGAGGCAGCATCTGCCTATCAACAAGTTGCTTTTGTTTGTATGGATAGTTTTACTGCCACCGCTACTAAAAGTGCTAATGTTATTTCTGGGGAGACCTTGGGCTTTCATCGCTGGCTGGGTACTAAAAACACACATCGCAAAGAGTTTTGTCCACAAAGTACCTTACCAACCGAGAAAACCAAATGAGGCTGCCCTGTGACAAACATTCATTCGTGCACTGACAGCTTCTAAAAACATTTTTACTTTTGTCCTTCTTAGGGACACAGCCTAGGAGACCATGGCCAGGTTCATTTTCATTGTGGTCCATGGTAATGCCAACATCCAGCACATGACACCACAGCCCTCACAGAGATCGCCAGGGCAACAGCACCAATAACAAGTGCTATTGTGGTGATAAAGGTATTGAAGTTTTTTGTTGACCCCTACACAAGTGCAGAAAAGGTGTATTGCCACACTGCTCTGATCAAGTGTCTTGAATTTCTCAGCTATGATAAAATCAAAGCTGCTGCATGTATAGAAATCATATCTCTTTAATGTATGAACCTAACTGAAGGGAAAAAAAAAATCCAGAGAGGCTATACTATCAATTTCTGAACTTTTATTACAGGAGTTCTGTACCTATCGTTTTCATATGCTTCCTTAACCAGCAAATGATGTGGTAAAATTGTGGGTAGTGGCAGCATGAAGAACAGAACCATTTTAATTTGTCCCATCTGGCATATTAACATTAATAAAAGATGTTTAAAAAGAAATGCCTTGAAAGGCTTTCACCTACTGATTTAACAAGATAATAAGGAAAGCTTGCAATCTGCCACTAAATATAACTGATAAGAATAAGAGTGAGTTTAAAGCGATGATAACAGAGATTAACCTCCGAAACACTGATATAAAAAGGAAAAAAAAACCCTGCTGATTGCAACATATGAACTTAAAACTGGCAACCAAACTGTCTATTATTTTTGGCTAATATGATCTATCCGAGTACAGACTATCGCCAATTTAACAAACATTGAGAACCATCGAGGGACTTTACACCAATCAGGTCAATGCAGAGACAGAGCATTCCTAACCCTATAATTGCCCACTGAGGGTACCCCATGCTGGGGAATTAACTGCTCTTTGATTGTTCCATTAAAATTTAACCAATGAATCGTCCTATTTTCAGGCTGCTCTAAGGGGGAAAGCAACGTTTTTAATTTGTCTAAAATAATTATACCATTACTTATTTTGGTTATTTGTACTCCAGTATTTAAATGCCCTGAGTGGTTTGTCAGAGGCAGAGAGGGTTGGATGTGGATACCAGTACCGGTAATCCCCACCCCACACACCCCCCCCGCCCCCCGCCCCGCTTAGTCCCAGATATCAGTCGTTTGTGCCCAAATTTAAACTCACTGAAATAAAGTGAATACTCGGGATTTTCACAAGTGTAGTAGCAAATTTTGTGGCATCTCCTCTTCCCCCAGCAACATATTCTGATGCTGAAAACGGGCTCACTTCCCTATCTCCATTCCCTGCCTCAGTGCCACCTTTTCATCCCTGCCTTGTTCTGTTTCTCCAGAGCAAAGTGGTATTTTTTTTTTTTTCCCTTCATTGTTCAGGAAGAGATTTGTATTTAAGTCTGTGAGAAGGTGCACACTCGAGTTTTTGTTCCCAGGAAAACAACAGTTGGTAATCGGTATGTCTGATACTGCAAGAGCAAGATTCACCTTTTGTGGTCCCAGCTGGGATGAATGAAGCTGGTGGGATCCACATATGACTTCTGGGGTCCCAGAGGTGTGCAGTTAACCAGTATTAAGCATTATTGGCCACGCTTGTACACCACACTCACCCATTTGTGCATTGCTTGGGAGCATTCACAAGGCAGGCAAACAGCTATTTTAATTCACTTGAAAGCGAGAGGCGATTTTCTGAGCCTGACCCAAAGGGGTGTCGCAGCAGATCTCAGCCAGCGCTCAGCCAGCGAAGCGACAGCCTGCCCTCCACACTGCCCTTGTTGCTCCAGACCTCGTCCTCTCTCCAGCAGATGCTGCCCGTCTCGCCAAGCAGCTCTGAACGCTTTTGACGTGCAGAAATGGGCATATGGATATGAATGATCTGCATGTCTTGCCAAACATCAGGAAACTATGGATCAAGATGCAGGAGAGAATCATGTGAAAAATACCTGAAACTGATGTAAATGTCAAAATATTTTAAAATATAATTATTTCCATGAGCTTTATAAATAGAACAGCAAGAAAAAAAATTACAATGGCTGTAACATAGCTGTGACAAAGAGACAGTGAGAAGTAATAGCATGTATCACTGTTTACAGAAATAATGGGTTTTATTTAGCATATCTATTTTCAACCAGTTAGACGGTGCATGTATTCCAATGTGTTCGTGTCTCCAAATCGGGGATCAGATTACAGAATATGACAGATGATGAATTAGGGAGATGGGACAATAACAAGACAATAGTTTATTAAAAGGTTAAGAGGTCTTAAAACCAGACTCAGTCTAGACAAATTATGTCGATGAATGCATGAGGAAGCTGCAGGAAAACTGCCGAAAATGCCAGGAAGTTTAAAGAGATGGTTTTAATGCTTGCTCCACGTAGGAAAAGACTATCTGGGCTATAAAATGGCTGGCATTGCTGGTTATTTAAGGGGAGCCAAAAACATAAGAATTTTACAAACTTCTTCCTTCTGTTCTACCTCTGATGGTAAAGATCAAGCCTTGATGTAGATGGGTAGAAAATATGACAAGTGTTTCATGTCAAAGAATTCCTGAAGGCAACATTCTTAATTGCCGTGGTGGCTCAGGCACTGTTAAAACACTTTACGGGTGGAGAAATGACA
The DNA here is from genome assembly GCF_963210335.1 of Falco punctatus. Classification (NCBI taxonomy): domain Eukaryota; kingdom Metazoa; phylum Chordata; class Aves; order Falconiformes; family Falconidae; genus Falco; species Falco punctatus. The sequence continues at coordinate 80,484,566 of NC_137586.1, forward strand.
TTATAACTGCATTTCTTTGGGAAGTATCTCAGGACGTTATTCCTTTCATCAGTTTCTGGTTTTGTTGTTGGGTTTTTTGTTGGGGTTTTTTTGGTTTTGTTTTTGTTTTATGGTGGGCTTCCTTTGCTTCTGCATTCAGATGTTTAAATGTGGGCCTGGGATGCCTTTTCTCGCACCATGCCAAATGTCTTAGTTCATTGCTACCAGTGGTAACAGCATCACGTGTTTTGTTTTACAGCAGATGTTACTAACTTCCTGTATTTTTAGCACTCGGATGTCTAAACTTGTCTAAGCCTGGATAAACTATGTCATGGCAGAACTTAAGCAGCCACCAGCGTTTTGATCGTACTAATGTTCCCACCACCACTACCACCAGAGTAGATTTGCTGAAGTTAATTTGTTTGACAAGTCCAATGAATTAGAGAAGCAATTTGTCATATAGTGTCATATTCCTTCTCCGCGTATTTGTACCTTGCATAACAAAACGGGAACGTGGTCCAGTTCTAGGGCTCCATCACCCACCCCCTCCTCCTCCTCAGCGTCGCCAGCACTACCCAACACCGTCATTCAAAAAGGTAAACACATTTTATTTCATAACATATTCCAATATGTTCAAAATGTATTTTGACATGTTCTTCTTCCCTAGCTATGCCTATTTTCTAAACACCCTGGCACATTGTCAACACTGCTGATTCACTGTGGTCTTTCTTTGATTGCTGTGATATCAATTAAAATTGGAAAGATGTCACAAAGAACTGTTGGGGAGGGGAGGGAATTGCATTTATGTCCTACAACACGAATGTATGTGCACATCTGATTATTCACAGGATCACAAATTCATAACGTAAATTTAACCAAGGCTTACATACTGACAGTTGTGTAACTGACAACTGAACCCTTCAAAATGCTGCGAAGGTTTGACTCAGTTACATAAATGAGCATAGGTGAATAATCAAACACTTACATACTGATCTGCCAATTTTTTTTTTCTGTTATATGAACATTTTTGCTAAAGAAATGGGAAATGCATGACTAAAATATACGTTCCAATTGTCACCAATAACAAAAAATAAAATAAATGCTCACTTAAGGCCATGTTAAAGACCTCTCCCTACACTTTTTAGACAGAGATGGATTTCACACAGAAATTAGGGTGGACAAAGAATTCAGGACTCTTCCCTCCCTAACAGAATATGGAGTTTTTTTCCAGACATCCTCTAGGTTTTCTGTTCATCCAAGCTTCTCTAGATCCAATGAAGTCTAAGGAGTGACATGGATTACGAGCAGCCTGCACTGCAGACCGCAGTGTTTCCTTCTGTCACAGAAACATTTTGCCACATTACTGTGATAATAGCAGTGCAGCACAAAGTTTTTCATCATCCATCAGGATCACTGATAGAGTGGGTGTTAACTCAAAGGGTTTCAGTGTGATACATGTTACATCACCTAAGAATCTGCACGTAGATGGAAAATGGGTCTTTAAAGGCCAAAGTTTGTAAAGCTACTGTCAATATACATAGCCTTTCCTTTTTTTCCTGAGAAATTTTATTCATTGCAAACTCCGTTCATGTTCAGTAAATCGTATGTGATCCTACTGAAGCACAGATAGAACAAGCTACATTGAGAACATCGTGGTGGGTTCGAGGTTGCTGACTTGGAGCAGACAAACCTGCCACAAAGGCAATTGACATTTAAATGGGAGCCTCAGACTGAACTTAAACCGGGCTTGGGGGAGAGGAGAGTGTTTATTCAGACCACGGAAGCTATTGTTTCTTTGCCTGTGCTTAGCAATATTGATACTATCACACAGCATTTGATCAGTGCATGTTCACAGCTTGCAAAAAAAAAAAAACAAAAAAACTAGAACATATGCTTAGAGGGAGCATTTGTAATGCAGCTATCCTCAAGAGCACACTGGGACCTGAGCATGCCTAAATAGCCTGAGGAACTGGACATGATGCCTAGCACATAATCCTTTATAGTGGTCCAAGCTCGCAGCACTTAAAATTAATAGCTGTTGCTTATGGGCTGAGATAAGGTCCACACAGCCGGTTGGTCTGCTATTAATGTTCAACACCGTATCCTCAGTCCTATGGGAAGGTAAAAGACATAAAAATAATTTTTATATATCACTATCATTGTAGGCTTTTCTGAATATCATAAATAGCTACATCTTCCATATTCTAAAGTAATATAGTGGGGGAAAAAAAAGATGCAAATGGCATGAAAGTGCTTGTTTGAAGGTGGGAGAATTTAGTTCCAATATAATCTTCAGCTTACTTTGTGAAATAAACTTGAAAATGGAGGATGGAAAAGAGCTCCACAGAGAACAAATCTTATTTCATCAGGATTTTGCCGCATTTTATTTTAGTTTAAGATGTTACAAAATAGTCTTGATCAACCGTTTTTTTCCCCCTCCCATAAGGTTCTACTTTAAGACCTCCATATGCTCGATTTTAATAATTTGCTTCCAAAGCCCAGGAATGATTCCAAATACGAGTTATGGAAATATTATGCTTTTTATTAAAAAAGAGAAATCCAAAGCCCAGGTACCAAATACTTGAAATACATAGCATGGAAAAAAAAATTAATCTCATTCGCAGATTGTGTCCCTTTTCCTCTGGAAACAGAAACCACTCTAACAGCATTGCTATAAACGCTGTAGGGAAGTTTCCTCTTGTTGCAGTGTGGGTTTTTGAGCTGCCTCAGTAACACAACACTGCTAACCATCCCTCACCATGCAGCTGCCTCTCAGGTCCCTGCTAGACAGAAGTCTCTGCAAAGGTGAGCTGGACAGTTTGGACATTTCATGCCGGGAAAAGAGGCAATTGCTTTTGCAAGTCATCGCTATGTTGGAAAACCAGGAAGGCACTTACAGAGAAGGATGAAATTTCTCATTTTGTTTTTGTATGAGGACTAAGTACTGCATTGTTGGAAAGGACTGTGGAGGAAGACTCTCTGGGATCTCCTGTTTAAACAGAAAAAAAGAGAGTTCATTAATTTTGAGTGTGCTGCTTAGTGAAATGTTTCACTTACTAATTTGGCAGAGCATATTGACATAAAGCTCCAGAGGCTAGATACAAAGTACAGGTGAATTCCTCTTCTCTGTGCAGGTAAAGGAATAGTACTCACTGAGGGCAGCATAGTCCTGTACAGCCCAGCAAGGTTGCTGAGGTCTTGCAGAAGCTCTTGATGCTGACCCTGTAAGCGAGGTTTCTAGGACCAGGAGTGGGTGTTTCTTAATAGTCCTCCTTCAGATGCAGAAACTCTTTCCTCTACATGGTGTACAATGTCTGCAGTTTAGCTGTCTTCACTCACTATTAACAAATCTGAGGGAGGGAAGGAGGGAGGGACAGATGGACAGACAGACGGAGGGTTTTTTCAGTTATTACTTTGCAGGACTAGGCATGTCCAGCAATGGTTCTACTGCATTTAGGCATGGAGGGAGCCAGCAATTAGGGGACCACTGCTGCGCAGTGTGTTGCATTACAGTACAAAGCCACTGGTATCACAGCCAACACATGTCATTCGTCTATACCAGTGGAGAGTCGATCCCTGTTTGCATCACTCCACGCATGCAGGAAAGGAGCTAAGCCAAAATTACATGCAGATCTTCAAGCAAATGAACCCACTGCCAGTATGTGATATCACGAGCAAGAAGGTTTGTAAGTTGAAAAGTCCTGTAGAAATCCATTTTTGGAGTCTGGACAAACTGGAATAGCCATCTCCTGAAGATGTCAATGGGAGGAATATCAAGCTGCTGCTGGTCATTATAGCAACGACAACAGAAACGACTGGAAGCTGGAAGGCACCATCCAGAGCTTGTTGAAATCAGTGAAAACATTTCTAAAGACTTTAATAGGCTTTGGCTCAGTCCTGGAGAGAGTGAATGGGGAAAAGGGAGTTGTTTCCGAGTGGAGTCAGAATAAGGGAGTGTAGCTGGAGTGAACACATATGTTCCTACCATATGGGTGGAGAGCTCTGGGATTTCTGCCATATTGGTCCTGAAGTCAAATACAATTTGTTTTTCTAGTTCAGATAAACTAGATCCTCAAGTGAAGAATATTTAACTTCAGATGAATGCCGAGCCTGGTGTCTTCAGAGACCGATTTGCAAACCCACGAGCCCATCTAGACCATGAGAAAGAGCAAGCACATCCTAGGTTGACTGGGCCTGATCCATAGTAATAATGGAAAAGCTAAAGAAATCTCTACCCAATATTCTCTTTGCATGCATTTCTTATTTTTAAAGAGATCTGATTTGCTTACTTTTACTTCTCATAAATGCAGAGGTCTCTTTTCAGTCGTTCTGTAGGAACTGTATTGTATACGTGACACTTTCAGTGAAAGGGAGGATTTATCAGGAAGCATCGTGGCATACGGATCACCTATGCAGAAAAATCTGTAGCTCTACTGCAATGAAGCACAAAATTTATTTACTCAAATTAATGGTGGAACCGATGTCCAGATGATTATTTCTATGTGTTTCTTCACCATTTCATCAAGTTGATGCTTTATAATAATTACTTCTTAATTATGTCAGGGCTAAGCCCTGCATTCAACAGGTTTCTTGGCATTAGTAATGACTTAAAACTTGTACATTGGACAATGGGTGGTTCACAGTTCATTTTGGGCCCATATAGTTAGTAGTGGGAGAATCATTAATAGCTAGAAGATGGATTTTGGAAATCCAGAATTTCTATGCTGACATATATCAGAGCTCACAAAACAATAAATCTCATGGTTCTGAAAGTTCTCCGGCACCCATTTCTGTAATCATCAACAGAAGATTTTTCTTGTAATTTTAAAAACTTCCTTTAGGGTTACTATAAGGATCACCCCATGTAATGCTAATTTTGTATTTTTTATCATCCAGATATATACAAAGATGCACGAAATTTTAAAAACCAATATTGGTAAAGGAATTTTTCACACTTGTCCAAAGCCAAAAACTTTTGATTTAGTGAAAAATCTCAAACAATTCTTTAATTGTCTAAGACAGTTTGTCTGTGTACGGTCGAACACAGGCTACTACTACTTTAGGTTAAAAGAAGATGTACAGATTTGCTTAGATTAATTTAGACATAATTCAGATGGACCAGGGTGTTTGAGAAAGTGATTAGCACGAAGACTACTAGCCACAAATGCATTTGATTGACATGTGTTTCAGACTGCAATTAATTAACAATATGTTTCTCTTATGTCACCAAGATTTTTTACACATGACAGTGAACGTAGAACTTTAATTCAAACAGCACCTCTGAGGTGGGATGACCTGAACAGTTTCCATGCAGAGGACTATTGCATTTCTCTTCTGATCCCTGCCAGCTGGTCATGAAGCAGCAGCCACTTACTCCTCACTTGAGGAAGGGTGATAGGTAACAGCTCCAGTATCAAGTGGGTGGAAGGGAGAGAAAAAAACAAATGCATGGGCCGTGAGATAACTCTGGTGACAGTAATAAGGAGAGTTGATAACATGACACCGAGAAGAATAAACTAATTTCAGGGAACCTTAGCAATTTATTTTTTTTTTCTGATAGCGATGATCCAATATATTCTACGTTAGTGGGACTACTCATCTTTATGTTAAAGAAAGGGTCATCCAGCAAAGCTGAAGAAAAGCCTAGATTAGCGCAAGCCCTTGTTAGAGAGGATTTTGTGCTGTTTTCTGGATACAGCACAGCACTGGGCTGTAAATCAGCTCAGGAAGCAGCTGATGGCTGTATGGGGAAAGCTGGATAGGAAACTCTCATTTTGAGTTGCTACAATGCCGAAAACCCTTCAAAACTGCACAAATATTCCTGATTCAGTGCAAACAGCTCCATAGCTGCCATGGCAATCTCAGTGGACTACAACAGCTGTAAGAGTGGTCTGCAAGTGAGCTGCTCCAGGATGCAATCCCTTTCAAAAACATGCTTCTTATCAAAAACATATTCAAGGCATCTACAAAGCAACTAAAAGAATTTAAACACCTGCAAAATAAATAAAACGTAGGGTTACGCTTTATTTTTATTTCGGTCTCTCCAGGCTGTATGAACATGGGTAATGCATTTGTCTTCCACAGGATTTTTCAAGACTTTCCATAGAAGTCTTTTGTTTGGAGACTGAGGAGTGCTCTGTCTGTGACAAGCTGGTGACTAATGGGCTTGCTATTGGGGCAGCCAGTCCCAGTTCCTGCACTTTGGTTGTTTAGTGTTTCCCATTATGAAAGATACGTGTGAGCTTTCCTGAGACGTTTGAAAAGTTTTAACACCTCTTTTGGAAACAAACATTTGGAGTTTGGCAAGGAGAAAGCCTCTGGGCTGGAGAAGAGCCTTTGTCCCAGATATAAATATCTGAGATATAAATATCTGCTGTGGTTTGTCTCCCTCAAGAAAATATGGGCAGCCTGTCAAAAGAAAAACTGCATATGAATATGCTCATCAAAGTCCAGACCTCTAACAGCGTCAGAGCAGTAGCAGCAGCACTACACACTGCAACGGAAAAGCATAGATACGGCCTGGATGCTCTAGCTGGGGTGGGATGACAAAAGCAAACAGGTCCAGAGCTGCTCAAACCACACTCTGGACAGATTACTATCTTTTAGAGGATGCCACACTGGAACACTTGCTTGGAGAGTAGGCAGAGCTTGTGTGCTCTGTATAGACACATTCCAGAAACTGGTCTGGATTCAACGCTCACCTCTCCAATGCTGCTGCTCTGGCTTTGGCAAAGAGAAAGGAGGAAACACCCACAGGCAGGTTCCCTATGGTAAGGAACTGGAAGAAGGAGAAAGAAGTGTCATGTTCTTCATCAGCATACGCATGTGCACTATAATACAGCCTTTGGTTGCACTATAATGATATATTTTTTCCACCAGACAGCTTCTGTGTTCAGTGTATGAAACAGAATTAATGTTGCAGGGGTCCTCTCAATCTGGGTGTCCACAGACCCAGAGAGCCATCTCACTGTCCTCCTGCGAAGGGCTTGGAAGGCCTCAACTGCCATTTGGTTGGTCAACAGAGACAAGCAGGAGATACATTCATTCAACGACTTAGCCAAGGCACAGCTCTTCTAACAGCACAGCTCTCCTAGTATTACACTGCAATATTAGCATTGGATCTGAGCCCAAATCCTGACATGGGATTTAACTCACTATTCTGGCCCACAGGCAAACAAGTAATCCTGGCAATACAGTGTAAATGGGCTAAACAGACATAAATCCTGGAATTATTAACATGCATAGTATCCAAAACTGTCCTAAAAATACAAAACATATACCCCTCTCATATTAGCACTAGAAAATATTCATGAAAGAGGCAGCCAGCCCATGAAAGTTGATATTTTACCCATATATAATCTGGGGTTTATGCTTCTGCTTTTCAGTTTTGTAAACAGCTGGTCACCAACTGCAATTCAAATTTGAACCTGATAACTTTACTTCTCTTGCTCATTAGATAAAAATAGCAAAATTGTTGGGCTGTTTTTTCTTAAATCAAAGAAAATATTGAAATTCACATATTTCTCCTCTTAACATAACCTTCTGGAAATGCCTTACACAACCATGTAGTGAAGATTACAACTGCATTGTCAAAAGGAGCCCAGTGCTAAAATTTGTTACAGAGACATTAGGGTAAGTGTTCCCAATTGTGAGCAGGTGGTACAAACACGAACCCTACTGAGATATAATGAGATGTGTATACATGGGAAGTTTAGGAACCTCCTGTGCATCTTTTTGAAAATGACATAAAACAACTTGCAATTAAACTCTATTTGATGCCAGATGAGAAACAAATGTTTGGGGGAAAGTAGTTTTTAATACAATAATAATTCACTTTACATGTGCATGCCAGCAGCTTTGCATGCTACTTCCCCAACCAGCAAGAAGCCTTACAATCATTCAGCAGGGGATGAGATCTTCCATTTCGCATATCTTTACAGGGATATTTCCTCTGAATTGTTGCATGTGCACAATGGCAACAACTCACTATGCCAGGTCTGCTTTTATACTTCTGTAAGACCCCAACCAGGGGAGCACTTCAGCACACATTTAACTTTAAGGACACTAGTATTGCTCGTTGAAGTAATGCAAACAGCTCCATTGAAGCCAGAGGCTGAATGTGTTTTGATGGACCAAAGTCTGAAGGTGCAGGACATGCCATTTCACACTGGTTTGCAAGTGAGGTGCAATGGGAAGTGTTAATAGCGTTTCCTACAGAACTGATTTTCTTCTCTTCCAAAAGCATTCATACCCCACAACGTATTCCTACAAGTGGCATCTGTGATATGCAGAGAAACATCTCCATTTTTCAAAGCACACTTTTTTCTTTTTTTTTTTTTTCCTGTCTGTGAGTGAAAATCCCTGCTTGGGTGAAAGACACAATTTCTCTGGCCCAATGTCAATATACCCAGCAGGGTGCGGCACTCCTACCTACCCAGCCACACATCCCATAAATGCCGAGTAGGAGATGATCCTGCTGTCTTTATATTCATAGGGCAAATTTCAGTCCAGCACTTGTTTCCGCTGCTTTTCCAAGGTGGGAAACAATCTAATTAACATACTGAATCTGCTTTTGCAAGTTTCTCTGGAACTACAAGATAACTGGCATTAAGTATGTATATATAGGGCCAGTCTTCTGCACTAAGGAATTGCATGACCGCAGTAAACAGTGCAGTTGACAGTACAGCATCACAGCCACCACTTGTTTCTGCTAAAATCCTTAGAAATATTAATTTCTGCACTGTAATTTGCAACTAATTGCAAAAAGTGAAACAAAAGACTAGGCAGTCTTGTAGCTATGTTGACAAAGGATTAAGGATTAATATGTTGCTGAGAAGAATGCCTCAGTAAGCCACATTTTCCCCTAAATTCCCTGCAGATCTTTGTTATATTTTCATGCTTACAGACAACCCTAACGATCTGGAACTTTTCTCAGCAGCGTGAAACACTGAAGGAAAAGAGATGAGAAGCTGGAAGAAGCTTCTGCAATGCATCATTTGACAGGAAGTCAAGTTATCAGAACAAAGCGGTATAGGTATCAATCTTACACCCATATATGGTGTACGTCCTAGTTACCATACAGATATGAAAGGGCCATTAGGGCCTCTTATCAGCTGTATATTGGTGTAATTAAAGGGTTTGATAGCATTAACCTGAACTGTGAAAGTCTCCAGACAATGCACTCTATCAGTCATCTGACCCTTGAGTTTAAACAGCTACAAGAAGACTTTCTCCTCTGCCTTCCAAAGGACACACTGAGCTGCTGAGTTCAGTGGCTTTTTAAAGGAAAAGCCTTGATATTTTTTTTTTTTTCCCTTAAAAGCAAACTGTTCTTTTTAATTTAGCCTTCTACTTTAATGACAGAAGAAAAAGAAATCTTCTCTTCCCCAATATATTGCTATGTTTTGATTAGTATGTAAGCTAAGGTAGTGTAGAACTTAAGCTTTTTTTGCCTTTTTTTTTTTTTCTTAATGTGTTTTAGTAGCTGTACCATGGTTTTCATTTTAGGTCATGTTGTTTTGTGGTCAAATGACATGTGAGAATTTAGGAACAGTATATATTTCTGGGGTTCTTTCTAGCTTTTTGACTGTATACCTAAGAAAGCCTAATTCTTTTTATCACAAGCTAAGAAGTTCCCATTTGATCTAGTAGCCTAAGCAGAATCTGGAACTAGGGATTTAATTGCCTTTTTGTCCTGTTGTTTTGCAGGGGGTACTAAAGAAAACCTATTATTTGCTATCCCAAAGGCCTGCTGAATCTACAGCACAGATGATGGGGGACAACAAAGCCACTAATCATTAGGAAGATTTAATCAACATTTTACTTTGGGGAATTTGGATACACCTTTAATTCTTAGCAAAGACTAGTGCATGATCTGGTTTAAAAACAAAATTTAAAAGAAAATAAACCAAACTTGTAAATGGGGCTGCTTGCAATTGTTCCTAAAGGGATTTTTAATTTTTAACTATGACTCTTTTTGCATCAAAAATGTAAATCAAATATGGAAAATAGCTCTTCATCAGTATTTTGGTTTCACACATACTTTTTAAAGGATTGTCTGAACAAGAATAAATAATCATTCCTTTTAATAACTAGGTAGCTAGCTGTCTTTGTGTAATTCCTACTGCAGTCATCTCACTCCTAGTTTACCATGGTCAAGAGTAACCTCAGCCTACCCTGCTCACAGTTGGCCACACCTCTGCAACATCTACTTGCTAAAACTCTGAACAGTTAATGAAATTCCTTGGGAATTTTCTAAGTCCTGCAAAATTCCTTTTTTTTTTCTTCCTGTTTTTGTTCTCTAGCACATTGATATTTCATGGCCTTCTGCCCTTTCTGCATCTGTCTTTTCTTTCTCTTACATGAGAATATGTACAACACCCTCTCCCCAAACAATCCCACCAAAAACTGTAGTCGTTGATAAATGGAGGGAACTAATTTTAAATTTGCAGAAATCCTCTTTTCCTCCAGACAATATGAGTCCAAATATTATTCACCAAAATCCTTCTGTCTACCTATCCATCCTTCTGTGTGTCTATCTATTTTATACTTATATTAGGCACAGTACTGACAGGAAATGTAAAGGAAAAAAAAAAGAACTGGCAGAAGTTGTTATAGCCAGATGTAATGTATGCTTTTTCCATATATAGTAATGCAGTAAAAACATAATTTAACTTTACATTAAACTAAACATCATGTTTAAATTTTCCTCTAATAGAAACCTTACTCTAAATCAGTTATTATAGATCAAGTAGCATGAAACTTTAAAATAAGAATTTTAATTCAACTGGAAAGTGATGAAGGAGACTTTGGTAAACATTGTTATCTGTGCAATAGGCAACTTGAATGTTTATGAATGAACCATAAATTACATTAATAAAGCAAACAGCTGTACATGGTCTTACAAGATTGGGGTGGAATCATCATGTTGTCCTCAGCTAAAATATAATATCTGTCCTATAGCATAACTTCACCCTCATTCTCTTGAGAGAGCCTAAATAAACTCGCCAATGGTGTGGCCGGAGTGATATTAAAGTCTTACCAAAATGAGTACAACTGCATCTTGATCTTGCAGCTAGCATGGAGGATTAATGTTCTGAATAGCGAATGTGCAGTTAACTAGATGAATTCTAATGATTTTGATGGTCTTCAGATAAGCCCATTCAAAAGTGTGCTTTGCATTACAGAAGCACAAGTAAACGATAGCAAATAATTCCCTTTTAACATGGAGGTTTTTTCTTCTTTGGATGTACAGTGAGTTTTATTCCAGAAAAAAGGTATTTAAAGTCAAGTGAATATGACTCTTGAATCTGAGTATCAAAGGTGTTTGTAAAAATACTTAATAGCAAATGTCTTTAGGCAATAAGGGACAGAAACCATGCCATGAGATTTATCTGCTGATTACAACTAACCAATATAATTCAAGCAGCTCTGAATATGCATAAAGAATCATTTGCCATTCATCTGTCACATTAAAGAGATAATTAGTGAAGGATGTCACATTAAACCATTAGCAGAAAGAGAGTTTTGCGAAATAGTATTTGTATTGTGAATTCTTTAATGAACCCCAGCGTTTACACATGAAATTCTGGTGCTTACTGGACACTGAATACCACATACAAATGGAAATTCTTGCGGAATTATGACAATGATAATTGATAAAGATAGAAAAGAGACAGACTAAGCTTATTACAGTTCTCCCAAATGCCACAACTATGCAGGCAGCAAGAAGCAATGAAACCCCTTACTCAGGCTCTTGCAAGTGTTAACCACTGAAGAGAGAGAGAGGCATTTTCAGTCTTGTCACTTGCCATTAAGATTTGCTGTTTATGTGCTTGCACAGTGTTAGGTTGGTTGGTTGGTTGGTTGGTTGGTTGGTTAGGTGGTTGCTTTAGCAGTTACGAAGACCTTGAAAACTTCCTATGCCAGGTCCTAGGAGGTACTGACTGAGGAGCTGAAGTATTTCTGGTGTCCTAAAAAACTGCCTCTACACTCCAAGCAGCACTGGAGTACATCTGCATCAACACAAATCCCGCATCAACAAGTCGGGTACCATTCCTTACCACTTCAAAATAACACCCAGCCTTCCTGCTTCAGGCAATGGAAGGTTTGGGGCATGCAAAGGAATTCAGTGAAAGCCCATACGGACAAGACACATGTCATTAAAAACAAAAGATTAAATAACAAGTAAAAATATTTTTATATTACAGGAAGGTTATTGCTTTAAAACAATATATTACTTTACAATATAACAGGGTTAGTCGCACTTTTGTCAGCCTTGACAAAGGACTCAAGGAATAAATGAAGACAGAAAATTTCTTAATCTTATACTTTTCCTAGAATAGAGGTAGGAGCAGAAGCAGTTTATCTGAGGCCAGCTTAAACCACTCCGTTTCTGTTGATCTGAAGTTGACCTCTCTGTTTGAGGCAGTAATTGAGTTACCATTAGCCAGCTTTAAAATGTAGCTAAAGAGACACAAGACATTGAAAAGGTAACATTTTTAAAAAATAACAGTACATTAAAATAACACCAACTGTGACTTTTAAGAGAAAAAGAAAAACAAAACCCAAACCCATGAACATTGTAGCGAATACTTTTAAAAAATTTAGGCTTGGTCTAGATCCGTTTTAATTCTGGAAATTAGTAGTCATAGGGAAAAAAAGAGGAATTAGGGAAAATAATCACATATAAAGAGTATGATTAGAATCATTTAATATTCTAGTTACTAAAGAGTGCTTAATTTTTAAAATCTCCCTGCTGTTTATCACAGTTAATAGAGAGATGTATGAGAGCAAAAATGAGGGTGTCAATCCATTATACCCATTTTGTTATCAAGAGTAATCACCATGTGAAATCTAGGATTGAAGAAATGATGCTAATTTGGGGCCTGCAGCGATACAACCTGGGGCTCCCATTGACCACAGGCTTGTTCAGGATGGGTTGGGACAGAAAGAATCATGGAATCATTTAGGTTCGAAAAGACCCTTAAGATCACCGAGTCCAACCATTAACCCAGCACTGCCAACTCCACCACTGAACCATGTCCATAAGCACTGTGTCTGCACAGGTTTTTTACGACCCAGGGACGGTGACTCCAGCAGCTCCCCGGGCAGCCTGTTCCCGTGCCTGAGCACCCCTGCAGGGCAGACGTTTTCCCCAGTACCCGCGCTACCCCCCCGTGCAGCTCGGGGCCGTTTCCTCTGGCCCTGTCCCTTGTTCTCGGGGAGCAGAGCCCGACCCCCGCTGCCCGCAGCCCCTGCCAGGCAGCTGTAGGGAGCGACCAGGTCCCCCCTGAGCCCCCTCCTGCCCAGGCTGCCCCCCCCAGCCCCCCAGCCGCCCCCCCAGGCCCGGTGCCCCAGCCCCTGCCCCAGCCCCCTGCCCGTCCCTGGACACGCTCCAGCCCCTCCGCGTCCCTCCTGCAGCGAGGGGCCCAGCCCTGAGCCCAGGGCCCGAGGGGCGGCCGCACCAGTGCCCCGCGCAGGGGGACGGGCACTGCCTGGCCCTGCTGGCCACGCTGCTGCTGACACCGGCCAGGGCGCTGCTGGCCGCCTCGGCCCCCTGGGCACGCCGGGGGCTCACGCCCAGCCCCCCCAGGCTGCTGCCCAGCCCCCCCAGGCCCTTTTCCCCCGGCCCTGCCCAGCCCCCCGGCCCAGGCCTGCAGCGCTGCCTGGGGCTGGTGTGACCCGCGGGCGGGGCCCGGCACTCGGCCTCCTCGGGCCTCCTCCCGGTGGCCTCGGCCCCTGGGCCCGGCCTGCCCAGCCCCCCCCGCGGAGCCCCCTGCCCCCCGCAGGGCAGCACTGCCCCCAGCCCGGTGCCACCCGCACACTGACCGGGGGGCGCTCGGTCCCCTCGCCCAGCCCGTCGGTACAGACATTACCCGGGGCCGGCCCCAGCACGGAGCCCTGGGGACACCCCCTGTGCCCGGCGCCAGCGGGAGGGGGCTCCAGCCACCGCCGCCCCCTGGGCCCGGCCGCCCCCAGCCCCTCACCCAGCGCAGGGCACCCCCGTCCAAGCGACGAGTATCCACAAATGTGTAACCAGGAAAGCAGTATTGTGCTTCAGCATCTCAAGTCAGGGGAACCAACCCAGGTGACAGGAGTCCAAATTTTTTTTCTAGAAATTTATTCTGAGATTTCTTCTTATTCTAGGACTTCCACTTTTTCTTCTGCTCTGCTGCCCTTTCTTTTTCTGCTGCTGATGCACAAAATACCATTCCAACACATCTGGGAGGGAAATACATTGCTTTTTGCTTCAGTAAAAGAAGTCATCATTTGTTTAAAATTATTTGTTTCTTGTCTAGGTCTTTATATTTCAAGGTAATTACAGATAAATTATCATAAGAACCTTTACATAGTTTCCTACTTTGTGCTGTTCCCACCTTCTCCAGAACTGACTACGTGGGTGAAAAAAAAAAAAAAAAAGAAAACGCATTTAACTTCTTGATGTCACTAGTAAGCTGTGAATGTCAGTTTAGCCACATTCATGCCATTTAAGAATACATTTTGCAATCAGCCCTCTGTACAGGTACCATAATTCATATTATCTGATGTGCAGAAGACAATCAAATAAATGAACTTTGAGACCCACAGTTGTCTGCACTGTTTGGCTGAGACCTGCCTGGTTGGTCTGAGACCTGTCTGAGAACAATTTTAGCATTTCGTATGCAGAACATCATACATTGTTCCACTATTAAAGCTGCTACTACTACTTGTAATAATACACTACACGAAAAAAAATCCTCAGGCAATTTCTGTTGAAATCATTAAGCAATGAATTACATCTCAGAATGTTTTCAGAGTCTACAGGCATTTCTGATATCGATTTATTTGTTTCTGACTAGAGATGACACCAAAGCTGAACACCAAACCCAAGTCCTTGAAATCCATCTTTGCCGCTGACACCTCCTTATCACTTATTCCATGCAGTTCTTTGTTGTGGGGTTTTTTTCAGGCATGGTATGTCACTTAGGAGGTAATGCCTCTAACTTTGCAGGGTGGAATGGGACTGTTGGAAACAAAAAGCAGCTTCATAAAAGATGCTAGATTGATGAAAACTGTAGTTTGGTTTCCTCTGTCAGTTTGCATAGGTAAGGATGGGTGGATCAAATCAGTTGTAGGAAAAAGATTTATCCTTGATGCAGTTTAATCAAAACCTAAAACATGTACATTGATGAGTGTCATATTTTCCATAAGTTCATTTTAAAACTGGAAAAAAAAATCCAATTTTTTTTCATAACCCTTAGAAACAACGCTCAGCCTACTCTGTGTCTGAATACAAAAGTGTATAAGAAATAAGGGCCTGAATTCTGTGCTTGTAGCAAAACAATCAGGCAATATGGGTAATGTAACTGTTAGACTGCAGATCTCTTAGCTGCAGTTCAGAAGTAGCACATCAGTTTCAGAACTGTGAAGTTCTGAAATATGTCATCTGAACATTGGGGGGGGGGGGGGGGGAGCTTAGTAAATCTACTAAAACAGAAGCAATATATTTTCCACACTATTCTAACTGCATGTATTTTACATGCAATTGAAAAACAACACCCACTTGGATGGTGATCCCTTTCTTTGACATTGCGTCTCTTGTGACTGTCTTCATCAACAGCTACAGGGTGAGCAAGAGTGGGTCTGGAGAACTATAACCCCACAGAGCAATAGAGCTTCAAGCTGGACAGTAACAGACATGTACTTTTAATTTATACTTGCCTATCTGCCTGATACTGACCCATGGATATCTTCAAGGTCTGTAATTTTAAAGCTAGAAATGGACTGTTACGATTATTTTGTTTAACTGTAACACACATGAGAAAACCTTGTCCAGTAATTCCTGCATAAATCTCAAATACTTAATTGAAATCTCTCTATATTTTAGGCTTATTCGTCAGCTATTTACAGTAAAGTAAACCTCTGGCACTAGGATTTTTATTTCCATGCAGCAGGATTTTCAGTGCCAAGAAATCTTTTGTTTCTGTTCTCACAGAGCTTGCCACTGCCTAATCTGTGCAAAAAAAACTGAGGAATTATCTACCTGTTGGAAATGTCCTGAAACCAGAACATGGTCTGAAAACCCAGGTGTCCCTAGGTTAGATGGCAATGTAATTCAGCCTAGTAAAATAGCATCCCAAACTAGTTACAGAACGGTTCGAGATTATTGTTGCTTAAGTGATAATCTAGCATCCCGACCTCTTCCAAGGGGTGTCACTTCAAGAGGGACTTCAAATCTCACACACATGACATGGAGAGCAGCCAGCATAGCAAAGGAATGCCATTTGCTATCGTAGTTTGAGGTCTTCCTGACACAGAGATGTCTTCTTCCATACACTGATAGGGCCTGGGAACTTCTTGCTTGAGTTGGAGTTGACAGTTTGCAGACCAGAGATCCAGGTTATGTTTTCAGCACTCACAAGGCTCTGCTCTCTTTGATGAGAAATATCAATCCCAGCATTTTCCAACTACGAGCTTCAATTGTTTACAGGGAAAGCATGGATAGTGGGCTATGGCAACACTGTGCTTTCAACTCATCATTGAAAAGATTTCTATGCTATACTAAATGGTTTCCAGATTTACAATTCTCACAGGATAAAACCAGCAACAAGATACATGTGTATGCTTTGCTTGGGAAGGAATCCCATTCTGCCTTATCTCTTTCTGTGTTCTAAGTGGAATATCTTAACATGGTACCCCCAACCGCAATAGCAGGTTGTGCAGATATGTCTAAGTGCCTCTCAGGTATCTTCTCAGGTACTGACCATGGTGTCCTGGATGTCAACATACAGAACAGCTTTAAAGCTTGCCTGAGATGCTGGGTAAATCCTTGGATGGCAAATTTAAAGAGAGATCCATGTTGCCATGACTACACTGCTGTGAAACAGGCAAGCTTGGGGATGTCGGCACTATCTATGGGGGTATTCTTTCTGCTTGTGGACATACTTTTGCATCTATCCCCATGCCAAAGGACATCAGAGAAATCTCCAGTCAGAAGAGAAGACTCTGACTGGAGCTCAGTAGATGCTGGTGAAGTGAATAGCAGGAGCCTATGCAGGCACCCTAATGCACGCTCA
Organism: Falco punctatus; assembly: GCF_963210335.1. Taxonomy (NCBI): domain Eukaryota; kingdom Metazoa; phylum Chordata; class Aves; order Falconiformes; family Falconidae; genus Falco; species Falco punctatus. The sequence goes on from NC_137586.1 coordinate 80,501,602, forward strand.
GTACCTGCACCCATATATTAACATAGCAGTGCCATAAATTTTACTGGGGACAGTGTGGACATTAGCTTTTGAAGGGGTGAGCTATTCAGCTTTGATAAAAGCAATTTTTCATCCTTTTCTTTCTGGGGCGGTCAGTTCAGTTAGAAGACTGCAGCTACATACATTCACAAAAAGAAACAGCATGTTCATTTCCCTGCATTCACTGCTTACAGATTTCTCTCTCTTCTTATTTCTCTAGGGTCAAAACTGCAGTTCCTACCTAACACAGGGCAAAATGACAGTCCAAATGTCTTTAGGACACAGTAAGAAAAAAGGATCCTCTAAACTAGTAACAGTTCTATATATATTCATTTAAATTAATGGCACCTTGGATACTCGGCATTCTCTGTATGTTTTTGCCAGACCATCACTCAAAAGCCATCAATGGGACTCTGAAAATGAGCAAGAAATATAACCTATACAAAAATTAGAGGTAACACATAAAAATCTATTCTCTTATTTTAGATACCAGGGATTTTGCCTGAAACACAGGCATCAGCATACAAGTATCAGCAAAGAGGCCAGGAGAACAAGAAAGATCCATTCAAAGTCAGAGTAAAAATTAAAATGGCAAGTAAGCAAATATGAGCAAATGCTTATTTTGTATTGCTTAAGAAAATAAGCTGTTTAACACTAAACAGTCTTCTGAAGCTGCTGGACTATCAGTATTTTAGGCCACACTATCTTCAGTTTGATATACATAGAAGAGGTGATAAAACAGGCATGGGATGGGAAGACAGGTTTGGTACACCAAGAATAAATGTTTATGGCCAACAGGTGGATTGCTGTTCAATGCATGAAACTGTTGGCTCAAAATATGTTGCTGTAGAAACAGAAGTCCTTTCTAAAACAGCTTCAGTGAAGAATATGGCAAAGATCTGGCATGATTGGGAATGTTGTAAGGGAGTTGGTTGCAACGCATTGTTTCTCCAAGCCCATTTTGCTGCTCACATCTGCCTTCAGTGGCCTCAGAGCATCTAATAAAGGACCTTTTTCTACCAAAACAGAAGGAGAAGGTTAAAGGCTACCTCCTGTAAAGAGTTCCCTGATCCACAGGGATCTTACAATCTACAGTTTGGTTACTTACTTAGAGCCTAGAAACCATAGCGTAGTGTAAGGATCACACATAGGATTTCCTCTTCAGCTTTTATTTCCTGTCAAGTGCCCCATTCAATCTCTGCTGAAGGTAATGGGAGTCTTTCTCTTCAGCTTTGTTAACTTTTGGATCAGGCTGTAGTATATTCTACTTAAGAAGCCCCAAGCTTACATCATCTTTAAAACTGGTTAGGCACTGTTTAATGGATCAGTAATGGCCAAGGGCAGAATAATTAAAGCAGTATCTCAGTGGACTTAAGGAATTAGAAGAAAATGGAGATTTATGGAAAAAAATTCATTGTAAGAATGAAAACAATTTTCCTGCAATTGATCTGATATGCAGATGAGTGCACCTTCACTCCAATTCATCTCTCTCTTCTCTTACTTAACCGAGGACTTGACCTCAAACCCATTAAAACAGGGGAAAGACAAGTGTAGGTATACTCATAATAATTCACAGCCTTCTAATTCCACATTCAGCTTTCCTCATTTTCCCATCTTCATTAAGTACTTCTTATGGTGAGTAACAGTAATGCCCAAAAGTGTGCAATTTGAAGTGCTGTTCAAATATTAGGTGTTCTTGTCCCACTTGTATTACAACACTGTGTTTCGGGAGTATGATATTTAACCTGGGACTCCACCAGTATTTAGATCTTACAAACAAGGGGAGAAACTAAAAACTGCAAAAAAACCCTGTGAATTTACAAGCACAACATCCTCACTAGCATGGCATTTTTAGCCCTGATTACATGAGGTTCAAAGCCATGGCAATGCAACAAGCAGTGTTCCAGAAGATTTTGGAGATCTGCTCTACAGTAACTTAGAGTCTGCACTTTATTTAGTTATGGAGGAAGGGAATACCTCAGAAATATTCAAATATTCAGATCAAGTGATTAATCTGACATGAGAAGTATGATGCCTGCTCAGTAGCCAGCAGTCAGGTGTACCAAAGGAAGTTGAACACACGGGAAATGTGCATGTATGGAATGAACACACGTGGAAAGTACACCTATGACCATATTGCACACCCCATTGTGGATAGCTTTGGAATACAGCTGATGTCTTAACTTCAAACCACTGGTGGGAACCAGAGGGGTTACCAGCCAAGGATAATTCCTCCACATAGAGATTGCGATGTGGGTAGTCACGGAATGGTGTATAATAGTACCATGTTATTTAATATTCAGAAGATGGTGTGGTCTGCTGGAAACGTAAGTCAATACAGCTTTCAAAGTACTACAGTAAAATGCAATCACCCACAAACACATGGTTTTCTTCCAGGGCAGCAGTCTTTCTGACTGCCAGATCAACCACTTAAACCAATCTGGACCAGTCTGGAGGAAGCATAATATGTTGTCATACATTGCATCTGAACTAGGCTTTTGGACTCTTTAATCTGCCTGGCCCCTCTAATCTACTCCACTAAAGCTGGAAGTTTCTGAAGAAAATAGTTCTCATTTCAAAGGATGGAATGAAAAGCATACTTTATGCTGCCAGTCATGCCAGCCATTATTGATTGATTTGTGCAGTAAAGAAAGCTTAAAGTTGTTAACTGCTGTTTTCTGCTTGTGTGTATTTTTATGGTGTGAGCTAACGGCAGGAAGAGATGAGGATGGTTCTGCTGAAGGCCGAGAACAGTACGGACTGCTAAGCAGTAGCATGTGTGAGCAGAAATGAATGACTGAGAAAAGAAGATCTAGCGAGATGTAATTAGCTTTGAACTACAGCTTCCTCTTCATTTTCAGTCAAATGTGTTCAGAGGAGTATGTGTCTTTTGTTGGGAAAATGCCAAGTAAAAACGGGTGGTAGCATTTGCACGGCAGTGGAGAATGAAGCTGAGCAACATTTCTAGGTTTCATTCCAAGATATTTGGACAAACACAAAAAACATTTTGAAAGTACTTACGGGCAGAGATTTCTTTTTTTTCCCCATGTTAAAGTTTTGCTCACTCTTAGGAAATTTTGATTCCGTTCTAAATGGCAGGCCACCTCTTTCTTCACAGAAGAAAAATATGGAAAACTATAAAATAACTTCTTTTAAAAATTATTTTTTTTAATTCTACTGGCTTCAGATGAATGACAACATGGAAATATGCAGATGGTCACTCCAATTGTTTTCTCAAACAATCCATAGAACAGAGTATTTGGTGGCTATTGAGGACTGCAGCATTTTCTTCCTTGGCTTCTCCATATCCAAATCCCTTCCACACTGATTCTATCGTACATTATATCTGCCATTGTCCCTCCTTGTTAAGGAGTTTTATTTCCACCCATTGAGTAAAATGACCTAATAAAAGGAAATTTTGAATAATACAATCTTTTTTTTTCCATAGGAAATTATTTTCCATCTCTTGGACCTAGGTGATTCATTTTATTTAGCTCCATTAATCAGAACATCCTGTTCAATCACTGGTAAAAATGAAATCTTGACCAGAATTCAGCTGACACCATAGCATTTTTCCAGCTGTATTCTCTCCGTGTCCTCACCAAGATGCTTTTCTCCCAGACGCCAGTGGATTTCCCTTTAGAGGCTTTCAGGAATGGAAAACCGTTGACTTCTATTCACTCCATCCCTGACACATTCAGCTGGGGAAAAGAGAAGACAAAGACCTTTTCCAAATCTTTTTGGATCTCCCAGTTAACAAGTCTTCCCAAACATAAGAGATGCACATATTGATGTTACGAGCTGAAATAAATGTTCCAGAATCTCTCCATCCATGAAGATTTACAAATCTGGTTAAGCCAGTTGCATGAGTCATTACGCTCTTAAGAGCAAGTGGTAGCAAAGAAAAACTTCTGTTCGATTCCCTTTTGACAGCAAATCCATTGCTGTGATGCACCACAATGTTCACACAGCCTCTGATGAGTGGTTTTACCATTCCAAACTGTTTAAAACATTCACACTCATAAAATATTAAACAACTTTGCTTTCTCCTGCAGGAGAGTAAAGGGAACCTTCCTAATTCATTTACAAAGGTCTGACTCAACTGCCACATTCATTGTATTACTTAATCAATTCCCATACATACAAAAACTTATTTCCCACCAAATGTGTCCAAATTAATTGTACAATTTGGTGTAAAGTACATAAAATCTATTGCATATAAAAAGACACATGGCATGTGTATTCTGACACTAAATGTATTTTCAAAGTATTTTGAATTGTTCCCAAGAAATTATATGCGGATTTTGAACTTTTTCAAAGAAGCCAGGATCTTTAACCAAGAACTTTATATGATCTTGTTAAACAAAATTTTAAAAAATTATACCATCTAACTACAAGCAGAGTTTACCTCTTCGAAAAAAACTCAGCGTATTATATGCTGGCAGTAAGTGAGCTCTCTTAATGCATGAGTTAACTGTGTCTAATTTACCATGGCACACAATGTTATGAGTCAGCTCTACAAATCTGATGTAGTTAGGAAATTCTTCATAAAAACTGAAGTGGAAAAGCATATTCCCTGTCTACATATAGGAATCCATATGTCTAATTCAGATTTCTGTTGTACTTTATATTTTATGCTTGCGTATTGGCTCCCAGGCCATTTTCTGTGAAGGCTCACTGGCATCTGGATGTATTATTCCAAAAAGGCAGCAGGACGAGAGCCTTATTCCCATTGACTTCCGTGAACTAGCCAAAATCAGAGCTGGGCTGAGTTTCAGGCTGGAAGGTTCCCGAAGTGGTCGTCAGGTTCTGTCCTTCCTCTTTGGCTTGCAGCAGTGTGATGGGTTGTGGAGGATTTGAGTTTTTAATGAAAGCGTTGTACCTGGAACTTACTGTCGCTTGTTCATTAGCTATGTATGGTGATTTTAGCTTTAAATTTCCATTCACTGTACTGTGAAAGTAAGGCTCATTTCTACCTCCTCCTCAGTTATGATTTCTTCGCATGATATGAGGTCTTCTCCCATTATATAAAAGAAATGGTCTTTCTTAATACGATTCCTATTCTTTAGAGTACTATATTAACCATTTTAATTCCATGTAGTTAGCAAACCCCAGGAAACTTTTTCTTAAGAAATCTTTCCTTCTTTCAGAATAATAGGAGGATTAAGGTATACACCAAAGATTTCAACGTTTAGACACTGGATTAAATCAAAATCTCAGCGTTCACTTGAAGGAAAACAAGAAAGTAGGCCTCTAAAGTGTACACCTCTATTATGTATTCAAAATTAGAAATAAATGTTTAAAAACATCTGCTGGTTTCATACAGGCACATTTGCCTGAATTGACAATTAGCCATAGCAGAGAAGCGTGACCAATCCATGTGTGCCCGTGAGACAGTCGATCCCCACAGCAGCTTTGGAGGTGCCCACCAGCTCTGCTCGATGCCTGTTAGCAGTTACCTGTCCCTCTGCTCAAATATGCTCTGACTGCTGGATGTGCTTCTCCGTCCCTTCTCTTAACACCAGCTCTATCCACCTTGCAAGGAAAAGGGGCTCCATTATTCTTGAGGATGCTAAAAGGCTACGCACTCGTCGTCGTCCTGCAGAAAATATTTTACTTATTTAGAATTTAGCTTAAATAATTGATAACAGAGCAGGACATGACAAACATATGGCCTCTTTTCACTGAGAAACTTCCGGCAGTCTATATTGTTAAAAAAATTACTCTTGCAAGGTTATTCTCCTTTTCTGACAGTTCCTGAATGCCCAGCATTGGGGCCCTACGTGAGTTGCTAGCACTCTACACAAAAGTAAGTATTCTTTAAAAAGTAAATTCAAATTAAATGTAATCCTTTTAGCTTTGCCACTTTTCAAGAGCAAATGTGTAGCAACTCTACAATTAGCTCCCATTTCTTCTCTACAGTATTAAAGGAACTCACAGATCTTCAGTTGCCATTGAAATGTCTCTGTAAACTGCGCAACCTTTCACACAAAAGATAATTATGAAAGCGCTAACATTCATTTGACCACAACCAATACATAATTTATGAACTGGGTGTTTGAAATTATGCAAATATTATAAATACTTTTGTTGCCTGTACATCTGAGTAAGTATGATTCAGAAGAAAGTGTGCTATGGATTAATAGATTCAACATTTAGCAGATTTGCATTTTTACAGTGTTCTTTTCTTTGCTGGTTCATACTATCTTTAGTATCATAGCTCGGAAAACAACTCCTGACAATACTGTCTCTAAGTGAATATCCTGGCATCCCTATTCATCAGTCTTTTTGATGCTTAAAATATTTTTGCCTTCCTTCCAGAGCTTTTTATAAAGGGAGAGAGAAGTGCTAGTATCAAACTCACCACAAGCCTTTTGGCCCCTCTAGCTCCCGAAATTTATTTATTTATTATATATAATTGACCTGTGTACTGTTTTGTGGTAAAACTAGTTCTAGTGCTGCTGTGAATGTAATGCTAGCCTTCGGCAGTTTGGCTACTGTTATCCTTATTGCCTAAGTACTGTGAGAACATCGATTAATATATTTTAAAACCAGGACAGAACATTATGGTCAACTGGTCTGACCTTTGGCATGATGCAGGTTGCGGAGTTCTCCCCAGTAATTCCTGCAACAAGCGCAGTCATATATGACTAATAAACTGTGGTTGCACTAATGACACTTTTTGGCCACCATCCTCTAACCCATGGTCATGCGGAACAAAGGCTCGTGCAAATTACATCTGCACAGAAGAGTTGAGTGCTTAAGTAAGTTTAGGAAATTTGTGCAGTGTGGCCTATTGTAAAGGTCAGAGAGTATTTTTTATGCCTTTTCAGTGTTACGGATAATTGTCGCTTGATCTTCTGGCCTTCAGTAATACTGACAGTGGAGTTTTGCATTCTGGTTGTCAAACACAGGAAATATGCCAAAATAAAACAAAGTGCATTTACAGTGCAGTTTTCTAAGGTATCTGACAGGGCTCACAAGTAGTCATACTCTTTTTCTTCCAAAGGATTTGTAATTTGCCTGAGTAAAATGACCTTCCAGTTCCAAGCAAATGCTTAGAAATATGTACAAAGGCTACATACATTCATTGTCCTGTGTAATGCATTTGCTGCCAAACCCCAAATCACAGGAAACATATGTAGTTTCATCTTCTGTTACAGCAACAAAGAGTGAAGCTGTGAGACCCACTAAGGCTTCATAAACTATTCAAGCAAGCCTGTGCTCTGCTTCATGTGACCACAGGTCTGCTGGTTGTCTTTTGACAAATCTGTAAGAAATTCATGCCTGTATTTGGTTGGCTTAGTGTTTCCAGCCCAGCTGGATCCAAGATTCAGTGTGGATATCAGTACAGATGCAAAATGGGCTGGCATTGAGGAAACCATTCACACACAACCCAGGGCACTTCGGCTTGTGAGATCTGCCCCAGAAACTGGGCGAGGGGGGTGTAGTATCTCTGCTTTACATCAACTTTCCCATTATGCTCCTCATTCAGTGCAAGGAGGGGGCAAGGATGCTTTGTGAAGAAAATACTCCAGCAAACAGAAGAATTGATCCATGGGAGCATAAAATTCTCCTGCAATAAGAGGCTCAGTTTTTTTCAAATCCTCTTGCTGACTTCTGTTGGAATCACCAAGCTCCCCATACACAGGAGGTTTGGTCTTCAACTTAGCAAAGGTCATCACTCTGTATGGAGAAAAGCACTAAGGACAGAGGCGGTCCCAATGAGTATAAATAGTCTTCAGCACACATTGGGCAACTATTTGGAGAACAAAAATAGTCTGTGTGTGAGGTTGTGGGGGTGGGTGAGGGTAGTACAAGTGCCAATTCAAAGCCAGAGACTGGCTGACCTAGATGGGCTTCCTGACCTTTTTCCATCCTGAAAGCCTCCCCGTCCCTCACTGGACTGGAAGTCGTCTGGCTGTAATTAGGGGCGGTTGCTGCTTTCTCTGGCTTCCTCCTTCTGCACATTAGTTGTGTTTGGCGTGAAGCAGCGATGTTTGAAAGTGCTTGTGCCCCCCCCTCCAGCATTTGGTTAAGCCAATCAGTGGAAAAAATGACAATACTGTCTGGCATGGAATACAGGTGTTAAAATACCTTTATTAAAATAGAGGAAATAACACCTATTAGGAAGTGACCCTGAACTCACACATTTTATTATGGGTGGGAGAAGGCATTTTCCTTTCAGCATACTGTAAACGCTCTTATTTCTTTCGTGGTATTTAACAGTAGGAATGGGTGCAATCTATTTTTATAGCATACAGTTTTGTTGTAGACTCATAGAGTGCCGAGCAATGACTTAGCAGGTTGCTTTTTTTTTTTTTTTTTTTTTAGCCAAATCATAAAAACAAACTTTAAAAAAACTAACTCCACTGGCAACTCTCCAGCAACAGTGTGTGAGGTTGTTCCTGTAGAGTTATAAAGAAGAAGGAGAAGGAAAATCATCACTCAGACAAATCTGAGCTCAACGACCTTCTTCCGAGCTTCTTCTGAGAAATGACATTCTTCTCTATCGAGCAGGAACAAAGGCACTCGGGAGGAGGGAGCGAAACCTCACTCATGCTCTTCTGAAACGTGTCCTTGCCACTGACTGTGTGCATGCAGAGCTGTGGGTGCAATCATGCATATCAAGCACCCACAACCATACAAAACCACTTCAAAAGCGTAGTCAGTGCCCGCTCCTCCATCTCCAAATGAAAAGCACACTGGCTGATTCAAGACGTGTGTTTCTGCTTTGGGCTTAAACAAGAGAGCATTATTTCAGAACGATCCCAAAAATATGTTCCTAATATACAGAGATGAAAGAGTATTTCACACACAAGAGGAAACATTAAAATGTCCATCCATTTTACTTCACGTTGTTAAACACTCGGGCGCTGATTCAGGAAAGCATTTCAGCACGAACCTAAGTGCTAATGCCTGAACTGGAAGAATTAGACCATCCAGGAAAAGAAGATACAACTTGCAAACACCAGTTAGTGTCTGTACATGTGCGTGTATGTGCATGTGTGTGTATATATTCACCAAGAAAGCAAAATGCGGAAATCAGTGATAGCTAAAAAGACCAAGAGATGAAGAAAACACCAAATTAGGCATCATTTTCACAACATAGTTTTAATCGGAAAAGGAAGCCTAAATTTTGGCTGACTGTGAGATGCTAAATAAAAAGAAAGTAATTCTGCTCTGCATTCAACCCAGTAAGACACCTCTGTGAAAGAGGAACAGCGTTCAGTGCTGTGAAACTCACCACTAGAGAACATTGGTGAATTCAGTAGTGTTTGTGAATCAGAAAAATTGCTCATGGCTTTGGAGGTACAATTGTTTACTGAAGAGAGGGGGATAAAAAAGCTTTGTGATCGACTTGTGTCTATCCCAGCAGGGCAGTGAGGTTTAGCACAGTTCCCCCCACTGCAGCTGGCACCTGTGCAAGGGTCAGCTGCAGCCCCACGCAGGTTCAGCACACAGCGTGATGGCCATGCACAGCCCCGGGGGACACAGACATCTACAAGGTAAGAAAAATAACTAGGTGATTAGATGTGTATAAGTAAAAGCTCCCAGTTTAGCATGCAAACTAAGAAACAGAAAAAAAATGTGTTAAGAGACCTGTTGCATGACTGGGGGAGGCAGGAGGAAGAGGAAAGGAAGGGGATGATATGGGGTGAGCAAGAAGATAAGGGCTACCATGAACTACTGAGGGCTTATATCCAAGGTATTTTTGCATAGTTAAGCAGAACTACTGTCAGCCTGGCCCTGAGAATCAGGAAGACATATTCAGGGCTCAGAGAAACAGTGCTCCAACAAAAGGGCTCCAAGCTTTTCAGGATGTACCCATTAAAAAACTTAGACTTGAGAGTATTCTCACCCTATTACTTCTGTAAATGGAAAACGTTAATGATCGTTCTTTCTTCACCACCACACACATGCGCCCCGTCGCCCCCCCCCCCCCCCCCCCCCCCATTGCATTATTACTGCATTTAGCACTCTTTTCAGCACAAGTAGTTGCTTCAAAGCAGATTTTTTCAGGTTTGTTTTCTGTTTTGGTAGAAATATGCATCCACTCTGAAATGTAAGAGGCTAGGAGCAATGGTAATCGTACAGGGCAGGGCTGGGACCACAACAAGGGGAACTGGACATATTGATAAGTATTAGTGTCTCTAATGTCTATGGGTCTGAGAGTTTGGCTGTTGTTGGCTGTGGATGCATTTCTTTCATTGGGATGATGCTTAGAAATACCTTTGCCTCTACCAACCTCTGAGTGACCCTTTCTTGCCAATCCCCGTTACTCTGGCATGATTATCATTATGTTTGGTTCGATTTTTAGAGTTTATCTAGGGGAATGTGATGAAGAAAAATGATTCATGGTCAAAATTCAGATACCTAAGCAGTGCACCCATATTTGCAATTCAGCTGTGCTCGGTTTTGTTTCTTTAACTGGCTTCCTTAAGCTGGCAGCTCCATGCAAACTGCAATGGATTTATTTCTTCAAGTATAGCATGAGTAGAAAAGCTTTGTGCTAGGATTTCCAGCCTTTCAACAGCTAACCTAGCTGTACAATGAAAAAAAATTATTAGTTCCAACATAAAATACTGCCAAATGACTTCATTCCTTCATTTAGTCAAAAGGACCAAAACTTCATGTATGTATTTTTAAACATCACAGGCTGATATTATACCCTCATTTCTCTAGCAGAGAAAAGTCAAGATGATACGGCATAAAATTTAAGGTAAAGTACGATGTGTAGCCTGCGAAGGAAGAAGAACTTTTGGGAAGATGAATTTCCTGACATTTCAGTGAGATAACATAGTCTTCTGGAAAATTGACTAGCATGTTTTGGCTGTGAGCACCAGAAAAATACCACAAATAAAATATTTGCATAGCTTATAAAACACTCAAGTTGAATATTAAAAGCATCTGTTTTCAAGGAATATACTGTAATTAAAAGGACTTGAAGTAAATCAGAAGTTCGGATTCCCCAAACATTAAGCATGTCATAAACAAGTCAATTGATTGGTTCAATATACAGAGTAATGGATGGACTGCTACATTACAAGGAAATCATTCTCTCCCGGGCCTCTGTGCCTCACATTAACCACATCAGTAAAGCAGAAATGGTTCACTGGCTTAGCCTACCCTCCAAGACTGCATTAAGCTAGATTACTACTGTAGCATGATATGGAGGATTATTCTGTCTTTCTCTATGTGGATTTGTGTGTGAGTATGTATGGGTTCTGAAGCTTTACATATTTCAGTCCTGAAGAGAAGCCAATATAGGAAACGTAGATCTACCCTGTACAGCCTTTATTTACCATCAGTATGGGAGGTTACCTGGTATACAGACCAGCAGAAGAAAAAAAAAAAAAAAAGAAAAAAAAAAAGGAAAAAAGAAAAAAAAAAAAAGAAGATAAAAGACAAAAAATAATAGTGTAAGGATTATTACAATACCATGAGAGTACTAGATGGATACTCTGAGTTGTGCCCTGAACCTCTGCTCTTCTATGAAGAAGCTCCAAAGATCATGGAAAACCTTCCTTTGAAGTTTTTCTTGCGGCTCTGAGACCAACAATTGTTGACTTCATTAGAAGCAGAAATGGCAAATGACAACAGTATTGCAAAGTGTTTTGCCATTGCAGCACCTGCTACCTGTGGGTCTTCTCTGGATGCCCAATGTCTAACGCACACTTCTGAATGGTGCTTTTTCTGTAAGGAAAGTTGCAACCTTTTTCCTCACCCATGAGAAGCAGTCACACCGATATTCAAAGTAGTTTCACTTGCATCTGGTCCAAAGAGGGAGTGATGTTCTTCTGGGAAATCTCTGGCATTACAAAGAAACAGCAGTTCTGGAAGCAGTTTGGGTTTTTGTAAGGACTTTGGAAAACTCTTTGAAAAGGCAAATCCAGAACAACATGCACAAAAAAGAATACAGTTTCAAGCACGTGCAAATTCAGTGGGTAAATGTACAGTCTGTGAGACACCCAGACACTTCTGAGCCCACCTTCTTCCACCTTAAGCTTCTCTCCTCATTCAGCTTTAAGACCTCTTTGCACTGATACTTGCAAGTATACTTGAAGGACACAAAGGAAGGTGATTGCACGAGAACAACGTACATACCATTTAGGTTAATCTAAATCCGTGTTGGCAGGCCTGCCAGAACAGCAGCCTCACCTGAATCCTGGGGACCCCTCAATCTGAGCAGAAACAGTCACTCTCTCATTTATAATCACACCGTGAGTCAGACAGTCTCTCTTGCAAAACTATTGCAAAGCCTCGATTCGTTTCGAAGGGATCTGCCCTCAATTTGTTCATCACAGCAATATGAGCATTCGCACAGTGAGAACACGGTGTTGCTGCTTGTATACAAACTGTGAAATGTAATGGGAAAAGGGTTAGCTTTTGCAATTGCCATGTTCCTAGACCTAGCCCTGGCAGCAGCCATTTTAACAAAGCGCTTGGAAAAGCAACCATTTTGCAGAAAACTATTTTCTGTGGCAACAGAGTGAGAGAGGAAAATGTCGTTCTTGCTTTGATTTGGAGTTAAAGAAACAAAAGCATATTAAAGGATTCAGGCAGCTCATCGTGCAAATGCAGAGACTCTTTCCTTTTCAGCAAGTTTCAGAAAAAGTCATCAGATGTTAGTGTGCAAAGAGAGCAGATAATTCTAAAATCTGTTTAAATTGTTAAACTTATGTTAAATATGAAGGGATTCAGCTTCGCACTGAACTCATCCTGCCAGTACCACAGTTTTTATACTACACTTCTCAACGGTTGTTACCAGCTGTGAGATTATAATGAGTCCATAGTGATTATAGAGCCTGATCCAACTTCTCATTGAACTTAGTGGCAATCTCCTTGTTGACTTCAAAGGCAGTTGGACCAAGCCCTAAGTTAGGACTTCAAAATGTCAAGTCCTGTGAAAATTCCATTGTACAAGCCAATGATAAATGCAAATGCAGATAATGCACCAAAGAAATATTAAAGTTGAAGACTTAAACCTCCCAAAAGCAAGAGAACTGTAAATTAATCCTATCATGGCAAATTATCCCAGCCCTCCTGGGTGGCACTTGTAGGCTATATTGCAGTTACTTGATTTTTCTTTATTGAAATTTTAATTGTATTTCTTTTTCTTTTTCCTATTTTCCCTGATATTGAACAACGTCTTAATTGGCTGCTGAGCAGAGCTTTTGATCTGGCTGACCTTTGGAATGTACCATGTAGTGATAGCAACCCTCCACAGCCCAAGCAAGATCTGCCTGAAACTCTAATGACAACTTTGAGCTCCCTCTCCCTGAGCTTCTTTGATGGCGTTAGCTTGACTGCCAAAGGGAACAAAGCCTTTTTCATGATACACTATTCCCTGCAGGAGCAATGGAGAAAAAGATCATTCTTGAAACTGAAGCCTAATTTGATAAGCAAGTATTTACTCCAGAAATTACTTTGAGAAATAGATGACTACTGTGAATTTGCTGAGACAGTTAAGAGCTGGTTCCGAGTCAGCAGCTGTCCTGCAGCAAAAGTGGTACTTTTTGTTAAATAATAGGGGCTACATTTTATGGAGAAAGGCTATGATATGCTGTGGCCACTCACTTGACACCTGCCCTTCCAGGCATGCAAGCACATCTACAGCCACCTACACACCACCCACATAAACTTCCTGCCCCTCGATTCTCCATCCATAAAATATGAGAACAGCATGGCACTACTTCTCAGGAGGCTTGTGAGATTAATGACTTTGAATCTTAGAAGTACCCTGATGCTGTGTTTAATAGAGCCGCTTTAGTAGCTAAAATGGATTTGAGGCTTCTTCCTGGAGGTTCTGGAGAAGAGAACACAGCATCCCAGTCTGTCTTAATGCACTAAAGGAAGGAAAAGGGTCTCGTCCTAATGTTCACTCTTAGTTAAAAATCTGTTCTTGTGGTATATATCAGCACAGTATGTGCCATTGATAAATAATTTTTCTTGGCAGTGAACCAAAATGTTCAAACTTTCCAGGTCTCTCCATATGATGTAAGTACTTCAACAGGATAGAAAGACATGCTGTTAGAAGGGCATGCATGACAGGACATATTAGCAATTCATCTGCAAATTATTTTATTTCATCTGAACCCTGTTCTGATTAACCAGGGAGAAAAGCATTGCATTAGATAGAACATTGCTTGAGACTGAGCAAAGAATTGTATTAAATACAACCCTCTCATGCCTCTTTTTTTTTTTTTTTTTTTTTTTTTTTTTTTTTTTTTTTTGTTCCTCTCTAGCTCTTTCTAAAGAATATTAGCAACTACATTGGTATATTATGTTCTTCTGACTCTTTTTATACTTAACAGTGTGCTAAACAGTTACAAATAAATCAAAGGCTAACAGATTTCTACCTTTTAACAATAACAAGTTACACTTAGCTTCTTTTCTACTGCTTTCTGAAATCTAGATCAATTGACATAATCTTTTTGTAAGTATAAAAGGCATTCTGTCCTCCTTCTCTGTTTGATATCCTTAAGCTATTATTATTATTTGTTTGTATTACAGCAGCTGTCAAGTCCCAATTAAAATCAAGACCGACCATAATATGTGCTGAACACAGCACAATACCAAACACTTTTTTTTTCTAGAAGTTTATATTACAGTCACTACCAAAAATGTCATCAAATAAGCCCTATTTTAAAAGTAGGATAGTAAGGTGTAGGTCTTTAATGATATTCAGGTATTTAATTCTCTTTGCACAGGGAAGCTGTATTTAATGCTGGGGGCCACAGGTTTTCATTTGTGTGCCACAGGTGGTGAATACATGGCACAGAGACAACTCAGAGTAGTTGTCGGGTACTACTTGGAGGTATTTCAGATACAGTGATTAATATGTATGCTGCAGCCTGGTAATTTCTGCATTGATGCAAACCTTTGCTCTGTGTTGAACAATGACACACTCAGTGAAAAGCTTGTTTCCTGTTCAAAAGTAACTGGATTTCAGTAGTTTTCAAATGTTCAAGTACTCTTCAAGGCTGCAATGTTTCGGCATTTCGCAGAAAGTCTGCAGCTAGACTGGACGTGAACTCAGATCATCAGTCACGGTGACAGGAGAGCATCTTCTTAAATATTTTCCTGATAAACCTTTTCTATTTAAATGACTCAAGGTAATTCTTTCTAAAAGAACAAATTCTGCTTATGATGGATAACTAAAACCCGTCACTCAAACGTTCAGAAACATGCATGTCTCCTTCATCTTGGAGGTATGTTATTTTATTACTGCTTTTGCTTAGGAATCCCAGTTGCTGTTGGGCATTTGTGCTGTTCAGCTGTTACAGAGTTAGAGTGGAAGACAGAGAAGCATGCAAGAGCCAAGGTTTAGGGGCATGGGGTGCAAGAACAGGGGCGTAAGGTTATGGAATAACAATGTCAGCCATGTGGCAGCTATAAAGCACACAAAGTACCTTTCTGCTCAGGAAAGCCACAGTGACACAGGAACAGATGTCGCTTATACATATTGTGCTGAACTGGGTGGTCAACTGCTATTGCTAAAGAGCAAGTGTTGCGTGAGGAGTTGCTGGTTATGCTTGTGCATCAGAGTTTTTTTTATTTCCTGTAGCACTGCCTTTGATTAATTACTGTTCACTTCACAGAACCTGAATGTGAATCGGATGGACAGAAACAAGTTTCTCAAATCTCATATATGAAGCCCACATGATAAATTTTCCTCCAGCTCTGTCTGACAGGAGCTTCAAATCTAATGAGACCTTTCTGAGATTTCATTGGCAGCTACTTAAACTCAGAAGGCAAGAGAAAAGAAGTGGTGAAAGCAGGCTAATGTGGAAACCTGATAGAGACATTTCAGAATCGTAGTGGCGTATCACTCTCCATCCTTAACATTTCCCACAATGGAGATGAAAGGCGCTTGTGCGAACGTCTGTCAGACAGAAGAAGTTGATATGGTGTATATCATAACTCTGCCCTGCAAAGCATGGCCACGCAGAAGGTACATGACCAAACAGATGCAAATTTCTGAAGAGGAATGAAGAGGCAGGAGTGAAATGTGTCAAAAGTCCTTTCTTTCCAGTTAGACCTTGGAAATGTGAATCGGGGAACGAATGAGCCTTTACACCAGCTCACCGAGCTTTTTTGTCACAGTGCAAGAGGAGCCAAAGAGCATAGAGCATCCTGGCTACCATACAGCTCCCTTGACCCTACCCAAAAACGTTTCTGGATGGCTGCTGCAGCACCCATGTGTGCAGGCTCTGCTGGACGCTACTAAAGGTTTACAAATGACCTGTGAGCAGGGCACTCATCCCTCAGATTTAATAAAGCCAACAATTGCCTCTTTTCTGTTTTGTTTTGTGGCACAAAACACACTGTTTAATTGCCTAACAAAACATACAACATTTTAACGTTGTCGATATAACATGGAGAGTATGAGCAAGCTGGCTCTTTAATGTATCAACAGCCAAGAGCGTTGCTAGCGCGCTTGAAATTTTCCCCTTACCATCAGCAGGAACCTTTGCCTAAAAGCTTTGTTTATACAAGAGAATAACACAGGACAAAGAAATAGAGCAAACAGATATATACAAAACTAAAATAGTTACCAATGCCTTGTAGATTAGGCGTGAGCCTATGGTCTTGTGTGTTGGTCTTCAGCTGCTGCAAGCCTCCTGGAGACCTCAACGAAGTCTCCATTGTTTGTACAATTCTATCCCTTTTGGTGAAATGGCAGTAATGTCCTCCTCATCTTTTGTCTTGGCTACTTCAACTGTGATCTCTTGGCACCCAGTGCCTCTTATATCATGTCAGTACAGTAGGACTCCAATGTTCATTGGTATTTCTTTGAACTTCTATAGCTTTATCATTTTCTAGCTTTTACCATAGATCCTTATTCAATGTGAGCCTTAGCTCATACATAAACTCCTGTCATTCTTTCAGTGCTCCCTAAACATATTGAACACCACATTCAATATTTTTTAAGACTGTGAATTTTGTACTAGTATTCAATTTTCTGAAGGTCATAAAAGAACCAAACCTAGTCTAAAACATCTAAAATAAATGGTCCTGGATCTGCATTTCCTTGAATTGTGTGTTTTGAGCAGAGCTAAGTAAATGCGGTCATTTAACATTCAGGGTATTTGTTTCTTTCATCTCAGTCACTTTAGCTCGTATCTGGAAAGGAAATACTAAGAGATGGGCTACAGCAAGTTAATTTGCAGAAATACAATGATAAAAAACCTGTTGAAAATAAAAATCAAGTTGGAAAAAGACTGTTTCTCTTTCAAAGAAAGGATGTCTACTTGCAGATACTTTAAGATATTTAGACTGTACTTTCTCCAGCCCCTGACCCACTTTCAAAGAGTTTTAAAAGAATTGTCAAAGGAAACACAGATGTGTTTTTCATGGAATTTGACATTGTATGTCCAGTACGTGGTAAAGGAAAAATATCTGCTATCTACTTGAACCTTTTTCCTGCCGTGTCAGTCTGATGAGAAAAACTGCGTCTTGAAGACAAAAAGAATAGGGGGTTAAGAACAACACAAGAGATTGATTAACCCTGTGTTGTTATCTAGCAAGTGTCAATAACAAAATGCTACTGGGCTCCGGCATTGTTTCCTTCTAAATTTCCAGTCTCACACCTGTCACATCTCAAGATAACTATCCATCACGGAGTCAAAGTGGCAAACAACTGTGTGGTCCCTTGATAAGGAATAGTGACACAATTTGTCTCCTTCTCCTCCCACAGATTGCAACTAATGGGCTAACAGCAGGTTACAATAGCACGAGATGGATTTGAATGACTGTCAGTGCTAGAAAGCAAGCACAGTTGCAGAATAGCCTAAAGAAACACTTCAGTTTAGATGAAAATCTGAAGCAACGTACAAAATTGAAACCTAATCAATCCGCTTTAAAAGGATTTAATGGTAGTCTTAAAAGTTAATTATTGCACATATTGGAGGGTTATTTATGACATGCTCTGCCCTGTTAATGGCAAACTATTGCAGAAGCCAAGACACAGCTCCTGCACAGCAAATAATATTACAGTGGAAGGAAACACAGTAAGACTGAGAGTATAGTACCCAAGACTACAAAATGCCTATCTGGCATCACATGACATTTTCCAAATGGATTCCATGGCACGACATTTAGAAATGTTGAGTTTATAACATGAAAATATGAAATCAAATGTACAAACAACAAAGCTAGGAACTGGGAACCAATTCAGCTCTGATTCAACAAAGCTCGTTTTATTTAAGGTTAGAACATGCATTTTCACAACAATAACTTCTTGAAATTTGTTCAACCTCTCCTCTTTCCCAGACTCTCATTGTTAAAAATCTATCTGTATAAATCTGTATTCATAATGGGGAGTCAGTATGAATTTTTCAGTCAGACAGGCCCAAGGAACAGCATTAAAGTCGATTGAGACGTAAAGCACATATCAGTGATTTAAAAGGAAAACAGCTGTTGCGATAGTTATCCACAAGCCAGAAATTACAGATGCAGTAAAATCAGTCTTGTGGTTATTTTGAAAAGAAAGCCTAGCACATTAAGATATGATAAATATAGGTAGTCAAATGGCCCTAACTTGCTGCTATAGTAAGCCTATGAGGAAAACCCTAAAACCCAATCTACCTTCACACGTGACTTCTTGTCTTCAAGCTCACTCCAGAATCTGCAGAAGGAGCTGGAGCAATTGTCCTGCTTTTCAGGTCCTGAGCTGAAGCGAGTTGCTTTGGCTCCATGAACACCAGCCCATATACACCTTTGCTGAAGCAAGGATGTGCCCCTTAGCACCTCCTTAAGGGAGCTGGGAAGGGATTAACTTTGAGGAAGAGACTATGACTCCTGTTAGCTGCGATCTTGGTGCTTCTGCTAGATCTGCCTCTGATCCTCCTGTTCATGGTTGCCAGAGCCCTGTTCACCTCTCTTTTCAGGCTGACTTCAATTTAACACCTTCCATTTCAAACGAGGGGTGTGTTGAACAGAAGCCAACAACATCTGGATCGCATGATACTGACATCCATGTAGGAAGGTAGGAGGCTTTAAAAAAAAATCCCCAGGATGGCTTCACACCTGAAAATGATTGTCCTCTATTTACTAGTCACTCTCTCACTCTGGTATCTTTTGTTCTCAAGCTACCAAAAACTGCAAATGAAAAGGGTTTCCTCGGGGAAAACAATGTAGTACAGTTCCCAGAAGTATTGTGCTCATGAGGCATGGGCTGAGGCAGAAGCTGTAGAGAGCTATGAGATAAGCAGATGATTCGGGCAGGAGGCTCAGCTTGTAACCTGTTGTGAGAAAAAAAACACAGGCCTGCCTATTTTAATAGTAAGTAGTGCAGTAAGCCAACACTTTTGCGATGCAACATTGCAGAGAAAGAACTGGATGACCTTGAAGAGTGAAGATAGAGAAATATGATGTAATTTAATAGTAAAAAGTGCAACAGCATGAACCTGGAGGCTAATAGCAGGAATTCCTGCTATCAGCTGGAGTTCATCCGTTGGAAATAATACAGCAGGAGGGAGACTTTGGTATACTAATTACACACTGTATTAGTTAACTGATTAACTGTATAACTGATTAGGAGTTAGTAATACTGTGGCCATAAAAAATGCTGGGGTGAGGTATTCCTGTAGAAATGCAGAAGTATTTGCTCTGTCGTGCAAAGCACCCACGAAATTACATTTGGACTGTTGTGCACAGCTCTGATCAGCCAGGTAAAGGGTTCACCGGGATTGGCACGTGAACAGGGACAGCCTGCTAAGCCAAGCAGGGAAAACAAGAGCCTGGCTCGTAAGCAGGAATGAAAAGGGTCTGGCTTCTTTCAGTTTGCAAAATTGGGACTGAGGAGGAATATGACTGCAGTCTATAAATACATTAGTAGTAAAGAACAACTGCTAGTGAAGGGCAGTGTTGGCACAAGAACAAATGTGTATAAACTGCAATGAGTAAGTGTATGCCTGTAATCAGGAGGACTATTCCCAACCACTAGAGGATTCTGCGAACTCTTTCAGTAGGAGTAGAGAAGTCTGCAAACTGAACTGCTTTCCAGACAGACATTTTTACCTGTTTCCTAAAGTGACTGCACGACCTAAACATATAATTAGGTCTAGAACAGCAGGTCCTAGACCTGGTGGTCTGGGAAGTGCTTTTCTAGGGATAAATCCAGTAACCCAGTGAATGAGAGACTGAACCCTCACCTCTCCTGCCATCACAAACCTGGGGTTCACACCTTTGCCAAGTTGTATACTGGGAACGTACAGATACAAATCAAGTTGCATCCAGCTACATTTCACTGGGCAGCCAAGGCTGAAGCTGCCCTCCAGGAAGCTTAGAAGTTGAGCTGGAAAGGGAAGCAAAGACAACATTTTGGTTTTCTTTCTCCAACAAATCACTTCCCATTTTCCAGCCGTAATCCCTCTATTCCTGTGCATTGATCTTCCTGATAGTCTGGAATTACAGCTAAGGTCTAAGATCAATTCAGTTTTAATGACGTAAAAAAAATTCCCGGGAGAGGTTACTTTTTTTTTTTCTTTTCCCAAGTCCCACTTAACATGTTACTGCCTTATTCACTTAAGGGTGCTTTATTTAAGATTTCCTTGGTGATTGCGCTAAACAGTGACAGTAAGATTCAAGCCATTTCCCTTCTTCCCTACATCTACTCAAGGCAGGACAAAAATGTGACCCTGACAAAACTGGAGAGGAAAAAGTGTCATGTTGAATTAATTTAATAAAAATGTACAGCACTGAAATAAAATCATCACGTTCCTCTGTGCCCTTACAGCACAGTGCAGAATAGAATGCTACCTTGTCTGGGTGACGTGACAATAAAAGCAGATTATGTAAAAGCAACTAGACCCTACTGGGACAAATGAAATAAAGCAGTAGCTATGCTCTAACTTAAAATCAACACCAATACATCATGTGAGCTCTAATGATGTATTTCTGATAAATGGCAGGACCATGTGATTTTAAAAAATGCATCACATAATGTTGTGGTTTATCATGCCGGTTTGACCATCTGACTTTGTTGGAATTACTTCTACTATTCCTGATCACAGAGGAACTTCAGAAAGACAGCACTTTTTGATTGTTTGCAGAAGCCATAAACAGCTTTTTCCACCTTTTCAAATGTTAGTTTTTCTTCTCCAAAGGGAGCAATAATCATTAACTCCTACTGAACTACCTGGTTTAAAAACCAATTTATCTCAACTTTGCATATTTGAAAAAGGTATTTTACACCACTGGGGAAGGAAAACATGGTGTCCTCATGTAAATCGGTCTTGACCCATACCTTTTGAGGGACCCACGGCACAAGACCCTAAAATTATAGATGCTGTCCTATTTTATCTATTTTGTTGGAGTTTCTTAGGGGAGCAAAGGCAGAAATCTCTGTCAAAGAGGAGAATTCCTGTTTTCTTCTCTGTCCCAGATTCTTGAAGGAAGGCAGGACATGAAACGTATGAGGTCTGTGCAGAATACATAGTATGGAGGTGTAAAGATAACCTGCATAAGTCAATTATATCTTTGCTACATGTGACTAATGTGGCTATCTATCATACCTTCTTTCTGACAAAACTTCATATTGCACCTGCTTTCATTTTCTTTCCCTTCCTTTCAGATATTTATGCCTGTAGAGGCAGCCAGGTGAACAGCCCAGTACAACAATTACAGATACATGAGTTATGTTTTGCACTTTCTTTGATCAACTACCTGTTTTATAGACAGGATTAGAAAATTTATATTGCAGCCTTAGGATCCCATTTTATGTTCCACTTTTCTGGATAGATGCTGAAAACCATAAAAGGGGGATTTCTTAAAGTGTTATTAGCAGTAAGCTATTGCAGTGTTAACATCTTCTGTACTGTGGCAATGGAAATTCCAGGTAAGCATCTTCTTTTTCTGTTCATTTCTCTCTTTAAATTTTATTTATAGCCTTGCAAAATACTTGCATCCACATAACCCGCCCTTGCCGACTTGCCAGAAGATTAATGATATCGCAGTGTTCTTGAGAACAGAAATGTGTCTACCACCCTGGTAAATAATCTCTCCTTTCGCACGTTAAAAGTGAGCTGGGAACAGCGCTGGAGAGAAAGGACGGTGTGCCATGCAGAACTGGCACACAGGCAGCTGTCCCCATGCTGCTAATTGCAACACACGAATCCTGCGACGTTAGTCACCCCTTCCACTCTCATGCCTCCCTTAGTGTTTGGGACAGAGGCTGGCTCCCTGTCAGCAGCATGGGGGACATAAACGAACACCCCACATAGTGCAAGGGAGGCTGCACCAGCAAAAAAAGGCACCAAAGGGACAACCACCCCAAAAACACCTTTGGTGCTAGCAGCACGCCCACTGAGCAAAACCAGAAAATGGGTCCCAGTCTCATTTTCTTTCTGGGGGTCAAGTTTCTCTGTAATCATATACCTGAAAAGTCCATTTTAGGGGAAAAAAAAATATATTTTTTTTTAATCCCTTGTAACCTTTGCAATAGCATGGTTGGTGGGGGCTTTAGCTTTTGCTTGTCTGGGAATGGAATGAGAATATTCCCTTCTCCATGCTGTTGTTCCTTTTCAGCGCTAATAGTCCCTACTTTTTGCTTGTGGATGGTTTCATTTTAATTTTTTTTTCCTGTCCTTTTCTTTGTTGTGAACCTGGTTCCAGTTTTTTTGTCTATCTCTCTCTCTCACTTCCTTTGACCTTTTCCTTTCTGTTTCACTCTCTCTCTCTTCTTTGTCCACGTTGGCAATAGTCTTTAGCTTATGCTCTTTTATCAACCTTCTGCTTCTTCTTGTTTCAACTCTCTGGACCTGATTTGCAGCTGCTGTGTTCTTCCTACAGTCGTTTACACATGTGCGACACAGGTGTAAAATACTACCATTTTCATTTATGCTGCTTGTAAATGTCAGCAGAAGAGAAAGAAGAACCTGTCCTTCCCAGGGTGAATCAGCAGACTTTCAGGAGTGTCAGATACATATGAGCAAAATCTGTGTGAGTCACCAATCACTCCTAATCCATGCCTGATCTCTCACAAACTGTCTCATGCTATTGCTTAACCCTCCAGCTCTCCACTTTTCCCAAGGGCTCCTTTAATCCAGGTTTTTCTTTAAATGAGAGGATGTTTTACTTTGATTTTGGGGATTTTTTTTTTTTATTATTTTTTTTTACAGCTTCCAGACTCCGGGAGAACTGAGCTAAAAATACACACACGGAGCCAGGTATCCACGTGTCGTGTTTACCCTCTCGAACAGCAAGCCATGCAAGAGCAACTGGAGATGGAAAGAGAAACCTTACACATGTATTTCCAACTAATGAAAGAAGCTACACAGCATTTTGCTTATACTAGAGCTTTTCTGAATTCATTGAAACACCTGATGACCTCACAAGGTGAGGGGTTTTGGTGAAATTCTGACTATTTTGGGGCCAGATGTATTCTCAGAAGTCTCCATCTTTTTCTAGGGTAAGTTCAGAAATCACTTTTAAAAGAAAATCAATAAATGCAGGAAGCATAAGGTGAACAGTTAAGTGACGAAAGCTCAGCACCAGTTTGCCTCAAGTGCCGGTACCAGCCCCGCTCTTGCATTGCCCACTTCTGCTCACGGTGTGCCACAGACCCAGCAGGACGATGACCTGTTTGGGAGAGTCCAAGTACACCTCTGCTCCAGGTCCGGGGACAATACAGTGGTGCAGAGCTCAGTAAATAAATGCAGCAGCCCAAAAGACAAAGTTATGTACTGTACAAGCCCCGTGTTATTAGCTCTTTTTGCCACCGTTTCATTGTCAAGCTACAGCATCCCGTTAGATATTTTAGCTGTTGCACGTTTTACCGCAGCCTGCTTTGGTAAGCTGCTTATTCCTATGTGTGCTCTTGTGATAAATTTTATCAGTGCTCAGCTGAAGGTTTTTCCACGAGGCAGCTGCACAGTGGCTTTTTATCTGTTGTGGCACCCCCCAACCAAAATGCAAAAATTATGGTGGTTTTTTTTTAAAAAAAAAAAAAAAAAAAACAACTTAATTTATGTTGTGGCATTTCTGTCCGTAGATGTTGAGTTAGCAGTTTGTGGTCCCAGAGGAAGCTTACGGGAAACAGGGAGCCTAGGCACAAAGTAAAATATGGCCAGGATAAAAGCGACAACAAATCGTAATTAAAAAGTATTAGAGGTTGTCCACTTCTAAAGAGCAAAGAAGGTTTGATACCTGCTTTCTCATTTCTCTCACCAGTTGCACTCATGGTATATACAGCTCTCACATAGCAACTGGATAATTCTCTCTACATTTTAGTTCACTCGTTTTAAGTAAAAACTGCTCTCGGCAACAACTTCATTTTAAAGGACAACTGACCAGAGAGTGTGGAAACTCAAAACTTAAAGGCCCTTTGCCTGTGACTTGTGATGGATTAATATCTGTCTTCCTGCCCTATATTTTCCATCTTTTTACACCTTTATTTGGATCTTATTTTTACCACTCCTCTAGAAGCTTTCCCATCAATGGCACTTGCCAGAACATTTACTTAGTGTTTATTTCTTTAATCACTCTGTTCTATAGTTCATCAATTAAAATGCTTTCCCGCAAAGTTCCCTGAGGTTTGTCCGCCAACAGGGGTATTTTAAATAGGATAAATAATGCCATATAGTAAGTTTCTAGCATCCATAATAGAGAACTTTAAAGATCATCTGCAGGATTAGTTTCACTGTTTCAAGCTACTTCAGTTTTCTTCTAAATGGAAAAGTGTCACATACAAGTGATTTTTCAAGTTTCCTTTCTTAAAGAAATCATCCAAGAAAGTATATGTCAAGCAAAATTTTGCCAGCCGTTCCTCTGTCCTCTGGATTTTAAGGCAATGACTATATACTATGCTCATTACGAAGGAAACATTTTCTATTCAATTTCAACTATTTCAAAAACACCAATTTATTTCAATAGGCATCATCCAAATAAACACCAGTTGCTAATGTTATTTTGAGGTTCCATCAGACTTATGAGGTCTTGTATCACTGAACTGAGAAAAGTTCATGTACTGAAACGCTGTAATTTTATAGAATTTTTTGTTATGATTTACTCAATATTGATTTTAAATTGGATTCCTCCAACTGCCAAATTTGTACACCTAAGAGTTGTTATGGCTCTGAGGTAGTATACCAAAATATATATTCTTCAGGTACCAATATGTATGTGTGTGTATACATAAATATATTTAACTCAATAAATATTCCTCTAAAACACCTCAATATTTAGCCTATCCTGGATATGTATTTACCCAGTCTACCTCCCATGTTTACCTAAGTGATTAGAAAAGTCTCTCAGGCAAACAGGGCAGGTTTTATAACCTTCCATGGAAGTCTTTGTAAATTTGCTTTTTGAAGAAAAAGATCACTTTGGCTTCTTACTCTGTTAATTTCCTTTCATTTTTTTCATATATAAAATTATCCTCCTTGTCCTTCAAGGGAAACTGGATAAATAAATTTTAAAACTATTCCCAGTGTCTGGATGCTTTAGGACCAGGATTCATCAAGGGATTTAAACTTCTAAAAAAATGGCCCTACTGACTGCGTGGGGAATTACCACATGTCCAGAAGGCTTGTACTTAAGGTCCTTGCTGAAGGTGTCCACACATCTTTTGTTAGTGGACAGCAAATAATTTAAGAGCACTGTATTAACAGCAATGAAAGAAAATGCAAAATTAGGAATGTCGCTGGAAAATGTGAAAAGGATGCCTTTAAGATTTTAGTCCTCTTGTTTAGCAGTAGGTGCTTTAGACACAGAGCCTTAGCTGATTAGGTTGCTTTTTGATGCACGGCATCCTGGAGCCTTCCTGACTTTCCTATCTAGTGAAAGTAAGGCCGTACCCCATGGGGGAGAACAAAACCTAAACAAAACAAAATGTCTCTAAACTAGCACCAGATTGTACAAATAAAACATGGGGACTTGCTGTTCAAAATATGTTTCAACAGGAATTGTGGGGAAATGTGAACATATATAGTAATGAACTCGCGGTACAAAAGCGGAGCTTACCGCAATTCAGTTTCCAAACAATAGCATTTTTTGTGGGCTTGATCCTCAGAACTGCTGGGCACTTTAAACAATTTCCATTGACTTCTAGGGGTGAAGAAAACAGTCAGTACTTCACAGCGCTGAGCCACATGTTCAGAGTGCGTATGCGAGAGCCAGCCAGGAGCTCCAGCCAGAAATGCTGGCTGCATCTTGTTAGCCGCAGCAAGAGCTTGCATATTAGACCTTAAGTGCTGAGCCTATTGTGAGCCTGGAGAAGTTACAGTATTTATGGAAATCAGCCTGGAAACCTTCCCTGCATTCACCTTCAAGCCCTACCAAGTTAGATTATGCAAGTCCTTTTAGATACTTTGAATAATTATGGACAATTAAGGGATATGAACCAAATCTGAAACCTTTGTTTATTCCTTTCATCAATAAAATACTCAACATGGCTCAGATGGAAAACAACAGGGGGGAATCTGCTTCTTACGACAGCCTTGTTTATTAGTACCCCTTGGCAATGGATTTTTTAATAAGCTTGAGCCTATCAGCCTTTGCAAGTTGCAGCAGAAAAGGGTTAAATATCCCTGAAAGTGACCTTATGGGAGAAAACCAAATTTTTCAAGACATTATTCGTGGAGGCTTTGAAGTAGGCTTGAAAAACTGGATTCCTTTTTCGTATTCAGCATGTACAATGTGCAGTATCTGTAAGTAGTAAAGGAGCAGTTCATGAATTCAAGGATCTATGGTCAAGCTTGTCCTTCAGTTATGTAATATTAATAACATAATATAATAGTAATATTGAAAACTATAACTATTGTTTATAATGTTATTAATGTTGTTATTACTATTATGACTGTGAAGTTAATCCATAATTTGCTGTTGTTGAGGAAAGACAAGATCTTTTCTTTTAGTCAACCATGAAATATTAAAATATTATAGTTCCAAGAAGAACCTACTACCTGAGAGCAAGAAAGGTCCACTAGGAACCCTAGTAAGATGATTATATCCAATCCAGAAAACAGAAGGATAATGTGAATGGTAAGAAAGTTATGAACTGCAGAAATAAATGTCAGCCATGTACGAGTCCTGTTTTCAGAAATGTTTTGAGACTTAGCCCACTGATGTTTGTAAAGCATTTGTGTGATCCTTGAGTATCAGAGTTAAAGGAATGCAAAATATTGCAGTTAGATGTCAGATATGGCTGAAATGCAGAACAAACAGAAGACAAAAGATTTGCCCTATACTTGCCCCTCAATAAGCAGTCATCTATTTGTGGAATATTTATATTATTCTTATTAATAGACATGTGGAAGCTTTCTTCTAGAGTGGTTATTTGCAAACCATCTACAGCCTATGATTTGTAATGCTTAGAAAAGCACCAGAGAGCAAAATTGCAATACATTGAATTCATGGCTTTTGATAAAATTTTTCTAGCTATGCAGCACAAGGTCTTCAAGTACATACAGTATCTCAGATGCATCCTCTTAAAAAATAGCAGTATATTATAAACAAATGCAGCTGTGTTTGGAGCCCCTTCTGAGCTGCATATGAAGTCTATAAAGCAACCATCTTTCACTTCTTGAAAATTACAATGCTAATTAAAAACTGCCTGGTTGATTCCTGGTTGTATTAATAAATGAGGAAGACTTTATTCCACTGCAATGGTTTTCTGTGATATGGCATATAAGTTCTTGCACAACAGGATCCAGATAGAAGACTCTGAAGTTATTGTCTGTCTTTCCAATGCTTCTTTGTTGTTACTTCCAAGATTTTCTTTCCAGTTCAGGACCTTGCAACTTCTAAAACTTTTCAGCAGCATTTTAAAGATAAACAGATTGATTCCAGATTGTCTGCCAGTCATGCTATATCCTGTGTTAAAACTGATGATGTATGGATGAGAGGAGATTCAGGTAGGACCTAAAGCACATATGGTCAACACACATTGTATTCAAAGGAAAAAAGAATTCAAAATTCAGAGAAACACTTTTGCCTTTTGAATCTTTTGGCTTAAACTCCACACTCTCTCTCCTTGAACAATATCAGATAATTCTTTTTACCTGTGGCTTGCTATCTTTGCAAACACTGAAGAATAAAAATCATTTTGAGAAATGGCTGAACATGGGAACCGGTGCTCAGTGGTATTATTGTTGCAAGTATTTACTAGGTGTCTTATTGCTCAGTCCTAACCAGACAGATCCAATCCTCAGAACATTACCTGCCACCATCAGCACTGCCTGTTGGATATGAGATGTCACGGTTTTGCCAGAGCATCTGATCTTGAGACCTCATTGCTGGAAACAGCCATCATATGCCTTCACCATGAGCGCTTGCTGATGTCCGTTCAGTTTGCAGCATGCCCAGCTCCATCATGTAAACCTTACGGTTGCTTTTCATTAACTGGTGTATATTTTTATATGACTGCTGGTATACTAGTTATAAGGTATTCTGATTTTTTTAAAACAGTATTTTATTCAAAGTAACAGTATTTGAAAGAATGAGTTGTGAATAACTCTTCTGATTTTGAGCACTCCAACAGACACACTAAGTAGTGGTAGTAATATGCTTACTCTTCTTTCACAGATATATAGGAATAAGGAAATATGGTGGTTAGGAAATCTAATTTTTTGCACAAAAAGCAGCAGTGGAGTGACTGTTTTCCCCTATTAAAGTACCGAGACATCTTAAGCCTGGTAACTGGGGCCACGATCATACGTTTTTTTGAAGTAAAAATCATCCACTGTGACCATCTGAACTCATCTTTGAGTCTAAACCATAACCACACATATGTAAACCACCATTGGGCTGACGGTGAAGGTAACAAATATTATGACTATAATGTCTGCAATAATTGATATTTAGGGGGGATAAAGAAAAACTTTGTTTCTAAGCAAGAGTTCACAAAGTTCACTCCAGAAAACGTGTATTACACTAAACTGCTTCATCACATGGAAAAGGTTCGCTCACATTTTGCACATATGTTTGCACATTTGTTTTGTTAAAACAAATGATGATGTCATTCACCTATAGCAAGATGAAGCTCTGCTGTATGACAAGCAGCTGCTTTCGCGTTAAATCATCCCTGGCATCTCTGAATTTACTCCTCTTGTTTCAAGACTGTTCTTTTTTCAGATCCATACCTGCAGCATTTCATTCATGAATTTAACCTCTCCAGTGCAAAGAAGAGGCTGAATTTCATTCTCCTTGCCTGAAATTCCATGAAAGAAATTATGGTGTTTCAAATAAAAGATGTACACTTCTATGTGCTCAGCACTTGCTGAGATGGTGGGGCCTGCACCCAGACCTTATGGGTCTTTCCAGTCATCCTCATCATGTCTCAGCCCAGGAGAATTTAAAATTTAAACAATCCCAAAGCAAAAAGCTTCTTCCCCACCATAACTAGGTAGGTACATACGTCCGGACACACTAATCACAGAATACATTAGGAGGGACAGTTCTGCAGTTACAAGAGGCCAAGCTGGCCTCTCTGAAATGACGGAGGAAGAGGGGTTGTCAGCCTGTCTCGGGATAGCTGGTTGCATTTCACAGAAGAGCTCAGTCTGTCCACCTTAGGATCGAGGAGCACAGATGAGGAATAGGGCTCTGGAAAATGGAGTGAATACTTGAGAGTGACATAGAGATGACAGGCAGCTACTAGGTGATAACTGAAACTTTGCAATGATAATACTTCTCCTGCATTTGTAGCAATCACACTAAGAAATCTGGTGACAATTTAGTTCTTCCAAATTTTGCAGAGAGCTGATGCAGCTCTCTCTACAGAAATCCTTGGCTGCCAGGATTTTGTCAGCAAATGTTTTGAGTGCCACAGTTCAGAATAGCCACTGTCTCTCTAAGAAGGCTGGAGGTAAACAGCAAAACCACATGGACAATGTTTTTGGAGGTAACTCTTGCCTTTTCATTGAACTTATTCCTGTCTAGAGTAAAGGTGGTCCCACAGACAATGCATTCCCAGTCATCTTTTGCTCATAGGGTCCTTTAGGATTTCAAGCCCATGATTTTTGCCACATTTCAATCTGAAGAATGCTGGTTTGGGTTTGGGGTTTTGGGGGTTTGTTGGGGGGGTGTGTGTACATTTGGGTGGGTTTTTTTTCAATTTCTCCTTCAGTTTCAAACAGAGCTAAAGTTAACATGGGCACTGTTGTTTAACTGCTTCTGTTTGCCAAGAGAAGATACTTCAGTGCATCAGATTTGCAGTACTTTCATACCAGAACCTGTGACTACATTACTGAAACTGTGAGAGTAGCATTACAAAATTGGGTGTCACTGCAAAAGCATGGACTTGGTTTTTTATAGGTCTTACAACATTGATGTATTTTTATAAATATGTTTGAATAACAATAAAATAGTTGTTCAAGAATTTTTGTATTTGGATAATCAGAGATTTCCCATAGCACTAATAAAAGTAGACCAAGATTTAGGCCTTTGCACTGCCCCAAGATTCCCACTACTGCTGAAGATTAACCGTGTATCATTGAAATATTCTTTTTCATTTTCCAGGGCTCAAAATTGAACACAGAGTTCCCAAAAGGCAACTTTTTGAACTCTGAACTGTGTGACCCAAGCAAAAGATGTAAAATACAGAGCCAAGACAACATTTCTTTTTCCTTCTCTCCTAATTGTCAATCATTCTGTTCACCAGAAATTTCCAAATATAGAATTATTTTGTCTAGCACCTTTTGGCCAGCAAGACAAATTCCTCTCCCTGTAGCAACATTAATGAGGAATGCAATCTTGGCATGTGATGTCAAGTCCCTACCTCTTTCTATTCTCTTTTAAATTACCCTCCACACACTTAGTTGAATTCCGGTATTCAACTAAGTAATTGGGAGAACAATTAAAACCCTTTCAGATAGGCTGAAAGATATCCCATATGGGTGAATGTCTGAAAACACATGCTCTTTGGTGCACTACCTCTGCCTGATGGTTGCTCTCTGCAAGCATATGTATGAACCAGAGCCAAACTTTTCTATACTTACTAATCATCTCAAGGGCTCCAGGTTTCAGATGCCCAACTTGAGGCAGTCAAAGGTGAGCAACTCCTTGTCTGAGAAAGCAAGTGTCTTGAGCTCAGCTCCCAAAAAGTAAGACTCCTAATGTAATTTTAGTTCCTTGCAGCTACTGAGCCCTGGATTGTACCTGGCATTGAATTTTGTGGACTCTACTACAGTATCAAAGAGGGAAATAATACACCTCTCATTTTTAAGAAACAAAAGGTTAAGCATGGATCCATTTCCTTTCATGTCACTACTCTGCCTCCCTGTTTCTCTAACAGGCTGAGTCCATATTTACACAAGCTGCATATCCCCCATCTATCATGAGATGCCAAGCAAGCTTCCCTCTCGATCCAGGTTATGAAGCGAGGTGACGTTCTTGAAAAGCATCTTTAGCAGAGCTCTTTTGCATCTTCCTCACCCCTGCTGAGCCCGGAGTGTCTTCCACTCCCCAAAAACTTACACAGAAGCACCAAGGAAAAGAGGCTATACAAGACATATTTAATTTTTATTGTAGGTACTTAAATAAAAAATTACTTCAGCAATTACACCTATATTTAAAACCAAAAGAAAATGTAATGTTTGGGCTGATCCATTAGTTTGTCATTTAACAGTCTTTGTAGCTGTCCTTTAACAATTACAACTGTAGTACAATGTAGAGAGAAGAATGACAAATGTTTTGTGGAAGTGTAAAAATAGCAGAGAAAGCAAAAATTGTCTTAAGCCAACTACTTACTACAAAAAGACATGAAATAGTATAACAGCTCGGGGAAGAGGGAGGAAACAAAAACACAGGCTTTTTTTCTACAGTGTGATCCCTTTTGTCAGTAAGTCTACTCTCAGAAACTGGGCATTTCCTCCATCCCTCTTTCCTGCTAGGGTTAAGCTCTAGTAAAATACGATTCTAGTGTACCTCAGTCAAAAAGATTCAATTACTGGTCGTGTCATGTTCTAAGAGGCCAGAAAAAAAAAAAAAAAATCGGGGTTTTTTTTTCAGTCAGATCAGACCTGATTCAGAGCACAGGCACTGGAACAACCAAATCAGCACAAACTCTTCTCAAAGGGGTGGGTAGAGAGCTCTTATGGGTGGTGGAGGGTCCATGAGAAACTCATCCTCTAGCACACATCGGCGTCAGCATCAACTTACTACCCAAGCTGCTACTTTTGCGCTCTAAGGTCAGGGAGAACTTTCAACTCAGAAGTTTATAAAGACAATGCATTTTTAATAAAGTAACATAAAAACTGACCTGATAGGGAGGTAAGAAATTAAAGAAAGAGGGACCAGTGTACCCCAGGTGTGCCAGGCTGCTAGCAGCTATGGACCACAAATATTTCAGACCAGAAGATTCAATTGTCCTGCATAACCATTTGCGCTCTTCGCTGCAAGAGCTAAAGTGCTATTCCTGAAATTAAAAGCTGTTTAACACACAAAAGACCCAATGTTCTTTGACATTTATGTGTTGCTGATTATTCTTTGTCGATGGAAATAATCCTGGCTGCTAGATGGCTTGACAATTTTTCTCGGCTGCTGGTACAGGTGACAGCTAATGGATTGTGCTGGTGGGACGTCCCCTTTGCATAAATACCAGATTTCTTGACCATGATGCTTTCAGCTGGAAATCTTACTTCCCTGCCCAAAGATTAATAAATGCTATTGGAAGACAAGACCCAGAAAGGAGATATTTGAGCAACTTTGCTTTGTCAACTGCCGTGAAAGCTGGCAAGTACTATAGAGTTTAGTCCAAGAGGACATAAGAAAAGGTTGAAATGCATTACTTAAAAATAACAAAGACAATCTTAAGTGTGAAAATTACAAGTATGTGTCTTGAAAGCTTTCCACTGAGTTCAAAACCTTATCTTTTTTCTATAAATCTGGTTACTGGACATTGATACTCCAAAGAAGTCTTAAAGTGCCTTTCTACAAATAAGTTACTTTTGCATTAATGATTTATTGAGTCAAGACCTTTCCTTCACAAACAAGTGTCTATTTGCTGTACCTGTTGGAATCCAAAAGAATAATATATGTGATGCCTTTGAAACTGAAATGTGCTTATTAACACTGTCTCACAAAGCCAGTGAATGTTGTTAGTAAGAAATGACAGCGTATGGTTCAACTGCACATACTCCACTGCTGTCAAATTACTCAGTATAAATACATCAGGTAAAATGGGCACCCAGCTAAGTGAATTCTTTGCTGATAGGACTTTCACTGCCTGTTATTTCTCTATTTTTTGCAACGTGATCCAAAGCTCATTAAAATCAGCAGAACAGAAATGCACCCCTCGATTTCCATCTAACCCCAAGAGCCAATAAAAATGGAGGGCATCAAGTGCATATGCGATCAGGTCCCGACAACAGTAAAGCAAATTATACTAATTAATCTTTTCAATCACCAACCTAATACGGCAAGAGGCAGATGATTGATTATTTTTTGCTTTTAAGACAAACCTCCACTGGAAATGGTCAGAATCTTTTTGCCTAATCCTTTTCTGAGGAAAAAAAATAAATAGTTATACCTTTTCATAACTGCAGTTAGTCAAAAATTCAGGGACTTGCAGACTGTTCTAGCTTGGGACAGAATAACTGTGCTTCTTGGCAAACAACGTACATGTTGGATTCCTCCTAGATTAAAGGAAGCAAAACTAGAGACAAAGACCTCGCTCAAAAATATAAGATACACCTCATGGCAGGAGACAGCCCAAAAGCTTCCTCTGCACCTGGAATGGTCCCATGCTACCATAACCATGTGGAACTGTACCATACTACCATAACCAGGCCACGGAGTATGTCTTTGGTGGTTTTTGTTGTTTCAGTAGTCACTATGCTCAGGATCAACCAAAGCAGACCATTTTCCCCACAAGAGTCAGAGAAGTAAATCACAACATCACAAAATACGTCAATTTTGAAACTCAAAAAAATATATTGACTCTGGAAAAAATGTCCTTACAGTGGCTCTCAGGTCTGCTGGGCCATTCTGGAGCTGTGAAGTGTTTTCAGTCATTGTCTTTCTCTCTCATTGAAATTATTTGCTTTGTTCTCATACAAAATAAAAGAAAAGAAAAGAAAAACCACACTTGGAAACCTTGACATTTTTGTGCAATGTAATTCTTCTTCTTCTCTCTTAAGCCCCATCACTCTATACCCAAACCAATGACATTGCCATTAAGTAAAGGAAACTAGAACAAGGTATTTTAGAACTACATAGTAAATAATATTCTAGCCTTAAAAAAACTGTTGATACTACTGCATTGGCTACCACCTTGTTGAAGAACAGAGCAGAAAAAACTTTAAAGAACAATAAAACAACACAAGGACAATTTGTAAGTGTTGTTTTGAAACGTGTAAATAGTGCTGTCAGTTGATGAGGATTTTTTTTTTTTTCATTTTGTACATTTACATTTTCCAACTGCAGTTTTAGAACATTTCACTGCATGCTACTATCAATCATCCTTAGCCTAGAAATGTACTACTGTACATTAGTAATGCTTAATTGGCATATTTAAAGTAAATAGCTACTTAGTTTTGCTGTAAAATCTTTGGGAACAATTTTATGATACCACACGGCATTGTTTGTTCCAAGAGCAAATATTCAAGTCTTGAATGTTAACTCTGATAGAAGACAATTAGAAGTATCGAAATACTCAGATTGCCAGGCTACCGTACAACTAAATATAGGTCATTGGGATATTACCTGCCAATGAAATAAATGTGTCTCATACTCCATACTTGAAAATTATTTGAGAAGTAAGAAGGAAAGGTCAGCCGTAAAAGAAAAATAATAATTGATGTATCTTTGACGTGACCAGGAAAAGAAAGATAAAATAAACATTTATAAAAATCAGGGAAAAAAAGGGGGGAAAAGGAGAGAGAAAAAGACAGGCAGCGAGAATAGCAAGCTGGAGAGCCGGAGGAAGAGAACAATGGCACAGGGCCAGATCCTGCTCTCAGTTACACGCAGGCAGCATTGCAAGCTGAAACTGCATGGGTGTAACTGAGAGCAGAATGTGCTTCCCGGTCTGCTGCTTGTTTATACCAACTCCCAAAGATCTATTTTCACATCAGGTATAAACATCATTCTCTCCACATGCAACTTCTGCATTTTCTTCTATGTAACTGTGGAGGAGTGAGTCTGCTACAAACAAGCAATGTGGAATGAATTTTTAGGAGCGTATAGCCAGTCCACCATCTTTTACTAGACAGATCTTGGCCTGATTCTCCTCTAAGATGTCTTGTAACTGTGCCACGGACTTTCTCTCTCCCTAACAGATTTCCCTGCCGCTCTCATACGTGCTTTCAGATAAAGGAGTAGACGTGCGGCACATGCTGCGATGTGCACTGGCAGTCAGACCGCTGCACGACTGGCAAAACGCGGATGGCACTCTCCGTACTAAGTGGTACGTGATGTTTCATTTATATTTGCCAGCTGGCTAATAGTAGCCAAATGTTTGTTGCAAAGAGCGAGAGAGAGAGAAAAATAGCCATATCCTTTGGCACACAGAATAATAATAATCCTCCTCCAGAACAGGCTGGCAGTGCTCGAGCCAGAGGCATCTTTCCGACTCTGAGACACTATTAGATTCTCCACCCTTCTCTTCTAAATTCTGCAGCAGATTGTTTGGGCTGGAGAGAGATGGAGACAAGAGGTCCCATCTGGTACCAGTTCCTTATTTCTTTGTAGCTCTATAATAGCTCCAGGTCTTTTCACAGTTCATTCAGGAGAGCAGGGGAAGAGTTGGGTGAGGGGAGGCTGTGGTCCCGGGTAGTCTACAGGCCAATCATCTTGTTATTTTTCTTTTGTATCTCCTTTCTTCTCTTTCCCTCCAGACTGGCAGGAGTTAATAGGCATCTGCTCTCCTGCATTCACAGCTCTATAATGCAGACCTGTCAATAGTTTCCACACTTACTGAGATTATTTTATGGGTAAGACATTATACAGGGCTAGACAGAGCTAGTGTGAAAAATAACTTTTACACGACTTTTTTTCCACACACACACCCATGACTATGTGCCTTATTTTTTTCATAAGACCTAGAAGAAAACTTTTCGTTCTTACATATTTTTAAGCCTGCCTTCCCAACAACCTGCCTCCACAGAGGACTAACTGCATGTCTGCAGCACCTTAATTTCAGACCCAGGTTCTGCCAAATGACAGTCAGTTTCTCCTGCTTTGATGCACAAGAACGGGTTTTGTTCTGTAGGTCTCTGTTTTAATATTAAGCACTACCCCGCAGGCAGAGGTGATGGAGTAGACTTGTAAGATGTCCAAGTAAATACTCAGCAGCTTGTTCATCCCTCTCTGTTCAAGTGCTGATACTCATCAATCCTGGGTGAACCCAGAGTTTCAGTAACACTGAATCCTGTCACTGCAATTAGACAAGAAATGTCAGCAAAGGAAAAAAACCTTCCTGAGAAATGCTCTGGTTAAGACAGCAAAATGTGGGCTTACAGGCTCTGCTGGAAAGGCAAGAGCCAAGCACCACCGCCATCCTGCACAGAGCAGACACGGAGGTGAGGATGTCTCAGATTTCGGTCTCAGCTTTCACGGATGAACCCACGGACACTGCTAGATGCAGACCAGTTTCTAGATGCAATGCTCTCTTTTTTTTATTTATTTTTTATTTCCCCCATTTCAGTGAGCTGAGACAGCTCTGCTTTTCAGAGGAAGAGGCTAGGCGGAGACAGGGAATTAGCAAAATTGAATGGCAGGTTACTTGTTGGGCTAGAGGTGTTATCCTGCATGTGGTCCCCTCTCCAGACCAGAGAGCAGAATGAGAGAAAGGCTCAATCTCCTTTTTGATTTTTGTTTCTGTTTAAAATTGCTTTGTGTGGAGGGGGAAAAAAACCAACAGTTGGAACCTATTTAATGCAGCAGTATTTAATTGCAGCAAGGCATAGTTTCAGTATGATTTCTTTGTCAGTTAATATTGTGCACTAATTATTCATAAAGGACCTGAGACATCACTTAGATACCTTTAAATTAAAAGATGAAAGGCTGATTTTATGAACAGGAAATCTAAAACTGTATCCTTCTCTTATTATTTTATCCTTGAAAAGTAGAGGTTCAATTATTTATAAGCTCTATAACAAATATTTGGGAAAAGCAAACCTTTGCTGCAGTAAGAAAGGAAACAGAAGCAAAATAAACACAATTATGTTACAATTCAAGGAACTAATCTGAAAGATGCTGAGTGCATGCTGAGTAAAACAGAATGTACTAAGGATTTATTGGATTGGACAGGACTTGAAGTTGTTTACCACACTGAAAGATCATACTCCAAAAATATACTAAACCATTATTTTTTTTCAACCTGAGGTGGCAAAAGTTTTGCATTGAACCCACAACTGTTTCCCTTTAATCAGCTGTTTGGCTGCATATATGATTTGCTGAAAAGAGGAGTTCAAGGGTGACTCAAAATTCTGATTTTAAGTCCATGTTTTACTGTGTTCTTAGCTATTAAAGATGTGGGGGGAAAAAACAGACCCTTTATTGTGATCATAATTTGCAACAGACAAGTGATCATTCCCTATCAAAACCTTGGAGGAAGGTGAGAGAAGCAGTAAATCTATTGACAAGGTTTAGGACACGTGTATGCCTTCTGATTCACAGCTAGCTTTGCCTTGTTTAGTTGACTAGCATTGATTTGCACGTGGTTTAAGTGCTGATATTTAATTCTGAACTTAAACGTCAATTAAACAATCACTGACAAGCCACTAGTGATATTTTGATTATTAAATCGAAATACATTGTGAGTAGTAAGAAACTAGGAATATAAATATCATGTAAATTGGGTAAGAGAAAAGAATGAATCTGCGTTTGTCCTCCAAGCCGGTTGCTCTCTGATTTGTAGGCACTTTTCCAATATGCCTAATATTCCATCAAAGACATCCGATCTAATAAAGCTGAGAATATTTCTGAAGTGAGAAGGCTAGCTATTGATTATTAAGTCTTCTGTAATGCTGTAACCCACTGAGACAAAACACTGCTGGGAAACAATAAGAGCTGGAGGGCACCTGGCTTGTGCAGGGAAAGGAGGAAAAGCAGGCATTCTGCTGCTATCTGATTTAAATTGACCACTTAAAAGCAATGTTTGGAATGTGCTTTTTTGGAAGGAAGTGTGAAAGAGCTTTGGGGAGAGTAGGGAAGGTGGAAAGCAAGAATAAACATCTCTAATGCTCAGAGAAAGTGGATGTGTTGCAACTGGTACAGTAAATATAAATAATTTGAAAGAATTTCATTATATGTGAAGGATGAGCTTCTATAAATATCTACTGGACCAGATAAACTACACTACAATATCACACTCCAAATAACACTAAATAAGAAGCTTGATGGAGAAAATACTTCTTGTTTTGATCAGCCCAAATTCATATATCCCTCCTCATGCCCCCTAAAGTTGGGAAAAAGTAGAAATTATTTTTTCTTTATATGCAATATATGTTATTCTGGAAAGAGGTATGTTTATATAAAATGACATAAAGTGCTGATACCGAAGCAAATAGTTAAAATGGAGTGTTTTGATGTACCTTTTAGAAATTTTCAAAACCCATTCAGATGAAAATAAGCATTTGTTCTGCCCTAGAATTTTGTTTCCATGGAGCTGATATTTTTAATAATAATTAAAATCTACAGCTTTTTTTTTTTTTTTTTTCCTTTTTTCTTTTTTTAAATGTCTCTTCCCTGCTCACTCTGGACAGTGCATGTTCAATGCCCTGATATTCCCACCGGTGTGAAGCATGCCGGTGTAGGCTACATTGCAGAAAAGAGCACTCGCAGGAGAGGCATAACACAGGAGTACAATTGTCTAAACTGCTACTAATTGCTCAGCAGATAGAGCGGAGCTATCTTCCAGTGCACACAAACACATTTTAGCTCTAGCACATCTGATCTCTTCTTGCCTCTAGCCTCTGTCAGGGAGATTTGCTAACTATATCCCATGGGAAAAGTCACATGAGTTTGACTCAACTCCAGCTCTGACAACTGGGATTCCCTGCAGTCACAATTGCTGTCGCTCAAGTCCAGTGCTCTGTCTGCCCTGCAGAAAAGATTCACATCTTGCAGGAGAAGTATGAAAATTGGTGACTGATTAAGTCCAAACCTTAAATGGTATCCAGAGAGCCGGTTAGCAATGCAAAGTGAGTGATAACTCATACATCAAATGCATGTGCATTCATTTACCCTATTATTTCAGACGGACAACTAAAGGTAAAATGGAAACACAGGTTTCCAGCAATGGAGAGCCAGTGCCTCCAAATCTTAATTACCTTTTCTAGACAACATCCTACTTAGGTCCTTGTTTAGTATACCCAATAATACAGTTGTGCTGGTGACACACTGTGGAGATCTGCCGGACTAAGCTAAGACTAAATGTTGTCACTCATTGTGTAGTGATGCATTGACAAATGGAAGTTAACAATGAGAATGAAAAGTTGGTGTTGCAGTTTGGGTGAAATCTATTTCACCTTTAGGAACAGATCATGCAGTAGGTTTCAGAAAGGTAATATCTGCCTTTCTACGAATTTCTCTCTGTTTCTCAAAAAGAGTCTGCATTTTGTTCCTACACAGTAGTCACCAGGAGCTCCCTAACCAGCAGTTCATAGGCTTAGTATTTCCCTTACTTATTTTTTTGTAAAGCATGTCTTTTAATCCTTTTCAAGTAACCAGGTAACGGTATGCATCTTTTCCAGAACCAACAAGCTCGTCGTGTGTTCTTTGGTTTTCTTAAATTGAATAATAGGGGTGTGCTCAGAATTTGCTGCAGCTAAAACCAGGCACTTCTATTAACTCTGCGTTTCAAACTCTGATTTGTATAATGCATAGGTTTTCAGATCTTTCCAGATTTCAGTTGTGTAACACCAGTCCTTAAGTGACTCTACAGTAGTGTCTGGTGCAGCTGTTAGGATCATTGGGATTTCAAATATCTTTCCATATTAAAGTAAGGAAAAGATTTAAAGGGAAAAAAAATCTTGGCCTAATTAAGAAGAGTGAACTAGATTTAACGATGAACAATTTATTGGCAGTTAATAGAGCTCATACATGGTAGCCAGGAGCTAGGTAATTTATCATTAAAAAGAATCTCCATTACACGTAAAATCCCTTTTCTCTTGATACAGTTAGCAACTGCACTTCACAATTACCATTTTTATAAGCCTGATTCACTGGCAAATGAAGCTGTATTTCACAGAGTAGCAGCAAAACTTGTAGGTGCTGTGAATATTTAAATATGCAGGATTCAAGTTCTTTGTCGAGCAGTTTATGTACTCCTCTTCAGTTGATGCTTCTGTGCAATCGTGACCTTGATTTTCAAGGCTTCATAGTTCAGCCTCCAGTAACTTTGTTATCCATCTGGAAAGCTCTTTAAGAAGCTTCTGGTTAATGCAGTCAGTAAAGTACATGGTAGGAAAGCATTTTGCCAACACCCAAGTACGCCCCAGATGTTTCAGCATCCTGCGCTTGCACGAGAGGCAAACCGCTGCTCCCATGATGGAGGTGGTAACCTCCAGCAAGCCAGCGGGACCCACACT
Source organism: Falco punctatus (assembly GCF_963210335.1). Taxonomy (NCBI): domain Eukaryota; kingdom Metazoa; phylum Chordata; class Aves; order Falconiformes; family Falconidae; genus Falco; species Falco punctatus. The sequence continues at coordinate 80,542,104 of NC_137586.1, forward strand.
TGTGTGGTTCAGGGTGGGTTACGACAAGAATTGATTTGGCTTCTTGCCTTTGTGATTCAGAAGTGGAGGGATTTGCACTTTACGCATTGGTTGTCAAAATGTACGAAGGCAGATGTGTCGATGTCGCCAAGCCCGAACCTGCGAGGCTGCCTGTTGACAAGCATGCAGATCCAGACCTGAGCCTTTGTTTTTGGCAAGTGGGAGCTGGGAATGTGATTTCCAACCACCGCAGAGGACAGCATCACAAAGACATTTTGGTGATTCATCAGATGGCACCTTTCCCAGTGAGTTGTACTCAGCTAATGCCCAGGCACAGTGTTTTGACTTGAATTCCAGTTTGAGTAATTGTATTCTTTTTCATATAGCCACAGACTAGTTTTCCCTGTGCTTTTCTCCCATCCCAGAGGTGGCTGCCTCTCATTTGTCAGAAGATTTGGATGAGCTTCACAAAACATCTTTGTCTCTTTCGGTATCAGGAATTATATATGTAAGGGCACGGGGGAGATTTCCCAGTGAAATATCTGCTCCTCACAAAACTGACACCCTGACACCCAAAGGAGCAGGACTGGATCTGCCGGCTGTGGCTGGCAGATTCATTTTCATGAAGTGAAGGCTGTTGAAACTGGAATGCCAAAGCATTAGCTCACTGTACCATCTACTGCGCTCATGAATGTAAGATGAAAACATAAACAGGAGGGTTTCTCCGGTGAAAGAAAAGATGAAGAGAGTTGCTCTCTTGGCCCTTCCTCAGATGAGCAAGGGAAAACTGGAGTAATGGCTAGTTTTCCTGGTTGGGAAATCTACAAAAACAGTGGGGTCTTTTGGACACAAGGATCTATCCCTTCAGAGAAACTTCCGGCTCCAACACATTTCCCAGCACAGTTTCTCCAGGCACTGTGTCCCTCCAGATAAGAAAGAAGGCAATTTCACTCTGCAATAAGGTAACCCGTCTAAAACAGTGCTTTAGATTTTTGAAGGCAATGCTGAAGACGGCACCATAACCCATGAGCTTGATGAGCAGAGGCCTTGTCCTCTGCTCACAGAGAACAGGAGAAGATGGGCTACCTTGGGAAAACTGCATCTGCTGATAAACACTTTACCTCATCTTAGACATTGCTCCACCATTTCTTGAAGATTTGAGGCACCTTGAAGTCCACTCACATGGAGGGCCCTGGTGATCAGGACACACAAGTCCTGTTCTCTGACTCTTTCTCTGCCTCTTTTCCTCCTCTTGTTTCCTTTGAATCAGCTCTTTGATGTCTGTAAGTGTGAAGGTGCAATGCCACCGTCATCCAGTGGTGACAGGGGATGTGAAATCTAGGGTTGGACCCAAGCAGTGAGTGGCTTGAGCCATTTCTAAAGAGAGAGGCCCAGAACTGCAAGAAAGTATTTGAAAGGTTATTTAAAAGCTCTCCTGCTGCTAGCTGGCTTCTTGCTTGCCTGGAGAAGACCACAGCCTAGCAGCTTCAGCAAAGGTAACCTGGTGCCATTGTAGGACAATGTGAACATTTGCAGAACTACATCAAGAAGGCTGACAGAAGATGGGGAGAAAGTCCCATGCAGACAGAAAAAGCCAGCTAAAGGCAGCTGTTTAAACCCACGGGATGAAAAGAGTGAAGTACATCTGCCCAGTGCTGGGTTTTGGGCCCCATTTTGAATGGAGGGTCATGGATGCAATGAGGTCCTTCTTTGTGGAGATCTCCAGGTTTGGGGCACCTGCACTGCTACTTTTTTTTAAAGTGCAAGAGAAGGACAAGAAGAGCAGCAGTTCCTTGTGCCATCTTAGTGCACAGGGCACCTCACCAAGTGGCACATTCTTCACAATTTGGATCTCCATAACAACACTGTTCGACTGTCAAAGATCAGGATGATGCAGTCTCCCTGACAGGACACATCTTTGACATGCAGTCCTGCAATGACTCTCTGAGTAAGGTAAGAGATGTGAATCACTGCTGTTAATTTTACAAAACACCCTTTAGACACAATTGTAGGTTCACTTGATTTACTGTTTGCTAGCTAATGTGGTACAGCATGGTTGACATGGGCCTAATGTACAGTGCAAAATGGGGGCCTTCAGGCTGCCTTGGTGGCCGAGCTACAGAGCTCTTCTGGCTCATGACCCCTGCCACAGCTGCAGTACAAAAAATAGATTTCTGGGAGGAGAGCTTAGGTGTTCAGATTCCTAACGATCCAAAATGTCACCTATCGCCTGTTTGCTATTTATAAGGAGGTTTTCAAGATTAATTACGTTTTGAACATATTTTCCATCACAATACTTAGTTGAGGGGAAAAAAAATGTTCTTCAAATAGAAAAAATACCATTTTTCATCCTTTGAGTGTTATCTTTAAAAAATTAGTATCTGTCAACAGGCTGCAAGGTTGTTTTCAAAGGGTAACAATTCTAACTTTCTCTGTTATACAATACTGGTAGAATTCATATTTTAGGAGTCTAACATAATCAAAGATAATTAATCTCATCAAGGTAATAATGAGACAAACAGCTGCATTGATCTACGCAGAGATGACTGATGCAACAAATGGGGTGAACACAGGTCAGCCACAAAAACAGTCACTGGCAGCAGCGACCCGTGGAAATTCAGATCGTGAAAGACTTTCTGAATCTAAATTTCCAAACAGACTGCATTTTCCCCTTTCCTCTGCATTTAAAGATCTCACTCTTTTAATATATAATTTCACAATAATTTATGAAAATGGAAAGCAATGTAGAATGCAATCAATCATTCATACTTCTGAATGAAAACCCAGAAATAGCAATGCTGTTCTGCAACTCTGTCAAGAACTGCTGCTGATATCATGTTCGTCCTGCCATCCTGATGAACTTTTTGCCTCATCAGCAACTAAAATAAGCTTTTACTTCACAAAAGCTTTACATTTAATTGTGGGTTTCAGCCATTTACAGGAAGGGAGAGAGGAAATATGATTTGTAAACATATTACAAGTCTGTGTTAATTCTTTCCTTTGATCCAGCCCAACATTGCCTTCCATGGCAATGGGACGAGGAAAAAAAAATATTAATAATATAATAATCAACATATAATAACAATTTTTAATGCCCAAAAATGCAGGATTCCCTGTCAAAAATGAGACATCAGAGTTTAAAAAAACAGTCATTTTAGCATTTCCTCAGCCTAGATTTATTGTTTTGCAAAAGTCCAGCATATTTGGTTCTGATATTCTTGAATTAGAGTCTGTTTTACTGTGAATTCAAAAATGGCTAAGGAGATTTACTGCATGTTAAACTATTTAATGTTAGAAGAAACAACTCGAGAGGGTAGCCCCAAAATAAAAATTTTCAAAATTTTCACTGAAAAGAAGGAAACCTTTCATTTTGTTTTAACTCAGTTCTCGAGATTTTCCCTAGTTCTGTTACCAGCCAGAAATTAATTATTTGCCCAGCTGCATAGTTAATGGAGCAGCATAGATGCTTTAATCCTGCTAAGCAACCCAGCACAAGGAGGATGCCATGGTGAAACCTTACATCAGCAAAGCCTACATCAAGTGTAGGGTGAGGCATGGCCCTACCAACTGTGAGACAGGAGCATCGCCTGGCCAGCATCAAGTAGAAAAGACAACCCAGGGCATTTCCTGATCTGTTATGCCCAGGAAAGGTATAATTTGCAGACAGCCTGAAATAAGGTTGCTTTTAAGTGCTTTTAAGGAGATTTAAGCTAAGCAAGAGATACCGTCTATCCAATGTGAATGCACGGACCAAGTCTCAAAATAGAGCGACTTTTTCAAACAATAGTGTTCTCTCCCTTACCAGATCCTGTAAGTCTGAAGCTAATAAAGATTTTTCCACTGGCAGGGTGGTGGTTTGGATCAGTCCCTGCATGTGAGAGAAAAAATCAGAGCCTGAGCAGTTCAGGAAAAAGCAGTCTGCCTGAAAAGTAGTGCACTCACATATTGAGAAACGCTTTAATCCTTTCACAGTTTGCTTGGACTCATGCCATTTCATTTCACTTAAGAAAATCTACTATTGGATAGAGGGTGCTCATATAAACAAAAGTTTTTTTTGTTTTGTTTTCCTGCATATTACTATTGATCCTTTTCATTCACAGTTTTAAAGTCCTTTTAGTCGAGTAAATTGCTTTCAACGGTCTAAATTTTCCTGATATTTCTTCTGCTCTACAGAGATTTGGCAGATCAATTCTTCATAAGATCAGTGTCTTGCCCTAACTGATTTCCAGCTCTATATATTAGGTTAGTGAATGCCAAAAAAAGAAATATTCACAAAACCTCTTTGTTGATAATCTCGGTTCAGGAGGTTGATGGAATGAAGATGTGATATAAACTTCCAGTCTTACTCTATCAAAGTAAGAAAATGTATCTGCTTTTGATGAAAGGTTTGACAATGTGATTGCAAAGCAAAAGTCATTATTTTCAGACAATTCTTGCATAAATGAAGCCCTGTCTTCTTGGGAAAGGAGAAAAAATGGATTCTTACTTTAAAAAACATGAAATATTAGCTAACTGTAACTTTAAATACCAAGCATAGCTGTATAAATAGAGTCAACAGAAAATTTTCCATTAAATATATCAACTTCTTTCTAAAATTGTTCAGTTTTCAAAGCTTTAGTCAAAAATTCGTGTTATTTAAACATGTGAAGTCAGGGAGAGAATGAAGAAGCAAGCAATTATATTTATAGCAGGATCAATGTGAAACTATAGAAAGAAAAAGAAATTATATTTTGTCAGATTTTGACAGGAAATTTTCTATCTTCTCCCATTTTCCAAAGGAGAAAGAATAACCCTCTGACCAAGCTAACCACTGTAGTATCTTCACAGTAAGGACTCTGTGCAAGATAGGGAAGAAGCGTAATGATTTGGAGGCAAGAGAGTATATTCAGCCTATTTAAAAACATAAGCTGTAATAGAAAAAAGTTCTTTGCCACAGAGCAAGCAACAGAAGCTGAGGTCTGGGCACTATGAATTGCTAGCCAGTTTCTTCTCTAGCACTATCATTAGACTTGTGACAATCATGTGACATGCTGGCCCTGGAGAAAATATATTTTGCAACACTGCATGATCACAGAGAAAATCAGACTGCAAGATGGGAAAAGCTATGAAGTGGATAGCTGTGCATGGAGTTTGAATATTCACCCCCAGAAGAGATCTATATTGGAAGCAGGGAGATGCCGAAGCTGTCATATCTGAATGAGCATCTGGTCCGCTTCCTCCATCCTCTTTGTGAGAGTCTGGAAATCAAACATGCTGAGACAATAAAATCTCTCATTCTATCAGCTTCTGTATAGGAAAGCTAAAACCTTTCAGCATGAAGGAGAATAATGAGCAGATCAAAAGGTGACCTGTTAGGAACAGGATGGAAATACAAGACACATATCACACACATGAAGTCTCGCTATGTAAACTTTCACTGTACTTCGCTGTCATAAACCAGCCTGCTGCATAGCACGGGTTCCAGGGAAAGCTTTTGATGTGAATCATTTCTCTGAGACTTGTACACAGTGGCCATCTGCTAAGGAAAAAAAAAAAAAAAAGGGGGGAATTATATTCGTTTATGCACGTGCATCGAGGATCTACAAAGCTCAGGCTTGGCAAGCACCTACTGCTGAATTCACCCAAATTTTGGTAAGTATATGGGCAGAGAGCTGTGCATTTCCTGTTAACTGTGAATTAATGCTTTCAGCTAATGCCTTTTGGGCAGTGTCTTGCAGAGTAAACAGCCAGGGATGAAACAGCTACCTGTGCCTGTGTAAGGTCATAACAAAGGGAAAAGTGAGCAACCATGGTTATCACACAGTGATCGGGGCATTTACCAAAGATGAGGCATTGTGCCACTCAGTTTCATTCTCAGGTTTTTCAGCAGCAACTCGTGGTCAGTGACATGAAAGACTGAAAGTAAAAGAACCAATATGTCTTACTCCGCAGCCAAAAAGAGATGGTAAGTCAGCAGAATGAGCCCAGTGCTGCACTCCAGCCTGAGCAGAAAATGAACATGAATATTGCTAAGGACATCTGTCAAAACTTCCTCAGTCTCCTTTTGAAAGAAGATCTCGAAGTGGCACCTGGAAGCTTCAAGAGATCATTTCTTGTGCAGGCTACTTGCAATCACTTTCCTTATGGAAGCCATTGTATTCTGACACGATATTTTAATGTCAGAAACAGGCATTAAAATTCACCGCCAGTAATGATGCCAGTGTTTGCTCTATGGGTGGAACGAGGAGACCATGATTCCTGTCTCCATCAGTCTTCCAGGGGGTCCACAGGCAACACTGGCTAAACACTCCTGCGGAGAAACACATATTTGTCACCAGCAGAAATGTCTCAGCTACCATGGAGGTGAAGCTCCAGACTGTCATCCTCTATGTATTTTCTATGTGACTTAGCAGTTAAGTCATTCTCTATGTGATTTAACAGTTAGTTTTGTACATGCCTTCTTGGAAGCATCTCTGAACCGCACTTTAACTTTATTCAGTTCCCCACCTGAGCCTGCTGCAACAGCTGCAAAAACTAGATCTCCATGCTTTCCAAATGCTGACCTTGGGTTATGGACACTGCTGAAAATGTTCACCAGTTTTCTGCAGACCCTGGGGTTCTTTCACCTTATGTTTGTTCAAATTGCAAATAAACAAGATACAATATCTTTCTTTGGATCCTGCAGATGCTCAACATGTTCAGGTCGTGACTGGATGAGATTATACAGCTCATTCAGTGCAGCTAAGCCATCCAACAGAGACCCAACACAGCCATGACTTCAGTGCAGCCTGATAGCCTTGTAACTGTGTTCAGCTTCTCAGTTTTGATAAACATTGTATGCATCAGAAAACTAGAAAAAGTTATGCAGCTAATTCCTGAGCTAGCCAATCTCTTGGTTTGCTGCTTGGGCTGCTAATGCCTGTCTCTTTTACTTTTTCTGAAGTTATTTATTAAAAAAAAAATAATGCAAAATAATCCTAACTCTGACACTACCATCCACATCTGCTTCCACTAGAATGAAAACCTCTCTAGGAATCAATGAGGCGCACACAGAGGGTCTAATTAAATCCCTATGCCATTTCCTTTGTAACTGTCAAACTGCAGTTCTTACCGTGTTTATTCACCCCCAGTGGTGGTGCGGTAATTTTAGCTGGGGTGTACTTACGCAGTAAGACAGGGCAGCATGACAGTCACGCTGAGATTGCACCATACCTTGAACTGTTAGATGGAAAATCGAAGACCAGGGACACCAGGCAGTCAAGAAGTCCTCATGCACGTAAAAGAAATGCCTGTGTGCCTGAAGGATATTACACAGTAGCCCTGTGTGTCAGTGCTCTGGGACAAAGCTGAAGTCACATATTGAATAATATGAGGTTAATGTATTTTATACCAAGATCAGAACTCCAGACTACAAGAAAGCGGCCACCCTGGCCCTGAGCAGAGGTACATCCAGACTCTTACAGGCTCTCCACCAGTGACGGGAAATTGGTGTTTGCAGACAGATTATAGAGAGGAGCATGTGGTCAAGGCTTCCCCAAGTACTCCTCCAGCTGGTGGTGGTTCAGAGGTAATGTCCTTGGAACTAGCAGCCCTGATCCTAAAACCCCTTACAATGCATAGGTGTAATAGAAAAGCTGTTAAACAATTAAAACTAAGAAATCACCAGCTTCTTAAGATAATTCAGGTTTAATTTTACTATTTATCTAGAAAAGGGGCATAGAACCATACGCCCACTTCTTCATTTGAGCTCTTGAGGAACATCTCTGCGCTGCCCATGCTCCACAACTTTACCACTCATGTATGCTCACATCACCACATCGCTTTTTTAATGAACATAAAAGTTACATGCCCAGAAGCACTCACTTCATCTTTTTGTCCCTTTTCATAAGAGTTGTTTATAATTTGCCTGTGACATATAACGACTGAGAAGTGTCTCCTACAGTCTTCCCCCAGTAAGTAGATGTGGACAGAGACAATTTCAGAAGCACACCTGTGCCTATTATTTTACCCATATCTCGTGAAGCCAGGTGCCTCTTGAGGACAACCTGCTTCTTTTGATTGCATTGCTTTGGATTATTTGTTTTCTAGTTTTTATCGGGAACTTTTGCAGGGATCTGTATACAACCATGAAATGTTTTCTTGTAACATCAAGAAATCATGAATTGAAATTTATCAAATGACATTCATAAACTCCTGTCACCTGTTTTGAATGCTCCTAGGACACCATATAAAGTAACCAGTAAATTCTCTAACGTGTGCATAACCTGTAAAGAAAATACCATATACTAAGGACTCGGAAATTTATTTCTGCGTATTTTACCGTGACTGCCAAAAAGTAGGAAATCAGGTTTAGAGATACAACCCGTGCTATAAAACTCCTAGGATTAGCCAGCCTGAAATCTTCTAGTTTGCAATGCTTGTTCAAGTCACTTCATAATGTTTGCCTCAGTTTCCTGCTGTGTAAAATGAAATTATTTTTTACCAAACTTGCAAAAATGTTGTGGGGTTTTTTTTATGGTATGTATGGTGCTTTGAAAGCCTAATTTAAGATTATTTAAACATTATATGGATACAGCTGAATAGATTTTTCTCAAAAAACATTAGTAGACATCCTTGGAAATTCTGACAGAATAAAGAAAAAGGAGGAAAAAACCTCCAAGCTATTTCAGCTGAGAAAAACATTTTATTTATCTATAGAGGGGCTTTCTAGAAGCACTAGACCACAAGCGTTTAAAGTTTTGAGTATCACTCTGCTTCCAGTAAAGTAAATGACTGATTCGAATGCGAACATATTACTGAAGTTCTTTGAGTATTCAGCTTTGAAAAGTAGAAACTAATTGAACTCCTTATAAGGAGAAAATAATAACTGCACTCGTGCAGCAATCTCACATAAGGATCGGTTGTGACAGTTCACAGCATCATGTGGAATCCCACTGCAAGGAGACATTTGCCAAGAGACTCTACTGCACACTGGCCATATCCGAGGTATTTTACATCCATATTCACAGGTAACAGTGGAGTCAAACTCACTGCCGCTGCTTTGCAACAGCCTGACTTTGCCCGGCTGAATATGGCAAACGGAGTATCAGTAATGTCTTAAAAACAAATGAGCCAACTACGACGTAAGCTGGTTAATGATTAAAAATAATTGGTTATGCAATTAGTTTCTGTTTGCATGAAATGCATGCAAAATATATGCAGATCTCGAGATAACACCTGAATTACCTAGAGAGAGACAAAATAATGTAAAACTTGTCAAGGGCTCTGTTCTTTTAATAAGAATGCTGTTAAGTACTGAAATATACTTGGTGTGTTATTCTACTTCTGGCAGAAAATCCCAGTTTCTTGGCTGAATTCCCAAATATTAAGTTAGAAAACACTTGACATTGTGTGTGACTGGACTCAATTTCAGCACAGTATAAAACTATTCAAGTACTTTTTTTTAGGTTTGCCATATTAATGGAGTAATAACATTTTTTAGCATGTACAGCAAATACTGTGCCATCCAGTAGGGCTTACGTATCCATCTCTAGACTGCATAGAGAAGGTACAGTCTGATAAAATGACAGTTTTAATAAATAAATGAAGTAATTATTAATTAATCTATTTGACACAGTTTCAAAAGGCCAAATACTGCCTGAGCTATGAGCTTCCTAGAGCAGAGTTTAATCTTCAGAATAATTATACGGATTCCCAATATCTATTCTGTAGAAAATAAAGAAATATTCTTCAAGTGACAATAAGAGCTCCCAACAATTACTGTGATAATTCTGTTCTAGCTGATTATCTCATTCTTTAAGAAGTCAACCACTATGCCCAGACACTCGGGAATTTTACAAGGCAGGGTCAAACTGACAGCTATTTCAGAGGTACTGCCAGGTGCAGAGCAAAGAGGAGGGAATGTGGGGTCAGTTAACAGCTCTAAGTTTAATTCAGAGTGCTGGAAAAGTTAGTTTTCCTTCTTTACACCCTTTTCTGGTATCATAAGGGACTGGAAAATGATGTGGCAGCATCTGCCCAGGACCTGAAAATTAGAAAGGGCTTCATGACATCCAGCAGCAACCTCCTGGGACAACTGAACATTGTGTTTAGTTTCCCTTTGCAGAGAAGCTGTGGTGCCTGTGTAAGGCCATGAGAGAAGCAAGTTAAAGTCAGGAAAGTTTGGGACATTTCCCTATCTCTGTGGGCTCCGTGTCGATGAGCCACAAGGCACACTTGGCTCCTAGAGGTGTTGCTACAACCCAAAGTGCTCAGCACCTCCCAGGGAGGGTTAACACCACAGATTCTGTCTTCTCAAGCCAGTTGTAGGTTGTTTCACTGTGCATTGATTTAATGTATATCTATGAGCTCTGACTCTTAATCATGTAAATGAATCAATGTCCTGGGGAATACAGGCTTCCTTCTTTCCACTTGTGTTGTGGTTTTTTTTACTGCTTGTACAGCTTTTATCTGACTTTAAATGTATATAATGAAAAAACAGGGGCAAAACATGAAGTATTGAGCCACGACCACTCAAACAAAGGGTGTATCTTCTCTCCCAGGATAAAAAATATTTACCTCAGCTACTTTATAACACACCTCTCTGCTTTACCCAAACACTTCAAAATAATTCCTTTCCAACAAAGTCAATTTCTAATCTCTGCTGTTACCTACTAGCGGGCTCCAGGTTTAAGAGGCCTTGGGATACTGACATCCTACAGACACTTCTCTCTTTTCACTTTAGATAGTAACAGCTCTTTAGAAGTACTGCATACCCTACTCCTAAAAAAATAAGGTACATACATGGCCTTGATGGGCAGAGCATTTCTTTCACTTTCAAGTTTCTATAGCCACACAGAATTTTTCCAATGGTAATTCGACAGGGCGGGGGGGGGGGGGGGTGGGGCACGGCATGGGATGACAAGAAGGGGAAAAAAAAAACAACTAACACATGCATGTTCCTTTCAGTGGGAAATATACGTGAGTTTTTCCATTTACAAGGAATACCTGGGAAGTGAAGTCCCTGAAGTCACTGATAAGCCAGTTACAGCTACCCACGTCAGGTACCATTCAAACACAAAGTCTTAAGTCTTATGGCTTCACGCACTCATGTGCAATGGTTTATGCACACATCCTATTGTTTCCTTTGCTTCAGAAACAGTCTGGAAGAACAATGATGCCGGTTTTCAGACATTTGGAGGAGACACTGCATGCACGGCATCCGACTCCCCCGGGGATCTGACGCACATTTGTTTTAATGTTGCTAGCATGTTCCCCATTATTTCAGACACTCCACACTGGAAGGAAAAATTTAGTCAACATCTTCCAGGGAACACATAAATCTCACATCTTTGGAGAATATTGTTAGTTGAGAAGATTAACTTGAAGGAAAGAAGAAAACAGCAGAAGGGGTAGTATGGTAGAGAAGCAAATGTACCCTGATGGAGACAGACTCTAGCTGGTGTGTTTCACTCATTCCTGATGGAGACAGACTCTAGCTGGTGTGTTTCACTCATTGAGCTCCTGGGAGACACAAACCCACAGCCTACACCTTTGCAAAGGCAGAAGGAAAAAGCATCCACCCTCCTTTTTTCCTCCTTTAGCAATATTCAAACTTTAATTCTGAAATTTTTGATGTGTTTTATCCACTGGAGGTAAAAAAAAAATTTTTAAAAAAAAAATAATAATACAAAAAATGAAAACAAGCACAGTCCTCAGCTCGCTGTCGGCCGTCCTTGGCTGGAGGCCTGGAGTTTCGCCATGAGCTGGCACATGGTGTTCTACACAGAGCACAGCAGCCACCACTGCGTATAGCAACAGCTGGGCTGTAACATCCGCCTCTCATTGTAGTAACACTTCATTAAAAAACATAGAAAATGCTCAAAATATTTCCATGCCTCACAGCCTGTATCTGGTAAACTGATTAGAAAATTAAATGATCTGTTTTCTTCAGGTTTTTTTGATTAAATATCCATCATAAAGTGTGCAAGAACCACTTGAGTGACATTCAGATCCCAAATTCAGCGCATGAAGCGTAATTAAGTGTGATAGCTATGAGCAGTGATAGCGCTGCATGTTACAGACTGTATTTGAACAGATAGGAAATAAAAAGAAAAATGTGGCTCTTGTCTTCATTTTTTAAAGATATGTACCACATCAGACTACACACCAGGCAGCAACGGGAACAGTGCAAGGGCATAAAATCCCAATCGCGGCTTTACTCCGCAGGGTAAGTGATGCCTCCTAATGAGCTGCTACTTATCTCACCACCGGCTGAGATTACAGTCTTAACAGATATTTAACAGGGTTAAATATCAATACAGTGATATTTCATCCTGACTCAAATCCTAACCTGGAGTCGGTGGCAAAGTGCTCACTGGCATTGATGGAGCTTGCTGTGGAGAAGGAGCCTCCACCCCAGTTTGGCCCAAAACAGCTATTTCTTAGAGCCATTTAAAATACTGTGTTTTGATACAGCAGGTTGGACCCCTAAATGAACTCATTCACTTAATATTCCCCAACCACTTGATAAATAGTTTAGAAGAACTTCTGGAAATATTTTTATTTGCTATTTTAACTAAATAAGATATAAAAATGAAGTGCCTCCTCAACTCATTGTCAAGGGGTAAAGAAATCAACTGTGATAGGGACAGATCTCTTAAAATGACTAAATCAAAAGTGACTTTAATATGTAGTTCAGCTTGCCAAACAGACTGTAGCTGATCTTTCCAATTTACATCAGAAAGTCTTGTCTTGGTTATTACTGAGATCTGCACATAAGAGATGTGCCATTTACTGAGAGAATGGAGATCTAAAGGTTGAAATAATGGCAGACTTGAAAACTAAAATCTCCTCTTTCTAATGGCAGAGTTACAACACTAACTCGTGATGCCCCCGTTACTCAGTCGATGTCAGTCATTACAGTTAATAGTAATGCAGTGCCTATACAAACTCAGCCGGGTGGCTTGCATCGAGCAGGGTGAGACAGATTACTACTGAGTGCAGAGACCTTTTACTCACAAACCAGATACAGAAAATCCCTGCAACTTCAATATGGAAAATAACTGCAGTTTCTGTATCACCAAAGACAGTTTTTTAATTGTCCACATTTTGGTCAGTGATATAAAGTTGACTTAATACTACACCAGTCATATGAATAAGAGTTGTAGAGATTAAAACAGAACGTCCAAGACTTCCCCCCAAAATGTGATACAAGATTGGAGGAGGAAATCAGCATCAAGAAATTTTGCAGGAGATAATTTGGCCCCTGTTTTAGCCTAGCCATGGAGGTCATCTGCCCACCTACTCTCAAGTGCAATTGAGGCAGCAGAGCCTGATGCTGCCCCAGTGTGTGCCCCAGCAGAGAGGGTGTCACGGGATGGATGGGGATGAAGAGAAATGGGAGCAGATCTCCCCACACAGTTGTGGTGCTTTTCAGGGCAGAGGCAACTCCTGGCCGTGGAGCCATTATCTGCCCACTGTGCAGCCTGCTCCCCCTGATGATCGGAACCTGATTATTCTGGGACGCATAGCTGACATTTTCCATTCCAGAGGTTTTGCATGCAAGGCATGAAAATATATGTCATTAATTAGAAAAAGCCCTGAAAAGACTGAATATTTTTTGGAAATTTATGTTTCTGACCCTCACTTGTCTATATAGGTAGAGCCCATAAAGTGTACATTACAATGACAGTTTCCACAGCACCAACAGCACCTTATATTTAACTACCGTAAACAGACTATGACCAGGACACACCAGGACTGATTCCAGTCTCCCTTGAAAAAGTCATACGCCACCAAGGTGTCACAGGGTTAAACAAGCACAGGATGGATCCCATACCCTACATTCTATTTATGATGTATCTCCATTGCATACAAATTGGCACAAGTATGAGGAAATATGAATATCTCAGCATCCTTCAGTGCCAAATACAGACATGATGCAACATAGTCATTTTCTCAATTCAACGTAACATACAATATGCCACTCTCCATTATGCTACAGCAACTGAAATGTGCTGCAGGCCAATGGAAAATATCCCTAAAAATAGCTATGCTGTTTCTGGGCAAAAGGAGAAGTATTCGACATTTCCTTGAAAATGTTCCCACCTGGATTTGCTGGAACAGCAACATGATCGTTCAGTGACAGGAAGCTCACTGGTAAGGAGCTTTCTCCTCAATATTACCCTGCTTTCCCGAAAGCACCACAAACACGGCTTGTAGCAGTTCTTTAAAATACTGTACATGAAAGCCGCACTGAACTGTTTAAGTGCTCCATTGTGAAGCACCGTATTAGGAGCTTTCTGCTGTTCAAGCAACTTTAGATTGTAATGTATTATAATAGTGTGCTATTCTCATAGAGATCATTTTACAAACAGAACACAAAAGATTGTCACATGAGAATCTTCTAAATCATATCAAGGAAAATAAACACCCACTGTAGAGGGACTTGCTTGTTTTGCTAAGGCATTTTAAAGCATATTAGCATAAAAATACTACTTCTGCCTTTCAGGTTCACCCACAGCACTGCTCAAGAGCATTAGATGTGTTACAAATTATTTTGGCAGCATCATAATTTGTTAGTGCATATTTGCAAACTTTATATGCCCTTATTCAGCCCTGACATAGAACCTGTGTAAATTACAGAATTTTGCATAACTGAAAGGCAGGGGAGGGAGGGTTCCATTGGTACATCCACATCCCATACATCAAGAAGAAGCTCCAGTCATTAATAGCAAAGCACATCCTGCCAGGTCTTGGCTCCTCAGAAGCTGCTGGAGGGTCCTGAAGAGGCACGTCCAGGAGCTGCCTAGTTTTTTCGGATGGATCTGCATAGGACTGGAGATAGACCATATCAGCCCTCCCTGGGAACACTGTTTTCTGATATGGGATAGACTTATCTCCTTCCTTTTTTTTTGCAAATATTCTTGCTGTCGTTCTCCTCGGGGCTGTTACATCTTCAACCACCTGTGACACAGAGAAAGAGACATGCTGGGGGCTTCACCAGAAACCAGCAGTAGTAGAGGAACTACAACCCAGATTGCCTGAATTTTAAACTGCCGTCTTTATTTATTGAGCCATTCTTGCCCTCATCCTCCTCGGTGCCACTAACCCTCTGTCCTTTCTTTCGATACAGAGCCACTCTGTCATGAAAGATTCTGCAGGCTTTTGGATAGGTCCTTGGATGGAGCAAGGTCTCCTCGCAAAGACCCTTTCATGAACGGGACCCACAGGTACAGCCTAGGTGGATAAGAGGAACTACAAATAACTGTAAAGATCCTCAGTTTTCAGTCAGAGTCTCTTTCAGGTTCACATAGTTTCACTACAGAATGTAAAAGCCTTACATGAGATTAACGCTAAAAATTTCCATTTTTATGGTATTTTTAGATTATATTTCATTTTCCAGGCTGCAGTTGGCTTGAACCAGAGCCACAATACTTGTGACGCTCCAAACACAAAAAGGAATTACAAAATGTGACAATTCTTAAAATGTGTTTCTTGTTGTATAACAAATTCCCAGTGTTGTAGATTAAACTAGAGAGAACAGGAGCCATAACATGGGGATTATACAGAATTTCACTTTGTTCTGTGGCAAAAAGTTAATGCCTGCCTTGTTCTAGTTGGTAAGTAGAAAAGATACTTTACAACAGCATAACACACAGCTTAGCTGATTGGAAACTGCAGGCATATGTAAATCAAAGATTTTCCTGCACAGTTTAGTGAAAGCTAATTACAGAAAAGTGAGAGGTATTGCTGCCCCTGCTCTGCAGAATTTAAGGCAGAACTATTGGCACATTTCTGTGTAATATTACCAACTTCTTTCTACTCAGTGTCCCTCCAAATAGCTCACCTTAAGAACCCTAGCTGCACAACTGAAACACACACCGTTGATTACCTTGGTTATTAGTACATTTTCTGCACTGGTTCCTTAAAACCACACCTTGTCCAAGTTCCTACATGTGTCTTAGAGTCAAAATTCTGTTAACAAGAAATTGGATCGAGAGCTGGAAATCACACTTTTTCTTATTACAAACCCAGTCATTTCTGTTTAGCAGACAGAAGCATAAGTAGGTAGGAAAACTAAAAGTGAAGGGAAAGAGACCAGGTACATTTTAGCCTGGGCTTTTGGATTTTTTTTCTGGAATCCAATTCAAAGCACAGAGTGAAGCCGCGCAATAGCTGAAAAGCTAAAACAGCAGTTGAACCTGAACCTTGCCATGAAGACCTTCAAGCTCCTCCATGCGTGTTTACACATGAATGGATTTATCTGCCCACTAATACTCTTACCAGCTGCCCTTTGGTTGCCTGTTTAAGACAGTCTTCAGATCCTAGATATTGATTGAATCAAACAACTGATGTTAAATGAACACAGGTGTATTGTGTATTGTCTCAGACTGCAGGATCTTTGGGGCTGGGGTTGTTCTTTCTCTGTTTAACCATTATTTTGGTTCAAGTGAGGCTCTAGCTTGTGAGTATGTGCATTCATAATAAATATGATATAGCTCACCACCTGCCAAAAGTACCTGAAACCTCTGTCTTACACCAGTAATATGAAATTAAGAGCAACAAACAGTTGTTCATCTGCAGGAAACAAGCCTCAAAATGTTTTGGATAGTTATACTGGCAATTGTACGGGTAAGGACTAAATTAGCAGAACCCCACCTGAGCTAATTTACATAGAACAACAAACTGTTATTAACATCTTTCTTTTTTTTTCTCCTCAAATCTAGGAAAATTCAGGCTGATGTGAAATGAGGTGGAAGCCCAGTTCCCAATCTCCCCATGATTATACAATCAACAACGTAGGTTTGAGTCTTTTTTTTTTTTAAGCCTTTCATTATGTAGCATACATGTGCATTTTCTCTAGGAGACTGACTTCTCCCTCCCTCTTTAAAGGCAATCCCTGTGGAGGAAATTCCTTGGGCAGAAATATCTGGCTTCTTGGTGAATTCCAGAAGACAGCATGAGCAGCGTTGGAGTTGGTCTGACCTGTGGTTAGGCTGTTGATGGACTGTCTGGGATACAGCTGGCCACCCATCTAGTTTTGGATCCAAGTTCTAGTTTTGTGGGTGCCTTATTGCCCTTGTGTTTTTGAAGGTTTGTTTGATTTCCACTGCCCTCCTATCGTGCTGATCTCTGAAGTTAAAAGGCAGCTCCACCTCGCATGTGCAGCGTGTGGTGATAGAAAAGCAAATCAAGTAGTGGGAGGGAAGGGAAACGGGTTTAGCCTTTGAGGTGTCAGCATAAACTGGCCTACCAGAAATAAAGGAATTATACAGAGAAGCCTCACTAGGACAGAGAAAACACAAAACCTCCGAGGTAGGCAGTCATACTCGGTGACACTTGACCTGCTGAGAAGCTGCATTTAAGTGTTTGTTTTTGTGAAAGTCACTCAAGTATTTCTTCCACATGAAGAGTGTTGGTGTATTTTCCTGTAGGCAGGACGGGTCTTTGCAGCCTCCACAGAATAAAGAGGTTTCAGTTGCTTCATTCTGTGGGATCATCTCAAAACCTTATTCTTTAAGTAGAGTCAGTCACTGTATTAATACATAATTTAACGATATAGACTATGATGCAATTAATTACACCTCCATAATATTGATAGAAGGGAAGAAGTAGTTGCTATTTGATGGAAATATTTAGGCACATGTTTATGTTTTTGTTATTATTTCTCTTGCAAGTATTTTCTAACAATACTGAAGAAGCCCAAAGACCAAATCTGAAGGCTGTATTTTTGGAAATCGTTAAGGAACTTAAGTCCAGCTGTTAGAAGTTACTGAGTTACCTCAGATGTGTCTCCACACATTTAAAAGGTGGATGTGTAGGTCTGATGTCTGCCAACAGCAGTACAAGTCAGTCTGTGGTTGCTGTATCATGCCATCCAAATTTCCTTGCCTCTAATTTCATTCACTATCCCAAAAGCTGAGAAATATGTATGTTTTTCAAGAATTTCTGGATGCCGGCATTTCTGGATGTCTGACAGCCCAGCTGGAGCAGAGCTGTAGCAATAGCTCCAGCAGGATTACTCGACATGGACATGCAGAAAATGTAAGCAAATGGCTCAAGTGCAGAGACACACAACTTCTGCTGTAGCCATGGAGTGAACGCAGTCCTCCCAGGAGTGGATTTACTACACCTGTACAGAAAAATGATAGAATTAAATTGGTGCTACACAGTTGTAGGATGGCACAGGTGATGCTGTTCCTATAGGCGTTTATGAGTAGCTCATTTCACAAGTGATCTTTAAGAGTTTCATAGGAAAGTTTCCAAAATGTCCTTCCAAAATAAGTCTAACAATGCACAAAACTTTGAACAGAAATGGTTATGCATGCATGCATATTGCTGTCTGTTCAAAATATAGGTTACTCTGTCTATTGTGTATGTTGCAAGATTTTTGTACTTACTGTACATGTCAAGTATTGGACAACAGCATATGTTGCTTTGCATAAAGTCAAGCATTAACCTAGAACTCTCTGACACCATCTTGTGATTTATATATAACCCCCAGCCTTTCGCTGATTTACAAAGTTCAACCAAAACCAACAAAATACTACCCTTGCTCAGACAACCGACGTACTACATGAACTGACCACTGCGGATGCCAAGGCTATGTAAACAACTTGGTTATGGGAGTTGAGTTTACTAAAGCAAAACAAATGAAAACACAACCAAACCGAAGTTAAATACCCTGCCTTGTGCCTTGCCCTGAAGGCCTCCAGACACGAGCGTCGATGACCTCCAGTGCAGGAGCTTTATACTGTTTATGCCTGACAGCATTTCTGGACAAGTCTGTCTCACAGAACACTCCTGCTTACAGTTGTCCTCAACACATCAACAACATTGTCAAAGGATCCTCTACAACAGTTTAATGATTAGCTTCTAAAAACCCAGTCTCTCCAGTCAGACATTTGCTAGAGTTCAGAGAACTCTTTAAGAAATTTGATAACATTAATGAGTTATTATTTCTTACATGAAACCGCTGGAAAAGGCAAAATTGATTCTCTTTCCTTTTGATCAGGTATGTTAGGCTGTGATCAAGATCTTAATGAAATCAACAGATTTCAAGAGCTGCAAAATTTAAGGAGTCATTAAGTTAGACAACAATTCTCAGTGGCTGAGCTGTCTCCAGTACCAGAATCACTTCACATCTCTTTTGTATCATTATGTGTTTCTCCATAAGATCTCCAGTCTGACAGTCTTTCCTAGGTCTGCTTTTGCTCTTTAAAGAAAATGGCACAGTGTAGGGACATCACAGACTATCGTCAATGGTGACTGCTTGCCCAAATATTTGTGGGACCCTGTCCTGTTTATCATCTTTATCTATGTCCTGAAGGAGTTGCTGGAGTGCTCTCCCACCGTGTTTGCAGATGACACCAAATGGGAGTGACCACTGGGCCCAGGGGTTCATCAATGAGATGGAGGCTGGTGCCTTAGAAAAGTACATGGTGGGAGGACAAGAGATAATGAGAGTGGTTCAGGCTGGATACAAGTAGAGTTTCTCCCCATGAGGATACCAGGCGGTGGGGTAGGTAGCCCAGGAAGGCTTTTTGATATCCAGCCTTAGAGGTTTTCTAGATAGGGCTGGAAAAAGCCCCAAAAAGCCCCTTCTGATCTCTGAGCTGGCCCTCCTTTGAGGAGGAAATGGGACAGAAGGCATCCTGAGATCCCTTCCAGCATGAATTACACTGTGGCTATATGCTTAGTATTTTAAAAGTCCCAGAAAATTTTGAACAATCTTCTGCTGATAATTCGTTTTGATGTTGCACCTCATACAGCTTTATAAGATATATTTTGTTTTTATTCTACTGTGGAGTAAGCTAAGAACTTCGGGATGCGGAGAATGACAGGGCTGACTGATCTTAACAGTTGTTGAGCCTGTTGTCCTCCTTAGTCCTGGTTATGTTCTTGGTACCTCTGATGTACATACAGCACACCACTGGATCCAGAGGGAGTGCTACTTTTCACTGACAAAACCTGTTTTCAGCATTTTTCCAGTTTTTGAAGACTGAACACAAACCTGTTACTGTTCCCACAGACCGATGTGAAAAGATCACAAAAATAAAGTTAATGTGACACGGGGACCCAACCACAGGAGACAGTCTGGTATTTCTGCATTCAGAATGGCCTGAAACCCTTACATCATTGAGAAAATGAGACTCTTTAGAATAGTGAGCTGTCCTGTGAAAATCTGAAACCTCCTTTTGAAAAACCCTTGCTCCTCACACAGTTATTTCTCACCACCCACCTCCGGGACCCACCAGCTGTGCTGGGAAGATGGTGACTTCTGTGTGGTCCTGTCCCACCTCTCCTGCGGTATCTGGACATTGCTCAGAGAAGCAGCTGTCCGCGATTACAGATCTTCCTCATGACATGGTTCACATCACCAGGAAAGTAGGAAGGTTCAGGATGACAAACCAAAAGTAATCTGTCACTGTCAACTCCATGGGATCAAAGGAAAAACAAACTGTATCTGTTTTGGCAAATGGTGAAGGGAAGAGGAAAAGCACAGGCTGTTAGGTTAACGTAGACAGACAGGGCTGACCTCTGCTATCTAGACTAGTTTATTTTGCTTCAGTATTTTGCATGCTGAAATTACTTTTGTCAGGAACGTCCAAGCATTTTGCAGAAGATCTAATTAAAAGCTGTGACACCTCTGTGAGATACAATTGACCCTCAGAGAGATGCTAAGTCACTCAGGTGAATACCTGAGGAGTCACTGAGGTGTTCTGGTTTTGGTAACTACCAGACATAAGGGTGACAATGGCATGGACAGTGTAGGGGCATGGTGACAGCACTGCCGATGGGAAGGGCCCGAGACTCCATTTCTGGCCCACAAGTGCACAAGTCAGAGCTGAGAAGAAGAAAGTTCAACATTGGTAAAGAATTCTGGAGAGCAATGATCTCTGTCTCAGGGTGGGAAGGAGCTTCAGTTAAGGTGAGGAACTCCTGGCATCAGTTTTCAAGCAACTGGCAGACTGTTAAAGTGGTGTTTGTGGTACTCGCAAAATATCCAGTTGAAAACTGGAATAAATGGGGGTTTTTTGTCTCTTCTAACTTGCATGAGTAATACATGAGCTACATCTGCTTCAGCAATCTCATGCATGTGATCACTGTTGCCCGGCGTTAATCAAGAGCAGTGAATTCAGCTTCCACAATACAATCAGTTCTTGTTCTCAACTTCTGAGAGTTCATAATTCAGTCTTACTGTCATTCCTTTCCTCTTCCATGTTCTTTCATGAAAGGTAAACCTCCACAGAAAGAAACTAGAGTCATTAACTGTTGGAAACTTTAATGTGCTAAAAAAACAGAATTAGAAGTGATAATGAAATTTCCACTGCTGAAAGCAGACTTTGCTAACTGATGTATGTAGTGAGAAAGGTGGCCATATAACCAATAAAAATAAGAACTGTGTTCATTTTTAATATGCCTCATTCATCTTTGCTTGAATTGGCAGAACACCAAATTAGAGTTTAAGTTAAGATGTTCCTTTTAATTTTCAGTAATTAAAATAAATATATGTTTAACCATTTCCATTAGACTCTATTAAATCCAGTATATTTGAAAAAATATCTTTTAGAACAATATCTACCAAACTGAGTAACATTTGTAATGCGCTTTGGAGCAAATAAAATTAATTAGTCCTAAAAATCCAGGTTCTACTCTGCAAAAGCAGCTCACCACTAAATTACTCGCATTCCCATGGATAGACATTGTTGTTACTAAATGAGATATTTTATTTTTTTCCCCCTAGGAGCTAAGTAACGATAAGCAGGAGCAGCATAAACCAGGAAGGCTGATAAGATTAACATCCTTGACTATCTGTCCCCATCCCCACTCCATGATCACCTAGGCTGGGCAAGCAAGCAGCTCCAAGCTTCACAAAGCAGCCTCAATTTGCAGGCCAGCAGCACAGGTTCTTGCAGCTATGAACTCCTGCCATTTATAAAAGGCTTATAAGTCTATCGAAAACTGTTTTCCAGGTCCTGTGCCATGGACCCAACACTGTTCCCACTCAATCAACGAGAAGTCAATAGCTGAATTCAGAGGAAACAGTAGTGAGTCCAGAAGGACTGTTTCCACAGAGGTCTTCAACATAAGACTAAGAAGTTGTGTCATAACTTATCTACTGTCAAAACAGCAAATTCTCTGTTTTGGTCCAAAATTACTTTTTCAGTGACAAAAACCTTTGACTGAAAATACATGTTTCGGTTTGATGAAGGAAGTATGCTGATACTGTTGCCAGTTCCAGTTTCATTACAAATTCAGGAATTGTCCTCTAGACCAGTAGCAAGATGAGAACGCACTTTTGATTTTCACATGGATTCCAAAATATCTAACAAAATCAAATGTTGGAATTTTTCGTGGAAACATGAAAGCAAATAGCAATAGTTGTACCAAGAACAGAACTATGAATAACAGTAAAAGGTAAAAAAGCTAGGAGGAAAGAAGAAACAAACCCAAAGGACAGCTTCACTTGGAGGAGGACAGCTTCCCAAAAAGCATTAAAAGCAAGCAGTGACAGAGTTATAGAGGGGAAAAAAGGAAACTGGGAGAGAGATGGGGAAAAGGGACAAAGCAGCAGAGGTGGGTTATACAGAGTTTTGTCCTGAGGAAGGACACTGAGGTAATGAGGTAGCCAAACAGTACAGAAAAGAGGGCATTTAATAGTCAAGTAGATGAAGTATCTTGAAAAGGAAAAGGAACTGGCAACTGAGACAAAAGCTAGCAGATAAACGTAAATAGTGCTATGAAATCAAAGAAAATGAGGCATACACACACAATTCTAAGAGAGGAGAGAAAGCCAAACCACAGAGCTTTGCCAAGGGATCAAACCCTGGAAGATTCATCTCGCCAAGAATTGTGAGGGCTTGTTTTATTTTTGCTTTTTTATTCCTGCCAGAAGATATAAACTATATCTATTTACTTAGGGGGAAAAAAATTGTATTGCAACACAGCCAATTTCTCTTGGGGAAAGAAGGATGCTGTAACAAAAATGCCTGAACAGTTTTTCACAGTATATCCAGGGATGCTGGAAGTGCTTGGTAAAGCTAAAAGTGTACAAAGTCTCTCTGCAAGGCTGATCAACAGAGAAAGGGTGGAATCATTATGGGCCAGATTCAGATATGCTTGTGAAGCCTGAATAGCCTGTGTCAGACTTGGTCCCATGGAAATCAATGAAACTATTCCAAATAATTAATTTAAATCACGAAATTGGGGTCTGGTCTGAAGAATGGCTGTGAGATTTGTAATACAGCTCTTGCTTTTTAATAACAGTCTTACATTAACTTTGCAAATGTAGACCTTGTAAAGACCCGCACAAAAAGGTAAAGCAAGGAAAATGGATATCCCATTTTGGGGAAAGAAAACATTTGGTTGCTGATTGCTTGTCAGGATCTAAGCGAGCATCTGTTTGCAGATCTGCTAGTTTTAACAAAGTACAAGAGAAATTCATTTACCTCTATAATTAAAAGAAAAAAGAAAAAAAAAAAAAAGAAGAAGAAAAAAAAACAGAAAAGAAAAGAAAACCCACCCTCCATGATCCACACACTGCTCATGTGCAAACACTGGCTGTACACGATCTGAGCTTTGAGTGCACACAGAGGTTGGCAAGTTCAACTTACGGCTGTGCAGAATTTAGGCCAAATGGCATACAGACTACAGCTCCTCTCTCAGCTTCAACCCTTCTGCGAGATTTCATCTGACAATATTTTCCCTTGCCTGCACCTTCCTTCATGTCCTCAAAGTGCAAGAGGAAGCAGGAGGCATTGCACCAAATAAATCTCATACAGACTAAGCAAAATGCTGGCAGGCCACGGGAGCTGCTCATCCGGGCTCTGAGCTCTGCTGAAGTTTTCAAAGCAGTCTTTTCCTTTTCTGCCCTCCTCATTTGTTTTTTAAGTGTTGACTGATCTTGACTGGCCACAAGACCTTTGACACTGGCACAATGTTTTTGCTTATGCCTGATTTTGACTACCCAAATTTGTGAATCTGCCTAATCTACACTTAGCAGAAACTTAATGCACTGGTATGGCTAAACCTTCATTCAAGCTGTAAGTTTTCCAAGAACAAGTGATACTGTTTATTTTTCCTCTCTTTTGTAAACTATGCTCTTTCCCCATGACCACATAACATGGATGGGAACTTTAGCTTTGCATCATGCAGCACAACATTGCCACAGTGCATGGAGGTATTTTCTATGTAGAACTGTGCTCTAATCCTGCTGTCCTTTTCCACCTTCCTATTAAACTACATCATTATTGTGTTACTGACTGATCTTGAATAAAGTGATGCTGCAGTATCTGGAAATACAGGTAAGGGATGCACTGCCTTCAGGCAGTCTCCGGAAGAAGGAAAAGCAAATCCAACTCTCCTCAAATTGCTTTTGCAAGCAAATTGCCACAAAGAAATTGCAGCATTTTAATGAAATACTTCCTTTAATATACTTTAAAAACATGGAAAGCCAAAGGAGAATGACCGTGACAGAACAACAACAGCTGAGAGGAGGAGGGCATTCCTGAATAAAAGCTGGCACTTAACCTTTGCATACCCTTCCTTGTATAGTGGAAGAGCTGGTTTTAGGGTAAGGACAGGATCAGCTGGATGTGAAGTCTGACCAGGAGCAGTGCAAGGTAGCATATCTCAAACTGTGCATGTGGTTATCATACATATGTGCTGCTTGTTGCTTCCTGTAAGTAAGTGCACATAGAGAGCAGCCCAATTCTATAGACCTGGAAATGCAAAACCCTAACATTCTGCTGCATTTCCCAAAGTCTCAGAAACAAACATCCACTTTAAGACCTTTGCTACTTTTTGTTTTGTATCATTCCTACTCCAAAACTTGAAGTCAAGCACGACACTATAATTGTACGGGCATTTGGGCACAGGGCAGCTATGAAACTGGCTGCATCTCATGGCCATAGATATGAGATATATAGATACATAGATATAGATATACCAGAGCCAATGTACAGGATGCAGGAGGGATATATACTCAGAAGTAGAAGGGGGAAGTAGAGAACAGTCTGTTACTTTCTCAGACCAGTGAAACCTGCTCCCAAGAGAAATTTAAATTTGTGCAAAGTGAAGCTCTGCCAACATATGTTGGCATATCAGGAATCAAGGGCTGGGAACTGCCTGCACTGCCACTGCTTTGGGGCAGGGGGAGGGGACGAAGGCTTAGGAGGTATGCAGTTGCTGTGCGCACAGGGACAGATATCTGAGAGCTGCGAGCTCAATCTTTTTCCATGACCTAAGCAATGGTTAAAGATTTCCATTCCTTCTGGATTCAAGTCTCACCCTAAGGCTAGCCTTCATTGTGTCAGTGGCTGTGGATACATCCCAGTACTTCTGAAATTCCTATAATTTTAATGGAGATGTATATGAGGTCACCCATGCAAGATGGGAATGGATGAGTGCCTTCGATTATCAGAGTAGGACTGACTTCTATCCGTGTGGTACATCTCCCCTTTTTAACCCAGTTAACAAATTTAATATATTAATTACTAACTAATAAATTAAGTAGTGTTAAACTATTACAGCAACTAGTTTTTTTTCCTCGCAGCAGCAAAATATACACTCAGGAAGGGAACAGCACAGTATTACGTTACACAGCACGTGTTTCTGTGGAATTCTTGTGGGAAAACAGAGCCACATCACCTGCCGGGAGGTCTGCCGCAGGCCAGCAGACACATGCAGCGCCCAAGTCATTCTAGCTGTATTAACAAACGACTGCAAGAATTTTGAGCAACGCGTGTTTGCAGACCATGCAATATGCATCTTTTTTCACATATAAAGCCATGGTGATTAGTGAAGAGGTACGCAGTGATACATACAGGTCCATTACAGTAGTGTTACTGTGAGGAC
The DNA here is from genome assembly GCF_963210335.1 of Falco punctatus. Classification (NCBI taxonomy): domain Eukaryota; kingdom Metazoa; phylum Chordata; class Aves; order Falconiformes; family Falconidae; genus Falco; species Falco punctatus. The sequence goes on from NC_137586.1 coordinate 80,567,904, forward strand.
TTGCAATATACTAAGGGGTTGTAATATACTAAAGGCTTGCAATACTTCATTTAGCACCCTCATCAGTGAGCGAACGCCTCACCTGCCAAAGGCAATTTTGGGAGCTCACACTCTGGGGAGAGACAGGGTCTCTGGAGGAAGAAGGCAGGCAGTCTCGGCACACGGCCTGTGACCAAAAGCCATGAAGGCTGAATAGGTCTAAGTGCCAAATGAAGGACTGTTCTCACTACTGTCCTGCTCAGCCTGACGAGAGCAAGCCAGGCTCAGGGCATCAACCTCTGAGCAGAGGAGGGAGGCTCAAATCCCAAACCTGCAGGAGCGTTGCGGCAGCCGCAGGCAGCAACCAGCAGTGTATTGGAAGATGAGGTAATTGCAGGTATGATAAATGAAGCCCTGACTCTTCCAGCTAAATTGCTTTAGGGATCATGTTATTCCAGCACAGCTTTTCAGAACCAGGGTAATATCACCTATGGTAGTTTAGCCCAGTTGTATGTGCATGGTCTGAGATGAAGGCAAGCTTTTGTGTTAAGACATCATCGAGCTGCATCGGTCTCAGAAAGGATAGGACTTAATGAATGGGAAGTTTCATGTGCCGAGCAGACACTAGGAGATGCTCTCAAAGGAGAACAGAGGAGACAGAACTCCAGGAGCACACTGGCCTATTTAAAGAACGCAAGATTACGTTTATTTTTCCTCTGAATTAAGCTATAGTCAATTTTAAAATATAACGAAGTTTAAGATACTTGCTCTACAGAGATCTACTGTCATGTAATATCACCAGTCACCCTTTCTCAAAGGACTACAGGCAAAAGGGCAGCTCACGTGGCACATACAAAATGCTTAGCAAATACAGGGTACTACACCCAAAGTCATCAGGGGTGTAATAATGTGCAATAACCTCTCTTTGATGTGGGAGATCCGAAACCCTTCCCCAAGGCGCCTAATGCCGCGCATTCAGGGACAGCAGTGGTTTTTAACCATAGGAAGGTCTGTGGGTTGTGTTTGTCCCGCCAAGCTGATGACATCTGCTAATAAAAGTTACCTCTGGTATTCATCTCTGGGGTTCACTGTACTGGTATCAGTCACCTTATTAACAATGTGTGAAAGAATGTCTGAAAAGGAAAACGTTAAGAGGGTCTGTTTCCCTAAATTAGTTGACTGCTTCTGTACATCCATAAGCCGCCATGCAGGCTCACGTATCATTACCAGTGCCAGAGTCACACAGCAATCCCCAACAAACAAGAACAAAGCATACTTCTTCATTATTACTCCAAGACTCTCCCAAATTGGGTTGGCACTGCATGAAAGAGGAACCCCATCACACCTCGTGACAAAACCATGAGGAAACATGCCTATCCTCTTCACAGTGGTCCTCAGAAATGCCCAAAGACTCATGATGAAACACAGATGAAGCACCAGTGAAAATGAACTGTGCATCACTGCTAAAATATTCACACCTCACTGGAGAGCTAAATGGGGACAGTAAGCTAATCATTGTGACACTGTGTAACTCAGTTCATGGGGGAATCCAACAAAAAAAAAAAAACAGAAATACAGTGTCTGAAGCTTCATTTGCAGCCTGTGGCAAGCTTCATGTTTGTCTTCCAGATGTATGTGTTTACTGAGATTTCTTTTGGGGACATTTGGATTTGGTAGATTTTATCCTCTAACCATCTAGACCAGCCTTGTTCTGCGAGGAAGCATGTGCTGCTTAGTCATACTGGCTCACCACATAACACTGAAGCCGCCTGCTTCATCCAGCAGGACACAGCTGACCTTACACAACCATACAAGTTGGTACGTCCTTCTGTGTGACTAGCAATTTGTCTTCTGCCAAGCCCACAACAATCACTAAGCAGCAGCAAATGACACATTTTCTGCTACTCAGGGAGGTGCGATCTAGCTCACAACTGGCTTCAGAGTAGACAGCCCACCCAAACACCTGCCTGCAGACGAGAACGCAACCAACCCACAACGGTGCAAAGAGCCCCAAAACAACTGCATGGTTTGACGTCACTCCAGACAGCAGTGTCCAGCTCCAGAAGAATTCTTCTGAACCTAGATAATAAGAACCAGCTCCTGGTTAGTGGTGTTTCAGCCCCAGCCGAAATGTGCTGCCCTCAATCGGTTCTGTCTGTACTTCTGCACAGGGTCGCATGCTCCAAAAGCTTTTCATGACGAGCCGTAACCCGCTGCTGCCTCATTTTCACGTAATGATGGAGCTGCACTCAGTTTTCTATTCTGCAGGCTTGGCGTATGAAGATAGCCAACGCTGGCTTTTCTTTTCAAGGCTTTTAAAAGTGTGGGATGAGTTGTCAGTGTGGCAAATTTCCCTTTTCTTTGGCAATAAAGTTTCTAACCAAGAAAATGGCTGGAAATTTTCCTTTTTTTCCATCTTGTATGGTTGCCACTCCCTCAGACTTAAATGACTCAAACATTTTCTCTGTCTGCTGAACAATGATGATTTTGTGGTGAAAGTGCTGACATCGTCCTGCCCCTGGTAAGTTTCTGCTGCCTAGAAATTACTAATTCCCTGTGTATGATTCTGGAAAATTGCACAGGGTACTTAGTTGTACATACTGAAGATGTGTCTCAAAATAACATCACTTAACCATCTCTCTGAGCTCACATGAGGTATTACAACACCTTTATTTGTTTCAAGGACTAAAAATGGAATTAAGACCAAAGAAATGTGACTTTGGGCAATTCCACCTCTTGCTATTGTTTCTTTTCCCTTATTTCCATGTGTTTGTTTGACAGTATTTACTGCACTATATCATGGTAAAGTTCTGAATCTTCAACCCTTCCTTATTAAAACAACTTGAGTGGTTTGAGATCTCCAGATGAGAGGGAGTGCAAAATGATATCCTGAAAAACTGTACTTAATAATTGGAAAGTCTCAGTGTTGTGCCATTTACAGGCCTTTCTGGTCTCAAACTGCTGGTATAACTGTTGTTATGCATTGGCATTTTTGCTTAATTATGGCAGTGTCTCACCAGATACAGCTTACATCTTCCAGCTGAGTACAGAAATGTTAAATATTAATAGCCCCTTTCTTTACAGGAGGTTATATGGAGACTAAGTTACAAGGTTTAAAATTCAGATCTTACTCTTCACTGATCCAACCAACATAAAAATGTTAAAATAAGACTGTATGTGGCATCTATAACTTCCCTTTAAGGTCTTTTCCTAGATTCTAGCTTTTGTATACACCCATTTCAAAAACCTTGCAGTCATTTAAAAAAAGTTTTCTCATCTTTCAAAATACTTCTCTACCCCTTCGTGCCTCTCAAAATCACCTTTCTGCTGCCCCTCTCTGCCTCTCCTGTCCTCCTTGTAGATGCATGACACACACACTCAACTTCGCTCAAATCCCTCCACAAAAAACAACATTTCCTGCAGTCCTCAAGGGGATAATTATCTCAATATTATTCTTTAATACATAAAACAGTGTATTTGACAGAATGCACTTCAAACTGACTTTATAACCATCTTCTGCTTTGTTTTATCAGCCTTTCACTTGACCATAGATTCAGTAGAGAACAGACCTTAACTTTGCAGTTTTGAGCACCTCCTGGGCCCAAACACCCTGAAGCACCTACAGCATCCTTGGGTTTAGGCACCGTGCTGCTGAAAACAGCTAACTTATCTGCAATCCAGTCTGCAGCAGATAACCCAAACCTCCCTCAGGCTGCAGCCACCAGGTACATAGGGCTTCATCACAACAGCGGATACCAGGTAGTTCTTGATATTGTTATTTCACTTGCATAAACAGCTATGTCGCAGAGCTTATGCAAGTTAGTGAAGTATTTTGTAGGAGCAGGTGTGACAGAGGGCATAGTTAGGCACAATGCCATCTTCTCTAGCAACAAAGCCAGCCTGAGACTCATGTCCCAAACCCCAGTACCCTGTGCTTCACCCCCCTGGGGTTGTGCTAGTATCTGGTTTTTAAGCCATGATATACACTGGAAATCTTACTTCTTTGTGCCAGGTTTAGATAAGTTTCAGGAAAGACAGTACCTGCTTGGGTAGAGCGCTTTGGCGGGTGATAGTTAGGCTTGCAAAGTTAACCTGTAAACAGTTTTTGGACAAATGTGAGCAGGTTTGTGCTTGGTGATGCCTCAGACCCAGCCCTCAGGGCTCCCCAGCTATCCCACCAAGCCATGGCCCGGGGCCAGGGCGGGCACGCGGGTTTCACATGCAGGGATACAAAGGACTCAGTTGTTCTCTCTCTGAAGACAAGTGTACTTCCAGAAACAATTGCACTGGGATTTCAGCAAGCTGGCTGCCTGCAGCTGGGAAGTCTCACCCTGCATGCATCCAAGGCCAGCAGTGTCCCATCTCAGCAGGGCTTCTCCTGACTTCAGTCACTGCAGCTTCGAGCTCTTTATTAAACAGAGTTCACCAAGACGACCATATCTCATTCTCCCTTCAGCCAAAGCAACATTAAAAAGTGAAGCAAAGAAAATCTGGGAGAAAGTGGGATACATGACACCCATCCCTTTCCCTGTTTCTGCAGATCTGCCATCAGAAGCGCTGACACCACCACTGTTGTGTCCTGGATACAGGCTGTGCACGCAATCTGAGACGTTACCAAGTATCACTCAGACCACTTCGAGGCTGGCAGGCCTTTTCTGGTTGTCATTCTGGACTAAGTGTACCTGGCAGGATGGAAGGCCACATCTTAAAGCCACAAAAGATGGCAAGACAATGTTTTATTTTCATAAAACATTTGATTTATTTTTTTTTCCTTCCAGCATGACCACACTCAGGTGTACCAGTGCCCAGTACCAGAAATGCTATTCATTGTGAGCCATTTCCTAAAGGAAAAGTGCATGTGAGAATTCAGATTATTTTGCCTACCGCAGCTGCTGCTTGCAGTGTGAAAGGAGAGCTGCAGCCAACAACACGGTAGTATGGAGAGTGGCACATCTGCTGCCCCCCGTCCAGCAGCACCAAGCCCATCTGCAGCACATGATACGTTTCCTAATTGTGGATAGCATATAATTAGGACAACTTAAACCTCATTTAATGAGTGCAGTAAGTTAAACCAAAGCACTTGGGTAGATTTTGTCGGTGTTGGAGCAGGAGGCTGCAGAGTGAGGTCACATCAGCTGGGAAAAGCAGAGTCCCTCCTCAGTAGACCACGGGGCTGGAACTACGGCTGGACTTCTGCATAGCCTGTTGCCTTCACCACCATAACCTTTGAGCTTTTTGCAGGGAAGGTAAATAATTTTGTGATTTGCCCCTCAACACAGACTCCAGGTGACAAGGAAAATGTACACCAGACAGACGTATTAAAACCACAAATGATTGGTAAAGATGTCATCAATATTTTCATTACTTTGACCTTCTCATAGTCTACCTTGTAAATACTAGTAGCTCAGTAACTTCAATACTTGTGTACCTTAAATACTTGCATAAATTAAACACTTGCATAGTTCAGAGTGCATTATTTCAGCCCCAGTTTTACAAACCTTTTGAAGGAATGAAGGAAGGTGTTAACATTTCCAACCTAAAAGTATTTGTTTACAGCATAACGAAGAAGAAAGGAGGTGGAAAAGATTACACAGGGAATAAAGATCTCCCTATTTATTCATCACATACTTTCTAGGGCTTTTTGCTCTTTAAATTTGTTCTAATATTATCAGAATTGATTTCTAGTCTCTCTGATCCCAGAGGAAATGTCTTCAGTGAAGCTCTCGGTGGATGACTGTAATGAAGAATCATCTTGCAGAGCTGTTACTATGGTGCTCTTAAGTGTAGAGCTTCTAAAAAATTAACTGATAAGAAAATTCCAATGCACTATATTTAGAAGTATTTCATTTCCTAGCTTTTGACATAAAATAATTTAACAATTGAAAGTCTACATGGAAAATGTTTACTTTTTATTGCAACATGGTTATCTTTTAAAACATGTTTTTGTTGGCTTTTAAATAAACACCGGATTTAGCAAAAATCTTGCTTAGAAAATTCTACAAAAGTAAAACTGCAAGCAAGAATTATACAGTTAATTTCTCCGCGTTCTGTTTTGGTTTGGGTTTGGTGGGCCTTTTTGTCATTCCGAGAACCAAATCCCTTAGAACCTACTAGAAAATATTTATGTACAAAGAACTCTACTTGAATGTTTACCTTTGCTTTATACTCTAGGAAGCCATTTTAACAGGGGTACTACTTTCTGACTCTCTTGGAAAAGGCCCAGGTCTATTTTTAGATGCCAGCATCCTAAATTGTGTACTATATCACACAGGGCAATGCAAGCAAAAACGGAAAATTCAGCTTCCTATTATTTTTGAGTGTGAGCCAACACTGGCCCATTTCTGTAGGACAGCCCAGTTTAAAGCCCTCTACAGTCACTACTGAAACCATTATGAGGAATATGGGATTATTACAGGCACAACTGTATTTTACATATGTAGTTTATACCACCTGATGAAGAGTGAGTGCAAAATAACTGAAAATAACACCAAAGTGCACATACACATTTGCAGAAGTCTCTGTACTGTTACTACAAATCAGTTTACGGTAACACCTTCATTTGAATCACTCCTATTTAAAAAAAAAAAAAAAAAAAGAGAGAGAAAGAAAAAACATCCTTCTCCACACTGCTTATAACGAATTGCCTGCCAGCGCACAATAATTAATTTCCTGCAAACCCACTCAGCGGTGCTCTCCCCACTTCATGGCCAAAAGGGCTGAGAGATTCTTTGCCATAATGGCCTTCTTGTATCACTTATAAAAGAGGCAAAATGCTTGATGATGACACTTTTTTCAGCGTTGACCACCTTGCCCCTGTCTGCAACCACTTGAAACTCCACTCACAGCTCTGGCAATCGGATTCCACCCCACTGATGTTTCATAAATGGCTTGCACAGCATCACAGGCAGGGTCTCCATGCTGCACGAGGAAATTAGTGGGTATGCAGCTACTTATAACAATTAGACAGATAAAAGTAATCTGGAAAAAAAATTACACCATCCAAAAGGCACTCTTTGCATCTTCACATTCTTGCACCTTTGCATATTTGCAGTATGTCTGGCAATTATTTTACCTTCAGTGGTTTCACATCAGGAGGAGGGCTCATTGTAAATGATGACAAACTAATAGCAATAAGGTTTTGCACTCCTGCGAAGGATTTGTGTTCTCAAAATCATGTGGGAACAAAAGTTAACTGCACAACTTCGTAACATCCAAGTGAGTAAGCGCTAGCTCTGAGATGGGGATGTCCCATAAATAATTCCTGAAAGGCATCTTATTGTAATCTGTCAGGAGAATATTAGTTTTCTTATCTGCAAAGACCTAGAAAACAAGTAATGAAAAGTCCCATACAGATCAATTATCAATTGATTATATTACTACCATTAGTATTATAATCTTATTATGAATTATGAGTTATGTTTTCCCTTCACTAACTTTTCAAGAGGAGAACTTTAATGACGTTTGTAATCACGTAATTACCCTGCATGAGTAAAACTCACCTGCTCTGCCCACCGCCTGCCCAGCAAGCGATGCAGTGCTGGGGCGCAGGCTGCCTGCTCCCAGCTGCGCGGGTCGCTGGGGCCCTGCCTCAGCCGCGGCCTGCTCTCCGCATGGCTAAAGCACGGCTCAGCTCGTGTGTTACAGAGCGTTTCGCACGCTTCAGAAACGTCGATGCTGCCTGCGCAACCACCCCACTATACAGACTGTGCTACAAAGGTCATACCGCATTTTCCGAGCTTGCTCCCCATTTCTGCTTGAAAGGCGGGGCCCGACTGACTAACCTGATCTCCTTCTACGACCTGACCCGCTCTGTGGGTGAGGGAAAGGCTGTGCGTGGTGTCTACGTGGATCTTGGCAAAGCCTTTGCCAGCGTCTCCCACAGCACCTCCTGGGGAACCCGGCTGCCCCGGGCCGGGCCGGGGGTGCCCTGCGCTGGGTGAGGGGCTGGGGGCGGCCGGGCCCAGGGGGCGGCGGTGGCTGGAGCCCCCTCCCGCTGGCGCCGGGCACAGGGGGTGTCCCCAGGGCTCCGTGCTGGGCCCCCCCCTGGGTAATGTCTGTACCGACGGGCTGGGCGAGGGGACCGAGCGCCCCCCGGTCAGTGTGCGGGTGGCACCGGGCTGGGGGCAGTGCTGCCCTGCGGGGGGCAGGGGGCTCCGCGGGGGGGGCTGGGCAGGCCGGGCCCAGGGGCCGAGGCCACCGGGAGGAGGCCCGAGGAGGCCGAGTGCCGGGCCCCGCCCGCGGGTCACACCAGCCCCAGGCAGCGCTGCAGGCCTGGGCCGGGGGAAAAGGGCCTGGGGGGGCTGGGCAGCAGCCTGGGGGGGCTGGGCGTGAGCCCCCGGCGTGCCCAGGGGGCCGAGGCGGCCAGCAGCGCCCTGGCCGGTGTCAGCAGCAGCGTGGCCAGCAGGGCCAGGCAGTGCCCGTCCCCCTGCGCGGGGCACTGGTGCGGCCGCCCCTCGGGCCCTGGGCTCAGGGCTGGGCCCCTCGCTGCAGGAGGGACGCGGAGGGGCTGGAGCGTGTCCAGGGACGGGCAGGGGGCTGGGGCAGGGGCTGGGGCACCGGGCCTGGGGGGGCGGCTGGGGGGCTGGGGGGGGCAGCCTGGGCGGGAGGGGGCTCAGGGGGGACCTGGTCGCTCCCTACAGCTGCCTGGCAGGGGCTGCGGGCAGCGGGGGTCGGGCTCTGCTCCCCGAGAACAAGGGACAGGGCCAGAGGAAACGGCCCCGAGCTGCACGGGGGGGGTAGCGCGGGTACTGGGGAAAACGTCTGCCCTGCAGGGGTGCTCAGGCACGGGAACAGGCTGCCCGGGGAGCTGCTGGAGTCACCGTCCCTGGGGGTCGTAAAAAAACTGCAGACACAGTGCTTATGGACATGGTTCAGTGGTGGACTTGGCAGTGCTGGGTTGATGGTTGGACTCGGTGATCTTAAGGGTCTTTTCGAACCTCAATGATTCTGTGATTCTATGATACTCACTAGCCTGAAGTATTGGGCCCTTTGAAAGGACAGCTTTGACCAGCTGTATTTTTTCATGTCCAGTTTCTATTGCTTTACATAAAGACAAGACATCAAGGACAGTTATTTGAATGTGGAGAATATAGTGGAGTTATGCAGTGAGGATTATCATGAGGTTTCCAGGATAACACTCTTTTATACATGTATATACACACACACGCACGCATGCATGCATATATATAAGCTAGCATGTACTTTTTTCTTTTCTATCACTTTTTATTATTTTATTTAAATCTTTCCTTGCAGTCAGTACCAGAGAAGAGAAAGAAGAGGCTGACGCGGCTTCTTCCAGTTTTTGCTCAAGATTTTAAATGTTCTTACACTACAAATAATCCAATTTACACAGAACTGCTTGTAGTATATATCATTAAGAGTGTAAGCTTTTTAAAGGCTGGAGCCCTAGAAGTACAGCAGGGGGTGGAGAGTCGAGAGTGCTGAAATCTACTGCCGATTTCCTCACTGAATTCCTGAGTAAAGAGCAGTTATGTCATTTCACCTGTTTCCCTGTTATTTCACAGGGATGTTGTAAAAATTGAAGTTTTAATTTTGGCCACTCAGGAGAAAGGGAGGGGTATTTGTTTGCCAAGTGATTTTATGGTTGTAACTTGCAAGAAGCCTGAAAAGCCAAATCCTTAACAAGGATTTTTCCTTGGTTATTTTTCCACATTGTTTAATTATTGCGGGGAGAACTGATGTGTCTATACCAGTGGGTTTCAAAACTAATGCTTTGAGACAGTGCTTTTGCAAGGGGGAGGACAAGAAAAATTGCATATGCTTATAAAAAAGATGAACCAAAATTTTTAGGCCAAGTTATGTCTTCATTAAATGTAACTTTTGTTGCTGTAGTCATAAAGTATTCTGTGTATTCTGCCCCATACACATTGTCATTCATTCTTCTGCTAGCCATGGGAGAACTGCGGTACTGAAAGCAAATGCTCAGTTCATAATATCCATTTTTATGAAGAGGGTTTTTTTATTTATTGACCAAATAATGCTCACCCCTGCCCTATGACAAGCCTGAAAGTGCTTACTGGAAAGCTGAAGATGGTTTTCTCTTGCTGTTTTTTCTCCTGCCATTTTTGGATTAAAAGGCCTGTTTTCGGTGGCTGAGCAAGAGCCATTTTCTCCTCTTTTTTTGTGCACCTCATTTTGCCCACTTCATTAGCCCCCAAGGTCAACACCAGATCTGCATCTACGCGTGGGCAATGAAGTATCCCATCAGATCTGCCAAGGGAGCACAGTCATCCAAGATTCAAAATCTACCTTTCCTCAGCAGCCTGTTGGTTTTATGTTAAGTCTGAAGACTATGCATGATCCTGATGGTTTTTGATCAAGCACCATTGTATAAACACAGATGCATACACTCTGCTTCACAGGGCCAGCTGCTTTGTCAGCAGCATGCGCAACTCCCATCACATCCAGAGGGAGAATAGACTCCCGAGTGTGTAAGTTCATTGTCTGCTTCCTCCTCTTTGAAATATTACATTTTTAGAACCTTGGTTTTAAACATGCTCTACAAATCTGACAGCGAGCATTACTGAAGTCCCAACTCTAAATAAATAGTTTAAAATAAAAGTTGTATAAATACCCATCTGTGCCAACAATACAGTTTGAAAGGGAGCGCTGTAAACACAAAGTAAATTAAATGGGATCCACTTTTGTGGGGTGGATGGCTACTCAAACCAGTTATTATAGAGAAGATTTTGTTGTGTGGTGCGACAGCACGTACCCATGTGGCTAACCGAGAGCTGGTTGAAGAAACAAACCCCACCCATACCTAGGAGCAGTGCCACGACCAGACCACAATTCCTGCGAGGCATAAATTTAATTTGCTGAAAATGAAGCACAGGCACTGTCGCAGCTCATTAGCCAGCAACAGACATATTGCAAGAGAAGAAAGTGGAATTTGTTGGATGGTCCAACTTCTACATGTGCTGTGAATAAAACAGACTATTGTTTTTTGATAAAAGAGTATTGTTTTGAATGTGCCGGGTAACTAAGTAAAGCCAGCAGAATTTTTTGGCCAAATATAGTCTCTTGCTCCCTGCTAAAAATCCTAGCTTTTAAATTAGGAGCTGAAGTCATTGAAAAAAAAGTTTACATTCCTGCAGCCGGCTGCAGCAAAGCCAAACAAATGTTTGGCTTAATATTCATCTCTTTCATGAATCTTTCTTAAACATCTAAGTCAGAAAATACCATTTCTATTATTTAGTAATTTGATGCTTAAAGCATTGGGTTTCTTCCCTTCTTTTTCCTCCCTCTTTTTTTTTTTTTTTTTTTTTTTTCAAATTGTTCAGAAAAGACCCATTAGGATCACTGCTGTGGTATTAGGCTATGTGAAGCATTTCATAACTTAAAGAAATCATGGTTTCACCTTCTGGCACAAGCTCTAGTTGTAGGTCACAGTTACCAGCAGTATGTTTTTTGTTGTGTTTTTTTGTTTTTTTGGTTGGTTTGGGTTTTGGTTTGTTGTTTTGTTTGGGTTGGTTTTTTTGGTTTTTTTTTTTTGGGGGGGGGGTGTTGGGTTTTTTTGCTGGTGTTTTTTTTTTTTTGTCATATCCCAAACCACTGGAAAAGCGGAAGAGAAGGTGGTGTTTTTCACAGTAGCTAGCTGCAGTTGTGATACGGGTCTAAAAAACTATCAGGGCTTAGGAAACTTGACTGTAAAAAAACAGCAAGAACTGCTACATTTCTTCAGGGCAATGCTGGGTGAACGACACGCCATAGAATTAATAAAATGAGTAACTGCTGGAAGTCTGGATTGTCTTCCACATCCTCTGATATATCTGGTGCTCGCTGCTTTTAGCCACTCCAGCAGGCCAACAAGGCTTTTTTGGTTCCAGGATCTGGGTCTGAACCAGCCATCCCCATTCCTGCCCCAGCAGCAGTGCCAGGACTGAGGCGAAGGGATGCAGCCTGTGCCACATGCCTCCAGGAGACATCGGGAGCATTTGGCCCCATGAGATGTTTGGCCCCTAGCCTGGAGCTGCCACGACTGCTGTCCCTTGCTTCTCCCTTCTTCCCACCCATGCGTCAAGGAAAGCAATCTCCCTAACAAGGTAGTTTTTGGGGACACTTCTATCCAAGCACATAAAAATCAATTTCTCTAGTCACTATCTCATCTGTTTTCGCTATTCACTATTTCACATCTCTGTCTCCTTAATAGCTCTTTCTCCTGCCAGTGTTTTCTCCAGAAACAAGCTGTGCTGGGACATTCAGGGTCAACCCAAAGGTTATCAGCACAAGCATGAAGGCAAAACCATGACCACAGTGGGGTCCACCTGCTGGGGTGCTGAGCACTGCTCCCCTAAACTGCCAGAAGTATGACTGCCACATGGAGGAAGAGATTAGGTAAACGTAACTGCCTTGTCTCCTTGTCAGACTTCTTGGAAGCTGTATTAAGACAGTATTAAACGCCAGCATGTTGGTCCCCCCTGATACAATGGAGTACAGAGCTTGTATTTGATCCATGTCTGCGCTTTGCCTCTTTCTGAACCATACCGGTACGGTTTGGTTTTAGGGTAAGGAGTATCTCAGAGCTCCTTCCCCACCCAGAGAAGGTGGGTGTACATGACCTGGTCTGCTGGAAGGGTCCAGTTTAGTAGAGCACACAGGGATTGTCCTGGAGGATTAACTGAGCCATGGCAGCAGGCTGACTTGCTCTCTAAGAATTAACAGGCAGGCACCATCAGAGCAGAAATGCCTTTTTCAAGCTTTTCCTGGCTTTTTCTGCACAGTGATGTGGCCACAAACACACCATACCTCAAAAGGGTGGGCTGAGAGCAAGGCCCCTCGGACCCCATCTCACCAACCTTTGCCCTCTGCAAGAGAGGATAACTTGTCTTCTCGTGCCCATGGATTAATTTGTCCAGGTTATTGGTTAAGATGCACAAGTATTATGGACTTTTGCAGTGCTCATTATCATGTTAATAACACAGAGTTTCTTTCAATTTTTATTTTTACCACGTATTTGCTAGAAGGCGCCTTAGCTAGATGTGCATTGTAAGGAGGAAAACCTACTTCAGCAGGGAAACCTACTACTTGAAGAGCATAAATTTGGGATATCATCTTATTTACATGAATTTCCAAAAAGTGTACATTTGACTTTTTCCTTTCCTTTCTTTCCTTCCAGTTCACTTCCCTTTTCAAGGTACAGGAAGTACAAAACTATATATCTGAAAAAATTGTTTAAAATGCCCACATTGTAAGCTTATGTCTTCTAAGGCATATTTCATCCCAGATTTGGCATGTGTGTTATGAAGCCTCCCTTGCCTCACGTGCTTGATGGCCAGCTTCGAGGTCTTGAACCTCTCAGGTTTTGAAGATGTCTCTCAACATATTAAAGTTTAGGTGGTTTTAATGGAATTACCTTAAGATACAAAGACAAGCACCTGCATAAAACATTTCAAAATTTCAGTTTTTAAGACACCACATAGGAGTTACCACACACACTGAGTAACTTAATTTTATTCTGCTGTAGGTAATACAGTGGGTTTGTTGGGGTTTTTTTGCCTGCTTCACTTCATCTGTAGAAGATAGGATACATTTTAACGCTTGATATTTCCCTCTTTTCAATGCTTGAATGACAGAAGTAGTTGCTAATCACAACTTTGGCTGTCAACTACATTGAGGATAAAAAAATTTCCTTCCAATCACTAATGAAAGAAAACAAAATGCTTAATTTGTTGAATTATTTTAACTGAGTTAATATAATAATAAGCCTATCCTAATCAGTATTGCCAGCACTTTATCACCAGTCACAGGATTTGGTGGTTTCCATAAAATCCTCGCTTTTTCTCAGGCAATTAGAACCAGTATGTTTAAGTTTCAAGCCCTTACAACTATTGAAAAAATCATGAGTCCTAAAAAGTGAAAAACCAGAAGACAAATGAAAAAATGATGAATGGATGGAACGAAACACTGACATTTCTGGCTTTGGCTTGCACGTGACAGGGTTTCTCTCTTTTTTGTTTGGTCGTTGTTGTGGTTTTTTATTCTGCAGCCAACCTCACATTTGAGGATCTGGTTCACAATTTCTGAAAAACTGGGGATCACAGTGCTGCTGACTTAGTAACATTTCACTGAGTTCCAATCTCCTTTTCTTAATTTTATTGTATTTTATTGTATTTTCCCCTTTTTTTTTTTCTCCTCTACCCCACTGCCTGACCTATTTCCAGGACCAGCACTGGAGCTTCCCCGCTATTCCTGGAATGTCTGACCAAAGCCCTAATGAAAGGCACCAACATCTTAAAGGCTCAAGTCTTCTCAGATTACAAGTAACATCGGGGTAACACCAAATGCTGGCTGTGCCACCCACGGCCACTGTCATCCATGTCAAACTTTCACTGGCAACAGCTGATCTCTGACAAACAATGGAAAATTTGGAGGATTTAAAAAAAAAAGTAAATTTAAAAATCCACCACACTTCTAAAAAGAGCAAACAAATTGATAGTGACATGGATCACTCAAGTTGACTTAATACTTTGCCCTAGTTCTTCAGCATGGATGACTTTATGGCTGCTGTTATCCCAGCATAACTATTGCTGATCATGCTGCTGTGCACTTTAAGAAAAGTAGGACTTGAGAAGGAAGTGTGGTGGAAATTTCCAAAATATAGACGGTCTGTTTGGATAAAGACAGGCTTTTTATACTTAATTGCTAGGCCTGGGAAGCTTGGCTACCCTGACCACTGGCTCTGTCTGGGTACACTCAGATGGATTCACACCGGTGGGATCCCCCGTGAATAGAGGCGTTCCCTTCCCCTAGCATCACTTGCCTCTTTCTTCTTGCTGTACGAGGCAGGCTATTGAAATGGAAAAAGATTTCCATCATCTTTGTTGCTAACACTTCTGGTTTTCCTAGTTCTGGGTGAGGAATGATTCTTCTGTCTTTTGAAGCAGCCAGGGCAAAAAAGAATCAGCAGAATCAACACATCTCCCATCACTTAAAAAATGAGCTATATTAAATATTTAGGTACTCTTCAAGTGTTGTCTGAAAAAATAATTTCTGTGGCATAAACAAGGCTTGTCTTAAAGGTTCTGCGGAGAGAAAGAACCTTCATCCATCAGCAATTAGATACAGCAGTAGACAGACTCCTGAAGGTTGTGGCATACATGCATGTAAAGAAGGTTTCCAAACTGTATTAAAATTAATCATGTATTTTCAAATGTACTTGAGCTTTCTCATGAAGGCACCAGAGCAGGTAACACAGTTGCAAGGTTTCAATGTGTAACAGCTCTGGGTGACCTAAAAGTAAACTGTCAGATTCTATTTTTAGCAACGGTGATATAAATCTGAAGAAACCTCACTAACTTCAGAGTACTTGCTTTGTATTTACATGCAAACTAAAGATGTCAAATCAGCCTCTGTTTTATTGCTGCACACTACTAAATGCAAATCTCTGATTCTGCAAACAAAAGCTGTACTAATGCACACGACTGGAAACGTCCACATTAATTCTGCCACCAAGTGAGAGTTAATATTCTCAGGTAGAAGAAGGCTGTGAGTGTTTTTTACTACCAGTCTGTTTTAATACCAGCTTGTGGACTGGGACAGCTGAAACAGCAATCGCTCAGAATGTTTTTTAAGCCACCATTTTTTGGTTACCTCACTAATGACCATGTCAGAATATTTTCTTCAGCAAATTAGAAACTGACTTTTTCCTTATGTACTTTTCAAGTATTCCAGAGATTCATTCACAATGCCAAGCTGCAGTAAAATGTAGCATAACGTAAATCACTCTCTGATACTGCTTTTCCTTTCTCTTCCTGGATAGAGTTATAAATGCAATGGAAAATAAATGATTTTGAATGGTATCAGTGGAGAAATTCGTATCACAGATGGAGTTTAAAAGTCAGATCCTCTTGCTAATAGCTAAATAATGTATTTACTAAGTTGGATTTGGGCTACACAAGTTTGAATGTTTGAATATTTTTTATTTTAATAAGGAGAGTGTTTTAATGTGCTGAAACCAGGGATAAGGTAACATTATACTCTTGGCACATTTAATAATATGTACTAATGCAGCCCTTATTTCCAACCCCTCTTCCCTCTCTAGCATTAATGCTGCAAATTGATGTATTTTTCTGAACAGCAAACCCAAGCAGAAATGTGGTCATGGGAAACTGGAACAAATGACCACTTGCTCTGGAAAGCAGCACACTGCGAATTTCAAGTCCTTCATGTTTACATAGTGGCTTGACTCTCAGCAACAGGTCATAGCCGCAGAAACAAGAGCTGCCTGAAATATCATGTAGGGCCTGTAAACCCAGGAATGCGCTGTGTGCTGCCAGCAGTGCCCTACAGGGTCTCAAGCAAGCCCATCTTCCCCAGACCTGGGAGGACTGCAGACGCTTCTGACCAGACTTGCTGGGCTAAGGTGACTTAAGACAGAAGCCAGCTCATTAAGCTAACAGTGGAGCTTGTCTTCAAGTCTTTCAGCTGCTAAATATTGTAGTCGCTGTGAGACAAAGATGTTTCTTACAACAGAGAGCCCACAAACAGTGTTTCCTGTGTCAAAATTACTTAAAAATTGATGTATTTTGTTTTGAAGTCTTCTTCGGAAAGTAAAAAAAAAAAAAACCCAAAAAAAAAAAACCAACCCAAACTTCAACTAAGTTGGTCCTTAAATAACACAAGATGCCAGTCTGTGTTTCCTCTCCAAATGGAAAAACAAAAATCCACCAAGTTTTATTCGCGTTATAGTATGCATAACTGATTCAAAGACAGCAGACTTTTCTCGGTAGCTTACACCACAGGAATGAGTGTTTTGAGGGGGATGTTACATGGAGTCCTTGAATTAAAACTCCCCTTTTCCAGTCTTCCCAGGTACATTTCTTTCCTGTTTAGAAAGCAAAGGGATGATGGGCAATTCAATACTGTCATGAAGAGCCATTCCCTTGTGCTAAGCGGGCCACCACCGCGGCATGGCCACAGGGCTGGTTTACCTGCAGATTTAGTCGGCCAGCTCGTGCATCCCTATGGCTGATCCCCAAAAGCCCCACCAGAAACCTTGTCAATGGCCTCAAAACCGGGTCCTGGCTGATTTGCAAAGCATCTTTTCTAGTTTCACGGTTCCTCCTAGGCATGTCAGTAGATTCATTTTACTTCGGAGAGATGTTTCTACCTTCTCAACTCACACATAGCTCTGACTTGTTATGGTTAGCTATCAATTGGCATTTCCAAAAGCACCCATCTCCACCCACCCACAAAGTAGTCCAGGATAGCAGGGTACCTATTACACCAGCCAAACCAGTCAATCTGTTCAAGGGTGTGAAATTCTGAGCTGGCACTGACTAGTAGCAAAGAATTATTCAGAAGCACCACAGTGTACACATTTTAAAATACATTTAACTTCTCAGTTCTTAGACTGCCTGTAAACTTTTTGAGTTGCAGAGGCTACACTGGGATGTAATTAAATAACAAGGCTGCTGTCTATAATTATAATGACTCTTTTAAAGGTTTTCGTTTAAAAGCGTAAATGTGGTGGCCTTAAAACAACCAGCAATAGTGTGCATGGCTTGATTTCAAATTTCTGTACTTACATGAGCAGAGATCAGGAGAAACAAGGACTCTTGCCACTCTTTCTGTGCCAGATGAAGAGTGTCCAATCTCATTTCCACAATAAAATCAAAAAGGCACATTAAATTGTTTTTCATACTTGGGATTGCAAGAACAAACTAAATGCCAGGGGCCAGTCCTGGACATGCCTATCTTCTTTGGTAATGTAATTAAAGGAAGCAGTCCTCCTGAGCCATTGGAACTACTTTTGCTGATGCATGTGTTTGAAGAACTGGGCCTTTAGGGTTTAGTTCTTGGCTTTCCAAACTGTGCCTGATCCTTTCAAAAAAAAGGTTTTTAAAAGTACTTCCAAATGTTGATGCCACCCCAGTTTTCTATCAAACAGCTGATTATCTTAAATGAAAATAAATAGCATTGCCATGAAAAAAAATGCAGGTTTTACTGTTGCTACAGAATCCTTTTTTTCCCCATAGAGTGCTACCTACCACTGTTTGAGAGATACTTTTCAGATTTAACAGACAGGCTAAATTGCATTCTCATTAACAAAATGCATTAGGCTACAGACTAATAAAAACACCTTACTTTGGGCCAGCAAAGCTTCCATTAAAACTAAAGGGTATTTGTGTTGCAGAGCCGTTAAATAAGCTCTTTGCACAGTATTCTTTCAAACCACAGTCTAGTGAAATGCATAGATATACTTCCACTGGCTTTAGTGACTTTTACATAAGGCACTAAGACAGTGTGCACATTACACCTTCTTAATGAAGATTCACAGGGGAAGAAAAAAAAACACACTAGATTTATTATAAATGGAGATGTTCTGAAAGGTTTTTTACCTACACTGAAAAATTCGTGAGTGGAAAGTAGATTCAGCATGACATATAATTCTTTCTTACCCAAATCAGCAGTGTTAAGTCTGATTCTCCATAGTTTTGTTGAAGTCGCCTGAAGATTTGAAATCTTAAGTGAGGGCAGAAGGTCTTGAATTGCCAACAAAGACAAATTTGTAGCATGCCATTTTTAACAAAGGGAAAAGTCATTATCAAACCTTTCAGACAATTGAAATAAAAAATCATTTCCATTTCAATTAGTAGTATTCCCATTCTTTGTAAGGCAAGTCTTTGAAGGCAGATAATGATGTTTCCCTACCAAAACTGGGTGCACTGGGACCCACCACTCCACATCAAGCTCCGTGTATGGGTAATGAAGATGGAATGTAAGAGCAGCATTCAGGACAAAGCACATCATCAGTGCACACTCTGATCCCTGGCTGCAAAATGAATGCAACAGCGTGAGAAGGTAGATAGGGTTTGAAGCCTCAGAAAATGACTGTCCCAACTTGCCACACTTGGGAGAAAAAAGGGGAGATAAAAAAATATATAATACTCCATTCTGAAGTCACAGGCAGATGATTAAAGATTAGTTTTCCACCATAATCCTTCCAGTACTTAGTACCCAGTCATCTGTTAACTTATAAAAGCACTCTCTGTTGCTGTCACTTCAGGCATCTGTAGGGCACTTTGCTGTTTGCTGCTGAAGAACGATTCACATAGATCAGGAACGTACCAAATAACTTTGCATGAAAGGCAAAACACATGCTCTGTGGTATTGACCCCCGCCAGCTCTGTTGCTCACAGAGTGGGCCAGTATCAGCTGTAGCGATGAGCCAAGAGATTCAGTGAAGGTCAAGAGACTCAGTACTGCATTTTACTTAGTCTTCCATCAGCTGGAAGTCAGCTAAATTACTTGTCTCTGGTCCTAAAATGGTCTGAATTCTGGCTTGGATGTATTTCTCTGAAACCATGCACTGGAGCCAAAACAGTGTCATTGAAATTATCCTCTGCACCATCATTATTAGTAACATTCCTGGGGCTGAAGTGTTTTTTCCTAACAAAGCTGATACAGCAGGGCATAAGTGGATAGATTGTCTGAAAAGCAGCCAGAGGCGATGGGGTGGTGGCTGGGCTTGCAAGACACACAGCAACCTTTTTGCCACTGCCAGCCCCCCAGTCAGAGGGGAATCGCGGCATCCGTGCCATCACTGTTCAGGGATCAGCTGTGCCAAAGAGGGACGGCTGGGCAGGAGCAAGTGGCTACCTCTCCTCCCTTCACGTCAGCCAGCAAAACGGGGTGTGTGCACACTTCTTTCCCTAAAAGTCATGTCATCCCCCTCACCATTAAACAGGTGGACTTGGAAGTCCCAGTGTGGAGCCTGGAGCTGCCATGGCTCTGAACACCAGCATCACAGGGCATAACTGGGCGGCACCCTGTGCTCCGCAGCTTGGACCCCCAAACCCTCCTCCAAGCTTCCCTGCAGGGAATCTGTGCCCCACAGACCTTCCCTCGCAGTCCAAAGCACAGATGTGCTTTTACCAACCTCCCAGGAGGTGTGTTGCAGATTAAAGCACCGCCGGCTTCAGCTCCAGCACTGTCTCTGATCATAGCCAAGGGGTGCTGTCTTTTTCCGAGCACTGTCAAGACATTCAGAGGACTTGGCACCAGCAAAGCCTGCCCATCGTACCAGGCTGTGTAATAGGTCTAGAATCTCTTCCTGAATCTGGAGAGCAGGATGCAAAAATGAAGGTACTTGAGGAAGAAGGCTTCTGAAGATGTTCTTGTGAATAAGCTTCCATTTCAAGTACAATTAGATTTCTGAGGCACCCGAGAGCCAATTAATTATACAACTACCTAAATAACAAGAGGTAAAACAAATATTCCAAACACACACACACAAACCTCATGTTTTCTCTGCAAAACTTCTGGGTTTTTTAATATGTGGTTACTAATTCATGTATTTTTTGCTTGATCACAGCCACAGTTCTTCAGACGGAGGGCAGATACATTCTTCAAGGACTGAGATAGGTCTTTCCATAGTAAAAAATTTTCAGATACGGACACAACTGTGTTATTTCAAGATTTAAATGAATCAACCAAGACAAAGAAAATCTTGAAACTTTGCCTAAAATTTGATACTTTCAAGCTTCTAAAGAATTTCGGAAAACAAGTCTTAACATCCAGCCTCCTTTTAAAAATATAAAGGGATTTCTTAACAATTTCCTTGTTGTTTTCACTACCAGCACATAAACACAAACTCACGCTATTATTGAAGAGGGTTTTCTTATACCGTGCCAAACAATCTGCTCCTTTGTCCTGAAAGCCTACTCTATTTTCCCTGATCACTTCGGGAAAGATGAGGAGTCCAGCGTTCTCAAAATCCGTACAGTAGTAAATCGATATATGACATGTCTGCAAGACATTGATTTAGTGGTCACATAATTCAATCAGTTCTGACACTTAATCCAAGTCTAGTTCATCAGTGTTTTAAATATTCCTTGAATATGTGCAAAACTTTTCCTCAGTGTGCAAAAGAATATCCTCAGATACTTTTTTTTTTTTTTTCCCCCATACCGGACAACCCAATTAGCAGCTGCTAAGTCTGAAAAATTCCACTTTTCCCAATCATTTTTAAAATAATCATTATTAAGTCTGTATTGTTCAAATAGATATGTATAGGGGGTTCTGGTCCACAGGAGGTGCTTTTCTGGCCTCATTTTTCTTGGGTGGATTCCACTGAGTGGAAATAGTATTTTCTGGAATTAGATTTACAAACATGTCTTGATTAAATCGTGTAGTTATATCTGATAGACAGCCCATATCTGATAAAAGGTCAGAGACTGGTTGTCCTAGACATTTGTAATTGGTAAGACAGTCATACTGCAGAAACTTAGCTTGTCTTTAATCCTGCATTAGCTGTGTGTCTGTGCGCATTTGTGTGCAGGGCAGGAAGAGGAGGCACACAGTCGGTTGACTAAATTATTTACTGTGTGTGCATTGCGCAGTCTGTGTGAAGAAAATCCTAAAATGTCGTTCAAGATATGCCATGCATTTTCTATACTTACGATTAAGCCTTAAAGAGCAGCAACGATGGGAAAGTGTACTGGCTGTAGAAATGGATGTTAGGCTTAGTTACAGAAGTCCTAAAGTGCTCAAGCATAGCAAAGAGGGGCCATGGAGGGCATCTACACGGCACACCCGTGTAGACACACTCAGCAGTGGCATGTTACCTCTAAACTTCAGGAACTTCTCAGCTCCTAAAGGCTGAGGATGGAGAATGACCTGAGGCTGGTCACTTCATGGGTGGCCCATCCCTAGAAGTGTTCAAGGCCAGGCTGGATGGGCCTTTGAGCAACCCAGCCTAGTGAAAGTTGTCCCTGCCCATGGCGGGCTGGAGGGTTGGACTAGATGATCTTCAGGGGTACCCTCCAACCCAAAAAATTCTATAATTCTATGAATTGACAGCAAGAAGTAATCCTGGTTGGTGCTTGAATCCTTCTCGTCTGGTTCCTGCCTGGTAGTATGTTGCATGCTTCAAGACACAAAGCAAGACACCTAGATTTGCACGACTGTCATAGGGTAGGGTTCATCAATTCTAAACAGGAGTTGTGACGAGATGTCTGTCTCCTGCCACCAACTACAAAAGGGACTTAAATGACAAGCTTAGGCTCAAAACTCTGTCTGGTGAGAACAATCTCACCCATTGGGCTCAAAATGCCAGCTGTGGTCTGGCTCCTTTTCCACTGTCCCTGTGGCTTCTGCCAGAAGAAATGAAATGTAGAGGTGGAACACCTAAGCAAGCCTTGTGCAGGCATCTCTAATGACCTCCCCTCCTTCCTTCTGTATTGCAGGGGGTGGGTTCATCCAGAACATATTAAGAGATTTGTCTGGAAGCTGGGGAAACCTCATGCAGTGTACAGAAAGCAGAAAATCAGAGGGAATTTTGGCTCTTTCAGGTATCGGGTGTGGACAGAAATTCTTGAATATTTTGTCTTTTGGGTTTTTTTGGGTATGGCCAGAAAGCAAGTATTTCGTTTTCCATTTCTCCATTTCTGAGTGCTATCAATGTTATGTCTGCTAGCCGCTTGGCCTTGAGAAAGTTAAAAGCCTGTGATAATACTGAAATTGAAGACAAAAAAAAAAATGTAGGCTGACTGTGGTAGGGCAGAGATCTGGAGGGGAGCTGTGTCTGGACAAGGCTGCTTACAGGGTCAAGGCCTGATTTTTCATAATCTACATTCATATCTACAGTTGTTGTGTGTCAATCTTCAGTCCTTATCTTCCCAGTGGTATCTAGGCACAGTGTTTTGAGTGAGAAAAAAATGAGGTTATGAGCCAAAGCTTACTCGTATCACTGGAAAGCGAACAGTGACACAGGTGGGCTTCATGTCACGTCAGTTGAAGCACTTTTTTTCCCCCGTTATCTTGTTGAGAAAAAAAGACCAAAACCAATTTTGTATAAAACTTTAGCTCTTCAAAATGTTTAACTGACAATTGAAGGGAAACAATGCATTTAAAGGTTGTGGTAATTACATCTACTTACATTTTTGTTCCATAAACAATGTTTTGTTAACTTTCCAAATTATGCAGTGTTGTTTGACCTGTTTTTTTTAAGATGCCTGAAAGGATAATAAGGGATCTGAATGGCAATAATTTTGGGCATAAAGTTTGAACCATGAATGCACCTATTGTTAGCACACAATGTAAAGATGCTTAAAGAAGGGCGGGGTGGGGGAAGTAAACCTAGGTCAGGAATGAAAAAGTATTGTTTTGGGAAAGGCAACAAGCTCTTTTGTTTCAGTTTATTGCTCATCTCTTATTTTTTTCAAGTTGCATTATTGCTTTGTCACACAACTCATCTGCAGTATCATTTACAGTCTGACCAACAAAAGTTGTTATTAGAATTAGTGGGATTTCATAGGCCCTTCGGATCTTGTGAATGCTCTAACTCTAACAGTGAAAGCACACACGTATTAAAGACACCAAGCTAACATGAAACGAAATAATTACTTTACAATTAATTTGCAGAGCCATCTGGCTTTCTTCTCAAAGCTTGTGTCACCAGCATGAAGATTATCTGGATATTCTTTTGCTAGCCACTTGAGAAATATTTGGGATTCAGGAGACGATTCAGGAGACAGAAGACGCGCTGAAGATCTTGGAAACTATGTGTCAGCCTCGGTGGCTCCAAATGGAAAAAAGGGCTGCAGAGAAATCCAACCAACAGCAAGCAACTGTTCTGAAGAATGCGGCTTAAGGTTTTCAAAGTGGAGTCAGCCTGCTAATGCATGCAGCTGTAGTGGAGGAACACACAAAAGCAGAGAGTAGATGGGTACAGGCAGAAGCACTCCCGTTTCATCAATTCTGCATGAAAGATTTTCCTTCATGATACTTCCAGATTGAAATGTTCCTTACTCTAATTGACCTTAAAGAATAACCACTGATGGAAAGATTTACTAGCTGATAATTACAGCCCTTCATTTATGAGATTTAGGTTTTCAATCAGAGAGCCTGAGAATGAAATAAGAGTCAAACTGCTACTGAGTCCAGAGCATTGAGGTGCAAATCTTTATCTGAGACTGCTGGAGGAAAGAAGTGTATTGTTGCCTTGAATTTCACAAGGTGACATAAAAATGAGCATGTCTTCGTGCAATATAGCTTTTATTGCAGCACCTAATTTTATCCTGATGACACAAAATGCAAAACTAATGTTGGTTTCTGTTAAGAATAAAGCCCTGTTTGTTACACTTGCTATAACTTTTACTTTAAACTTGGTAACTATAGAAGGCAGAGGTGGTGCTGCCCATAGCTAAGGCTGCCCATGCTTTCCCACAGTAAGATTATTTTTTATAAAGATGTTTACATTGCAGCATCAAGTCTTAAAATACAGGGAAATACCAGAATTAAGGTGAGGAGTGCATCTTTATATTATCTCCTCCCTTCGCTTGCATGTACTATGTCATGCTCTTTGAGTACCTTTTCATAAACCTCTTTTTTTTCTTTTTTTTCTTTTTTCAGACTCTGGCTTCGTTCAGTACAGAGAATGGACAATTCTCTGGGCTCGAATTGGGCTTGTTTATTGAAGAAGATTTTTGTCTGAGACATTTGATTCAGAATTTGGTTGTAGATCAGGGCATGTGCCACTGTGTGGCAAGAAGAGAAAAGATGGTTTTGTAACAAAGACTACCAAATGCTGCCCTTTATTACCACGCTGTCACTGCGCAAGCTTCTCAGAAAAAGCCACTGATAGATAGCTTCAGTTCACAGAGTTTACCATATCATCACAGAGAGGCACAGGCACATCTAAGATATTCCAAGATGTGCAGAGCATCGCACTGAATGTTTGGGAAAACATGCAGCTGGTCACTCTGACCCAACCCAAAATCCGCACCCTCCGCCCCCTCGGGCTCTTGTCAGAAACCCAGGCTTTTCAAAGAGAGTTTTTAGTAAATACAAAGTGGAAATCTGAGTATGTTTAGACTAACAAAGTCTACACTAATTTATATGAGAAAATCTCCATGGGTTTGTTATAAGATTATGTTGTTGAAATTGGCTTCTTCCCACTGTTTCCACACCCAGACATGACAACAAATCTGCTGAGTTCCATGGCTTTGACATCTTACATAAAGAATTCAGGGTCAATAGGATGGGAGATATGGCTGTGTTAACTCATGCCTGTTTCTCTTGACAAAGTTTTGGCTAAAGAACTGAGTTTTCCATACCTTTCATCTAGTTGATAGTGAGAAAAAAAGTATGGAAAAGATGACTGATGTTCTAGGTAGGGCACATGCATCGATTTCCGTATTTAAATATGAAATATTCTCAGAACGAAAGACAATATAGATTATTTGTCCAAATTAAATTCAACATAATGTGGACATAAATTGCAGTGGTAAGTGGCACTAGAGGAATGGTGATAATTCGCTACAGTACCACTTTACAAAAGTGTATCATGCTTTAGACTGCTGTCTAGACAAATGTCTTCTTACAAAGATACTTCAGTAATCTTCTTGGAAGTGCATCATCTAAACCAAGTAATATCAATTTGAGTTACAAATTCGAGCTGTTCTTATCTAGAACTTAAGGTCAGTAGCAGATGTTACAAATTCCTATAGACGCATGCCCAAAGACAAGGATTATTTTTTTTTTTTTAATGGCAGAAATCTGCTAGCTATTCTTGCCTTATCTGCAACAGCTGAGCAATCTTTCAGTGCCATGAGGAGATTGAAAACTTGGCTCATATCTAGCATGGACAAGCTTGCCTTAATCACATTGCTCTTTTACATGTGCACAAGGACATCAACATTGACAGTGCTACAGTAAAGCAGCCATTTGCTGAAAACAACTGTCAACATTGTCAAGTTTTTTGGAACCTTTTATAATGCGATTTGTGTGACAAAGCTTGTATAATTCTGTTTATCAGCTGCAGCAACAAATTTCCATAAGGGAGAGGTATGGAGAAGCGTACTGGAGCTGGATTTTCTATTACCAGCTCCTACCTGACACTCTTAAAGCAAAGTAATTAGAAAACATTACAAGATAAATGAACCACAACAGCCAGAGCTTCCAGTCCCATTTAAACCGATTTTAAGAGTTTTCACAAAAGGTTGCAAAAACCGAAGTAAAAAACATTTTGTCTTTCATTTAAAAGTCAGGCTTTCTCTAAATCCTTCATGCATTTTACTTTCTATGCTAATCTTGCCATTGAACCTGTAAAGGTATGCTTGAAAAAAGAATCATAATTATGGTGCTAATTGGCCATAATGTGTGGTGCTAAACCTGGGATTTTTAAAAAACCAACATGAAATGCTGGAAATAGGCACAGAATAAGTAAATACTACAAAGTACATAGTAGAACACTGCAGAGACAGAAACCTTATTTAGGATTAGATTAATTTAGACTCGGGACTGGTGCCTAACCTGTGCCTGTACCAGTTATTGGCAGTTCTGAGCTCTTCCAGCACATCTCAAGACCAGTCTTTTAGCATCTGCCAGTCTTCAAGTTACTGGGCCACTAACACAAATCTGCAAACGGCTCTTGGCATCCTTGGCACCACGACACTTCCAGCTCATTATATTCTGCTCTCACATTTTCTCAGGTATAAGTGGTTTAAAAAATCATATAATCTGATGGTATTAAACAGTCAGCATTTTGTTAATAACAATTTGAAAGTATATGAAGTTTGCTCCAACCAAATTTCATTCCACAGGCTTAGTGCCGTTTCTGATTATCTTAAGTCCTAAATTCCTCTAGCTTGCCTTTTCTCCCTTTCAAACAACCATTCTTCCTATTGATCCATAAAATATCTTGTAAAGACAAACCAGGCATGTTTACTCAAAGAGATCCCGTCTCACATCTCAGGTATGTTATGAGGACAGCTTTACATTTACCCCTGCGGTTCTCTTCAGAATGTGCATTAATGCCTTGGGGGTACCCCGTGCCCCCTGAACTCCTGCACTGCCCCCATGGAATGCTAACAACTGCTCTAAACGATGCCATTAACAACAAACTTCCTCTGTATCATCTTAACCACAATTTCTAAGGATGCATTTTATATATGTATCAGCTGTAGCCCTGTTGATGCTCTGAGCTGTTAAAATTCATTTTTCTAACACATACTTGCAATGCCTGGGAGATATCTCAGCACAAGCTGTACAATTACTGGTATTTATCTTGAATTAAGGAGGGGGGAAGGAGGAGAGGAGGGACTGTGGGCACAGTACACATCAGACCCAGAGAGTTTCATAACTCCCAAGAGGATCTAGCGCACACTGTCAAAGTGAATGGTGTCTCACAGTTAATTTGGTTGGTGGCCAGAGGCTACAAATAATTCTCTTGCCCACAACCAGGGTTACTCAGCTGTATAATAAGGATGAAAGCCCTGGCTTCTGCAAAGACTCAGAATCATGGCCATGGTTTTGCCATGCAGGGGAAATGTTAAGTTATACAGAATTGTATAGGTGTTGCTCAGAGCTTACAATGTAATGCATTTCTAATTGTTCCTAAAGTTTAGGAGGAATAAAACAGTTAATCTTCATGATGACAAAAGGAAGCAGGAAAATAAAGTGACACACTTGAATGAACTGTGAGGAAATAAAGTGCACAACGTGATAATGCCATGACTCTGTGCTACTGCACATTTCTGGGCTGAAAAGATATGGCTTGATGGGTAATTTGTCATGCTGTGCAATAGAGAACAACAGTAAAGAGACTTCAGACAGAAGAAAATTACACAAATAGTAGGGTGGAAAGGTATAATTGAGGATGGCAAAAGACTGAAAGATAGACATTTAAAATTACTGTACTGACCTACTAAATGCACTTGGGCGTGGAATCGTGGCCCCACAAGAAGAGTCATTAAATGACTGCAGGCTGTGACACTGCTACAGGGTAATGCCAATCTTCCAGAACTCTTAAAAGATAAAAGCATCCAGTGTTAGCCAAAAAAAAAAAAAAAATCAGACCCTTGTTTTTTGCAAGCATGCACAGGCTGAACAAACAGTGAATTTACAACAAGGGAAAATGTACCTATGGCCGTGCTGGTGCCTGGTATCCAGACCCATGGAACAAAGACCTTGCCACCTTCTTGTGAACCTCATGAGGACTCGTCCTCTGCCACTGGGACATATAGTACACTGTTAGAACAGCCCCAGGGAGCTGAGTATTAGCTGCTACTTCAGCTGATTTGCCCTCTTGCCACTGAAGAGAGAAGTTATACCCAGAGATACCAAAAGACCTAAGTTTGCTTCAGAGAAGCTAGCAGAGGCAAGGGCCACCACCAACGTGTCCTTCTCTGTTCAGTGTGTCCACTGCTGTCCAAACGCCTGGTTCCTTAGCAAAAGCTCCTGAGAGGAGTTTAAGTCTCTCCCTAGGACATGGAAACGCGTACTAGAGACAGAAAATGAGATGCCTTCCAATAAGCCATATACAAATAACCTCCCTTTTGTCCTTCTTTTTGTTCTTATTTTCCCAGCACGTCGGTGGCAGTGCACTAAAGGCAGCAGCAGGAGACCTTACTTTTCCTGTTATTACATATTACTGACTAGTGTCAGAAAGATGCCTTGAGTGCATATGAAAAATACCTGAGCCTTTCATAACCATTAGGGTGAAGAAGGCTACCAGTGATTGAGATAAGGTCTGTCACTGACGGCCCCAAGTCTCCACGAATGTAAAATGTTTGTGTTACTAGGTAACTTCTCACGCCCACTGATGCACTTCTGTGTAACACAAAGAACACCACCAGCGCATTAACAGCTTTGTCTTTTCTTTGCTTCAGAAGGCTTTTGAATTCTACCTTCATTTCTGCGAGTTCTTTTATCCAAGAGACATCACAGCGCACATCTCTTTCTCCCTTCAGGCCTACCAGAAACACTAGGAAATCATTCTGAAACGAGCTTCCTGAGGTTTCCTCGTTGTGGATACAGTATGCTGGCACAACCGGGAAAGCACTGCTGATTTAATAGTTTGCCAGGCTCCTGAAGCACCCACTCTGCATGAAGCCTGAACTAAAGAAAGCCAGAGCAGCTGCAGAATGAGGCACTATCCCATTGCGGAGATAGGCTAAACCATTTTGCTACTGTGCAAACATTTTGACCATAAAAATAAATGATCTAAATTGTGAAACTGTAGCTAGCCTCCTGTCAACTTAAATAAACAATGAAGCAATCCAGAGACTCCAATAGCAATTGTTGTTCCATGACCTACGCTTTCCAAAAGGCCACTTCTAGTGCATTTAAGTACTAAATGGAGAGAACACTTCAGTAACATAAGTTTCTGTGTTTGTTTATCACACATCATTTGGTATTAGTCAGGGCCTTGTGTGATTCTGGGGCAATTAAATTTGCCAGAGAATCCACCCACTGCTACAGATGCACACTGCAGGATGCAGACTGTCATTTTTAAAACTAAAAGGGGGGTGGGGGTGGGGTTGCCTTTAGTGGCAAAGAAAATCTTCCAGATGTTGACTGAAAATAAAATCATGCAGAGATGCATGACCAAGTTTGCAGGCAGCCTAACACGGTGGCTCTAACAGGCATAAACTGCCCCTTGATTTTAATTATTAAACCGAAAACTTGGTAGCCATTATTTAAATGATCAGTGATGCTAAGTATTTCAGACCTGCTTGTTATCCTAATCTCTCTTCCCAGACCTTCACATTCTTGCCAAATTTCAAAAATTTCAACTTCCCTACATCTAGTCCCCAAACCTTCTGTTTATTGTGCTGACAACTCGCAGCACCAATATTGCAGTCTGCAGCTCACTTAAAAATGAAAAATTGTCTGGCATAAAATCAATAGGATGCAATATAAGATTAAATGCCATACAATGCTGAATTCATTGTATCATTTCGGTAGAGACTTGCATATTATTTTTTTAACTTACTTGCAGCAGTGCCTGAAGTCTCAATGTTTTGCAATAGAAAACTCCAGCAGAATTTAGGTCAAGTCAGCTGCAGCATGAGATAGGGTCATAAAGAAAGCATATCATAGTACGCCAGCCGTAAGTAACAGTTCTGATTCAAGTCCTCATGTAAAATAGTTGTGTTGCACTCATGTATCTTATCCGTTTCAAAACCTGCGTGCTTTATTGACATTTCCCAGACTGTAGTATATGAATATAAAAGTAACACAAGATCCAGGACCTCAGCTGGCGTAAATTAGTGTCTGTTCAGTGGGAGTGATGCCAGTTGTGTTGGCTGAGGATTGGTGCATGGAAAATGACTGGGAAAATATAGATGGAATTGTGCATAATGTTTCCTATTAGTAATCTTATGTTCAAGCATTCCCAAAGAAATGACAGGCTGTCTCCTTGTCCTCACAAAAACTAAAAGACAAGAGAAAAACTTACCTTCCCTTGAGGTTTACTCGTCGGTCAGCTACAAAAGTCACAGTTGATCAGTCAGGGGCATTTGCACCATTTTCTGCTCTTAGGACACAATTTATTACTCATCAACCTTGAAAAAGAAGTTAGGAACGAGAGAGGGAGTTGCTCCTTGCCAGAGTGCAATCCTTCCCTTGGCAAGGTGAAGTTCCTGCACCATTCCCCTGGCACAGCTGTGTAAACAGGTATGCTTCTGGTCTGATTTATATAGCCGTAGCTTTAGGAAGAAGTCATGGAATGAAACCTTGGACAACTCTCAGAAGAAAAACTTCAGCTTAAAAAATTGTTCTTAGCACTTAAGACTGAATACTTTATTCACTGTAAAGTAGTCCTTCATGCCGGCTTTAATATGGAAAACAAACTCATATAATTGACAAAAGTGGTAAGAACACATCAGTGTACATAGAACAGCTCCACTTCGCTTCCTTCTGGAGATGTTGGCTTTTCTGCTATTCGGCAGGGAGTGGTGGAGTGAGAGTGTTCAGAAGCAAGATAACTTTTACCTGAATAAATTCGTTATGAAATTAAAAAAAAAAAAACAAACAAACAAACAAATTCAAATTATGAACTGCTTTTATACACAGTAAAAAATCATACAAGG
This sequence comes from Falco punctatus, assembly GCF_963210335.1. Classification (NCBI taxonomy): domain Eukaryota; kingdom Metazoa; phylum Chordata; class Aves; order Falconiformes; family Falconidae; genus Falco; species Falco punctatus. The sequence continues at coordinate 80,598,725 of NC_137586.1, forward strand.
CAACCAAGGGAAATTACAGGACTTGGGCTCATTTCACGCTATTTTGACTATGCTTATGAGCTAAATAGTGGTATTTTGGCCTTACTAGAATAGTGGAATTTTCAAGACTGTTAGTTTTCATTTGAAAATGGACAAGGGCTACCCCTAACTACAGGGTCATAAATTGATCTCCCTATTTTATATTATAAGTAAGCTGGCTTAAGTTGGCAGAATCACCCAGCGAAGTAATTGCATTAACCCACAAACTCTTCCTCAAAAACCAGCATTTAAAAAGCATATTCTATAGCCTGAAGTTTTAGTTTCATCCTTATTTTCCCGACAACATTCCAACTCCCTTTCTCAAGCAGCTACACCCGTAGCCTTTGCCCAGAACTTTTACAAGAGGAAGCTAAACTGCAGTTACTCCTTTCCTGAAAAGGATGTCCCATTATATTTCATAACCTGTCATTTCAGGGATAGAGAATGGAGCCCTGAAGCTCTCATAACTATGCTTACATGTCTTCAGTAGCTCTAAGTCTGCATTTGCTGGACCAAGTGGGTCAAATCCATCACTCTATCCTCCCTAATTCATCTGTGACAGAAGCAAGTACGTCCAAGCCATACCTCAGCAGATATAATCTGTACTTGATAGCTTTCCTCTCACTCCACTGCCCATGGCTGCTCTACAGTAGGAGTCATACCAAGGTACGGGCCGGGCCAAGACACAGAAGTTGTGGCTGCACTGTGGTTGCTGCCATGCTGCCATGAAGAGGACTCTTCATCAAATGTGTGTCATTCCTGAAAAAAAAAAAAAAAAAAAAAAAAAAACAAAGCCAAGGCATTCTTCCCTAGAGTCTGCATCTATATAATCTGTATTGCATTTCTACAAACACATCTGCTAGACAAGGACACGTTTTCCACTTCCATTTGTAATCTCAGCATGAACTCATCCAAACAGCTCTGCAGGACCATCCCAAGGAAAGGTGACCTAGGCAGACCCATTTTGTGAATCCTATGACTGCAAGCATTGATAAGGGAAAGGAAGGACCTGCCAAGGCCCTGAACACCCAGACAGGGTGTAATGGCCCTGATAAGCCTCCCCCAGGGACACCCATGCCCCTAGACCCAGGAGCTCCATTTAAGCTCAGCCCAGGGCCTTAATTAACTAGAGCTATGTTTTAAGTGCAGTAGTCTCTGGATGGACAGTAGACCTCTGCTGTGGATTGCTGTCTCCTGGATAGACCTCTGCTTCGCCAGAGCTTTGTCACCAGTCCCATCTTTGCCCTGTCCCCTGGATGGACAAAAGACCCATGCTTTGTCCCTGGCCCACCTCCTCCTGCTCATGACTGCTCTCCGGGTCGTCCCTGGACCTGACTCATGACTTCATCCTGTGCAGACTGTCTGGACTAATTACAGTCTTCATCCTGGACCATATGACATTCACATAAAATCTAATTAGAGCAGCTCAGTACATACTTACCTCATCAGAAAGCTGGAAGCACTAATGTCCAAGCAATACTTGCCCAAAGTCATTAAATGACCAAGTGAGACGATCGTAGTAAGCACCCTAAGTTTCTATTTTACATATCTTATCTATTTCAACTGTTGTAAATACTATTATAATCACTCCAGCTTCATGGCAGCTGATGTACTATACATGTTTGAGAGGGTGGTATCAATTAACTACGTTATCTATAATGCCATGCCTGCAATTACTACTACTTCACAACTTATCATTAATGCATTTGACAGGGTTTTTCCAAAGTAATATTTATTTAGAGGTTAATCAACATTCCTAAGACTGCCATTTATTATAATCTGATTTTGGATAATTGTCCAAATCAGTGGCTCTTAGAGGCAGCAGTTTTTTCTCAGTCTCAATGAATACGGTACATTAATGCCAAAAAACAACAGAGGATTAGAATTACATTTTTGTACATGTAAGCGGCTAGTGCAAAACTCAGTTCTTCAGAATGAATTCTGCTATATTTTTTTCTGCCTGCTAGTTGGAAGGCTGGATAATGCTTGCAGCCATACTAAAAGCTGGGAGGGTGGGACAAAGAGAAGAAGTCCAGGTGAGGTTAGTTCCCTACATCATTCCATGGAGCAGGAAAATGGAGTAAAGAGAGAAAGAACCTGTATAGTCACCCTTTTGCACTAGGAATTGAGACTGAGCAGGTAAGGAGTGGACAACAGCCGACATATCTGTACACAATGCAAAACATACAGACTTTAGCGTGCACCTCCATAAGCCCTCAGATTCTGTGATAATAAATATTAAGTCCAGCGCTTAAAATATCACAAATGTCAGAATTAGTTGCCATGCAGCTCTAAGTTGGCATACAGGCATGCCAACAGCTTTTAATCACTTCCTCCCCCTCTTTGGTGCCAGATTCCCAACTGAAGCCTCAGACAAGCACACACGACCCGGTGTTTTCCTGGCGAATTTCACTTTGGCAGATATGCTATCTGAGCAGGCGGCAGGTACATTCCTAAGACTGCCCCTGAACTTCTTCCGTTATTACAAACTCTGTAGGTTGTTAGAGATGCCCAGTTAAACAACTTCACACGTTTTCTTAACATATGCAGTCTAAAATACCGCTCCTCCTGTTCAAGTAACTGCTGAATCACTCTAGAAAATCCAGGATAAAGCACATACTCAAAAAGGATACCTTTAAAACTTAATGGTTGAAATTTTGCAACTCACAATGAAAAAATCTTAATGAGAAATGTTAGGCAACATTGCATATGGCTGTGGTACCAGATCCACTTAAAATAATAGCTTTCAGATCAACTATTCACGTAGTATGAAAGGCTTAAGACACGAAGGAGGCCCATTTACTGGTTTATTAGCAAGCACCTTTTGTGGACACCAGGACAAGTGCAAAGTAAACCTCTTACCTATTGAACAGGACATATCCATAAACCTGGAGCTTGCAGGAGTTTGGGAGACCACAGCAAAATATAAAAAATGGTTTGCAGGAACAAGAGCTGAATCATTTTTACATGAAACTAGGAATGCCTCATGAAACCCTTTATTCCGCTGATCCTTTCCAATGTTTATTATAAATACTTCTTTTCAAATAATTAATTTGACAATACACCATATTGCTGATTTGCACTAAAATGTTTTAATTCTAAAAGCTTGTAACATTTTGAGGTTTTCGGGTTTGCTTTTAGATACTGTCTATGAATCATTCCCTATCACATTTATACTTCAATTCTCAGGCAACTATACTGGCAATTAGTATGTAAAACAGTTATACAAAACAGCAGATCAGTCTGTAATAAATCATACTTTGGCAGAGAAGGTCACTATTAATTTATTACTTTAAAGTAACTTATAATCAGTGTAACTGTTCTGCAGTAAACATTCCTGGGGAAGCTCTCCTCTTTCCTCTGTTGACAGAATCCTGGAGCGCATTTAAATTAATGGCATATACGTACCTAAGTTCCCACAGACTGCAGCTGCTCACTCCTTCGGTGCCATGGTATAGATCTATTCACACATATCCCAGAACCACTTTTTGCTTTTTTAACTCCAACAAAATCTTCTAGGAAGACAGGTTTGTAGCCAGTGAGGTATCTGTAGATCCCCGAACAGGGCTTCCTATGGAACCAGCCCGTCATCCAACGCCCGCACACAAACACCGTGTGACAGAGGCAGCGCTACAGCCTGCGCTGAGCTGCACCAAGGCTGCTCTGCACCAGACGCCCGGTCCGTGCCCTACCACGCCATCTCACCCCTCCTGCCTGTACCCTTTGCATTCCGTATTACGCAAGCAGACTGGCTACCCAGTATTCTTGCATGTGTCAGAAATTACTTCCTCTGCCCACATTAGCAACTTCTCCCCACTGATTCTTTTAAATCTTTTAAATAAAACCTAGAGGTAGGGGCATTTGAAGTTCTTGTATAGGTGTGTGTATAGAGCTCTCTCAAGCACAGTAGTTCAGCAGAACCAGTAACTCACTGCAAGGTCAGACTTTTTTCTCTCATTCACCTGCCTCCCCTTCCCTTTCAGTGGTTTTAATTCTCCTTTTTGAAAAGTTGCTTTCATCTTAGGACATAAAAAATGGAACAGCAGATTTTCTGTCTTCCCCACTCTGCCAAGGTTGGACCAGACGATCCTTGAGGTCCTTTCCAACCTGGAATTCCATGATTCTATAATTATCTTTTTCACTGCCTTCAGCTGCATTTATGCCAAATCTGACTGTTTCGGCAACACAGCATGCATCTCCCTCTGGCTACAAACAGCCATTGCCACAAGCAGAATTATTCCTGCTTAAACACCCTCTCTTTCTTCTGATTCCTTCTATACCTCCTGCCTCACTCTGTATTTAGTCCATATTCTTTCCTAACTTAGGGACCTACACATTTCCAAACTTTTATTGTGCAATTTAATTCCTAAATAAAGTTCTTATACTTTGAAATGTGGCTCCCTACCACTGCTAACAGCCACTTAACTGGACAGACATCTCACCTTATTGACCTTAAACCTGCCCTACGCCCTTCCCTCAAAACTGTTCAGAATACTGCAGCTAAACTTGCCTTTTTCCTACAGCACCTCTGTTGTCTAACTCAAAATTTACTTTCTCTTTGGGAAAAAAATCCCAGCTCCCCTTCTGTATTAGGAAAACTGACATAACAGTGCCCTCCCTCTCGCTTGCCAAATGCATGTTTACATCCCTTCTGCTCACAGACTGCACAATAGTGCAGGGAAGGCCACATGCAACTTCTCGTACGTATGTTTAGTGCTGTATGCACATATTTGGGTACATTTATGAATGGGGGGTTTCACAGGATCACACTGCTATTGTAACTATGTATTTCCCTCCTGGCAGCTGTCTGCTCTTACCAGTGGAAGCAGATGCTCCGTTTTCAGCTTTCCCACCCCTTTTCAAGCCCGAATTTGAGGCATCTTTGTTGTGCGCAAGTTCTCCAAATGCAGCTGCTTTTTAGTCAGTCATGTTTTTTCCTCGGTCCTTTTCAGCTGGGTGTGTTTCAAGTATAGAAGAGTCAGAATTTAGGTCCTGTTTTCGTTCTGATGGCTCCAAAATAACATGAGGTGCTCCTTAGAGAATTCCTTGTCTACATTTTAGTCTGATGCTGATCTTTAAAAGCCTTCAAACAACTCAGTTCACTCTTCTTTTTACAGCCATACTCCTCTCCTTATACGTTTGCCACATTCTTAAATGTTTTCCTGGGTTTTTTCCCCGCTTATTTATTGTATTTGATCCATAAATTCAAAGAGCATGCAATGAGCCTTTATGTTTGTGAAGTACATGTAAGTTGATGGTGCTATAAAAGTGGCCTGAGGAAAACTAAAATAGTAATAATAAGTTGGGCATATGATGATCTAGAGTTGTATAATATGCCCATTATCATACGATCTGTGCATTTTTGTCATAGCTTTTTAGCACCTGAAAAACTGAATATAGGCCAAATGTTGTATCTCTATTTTACGTGATGGAGAAGGGAGACAGATTTTATCTGCAATATGCTCAGGCTGACTTTCTAGCATTTTGGAAGTGATTCTTTAACAAATGCTAGAAAAAAAGACATCTTGGATTAAAAAGCTAAAAATCATAAAGCTGAGAACATATTACTTAGATGAAGATTTCTGTGCCCAAGTGATACCACTACCAATTCCCCTCATCCCTTTCTTTCCCTGAGATCTGCGGCTAGGAAGAATCACATTTTTGCCCCTTACATAGTGGCAACAGGGCAAATCTTGTTTCCCCCATTTCAGCGTGGCAGCGTCAGGCCCAGCCTTCACTGTATTTTGCAGTGCACCTGAGTAATCCTGCCACTCAAGTACAAAACTGAAATTTTATTTGTTCAGGATGATGAACAAGGTCAGAGCTTCCTTGTCCACGCCACACTGAATGCACAGCAGGCTGAGCTGAGACTAGTCTCTCCTTCTACTTCCCCAGTTAGCACCCCAGCAACCTCGACCTTGTAGCAAGGACAGGCACATGATAGAAGGGAAATGTACAAAATTGTCATGTGTGCTGCATCCTTCCCCGGAGGCTGAAAGTTTCACCTCTCTGATATGCTTAGTTGGCTCAGAGTGAAAGTTCTTGAGAGCAATCACAATCCGAGGTCTCATGTGGCAATCTGCAGAACGAATGGGCCAGACCACAGGCAGATTACCCACTGATTCTTCTGCAGAGAGTCAAGCATGTTCAACTGGTCCACACCACAATCACACTTCTTAAACAAAAGCTTTACACATTTGTAAAGGCATAGACATAAATAAAGGCATAAGCCTGACAGGGAGAAGCTAGCGTGTGAAAAGGTAACAAGTTTCATTAGATAGCAAAGTTTGACAGAGTTTCTAAAAAGGCCATTCCAACCTAAACGGTGGAGAGAGTATTTGTGCCATCTGCACTCAGCAGGGACTGGGCTGTCAAGAAAAGGTGTCAAATAAAAACAGTAACAGCAGTAAATGAAAATAATATGTAGAGATCCAAATGTAGCAAACCAAAACTCTAAACCAGTTGGATTTCAGTGAGAATTACTGCATCTCTCTCTAGACAGAAATGTGTTTTTCTGATAGCAATTGTAATTAGCAAGGCATTCCAGTGTTCCAGCCTAGCCCAGGTGAAGAAAATGTTTTCCCTCAACAAAACTATTTCAGGATTTTTTAAAAATACATACAGTACGTTAACTCATGGATAGCAATCACTCGTTTTCATACTTTGTAAATCAAACTACACTGGAAGTGTGCATCAGTTGTACCAGTTAATAGGTGGAATTCTGAAAGAGTTTTGAATTTGAGCCAAGGCAACTTTGACATAACTACATTTGATCTGCAAAGGATCTTCTTCAGAATGACAGGTTTTAAAATAAATGTGGTTCATGACTATGCTTCTTTCTCTGCATGGAAAAATGGAGACAGAAAATCCCTTATTTCTGTTAGTTCTTTGCTTTGATATTTTAACTAAGTAGTGGGGCAGACAATAGGAAAATTATTATTTTGCATTTGACTTACTTCTGTGCTAAAGCATCTCCTTTATTCTCAAGTCTTTTGGTTTGGTTTCAAAATGACTGCTAAGCTCTTAACTTCTGTGGACCACTAAACAGCGATACAGGTGGGTATGGCTGCTGCCAAAAGAAAGTAGTCTGATTTCTTAGTATTTTTCCTAATCCTTTTTCAGAAAGACAGAAAAACAGACTAGCTTAATGCAATTAAGAGCTGTGCCTAAGTCTCATGGTAATATGAACTATGATCACTGTTCTTCAAACAGTAATGGATCATCAAAAATTTCAGAATTTTCATTCATCAGGACATTTTGAATGTTGTTTTTAATCTGAGAATGACAGCTGATAGGAGGCTTGAAATGAAACACGATTTTATCAAATATGATAAAAAAACTGGTTCTTTATTACGACAGATACAAACCCCAAGAACCAAGCTTCCACAAAGTACCTCCTGTGTAATTATTGAATAAAAACACTTACTTACTTGGTATTTGGCTTTTAAACCCTGAATAAGAGAAGTATGTATTGAGAGAGAGGTACTTAAAACGTTTCCATGGATACAGGATGATGCCAATCAGGTCCATGTTTTTATCTGAAGGGGTGCCCCTGCAGAGACATACAGCTTAGTGAGTGGTTGTTTATACAAGCAAGTAAATAGGAACCTTGTTTATTTTACAAAGAGCTCCTGACCCACACTTTTTCCCCATTACTTTTTTAGAAGGAACATTTTGCTCTTTTTAAAAAGCATATTGTTGTAAAGTACACAGTTTTGAAATTTTCCCTTAAAAGTAGTTTCGAGTTTATGGCACAGCTTTCAAGCAGAAAATGGAGTATCCGGGTATGTTACTACCAATCCTGGCAAATCTATGTTGGTGACTTTTTTTATTAACTCTGCAAGACATACTGATGCAAATTACATGTATTTCAACCACTTCCAGGAAGGAGGGAAAAAAATAAAAAAAGCAAGGGGCAGATATAAATGATAAATACCCTTACCTGAATCCAATAAGGACAAGAACACCAAGTTTTGATCGCTTCTCTCAGAAAAGTCTCCATTTACTTTAGCTCCCATTTTAAAAGTAGTTGGTTCCTAGATTCCCACTGCATAAGTGCTACGAACACGTAATTTTGACATCCAGTCTCTCAACACTGCATGCTTTCTAATTTTGGGAATGAGATTAATACCTCCTATTTGAGAGGTTTTAGTCTTCTAATATTTCTTTGGATAAAAAAGCACAATGAGTTAGTGAAAAGAAAGGCCATCAACTTTAATACTTAACACAATTTAATAACCTGAATTGAAATATGTGTGTGCTGTATTTCCATTAAAAAAAAAAGTTTCCTTCCAGCCACAATTAATAGAACAAAACCCCATCTTGTTCAGAGATTATTCCAGAAATACTGTAATTTTAACATCTATGTAAAGGAGGAAAGTTTTTTGCCACGTACAAGCAATTTGGCCTTCCTTCTTCTCAAAGAAGCGATTCCTGGATAAGATGACCGATTTGCTATTTTCCATTTGAACTCGCAAGCGTACTTGGAAGGGGGACGGCAATGCTGTGTTCATTTGCCAGTGCTGACAAAGGTCTGCTTGTCAGTGATACCTTTTACAGCTAAATTTACTCGGGAGTGACAGAAGCAGGTGCACCTTGGCCTGCCAGACACTTGTGCACCCGCATCACGCAGCCTACAGGTCAACATCCAAAGGAGAAAAAGCCCAGGGCTGCGGAGCAGAGGGTGAGTGAGACAAACACAACCCAAACTGGGGGGTTTCTCTTCAAAGCCAGCTGGTCTGGCTTTATTCTACAGGAATTTTTTTACCTGCCAGTTTGATCAACGAAGCCCTCAGCAGGTGCTGACGGGTACAACTTCCTGGAGAAGCAGAAGAAGGGCACTGGTGAGTTTTAACAGAGAAAACGATTAAAAAATGATTTTTAAGTCTTTGGAAGTTGCTCTGCTTGCCACAGCACTGGGTGATTGGGCTCCAGGCTCATGGCTACGCTTACAAAGCTTTCTTCAAGAGAAAGCAGATAAGCTTTGTAGCATGCTTTGCATTTTATTTGATACGGTGCTTGATTTTAGCTACTGTTGCCAAGAAAAGTTTCTTGAAAGTGACTGGATATTTATAGTCAGTTTCTTTCAAACTATTTCTATGAATCTAAATGGAAAGAACATAGAGGATTACATACAAGAACATCCGAATCCAGACAGCACTGGGGGTGTACTCTGTGCCTCTCCTCCGCCCCCGTCTGCCTCCTTCAAAATAAAAAAGTTATCCTGGTAATTTCCAAATAAATAGAAAGGATGTGGTGTCTGTAGACTGTTTCTGGTATTTGGAGCTTCAGCAGACATTCCAGAGCCTTACAAACTCCTTCTAAACATCAGCATAAGATTACTTTGTGATAAATATGGGAGTGAAATTAACAGTGTTTAGAACATTTCAGAAGACTTGGTAATCAAAGGATTATCACAAAAAACTGTTGCCTTTCGCTAAAGTGAAAAGGTAAATTACAAAACAGAGGCTACATGAGAGCACTGCTGGGCATGATGCTTTTTAAAGAAATCATAAATTTACACAACTTGCCTTATTTTAAAACCACAAATTATGCCCGTGTGTGTATTCTTTAATTTGTGTAAGAGCTGGGAAACTAGACGAAGGGGAAAAAAAGGATTTATTTTTCTAGAACAATAAGATTTCAATTAATGTGAAAATGTAGGAAAATGTGACCACATGTTAAAATAAATATTTTGGAGGGGAGAAAAGCATTTTTATTATGATTTCTATTTCAAGAACTCATTCTTTTAACTTTGTTTCACAGTATTCATTACAAATTGTTGTGTTAAATTGAAAACATTTATTTAAGCAAGTAAACAGACAGAAAATTTGACCATGATTCTTTTCAAGTAAACAGATTCCATATTCACAATTCACATGCACACCATAGAAGACACTAATGGGACAAAGAAAGGAATCATATGTCAATATACAGTTGAACTATTTCTGTACTCAGTATTCCCAGTATGCCAAAATGAATGATTTATCAGCAATGGATAGCCTAAGATTAGACTAAATAACACCTGAAGCCCTTTCAAACAACCCTGTTCTGTGATTTTTTTTTCAGCTAGGCTGCTTGGTGTGGGACTGGTACAGCTGACAGGGAACTCCAACCTCAGCAGAGGTAGATCAGGCCTTAATCCTCATCTGTTTTCTTCATTTTGGGAGACAAGAGAAGCACAGCAGAGATTATTTTTGTTTCTGGAATGTGCTATATGAAAATAATCACAATCTTGTTTGCTATAAGAATATCCTACTGTATGTGAGACTAAAAGAGCAGTAGAATAAAGCACAGCTAGTCAGAGCATAAAGTAAACCTCTAAATAAGAAAGATACTTTCTCGGATGAAGTATGAAATGTAAAACAAAACAAAAACCCCAAAACTAGAGCTGCTATTAAACAAGAAATGCCTGTAAAACATCACTGTTTCATGCATAACATTTGTAATGTATGGAAACCAAATCCCCTATAGAGTCATTAAACCCAAGCACTGTTAAATCTGAAGACAGTAAATAGGAATGGCAGATCCTAGAGTTAACTAGACATTCTACATGCTGCACTAACCAAGAAAAACATATAGCCTTTGGTTTAGAATCTTTAGTTCTGTATACTGTACATTCATTACCATTTTACTGTATTGAGTTTAAAGGCTCAGAAGTAGTAATTAATGTGACAAACTCTGGATAATTTAATGAAATTCCAATTATGTCAGTCTGCATTTCACTGAATTTGGGGGAAAAAGTATTTTGTAAATAAAACTTTAGTACAGAATGTTTTACTTTTCTAGAAAAATATTGTTTAATGTTGCAAAAGGTAGAGATTACACACTAGATAACGTATACCATTAAATTCAAATAAGGGCCCTTTACTGGTCTTTTTGTTTCTCAGTTTTCTCATCATCCCATTTAAGTACATTAAGTGAAATTCTAAAATATTTCTATTATTAATGAAATACTGAGAGGTTAAGAAATAGGGAAACTGTATTTAATTAATGGAAACTTTACTACTATTTCAGTTAGAAACAGAATCAGCCCTAAAACAGGCCAGTACGCTCATTTATTTCTTTACTAACTATTCCCCATCAACTAAGAGCTCTGTTGTCTGTTTTGTAAACTAAGGCAGTTTATTCTATAACTATCTTTTTATCTTCTTTATTTTGAAAAGCTACAGTCTAGCTCAGCTTTCAACCACGTTTGTCTTTTCCAATAAATCCAAGCTTTAGTGTCAGGAAGACATCTATATTAGTTATACCATAGTGTGTGTAAATATAAAATGGGATTTAACCACAAAGCTTTGGCAAAACTCACAATTTAATGACTCTGTATTGTGTTCTTCAAAAGCTTATTCAAGGCTTTTCATACAGTGTTATATGGCATTTTCAAAACATATTGTGTCTATTCTCCTTTCACTTATGCTGGTGAAAACAGGACACTTTCCACTGAAGGCCATGAAGTTGCATTTAAAAGTTTGGTAAGACGATGAACTGCAGTATAAAAGTTAGGGGGCAAAAGTAGGATGAATTGCCTTAAATACTGCTTCATATATGAGCATTTAAAACATGCAGATTTTCCATTTTATGTTTGTTATAAATTTAAAGTGTGTGTGTATATATATATACACCTTTGTATCTAAAGTGTTTGTATGTACATGTATATATAAGCATATACACATACACTTTAAATTTATAATTATTTTCCTCTTGGTACAGTAAGCAAAATCTTATTCTGATATATATATATATAACTTTCTTCAAGGGCTTTTATTAATTCTTTTTTGCTATTCCAAAATCCATTGGTTATTGGTGTGAGACCACCTCCCTGAACGAACACACGCATGTTAGGAGAATTCAGTCTGCTGGCAATGTACTGAGCGCTGCCTCGCCTGGGCTCTTTGTCACCCTTAAGCCATTGCAGTGGCAGCAGAGGGACAGCTCTGCAGCCACTCCCCACCCCTGCACCCCACTGTGGCCCATTCCCATGTGAAGACACCCCTGGCATTCCCCTACCACTCCCCACGACTGCTCGCAGCTCCTCCCTGCTATCCCATTTCAAAAACGCTGCTGCACTGTACAGTTCACTATAAATGAGGTAACATGGACAGGCCTTGCAGCATGCCCCTTGTCACACTGTGCAGATACACAAGCTCTTAACTGAGTTGCCTTCTCCAACGGAAAGTGCTAAAAATTTATTGCATAGTCAAACTGGATTTTGTTCCTTTGAAAGCAACTAGCGTTATGAGGCAAGTACTTAAAGTACCACTTAAGAAATTTTCAATAAAGACAAAAGCAACTGTGCATTCTATGCGTATACTCTAAAAGCACCAGATTCCAAATTAAGTTCAATAAATAGAGCTTACAAAGGATAAACATCCAGATCTAAACTAAGGTATACTAGTATGCTGGGAAGCACGTAAAACAACTGCACAGAACGAATGAACTAGCAGTTACTGCTTTGTTCATAAGTATATATACATAGGAATGCTAGTTCTACACATATACTTAAAAGTTGTGCTCACAGCATATGAATCCAATGTTAACATAGCTGATGCACTGTACCCTGAAACGCGACATCTGTCACAGCAAAAATGTTAAAAGCTGAATAGTATGATACCTACCTGCTAATGATTAATTCAGCAAAACAAACCTTTCATTTTGGTTTTGGTTTACTTTTTTTAAAAAGCAAAAGAGCTCTCTCCTCCAACCATTTTCATCTCTCTCTATTTTCTTTTATTGCTATACCAATAACAATACAGAGGCATACAAAATCAATGGTTCCTATAGTTCTTGCTAGAGATATCTGCAGCATGCATTCTTTCTTCTTTGCTGTCTCAAGTGGTAGCAGGATACTCTCTATCCTATATAACTATATGCAAATAGCCTTTTCCCCAGTATCAATCCATCTCCTCAGCTTGAAATTATTGTAGTAGAATGCTTGGTAATAACAAATTAATATCATCTGCAATAATTGTAAAAATTAATGAAGAGTCTACTAATGTGGAGAAAAATAGAAGAGACTGAAATAATCTACTTGTGTATCAGGAGATAGTTCCTACCCTTGGAAAGATATGGCTGTCCATTTAATTATGTGTCCTTGCACTAACTGACTTCATTAGCCATTCAATCCTCAACCACCATGCTTTTGATAGCACTTTAGATCCTAGGCACATACAACCTAACTGAAATAAGATTTTGGTTTGTATTCCTCCTCAGAAATGTGAGGGAACTGGCTTTCACTTAAGGCAAAAAAGCACTTGTTCCTTTGTTCCTGGGAGAAACTATTTAAACAGTTTCAAAACTGCTGGGTTTAATCTGCAAAAAGAATGCAAGGAACTCCTTGTTGAATTGAATTTCAGTTTAATCCAGAAATTCTTAACTTGTCTGTTCCCCTTAGCAGCAGTCCCTTTTAAATTATTTCTGCCCATATGCCTTTTGCCCCATCTTCACCCTACCTGAACACCTAGACCCCAGGAGACCCTTCACTCTCACTTAAGAGCTAGAAAATCTCTTAACTCCCTTTCAGATATGTACCTGTTCTCCAGCCGTTGCTCCTTTGTCTGAGTCACAGCCAAGAGGACAACTAGGTCATGTCCAGAGATGCTAGTGGAAAGGGGCTTTACAGCACAGACCCTCTGACTATGGTAGATCTAAAAGCTAGTGCCACCGTAACTTAACTAGTTAAGTGTTACCGAAAGTTTTAAACTGGAGAGGGTAATGACACAGTGGGTCAGTTCAACAGGTTTTAATACACATTTAATTGGAGATTAATTGATTAATTAGTAAAGCACTTAAATTGTCTCTGCATGGTCCTTACTTGCCTGACAAAAATAGTAACCCCCAGTTTCAGAAACTTCTTTGATTTAGCAACCAGGTTTCTTCTCCTTTAACCACGTCAGTGTAGCTATGCAAAGTCACTGCTGAAATCAGATCTTGCTGGTCTGATTGGTGCAGCCTTGCAGAACATTAACACCAGAAATGGGAACTTAAACCGGTCTCTATCACTCAGGACCTGTGCAAAGACGCTCCAAAAAGATCACACCGCAGCAACAGTAAGTTCAGATTAAATACATCTAAACCAAAGGACATATCCAAACATAACCTCTGAGGCTTACTTGCCTTTTAACCTCAGTAATATCAACTTTTTAAAGTACTTCCATGGGAAGAGTTATAACCAATGACATCACAGCTGGAGGCTCATGGAAGTTTTAATATAGACGAACATAAGTGGCCCAAGCGCATCTAAAAGCTGACCCAAATATTGTGCAATTAAATTTTATGGCCACAGAGGTTACAAGGTTGTCTTCACTTATCAACAAGAGCTGTCAGCCCTCACAAGGTCTCTCTAAAATATCTAATAAATGTTTTATATTAATTATTGTTTTGATAATAGAAATATTAGTATTACAGCAGCAGGTAGAAGACACATTTATGGATCAATACTTGTGTTTGGAGCTGTTAATATGCAAAAGAAAAACAATTTAGTACTGAGGAGTTTCCAAACACCTAAAACCAGTGGCACTTTCTCAAAATGTCCACAGAATACCCTATTATTTCTTTGTATCTGCATGCAAGCATATCTGTATAAAAGTTTGCCAACAATACATTTATCCCCTCATTCCATGTACTAGTCTATTGCTGTTGTATTCTCTACTCAATTTATGCTGCAAATATCATACAGCATACTCTGTTACAATATGCAGGATGACTGACCTTTAAAATGTGCGTATCATTTACTCCAACTCTGGTTCCAGAAAGTGGTACACAATTTGAAATAAAGGCAAATTGTCAGAGAAACAGCCATAAAACTGGGTGCTTAGAGAAAATATACCTCTAAGTATAGTCTGAAAAACTTTTGAGAATTGCATTTCTCAAAAAAAACCCAAACAAAAAAAAAAAGCGTGAATACCGTAACAGCAGCTTTCCATGGGGTACACTGGAATTGGTATATGTAGCCAGGACAGGGCACCATAGTGGCCTTCAGCAACAGGAGATGAAGTTGACCAATGTTCTTTTACCCTTAGAACATGTTTCGTTTGAATTCTGTTTGAATTGTGGCTAGAGGCCTATCCAAAACAAATCTCTGCTTTGCTTGGCCCTCAAAATTACCATGAATCTCATTGTCTACACAGATGCAGATGCTGATCTAATTTGTAGCAGCTGCAGAATACTTAATTAAGCCTTTTCTGGCCATCTATGGCTGTCTGCTTCTGTATCACATCATCATGCAGTGCAAGACAGACAAATGCTTGAGTATCACACAATTAGCACAGGGGTGCAATCATATTTTTTGTTTTGGGTTGTGCATTTTTTGGCAAAGTATCTGAAAATATCACAATACCTTAGTGCGGCAATTCCATTTCAGGAAAAGAGAAGGAATGCACAGCCTAAAAAAACCTTCCTACCACCCCCCAACCTCTCCCAAAATGAAACGGGATCACAGGGAGATTCCCTTTATTCAGCTGAGGGCAATCACATGGACAAGCAAATGCGGTCGCAGTAATGAGAAAGGTGGTCCTTACTTAAAGTGCTAATTCTGAAACTTAACTTCTGGGAGCCTTTCTTCTTGGAGGTAAATAGGAAGAACTGTCCTAGCAGAAACTCTTTTATGAAATGACCAGCTAATGGTGGAGAGGCTTAAACCTTCTAAAGCTGCATAAATTAACAGTGAAATACACAGTTATCTTTCCCTGCATCAACTATAGAGGCGTTGTGTGAGGTACTGGAAGGCAGAAAAGATTTTAAAGACAGGGACTCCCAGAGCTGTACTTTGCAGTTAGCAGGAACCTACCAGATCCGTTCTGTAAATTCAAGTGTCCCCGCAGCTGCTCTGATTTAGTCTTTGGTTGAACACAGGCCCTTCAGAAGAAAGAGTGACTGAAGTGCAGGACATCTCCCTCTGGCAGGCTCTTCCATATTACCAACCGATCTGAACAGTAAAGATACCGTATTTCTTGGGTGAAGGCTGTTCAATAATATAGGTAGACTTTAATCACAGTTGTATAAAACCATATGATAAATTAAACTTCCACCAAATGCCCTTTTTGAAAAAAACCCTAATGTTTCTCAGGCATATGAGGATGCAGAATAATCAGACTAGTGAACAGCAGTTCACGAAAATGACAACATTTCCAAAATTATTCTTCAAATACATTCCTGCACTTAAACCCTATTAAGATGGAGAATTGATTCCAAATTTCCACTCTAAGCTCATATTTTATCTATTTTTATATTTTTGCATAGGGAAAAAAACCCATTTAGCTTGAAATTTCACCTAACTTTATGACAGAAGAGACTGGGGGGGAGGGGGCTGAACTGAAACTAGTTACTGAGCTTTTAAGTTTATCTGACACTACAGTTTTGCTTGCTGATTTCTGACTAGCACCAAAGAACTATAAAACCCTTGATACATTTCTTCAACACAAGTCTAGACTCACATTTTTGGAGTCCCTAAATCTCAACAGAGGAAAGGTTAGTAGGTTAAATTCTTCCTCTAGTTACACTGACTACATGTGTTGTCCCCCTAAAATACATACATGTATATATAAATATATAGATTTGGTGGAACATTACCATAGGACGATGAAGACATCTGAAATCTTACTGAGAGACAGCGGCTGGTACAGGAACTGGAGTTACAGCATAAGCAAAGATTAATTCTGAGGCAGGAATAGGATCTGGGTGGCCACTGATGTAGGGCCAAGCTTCAATTTTAGGGTCTCATCTCAACCTCTCAGAATACATTTGATTTCAACAGACTTTAGGAGACTTTGGATGTGGTGCAGGAGTTTCATAGCACCCCAGTTCCATGCCAAGCATGAGATTCAAAATCTCTGTAGCTGTTAACTCCTTCAGATGAAAATTCAGCCTAATTTTCAAACAAATGACAGACCTCAAGCCTATTTCCAAAAAGTGTGTGTAGCAAACAAGAGTGGTTATCACAAGGTCCAGATCTGATTCTAGTATCAATCTGCATTGTCATTGACAAAGTAATAAATACTGCCTTTACACTTTTAGGACAATTTTAGTAATATCTAATCTTTGAAAGAAAACATATTTGTCTGTGAAGTTACCTCCTCTCTCTAGTTTTAAAACTGTTAAAAAAGAAACAAAACATTACCATAAAAAAAAAATTCTTAGATGAAAATAAACTTTGGACAACTGTTTACGAGGCATTTAAAGGACAATACCAGCCTGCAAACTACAGTTTCAGAAACTGCCTTTTGTAACAATGAAACACTTCAGATTACTAGAACTGGATCAATTTAGCAAAACAAACAAACCCCCTTTTCATTGTTGACTTGGTGCATTTGGCAGCCTTTTTCCCTCCACAGTCAGTCTCTTCCCTGCAAAGGCCCTTGAAAAAATCAACAAGGGAGCACCAAAAAAGCCCATTTTTTTAAGAAAAAAAAAAGAAGTGGGGGGAGTGTTAAAAAAACAACTTCCCAAAAGCCTGGGAAGTAACAGATAATGCCAGAGATTAGTCTACATCCAAGCTCTCCATCGCGACTAGAAACACAATTTACGCTATCTTTCCAGGCATGGCTACCCCCTCCTTGCCACCACGGCCACAAGGCCGCTGACGGGTGGCCACCAACACCCAGCAGCCTCCCACCAGCCCCTGCTCAGTGTCAGCCATGTGCTGCTTGAACTCCTACCAGCCCTGCTCAGTGCTAGGGGCCTGCACGCCGCAGCCCTCCCTGCAGACCCCCGCAGACCCCCGGCCCCCGGCCTGGTGGGCAGCTGCGGCCTACCCAGCCCCGGGGGCCCTTGGCCACCATGGTTGGCTTGCACCCCCCCGCGGCGTGCTGGCACCCCAGAGGCCTGGTGGCACCTGGTGACCGTGCTGCGGCCTCCCAAACCTGTAACACTTATTTATCCCGAAGGTCGGAGAGGTGGGCTAAGCCTGTGGAAGGTTTCGCAGGGGCCCGGTGGGGACAGAGCAGCCGGGGCCGGGCTGGGGCTGCTGCTCGCTTCCAGCCTTTCCCAGCGCCAGCCCTTGGCCGGGACCTCCTGCACCCCCGTCCCGCCTGAGGCTGTCACGGCCTCACGGGGCTTTGGCTGCCCCTCTCACACCGCAGCGGCACCGCTACGGCTTCGCCGCCTCCCTCCCCCCGGGACCACCCGCTCTCGCGTTACCCGCCCGGCCGCGCTGACACCGAGCCTCGGCCCGCCTCGGCGCCTTCCCGCGGAAACGGGGAGGAGGCGGCGGCTGCAGCAGCAGCGGCAGCAGCACCACCAGCAGCAGCGGCAGCAGCAGCTGCACCCCGGCACTGCCGAGCGCCCCCAGGGGCCGCCCCCACGCCGCGTGTGGCAGCTTACCTCCCCGCACGGCGCCGGGGCCGGGGCGGCCGGGCCGAGCCCCGCTGCCACTGCCGGGGTCTCAGGCGGTGCCACGGGGAGAGGGGGGGGCGGGCGCGGCGGCCGCGCTGCCTTGAGGAGATGGCGGGCGGTGGCGTACCTGCCGCTGCGGTGCCCTTCGGCCAGCAGCACCGGGCCGCAGAGACCCCCGCCCCGGAACAAATAAGTCAGTACATAACCAGAAGCCCGAGGGAATGAGCTGCCTGGGCGCGAGGGGTCGGGGCAGGGGGTGGTTGCCCCTCCAGGCCCGAGTGTGCCCGGGTGCCGGCGGGGAGCCCCCGGCCACAGCCACAGGTGCACAGAAAACCGGCCGTTCTGGTGACAAAATGGCTCCCCCGGTGCCACCCTGCCCTGCCGTCCTGGCGGCACACCCGAGGCAACGCCTTCCTCTGCCCGTAAGAGAGGGAAGAAATTAATATGCCCAGCTTTAGCCTTTTCACGTTTGGCCTGGACTTTTAACTGGGTTTTTGTTTAACAGCGGGACAGCCGCGCGCTCCAAAATCCACATAAAAGATGAGTCATTTTCCAAGTAGCGACCAGAGGATCCGCACTGTCCCAAAGCCGATAGCTGTGTGATTTTATGGACAGCGTAGCCTCCTCCCCACGGTGGGATTCAGGTGGAGTTTACTACAGGTGCTGAAAACGTCAAGCTACTTACAAGTGACATCCCTTTTAGGCCTAAGTGCACATCAGTGAAGGCTCGTATTCTTTTCGTAGAAATTGTTTCATAAATCTCTTTAAATATATCTAAGTACTGTAAGCTTGCATTTTAATAACACGCTACTTTTGTGCTTTTAAACATCCAAGGTGCCGAACAAGAATTGTAAACTGTGAAGTAACTACTATGGGAAAGATTAAGTAAAGCATTGGAGGCGGATGATTTTGACAATAAAGAGGGTGTATGTGGTGAGTGTTTAATATTTATTGCATTTAATATTACAAGGTACTATTTATTGTTTTGAGTTTAATGTTAAAAGCAAAGCCTGGAGAGCAAGCTCTGCCGTGTTATGTACTTACAGGTACACCTGTGACAAAAGCTTTCTGTAATCGTTGCTTGATATGTATAACACCATTTTAGTAATGGCATACCATTTTATTTAAAGTTCGTATGTCAGCTGTGCCTACCTTGCAAATATTTTTTTGCAATTAAATGATTTTGGGAAGAATCATGTACATTTCGGCTCTTTACAGTGACTTACAAAGCATCTAAATTGTGCTCCTGGAATATATACCCTATTATCTCTGAAATTATCTGAGTTTACATCTTTTGTTCATTATAAAAGCAGATGGATTGAGGGAATATTCTGAATGAATGAAGAACAAATACAGTGCTGTTGAATAATCTTGTGGGGTAGATTAATCTATAGCCTCGATTTCTCTCAGGGTGGGTTGCTGTGGCAACCGCCCCAGCTCACTTTAAAATAATTTTGTAAAGCTCACTTCAAGCACTGCACCCAGCGTGGGCCAAGTTTAAAAGCAGCCAGACATGGGAAGAAGTGTTACACTGTGTTGCTCTTACAAATAGGGAGGTGGTGGAAGAGAGCGAGGCGTGGAGTGGAGTGGGGTTGAGCAGAACTTTAAACAGAAAATAGAAACCGAGCCACCCCAGGGTTAAGATGCAAAGGAGGTGGATCATTTCATAGTAACCTTACTGCTTTTCAGTTTAAATGGCATTAAAAGATGTAAGCTGGCAATCTCATTTCTCCTAAGGGAAAGATATGTTCTGCATCCACAAAAGAACAAAAACGGACTTTGATAATCATCTTCAAAGGAAATGTTACCTTGAGATAGTCACACTTATAAGGGAAAGAGATACTTGGATACACACTTCATTCTTTGATAAAACTTTGGTGATCTGATTTTGCAATTATTACATTTTGACTGGTGTCTCATTGTTTACGACGTTGCATGCCTCAGGTGGTGGATTAATAAAAAAAAAATTTTGTCAGCAGACCTGCACATGACCTGTGGACAGCAGAAAAGAGTAGATTTGAGTCTCGTGCCAGAAATATGAAAAGGGTGCATTTGCGGAGCATCAGTACAAGTACAGACACCAGAACAAAGGTTTTTCACTGTTTGAAATTATTCCAGATTTTAAAATTAAATGCAGGAAAAGAGGGGGGAAAAATCCTAAATGCTTCAAAACATAATGCATGAATTCCTGCCTTATCTTATTGCTGAGATGAGTGAGAAAGCCTGATCCCTCCCTTTATGTGTTTGTCCATCTAGCATCCGAACCCTGTTTTAGAAATCGAGGTGTCCTTTACATGGATTTGATGAATCGTACTGGTGACAAAAACTTGGCATGGCTTTAAGATACTCCAGTATGTGAAGGTCACAACTATTTAAAGATTAGGCCACAAGTGCCCACACGGAGGTGTAGTAGATGTGCTAGGCTGCTCTATACTTTTATTTTCTGAAATATTGCCTACCCTATTAATTGCTTTCAAAATAAGATGGTGCTCGTTTTCTGTCTTGCCATTTGAAGGGCTGTGTTACCAGCTAGCCAGAAACCTGAAAACTTACATATCCTGCACAAAATAGTGCAGATGACAGTCGTTTTCAATTAAAGCAGAAAAGTGTGAAGTCTTAGCACAGTTTTCTCTTTCTTCCACTAAGAAAATGTGAATATTACTGGATAGTTGGGTGCTGCACTGGGAGACGAAAATTGTCTGCAGAAGAGGTATAGCAAGGGTACAACCCGTGCAACTGTTCCAGATTTCTCCCCAGCTGCACTTCATGCCAAACCTGAGGCTGAGAAAGTATTTCTTCCCCGACAGTATTCGGGCTCCGCTGCTGACACTGCCGAGCATATGTGCCTCTCACCACCGTGTGAAATGTGCTTGGCTCATGTCTGGCTGCCTAGTGGCTCTAGGCACATCAGTATTACTGCTATTATTGTTGTTGTTGTGGGTGCGTTTACAGCATGTAACTGTCTGTCCATTGAGAGTTGTCCGCTCTCCATCTAAATCTCCCCAAGGCAGGGTAGGGCGTGGTGTAGACCCAAAGTCCCTGAAGGGTATTCTCCCAGGAACTGCACTGAGAGCAATTGCAGGGTGCTTGTTAGCGCTGCCTGAGCTTCATTTTGCTCTGACCGTGATTTGAGCATCCATGGTTTAAGAAGTGCAGTTGAATCGAAAAGGCATTTATTCACTGTCAGACACAGAACTTTGGAAGTAGGTCAGTGGCCCAATGAGATGTTTATAGGGGAAAAAGACTGTGAGACCAAGGACTTGTATTAACGTGAACCAAATATACATTTATCACTGTTGTTTGAATTTGGTTGTTAGGTTTTATCACATGTGCTGTTCCTATTTCCAGTACCTTAATCTATCATAAAAATAATAGTCTGTGCCTTCATAAACTCTGCTGCTCCGAAAGAACCGTACAAGTTGGCTCTCTACATAGAAATTTAAAGAAGTATCTGCAAAGTCTAGTTGCACTCACAGATTATTGCATGTGCTTAATTTGGATTTGAGCTCCCATACAGTACAGCCTTTTCAGTCCGGTTTTAAAACCAAACGAACCTATTTAAAAAAAAAAAAAAAAAAAAAAAAAAAAAAGGCCCGTCCTTTCGCACCGAGCGCTGGTAATGCTGCATTTCTGCGGGTGAGTCTGACAAGAGACCGTCTCCGGCAGCCGGCCGCGGCCGGGACCCGTGCGAGGGGGCGGCGGGAGTGGCGCTGCCCAGCGCTCCCCGCGGGGACGGGGACGGTGCCCCTTACGCGGCGCGGGGCGCTGCGGGCCGCCCGGGGGCAGCGGCTGCGCAGCCCGCCGAGCTGTGCAAGTTGGGCTGCCCCGCTGGCGGGGGGGGGGGGCGCGGAGACGGAGCCCGCAGGGGTGCGGGGAGCCGGCGGGAGGGCTCCGGGGTGCGGGGGTGCGAGAGTCGGGGGGCGGCGACCCCGCTCCGCTCCGCGGGATGCGGGGACGAGCGGCGCCGGCGGCGGGTCCGCTGCCCCCGCTGGGCGCCCCCCGCTCCCGGCGGCGCGGAGCGGGGCCGCTGCGGGGCCCCCGCCGCTCCCCCGCCCGGGCGGCTGCGGGGCAGCGGGCAGCCCTGCCCTGCCCCGGGGCTCGGCGGCGCTGCCCCGGGCCGTGCCCCCCCCCAGCCTCCGCCGCGGGTCCCGCCGCCCTGCCGCCGCCCTGCCGCCGCCCTGCCGGGACTGGCGCGGGGGAGCGCGCACCGCCGCGCCGCGCCGCGCCGCGCCGTCCCCGCGCGGTGGGATAAAGGATTGTCATTAGGTTTGCGTGTGGCATATGCCATTACCCCCACCGTACAACTAAAATTAGCAAAATGTCAGGAATGGAAAGATTGATTCACCCAAGATGCAATTATCATTTAAAAAGTGCTTGATTGAGGTGCTGATGTTCAGTGATTTATTCTGCATACCATATACATAATTAAAGTAGTGTAGTGGAGTAATTTATCAATCTAGTTTAGACTAGAGGGGCAAGGAAGGGAGCTGCTGCCGCTGCTGCTGCTCTATGTTTGTTTTATTAAAACGCTTTCGGGATCTGATCCCGCCCCCTTTTTGCAGGAGTGAAACTGATTATTTCTCCAGCTCGGGAGGAGAGAGTCATTCGTTTGGGATTGTGGGAGAGAGGGAGAGAGACGGAGAAGGAGAAGAAAAGGGAGGAAGAGGGAGCTAAGCAGAAAAGGACACCTCATCAGGCGTCTAGTTTGAATCCCTTCCTCGCCTCCCCCTTCCCTCCGCGATGTTACAAAGGCTGTGAGCTGCTCGCCTTTTCCCATTCGCCTGCTGTCACTTCCTTCCTGGACGCTTTCGGGACGAGTCCGGTTACTTTTAATCCGACCAGCAGCTCAGCCACTTTCTCCTCCTCCACGCTGAACACACACATACACACGCGCGTACACACATACACACACACACAGACCAGACAGCTTCTGGCTGCTTATTGGATTGACTTTGAAGGCTGTGTGTGTGATTCAAGGAGGCTGCATGAACCAGGTGGTGAATATTTAAGGCTGGAAGAAGTAAAGGGATTTTTTCTTTTTCCTGTGAAAGGAAAATATCTCAAGGACTAGTGTGATCATCCAAACAGCTAAATGTTTATAATGTAAGTACATGTGCAATTCAGCATCGGAATGAAATAGAGTGGGCATGGTACAGAAGCCCAATGTATTTTTCCTATTGCATTTGAAGAATTACTGTATGTAGGCTGGGATTGAGATCGCCTGCAGACTTTCTAAGTGTATGAGTGTGCCATTGCTAAAAAGTAACTTTTTAGACAAGCAACATAGTTAAATCACTGTCTACTAAATTATTGCTGACTTGTCTCTATCAGTGTCATAAGTGTTTAAACTTTGATGAAGTTAGTTTACGTAATTTGTGTGCTTGCTATTGTGAAGTGTTTGAAGCTTATTTGATTTGAATAGTTCACCAAATGCTGTGACCTTGTAGTGCTTGCACCTTGATTTATCAGACTGAGGAAACAATCCAGTTTGAGTGAAATGCTCTTAAACTTCACTGTATTAGAGGCTCTTCAGCCCCTGGGTTCAGGTAATGCATGCTTGCAAGTGTTTAACTTTGTGCATCTTTCATTTAAATACTTACGTTTGAGGTGGAAAGACCCCTTGCATTGATGTGGGAATTTAAGTCATGGGCTGCCAGCCTCTTTTAGAATAGTATGCTTTTGTCTTTATGTAGTACTTAAAGTACTCTTTACATTTTTTTAACACAAGGGAGTAGAGCTAATCAGCCTTACAAAACTGGCTGGTTTAGTTGTAGTACATACAGTTACTTACAGGCTAAGATAAAGTTTAATGTAAATGAGAGACTTCTAAGACTATTGGTGCATTATGTAACTATAATACTTAGCATTTGCCATAAAACTTATGGTGACCTTCTGTCAGCCTTAAAAACAAAATAAGTATCAATATAAGCTAATAATTTCTTTTCTCTCTCTCTCTTTCTCTCTCAAAAAAAAAAAAAAAGGCAGCACAACGCAAAACAAAACTTAATGAATCACTGTGGAAACCCTAAGCATTGTTTTTTTTAGAAGAGTTCCGTTTTCTTCATTGTATGCAATAATTAGTATCAGCAAATACCGGTATCCTGAAATTAGGTACTCTAATGCACAACTTAAAACTAAAGGTTTAAGGGAATTAGGCAGAGAAAGGCCCTATGCCAGTATTTTACTGGTGAACAGAAAATAATTGTCTTGACACAAAATGCATTTTGCTAGCACATATCTGATTATAAGCTTAATGGCAAATGTCCTAGTTTCGTATCTTTACTTTAAAGCAACTACAAGATGGATGATAAACCATGATAGATTTCTTTTATTGGCACTTTCCCGGGTATTGTGGTTGAAGAGTAAAGATGTTTATATGGAGTATAATAACTCTAATCCCTAGAGGCTTGGCAGGGCATGGAAATATAACCACCTGTGAACCAGTTCTAACCTCTGTATTGCATACATACTGATTTCCAGTTCAAAGGCTCAGGCAAATGGCCACTTTGGGGATTTGTTATTTTGTGAGCTGTTTTTGTTACATGATTTTAGGTATCTAACATGAACTCAGAAAACCCACAAGGCTTTCTTACTTTCTCACTTTTCTTAAAATACCTGTTATATCATTCTTTCTATAGTAATGAATACATAATTCATTTTGAGGCTAACATTGAAGTCTCTGCTCACACCTAAGTCCTTTTGGAAGTCATGGAAAAATTCTTTGAAGAAGAACTTAAGGCAATGACCCTTAATTCAGGCTGTCTGTGTTTCTTGGTAGCACACATCCTTTTATTTTAAAAACCTGCTGTTCATATACATTTTTACTAATATGTCCTACATGGCTAGTATGAGAAGATAGTTCTGGAACCTGAACATGAAAGCCTTCTTTCATGCAAATAGTACTTACACAACTAGTCCCACTGATAATGCTGAGACTATTTGTGTGAAAATGAACAGTCACAAGAGTAACGATTTACAGGATCAGGCCCCAAGGAGACCTAAATCCCTTGCCTGTCCCGTGGCTCTCTTAGGAGAGATGTAAGGAACGTTACTTTTGATGTCCTATAAATGAATGCAGAAATCAGGTATGTCTGTATCCTCTTAAGATTACTTGACCAAGAAAAAAGGAAACTTAGGTTTAAGAGCCTTATGGAAATTGGTACTAAATGATGAATAGTGTGTGAGATTAAGTCTTGTAGAGTTATGTTCCTGAGCTGCTAGTTTTGGAGTGTCATAAGAAAATTCATATAAATACTTTCTTACTGTGAATTTTCTTTAATACGGGATCAGAAAAATTCTTTTTTTTTTTTTAATGAATACTCCTAATTTGTGTACCTGCAACATGTATCTTCAGAAACAGAGAGATGCTCTCTTAAAAGGTTCTGTATTTTAAAAGATCTAAAATATTATAGACAAAGAGAAATTAAGCTTTCTGAAGCTTTTTCCAAAAGTTTACCTCTGAAAGATTTTGATAGCAGTCTATTTAGTAGATAAATATAACTACATAGAAACTTAGGAACCAAGCAGGAGTTGTGAATAGAATACTTTTGCCAACTTCATTTATTTTGATTTTACTTTCCTCCATAACAGGTTAATTTATTGTTCACCAGAGTAGTTCAGTTCATCTTCAGAGACAGTTAAGGATATTTCTACTTCTCATTGAGCAAGAAGTCATTAACTGCTGTTAGGTGCTTGAAAGAATAAGCATTTGGATTTTGTTACATAGACTACATTCTTACCTGTTGGACATAATTATTCTAAATTACGTGATAATTTATCCAGAAATCAAGTAAGGTGTAGTGATACTATTTGGAAAACACTGATTATGAAGATGAACATAAATTAGGTGCTATGTAATTTCAAGAAGTTTATAGTTTCTACTTCAGCCTTTTGAAGAATAACCAAAGCAGTTGTATCTGTGATGTGTGTTAAGATTTTAAAAATTTGCTATGTGATACCAGCAGAGAGATTTTTGCTACATTCTATTTAGGCTTTATAGCAACTTAGGTATAAAATTAAAAAAATTATGTATGTAATTCTGAACAGCTAGAAAATGTCAGGTTTAAGAGTACAGTTAGTGTTCTGCTGTTTGAAAAGGATGAAAATGCAATTTTGCATCTTACTTCAGAAACAAAATGGGTTTAGAAGAACTCTGGTCAGCAAACACAAATGATGGTACAACTAAAAAAAAATTTTTTTTTTTCTATTTTTAAAAGGAATTCTTCAGGTCTTCTGACCACCTTTAAGGTAATTTTCTCAGAACTGATGGTCAATGTTGCATGTGGGCAGGAGATTAAAACCTAGTGTCTTCAGTCCTCCACTTTAATCTCACTGTCTCATTGACTGCAGTGCAGTAGAGCTTGTCTATTCACTAAGATCTGTCATCCTTAGGAAATCAGACCAGCTTATAGAGGCGATTCACAAAACCAACAGTGACAACAAAGTCTTATGTGCCTACAAAAGAAGGATTAGGCAGTTCACATGTCATTTTGATTGGGCAGAGATAAAAGCTGATTGCTGCAGCATGGCAAGGCACACTTCAATTTCAATTGATTATTTTATAAGACAACTATAACTCTGCTGCTTAGTCATTGTTAAATGCAATTTGAAGGAAGGGAGACTCAAGTTTTGACATTACTGGTTTCATATGACTTTGTAGTAAAAGGCAGAGCCACTTGTAGCATTGCTATACAAATTTTAAAAATGTTGTGTAATTCTCTGCTTTTGGGAAATATATTTAAAATGTAGTAGATAGTTGCCGTGGGACTTGTAAAAAACATTTCTGCCTAGATGATGCCCTGTAATAGCAATTAAAAGTTCTTGAAAGTGTCTAGGACCATACTAAATGTACTGCACTTCCCCTATTAAGAGCTTACATACAGAGGAGAGTGCGTAAAGCATGTCAGGGCTTTGCAGATTTATCAAAAAGCATAATACAGAGGAACACGTAAGTCATCTTAGTTTACCTCTATTCTGTTATTTTTTTAAATGTAATATGATGTAAAAGTATACTTCGTGTGGTGCATGTAAACATTAATAGTCTGGTTTGAAAGCAGTTAGGAAATTAAAGGTTGTCCCTGTACTATCAAATACACCATTTATCAGTGAGACTAGAGAGTTTCAACTATTTGCATAATTTAGTTATAACGTACAGCCTTTAACATTTGGAAGTATGAAACTTGCAAGCTGATAACTTCTATGCTAATTTCTTACCATTTTTCAAAAGAAGACTTTTTTTTACCCAACTGATGCCTCCTAGTGTTTCACATAATAAAACACTAATGAGTCAACCATAAATGTAAACATTTTTTTTCATTGTCTTCATCTTATGTGATACATAAATTTAATATTTATGTATTTAATTTTGCATGTGTTATTAAATCAGACAGGAAACTCCTGTAAATTCAGATGTTTCATCTTAATGGACCCTGAAAGCACATTTTGCTTTTCTTTCATTCTAGCTTTGCCTAGCTGTATTTTGAAAAGTTCATGTTGTACATAAAATATATTTTCTTTTTCTCCTTTTGTTTCATGCGCATTACAGTAACTTCTCAACAATGTATTATGAGGCTCAAATGGGAATTTCAAAAATTTTAGTAGGATAATATTTTGAAAAGTAAGTGCTTGGAATTAGGCAATAAATGCAGTTATAGAAATGTCTGAAATATCCTGAAGTACCTCACAGCCAAGTAAGATGAAAAAGACTAGTCTGAGACATGCTCGCTTGCTACAGTCCTTAAAGAATAGTTACATTATCACATTTTGTGATTGTTCCTGGTTATTTTACCGCTGTATAAGCAGGAAAACTGTATTAGGACAGTCATAAAATGTGCAAAATGTGCACCTCACTCATACGATTATAGATGTGGATGATCAGTACTACTGAAAATTAATTCACGTGCATAAAATACTGAAATGGAGCTTGGAGTGGTAAAGACTGAAACACAGTGTCCTTTTCCAACAAGTTCAGTCTGGCCATATAACTCCATGAATACCTGAAAAAATATTCAGTTATACTAGATTTATATCATAAAACAGTGGAGTATTTTATTTTTTTTTGATGGGAGGGTGTAATTTTCAAAAAGTTACCTAGCATTGGTGTGACAAAAGAGAACTTACGAGCCCCAGCTGTATATTTGAACTGTCAGGTACGGTCTTATAATGATAAAGAAGCAGCCAAGTCTGAGAACACTCTTGCACATTTTAATGTCACACAGTTTTATGTAAAGTATGAGATCAATTTAATGATGACATTGGAAATATAGCCTGTTATTCTAAGGCTTTCAAGAAAAGCCGTGGAATTCCTAGATACTTGTTCTACTGAGGTGGTTTTAAAGAGAAATAAAATTCTTTTGCAATTTGTGTCTTCTCAATGCTCATATGGTAAATTTAGGTGCCTGCTTACAGATAAAATAATTGTTTTCCACTGAATGCAGAGAGTTAGATCTCTTAAGTGCAGATCTTAGTCATGGGAGTTAGTGTTTGGTTTTAGAATATATAAAAAATGCGGATTTTAGGATTGTATTCTGCATCAACCCACTTAGTATCACATTTTTCTCCCATTAGTTTTCAATGGCAAAGAGAACCTTTCAGAGATCTGCTATTTATTTAAGCCACTAAACATCAGATAGGATTCTAGCTTTTAAACTTCCTTGCATCTTGAAAGTATTTTAAAGTATGCAAATGGCACCCGTTATTCAACCAGGAAAACTAACATGCAGAACTCACAGAGTTTTCTCATATAGTTGCATTGCTTCCTCCCTTGCAAAGAGAAAGTAAATTTGCAAAAGAAATAGAGGGAAGCATAGAGAAGAAGAATCTTTAAGGCAGTTCAAGTGTAGGACTATTACTGTGAAATATACCTAAACAGAAGTCCACTACACATTCGCCACCACCTTTTTTTTTTCTTTTTTTTTTTCTTTTTTTTTTTTTTTGTTTGTTAACATCTAAATACATTTCAAATGCAGAAATATGTGCTAGGAAATTCTTAGAACCAGCTCTGGATAATCAATCTGAGAATTGCTTATTTTAATATTGTGTGGAATAGACTCCTATGCAAGTTGGATTCAACTATCACACCAGTGAGGTCCGTAGCCCGGGCACCTTTAGTAATTCCCTGTACAGGTGACTTAGCAGTCACCTGCTTCAGCAGCGTAGCTCTGCCTTCTGCCATCTCCCCCGACACTGGGGGGCTGCAAGAGTTCAAGCGAAGAGAGCTTCAGAAATCCTGGCCAGTACAGCAGGTCCTGGAAAGTCAGTATTTGCTGCCTTCATTTAAGTTAACCATAAGGCAGCCTGCAGATTAGGGACAGAATGGAACAGATGGCATAAAGCTCCTCTGCCTCCTTTTCCCAGGTTATAGAGAACCGCTGCTACAAAACTTAGAATCCAGCCTAACAGGTCTTCTCTGACTCTCATTTCTTAAACTGTATAATTGCTTAAGTGAAGTTTATCATGAAAATTATTATTAACCAAATGCCAGTGCAAGAATTCACCTTAGACATTACCGTCTTTTGTATTTCATCCTATAATCACAAAATGTACAGTTAAGTAAACTGAATTAGAAATAACATTATTTACGTTTGCTTTTATAGATCCAGGATGCATGCCATTTGTGGAACCCATGCTCAGTTAAATTTCACTATTTACTTTTAAGTAGTCAATCAATAGCCGTTAGCAAAGTATGTACAAAGGACAAGGAAGGAGGATTGTGAAATTGTTTATAAAACACAACTGCAAAAGTAAATATAATGCAGAACATTGTCCACGTGAAACATTACTTTTAGTAACAGAAATAACAAGTAACATAGTAGCATGTGCTATTTATTTGATTTCTAATAAATTCTTCCCCCTACTGACAAATGTATTGTGATACTACATTATATTTGAAATAGTGGCGCGTAATAGTATTCCAAATAATTTAGTTATTGTCAGATCATTACAAAAAATAACACATTCCAGACTATGTGCACCAGCACAAGAAGCTAGACTACAGCACTTCTCATGTAAAAATTCCATGTGGACTTCTCAGTGGAGACTGTTTTAAATCATTTCATTGGAGCTGGGTGGAAAAGTGGTCCCCAGAGAGAGGGGAGTGCACTGCAGAGAAACAACAGGATGCTGGGGTTCTGTGGCCATCCCATAGCGCTGGCCCACGCCTCCCCTCCAGCCTGGCATTTTAGCTTCAGACACGTGCTGCCAGGAGCTCCCCTCCGATTGCCATGAACCTTGGGAATGCCTGGGCAGTTTGCAGAAAAAGTTAGCAGCGTTTGAGGATATTGTGTGAGACCAGCAGGAGACAGTATGTCCTCCACACTTAGCTTTAGGCCTGCTTTATCTCTGTCCATCTGTGTCCTGAACGTTGCTTCTGCCTGTACTGAGTGTGAGGAGCGGGAGAAATGGCAAAAAAAGGAGGAAGGCTTTTGGGAAGGTTATGAAAAATGTGGCTACGGACTGTTAAGATGGTATGCAAATGGAGGAGAGCAGACAATACGTGGTAGTCAAACTTGAAACCTTGATCTTGCAGAGGTTTTTTCAAACAAATTTCCTGTCAAAGTGTACAGAATTTGTCTTACTATGAGTAATCCTTAATTGTTGCAGACATAGGGCAACAGTCTTAAGAAAATAATAATAATGATTGTTTAAATGTATTCTGTACCTATAAAGAACTGATTTTTGAAGCAGTATTTTTAACATTAACCTTACCATATAAGTATTTATCTATATAAGAACCCATTTCGCCCACAGAATCCTGGAGAAATGGCCAGTTTTTCCCTTATCTTGCTTATGTGTATAAGATGCAGAGAAGGGATTGATATAACAGCAGAATGTGAAAAAAATCCAGCTTATTGCTCCACTGCAATATATGAAATAAGTGTGAAACTGCACACTTACCAAACTTGTACATGACACGTTTTTTATGTCAGAATACTGAGCCAGGGAATGCATCGCTGCAGTGGCATACAAAATGTACAGCTTTATCCAAAACACACATACATAAATTTTAGAGATCAGAAATATGACCATAAATGTTAGTAAGAGCCTATGGACTGCTACGCTCATTTAAAACTAAATAGGATGAAGCAAAATTTCCTTAATGTTCTTGGGAGCACACATTAAAAAAAATATAACCCAGGCTCGTTGAATTACTAGCACTCTTATTTATGTGGCGTGTTGTTAGTAATTGGAAATAATTTAAATTACATTTAAAAATTTGTATTAATTGGAAAATACTATTCAGTTTTTTTCTTAAACGGAAACATGATGGAATGATTGGCAAGCCACCTAATTAAAGCAGAACTGCCCGTAATTACATGTACAGGAATGAAGAATGCCTACCTATATCCCTGGTAGGTAGAAATCTGCATACCTTCACTGGGATAACAATAGGATCTGGCATTTTTGGTTTGTTGTTGATGCTGCAATAAAAAAGATTATGCACAGGACAGAAACAGAAGGATGTTCTTCTACATTTCCTATAATATTCTTGGCATACAAGCTGTAAATTGGACTAATATTGTGATTTTTCCAACACTCGATATTGACAAAGCAAAATGAGACTCTATCCTCAGGACAAGTTCCAGTACTTAAACCCCCATCCAGAATATTACATTTAGTTCAGTTATGCTTCCAGTGGATATTGTCAGAAGCTTAGTATTACGTTCTGTGGTGATCAGCAGAATAGTCATCCTGAAGCCATCCTTAATGAGTGCTATCTTTTCTGGGAAAAAAATGTATCAGGGATAAGATACGATGGTGATAGGCATAATGCAAATCCTTATGACAGATACAAAGAAAGCAATAGATGTATTTTTGCATGGCATTTTAATGCTATTAGGATTATTTTTCCCCCGGCTTCTAATCCTGTAGAAAAATACTTAATTGAGAGCACAAGGATTTCTCAATGGAGGCAGAATGTGTTCTTTATTTAACTTTTTTTTTTTTTTTTTTTTGGTCACTTAATAACAATATGAAGCAACATCTGATGTAGCAAAGAGGCGCGACACGAAAGATATTCTGGTCTGTTTTGAAGAGCAGTACTTGTCACGTATGTGGACGAGTGGTGATTTTCTGGTGCAGCCTTCTGTTACAAGTCACTAAATGTCATCTGTAAAGCAGTAGCACTATGTTCTACCACATTTTTCTGTATAAGATTAAAGGCAAACCTCTCATGAGACCATCGCTACTGCTTTGACTACCCCAAACAGGACATGGAATAGCACTTCTACAGATTTCTGATAAAAAGTAGTTTTGGGGATGGTCAAGAAGAAAGTATTGTTCCCTCTTTTCGCTCTACTGTTTTCCAGATGTGATTGGAAAGAGGAAGCTGTTCCACTAATGGATCGGAAGATTGCTCTGTGAATTAAACATCATCCTGAAAATACAGCTTCCATGTTTGATTAATATAAGTTCAAAATACAATGTAGATATATAGAAAAGGCCTCTTTAAAATCACAAGGAATCCATAGACATACAGTTTTGTAATTCTCCTGCAGCTACTTGCAAAAAAAAAGAATCATCAGCGTTCTGTTTTCCGATTTTGGTCTAAATGCTGATTTTAAATGCAGAACAGTTAAATACATACCTACTATCGTGTCTGTTGGCAGAGCACATTTGGAATATATCGTGACCTAAACTCAATATCGAACATTAAAATACAAGCTTTTGGATGAAAAAGTGAATCTACAGCACATTCAGTCCCAAAGTATGCTCCAAATTTTAAACAAGGTTCTTGAATATAATAATCTCTGGCACCGCATGCAACCCAGCAGTGACAATTTCCAAGAATACCAGGGAGAAAGATCCTTCAATATGAATTCCAAAACTTGAAAATAAAGGGGGAAATTTAAACTGTATTTTATATGTTTAACATACAATTCACTAACCATTGTCCCTAAAAAGACACGTGAACTTTATTTGAGTCAAAGGATGCAAGGTAAAAAAGTCTGTAAATGAAGTGCAGAAGCTGCACTAACAGTATAAGAAAGGGACTCAGAACCCTTAAGTTTAATTTTAAATGCAGCTGCAAACTTGTGTGTGTGTGTGTGTGCAAGTCTGTTATGCAATATCTCAGTTCTCCAAGGGCAAAGCACAGATGAAAATTGGCAGCTTTACTGAGATGCTGTAAAAACTAAAATCTATTCAGCGTGCCAGGATGTATCCACATAATTAGAAAGGACTTAGGGCAACACGAAAAAGGGGAGTTTAAGTTTTACTTTGCTGTGTCCTGTTGTCTGCTGGAATCCACATCCCCAGATTAAGTCTATAAATTCTTTATAAGCACTGGTTTAACTTTTATAGCAGGAATTCAGCGCTTGAGAAACCTGATTTGAAATACTTCCTACCTTTAATTTAGGGCAGTTCACAGAAAAGACAATTCTCTCTCTCTGGAAAGGTCCTTAATCAGTTGGCTGTAGAATATTCTGGGAGAAAGCTACTCTCAGTTTCCAAATGTGGGGCCATCCCATTCTTGTATAGATAATAAAATATTCATCAAGTGAAGGGCTGTAATTGAGTCATGTTTCACTGGAATGCCATAGTTCCTTAGCTATTAAGTTGATCTCTTGCGGTCTTTTACCTCTTACTTAAAAAATACAAGCCTTTCTGTGTTTCTAGTCTGTAATATAGCTTAAAACTAGTTTAAACAACCAATTCTATGCCATCTTCCCTGTTGCATTGCTGAAAAGTTTGATTTAACTTTATAACATACAATGTATAAGAAGAAAGTGTCTTGTTCCATCTTTACAAGTGTATTCATCTGATTTTGTGAAACTAGACCTCTGTGTCAGTCTTCCATAATTTTTAGTGGCTTTATTCTTTTATTTGAGTTTGTTTCTTGAACTGATACATACCATGCCTAGCAAAGCTCTGAAATCTAGGATAGGAGTTAGAAACATGAAGAGGTGTTTGAATATAAGGACGACAAGCATGCCGTAAACGAGCAACGGATCGATTGTATGTTGGCTGAGACAGGAAGTACAGCTCCAGGGTGCGATAAATTGGTCGGGGTACCTAAGAGTGGTCTAATAAACCTTTATGAGAACAAATAGCTCAAAAATAGCCACTGTATGCACGTTCCCAGTCATCTTCAGCAGAGCTTGGGTGGTCCTTTAGGAAAGACCTTGTGGCCTAGCATGCATGCCTCTTCAGCCGGTTTCTTGTACAGTTAATGTGCCTGTTGAATATGTGGGTGTGAATCCAAACCTGACTTCCTGACCACATTATTATGCTTGAATTAGTGAAGAAGAATAACAACTTTAGTTAAAAAGTTGTGCCGATATTCAGTCCTGACTAGGATTTATCCAAGAGCTTGAAACAGCTTGTAAGTCGTAAAAATGTGCTGCTTTTTTTTTTTTTTCTTTCAACTGTACTTGGGAAATTCCGACTTCACAAATACAAAGAGAACTTACATTCACAGATATCGATATGTTTATTTAACAGTATTTCAGATGTAAATGGATATATTAAATTATGTCCTTTGTTCATGTATTCTAGTGTAACTCCACTGACTTGATGACTACTAAAAACTGATTTATATACAGAATTATCACTCATGCTGTTAATTAACACCCACTTCTTTCTCTCAGTTCCACTCTGACTCTTTTTCCAGACTCATTAGAAACAAAGGTACCATTTGAATAGGACATTTCAAAAGAAGATCTCCTTCTCTCGTGGACCACACTGGAAAGAATATGTAGAAGTCTACCACTTCTTTGATCAAGAACATTATAAGCAGGCTTAAACAGTTTTCAGAGTCCCTATTGGGGGTTAAAGTCTGTACATGTGTGGCTGACATTCACACATCCTGAAATGAGATGGAACATGAAGGTGCATTATATGCTGTTCTAGAGCTTTTCTCAGCCTAGTCGAGTATACGTCAGCTTCTGTCTGCTGGATGTTAATTGTATTATTTAATGATACTATATGAGTTTTGTAAATACCAAATCATTCCATTTTTCTAATGTCATTCTGAAGTACAATGAGAATATTAGATAGACACTGCATATGGAATACATAACAGGTTGAGACTGCTGGCCCATGAGGCTTCCAGATGCTCTAAATAGATCACTTGAGCTGCTCAGACCATTATAGTGATCTTTACTCAGCTGGCAGTCACATCGTATTCCTCATATATAAGGCAAGACAGTAAAACATTACAGCAAAATTCAGAAGAGTTTGTATGGCCTTGTAATAGGAATAGTTTTCTTAACACAAAAAAAAAAAAAAAAAAGTTTGGTCTATTTGGTCTATCTTTAAGCGATTAACCAAAAGGGAAACAGTGTACATTACTTTAAACCTCAATTAAAAGATTTTTTTTAAAGACTCAGCAGAATTTCTGAATTCATTCGTGAGCAGAAGCATGAAGTTCTGCTGCCATAGAATCATAGAATCATTAAGGTTGGAAAAGATCTTTAAGGTCATCAAGTCCCACCATTAGCCTGGCACTGCCAAGCCCACTACTAAACCATGTCCCTCAGCACTGCATCTACACGTCTTTAAAATACCTGCATCAGGATCTCCTTTGATATGAGAATACACAGCTACCAATGTTTGCGGTAGCAGTTCCGTACCGAAGACTGTAACTCACTGATTCTTTTTTTGGCTATTTGAGCTCTCAATTCATATATTCAACAGTAAAAATTGAGAGAATACAAACAGCAATAGCAAAGCTGATTCAGTCACCATTTGTGCTAATTTAACTTGTCAGGCTCACAGGTCTTGCAATGCTAGAGTACTAGCAGGTTATTTGTTTAATGTTAATTTTAGGTATAACAGTATTTCTGTCTGAAAGCAGAGCTAAGCACAGGAAGGATATTCTAGCATTTAGGATGGCAGCCTGGATTTGGGCAATGTGGATTTAACTCTTTCTTGCAGAACCTATTTTAGATGACTGTGATGATCTCGCTTTGTTGGTGCATCGAGCCCCTGTCTGTAGAATGAGGATGGTATTTCCTTGAGGCAAATTGTGTAGGACCCAGACACTGTGGGAATGGTGGCCATATGAGTACCATAGGGAATAAACAAGACAATGTAGACTATAAATATGTAGTTGCTTTTGGAAAGTTACAGTCTAAAGCGAAGCATACAGTCTGCAACAGACTCTTAGATAACTTCGCTTTTGTTAGAGAGCCATTTTAATTAAAGTTTAGAACTTTCTACTTCTTTCTGTCCATTTTTCTTCTACTTCTTTAGTTGTTGTGCCAAGGTATCCATGTGTGTTTCTTCCACTGTCATCTGGCTCATTCCCAGCAGATGCACACAATCTGTTTTGCTGTCACTGACAGGGCTCAGTTTATGGAAAGAATGTGACAGAACATGCTGCTGTAGTCACTTACACAGGATTCTCTTTTCTAAAAAGTAACTGAGAATAAATTCTTTCTATTTTTTTGGTATATTGTTCAGTCATAGAGTTTTATCCAGGCTACTCTGCGTCAGGTTAAAGAAGGTATTTAACATCTTAGCTTTCTTTTTAATTCCTACTTTGTAAAATCCAGATTTGCCAATAATATACATAGGAAATATGTTGACAGACCTCAGTTTCAAGTGGTGGTACTTGTCCTGGCCATTCTGGAATGGGTGTAATATTCCCAATTCCTTTTTAGAAAATATTATGGTATTTCCTTTAAATTTTCTATTCAAATTTGTAAATATTGCAGATCATCCAAAAATGTGGTATCTTAAGCATCCTGCATGCATATGAAGCATACAAGCGGATATTGTGTAAGGGGGTATGTGTTCCTTCTGGCTCGAAGTACTCGTCCCGTGAGAGGCTGTGGAGATACAAATAGCAAAATGAAATCTGTCTATTTTGGACTTTGTTGCCTATGGGAAAAAAAAAAAAAAATTAAACCTTAACGTTACCACTTACTGTTGTATTGTGGTAACAGCTGCAGGTCCTGACAGAGATGAGGGGCTAACACTGTGCATGGTGCTGTGCAGATACACATTGACGGACAGCCTCTGCCTCAATGCATTAATGGTATGAACAAACAGTGTAAACAAAGAAAGCAGAAGGAAAAGAAATGTAGATAGTTTTACTATTAAGAACATCTTGCAGTTCTCCTCAGTGTTCAGTAGGAAGAGTTGGTGCGTTAATGAAACTTTATGGAAGGTGTCTAACCAGCATAATACAGTTTATGAGGTGATCCCATTACGGCTTAAGCTAGAGGAAAAGTAATCAACAGGTCAAATTTGGTAAGTGTAACTTTGGGTTACTTCTTTGCTGCTTTCTACCTCTGTCCTGATGAGGACAGGGATGACAATAGCAAATTCCACACCAGGCTGCTAAGGTTACAGCCTAAGCCGTTAAAAAACTGTTAACATTAAATATGTATGGGCACACTAGATGTTTATTAAAGAACAGAATTTGTTTTACAAGCTGATGTTGCCTGTGATGCTATTATTTTCATCCTTAATGATCTAACTTCTGCCTTTGAATTGTACTTTGTTCAGAGTGGTTGATGTCTCTGGGTTCTTTTTTATCTATAAATTAAAAAAAAAAAAATCTTCAGCAGTGGAATCTTCATTAATTCCCAAAATCAAAAATGTAGTTAAATGAGCTTAGTGACTTGGCTGCATTTGAAATAGCTGCGTATATACATTAACATAAATGAAATATATTTAAAGAAATTTGATCTGTATTTTTAGGATGTATTTTTAAACACTATTTCATTTTGGGGAGTGCCTTTATATACCTAAACCTTTCAATTCCTATTTTGAACCTCACGTAATTGCAGAGTTAATGGTTTTGATAGGGTGTATATGTTAAAAAGGCTATCTAGAAATACACTGCAGTCGTAGACTGCCATGTTAGCTAGGCTTGCAGTTTTTCTGTAAAATCACTTCTTATGATCATGTACATATATTTATACATATGAACATATATATATATGTGTGCTTTATATACAAATATATATGGTTTTCAAATTATACTTGCATGCCTCTGGGTATGCCTTACACTGTAAATAAAACTGTCAAAATGTCTCTTCACAGTTAGACCTCATAAAAATAATCAGTCCATAAACACGTGGTGCTCTTTATTCACATATATAGTTACTATATAAAATGAAAGTCTTTCTCCTGTTGTTCTAGACTTACAGTCCTTCTATATTATGGGTTAGAAATTTAGTAATTTTTAATGGGGTTTTTGTATGTACTTTTTTATTTGTTTCTGTGTGCAGGTATGGGAATGATATATATAGGCATCCCAAATATAACTTATTCTTGGTTTTATAGGCAGGCTGGGTAAGAAGATGACTGTAACCCCTAGTTTCCATTACTATATTTTTAATATTATTTTTTGTTACAGGCTAGATCTTTCTAGGGTTTCCACAAACACTACTGACTTTTTTGTTAGTCCTAAAATTATTTTTGGATGGGAATCATTAATATATATATCACTAAGAGACAAATATTTTCAGTATATCGTTATCATACATAACGTAAAAAGAAGGCTAAGAGGAAGCAGGGTCCTCAAATGATCTGTTTTGCTGCCTCTCTGCCTTGATTTGCTAAGCTCAGTTCCACTCCAGAAATATTGTTACCACTTAGCTATTACACTTCTAAGACCAAGATTATTATGAGACCAGCACACCTATTAGTAAGTTGGCCAGGGAGAAGTGAATGGGATAATTTAATACGTTTCTAAAAGGGTAGATTTTATATGCCTCATGTCACTTGTACAAAGTGTCAGGAAAGAGGCCAAAGATCAAATGAAAGAATACGGAATGTAACCCCTTCTCGTTATGTCAACCTGTATTTGTCTTGGTATTCTTTTTAATGCACTTTATTTTAAACATAAGTGTATTAATTATACTTCCTTTGCAAAAAAAAAAAAAAAAAAACCACAAACCACCTATAAACTGAGCTGCAGTTCAACATAGGAATACATTGCTTTTAGATCCAAATGCTAAGCACAAGAATCTCAAATCTGTTTGCCTGGTACTTCACGGTCCTACTTGGAATCTGATATGGGAAAAATGATGAAATTTATACCCATCCAGATTGGACAAATCAGATGATAAATTCAAAATCTGAAGACTTATTATATATAACTCTTTTCTGTGAATTTACTAGTTTCAGGATCTGTTTCAGACATCAGTGCTGATCTTGGCTGTAGATATATCACAAGTGAGGAGACGTAAAATCAAGATGGTTGGTGTTTTTTTCATTTTATACGTAGCTGATAACTTCCATCTAAACAAAATATGTAAGGAAAGCTGATGGAGTGATTAGCAGAAATACAGTAGGCTGGGAGCTGCTTTTCCATAGATGGCTGCCGGTTTTGGTTTACATAGGGTAGGGCACTTGGCTCTGTATTCCACTTACTTTCATCTCTGTTGAGCAGGGACTAGTATTTTCAGTCTCCCAGTAATGTTTTGGGAATAAATATTGATAGTTACTTAAGTGATAATATGAGTGGATCTGTGAGTCTTCAGATAAACAGATATATAGTCTAGCTCGGCAAGTCCTGTATGCGATGGCATTTTATGCTTTTCTAACACTGTTAACAGTAATGTAAAGAACTGGAAAATGTCATGAAAGGGATTGGTTTGATGTATGATTATACACTGTAAAATTAAGGTAAAATCAATACTAAAAAATTACATTTTCTCGCTGTTCACAAGGTGGAACAGTATGGGCTTTTTCACTCAAAAATACTTTCTGGTGCCTTGCCAGGAGCTTGTGTCTGATGGGGGAACCACCCTCCTCCACAGTGGCGTGAAGCAGATATTTTTTCCCTATCAGCCTAGATGTGGACCTTTCATGAGCAGAGGCAACCTATTTTTATGATGTGAGCTGGCCCCAAAGATGTATTACTCACGGAGCAAGGCGCTTCACCAGTAATGATAGCTTGGATTTCTTGGGCTAGTACTGCCCCTAGTGAAAGCACTGTTTGTTTGGGGAATTTTTTCTTTTTAAAAATACACTTATCCTTTTTTATCTGTTTGCCCCAGGATGCGGGACCAACACATTACTCAAGAAGAAATTATACTTATCCACAGTCTGAGAGAAGGGGACTGTCTGGTTGGAGTCAGAGTTGACCACTGGCTCTTAGATGGCATACAGATTTGGCTGCGGTGTGCAGTCATGCTCCTCCTGCATAAATCTCATGAGCAGAAGCTGCACGTATTTATACAGTGCAGGAGATACCTTACATACGATTCATTTAGAATCCAATCACTATATTCAATGAATAAAAATGTCAGTAATCAATACTCTGGTCAATTCTATTAAGATTTTCCGTTTCTGCTACAATTTGTCCTTGGCAAAAATACAGACAGTGCTTTAATTATCAATGTATTGTTTTGAAGAAAAATATCATATTTTTGAATGTACTTTGCATAGTAGTCGGAAAAATTAAATGTGTTAAAATGACTGAGGATGCAGCAGTCCTTTTGTAGTAGTGCTTCTAAGTTACCTTGAAAACAGCTCACCTGACAAAGCTACCTAATACCATACTAACTTTTTTTATTATTATTTGGCAGTGCTATTTATCTTTCAAATACACTATCTCAATAACTGTTCCAATTTTTTATTTCTGTTAGCTAAAAAATGTGAAAATAAGAACAGACAGATATCTTTGTTGTTTCCAAGATCTTATAATTCTGGTTTAGTTTGTTTGAAAATTTCACTCTTAAAATACGAAATGTAAACAGTTGAAAATATAATGCGCATTATAGTTCTCTTGTTGTCCAGATTCCTACTTTATAGAAAATGTCCATTAGATAGGATAAAATGAAACCTCCCTCTTCAGTATTTTGTATTAGAATTAACAATATAAATCGCAATCCATCACATAAATCTACTTTTTTTTTACATTTCTATGAAAAGGCAGCGCTAGGAGATAGAATTCCAATTCTAAAAATAACCAAGTACAAGAAAGCTCTTACTGAAATGGTCAGTTAAAAAATTCGCATCCCAGTTAAAGTCATGCCTAGATCAGACTCATTGGGCACCTGCAACACTGCAGGATCTTGCCATTATGTTGAACAAGAAGAACGAGGGCAATTCTGGAGCTGAGAAGAGAAACAGTTCGTTACCAGAAGGTAAAGCAGATGTTTTAAGAAACCTTTCAGCTCATCTCTTGGCAATGAGATCACCTTCAAATCCTCAATATTTGCTTCATTTTTATAGTATATATCTACATAGGGCATGTATGGCAAAGAGTTTTTCTTCTCTTGTGCATAGGGCACACTTCCTATGAACAGAAGCTGGCTCATGGGCTGAAAGATTATATACTTGTATTTATTAAAAAAAAAAAAATGCAAAGCAGCAAGCTGATCTTTCAGTCTGTATCATCAAAAATATTTTGTCCACTGCTGCTTTCAGCCAGAAGTGCTGCACACAGTAGTTTCTCAGTAAATCAGGAAACAGCTATGTGTGTCGCTATTTCAGCATTACATTAGCCTAATGTTTTCCTTCCCTAAATACCCACCATTATTTAATGCCACTGAAAATTTTTCACAAAACTGGAAAATACTCACATTGTTTAAACAAACATATGTGAGAGGTCCTTTCCTTTAAATAGCAAGGCCTGCTGACAGTGGAAGGTCTTTTTCTGAGTGATTAGAGTTTGCCTAGTTTTGGTTCCTTTGCCTATAGGCTTAATAGGAAAATATGTAAGCACATTTGTACAGTTTCATTCTGAATTGTCGGGGTGTGAGAAGACATTCTGTGAAAGTCAGTCCTCCTCCTAAACAGGACCGATGGTACAGGCAGTTGCACTGTCATCAAGGAAACTTGCATTCCTGTCTCTTGAAGCTTCTCTCCCCTTTTACTGAAGTCTTGTTAGCTCAAGAGGAACTGTTCCAAATCAGAATATTCACCAAACATGTCAGTCAATTTCCTGATGTCCTGAAGTGCCAAAGTTTCACTACAAGGTAGAGAACATGACAGTGAGCATTCGATACAAAAACCTCAGACCAAAAAGTTTCTTCCTGTTTGCGTGAAGTCACAGTAAAGATCTGTGTTACGAAAGTGTCATTTTATAGCTTTCGTGTGCAAAGCTGCTCTGAATGAGGCTTTGGAGACACAGGGATCTGGGTGATTTGTGTGGCTGTGTTAAGGTAAAGGACCAGATCTTTAGGAGAGGACCTCAGTTCTTTTCCCAACTACTTCCGCAGACCTGCTGTGTAACTTAAAAAACTATTTGAAAATTCTCCTTTAGCTGTAAAACTTTACTAGCTACTGTA
The DNA here is from genome assembly GCF_963210335.1 of Falco punctatus. Lineage (NCBI taxonomy): Eukaryota > Metazoa > Chordata > Aves > Falconiformes > Falconidae > Falco > Falco punctatus. The sequence continues at coordinate 80,641,264 of NC_137586.1, forward strand.
AGTCAGAAGTGAAAAGCAGGGAGGGGAAACTTTATTTTATTATATACATTATTTTATAATCAGTATACTATTTTCAGAAGCTTCTGAAGAAGTAACACTTGTCATTTGAGAGCTGCAGCTGTTAGTCTGTTGAGACATAGAGGGGATGGGGCATATATTGAATTATTCATGAAGGCTACTGCTATAGTTGACAGAAGTTCATCAGCTAATTCCCCCACTCCATTCTGAACTTTCTTTCAAACTCGGTCAGGCTGTAGGGGTACAAGCTGTTACTTCTAATAATCATGCTACTAGAAGTTTCCTATAGCATATACATCGCATAATCTTTCTCTGTTAAGAAAAAAAGTTATTTATTTTTCATTGGGGGCCGATAAGTGCTTAATTTTGAATACTTTAATTCACAGATAATGTGAATAATTTGACATGCTTTCAAGATGTAACTGTTACATGCATTTATTAGAAAACATGTGAAACAATGCTTTATTACCTTAATTCAATCTGATAAACCAAAACCCCGCAACATATTAATTGGGTACACATGTAATATTTTCATAATTTAAGAACACAAGGAGGTTTTGTGTGTATTACTTACAAGATATCTTTCAGTTTATAGGCATGCAGATGCGCAAGGAAATCTTAGTTTGCACAAGCATGGGGAAGGCCAGTACATCGTATTCCAGATGCTGAGCCTCATGCCTGCATTAGACCTCTATGTTGTTGTGCAGAGGGCTAGATAAATGACAAAAATATTTTATGGTTCTTCAGAGCCGTGCTGAAGTTCAAGGTTAGTTTGTCAGACACGAGAATCCTGGCATGAAGTGTGTGCTTGCAGTGGGCATTGCAGGAATGCTAAGTATCAAAGACTTCATCACACTTGGAGCGATAAGGAGCTATGTGCCTCTTACTCCAGGGATCCCACAAGTGCAGCTCTGTTTTCACGCAGGCAGGACTGCCAGCTACCTCTGCCTCAGCCACAGCGAAAGCACAAATCTTAGCAGTGTGTACTTGTTATCTTAGGGAGAGTGCTCTCTTTTTACATATCACGATGGAGTGACTTGGGGGATTTGGGTGCAGTGGAAAATTGTAGTAAAAATACTGATGTCCAGTTCATTCCCCTCTCTCTCCTCTGTGGAGATCTCTGCAGTGAATGAGATTGAAAAATGTCTTTTTAGTGTTGTGCTTGATGCAGACAGTGCCCTTATCCTGTGATGACCTCATAGCAGCAGCACATGCCCTCTTGATGGAGAGGATTATTGTAATTCCCTCCTAGAAAGGCTTCCAGCAGCTCAGCTCTGTCACTTGCAGCCTGTTCAGAATGCAGTGACACACTCCTGTCCTGTCTTGAGCAAATATGATCATCCCCTTTGCACCTTAACTCATTTACTTTGTCTGCTATGAAGTAGCTGTTTGATTTTAAAGTTTGCTTTCTTAGTTTTGAAATCCTTAATGGTTTAGAGCCTGGCTATTTTCAAGAACTCCTCCACAAATATCATCTTGACAGATATCACCACCCCCATAGCACATTTTAGGAATCTCAGCATCACATCTTAGGTTGGCAAGTTATGTCCTTTGCTGTGATAGGCCTTCATTTAAGGAACTCCCCCAGGAAATCTGTCTTGAACCATATATCCTTATCAGAAAACATTAAAATTAAATTTACATTTTTGGCTATTTCTTTTTTCTCCACTATTAGCTTTCAGCATAATTCCTATTAAGACTATACTTATTATGGTGGCTCTCAATAATTCTTGTTGGGGTTGTTATTTTGAATTGTTTCCTTACTGGTAGAGTAACCTAAGCATGTTAGTCGTGCAGTTATTGATAGGGACTTGTAATGATGAGTTTCATGTTGCATGACAAGGGTGCAAGCTTTTCCATGTTAAGGTACACAGTATGTTAATATAATTGCTTACTAAATAGGACAGGTGGGCCATTATTACTTTTAATATATTGAAAAGAATTATGTTTGAACCTGTACTCCTCTTTCTTACAGAGTTACTCTTGTTCCCACCATGCAGTCTAATTCACTAGGCTTCAGCTGTACAAGGCTTCAGATGGAGAGGAATCCTCTTTCTTTGCTTGTCTTGCTGTCTGTTTGTCTTGCTACTTATATTATAGTCCCTGTAATTATGGTGAGATGTCTACAGCTATGTTTATATGGTGCCTAATTTTCTCCATTGATGATAAAGTAAGTCTACATTTGAGGAAGCTAAGACTAGATGGGAAACGTTGATGGCTTCAGTGAAGTCAGATGGATCCTACACTTGCAAGCATTCATAAAGTACTTTGTGCAGTATGTAAGGCTTTTTTCTCCAGTGCCGTGTCTGCATTTTCAGTCTAATAATTAATTGTTTTTTCACACCTGAATTCAGTTGTGGAATCAGTTGGGAACTTTTTACCAAATTGTCGCGATACTGTTCCATGCACTGGTAGTACCACATTTCACCTGAATACAGTGCCTGTACTTAGATACATCCAACATGTGTCCGCCAAAGGTTTACGAACGGCATCCAGGATTTGCTTTTGCATCTCTAGTGTGCTCATTGATTTCAGATTCTCATTGGCTTGCTGCACTCATTGGGATGCAGTAACAATATCTGTGATTTCATTCATATTAACCGTTACATATGTACTTCATTTTAGGTATATGAGCAGTTCTGCAGCCTTCAGTGAACTATTCAAGTGTTTCAAATTAGGCTTATACATTCATGCCTGTGGGTTTGGGCTACAAGCCGTAGTACTGCAAAGACTTACACGTTTGTTCAAGTTTACTATTTTTGGATGTTGTACTGATGCAATGATTATTTTTGTCAAGCAAAATGCCACCCCATTAAGCCATCACATGACTGGCTGGTGGTTTGACGGTGTGCTTTTAAATTGTTTTAAATCCTTTGAATTTTAAAGTATTCCATGGGTGCAAGTTACTTAAATAGTCCAATTAAAATTATTAGAATTCAGAACATTTTCTAGACTGTATGTCTAGAAAGTGAAAGCTAGTGTTAAGAAGAAAAAAGGTGGTTGGTGTTTTGGTGTTCTTTTCCTAAATCAAATTTTACAAATTAGTTATTTCTGGAAAAAAGAAGAAAATGGAGGAAGTTGACATGCATACCTGAAGATAACTTCATTATATCTAGGTCTTTCTAAACTGAACATCATTGCAAACTCCTTGTTCTGCTAGGCCAGCTAAATAGATGATTTTTAACATGGTTTTTTTGTCTTGTTATTTTTAGTAGCCTTCTGATGGATTACAGTCAGTGAGAATACTAAGGAACCTTCTGATGGATTACAGTCAGTGAGAATACTAAGGAACTTTTTAGCCCAAATAATTCTTGAAACAATCCAAAGGTACTGCATATTATTAAGCTGGGAATTTACAAATCCTCATTACTGGGTAGTCTTCAGGGTAACTTACTCTTAATCATTAGGCCTTGAACTACAATCCCAGCAGAATGTGGTGTTTTTAATAGCACTGGTTCCTATGAGCAAATTTCATTGTAGCGTCATGGAATACCATGTATTCTTTTGCTTTATGATTTATTCTCCCTAGATACAAAACTGTAAAAGAGATGTGTTAATCTATTTTTATTCAAAGTACAGAAATAGCTCTGTTACATTTCAGGGATTGAATAACCAGTGTGAACATACTACTCGTTCTTAGTCATGCTATACCTGATGCTGACAGTAAGAACATTGATCATTACAGGTACAAATAGGCAACACATTTTACAGATCGTTGCTAAATATGTTCTTCAGTTTCAGACAGTTTTCCCAAAACACAGTTGCAAATCAAAAGCATAAAATTGCTACATTAATTAGTAGATAATGTGTTTCAGTGCTGGTTGCAACTGCATACTAGAAAAATGCTCACAGTGAGCTGGTTCAAAATTATCCTTAAAGAATTATGTTGTTTTATATTATTGTTTCACTCTTGATTGGATACTTGGGACACTGCTCTTCAGGGATTTATGCCCTACATACGTCTGAATTTATACAACTTAAAAATAAGTGTGTCAGAATGCAACATTTGTCTCCAAATTAAGGAAAACTATTACTCATCTGTTTCTTAGCATGCAATTAGAAACTAGCTGTTATGCAGCGCAGTAAGGAGGATCACGGCAGTGTAGCTTGCTCGTCTGGCACTTGCCAGCCCACAGCTGATAACCAGACTGACCCTGACCTTGGCAGCATTGCACAGGTGCTGTTTGTGTAAGGATGAACTGTTCTTGAACGATTTTTCTAATACTTTAGACACGAAAAGCTCTCCCTTTAACAAAGGAATGCATGTTGCCTTTCTCCTTCTTATCTTGAACAAATGTATTTAAATAAGCTGCTGCCCAGGACCTTCAGTTCTCTGTTTTTTGTTTGTTCTCAGTGTTTTTTGTAGTACCCTGGGACATGATGGAGTGCGTAAGTGTCTTTTTCTATTATTAATTTTGACAAGTTCAGATGGTGTTGCGTAGTAACATAAAGCTGGAGTGTTACATTAGAATGAACAAGGTGGCAGCAGGGACGTATCTTTAGTCTATTGGCACAAGAACTAAATTGATGAACTTTTCCCCATCATCAAAGGAACTGCAAACAGACAACGTAGAGGTAAAATTAGTGATGCTATGGGTATGAATTCAGACACTAAAATGGAGGGCACTAGATAGGTCAGATGACTGAACACATCCAAGATCTTCTGTTACTTAAATTTCTGTGTATTTGGCTCTGATGGAAGCCCCAGCTCTTCAGGATATTGCATATAATGTTCATTTAAACTGCAGTTTTCATTAAAATACATGCAAAACTTGAAACATTATTACACATTTTAAAAGTGGTTTCCTTTTCTGTTCTATTTTATGTAGCTAATGCATTTCTCTTTTATGGATAGCAAAAGGGAAATAAGATACATGTGCATGGATGCAAAACGTCAGAACAGAGACTTTAGGCTATTAATACAATCAAGGGAACCTGCTTTGTAATCTCAGATCGAATCATTGATAAGTAGCAAGAGATTAAAAATGAGATGAAGTTGTAAAATGTATATTCTTAAGGGCTATGCTACAGCAAATCTTTAAAAATCACTTTAGATTTACTGAAGACAGGAAGAGCAAAATGTTATACTATAGTATTACCAGATTTTCAGTTATAGGGAATACACAATCGTCCCTAAAATGCAAAACAGGAATGTTTTCGTTATTGTTGAGTTGGCAAAAGAGAAGAATGTAGAACTAAATCACTTATTACTGATCGCTATTCCTTGAACAGGGAAGAATTAAAAGGGGTCACAGCACACCTCAACAGGTACACAGCATTGTTAAGACGAGCCACCATTTCCACAAAGTGCACGTATCTACACTTCACGTTTCTTGGTTTTGTAATGTGCATGACGTGTAATCCTACTACACAGGTACGAACCCCACAGGCACAAGAGTGGGCCCATTTTCTGCAGTAAAATGTAAAAAGTCAAACACCTAGTCAAAAACAATGTGACAGTTTATGTTAATATTCATTCTGTAGTTCACAAAGGGTTCGACTTTATAATGCTTATAAAAAAATCAATATCACAATAGGTATTGATTAAAATGTGTGTAATTATTTGCTAACGATCTTAATGTACTGGGTATATTGTATCATATTTTTCACAAACTGCTTTTATTTCAGCAAGACTAGGCCCAAACTAGTCCCAGTTTACACCTGATTTTAGGTCTTACTACATCCCATAATGATTTTTACCCTGTTGAGTGGAAAGCTCCATGCATTTCAGATGAAGTATAGCCAAAATCTCGAGGGGAAAACCCATTAAAAATATAAGTAAATATGTCTATTCTTCCATGCAGTAAACTGGAATCTAAAATGTCCTTTCTAAGTTTAATGATAAATGATTTTATAGGCGTGAATCTTGCTTGTCTGTACCTTGAAAAAAGTAAGATTAATTTGTTTAATTATAAGCTATAACAGGGGTCCTCAAACTACAGCCCGCAGGCTGGATACGGCCCCCCAGGGTCCTCAATCCAGCCCCCGGTATTTACAGACACCCCCCCGCCCCCCCCCCCCCGCCAGGGGTTGTGGGGGGAAAACAAGCAGCCGCAGATGGCTGCCTGCCACTGCATCCGCGCGCCGGCCCCCTGCTTAAAAAGTTTGAGGACCCCTGGGCTATAATTTCAGGCTTAAGAAGTATCTTATTTCAAATAGTAAACATTAAATAATCTGCTCCAACTCAGTGTCGATATTTGGCAAAACTGGACTGAGGCTCAGCCTTGGAAAGAGGATCTGCCCTTGGAACTGTTGTAAACAGAATGCTTAGAAATTCCAGCGTGTGCTTTAGCACCACCTTTATCTTGTTTAACTATTTTTTTTTCTAAATGCATTTGAAAGACAGTTGAATTCAATCAGCCAGAGAAAAGCAACATCCTAAAATACAGTCTGCTTTAAAATTTGAAGGTTTTTCTTTTTTTGATATGATTAAATAGGAACTAAATTGGTGCGTATGCTATATTTCCTCACATTAGTCCCTATTTATCTCAGTGGCTGTACCCATTTAAAGTTACTTTTTCTGACTGATCTGTTTGTTCCAGAACCACCGACTTACAATCTAACCTATGGCATTTTTGAGGCCATTCTACCCTTCTAGTCCAACTCCATGTAGAATTTGACCACATCCAAAACTGGCGGCATTATCTTGTGACAGACATTTATCCACACAGTAAGTGTCTGATGTCTTGTCAGATTTGTTCGTTTATTCCATACATCGCGGATGCTGACTGCTAAAGCCTGACTTCAGGCTAAAGAGTTGCCCATCCAGAAGGAAGCGTTCAGAGTTCAGGATGGCTACCATTCTGCCATATCTGAAATTAGTTTGTGATGTTTTCTGTCCATTCCTGTGTCAATGTGCTCTCTTGTGTATGTTGCCTTAATGTGATACATAATAAGAAGTAAAAATAATTCTTCTGTGGGTTTGTTTTTTACTTTTTATGTTAGTATTCAAATCAACCAGGCTAAAAGCTATTGTTCCATGCATTATTCCAGGAAAGCAGGCAAGCAAATTTAACACCCACAGAATTTTGCCTAACTCCAGTATGAAGCTATGCATGTGCAGAAGAAAACACCTTCTATCATTTTCAAATTGTAGAATTTGTAGGGATTTAAATTTTCATAAATAGGAATTTCTGAACCTATTTAATCAAATGGAGAATACCTAAATCACCTCATCCCCCATCACTGACAAGAGAATAAAATCTCTACACCAAGGATAGCTATACTGTATGTGACAGAATACTGTTAGGAAACGCTGTTTAATCGTAGCAATAACAAAAGTGCCTCCAATTCTATTGTATTATAGCACATTATAGTAGATCTATCTCCTGGTGGCTAATGACATTTCTGTGGACCACTAATTTCTGATCTATCACAATGTGAAAACTTCTGTTCTAAGAAGTTCTTGTAGGAAGAATTGATAATATAATTTCTTATGTAGCAGACATTTTTGATCTCTCCATCTCAAAAGAGTATAAAGAATTTGGATTTCACCTATAAAACTTAGTAACTGGGTAGTCTAAAAAAAAATTATATACAATCCATAAAACTCCATCTTTGACTGGGTTAAACTGTAAACATATTTGAGAAGAAAGTCTTATTCCTGCCTTCCTACATAGTATTTTTTGTGCGGAGAACTTTCTGTTCCATGTTTTGTGTGATGCTGTCAGCAGTGTAGAGTGGACTTTCATGTCTTCTGTGTTTGCTTCTTGTTAATGCATTCTTATCTTACTGAGAATCTGTTTTCATGGAGGCTGTCACTCGCTGTTCCTGAGAAATAGGTCTAATATTCTTGGCAAATTTCAGTGATCCAGTTTACCAGTCACACAATCAAGCCCTTTCCCCATCCCCTACCCCCTGCCTTTGGACCCACTTTCCAACCACTGGAAGTTGGCCATTCTAACCATTTTCTACCAAAAATTGAGATTAGATATCTCCAGGTTAATATGAAATTGTGACATCGATTTGTTAAGAAATAAGAGGTATGCTTACCATCAAATGTAATCACTAACCCTACTAAAAATTAGATAATAAACCAGGCTACTGCTCAAGAAAAGTATCAAATTTCCATCAGATCTGGTTGAAAATACTGCCACTAATGCAACTGTTCTTAAGATACTTTTTTCTGGGACAACTGTAAAACAGTTAGAAATGGATTATTAAAAACAGTGAGTACTAAAACCAGTTTCCAAAAAGGAAGGGTTTACCTTAATGACGATGATGATGATGATAAGGAGGATAATAATAATAATAATAATAATAATGGTAACAGTAGTAGTAGTAGTAGTAGTAGTTGTAGTAACAATAATAATAATATCAATATTTTAAAATATATATGAAGTTCACATCCCAGAGACTATGTTGCAATTTGCCCCTTGACCTGTTTAAGGCTGATTAATGTCCACGAGTTTTATCTGTATCACTCTGTATGCAAACTAATGCAGGGAAAAATATAGGCTATTACAACTTTCATAGGAATGTGTGTTTCTACTGTTGTGATGGGAAGACCTACCATGAGTGATACGAAGCTCTTCTTTCTCTGATCTATTAGTTGTGTCTACATCAATCATAAGTTTGTTAAGAAAAGATTATTAGGTAGGGTTTATTCAGACAACACTCCAGAATTAGGTATTATCATTCCTTTAGATTTAGTCCATTGTTTTCTTTCATGGCATTGCTACAGTCATGCATAAGATGGTATTTCCAAAACCTCCATGTTGCAAACAGTTACATCTGAGAAAAGGAAATGTAGATACTAATTTGATTAGGGCATTTCGGGTGCAAAAATACTCATGTCTTCATCTATCTTCATTAATTTCACAGGAGATTCTAATAACATTTTCTTTCTGTGTTGCTTTTGTGGAAAAGTTGGTAAGAGAGAAAAACTTTGCTTACTTCAGACATGATGAAATTAATAAAAATGCTTTCTAACTGTATAGTAAGATAGGCCTCTATACCCACTGAAGGCAAAATATAAGCAAGAAACATGATTACTTCACCTGACTCTGAAAGCAGAGCCACGGTGAAATGCTGAGACTTCTAACAAGAGAAAACATCACCAAATCTGTGTAAATCAAAAAGGAAATATTTCCTTCTTTATCTGCGCTAGAATTTATATGAGCAGAATAATGATCCGAGGTGGAATGTGTCCAGGACATTAGACAGAATTCATTCTGTAAAGATTGACATGAAATTTTTAATGTTCTCCGTTATCAGGATGTTGGGTTTGCAATTCATTTGTAACACATTCTTTTCTGTTAGCACAGTGCCTTCAAAGCACCATTGGTTTAAATCTATCTAACTTCATGTGTTACCTGCACATGTTTGGAGGACTTTGGTTAACTACAGTTAAATATGTAAAAGAGTTCATTAGTATCCAGATGTTCCAGTTATAACTGAAGGCCCATTATTTTACCTTGGGGGTTTTGTACCCTAGAAGCTTATAGGAAAAGACTGTCCCTATCCTGAAGAATTTGCAGGACATAAATCTGACCCAGCTTGACCCTGATTATCTTGTGAGAGTCAACAGGATCACAGCACACGCTGGTTTAACTGCAGCGGCTTGGGGAAGCGTCTCTTTTGTTAACCGGGGTGACCACACGCCATGCAGTTTAAGAGTGGTTGACACCTCTTTAATTGAGGGTGACAAGTCTTTAAAAAGATGAACACCTAATCTCACCCTCTTACATCACAGAAGAGCATGCCACTGACTTACGGGTTGTGGAAGCAGGGGTGAATATTACTACTGTTCTGTATGCATGTCTATCTTGATATGGAATATGCTTTGTCTGTGGCAGGTGCAAAGGCTCCTGAATTTTGAAGGAACCGATAGAGTCTGCTCCAAGCAGTGTCAGACTTTCTGCTCTTGCTGCTCTTCTGCTCTTTGTCAGACAAACCAGGCTGAACAGGGTGGTCTTACCAGGTAGAGCTAGGTAGGCTTGTGGTCCAAAAACCCTGTATTTGAAATCCTTCTAACACCTGCCATGGTGTTAGAACATTAAGGCCTGCCACGGATGTGACATGAGTTGTCACAGTCAACACATTTTTTGGCTGGTGAAGGGAAACAAGATGCACTGGCTTACCTGAAATAGCAAAAGAATGCAGGATGTCACGTTTCCATGGTTTTTTATCAGACAAGGTATTGTACTAGAAGACTGACAGCTACCAGTCTGTACACACCTGAATCCATACCACAGACAGTTTCTTGCATGTGTCTTCTCAGTGGTTATTTCTACAGAACCATGCAGCTATGGGGTTTCCAGAAACAAGATCATGTAGATTTGCTACAGGCTCTGTTTATCCTTGCAAGAGGCTTCAGCAGGAGCTACAGATTTGCTAACGCATGGCTCTCTGAAGAAACTGCGCTGGGAACTGGAACAAATTATCTGGGAATCTGACATCAAAGGATCAACAGACAACAAAATAAATATAAAAATAAAGATTTTGGCCTAAAAAACAGCCCCCAAACCACACTAAACTTAAAACCCAGCAAGAGAGTTGCTTCCATCTACTGGAGCCAAGAAAAAAATGACAACTGAGCCGCAAGCTCCTCTAGCATGGGATATAAATCAGTTTGTTCTTGTCTCAGGCTGCTGGTGTTGAAAAGTAAATCCATGAGCTGGTATGGGAAAATGTTGGATGATTAAAATGATTTGAAAGTATCCCTTTAAGTTTTCAGTAACTGAGAACTCTTAACAACAAAAGCTGTAGTTGTTGAAGTTCCTAATTTATACATGAATACATTCAATGTATTTTATAGTTGTTTCATGCAAAATTGAAAAATGGAACCTTTGATTCCTTAGTGTTCATCTCTAGGTAACATACAAGACTAACACCTCTCTATTGACATGGCTGGTACAGAGTCTTTATAATAATTATTATTATTTACTTTGAAAGTTTTATGCTTCATTTTTATGATGCTTTGTTACTGTATAGCACTGCTGTAGACTATGAGGATTTAGAGCCTTCCACATTGAGGTAACTCACCTCTCCTCTCCAGAACCACCCACTGGACTCACCGGAGAGACTGAGAAGCATCAGCATAATTTTCCTTATTTAAGCAGGATAATGCCATGGATATGTGTGGGTAAGACCATGTAGAGTCTACAGCCTTGATACCAGGGTGGTCTTGGACATTTAACACAATATCCTCAACTTTTTTCACAAATCTCAGTGCTACTGTTGTTAAAGTAGATGGAAAAATTGCCACTAACATTCATATGCACAAAAGCAATCAGAAAGTGAGAATCTGTTTTCAGGATCTCCATTTCCAAGCTCTACAATCAGATTTTAAAAATAATTCTAAAAAAACCCTATAATATCTTGAATTAGGTTATGACATGCCATCAATATTTCCATTTAGTGGAAACCATTACTGACTCAGATGGTTTTCATTTTTGCCACACAAGATGGATACATAGGAGGATGAACATTTTTAAAGTATTTCATTATGCATAATTTGTTAAACCTGGAGGAAAAAAGAATAATGCTGGAGATTTCTTGCCTAGACATATTGTGATAAGCAAACAGCAGATCAATTTGTTAATAGTATTGGAAAATACGTTGCTTAATAGCAGTGGACTGATACTTGCTTGTAATTTATGCATCATCTAATTGTAAAATTATCTGATTTCACCTATGAAGAGAGGAAATTTAGGTTTACAAAATAGGAAATCACTCTGACACAGCATTTCCTTATGATGAAGGACTTGCTTTTGATTATTCTACTGTTATTGTCAGCAGCAGTTTTTTAAAGTAGATTTATTATCAGGAATAAATCTGAAGCTAGCTTGTCCAAAACACGTAGCCGTAAAGAAACAGTATGAGAAAAAAAAAAATCACGGTTGTCATCTGACTTATTTATTGTATCATTTGTTAAGTACTACTTGTTTTACACCTTGAATTTTATTATTCCCGTCTTAAACTGTCTCTAGGGCCAAAAGCATATTTTCTTTAATGGACATAACAATGCAGTTGATGTGGAAAGGATTTTGTCCAGTCTTTTTGTCTATTCATTGCAAAATGGAAATTAATCTCTTTAGCTTGAGGCTGCATAGTTTACTGTCATTAGTTGGGGATAGTCAAAGACATGTGAAGTTTCAATAGTAGAGAAGCCTTGGGATTTTCAGCTATTTCTGAGATCTTAATCAAAAATATTACTGATTGCTTGGGAATCAATGAACACACTCCTGAGGAAAAAAAAAAAAGGTACCATAACCTTAACATTATTCACAGTGTTTTGTTAAAAGGGACAGTGATTCATAATGATTATTTTTTTATTTTAATGTAATATGGTGAAGAAAATGAAAGAACATTAGGAATTTCTTCTTCATCTAAATGAGTTAGAAATGTTCAGTGCTTTTGATCTTTTTGAGACAGTGTTACAGAAGAGCAGTTTCAAACACTTTTGAGTTTTCCTTTTGGCCTCTCGGCATGTTAAGTTTTAGCATATTGAAAAGTCTGTCCCTGTTCAGGGCTTTTGAAACCATAGCTTTAAAGTCGACAGATACTTCAGTACCAATAAGAACTGCTGGTTTAAGAGAATTGACTTTGTGATGATGACACAAACTACAGGCTCTAGTGTCAATGGAAACAGCGTTACAGAGACACTAAAGGACTTTAAAAGGGAGAAAAGACCCTAAAAAATCATCACATTCTACTTCTGGAAATTCTGTCACCATTATATTATTCTCTGTTAGCATGGATTAAAATTTGTCCCTGCTTTTACCCATCAACATAAGATTGTATTTGAGCAAATAGGAGTTAAAGCATTTTTAAAAATACATTGACTAATGTCCAGTCAGACTACTGAGTTTCAAAACATTGTTTTTCTTGGGTCTCTTTCAAACAGAAAAGAGGAAGCACTTCCTTTTACAACACGATGTCAAGACAAGGACACACACGCTCACATATACACACACACACACACAAACAAGGTACCGTTCGAACTGCTTCAGAGTTTACTGACTGACATGTAGGATCCTAACTGACAGCAGGAAGAAAAATGCATAATGCTTGTGAAAAATAGCAGCTTAATTATGCAGTGTTTCAGTAATTAAAATATTGCTGTGCAAAATACAAGGGATAAAGATTATTGTTCAGAATAGGCATCACAGGATTCTGTGCCAATAAAGCAGCAGGCTTCATTTTCAATGCATATATATATGAAAACTCTCTTTAATCAATGTATTTACTTAAAGGATCGTTGCAGGCTACATGCAGATCTCATCGTCACCAGTGCAGATGTGAAATAATGGAACTGGCTGTGGTGCGGTGTTACTCAGGGCCATGCATCTGAATAGCTAGCATCACTGCACTGGCCCTGGGGCGACAGTGCAAAGTTTTACAGTACTGTATTTTTTGTAGCTATAAGGACACGCTGTGTTTTCAGAGGAATGTCTTGACAACAAAGTGTATCAATGAAGGCCACGTCACTCACAATGAAGGTCTGTCTTTTAAAATAGCGCTAAAACAAAATAACAGTTGTGTTTTGGCAAGGGTCTTAACTATTCACAACACAACAGCGAGAACAGAAAATAGTGCTTTAGTACCCTGGTATCCCTAAGCTCTGACTCCAAACCTGGAGGACAGACTATGATTAGGGGCTTTTTCTTCTGTAGTCGTTTTTTTAAAAAATATAATATCCATTATCGATGTAAACATTCAGAACCCAGACTGATATTTCTTTTTAAAATTCAGAATTTTGATTTGTGACAGCTGCATTGGATCTTTAATCATATATTATCTTTATGGGAGCCTTTTTCTAACATATGTTAATTGGCTGTTTTCTGTGACAAATTATGAGCTCTTACTTTGATGAGGTTCAATTGCAATCATGTTGGAGTGGAGTATGTAGAGTTTCCAGCCCCCGCTGGCTCCTTAAACCACTACAAACATCTGCACGTCACTGCATTGCTGAGTAATGGCAGGATTTGGGTTGATCTGATTTCTGTACAGATTTTTTTCCACAGGATATTTTCAGCTCTTTGCACTAAATCTGTTACAGGGCTTGCTGTTTTTAGCAAAAGAATGATCTAAATTTAACATCTTGTGTGGGATTATTAGCATACAATAAGAAATAATTTGCAGCACAGTATGCTGAATTCCTTTCTAATCAGAAATTTCAGTGCTATTAGAAATTCTTTGTCAACTGTTATTGCATGTTAAAGTTCAGATTTTCTGGAGTCATGTAGCATTTCTGGGGGTAAAACTGTTGCCTACCTTTTGGAGTCAGTATTTTTTTAATTCCTAAATGTGTCACTTGCAAGTTCTTTATAAAGAAATTTATTTTACTTTTTGAGAAGTGCTTGGCATCCCTTTAATTTTTTTAATTTTTAGAAAGAAAAGTATGTTTCCCAGCTGGACAGGAAATGTGTCTATAGTAAAGAAAATGTTGCACTGAAGTTTAGCGTCTTTCTTTTTTGTTTTAAGGAATATCATGCTTACATTTGTTCAGTATGTTAAATAAAAGAAACAGAGAAAACATTCACCACAATGGAAGCAGTATTGCTTTTCATGATAATTGTGCACGTAATCTTATTTTCTACAGCAATTCATTAGAAATATTGAGGTAGAAAGTGTGTGATGTATTTTAATGTTTTTACTCAGAGCCATACTTAGCGGTGAAGATCCAGAAATACAAAAACATGTATTTTAATACAGAGAGAGCAATCTGGTCATAAAATGGATGGAGCATCATCTTTTCAAAAACTGTGTCAAACAATATCAATTACATTGCAATTAATTTAGCAGAACACCACACAGCTCAGCTTTGACCTAAACCAAATGGTGGTAGATAAATCTGTCCCATTTGTTCTTCAGAGAAAAGATGAGGGTTAAATTTCCAGGCAGGTGTTAGAGTTTAGAATAAGAAGAGCCATATGTGTATGGAAGCTACTTTGGCCTCACGAGGCTGGTTTTAATTCGGCTATTTCCCTGGAGTACCACACAATCAATGAGTTCCAAATCCTGGGGCTACCTGCCTTCACGTGAAATCATGGGAGCATTTCTTCACAGCATACTACTGAACATGTGTGGAAAAATTAGAGCAGAAATTAAAGGTAAAAAAAAGGTTGACCTCAGAAGTTGCAAGAGTGTCACGTTTCTTTGAATTTCTGAAATGAAGAGATGATGACTGAGTGGAAATGCGTAAAGAAGAGATGCATTACTATAAGGAGAATTGTAAGCAGTGCAAAACTCATACCATGGGTATTTAATATATTTCTGTAACTGCTGCTTGTTGTAGGCAGTCTTTTAAAGTAAGCATATGTAGGTCATGTGCAGCACAGTGAGAGGCATTGAAGCTAGGTGAATTGAGTCAGGGAGGGGTTCCAAAAGGACAGTTTTGAGCACATTGTCCCTACCTTCAGTGTGTCTATAAAAGTAAATTGACACATTATATCTTGAATTAGTCTACACAATGGCATTCAGTTCCACTTGATAAGATGAGTTTAATTGGCTATAAGAAAATAAAGCAAGGTAAAGGAAGATGTACAAGTGAAAGAGAGGGCTTGGCACTTTATTGGATTTTGAGGCCTGTGAGCCATGTGTCTTAATTGGGGCCAGTTGGGATCACTTAATAATTGCTGTCAGAAGATCAAATTTAATTCTCTTTATAAAAAGACCACAGTGGGATAGAGTTAAACAAATTGTCATCTGAGGTTTCAAATGAACGAAGCTTTAATTAGGTTGATTAGGATGCTGTAAGAGAGAGAGGGTAAGAAACAGGAAATTGATGAATCTGCTGTGTACCATGTTGGACCTTATATGACAGTGCTGTCAAATATCTTTATTTCAAGAAGATATACATTAGCATAAAATGCTATAGTGCTAGAAGAACACATGTATACAAATGCTTGTTTTACCAGATAATTATAACTTCCTGAAATCAGTAATTTTCCACACAGATACTAATATTTTTATGACCATAATCTTGCCCTTAAAATTACTTTTATACATTTTTAAGTCTGCTAAATTATCTTATTTGTTTACACATTCACTGACTATGCCAGGTGAGAATTACAGCATATTTACTGAAAGCCCTCAGAACTTCTGTCTGGTGTCACAGTCACTGTACTTAGGGGTGAACTTGCATGAACAAATCCCCATGTTTCTTATCCCCAAGTTTCCAACAGAGAAACTGAGTAAAAAAATGAAGGTGACATGAAATATTGTTGGCAGAAAAGGGAGCACATCTCAGCCATGTTTGTATCCCAACCATAGATTCAATTATTTACACTGTACTGCCTGCTACTTTTGCCGCAGCTGTCTGTTTCTAAGAATATTTTTTGTCAGAAATCACCTTGCATATCAATAGAGCTCGAAAAATGCCATTTCTGAGAAAACATAATGTACATTCAAGGCCACAAAAGGATTTAGCTAATGTATCTTTGTATTGATTATGTTTTGTTTTGTCTTTTCAGCATGCTTCTAGGACAGTAATAAAATGAGCAATGCTGGCAATGATCTATTTAGAAAAAAAAATGCTCATTCAAGATGAACAGAGACTATCAAGAAAATTGCACTGTATTTCCCTCTGCAAATTAAGCACATTTTATATGTCTGTTTTCTTCTGATATTTGTCAAGGATTTTGACTTTTTGCATTGGCTACTGCCAAATGCAATGTGTTTTGTATGCATAAGAAATAAAATAAATAAAACTAGCTGCATGTGTGTATGGAGTGGTCACAGCTGAGGTTCAGTAGGCAGGGTGTGATGCTTACTTGTGGCTTTTGTAGTGATAGACAGTAGTAGGTATGCCACTGTGGTAAACACCTTCAGTTTCAGTAGAAAATTTGCTTTTACAGGTCTCAAGGTGAGAGCTGTTAGACTCTTAATTCTGTGAAAAATTACAAGAACAAATCCTCATGTGGAAAGTATGAATTAGTTACCTAATATAATTTTCAAAAACTGAATGTGAACTATGATGTGGTTGAATAGCACGCTAAATTAGATGGGGCTATTTATGTCTTTGTAACTTATTCAAGATGGATCTGTAGTATCTGAAGTGCAGTTCTTTTAGCTCTTTATCATATCAGAGCATAACTTCTGAGTGTCCTGTGTATCTTACGTTCCTGCATTCTCTCTCTCTCTTTTCATGTGAATACTGTCAACAGAAATGTATCTATTGCTTGTCCCTTTCTCCACCACTAAAGGCAAAAAAAAACCCAAACCTGTAGAATATTCCACTAAGCCAGAGCAACAGAAAATTCCTTCCTCAACAGACTGCATAAGTCAGTTGTTTCAGGCACCTTTCCCATTTCTTCCCCCGTCAGGCATCTTCTTCTATTGTCTCCCTCATAGCAAATTCCATGTTCTCTTTCCTTCCTTCTAGCCTTGTCTGTTTATGCATTTTCTTCTAGTTCCAAAACCAGTGGGAATCCAGTTTGGATCTTCCTGCATAGATGCCTCTTGTCAAGATACAGCCAGGAGGTAGAAATCAAGTAGCTTCAGTTAAATGAGGGATGGTGTGCTACCTGTAGCAGATATGGCCATATACTTTATCTCCGGATAGTCAGAACCTTCCATTTTTCTAACAGATGCCTCATCCTGAAACCTGCAAAATTCCAGGTATGAGGCACCAGACAATACATGTGCAAGGTTTATTTCCTATAATGTTGCTTAATAAGAGGTATCAGACCTTTGAAATCACAATATAAGCGCTTCTTTGCGATACTGCCACTGTACATTTTTCCTTTTTTTTTAGAACAGATGTGTTTCTTCTTAAATTGTGTGTATTTTGATATCAACCTGTTCTAATTTATGAGCTTTGCCATTAGAAAAAGACATATTTCACAGACAGGGGCAGTTCCTCACCCCTGTTCAGTGAAATGCAGGTGTTTTCATTTTTTTTTATTAGCCTTATTATGTACCTGACATACATTTCATCTTATTTTGTCCTTGGGGAGAAAGAATGTCTGAGTGGGACTGGAAGCATTAATGTAGACTTTTCAGCTGTCATGGTCATTGGGAAGATTGATTTATTTCCCTTGCCTTTTTTTTTTTTTTTTTTTTTTCCCTCCCTCCTCATTTGAAGCCTGCAGCTGTCTCTGAGCAAGCAGTTGAGTTCAGGGAGTGTCATAGTTTTTATACTCATATTTATCATATTAACGTTTGCACAGAATGAATGAAGAGTTAGCAGCTCAGCAGCTCTCTACCATGTTGTGCAGTCTACTTTACATTCCAGAAGAACTATATTTAATTCTTGATGTTTCTGGGAAGGTTAGAAATTAAAGCAAAAAGGGGTGTTTCTAGAACTGGGTATACAAAAGAGAGAAGCAGCACATCTCTGTATCTAATCATTCCTCTCTAGGACATTAATTGCCAGACGAAGGGTGTACTGATCTGAGGTTGCTTTAGAAAACTTAAAAAGCTACTGAAATATGAAAGTTATGTTTTTAGGTCTGTGTTGTAGGAAAACCAACTTCCTGTTTCTGTGGTAGTATAGTTGTATCTGAGATGCTGTAACACCACAAGCAAGAGGTGGTTTCTTGGCAGAGGTAATATGTTTCATTAGACCAGCTTCTATAGCTGGAAAAAAAGGATGAGTTTGGGGTACGCTAAGGATCCAAAGAAGGGCTTGTACACCATAAAGGCAATTTATTTTTTTCCAACTTTGTTAATCTACATTGGATACTAACTCTGCTTACAAAGTTAACTTCTTTTTCGATGCTAGCAATGGACCTGGTCTCATGTTTGCATTCATATAAAGGAGTAGCTACGTATAAAACAATGGAATTCTCTAGGTTTAAAAGTGTATCTGCCTGAGACTCAGTCCATCTTTGACATGTCAGTGATTGCTTCAGTTGACTTGTTGCAGCATACAGGATATATTGGTGGTAAATAAATAAACAGATAGATGTCTAAGACATTAGTCAATCCGTACAGAATCAAATTTTTCAGGCCTGAGTAAGAGAACAGTAAACTACTACATATTTAGCTTGAGAAAGTGGCACATACAGCTTCCAAGGATCTCCCAAGATTTGGTCAGATTTTGTGGAATTTCTGCCTGAAGTCTTCCATGTTTGATTGTTTCAGTTCTCTGGTAGGAAGCTGAACCATGTTGGGGGATAAGCTTAAGAGTTATTGCCCCCTTTTGGCTTGAGTAGCTAGCCACATTCAGGGTATTACAGGTTGTTTCGATTAGGGCAGGGAGACTGACAAGCACTCAAATATTTCCTTAATACTGTTTGTTCGCAAAGATTTCTTATATCTCTAAATGTAGCAAGAACTGAAAATTAATGTCCATTAACAAGTGTTTATGTCTGAGTTGCCTTTCCCATCAGCAGTAATTCCAAAGCCATTTCTCTGTGTCAGTTTTACTTCAGGTCCCTGCATTTTCTATAACTGAGCTCTCCCCCAGTGTCTGTCAATTTTCAGCCTCTCTTCATGGTCACAAATCTCAAACCTCCATAAAATAGTACCCAGCAAAGTTCTTTGCTGCCTTTTATTTAAGTATCCAGGTCCATAAAATCACAGAATTTATGCTTACCGGCAGTAATCTTACCCCTTTCACCTTCTTTCATCTTCAGCCATTACTCAAATTACTCTTAAAATGACAACACCGTGAGCAACACTTCCCAGCCAGAAAAAAATGTTATACCACTTTAATATATTTGTACAGGTTTTCAGTTGAGACATTTCCCATCACTAACCCAAAACAGTTTTACCTTAATTCAGGCTTTACCTTGACAATTTCTGTCACTCACTTTGGTCATGTTGGAAAGGATTCCTTTCATTAACTCCTTCACAATATTTCTACAGGATCTGTTGCCCAGCAGATTCACGTGTTTTCTTCTAATGTGGAACTTATTCATGGCTCGGTTTTTCTTCTCTTAATTTCTACACTTATGTTCCCAGTTCTAAGGTACTGTCATCCTCAATTTTGTCCCTATTCTACCTCCTTAGATGAAACTTCCTAATTTTCATCTTAGTCTTTGAAATATAGCGCTCCCTCCGTTATTTGCTCAATACTTTATAAAGAGCCTTTGGCTTGCTACTGTGTTTTGTCCTGCTTATCCGTGCCACAAAATTATCTTTCTAGAAGCTATCTCTTTTCTCTAAAAACTTCCTGAGTTTATTTTGCAAACATGTAAGGTATGCCTTTTCAAAATATGATTATTAGGTTTCTATACTAAAAATCCTTGTTCCTCCACACAGAGATGAAACAGTGGTGCAGTACAGACCTAGAAGAGCAGAATGTGGCTTGTGTTGCTAAACACAGATAGGTATGATTACGGTGCCCTTCAAGTGAGAAAAGGGAGGATCCTGTGTCAGAGTGTGTAAAATTCCTCTGGAGATTGTTGGATGAAGAGGAAAGAGACCGGGTCTGTGTAGACCTGAACAAGTTCACCCACTTTACACAAAATTTAATTATCTTCTCCATCTACCCCGTCTATTGCTTCAAGACAGATCATTGACCATAGTGCAGATACTGCTGTCTCCAGCTCTCTTCTCTAAGTCTGCATACCAAGATTCCTTGCATTTCTACAATTCAGCAAATTATAAGCAGAAAGTAATCAAAAATCTTTTCTAGTAACAAGGAATCATTTTGAGAATCAATCCTTACTTTCTCCAGTAGAAAACAATCTAAAATTGTCTGCCACTGGTATTGACGTTGCCAAGCACTTGTGCCCAGGTTCAGACTGTGATTTTATATTGCAGTAGATGGCTTTTTCCAATACCTGGAGTTGTCCCCTGAATCTTAAAAGCCTTTGTGGGAATTTATGTTTCTCGCCACAGACTTCCTCATATACAAGCACTAGTAACAAATCTGTAAATCTAGATCTAACCACAACCAGAGACTGCTTTCGGGTGATGCAATTGACTTGACTCTAGAGATCTTAGACTTTTCGTGTAATAAGCTAACATTCTTCTTCAAAGCCCTTTGTGTATAAGACTGCTCCCAAACTGTAAGCACTAGTATCTTACCTGCTATTAACGAAGTCTTTAAATACAGGTAGACTAAGATGAGAGTAGTTCCAAGAAACCTTTTGAACACACAAGTTACTAAATCATACTCTGTTGACCACTGAAATTCTTCCTCTTCTCTCCGGCTCAGAAAACGACTGAATTTGTAAAACACCTTTCCAGATATTTATTGTGTATCTATTAACTATAATGCAATCCAATTGAATCATTAGCCAAAAACTCTCAAGACTCCTAGCTGAAATTGCAGCAGTCCAATTTCCCTACTCCATTTTCAGACAGGTTCCCATTCCTAGTCACTGTCTCTTTTTCAGACCAATTAAGTGATTCAGTTTTCAGTCCTTTATTTTTTCCCTTGTATTATTAGCTTGTCTGATTCAATAAAGTGTTGTGCTTCAGCCAGTCTCCCAGGCACTTCAAGGATCCTATTCCGTATTTATTGGTCAGAGTCCCATTATGTCTGTCTAGCTGCCAAAGGTATATCATGAACCTCATCACAAACCTGTAAACTTTTTCTTCATGCTATTTGCTTTCCATTTTTTTTCAAGTGGGTGATGCATAGACACTGAAATATCACCCGCTCGTCACTGTAGATTTAAAATCAACTTTTCAAAGTATGATTTTTAGCGTTTCACTTAATTGCTTTCCTTGAAATAAGCATTAGCATCTGCTTTCCTTCCTTTACAAATCAAATATTCTTCACCTAGTCTTCAAAAATATTGTAGATAGCTGAGTCTTCCTTTCTTCATCAAGCATAGCAAACACATATCTCTTCTTACTGGCCTGCAGGCAATCAGTTTTCATCTAGATTGCCAGTGGTTGCTTCCTCTTTTGGTGCGCCACTGCAAGGAATGACTCACATCTGTGGCAAATGCCACAATCACTTGGAAGGCCTTTGGCCTCCTATCGTGAATCTTTATCAGCACGTCCAGGTTTGGTGTAACATGTATGTACTAGTGAGAAAACCCTCCTTCACCATGCCTGATGGATGACTCTCAGCACACCCTCTGGAAGGTAAGCTGAAGTCACTCCTTTCCTTTTCATACAAGCATGGACCAGCATAAATCGATAGGTGGCTACAGATTGGGTATTCAGGGTCTGGATAACTGAGGCTTTTGAAAAGCAGGGTCTGTGGCATGATGAAGGAGGACTACTACTACGAATTAGCATCTTCTCTGCTATTTTGGCAATGATGCTTACCTTGCCCAAAAAATCTTTTCAGGGGAACTTTGCAAAACAATAGCGAGTGAAACTTTCCCATCCACGTTGCATAAGCTCTTGCTCCTGAGATAACTTGGTAGTGTATTGGAGTTGTAAGCCACCCTGACCACAGTTCTGTGATGCAAAGGAGATGAAGCATTCTTGCAACTAGTCCTCAGTAGTGTTTAACTCCAAATTCTAAAAAAATCACAGTGCTAGGTATTCTTATGCCTCTTCCTTTTAGGCATACAAATAATGGTATTGATTACAAGACAGTAACTTGGCTGAAAGAGAGGTATTTTCAGCAATTCATTTCTACATTGTCAGTGTTAATAGGAATATGTTAAAATATAAATGTGAAAAGCAAAGAAGATATATCTCCTGAAGTTCAGACTTAAACACATTCTGCTATTCTTTACAAACAAAAAAACAAATAAATAAATAAATGGAGCATCAGTTGGAGTAATCCTGCAAGTTCAGCAGATGCTTTCAAAATCAGTAGTAAAAATAGTGGAATATGAATTCAGATCAAGTGATTCAAGTTTTCTCTAAAACTTTAAATTGACTGCATCTATGATTTTGATCTTGCAGTTTGCAAGTTTGTGAACATTTTACTCCTGCCTTGATGCAGAATTTCATTGCCTTTGGATTGTTCTCTGTTATAAATTAGACTCACGCTAGAAATCAAGAATCAGGTTAGATAAATTAAAAGATGAATAAGCTTGGGTAGGTAAAGATTACAAATACTATTTTTTTTTATGTACAGGCTTTTTCAGTTTGGCATACTCTCTCCCTTTGTAGTATTTCATCTGTTACATGACATCCATTATGGCTTAAATGTTTGTTTTATACTTCCTGCAGCAAAATGCATGATCTCTTGAGAGTTAAATTTAGTAGATTAAAATGAACTCCCTTCCAATCTTTTCATGTGGCAGCCTGCCCATAAGATCAAAACACATAAATGTAGGTTATGTTTAATTTCTAAATCAGTGTTGTGGACAGATGTTTGAAACCTTAAGATTACTCAGATTCGTTTGTTGCATGGCTTTCTGCCTGGATAACCATACTGTAGATCGTGCCATTTCTGCTTTACTGATGTATCGCTGTGGTGATGACATGTATAATTTTTTCATAACCTTTCTGTTAATGGACCAAACCGTGTCTTCTCTAATGACCAAACCACACTGAACGTGAAGGACCACTTCTATCTTTGATGTCAACTGATTTCAGTTGGATGACATTAGAGCTGATCGTTGGTTTCACACTTTTCTGTATTTCTTCAACTTTATCCAGCTCAAGATGACAGACCCCAAAAGACTGATGTCTTTATTTGATGAAGGATGCCCAGCTGTTTCTTTACTGTGTGGCTGCCTTTGTCTGTATAGGGAACACAGTCAGCTAGGGCTTTTACAGAAAATGTTTGAGTGACCATTTTATTTGAATATATGTTCCCTGCTGTTCATGGTTATGTTGAATTTTTTGCAGCTAGTTTTTGATCAGAAAAGTAGCTGATGTGTTCTTACTCAGTACATTTAGATTTTCATTTAGAATCTGATTCAAAACTCTTTTGAGTAAACAGGTTTGCATGAAAAGATTTCATAGATCTTTGAAGTTACTTTAATTTATCAAGATAAGAATGGTAAGAGAATGGGCACAGCATTTTTTGGTTTGCTTCCTTTACGTCAGGATAATACAAAAAGTTCAGTTTGGTTCTTTAGCCTTAACCTAATTAATCCGCTCAGAACGCAAGCTGCATAACGAACAGCACAGGGACATCTTTACAGCAAGTTTGTTTCTTTTGTAAAGCAACCATGAAAATGCTAAACTGTAGCACATTTTAACTTAGTTTTTCTCTGGCTGCCTTCTTGTTTATAAATTAAATATTTTGACTCTCCTGTTTTAATATTCCTTATTGCCCCCAGTGTGACTGTTCAAAGAACTCTCTGTCTGGGGTGTTGCAGCAGAGCAGATTCAGACAGTTCTGCTCGGAGAAGGAAGTGGAGAGTTTTGGTTCCCATTTTGCACTTCTGGAACAGTTTAGGGAAGGAAGCACCTTTACACCTTTTATTGTTCGTGGTTGCTGACATCACATCCTTCCCTGACCGCTCTGTGCGTGTTTCCTGCCATTCTGTCAAGATTCTTCTGTGTTGCAGAGAAGGGGTGGTGGGTGTGCATGTGTGTGTGTATGTGCACACGTGTGTATGTGCCTGTGTGTGAAAGTACGAAAGACAGGAGCAGTCATTTGTCCATTAGCTCTTTTCCCTTCTCAAGGCTCAGATTAATCTTCTGTCAGCTACCGCTGCCTCTGCCAAATCATATAGTCAACAGAAGCCCGCCAAAAATGAAGTTCCTCTTTTTGTAAGCAGTCTGGGTTTGGGTTTTTTTTATGTTTGGGTTTGCAAAAAGAAAAAATGCTGAAGACTGTAACACCATAGCATGTAACTATGTGTTTCTTTAAGTACAGTTTGTTTGCATGTGACCGTGTCATTAAGTCGGAAGGTTTCTTTTATGTGGAGCCTCACTTCAACAAAGCTTCTGCAATTATTTTAAGTTCCTTCTTAGATTCTTGTGGATAATGAAAGCCTGCAGTAGTATTTGAGTTTCATTGTACCTTCACTTTTTCTAGCTAGTGTGCTTTATCAGTGTTAGGGAAATACAGTTTCTCAGTTAACATGACCTTTAAATATCTAATACTGTAATCCTTGATCCTGCAAGAATTTTCAAAAAGTATTGAGAACACTGGTGAAGGTCCTAAAGCATCCATGGGGATTTGTTGGTTTCCAGAGTTTTTTACGTTCTGTTTGACTCGGAAGTCAACAGCCTTTGAAGGTTATAGCCTTGATTATATGTCTTGATTCACTCATCTGAATCTAATTGACTTGGAATCGACCCAGCTACCTGCTCTCTATATATATTAATGAAATTAATAGAATGATAGGCAGACACATAGCAAGAATAGCATGTGAAGCAGTATGTGTTGATACCTATGTATGTGTAAAGGAGTAAGCCAGATATAGAGAATATCCCCATTTCTTTTGAATAGCAGAAAAAACTGCAGAAATTACTTTTTAAAAGGGAAATAACTTTCCTAGAAAAATTGAAAGGCTTTTGTTTGAAATTAGACTTGTAAGCAAAAAGCGAACAGGAAAGTGATCATTTTCATCCATGTAAGAAATCTTAACCCGCTGCCTGTTGAAGCAAATTTATATTTCTTTGCAAGTTGTATGTTGGATACATATGACTTAGCACGTCCCGTCTTCTCCTTCAGGTTGTCTCGGGCTGTATGATAATATCTAACAACCAAACAGTCCTTGCCCACTTTCAACTTTATTTTCTCGCACATCTGTTTTTCCACTTAAAACTATTGTAGTTAGTGGATTGCTACAGGTAATGAAAAACAAAATTCTGCTCACCCAGTGTTGCATGAATTATTTCAAGATAATTTTTTGTACAACATAGGAAATTTAAGTGCGCTGACTTTAAAATGGCTGTAAAAGCTTTTGTTGTTTGAAGACCAGTCTTAAATGTGGAACTGAAAAGTGTGTGGGAGGGACTTCAACATACTGCTGCTCCACGAAGATTTTTGTCCTTCCTGGTAGATTTTCTCAGTATTCACGATTTTTCTGAGCTCGCTCAGCACCAGCATCTTGATCTGCAAAGCAGCTCTCATCCTTGCTAACCTGTCACCAATGCTCTAATCTGTCCACCCTGACTTTCCACCTTGCAGTGAATAAGAGCTTAGGCAGGCGTAGTTCTGTAAGCCGATAGTGCCACTGGCTTCAGCTGAATGAAAGGAAAGGAAGATGTTCCATATGCATTTGCTGTGGATTAGCGTATTGGCTTACCTTACAGAGAAAGCCTATAAGACTCCTTTGGGTCCTGCATGTGCATGGGAAACACCACTCTAACTTGCTCTTTGTATCGGAGGTAAGACTATAGGAAAAACAGGAAAGAGACCCAGTCCGAGGAAATTTAAAACTGTTTCTAAAAATAGGCTGGGTTTGTTTGTCAACACTGAATATCAGATAAGACCGTCTCCTAGCTTTGTTTGGAAAAAAAAGGTTTATAGATACCTTTAATCAATTTATTTCAAAGTTCTAGACTTCTAATTTTTTTTGTTGCAAATATGATCAAGGGCCTTTGTGTCTTTTTAAGCAGTGAGAAGCTGAACTGTTTTCTAACAAGTAAAAAGCAGCAAAAAAATTTTGCAGCCTTTTACACTTTATTATGCTGGCAATTTGAATTGTTCTGTGTTCTGCCTTATGGTAACAATTTAGGCATATATAAATCTGCCTAGCAAATAATATAAGAAGTCATTCATGTACAGAAAAGTAAGTATTAAACGTGAACATTTGTTTTGCCCAGCATATTATTTATATCATAGTGGATAGTCAGAGAACTCAGACTGACTGCCTGTTTGTTAACTTATTTTTTTCTTAGAGCGATAAAACACTCGAGCAGCTTAAAGTTTAATGTATGCAAAGAAAATCAAGAGAGAATTGAAGATTGGAATGAGTAAGGTCTAGCTTTTCTACCTCAGTAGCTTTGAATCAGAGCCAAATAATGGATTAAGTGGCCAGGACATCAGCTTAGTGTTACGTAACATATTGTGAGAATTTATCAGGTTGGCTGCAAGACTACAAGCTTAAA
Organism: Falco punctatus; assembly: GCF_963210335.1. Classification (NCBI taxonomy): domain Eukaryota; kingdom Metazoa; phylum Chordata; class Aves; order Falconiformes; family Falconidae; genus Falco; species Falco punctatus. The sequence continues at coordinate 80,668,057 of NC_137586.1, forward strand.
ATAAATAAGGAAACACCAGCCTCTCTTCTAAAATTACTAAATTCTTATTTCCAAGACAGTATTTTTAAGACATGATGGATCTAACATAAAGATTTTTAAATATCATTCTAAATTAATCTTGTTCAGATTTTTTTTTCACTTCTGTATTTTAAAGAACTCTGTGCTGATATGTAAATAAAAAAATAAGGTGAACAAAGGTTAAAAGGGAAAACCATGCATCTTTTACTTTAGTGCTAGACTAAACATCATTTATGTATTTTCTTCTATTTCTATCAAGTTTTTTACTACTAAAGATGCTTTGCATAGGATAGAAATTGATTTTGTGATTTATGATATTTTGTGAAATATGGAACATGTACTGCATTACGTATTTTTACATATTGCGCCTAGCTGTCCTTGGTTTTGTGACAGGCACAGTATTGTAAAGTTCAGAGAGCTAGTATTAGTGCCTTGCTAAAACTGTGAAAATATTTTTCAAAACGTTCTTAAATTATCATCTGTCCCTATTATTCTGTGCTGTATAGCTATTTGTGCAGGAATTTTTATAAGGAAAGACATACGTGTTTGCTAGTTATAGATCATTTGTCAGAATGTTTTAGAATCTGCTTTGAAATGAAATGAGGGAAAATGCACCACTCTTCAAGTATCTTTAGCAGTACTTGCACTAATCTATATTCTTATAGAATAAAGTTTAAAATTTTGGATTTAAAGTAGTTGACATCTCTCATATATCAAGTAACACTTTAATAAAGGTCCATCCTATTTGCATAATGAGGGACATTATCACCTCTGCTGTCAAAACACAAGATTGTTTTCTCTTCAGAAATGAATTAGCTGGCCTACTTAGCATACATAGGTACAGAAAGGTTCATTAACTCTCTGATTTAGGTAATTTTTCATATTAGAGCAGTGAGTGATATTTAAAACTAGAGACACCTAATTCCATTAAAATTTTGGCAATGTGTATTTCAGTCCTTTGTTTCCTGATACTTTGGTGGATTTGTCCATAAAAAGAAGCTTTTGAATTAAAATATCGTTTCTCTAGCATTACTTATTTTATAGATGCAGTATTTTTTTATTATAATTTACTTGTACACTAAATTATAAGGATGCTTGGTCAGCTCTGTATAATAGCTTCCATCTAGTTATCAATTTTAGTACTAACATTTGATTTCCTTTTGGTGTTTAGCAGGAACGGATGCAGGGGACTGTGAACTGAGTAGTGCAAGTGCTGAAGAAGGAGGTTTGTTTTGAGGAAACGGGAAAGAGGAAGAAAAGAGAAGGGAAAAATACATAATTTTAAGGAAGAAGGAGAGAAAAAAAAACGGGGACTATGGGGAGAAAAAAGATTCAGATTACAAGGATTATGGATGAACGTAACAGACAGGTGAGTAGCAAAAAGTACCATGTTTGCACATCATATTGTATTTCTAAGGTGACTTATAAGTGATTAAAAAGAGCATAACTTTGTGTACACATACATATACACAATACATGGAAAATTATCAAACAAAAAGTACTTATGGAAACAACCAGAAACCTCACACACAGTTTTTTTCAAATTTAGTAACATGCATTGTTAGGAATTTATTAGTTGAGGCCTTGATTCTACAAAGACTGATGTGTGTGCTGTACTTTGTACCCCCTCTGCCCTCACTTTGACTTCGGTGTATTATAGACATGGTTAAGCACATCTGCAAGTTGTTACAGGATACAGGCTTTTAGTACTGTGTTTTGAGAACTATTATAATAGGAGTTTACTTGCATGAGGACGTGCCTTTAAATTCATAGACCCAAATTATGTATGTTTCTACATGTTTGCAGTGTTCTTGGTTTTACCCTTTGCATATAAAAATGACGCTACTTCAAAAAAAAAAAAAATCATCTTTCCCTGTCTGAATTTTAAAGAGAATTTGAGTTGCCTAACACATTCTAAAACCCACATACAATAATATTGGCATGTTGTAGTTATGAAACAAAGTCTCCATTACTGTCGTTATGGCTAAATAGGTCCGGCAGGAATGGTTAATTAATTATTACCACTGCTTTAGATAAAATGGCTGAGTAGCTGTCACATATGATCAACACTATCTCTGCTATTCAAAATATCACCATAAATTACAGAAACTGCTTTCCTGTTTCCAGAAAAATAAAATTCAACAATTGGCATCTTAAAATAAAATCAGTGAAAAGCTGCTGTTGTTTACATTTGATGTAAATGGATGAATGTTTTGTTGAAACTGGTGATTCACAAGTGTGAGAAACTCTCCATAAAATTATTTAACACTATGATTAGCGTTCTTTATACATGTGCCTGCAATTTAGGAGTAGTCTTCAGTAGCTGTTTTTGAAGAACTTGTTAGTGAGTTACTCTTCATATACTTAGGTTGGTTTTTAAGAGGTTACGTTGTTAAGTCCTCAAGGATTTCATAAAGCAGTAAAAAACTCAGCCTAGGCATAACAATAAATGATATTCTTTAAATCCACTTTCCAAGAATTTCTGAGTTTTGTATTAGTAGTCCCTTGTGTTCTCCATGGAAGAAAATAACGTATAAAAGAAAAATTATATTTATGATGGAGACATTTTGTGATTTCCCTAAAGGTTGCCTATTGCTGTGGGCCAAGCCAAAAAAGCAATAATTCTATCAACATAAAACTATCACAGTATTTATTTTAATTGGTTTATAGCTTGGCATTAAAATTGGATTTGAATTATTGAATTAATTTGTCCTTAAACATTAAGACATTAGTTGTTTGGAACTTGCCCATACTACCATGGTTTCTTTTTGAAGTGAACCTCAATTATTTTGTAAATGAAGCTGCAAAATTTTGCCATTTAGTAACAGTTCATACAATAGCTCCAGTGTCAACTTGCTTACTTAAATACAGGATTTACGGATAACTTAATCCCCAGTTTTGTCAGAGATATCTTTCAAGAGGCTGAATTTACTTTAAAAAAGGAAGGCAGCTAGTCTTCCAAGACATTCACAGTAGAGTTCCAAGACTTCTAGCACCAGCTTTCAGAACCAATAATTATGAATGAAAGTATAATAACGGTAGTGTTGGTGAGGCTGTGAGGCTGAAGGCATAGATTTATGTTACTTTACACTCCACATAGTATAATTGGCTTGATTCTTGCTTGATTCTGCTTTTCATTTCTACTAATATATTGAAACATAATTTAGAAAGTGTTTCTACTGGGTTTATCCTCTTTGCGTTTAGTGCCCTGATTTAAAGCTCAGTGAAGCCATTGAAAAGATTTCCATTGATTCATTTGGACTGTGGGTCCGCACTGTTTAGTTGTAGTGATATCTATGTGATTAAAAACAACTGGATTTTCAGTAACAGCTGATTGATCATGTAACCATTTGCATGAGATGTATTATTTCACAAGCCTTAGTGTTTCTTAATATGTATTCCATGAGCTATTGCTGCTTTGCTGAAGCTGCATCAGTTTGTTTTCCAACTTACACACTTCCAGTAATCTTAAAATAGTAAATGGATTATATTCCTATATTATTTTATTGTTTGATGACATAAATATATTTAAACACACAGAAAAGATTAAAAGGTTGCACCAGGGGAAATAATGGGTAGAAGTTTTTTATTAACAACATTAAGATACAAGCTGAAGCACAGTTCCACGAAGCTTATTTGTAGCGCCATTTATCATGGTATGGATGGAGACTCTCCTGTTTTCTTTCTTACCTCACCAAAAAGGTGTTTGCAAGAACAGCAGGAAATCTGTTGACTTGAAACTGCTCTTATTTAGACTCAGTGCAGGGCATGTTAGATGGGAATATGATATACATGGATAGTGCATCCTTAGCTGTTTTCAAGCACATAAATTCTCTGCAGGACAGCACATGCAGGGAAAAAATAGGTGGGACACATATGGAATGAGGGGATACAGCAATAGTTTAATTCTTCTGCCCTCTCCCAGTGCAAAGGTAAATCTGTTTGGATAATAGAGATTCGGCAAAAGGGTTTCAGTTGTTACAAGGCCTGTGGAAGGTGATTTCTGTCCTTGTCTTTTCCACTTGCTCAGTGTCCTGACTAGCTATTTACATTAACTGTTGAATGGAGTACTTGTTCTATCAGTATAACAGCTGTTTTCTTCCACACTGCTGTCTGCTATTGCAGGAGGCTCCCCTACTGTTCAGAGTACTCGTCTGAGTGGATTGGGGAGGACAAAAATAGTGCTGACCTTCCTTCAAGAGGATTTCTTCTGACCAAGTCTAGCTGGTTGGATTTGTCTACTTTAGTGACCATGCTTTGTAAGCTGAAACTGCCTGGAGTCAGATGTCTGGCTGCAGATCTCATAGAAATATGCATATAGGGTTATGGGGATATGATCTGAACTTTTCCAAAAACTATTTGAAACTTTGACATTTAGGGGTAAGCTAAAGGAGAACTACTGCAACCCAGATATTAAAGGCCTGCTCCTTTTACCCTGGGCTGCAAAAGAGCTCCGCCATTCACTTCAGTGAGTGCAGAATTCAGGCTTTTAACATTAATTTAATGTTGTTTCATGTGAGCTGCCAGTTGGCTGCATTTTTCTGGCCCTCATAGTTACTGTGTGGTGACAAAGGTGGCAAGCATGTTTGGATCTTTGAGTGGTCACAGATTCTCTCCAGTTCCGAAAGGATCAGAAAGGGTCATCTGAAAAATTCACTTTCACTTTGCTTTTAGCCACAGGGAGAAGGAGTATGAACAACTTCCAGGGGTAGATTAAACGTGTATTTAATTGTGTAGTTCCATTACCTTGACGATATTAAATGGAAATCAAAACTAAAAGAATTCTGTTAGAAGCAGCCGATGTGACCATTCTTTTTATTATTGCGACACTGGATAATAAAGCCTTCATTAATGTGGAATGAATCTCTGGTAGTGTCACCAAGGCTTATGAGATTGTCATAGCCTTGTCAACAGCCCATTCAAGTGGGCTGCATACTTGATATTAGTTGCACCACCAACAGAAGAGATAGCCAAAAATATTAGCATGGACATCTGACATTCAAAGCTCCTGACTGCTACAAGTTCTTTGTGCAGAAATTTCAATCAGGCAGACTGGAGTGAAGATTCTGTGAAGAATTCTGGGTTGTTTAAAGCAAAAAAGAAAAGAGGAAGGACATCTGCAAAAGCATGGGTGAACTTTATTTTCATGTGTTTTCTTAATATTAAGAAATAATTCAACTAGCTCTGTTATGATCAACACATGAAGGAAAAATTGCATTCATCCCCCTCAGAAAAATCCTTATATTTTTTTCTATTTGTTTTTCATCAGTTTGAAATATTTCATTAATTTTAATGAAAGCCTTTTGTGGTCTTCTGTAGACTGGGAACATCTGAAACTCACTTTGCAACAGTCCAGGCAGGGCTGCCCAGGCCTAAAATAAATAGGTGTAATGACATAAATGATATTGTATTACTGTTATACAAGGTCACTTACAAAATATCATATTAAATCCATGGTCTGTGAGCTAAATCCTGAGGTGCATTGACCCAGTAACGAGGGCATCTTGACCCAATGACATTCTCGTATCAGGTCCGGAACACCATCTTGCTTTTAATCCACTCTTTTCTAGTTAGTATTAAGAAATATCAGGTCTTACATTAGCAATCCACCATATTTTTTTTTTGCTCCTCTGATCATCTTGCTCGTTAGTTCTGCATTTTTTTTTCCTGTTTGTGAAGCACGCTGTTGTCAGATTCACAGTTAAAACAGTGCTGAGCTTAGCTAGTGATTCTGCATACTGTTTAAAACATCTCTTTCAATTTGTAATGAGCTGCTGGGAGTTTAAGTGTTATTAAATACCACAGGAAGTGTAGACTTAAATATTAACGTGCTTAAACAGTAAGACACCCTTTTTAAAGTGTCATGTCTATGTAATTCTATGGGATATGACAGTAACAAATACTTGCTGTTTTAACTTTTTCATGCATAGACTTTTTACCATTCTTTGATTCCAGCAAATCTGTAAACCGAGACTTACTGCAGTTATCAGCTCAATAGAGAACAAATTAAAGCAGATAAGTAAAGTGAGGTTATGGGGCAGGGGAAGAATATCCTGGAGGGAAATGACCGTTTGCAGGAAGACCTAGATTTGTTCTACTGACTTCGATACCTAATGCTGCTAGTTTCAAAACTAATTTCAGCCTCATGTATCTATTTTTATCTGTGTTTCAGCTCTATTAAAAAGGAAAGAGGCTATCAGCTGAATCAGAAACTCCCCTGTAGGAAGAGTCTTGCATATTAATGCTAACATGAGCACCAGTTAGATAGATAGAAAACTTTTTCCACCAGTTTCCTGATATTTTTAGTCTTCCCTCCTGAAGTGTCTTCATTTTATCCAAGATTTGAGATTCTATGATTTTTTCCATAGGGAAATGTTTTCATATGAAAACATAACTGCTTAACTATGCAACTAAGCATCATCCTGTTCAATGAACCTTTGCCTTAAACTGTCACATACTTTTTATCTATCGATTTTTACTTTTATCTTTCACATCACATACTTTTTATCAATTCACATATTTGAATTCCTTCTCTTGCTTACATTAAATTGCACACAATAAGACATATACTTGGAAAACAGCATTACAGTTAGCTACTTGGTCCTGGTTTTTTTTCAGAGGAAAAGTTAGGTTTCTTTAAGCAAAGAATACACCCCAAATTTTCATGACTCCTAAATTGCAGTGGTCTGTACAGCTCTGGCAGAACTTTCCACATTATGCCAGGCTACCTGAGAAGCAAAGTTTTAAGGGAGCTGCTGAACTGAGCCGTGAATTTCTAGAATGCATTATATTTAAGGTTAAGTGTGCTTGTATTACAAATGTATGTTCTGAGCATAATTTAGAGTGAATTAGCATAAGGTAAATATTTAGGTCAAATTACTTTTAATTTGAAGTGTGAGCAAGAAGCCTAAGTAAAGAGAGTGCAGCCGTGAATGAGGCATCTGCCAACGCAGCAGAGCTGAAAACCAGTGCAGACGCAGACACAGCCCTGCTGTCTTGCAAGGAATGGTTTGGAAAGCCCTGGGGGAGAAAGAGCTGGAGGTGGGAAGCAGAACTGAAGCCATTGTGGAGAGGAAGAAGTTACACTCTTCCTGTTATGACAGGAAATGCAGACAAATGTGCTTCCTGACCATTTGCTCAGCAGGGAATGAAATATTCTTTGACCTTTACCTTATGAACATTTTAGCAGCACAGAACTAGTAAACATGTTTTTTACCCTAAACATCTATTTGTACCTGCCAGAACTGATGATAGCATACTGAAAAAAGTAAGTTGACTTTCTTGTATATTGTATAAGCCACTGTGTTTTTGCTAGAGATTGTTTTTTGCCTAAAATACGTAGGTATCTGCACATCTACATATAATGGACTTTATCTTATCTCTCCAATTCAACAAAAGGATATGAAGTATTGGCGATTAACCATTATTATTCTTGCATCCCTCTCTGGTTTTAGTTCTTGATTAGTAAATTAAAGGGGGAAGCATATTGATACTGCCTAACCTACTAATTTCTGAGTTGCTATATCATCTGTTAATTAACACATCTTCCAATTATCCCTCCTCTCTTTACTTACAAAGAAAAAACCTCATATGAGAGATCCACCATCCTGTGTTGGGTCTGGGCAGATTCAATAATATCTCTATTCTCTGATTGGTCTTTATGGACTAATATACTAAAAATGGGCCATAACACAGAAGTACAAACCCTTCTTTTTTATACAGATTAATCATGAACATTTTATTTGTTATAGCCATAATTTTAGGGCATCCTACTTAGAACTCCTCTTTATCTGGACTATTGAGCAAGCTGTAGCTCAATACGCTTGAGGCTTTCTGGGACAATAGCTCTTTTACCAGCATAAATCACTGCTGTCTCATCCCTGTAAATTACGCTGGAGGGTTGTAAGAACATGGAAGCAGGCTGCTGAAGGTTCTGCACTGCTCCTTAAAGGGTCTTTCATTTAATATGGCATGCCCAGCTATTGCATAAAGGAAGGTTTGTCCGGAGTGAATCCTGCACTGGTGCTGCTTCCCAGTCTGGTTGTGGGTTACTCTACAGATTGTTGCAGCCAGGCTTCTTCATATGACAAACAGATCTAAACAGAAATCAAATAGGAGGAAGGGGAAGAGCAAATACAACAAGGGCTGATGCCTCTCCAGTAGTTATCTGGGGTTTCAGCATATGACAGGATTCGGTGCCTGGCAGCGACGTTTTGGTCAAGAGCCCCTTGGCTCACACATAGCCAATTTGACTTTATTGTGTTTGAAGTTAGGTAGATTGCTCATGTAGCACCTCATAATTGTCACACTGTATCTACCATACTTGCTCTGGTCCCTGTGTCATAAATTTAGCCATTCCAGATGAAATAAAGACAAACAGAACAATATTTCTTCTTGACCAAGCAATGCCAGTATCACATACTTCTGTGCATCAGCGGTCCCTGTTTTTCACTAGTCATTCATACATGTTTAATGGCAGGAAATGTATATTATGTGCAAATTCCCTGTTTCTCTCATTTTCCTATGTCAACAGCTATATATCTTTATAATCAGGATAGGAAGAAGTAAGGGGAACACTGATATTTTGCCATTGGCTGGACTGAATTGCTTGAAAGATTACAGGACTGCTACTTTGAAAACATAAAATGTTAGTACGTGTGCTGTGACTGCTGGTGACAAATACGGAGTCCTGTTATGGTTCAGCCTCTCAGAGTGTGTGAGATTTCAGAAAAAGTACTAGAAGGGCCTGAATGAAAGGCAAAAATAAAATAATCCCAGAAAAACTCCAACCAAAAAATACAGAAAGAAACAAAGCCTACATTGCAACAAGGCTAAATAATGTATCCTGAAAGCTGTATTCATTAAAGGGGAGTATTTATGGCTGTTTCTGTTCCTCCACTGATGCATTGACATCTATCTATAAGAAGCATATAACTGTTGTTACAAAGTTAGCTAAATAAGGACTATATCCAGGGGCCGGCATCACCACTTACACACACACATATTTAATTTCAACACATGAAAGAATTTATACAGCCAAGCAAGATTACCAAGAAAGTCTTCTCTGAGCCAAATTACCCTTTAAGTTGAATGTATCACAACCTGTGGTATGCACACTTGAACTCAGGCTACCTACAGCCCCGCTTACTGACATTGCAATAACTAATCCATGAACCATCTCCTAGAAGGCCCTTTCGGCTTTATGCATGAAGAAGTGGTGGTTCCATGGTGTTGAAGAAGAGCCAGAGTTGAAGTGGAAAAACATTCTTGTAACAATCCTCTTTTGCCAATGCCTTTCCTTTAGCACATACAGTGGGTTTCACCTTTAGTTAGAAATTCATCCAAAATGCATAACAGGCTTGCCTTGATTTATATCAAGAAGGCTGGAAGCTGGCTACTTCACTGTTTGGGCTTTTTTCTTTCTTTCTTTTTTTTTTTTTTTTTCCAGTTTTCCCAATACTTGAAAGCAACAACTGATTTGCTTACAGCCTATAAAGTCATCAGCACTTCTTCATATACAAAAATGCTACAGGCTTTAGTAACCCACCTTCTCCTTACTGCCATTCCTGGTATGAGGGCCATTTGGCTCTTAAATTTTTTAAAGTAATCTTTAAATAAGTAAAATAACCACAGGGCTAAGACAAATATAATAGACTAGTGGGGTTTTAGTTAATTGACAAGATGAAAGTAAGTTATTTTTTGGTATGTTTCAGAGGTAAATGTAGTACTCTCCAGACACTGCTCTTTTTGCAATTAATATAAAAATGTGCAGCAAAGCATCTCATAACAGTATTTAGAAATTGTGTCAGTGTTTCTAACCTTGTGTTTTATATAAATATGCTTAAGAAGGTTTTAAAGACAGTTGAATGCTGGGCTCTTATCTGTTCCACTTCCTCCTTCCACTCCACTTTCATTCCCCCCAGTTCTCACACTGTCATTATAAAATATTACATCCCAAAAAGAGACGGACTTCCTAAACTGCCTATCATTCTCCTAAAGAGGAGACAATTCATGAACTGAAAACCACCTACAAATTAGCAGTGGTTTAGACAACAAGGATAATTAATCATATCTTGACTAATATTGTCAGGAAAGAACGTGTAGTGATTTGATTCTTGCTGCTGAAAAAGAACTTAAATATTAAGCATCTGTTGAAATGCATGCACCTTTTTGGATGTCCTTCTTTCAAATACATTAATGAATTTTCTGACTGTATGTGTGTTTTCTTTCAGTCTCCCTAGTGTCCTTTAAGTCAAACAACAAATTGACATTGTCCATTGTTATATGATGCTATCACGGCTGAGAACTTTGAACACAGTATATGATAATAAGTCTGTGTGAACAACTACCTGGGTTTTTTGGTACTGTAGCTACAGCTGCTCAAAAGCTTATGTTCATGCAGATGTGCATGTCTTGCTCATTCTCAGCGCTAAGTCATCACAGAATCATGGAATGGTTTGGTTTGTCAGTCAGTTCCAGTGTAGTCAGAACTTAAGTGTAGGTTGGACACTGCCTTTCACCTAGGCAAAAAAGACCAAATATTTTAAATAATTTATGCTGATTTTTACCACTCAACAAAATTTCTGCAGTGCTAGGGTATTATCTGTTACCTTAGACAATATTTATTAGATAATTCTAATTTGGGTGACCATGGTTAACATAACAAAGGATGAACAAGTCGAGACCCAAAAAAAGCTAAGTAATAAAGGTGCTACTTATATTTCTCACAAAAATATTTTAGCATATGGAAGTATATTAATCTTCCTTATATAGCCACATAGAAGAAAGTATACAGAAATATGATTTCTTTCTAAATGGCTTGAGTAGTATTCCTAATCTTTTCTGAAGTTACTGGCCTTTCACTATACATGCGAAAATACAAGTTCACTCCTACTATAAACTTTTGTAAAAGCATGATAAATTTACGTACATGTATGTAATATATATGTAAAGATAAGCCACAATGAATGATAAGTTTTAAAAGAAAAGTATTACTCCAGATCACCATAGAAACAGTAGTAAAACCAATTGGGTTTAATGCATTTATCAGCAGTGGCAGAAAGCATTAGTTGATAGGTTTAGAAGCAGTTAGGAAGCTCAAAGAATTAAAACCAAATCAAATTCAGAGCAATTAAGATTATATTTTAAAGAAAAAAAAAAAAAAGTCGAGCTGATTTGTTGTTCTTTTTTTCACTTTCCACAAAAAGGAACTCTAACTAGTATCATTCTGGTGATAAGTATTATGAAGTAAGTATGTGCTGTGCAGCACAGCTGTGTGGTTATTCTAAATGTTCAGGAGCACCTAACAGTAAACACAAACTGTGGCTTTAAAGATATTTCTGTACTAGAGTGTACTTTGATGGTAAGAAGCTGTAACATGCTAAATTCTGAGGTTTCTGTGCAACAGAAACCATACTGTACAGAGACACTCCACCTACAGCACTGTGGTCAAAAAGTTGATTGAAAGGCTCTTTAGATGCAGAAAAATATGTTGAGTTAGTACATTTTATTTTCTGTATGTTTAGCTTTTTCTAAAACATGCTTTTATATATATATATGTTTCAACAAATGCATTGCAATTTTCTGTAATCAGAGAAAACATTAAAGGACCACTTGAATGACTAGGGTTTTTTTCAGAATTTGAATGAAGTTTTGTTGCCTATCTCGTTATTCATCCCAAATATCAAAAGCCATTGAGACAGACAAATTTAGAGAGAACTTACTATCAATTATGCATACTTGAGACCAGTGCTGTGAAAAGCATGTTTTTAAAATGCTTGAATAATTGTATTTAATGGCAATCCATCTTTTCTTAACAGTACGTTGACAGAGGTTAAAGAGATTGAAATGACAATAAGAGGAATAACATTCAGTATACATTTGGGAGAGTAATGTTCATAGTACTGGCACAGAGCCTCGTCTTTCTGAGATGGACTAGCAAATAGGGATTAGCAATACTTAAAGGTCACATTTTCCATGGCCTGACGTGCTAGGATTTCAAGGTAGTCTGGGGTCGCAGTTAGCATTAACTTGCATTAAGAGTGTGACAAGATAAAACAGCAGCCCTATGAACTGTGTTACAGATGAATCTTCTTGCCTCAGCATTAAAGTTCAAAAGTGCTGCTGTTCGTGGGTATTAAGGAATGGTAGCAACAAGTGCAGGATTAGGCATACCTATGAACTTGGTTGTGTGCCTGCCCTTGACTTAACAAATACCTTGACTATATGTTAAATTTGATTAATAATGGGCTTAGCAAAACTGTATTTTCATCTTGTTTTTTTTTCTTGTTACTGAAAATTATCAGTAAATTTGTTTTCTTGTTACTGAAAACTATCAGTAAAAAATATAGATGTAAAAAAAAATCACAGCCATTGTATACATTTAGTGGAAATTGCATATATGAAGAAGAAGAAGAAGGAGAAAAATTTAACCATACAGTTAGCTTAAACAGCTCATAGTAGTTTCTTATTCTGAGTCACGTGTCTTACTGGAACTTGTAAGCTAGTGCAGAAAAGAAGAGGAAAAAACCCAAAAACAAAACCAAAACACATTTATTTGATGTGCAGGTCTTTCACTGTCAAAACAGCCCCTGTGGAAAATTATGGTTTTGTACAGAGCAATGGTATTTTTCATACTGCCTGGGTTTTGCATGGTCAGGGCATTAGCTGGCCTACTGAGAACTTATAAGCATATCCCTACTTTTTCCTATATAATATGACCCAAAGTCATTTGTATAAAAAATGCCAGTTCGTATTTCCAAGCATCTAATTTGAAATTAAATGAAGTGTGTTACATCTGTTACATTTACGTTACATATGTTAAGTTCAGAAAAGACCTTGTTTCAAAGGTGCCATTTGTTGCTGGCCAGCTGTTCTTTATTCTTCATTCCTGCTTTATAATTCTCATTTCTTACATGAGTGTTTGAATTTTTAACACTAGATATTTCTTTGCAACTATTGTGAGTATGTTTATATGAACAATGTTTATCTTTTGCACAACTTAAACACTGTACAACATAATTTCTTTGCTAAAAGTCTAACAGGAGTTGGGAATCAATGTTAATCCCTATCAAAAATAAGAACTGATGGCTCATGTTCAAACTATTTACCGCTGCAAATCCAAGATGCAGTTTTGAAATATTGGTGGGAAAGGTGTATGCAGTATGAGGAATATATGAATTCAAAAGTTACGGAGAAAGATGCAGTATCAACAGTTCATAGCACTGCTTAAGGAAAATGCTTTTTACCTGGACCTCAGGTTTTGTGCAGTGAGAATTAGATATATTTCCTCACATACATAACACACACATATTTTCTATTTTGGAACTATGTTTATATTTATGCAGTTGCGTTCTGAACATGTTCAATTCAAAGCCTATGGCAGTCACACACTGCATTTCCAAAAAAAGAAGGATGGCAAAGATCAGCTTGGGGATTTTTGACGGACCTTTTTTTTTTTTTCTTTCTTTCTTTCTTTTTTCCAGGTGACATTTACAAAGAGGAAATTTGGGTTAATGAAGAAGGCTTATGAGCTGAGTGTTCTGTGTGACTGTGAGATTGCTCTGATCATCTTCAACAGCACCAACAAACTGTTCCAGTATGCCAGCACTGACATGGACAAAGTGTTGCTGAAATATACCGAGTACAACGAGCCACACGAGAGTCGAACGAATTCAGATATTGTTGAGGTAAGATTTTCTGTTCTGTGAGGGGTCTTTTTTTACTTTGCTCTGAGGTGAAGGTGCTCAAACGAGAGGCCTGATCATCCTTCTCGAGGGCTGTAGAACGTACCCTGGAGGTGAGAGAGTGGCGGGAGAGCAGAACAGAGACACCTGGAATATCGGTTTGGGGTTGGGGACGGCGCAGCAGAGACTGGAGGGAATCTGCGTCGGTTGTGAGCCATAAAATTTTATGCCACTGAGCCCCTCACATGCTCAGCAGAAACTGCTGCAATAGGATCTCTGACTCCCTGTTGTCCAGCTTTCTGTGCTGCTTTGTCCCATTGTCCTGTTAGTCTTCTCCATGCCTTGACCACTACCTCCCAGCTGAATCTTCTCCTTGTCTCCTAGTTGCTCCCAGTGACATGCTTTCCAGAAAACACTGTGTGCCTTTCTCCTCACTCCAAAAGTTATAATGCCCTCCATCCCGGAGGACCTGAAAAATATGATGTAAAACACATGAAAGAAAAATATTTAGAGTTACTGCTTAAAGACATTCAACTGACTTGTTTAGTTTTTTCATTATTTACAGTGGAAGGAGGTTTAATAAAATGCAAGAAAAGTTTGCTTACGAGCTGCAGAGTAACAAATATTTCAGCTACCTTACACAGAATGCTGTTACTATACTGTAACAATAACAGTATCAAAGCAATACTATCAGAATGCTAGAAACACCTTGTAAATACTCTAAAAAAAAAAAAAATTATATAGAGCAAGCTCTATTTACAGTTGCTGAAAAATACGAATTACAATTTAAAATTCAATGTAAATTAAATTAATTTAAATTAAAATTTAAGTTCAATTTTAAGCTTCTAATATTTGCAGAAAAGTCAGTTTGCTTTTTAAATCACATTGGGATTCAAGCCATGCAAAATACATGAAGCTCCCAATGATTTTGTTGTAATAGCGAAACATTCAAGAGCAATATCTAAAAAATTGGTTATGTGACTCTTGCAATTCCTGTTTTCAAAGCACCTAAGTGATTAGGTATTTAATCTATCATTTAAAAAGGTATTGGAAGGATTAGGCCCTGCCTTAAAGATCAGTGAAAATTTATCCATAAGTGCTACTAAATGCCTTGCCCTCTACCCTTAGATTACTTCAGATCTTTTTAAAGATGTTAGTTTCAGATTTTGAAATAATCTGGATGTCGTCTAAAATGAAACTGGTTTGGGAATCTTCACTCGATTAGTCATGTATTTGAGACTAGCAATGGAAGAAAGTGTGCGAATTACATATAAAATGTTTTTGATGGAGAAAAATACTGTATAATAGACATTGTTACACTTGTTATAAAATGTCACAGTCACACCACCATAGATTGGCAAAGACTGCAACCCAGAATATATATAATTTTTCTGTCAGATTGGCAAAGATTGCAACCCAGGAATATGTATCACTTTCAGTCTAATCTTGTGTCAACATATAGGATGATACTGGTTTGCTTCCTTCATGATCTCCCAGCAGATTTTCTCCTCCATTAGGAGAGGATGAGGTTCTGACAGCAGAACAAAAATTTATGCAAGTTAAGACTAAGAGGAAAGTACATAATTTCTTCCTCCTCTCCATCATCTCTTTTCCTCTCATGCTTTAAATCTCCTATATAGACATGAAGCCCTTCCTGTCACCTAGGTCTGGTAAGCCCACGTCCTGTCCAGCAGAATTCAAATTTTGTCCCTGAAATAATGTCCTGTCCTCTTGAAGTGGCAAAAAGCCAGAATATTCTTAGCAGGAAAAGTTTCCTGTGTTATCTTTACTTCTTCCTGTAGGCTTTCTTGTGGGAATAGGTGAGTAAGCCAGTAGTTAGGGATTTATTACTCGCTTCACAATGAACACTTTTGATTGTGAGCGCTATGGTTTCTCAAGAAGCTTGAGTGAAAATGTAAATTTTAAAATAATGCCTGTTTTGTTGTAACTTTGAGATTTTTCAGGAAGAGCACTCTTTGCACCAGCAAAGTCCCTTTCCTGCAAAAATAGTGGGGTGGTTTGGATAAGCCGATAGGCAATTTTGCAGACAGACACATAATTTTCTAGCTATACCCAAAATTTGGTGGGCATCCCTTTTCACTCCTTAAAAAGGAGCCAAGTAAAAGTAGGTAATTGAAATAAACATTATTTTTTAAAATAATTGAAATAAACATCATTAAATTGAATAACCTAACAATAGGCAAAGGCCAAATGAAGTGCAAGTTTATAATTTTTCTGTATGTTATGTCAGCTCTGAATTCAGTCATCTGTTCATCTTGCTGTTACCTTTTTAAATGTTCTGCCTGTAATGCAAAATACTTAAGCCACACCAATGCCAGTACTGTTTCAGGATCAAAGGAGGACTTGTACAGGGTGTAGGTTTTGAACAAGGGTTTCATGTTATCATGCCTTTACTTGATAATTAACATCGCAGTTACGAGTACAAAAGAAGAACAGAGGCCATGAAAGTATACAATCTGAGAAATGGCTTGACTCTTAGTGTAGTTTGGATATATTTTTAGGTACAGGATATAACTCTGCCACACATTTAAATATTTAAATTGATCAGTTAAACTGACTACATAACACATTTCCCTTGTAAAGAGTCTTTTTTTTTTTCCGCTTTCACACAGCTAGATTTCACCCTTACAAGTTTTTAATGTTGTTCTTCCAGAGCAATCAAGAGCAGCTGAGAATCAAGTGTTATTAAATCTGATCGTTTTCAGCTAAGTGACTGTTCAATAACTATATTTCAGCAGAATAAAAGGGAATAGCTGTGCTCACAGATTTCTGCACAGACTTCTGAAAATTTGAAAAGTAACTGTCAACCGTATAAAGGTCTTTAATTTAGAATCCAATTTCTGTCCACATTCAACAAAACATTAACTATTTTGTTACTTTTTGGCCATGGTGGAACTGTGTTATCAGTCATTAGGATGTGGTATAACTTCTTTCAACAGTCTATATTCAAGGCAGACCAAAAGAGTAGGTCTCTAATATGTAGTTAATTACTTTTAAGACCACTGCTATTTAAATGGAAACATTACATGAATTTTCATGTAGTCTGACTAAAGCTGTTAATTTTATTAAGTAAATGTATTCATTTTAATTACTGGGATTAATTATATTTAGCATTTCTGAAGGAATGAGTCTTGAGGCCATAATTTGTTATTTGAAATATCAGAAGACATCACGTGTCATACATCTAACAAACTTTACACTTTTTTCCAAGGGAAAAAGTATTTGACATTCATTTTGATACTTATATTACTGCTAATCAAGCAATTTGGTCCTACACAACTTCCAGCTATATGCTCTGATTACATCTGTCATGATGTAAAATGGAGAGGGTAATATTAAGAGAATTGGAAAGTTCAGTTATTATTCTTTGAACTCTTTTGGTTTAATGATTTAAACAAATAGCTTCGACTTTCTTTGCAGTTGTAGTGATTTTATTTACATGTAATAAATATAACTGAGATGGTCTTTTCCAATTGCCTCATTCAAAATGGAGTTGATTAACGTGCAGTTTGATATATCTGAGTTCTTTAGATCACAAAAACTGTCTG
Organism: Falco punctatus; assembly: GCF_963210335.1. Lineage (NCBI taxonomy): Eukaryota > Metazoa > Chordata > Aves > Falconiformes > Falconidae > Falco > Falco punctatus. Next base: position 80,685,329 of record NC_137586.1, read on the forward strand.
CCAGCTGAATGTGTCTCCGTTATTACCCATTAAATACACTTGCCACATCCACAGGTAATTAAAAGTCAGTGTGTACTCACGAAGGGGAAAATATTTGCATTCAACAGTCAAGTTTATCCATTTTAAGCAACAGTGACAATTGTGAGTCTTACCAAAATCTGTGTGGAGGTTTTATGATATGTTTTAGTTTTGCAAAAACAATGTTCATTCTGAGACTACTGCATAGACTTTACTGGGTTCTTAAAACTGAAGCCTTTATGTCCTCACTCACCAAACCACTCACACTACAGCCGTTCATTCAGTTTTGCTTCAGTTAAAAAGTGCATGTTGGTTGCTAGATATAGAAACTTATTTTAAGGAATAGCAGAACCTGTGTAGGGTTTCTTCAACACTAGGGGGAAAAAAAAGATTTGTTTCATCTTTATGCTAACTTCCAAGTGCTGTGTGAAAATACCAACAACAATATATTCAGCAGCTGTCATTTAAAATCCTGTGATATAATTACTGGAATATTTGTAATTCTTTACTTTCAAATGGAGTTAAATTTTCTCTCAGTACAAAATCCTGTTGCACTTGGTACAGAAGTAGTGTTTTTACAACTAGAGTTCCAATCTGTCCTTAGGAGTTTGTCAGTACATCCAGTTCCTATCTGCTCTATCAGAAAAAAACTTGCCCTGTGAGTCTGTTCTTCTAACGTTATCAGCACAGTTGTATAGGACCAGGCAATAATTTTCTTACGGCAATGAAGAAATGGGGAAGAGTAAATGTCAGAGTTTTACAGCAGACAAGTATGTGCATTATGCATTTTTTTGCTTTTATTTAAAATGAGGCCAGGACCTCTCCTTGTTTCTGTAAAACAGGAGTGGATGTAACACAGCTTATTTGGGTGATATTTCACTGCCTCACTACTGTGAGTAACAACAACCCTGTGCCAAATCACTGTAAGCCCACTGCTTAGGGGCTTAGAAAGGGCATTGCCCTTAGATTGTAGGGGGCATATTTCAGAGCAGGAATGCAGGGAAATGTTTTGCATCTTGGCTGCAAATATAATTACAGCCCTAACCGTATTACAGAGATCTGCTGTGGTTCTTCAGCTAAGCCATCACGCCTCTGCTGATTGAGGGTGAAACTTCCTGCCTGCTTTCTCTCTCACTGTCCCTTCTTCTTCGTCACTTCTTTCATGTCACAGCATCAGCTACTGCCTCAGCTTTGGCAGACCTCTAGTGAGTTTTTACCAAGCTCTGGGTTTGATTCTGTTTCCTAGATACTGTCTCATGCGCAGATCCTTGCTCTCTGCACACATAAATCATTCCTCCACAAATCACTAACCACTTCGTCTTTCAGCTCTTTTTAAGCCCCTAATCCATCAATTTCTTTGGCTCATCTGCTCTTATTGTCCCTCTTTCTCAAGTGGCTTCTATTCCTCTGCTGATTCAGTGGTCACTGCCGTTAACACAAGTTCTCCTACTAGGTCAGCCCTTTCAAATTCATCCCATTAAACATATCTTTTGTTTTCTGGCCAACATACATCCAGCTTCTCAGTTCCCCTCTACCATACCGCTAATCACTGGCAGAGAAAAAAGAGGAACAGCACAAACTTCCTCCATTTTTATCTTTGCTAACTGAGGTTCTATGTTGTCCATGCTGATCACCCACCAAATCTCTGAATTTTTTAAGTTCGCTGTTTAAAACTGCTCCTTTGCATGCATGCACACACATCTGTGTGATCTTTGCAACTGCCTTTTACCTCACAAAAAGCTCTTCCATGACCTTTGTGTCTTTTCCTTTTCTGAAATATCTCTGTTGCTTTGGCTCTATTTTTTATTGGCACTTGGCTTCTACTACCCCTTTTTTTCCACTCTCTCTCTCTTTTTTTTTTTTTTCCCATTTAGAAGGAGTCCAGTGTCCTATACATAGACCTCTATACGTCGGAAGGTGTCAGCTCCTGCAATACACTGTCATAACCTCCTGCCTATAATAAAACCTTATCCTCGTTTGGCTTCTCAGCTATACATCGTCTTACTCTGTGGGGTTTTTTTCCACCCAAATATTTTACCAAGCCTACTATGCCCTTTCACCCACCTCTCCACTCTTGCAATTCTGCTGTATTCTAATGCATACAAACAGTTCCTGCCTCACAGTATTTACAGCCCTACTTCAGACATGGCACAGTAAGAACAGATAGCAAAACAAGGTGGTGGTGATACAGTAACATGATTCTCCATGTGACGTGCATCAATCCTGTTTCCATTAAACAATGTTTATACCTCTTGTACCAAGGAACATCTTTTGACCATTTCTGAGGGTCTCATCTTCAGCTCATGCTCAGTTTCATCCTTCTTAATCTCTTGCCAATTGCAGTCGGTGCATACTTCTTTTTCTGTCTTCCTGTCCCTGAGAGTGTCGTTAAGTTTTGCTTTCTTTTGCCCCCTGTCTCACAAGCTGCTCTGTTAGGGATTGCTTTTCTGTTACACTTGATGCCCCTCCACCCTCTTTTCTCTCTCCTTTCCCATGGACATTGGGTATGTTTGGAGAAACTGGCATTGGGGGAGCTCTTGCTTGTAGTGATACTGAAGACTTCATCAAGAATTAGCCTTGGATTCTTGAAGAACCAAGAGTTACTCTAGGAGACTTTAATTATCCTAAGGCCGTTGTGATGGCGTTGCTGGTCAGCCACGGGGAAAAAAGTTCTATTTTGCAATAATATGTCAGATTGTTAAATAATTTACAAATTACCGTACTTTGCCATAAACAATCAGCACCTAGCATTGCCTTTTTAACTTGTTTTGCATAGGGTCATATATCTTCATTGCTCTAGTAACTGCTGATTAATTGACCTTTTACAGAGTATTTTCCCTTTCCCAGTGGGCTCCTTTATTTGGTGAGGTAGAATGAAGTGAGCATAACAAGAGAGATGAGTGCCATTTGCAGCAGCATTTTCCCCGAAGGGGAAGAAGTGATCTTGTGGGCATGTGAAGCTCTCCCTGCAGATTGCTTCACAATCTCCCTTTGTGTTTTAAAACACACAGAGACATCTTCGCAGACCTTAATGTTAAGACGGTAGGACGGTAGGGAACAAAGTAATATCAAGCCCTGTAAGGTGCTGGAATTCAGAATTTTGCTTTTGTGTGTGTGTGTTATCACTTGTTAAAAAGCATTTGATATAAAAAAAAAAAAATCTATATTGAAAACATGCAGCTAATGATAAATAGCAATGGTTTGTAGAAGAACTAGCTTGAACTGAAAATCTGATCGCTTTTAGTATGACCAGCAACAGAGTGTCAATGGGCATGAAAAACTACTAAATCTCCTGTACGCTTGAGGGACCTGAGACTTAAAACTTAGTACAGCTTCAGCACGTTGGAAGGTTGGAGTTGATGAGGATGGCACCCAGGCAGCAGAAGGCGTTATGCGTGTGACCCGCCACATGGGCAGAATATCATGCCAGAGAGGAATGACATGGTCCTGGTTTGCTGGCGGACTTGCTGCACGTTACCCCATCAGTTCTTACAGGTGTGATGTGGGTCCTATAGCGCAGGTAGGATTAGTCACTTGGTGTGGAAGTTCTGAATGAGATGAAGAGAAAAAAAAATCCTTCTGTCAATTATTTCTAAAGGTCACAGAGCTAATGACTAGCTGGGAGGTTAATTAGATTCTGAAAGCCTCTTCATATCAATTAAGACTCTTATCTGTATAGTTGTAGTAAACAAGCCCATATAACTCTCTAAAAATGTGCTTTTTTTTAGGAAAAGTAAGGCAACTGTTGTAGCTCATTTAATGTAATAAGTGTATTTTCTTCCTTTGTCGTCATAACATAATACTTGCATATAAACAAGCTCTGAAGTACACATCAAGTCAGCTCTTCAGCTGTTGAAATCAGGGAAATTATTTCAGCAACCACGGGCTGAAGATCTGGGACAGTATAGAAAGTAAGCCTGTATGTAAGAAAGGTTATTCAGGGTGATCTAAAGACAGTACAGTCTATTGGATACTGCCCTGGACTAGGACTCATGAGACTTGGGTTTTATTAATAGCTTTGCCAAATACTGTTGTGTGACCTTGGACAAGTTACATTTCCTCCTAATGCTTCAGTTTCCCTATTTGTAAAATGGGGATAGCATTATTGATTTCCTTTGTAAATTGGTTGAAGACCAGCTTGTTAAAAAAACATCTACCATTACCAGCTTCCACAGCCCAGGAGATGACTGGGCAGGGTCAGCTGGCCAAAGAATTTCCTTTGGATGATGATTTAGGCTTTTTAAATTCTTACTTCTCGTTTCATTTTTAGTAAATATGAGCCAAACCATTATTGCTAACCTCATGTATGACAAAATCATGGGATTGACTTCAAGATCTTCAGCATTTTTGTAACAATTCCTTTGGTCATTCTTTGTTTTCCTTCTGAATTTTGAGCATTTAGAAAATGTGTTTCTAACCTAATATCCCCATGTGAGTTTTTTCTGGTTTTCCTAGACATGATTAGTACAAAAAGGTTGGGGGGGGGGGGGGGGGGGGGCGGGGAGGGAAGGGAAGGGAAGGCGGGGGAAATATTCCCTTTTCAAAAATAGTAAAAAAACTCTTTACCAATCTTTCCACTTTATCAATCTTAATTTCCTTTTTTCAAGCAATTCATTTAGAAATTCATTTCTTTAAAACAGAAGCTGATATTCTTACCTAATCTTATTATTCCATCGATTTGGGCTTTATGTAAATACTAGCTATTAGAAGACCACAAGGAAAACTTCAAAGCTAGAAAAGTGTGGAAGGCAATTTTATTCTGTGCAAACTAGTCCCTCAATGGGGCTGATGTTCCAGTCAGTGGGACTACCTAAATTAGTCCCTCTACTACATCCAATAGGTAGCAATTTATTCCCTTTCTTCCACTTATCCCCATGAGATTTTGGCTCTATCTTTCCATCCGCAGGCATGGGTTAAGCTCTCCTTGATAACTCTGCAGCATCCTGTTGCTGTGGATCTAGTAAGTGATTGACTTCTGACACTTTGCAGCCTAGAAGAAAGGCAGAGGGTCAAGTGTTGACACTTTTTTTTTTTTTTCTAATATGTTTCAGATTAATCCAGTATGTAAAAAATGCAGCTAAGGGAAAGTTGCATAATGAGTTGTAGTTGTTTGGCTCTGCTTTCTCTTGCTCTCCCTCAAAAAAAAAGGTTTTCCACTATGCTTTATTTGCAACAGGGATTTGGTTGACATGAAACACAGTTTGTAATCCTAATGTATCACGAATGAAAGTGAAGTAGCTTACCCAATAGCTTGTTTTTCCATACCTGGAAGAATAGAATAGGGGCAGAGAAAACTAAAATTGATGCAAAGTTACTTACTTTGAAGCACGTGGTAGGGCGAAAGCTACTTTTGAGTATAGTTTGAGAGAGCTCTGGACCTCCTGATTTTTACCTAGGATCAGTTCTTCTTACTGGTCATGTCTCCATGTTATTTTTCTTTTATTCTTTTTTTCTTAGTAACCATTTTTAAAATATTTTAATAACTTAGGAAATATTTTGGATGGATTGTTGTGAAAGTGAAAAATCCATATGGAACCTAAACGTGTTTCAAACTGCTTTTTTTGTCAAACTGGGAACATAAATTCACATTTCTTAGAGCAAGGTCTATTTCACAGGTCACTCTTTCTTTCTCCAAAACATGATATATCTGGCTGAGAAGCTGGAAAAATCTTATATGTCTGTGTAACATTCTTATAACTTAATAGCTCCGAAGTTTTATCCCAATCTAGTCATTGGAGAATGTTCTTTGTTTTTGTAGTCACTGTTTCACATAGTAACACCTTGTTGTATTTTGGTCTGTTTGCCAGAGGGTAGGTTTATTTTTAAATCCCTGAACTCTGAATTTTCTTTATTTTTCCAAGATTGGAAGCAGCTGAAACGCCTGGAGTTACAGGTTGAAGGGCTTGCTTCACAATATGAGATGGGAAGCCTCATCCCCTCCCCCTTTTGTGTTTTTCTTTTTTTAAATTTTTCCTAACAATGTCCCTTAACTGATATTTGTCTAAAAATAGAAAACTGCCTAACTAAAAATAGCTTGGCTCTCAGTCTTGCCAAGGAAAATGGAGAGGAATAGGCGTGGAATAGAGGCTGAGTAATCCAGCTCTATTCATTCACAGATCCCTTTGAGAATGCAGGCGATGATAAAGTGCCCTCAAAAAACCACAGGCCTGACTTGCTCTCTTCAGACTCCTAGGTGCCAATAAACATTTTAGCCTTAGGATATATTTTTTTTTCCTCATAGATCGTAAACACTTTCTGAAAGACAAGGCTTTGTTTCACAGAAGCTAACTTACTGTCAGAAATAGCTGACTTTCCTAAGGTCCTTTTTTTTTTCTGACTTTCCACATGTTTTTTAATTTATTTTCAGATGAGCAATGACTGCAATGTTCTATCAAGAATTACCATGAAATGTCACATATCTAGTGTGAATGAATGAAAAAAATAGATACTTTCCCTTAATTTCATACTTAAAATTGTGCCCTTGGAACTTCACATATCAATAAGAAAAACTTACTATTCTGATTCTGAGCAGTGAAAGTGCATGAGTAGACAGCTGATTTATTTCACTGAGAAATCAAACTTTAGCTGCATAGTACTTCCACATATATAACAGTGATTTTTTTTTTATTTGTAATTCTTCATTTGTCTGAAACTCAGATTTCACCAAGAGGGTAGAGGAGATGGGAATGGCAAGGGGCAGGATCTAATTAACTTTAAAATAAACCTGTTTTGAACCCCGCAAAGCAGGAACTTCTCATTTGAAAAGCTGTCATATTAGAGAAAGACAATCTTGTTTTGTGCTACAGAGGTTTTTATATCACATCACATTGTGGTATTGCAGCGCAAGGTGTCAGCAATACTAGATGGCAGAAAAGACACCAGGAAGGGTTGAGCATGTTATTTAAAACATGAATGTTTGTTGTTGTTCTGTATGGAAGGGTTTTTTCTTTTTGTTTTTGATGGGTTTTTAAGTCTGAGTAACCTGGTCAAACACAGCGACAGGGTGTGGAAATGTCAGCACAGTTCACAGGGTTATTTGAGCCTGAGTATTGTTTTGCTCAGTTCCTGTAATGCTGCTTGTGATAAGACTCTGGAGACAAAGGACGATAATTGATGGAAAGGGACTTAAATCACTCCAAAAAGAATCAAGGTCCTTGTATTTGGGTACATCAACTCTTCGGGTCTCCTTCCTCCTTGTAAAGCATTTTGTCTTCTTGCATGTTGGCCCCCTACTGCTCTTTGTAATGGAGGCAGACCACAAGTGATTCCTTTATGCAGTACACAGGGTGTAATTGTGTCTGTGTGGTGTATTAGTAATTACCAAGGCTGAATTCCTGTATTGTATCTTCACTGCAAGCATGGAAAAATAGGACACACTACCCTGCATTACCATTTTCAACCTAGATAGTGAGCTACTTATAGCTGTGTTCCAGACACAAAGGCTTTTGTGAGAAAACCCATTTTTCATTTTCATCAACGAGACATCCCCGCTTTGTAAGGTAAATACAAAATGTGGTTATTTACCTGGATTCTTACGCAGTAGTAATAATCACAAGTGTAGAAATATCACATCTTCTCTTCCCTCACAGCCGTCTTTCATGCAAACTACTGACCTTGCTCTCTTCTCCCCCCAACACTTTTTGGTTTATTGGGCTCCCATAAGCTGTCAACTGTTCTTTGTCAAACCAGTGTTGGAGATCATGTAGCACTGAGTTTCTAGCAAAACCAGCAAGTGATGCACAGTTCTTCATACGCTTACACATTGGCAAAGGGTTTTTTAGCATTTATAAGTGTTTCCAGATGTGGGCCCTTAGCTACTGCTCATAGTTGTATTCAGTAAAAAGAGCCTTATGCTATCAAAAGCCAAAAAACTCTGATATGTAAAGTCCACCATTCACGCTTAATTAGACCCCGATTTAAAGTCTTGAGTGATCAGTGGGAGCCTTCTAACTTCAAAACTGTTGGTTATGGTTCCTAGCACAGACACCAGTTTCTATGGATTCTGTCAGCTTTTGTAGCAAACAATACCAGAGAAGGTCTTCTTTCTGTAAAGATTCATAGAAGTCCTGTTTCAGCTGGTGAAACTGTTCATAAGAAGAAAGTTGAAAGCTCCTGCAAACATCTGCAGAATCACGGCTTTATTTCTGAAGCAGATCCAGTATCAGTAAGGGTGGCAGAATTGGACCTAAACAGTGCATACCATGAGTAGCATTTAAGTATCTGTACTGAGAAGTAAAAGCATCCACTTTGCTTCCATGCCATGGGGAGCTGGCAATACGTGAGCCCCCCTCCCTGAGTTACAAAGGCACTGTGCAAGAAAGGCTTCATCACCAGACAGGATGGATATAGAAAACGTCAGTCTAATCCTGGGGTTTTTGCCTGCTTCACTCCACCTGCTAGGGAGCTGGTGTTTAAAATGCCTTATCTTGCTGTTTTGCATGAAGCAAAATATCTCCATTCCTCTCCTTCCCTGGACTGCACACAGATAGCACTATCTGTTCTTGGAATGCCTTTCCACAGTTTTCATAGTTTTGGAAAAAGTTTTGTTAAACTTCAAAATGTGCTGACTTTTCTTCCTTGTTACAGTAAGAAGATATAAATTAATTATTTATTTATGTACTATAAAATTTGCATCCATCCTTTATGTATTATGTAGTTCATATTGATTAGACTCCATTTGCCCTGAATTCAGGGAGGACTCTATGTGTTTGTTTAATAAAAGATGATTTAAATTAATGTAAGTTACCAAATTTGCAGGGCTATAAAACCTCAAACACATATGCTTTACTGTTCTACATTTTTAACAATCACAAGTCTAGTGATCAGCTGTGAATTAATGTCCATAATCCAGAACTGTTGAATGTAGTTAAAACTTAAATAGCCATTGTTCCTTGAATTAAAAAAAAAGGCCTTTAAAACAATTTCAATCAACATTTTCTTTATGCAGTAATTTATAAATCCACAACTTTAGGTTCTTTTGTTGCTATGGTTGTTTTTATATATGGCTACCAGTTAATGGAGGAGTAAAAACTTCTATTAAAAGAAGTTGCATCGTCTGTGTTCTTAACAGTTCGTTAATGTTTTTGCATGATATAGACAGTGGCGTTAAAGGGAAGAACCCGTGATATATTGGATGGGCTTGCATTGAAAAAAAATCTCAAACCCATTTATTTATATCATCCTGTGTGATCCATAGACAACTATAATTACATTTTATAGTCCAGAGTTATAAAAATCTGCATGCACTTTACTTTGGGTTGTTAAAGTATACGTTTATTTCTTTGATCAAATGTTACAGCACACAAGCTGTTCAAAGAAAGCAAATTATAGAAGAGTCAATAAGGGCACTTTAAACACCACACAGCTGCTATAGATTGATTCAAAAGAGATCAAAATCTTGACAAAGAAGCAGTTCCTGATAGAGTGTATGGTGTTTAAAGTATATTTAGCTTAATACAATAGAATCATGGCTATTACATGAAAAACATAAAAACACTTCATTTTTTCCTTTCATTGTTATAATCCAAGGCTTGGTTATTACATACTTCTATCATGTTCAAACATTATTCAGTAACAATGGAAGCTTTACACTTTTGTCTCTAGCAGTTACCAGTATGTGCCTTAGTATTTAATCTGTATTTTTGTAACCTAACTGAAAAGAAGCTTGCCTTCTCAGATGTAAATTTTCACACAACCCACATACATTGTTTAACTCATGAATAAGAATTCATAATTATGCGCAGTACTTTCCATCCTATATCTGAAAGTGTTTCACAGAAGTGACTAAACATAAACTTTGAAATATGGCAACTAAGGTCATTTATCCAAAAGCCTAATCTGGAGGCACATGACCTTTGTGAGAGACCTTGTTATTTGCTCTTGAAGATTCCTCGGGGCCTGTACTGTTCTTGCTAAGTATTAACCCGATCTGGGCCAAAATGGAGAGTCTTTTCCCAGTTTAAGCCCCAAAACTCTCAGTCCTCCATGAGCAAAATACCCCTGGCAAACAATTCCTAATGCAATGCACAAATGTAGGATCGAGTTTTTCACAAAACAGAATCAGAAAACATTGCTGGTGTCTGTGCGCTGTCAAGGGGACAGAGACTTCAGTGTAATTCCTTCCTTAAAGGATTCTTTCTGCATGTTATTGAGAGTCTATTCAGTGTAAAACGCAAACACCAGCTCTGGAGCAGAAATCAGATTTCGACAGACTCTTTCCTCAGAGAAAATTGCTGTAACAAGCCACAGAGCTCTGTGCCCTATTGAGAGCTCTTTCTCTGACCCAACAAGTGTTGCATTTGTTAATGCACAAAAGCAAAATTTTACAGGGACGTGCAGAGGTCTAACCCATCTAGAACTGTACAGAGCATGGGAAGCTGATCCCGTAGGGATGTGGGAGACAATAGATTTGAGCCCATTCAGATCAAAGAAGAAACAAGAGCCTGTGTTTCCAGTTTTGTAGCAGGTTCCTAACCACTGGTTGTTATACAGAAAATCTGCAACAGCAACCTTTTCTTAAAAGGGATGAGCTACTCTTCCTTGTCTTTGAAAGATTAGCTGTAGGAGGGGACAGTATGCCTGAACTAGTGCCTGAGTGCCCAGCAGGGCTTTGTGGATGGAGGTGTCTCTGCAGCGCTGGGTAAGCAGAGAAACTTCTGGTGAGGGGTAGGATTTCCGAAACCCCATTTGCTTAGCCTGGGTCACTCAAAATTTCATCACACATTACTAGGTTTGGATCCTGCTCTGTAGCACCAAACTCTTCTAGTGCCCTGCACAGGAAACCCCAGATCCTAACACAGTGTGGATTCCACTCTGGAGGGCAGGTGCCTAAATAGAAAGTATTGCAAAATTGAGCTTTCTATACCCCTGAATCCTTTCTTTATCGAATCTAGTCCATAGCCCTTTCCTGTCACAAGACCTTTCCTTGCAGCAGGGTGCAGACTGTGCTTTATGGTTTCAGTGTAAGCTCAAAGCAGTGTGGTTAAAAGGAAACACTTCTTGTCGACCACTTTCCTACCCTGTCACTTCAAAAAATGCTTCTACTTCAAAAGATGCTTGGAAAGGTGAGCCCTTATTTCTCTGTCCCAGAGATACCTTCATTTGTAGCTTTCAAACGCTGGCAGGTATAGGGGATTCTGCCTTAAGTGGCTTCCTTAACCGAACCCTGCAACTGAGAGGACCCCCATAGATAACTGTATCTGGCAATTCTGGCTTGACCTGCATCAATGGTAAGGAGTTTGTTTAATAGGACTAAACTCATCTGGTAGTAATGCCCAGGAGGGATTCACAACTTTAGCCTGAACAGAGGTAAGGTGCTTCTGGGCTTGGACTTGAGGTGAAACACTGGATCCCCAAGGGTTATAGAATCCTCTCTTGTCTCTCCCACAGACTAAATTTTTCATTCCCTTCCCATTAAAGGAGTCTGAGAAATCCTCCTACTCCTTCTGTACAGTCTTTTTCATGGGAGAAATGTTCTTAATTCCACCTCCTCCTTCACAGAAAGTGATGGAGCAAAAGAGCTGACTAAACATTCTGCAGTTAAGCCTGCTTCCTACTGGTCTCCATGACCAGTTCAGTGGCAGGAATAAAAGAAGTACTCATCCATTCCTGCTACTGCTATTTTATTCTGGGGTCTTGTGATCTAGCATACCCCAGGCAGAAACAGGAATCCTGCCAAACTTTGGAATCAATGTAAGCAAGCTCTGCTGAAGTTTGTTTGAAAGTTTCACACTTCTGAGCAACTCCAGGCAAACCTCAGGACTGGGGACCTCTCTGCAGATACTAGGAACAAAATGAACACTTCAGAACTCTAGAAATCCTGTGCTTATTGCTTATACGCCTGTTGGCCTCTTCATGGAAAGGATCTTGTAACGTTACTGATTTTCACTGAAATTTTGGTTATATAGGACATTGCTGGTCCCTTTTGCTGCTGTAAGTGCTGTGTGAAAGCCTGGGCCTGTTGAAATCTGTCAGGATCTCTTTGCCAGGTCTTTGATTTTAGTGTATCAATAGTTAGAGGCAAAGCCACATGTATTTCAGAGCAATCTCATCTTCACTTTTGTCACAGTCTCCAGTTTCTTTGGCACAGTCAGCTTCTGATTTAAAATTGAATTTTCATATTCAAACATAAAATAAATGTTAGAGAACCTGAAGTATTCCATTATCGTTCCATGTAACACACTTTACCTTTCCTCTAGATAGTCTTATTGCATTGTAAATGCTCTGCAGAGTTTAGGAAAGAGCTCTCACTGCTGTGGCAGCAGGCTGATGGCTGCAAACGGCCTAGAAGATAGTCAAGATAATGGAATAAGTAAATGAGCTCTGTTTTCTTGCCACAATAATGTCAATAGGAAACACTGTTGTTCCATATCTCAGTATAATGGTTTTGGGTTAAGTCTGTAATTGGTCCAAGCCTCCAGCACAGCAGGATTTTGGGACTGGGAGTAGTGTTTGTGCACCTGTGGATTTCAGCTCCTTGTTAGGTAAGGATCCAGTGTGGTTCTTCCTTGCACGCAAGCTGAGTGTGTTAGGAAAAAAAGTCAGAATGCTACTGACTTCTGAAGGTTTCTCTCGGATAGCCAGAACTTGATAAAAATTTACCTTTTTCTCAGTAAAACAGTCCCCAAAACACTACGTGTATCCATCTTGCAAAGAACTGTGAAGTGATGAATCACGAAGGAATTCAGTCAGTCCTTCAGGTGGCTCTGAATTTGGGATTCGCAATTAGAAAAACTCCCTTTCTTATATGTAGCATGGCTCTGTGAGACTCTGAGGCTGCCTGAGGAAACAGCTGTAGTATCTGGAGATACGAGTACCCCCGAGCTATTTATTGCCTTTCCTCCGTTGGAGGTTACCACCTTCGCAGCGGAGTCAGAGGAAGGGAATGCATGCCTACCCCTCGGCTGCTCCACCTCCACAGCTCTGGAATGGGGGGGTGGTCTCGGATGGCAGGGCAGAGCAGGCAGTCCTGCACAGTGATTCACACCACAGCGGCGAGAGCCACCAAGGCTGGTTAGAGCCATAGCTAAGGCTTCACCGAGTGGGACGCTACCAGTCACGCACACGTTCACAAGCATCCTTCATGTCCAACTCTGCCAAGTCCTGGAAGAAATGAAGTAGCCTGAAATCTTGCTCCATTTGTCCAGCCCTTCTGCAGGATTAGAGGACCCAAGCAGAAACATCTTTTGTAGCCCACAGAATTCTCTGTGTGGGAGGACTGTATGATTAAAGGTTTGAAGATCTCAGACAGTAGGGCTTTGGCAGGCCAATATGCCAATTCTTCTTTACAAACCTATAATTTCATCCAAAAAAAGAAATCCAGTTTTACAATGAAAACCCTTATCATTTAAAATACATTTTAGCTGGTTCTGGAAGAAGCTGAAATTTTCAAAAAGGACGTTTAGTTTCTGAATGAAGATTTTTGGTTGGTTGGTTGGTTGTTTTTTTCTTTTCTTTTCTATTTTACCTTCTCAGCCATGATTTTTCTAGTATCTCCATAAGCTCTGTCCTCAGTTCTGGTCACAATTTCTGACTAGATCTTGAGTCTGCCTCTGCCGCTTCTGCTTTCTCAAGCAGTAATAAGAACTAGAAGCTGGCCCTGTTTCTCAAGTTTTCTCCCTTCCCAAACAGCACTGAAGCTGGCCAGTATGTTGGTAACAGCCTCCGTTCAGCAAAGCTACAGAGGGCAGCACGTAAGCCAGTTTTCGCAGATGTATGCGAGGATGTCTATGTCTACATTAAACTTAGACTCCTTAGTGAGTACATTACAGTTTCCTTGCATTTCCTACAGCACCCCAATGACACTGGTAGTCACTATCATTCAACTTTTTATAGAGGGAGAACTATAAAAAGGTGAATTAACAAAGCCGATGCGGGAAGTTAGTAATAGAAGTAGGAGTTAAACTGCAGCTTCTTGGGAGCGTGCAGTAGCAGCTTAACCTTTGGATAATCTCACGTAAAGGGGCTGATCTTTTGCCTCCACGATGGTGCAATGTGCAGTAATGGAAAATTAGAATTCCCTTACCTGGAAAGCTTCCTAAATTCTCAAAACTGTTTTCAAGAACTGACCACTTTTTCCTAAGTCTGTCATTTCTGATTCTTCCCTTTTGAGAGAAGTGCTTACTTCTCTCAAGGGGAGAGCAGAGTGATAGAAGCAGTATGACTTTTGAAGAAGTTACGCTTCAGGAAAAAGAGTTGCTTGAAGGACCAGCTTTTTAGGATGGTCATGCAATTCTGGAGTTTCTACGTAGGATTTTCCATGGGAAAACAAAGCACAGTTCTTTGTTTCTAGCAGATGACACTTTGGTAAGCAGACAAATGCGTATCATAGTCTAGAGATTTTAGCAGGTGTTTGAAGATGGATACAATTTTCACAAATGTTTCTGGTAAATAACAGAATTTATATAAATTGTTGGTCTAACAGGAGAAAAACAAAGCCATCTTAAATCAAGTATGAAAGTCTGCATAGTTTGAGTCATCTGTTTTCATAGCTAAAATCATGGGCCAATTTTTCTTCTCAAATAGTGCTTGCTCACTCTAACTTCATGGAAAGACTTCCTTCTCTTACTCCTTGCTGAAGACTCTATCAGCAGAACAGTGAGTTGGTGGTTATTGCTTTGTGCTATTTAAGGCCTCCACCCTGCAATGAAACAGGAGGCTAGAGTTTCAGAGATCTAACCTCTATTATAATTCACCATTTTTCAAAAATATATTGATTCGGACATTTTTACCAACAGATAAAACGATTATGGTACTATAAAAATAAAAGAGAATGCTCTTTTTCCTTTAAAAGGTACTGCTATTCAACAGCATTTGCTCATCATCATATTTTTACCTTTTTTTGTAATACCCTGTAATGTGATCTGCTGTAAAATATGTGTTCAGTTCTGGGGGGGAGGGGAATAAATCTGTTCCAAAGATTGATACATTCAGGATTTTTTATGGGAGGCCTCCAAAGAAAACCCAGGTGCTGAAGGAAGTGGTGTTCTTGTCTCAGTGGGTGGCATTTTCACTGCTGAGTCAGTGCTGCACCAGCTTGGTGCTGCTGGACGTGCTCTGTTTTTGATGAAATGGGAAAGCAAAATGTTGTGGTAATCCAAAGATTCCCTGGCCCCATGGTGAAGATGAAGGTGTTTGCCCCATGGTCTAGGGAAAATTCCATCCCAAGTAACTTGTATCGTGTGTTACAATTTTATTTGAGGTACATATCATTTCTGCTCCTGAAAACTTCATCGGCTAGTGTAGCTACACAAGTTGACGATATATTCACCCCAGGATGGCTGCATTTTAATGATATGTGAAGCAGTCCTTAAATGTATAATTCAGGAATCAATTTGGGATCTTTTAGAACATAAATAATACTCAAAATATATGAAAAGTGTAATTCATGTCAGCTGCCATTCCTTCTGTAATAAGTCTTTGTGACAAAAGATTCTGTAAAATATATGTGGTCCTCTGCATGTCACATTTCTCAAGTATTTTGGATATGGCATTTAGTGTTAAAGGTTCCCATTTATATCATGGAAAAACACCAGCTGCCTCTGAAATAGTTAATTGTTTCTGCAGTCATATATATTAAGCCCTGCATATTTCAAATACTGTATGTTTCAAGAGATAGTAACACTGATGTAACCGACTTGGTAACACCACTGTACATCTAGAATAACTCAACTGGTGTCTTTACAGCTGTTCCAAATCCAGCTACAGATTTACACTAGTGTAAATGAGATCTGACTTCAGCCTTGTATTTGTGTATATGTCTGACTAAATTAGACAGAAATGAAAATGTTGAGGACAGTGCTCCATCTGGAAGGTCTGGAGCCAGTGGAGAAGGATTATAGATAGACGAACATAAAAAGAAGGAGGGAAATAACAACCTGTTGATGGTTACAGTGTTTATTTTTAAGTGGCCTCATATTCCCTAAAGAGGCTGAGATGATTCTGCTGAACTACTGTAAAGTTTATTTTTCCATTCATATACTTTCTGTGTCTGGCAGCAAAACCTAGTACAAATCAAATACACTATGTCTCACAAATATCTTCATCTATTTTAAATATGCTCGATAAAGCTTAGAGAAAACCAAATTTAAATGCTACATACACTGTAATGGTTTTGAAAAATCAGTGAAGGATATAATGGACTGATATTATGCTGTGGCCAAGGGGCAAGAGGGGAGTCAGGGATGCATCTGTTCTGGCTTCAGGTCGTCTTTGCACCCCTTGGCAGACCGAGTCTGTCTGCAGACTGGTGGTGCTCCTGCTAGTCGACCAGTGGATGTAGCCAGAATACAGAAATTTTGTCTGCATTGAGTCACTCCACAAATACTGAGCCTTGGGGAAATAGTGGAGTTCTATTTTCTGTAAATCCACCTTCCAAGACAGAGGATGGAAAACGAGGTACTTGCCTCTAGGCTGTGGTGCTAGCCTTCGTTCTGCAGGAGAAGGCACATGTTTATGGGCAAGGCAGCAGGTGTAAAGTGTGGTGGGAAGAACAGGAGAGCAAGCTGAAGTTTTCTGCCCTTACCTACATCTTCTGTATTTCCATTACTCAGAAACAGTGCCGGTGTGACAGGCCTCTGAACCCTCAGTGAGGGGTTATAACCGTTGGGGTGCTCAAGGAGCAGCGATAATCCATGCCTAAAACAGCAATATCCTGAGAATACCTCCAATCTAAGTAAATAATCTGCTAATTTTGTGTGTGAAGCACTGACAGCTAGTCTCTGGAAAGTTGTCAGGTTTTTTTAACACAACAGAGCAGAATTTGAATGTCTTTTCAAAGTACAGGTTTAAAAAACAGCTGCAGGGAAGTTTAATTTTAACACAGTCTTTGGGTGTAAAGGCTGCATTTGACAGTAAATTTGACTAACGTTTGAAAGGAATTTTGTTTGTCCAATGCTGATTTTTTTTCTTTTTCTTTTTAAATCTCACGTTATCTGTAGAGGTGATTCTACCAGAAGCTGTAATCACAACTAAGTTAGCATTGCACTTATGTCACTAAACTTAACACGTCCAATTAATCTCGCACGTGAATTCATTTAGGAAATGCCAGTCTTGTCTGGAAAAGCACATCCCTTTTTTTATCTCCACTAATCCAACACACTAGCAATATTAAGCTGGTATTATGCTGCATCGTAGCAAACGGAGGCTGGTCATGCTTGTGTGTGAAGGCTTCTAAAAAATCCCCCTAGATCTGAACAAAAAGGCGCTGAGAAGTGATCTAGTGGAGGGTGTGTATGTGTGGATATATATATAAGTGGTTATATATACACATGTATTTATGTATAAGTATCTATAAAGCACAAATGCTGCGTTCTTGTAGGCTGTGACCACATGACAGCCGAGAAGCGCAACAGCAGCACGGGTGAAGAAAAACCAAAAAAAACCCAAACCCCAAGCAGCCAGCCGTCAGAGCAGCGTGTCCCCAATCAGCGCGGCAGCCCCGGGGACAGCCATCTATGGCCATGGGGCAGCAGGTGCTGGCACAGACAGGTGCAGATGGTGGGGATGCGTGGCATTGCTGCGGCCAGGCCAGGGACCCGCTCCCCGCCGGGCTGCAGCCGCATCGCGCCCGCCAGCGCCGACAGTCACTTGATGCTCTGCTCCTGCTGTGGATTCCCCGGGGCGGCTGGGCTCAGCGGGTGCTGCTGCCCATCTCCTCTGTCAGGGCCAGGGAAATGCGATCCTTTGTGTTGAGGGTTGGCGTAGGGAACCTACGTCAGCTGCCCAGGGGGATTTCTGGGGTTTTCAGAACTTTTTTGCTCCGTGGCGACAGACAGGAATAAGCCTGAAGGATGAGGAAATGTCCTTACTTAAAACTTCAAGAATTATTCAGATATAAATTCTTTTTAAAAGAACAGTTTACAAGTGCAATAATGGACAGAAGTCCTTTGCATGTCCTGTGAAGTAATTGTAAACTTAGGAGCCTGTAAGCTGTAATTGTGGGCATTAACAGAAATTTTAAAACAAAGCTTTAATGCTGGAGTCTTCATATGGTTTGCTTTTGCTCCTTTCTGAGAAAATCCAGAAAGATGTATGTTTTAGATTAGCTGCTATGAGATCTCTGAATCTGACATATCCTTCTTTGATTTATACTTACAAAGCCAAAGTTAGCCTGTGTCATATAAGTCAACACTAAATAGAAAAGTGCTGGCGGGTGGGTAAGATTGAACATTAAAGAAAGGAACTGTGCTCGGTCTCTTCTAGAGAGCAGACCTCTGCCATCTCCCCACCTCCAGCCTCACCATCTCTCCAGAGGGCTATCCCAGGTGCAGCAGCCAGACAGCAAGGTGCATTTTCTTGTATGGATGCAGGAGACTCACTGCAGAGAGGCACGGGAGATGTGGTGAGGCTGGTCAGTCCATTGCAGACCCCCAGGTCAGAAGGAGCAGACCGTGCCTCCGGAGGGCTGCGCACCGCCCCGGCCCTGGGCCTGCACCAGGTGCACCCCCTTGCAGGGCTCTCCCGTGCCCCAAGTCACACAGCGCAGCTGTGGGCAAAAAAGCAGCAAAAATCCCGCTGTCCCAGTGCCCTTTCAAAAAGTCATGAGTTCATCTGGTTTTATACCGGTCTTACAAAATATTGCAGAGAAGCCTTGGCACGTGCCAGGAGCATGAGTGGAAGAGAACAGACTGAACGCTGTAAGCAGGTAGAAACCTTGCGTCCCGATGAGCTTGCAGCACACACGTGTCATAACACACACGTTATAACTCTCTGGCCGATCATTCATAAGCAAAGAGAAGCAGATGTTACTGGCAAAGGGTATCAGCATTGTTTGGTTCCACAAGAGGTGTGATTAAAGAAGGTACTTGAAGGAGGAGAGAATAATCACTTAACATGCAAAAATGAGAGGCAAATCCAAGCAGAGGGTTTGGGGTTTATTGTTGTGAAAAGCACACTTACATAAATACATTTGAAGAAGACAGACGTACAGGACCAGACTCAGACAATGGAAAATTATTTTTTTCTTTGAAACTTCGGCAAAAATAAAATAGTAACAAAAAGGTTAACATGTGGTTACAGAAGTTCAGCTATTATATAAGCCCTGCAGCTTATTTCAAAAAGAATATAAACCACAAAAGCATTTTATGATTTATACAAAAGAGGTAAGAACTGTTTCGGTTTTCTGTGTTACTGGTATACATTTTTTTTGTGTGTGTGTGTGGAGCTTGTTAGATAACAGTAAGTATAATAATGTTTTATCGGATTCTCCTAAACGTGCAATTAAAGTACATTAGGACCAGCATACTAGTTTATGTTCATTATTAAATGTAAAAATCTAAGAACTCTACATTAATAGAACATAAAATTTGAGATTTTAGTTACACAGAAATCAGGGAATTCAGATGGATGGTTCCCATAGCAACCTATCTCTTCCTCTTTGTGTTTTTCATTTCACTACAACCTTTCATTACTTGATTGCACCATACATTGTATCTTGCAATTTCATCAAAAAATTTCACCATTATATAACTGTGCAAGGGAAGAGAGTGAAGGTTGTCTTCACTCGACACTTTCAAACTTTAATGTTTATGTTGCTCAGAGAGCAAACTGATCCTTAAATTAATCAGGCCCACAATCTGAACGTTTTCTGGTTTTTGGGGGGGACCTCCGTAAATTTGGCTGGGTTCCTTGGGATGGTTATAAATAATAAACACAATAGCATATCATTCCTTGGTAATTGGCTATTGTCTGCCTTGCCATGTAGATATGTGGCTCCAGTGAGCAAAAAAGAGACCAAATCATTTTTCATTTGTGGCTAAGATTTATCCCATGCAGATACAGGAAAGTAAGTGATAGTGGAAAATGGAGGGCACTTGTTTTTGTCTTCTGGCAGTGGAATATAATTTACCAAATTACAACTCTGTGGATTATCATGGTCACTCATGGGGTTATCAGTTAAAGATCATTGTGGTGGCTTCTAGACAATGTAACAGATACGGGAATTTGTAGAAATAGACCTGTAATTCTGAATCTTTCCATACTTTAAATTTTGATTACAAAGAGCCAGTGCAAGTGCATTTTTTATTATGCGAATTAAGATATTGATTCACTTTGAAATAGTTAGGTCTTTGTTGCAGAGGATATCAAAATATCAGAACAGACAGAGTGGGCTGGTCTGAACCATTTGGGGACCTTATCAACTGATCTGGTCTTTTTAATTAACCAGCCGTACCGTGAGCACTTCCAAGCCCAGCTAGTTGTGGCCTCTCGGGCCCTGGAGTGCTGTGGGAAGCAGTCCCACAGCAGATGAACCTGTTAAGAAGAAAGGAGATACTCTCTCTAGAAAGATGAGCAAACTAAAGGATAGGATGAAAAAAAGATGAATTTCTAACCCTGTTCACTCTTTCTGCTAAAGTAATGCTAAAAGAAGAGGATAATACTACGGAAACAGAGACTGTATTAGGAAAATCAAAGTCTTTTCCTCCTCAAAAGCCCTCAAATTGTGATGATTTCCATTGCCTTGATAAAATCAGACCTGGCTGTTAGTGCCATATTTTCTTTTGTGCTTTTGTAGTGATGATAAATTTTGCATGAAATGGAAGTAAATAGTTGTTTATACTTCATTTTACAGCAGCCAGTATGTCACTAAGTCAGCACTTCTCCTCTGAGATTTATAGAGGCAGGATTTAGGCTAAATTGCTGGCATATGAGATTTCAGCCAAGGGTTGTTTTCCTTTAACCATTTTGTTTTTCAAATGCCTTGGCTGATTTTAGGTTACTGGAGTCCAATATAATCACTTGTTTAATTGCTTGGAAGAAGTGGAGCTTCCGTAGTTCAAAAAATGGCTTATTTTCTTTAAAAATAACTGAAATCTGGCTTGGGGTTCTCTAGAATGCAATGCGCTATACAATTGTGTAATTTTATCCTCTTAAAAATTCCCTGAATAGTCATTAAATCTTTGGAAACTAGCTAATCTCCAGGAGGATGCGATAGGTCTGGCTGTTTTCCAGGGTTTGCAAGAGGCTGTGACAGCTTAACGTGGTAAGAAAAATGGTTTCTAAATCGCTGCAAGACTGGGTCAAAGATTCTAGCCTGCTGAAACCCAGTTGGTCTTCTTAATGACTCCAGCCTTCTCTGATGTCCAGAACCAGCCTCTGCTTTCAATGGGTGGCAGAGCAGAGAAAAGGAAAAATTGACACCGAGCCCAAAGAGCGGACCAGTTGGATGAATCAGTTAGATACTGGTCAGTGCCACTCTCAGTTGTGCTGTACTGAGTGTGCTGCGTTGTGTTGAAGCAGAACGATAAAGGACCTTTATGAGAGGTGTAATGTGGTAGGTAGCTATGTGGAGGGGAGTGAAGTAACAAGTGAGGCAACAGAACAGGCAATACTGTAGCCTGCGTATCGAGAAGCCAGAGATCATGCAAAGTTCAGGATCATTGTGTTCGTCCTGAATGCTGCTCAGGACCTCAGTGCAGAGGGTAAGTGTGTCACTTTCAGGCTGCTCTCCTTTCCAGAGGAGTTCTGTGTACGTCCATGTGTGTGTTCACGTGCCTGTGCACTCTGTCAGCCTCTTCTTTTCCATTGTAACGTCTTCATTTTTTATTCGGCACCAAGCAAATCTGGTGTAAAGGGAGGGGTCTCACAGACAATGGAATTCCAACAAGTTTATGAAAATTACATGTTCTTGTGCAGAAAAAGAGAACGAGAAATCACTCCCAGAAAGACTCTCAGCTGAAGGCAGTGTTGCAGCTTGAGTCCTTACAGAAACAACACAGATTCAGCAGAAGGATGGGTAGGGGGCAAGAGAAGCCCTGAGAGACCCAGCTGCAGGAAGGCTTCTCTTGACATTGCACTTTACCCCAAAACGCAGTTCACAGGGAATCAGGCACTAGTTCCAGCACTCGCAAAGCTGGGAGCTGTGCCCCTCACTGCAGCACGCTAGTGGAAATTTCTGTTGCCTAACCTTACCCCAGCTCACTGAAGAACATTTTTTTTAGGTTGGTGGTTTTTTTGGTTTTTGGTTTTTTGGAGGGGGGGAAGGATGGGGGGGAGAATTGCACTGCATTAGTGAGTTTGATTAACCATGTCAGCCAAGGTACCAGCCAAACACACTGGATTAATAGGTTTTGCAAGGGAGAGGTTTGCCGAGGTTTACCTCTAGTCTTCAGGTCTGAAGTTAATTTTGGGTAGAATGCAAACATGATTTTACTAAATTTGGTCTTTGGCTTTTCTGGTGAAAATAGAGATTGCTTCTTCTCCACCCAGTGTGGCAACAACCTGCTTTCTAAGGGTATGAAAATAAAAATAATTATGTATGAAAATAAAAACTTTGCTATGTTGACATAGAACCTGGTCTCTTTTTGGAGACTGCTGTAAGGCATTCATTGGGTTACATTGTCTTTCCGCCTCTGAACATCTGAAAGATCACAGTGCATTCCTGAACCTCTGCAAACCACAGAATCGACTTTCACACGAGTGCAGAGTAGAGTTTTAGGCATTGGGTGCTGAGGACAAAGCGCATCTTCTTTCACCCGTACACAGTCTTGTGAATGCTGCAGACAAGGATTAGGGAATGATGGGGAGGAAAAGATGCAAAGAAGTTGCAAAACATCCCCCCTCTTTTGATATTGCCCTTCATCTGGGTTATCTTCATCTGGTAGGACAACAATTGTGCAGCTCCCTTCCCTCACCTATGCCCATTCAGTTGGAGTTGTGTTGGCCTCCGGGGAAACAAGAGGTCATTGCCATTTGTAAACAGAGGGGCTGTCATCTCAAAGGGTGGATCTGAGGATGCCATCTAATCCAGACCACATCAGCATCACTCCTCAGAGACTCCGTGAGAATCAGCAGGACTGCATCAGTGACTCAGATGAGCTCCAAGGTCCCAAGAGTGCTGATCTGGGTTTCACTTCTGAACAGCTTGATCCAATGGATCTTGAAAGAGAATATTTTATGTATTCAGAGGACAACTGTTGTACGAAGGGAAGTTGAACTGTGTTATATGAAGGGAAGAATGTTAGCTGAGATAGATTAGTTATTCAGATGTAAAAGAAAAAATTCTCTTTTAATGTATCATATTTTATACATTAAATCCACCAAACAACAGCTGATTGCAAAAGCCTTCTTTATAATTGTCATGTCTCAAGCTAGTAGCAGTAGAAATCACGTATGACTATGTCTGTGTCCTGGTTTTGCCTAAGACAGAGTTAATTTTCCTTTCAGTAGCTGATATAATGCTGCGTTTTGGATTTGGTGGGAATGCTGGTAACACAGTGATGGTTTTAGTTGTAGCTGGGTGATGTTTATACTAAATCAGGGACTTTTCAGTTTCTGGGGCCCTGCCAGCAAGAGGGCTGGGGGGGGCACAAGAAAACTGGGAGGGGACACAGCCAGGACAGCTGATCCCAACTAGCCAAAGGGGTGCTCCATACCATAGAACATATATAAACTGGGGAGATTTAGCCAGGGCCTGCCCATTTCTGCTGAGGGACTGGCAGGACATCGCTCAGTGGATGGTGAGCAACTGTGTTGCGCATCACGGGTCTTTTCCTTTTGGATTTTGTTCCTCTCCCACTCGCTCTCCTTTTCATTATGATCGCTGTTGCTGTTGTTATTATTATTTTTTTCTTTTATTTCAATTATTAAATTGTTCTTATCTTAACCCTCAAGTTTTTACCTTTTTCCTGATTCTCCTCCCCATCCCACTGGGCCAGGGGGAGTGAGCAAGCAGCTGACTGGTGCTTGCTTGCCAGCTGGGGTTAAACCACGGCAGTCTGTTCTGCTAGTTAACATTTAAAAGACAAAAAAGAGATAGGAGGGAATGGAGAAGAAGTGTAGAGAATCATTCAGGTTGGTTTAGCTTCTTAAGGCTTGATTCCAAAGAATTTATAATTTTGTCTGTGTGTCAGTAGTAGCTCACGGGATTAGAAGTGAAGTCTGTGCAGACACAAAGTTTGGACAGAAAGATCTGCACTGAGCCAGCCTACCAAAATTGCCTAAATCTGCTTCTGAGGTCCACAACATGAGTTTGGAAGGCTCCAATCTCTTAGGGCAGATCACCGTCATTTTGCTGCGTTGATGGAAATGTGAGGTTCGAGGAGTGTGCCTCCACAAGGAGAACAGCTTTATACCTTTTGCAGGAATAAGAGGGCTCTGTTCTTAAGTCTCCGGTAAAATGCAGGAAAAGAAGCCTAATTTTTAATGAATAAATAAAATGGTACAGAAACAAGGTATGATGTTATAATACTTGAGAACTTTAGCAGTGGTAAACTGGGCATTGCCATAAAGAAAATAATTAGGAAAAATACTTTTCCAAAAAGAACAAAAACCTCAGATGAGAGGCCGCCATTCCGCAAACGCAAAAAGAAGCCAGTTAAAGCATCCCACCCAAATACACAGCACAAGCATAGCCACTTATTAACACGAGTGCTATGTGATCTATACATTGTAACCAAGGTTGTTCAGCTAGGTTTCAACTCAGAACTTCTAACTGCAAGCTGTGTAATAAAGTTTATAGACAGCCAAATGGACTCTTTGAAGACTTGCTTCTAACATTCTTTTACTTTAATGTAGCCCATGACTGTTCTTTGGTGATCTGTCAAGGTGGATCAATTAAAAACTATTTGAGGCCAGACAAACATTCTGAATTGTTGGTTACTGATTTAATTCTGGTTTTAAGCTTTTTCATCTCCATTGTTTATCGTGATGATGATGACCATGGTTGTGAGGGCTGATTTGAGCTGCTGAACCTGAAATGCATCTGGCTTGACTTTTCACTCAGCATCTTTTTTAGCAGTGCTTTTTCCTGTGCATTAAGCTTCAGCACTGTGCATTTGTAGCACTGTATCTGGAGTCAATAAAAAGTAAACACCATGTCTAGAAGCTCTTAATCGGTATTTCACAGCCACATTAGCAACTGTGTCCTCCCTCTTGTCCTACCAAAAGCATACGCTGAAGAATGGCAGGGCATTGCTAATGTCATCCCTTACATCCAATTCAAAGGAGTAATTCAGTTTACGTACTTCTCTTTCTTCTGTGGAGAACGTGAATTCCTAAATTGGTTGCCGTTGGGTTTTTTCATTTCTTCCTTCTGTATCACTCTTTAGAGGAAAGGCAAACACCAGGGTATTCCACTGTAAACAGTATGCAACCTTTGCTTTTAATGTTCATTCATTTCAAATGGACAAACATGTTAGAATAGCTTCCATTTTGGGTGGGTATCTTAACCCCTTAACACTGTCGGACACGGGGGGACGGGGGGTGGGTACTAGCACAGGCGCTTCGCGAGATTGCCAGCTTCATTGTTGTCACTGATTCCAGTTTCAGAAAAGCAAAGCCTGCACAGTCCTCTCTTGCCGCTCGCGATTGCAGACCGACAGCATCAGCGTGGTGGACCTCTAGTCACTTTCTTTCCTTAAAGCATGATGTAAAACCTGCCACCGCTGGGCAGTTTGTGTTGCTGTAACACTGCTGAGTCTTTCTTGCAGCCTGTGTCAAGGACTGAACTCTCCGAATTGTTTATTTCAGACATTGAGAAAGAAAGGACTTAATGGCTGTGACAGTCCAGACCCCGATGCAGACGATTCAGTAGGTCACAGCCCTGAGTCTGAGGACAAGTACAGAAAAATTAACGAAGATATTGATCTAATGATCAGCAGGCAAAGATTATGTGTAAGTACCCTGAGCTCCCTTTCATTTTTTTTTTACTTTTTGATATTTCTCTGAACCTGGCAGGCATTGAACAAGAAAGAAAACAAAGGTTGTGAAAGCCCCGATCCTGACTCCTCTTACGCTCTCACCCCACGCACTGAAGAAAAATACAAAAAAATTAATGAAGAATTTGATAATATGATCAAGAGCCATAAAATACCTGTAAGTACCAAAGGTTAGATGGCTGTCTGCTGATAACTGCTGCAGTAACAAACCATAACCCTTTCAGTTCTGGCTTTGTAAGGAAAACATTTCAGCTGGAAACAGGCTTTAATAGCCCAATGTATAATCAAACACTGTGGTCAGAAAATTCCACACAACGTATTTTTCTTCCAAGTCTCTGCCTTTGACACACAAAGCCTACTATAGGTGAAACTTACAGAAGGAAGTGAAATACACATATATACATTATATTCACTTGATTTACAGAACTGCTTTACCACACCACTTGCCCAAATTATACCTGAAAAATAATGATGGAAATCTTTCTTTGTGGACAGGCTAACAAACCCACAGAATACTTTCTGCAGTGATATAGGAAAAATGGTGTAGAACTGAAATTCCTTTATATATAGTAATCAGTGTGTTCCGTGCGTGTCACTTCAGTTCTCAAGTGTCTCTGCTGAACTCGGTTGCAGCACTGAAGGGTTACAGCTACTTGCTCGCTGCAGAGAAACAAACTGCATGAGAGCCTAATAGCAGGATTCAGACATGTTTGTGTGTTGGGGTGATTTTACAGCTTTGTCAGAGAATTTGCTTTGACCTCGTCAGCATTTCTTTAATGCTTTAACATGAGCTAAATTTTGTTTTAACCAAGTCAAAATTTCTAACCATCAGTCATATGCCTTGCCAGATATCTAAGAGAAATAACTCTGCATGTGCTATTTTGTTTGCACAAGACATACAAGGGGAGAATACTTTGTCATTATGTTTAATACTACATTTATAAAGCTGACAAAAAAAATGTGGAGGTATGGAGGTTGTTTTTGACCCTTCTTCCAAATGTGTGTGGAAGAGATGGTAGTAAACCGAAGATTTGCCCAGGTCCAAACAAGCATCCAAATTTGCATAGGTAACTGCTGGCTTCTGAAAGAGATCATTTGGGTGTGTTCTTTCCTCATTCCCACACATAGATTGTATGGATAGCTGCCAAAAAGGATGTCTATGCACCCAGAATGAGCAAAGCCTCTTCTGTAACTTTAGTGAATTGTGTGTAAAAAATCTGATACCTGAGCTGAGAATACCTCTCAAGGATGCTCAGGTTCTGTCTCAGGCAGTGTAAGTGTCCTTTACATTAATTCTCAGCAGAAAGATTTTCACTCCAGTTAAATAAAATTTTGAGGATGTTCTCCATCATGGCAAATGTATTTTCAGAAAAAAAAAAAAAAAGAAAAAAATATTTTCCCACAGACAAAATGACATAAAATTTGATAAATTAGTATTTTGAATGGCTCGTTAAGGACACCCAACGTGTATATAAAATAGCAGGGAAGAATACATATATATTCCATCCCTTTTTATTTGCTTCTTTTGCATAACTGTTTTTCTCAGGAAAAAAAAAAAAAAAAAGGTTCTAAAGTTGTCACCATGAATTTTTTTTGTTATGATGGAACTCAGTTTGACAAACGATGACTGCAACATTTAGGGTGACTGTTGTAATCTGGAATGCTTAACCGTTTTTCACATCAAAATCTTACCAATTGCCATTTCTTTCCTCTTTCAAGGATGACCTTTGTCTTGTTCAATCACAGTGACAGAATTTTCAGCCAGATAGTATGTAACCTAGCCCTTTTTCACCTTAAAAATTGTTTGGGTTGGCCCTTCAGAACCTCTGTTTATCTCATGCTACCTGTTTTGGTTCCAACAAAGCAGCACATGTTGTAACCATTTGATATCTTCAAGACATGGGAAAAAAAAAAAAACCAAACCAAACTTGGAAGAAAACTAATTTCTGTGGTACTGAGTTCTATCACTTTCTTTACCTCCATAAGCATTTGGGGAAATCATCTTTTCTGTAAAACTAAGAAAGTTCTGGGAATTAAAAACACAGTTGATCTAAACATGGTAAATCACTTTTGTCCTCTCAAAAATTAATGGACTTTCCCTCTGGTTTCTTTCATTAAATTTAACATTTTGACATCAAATATAGTCCTACCTGAGCTATTAACTTGGTGATTAACTTGCTTTTCTGAGCTGTATTTTGGGTACAATGTAACTTCCTACCTTGCAGAGATGTTACAAGGTCCAGTGTGTTATGTTTTTATGAAAATTACTTCAGAGATGCTTCAGAGATATGGAACTGCAAAATGTTACCATTTCTTTTAATGTGAGACAGGATATCCCTTCTCTGAGTGCTTCACATGCAGAGCTCAAGGTCTGTGTGCTCCATCAAGCTGCTTACCGCAAAAGGAAGAATCAGTAGATATTCTCCCCAAATGCAAAAGGAGGTCCTTCTCTTGGCATACGCCAAGACGTAATGGGCAAGATGGAGTTCAAAGCTAGCATGTAGCAAAAATTTGTAAATATAAATACTATATATATAGCTATATAGCTATATAGCTATATATAAAAATACATTGTGTATTGTATATTACCTATTATACAGTATACAATAATATCCTTAACTGTACAAATGAGCGTATCTTCAAGGAAGTCAGGGAAGTCATATTCATGTACTTGGGATCATCAAAGGTAGCCAACAATGTTGGGGGGAAGAAAGCAAAATCGAACAAAAAGTCACCAAGTCAAGTCATTAAATCACTACTTACAAAATATAGAAAACAATGCAATGTCTGCGCCTGGTCTTGTAACATAATAAAGCTGCTGCCAAATGAAAACAAAATTGGCTTTTGCTCCTAACAGCTAGGGCCAATAATGTTTCCTCAGATAATTTTCTGGGGATAAGTACTTATATTGTTCTAAAACATCTGATAATAATTAGACATTTACTTGTAGTTTTCATAAGAGTGATGAAAGCAGAGGAGACAGAAATAGTCTACTAGAAGGGAGCTGTAAGTATCTCTGTCTCTAAATAAATGAAGGCCTGGTTGAACATGGGAGGGATAAAAACAATATTTAACACAGAATGTTTGGCCCATTAGTTTCCAAGGACTTTTTGAGTCCCCAGTAGTCTGCTTTGCACAACGTACCACAGCTTGTGGAGCGTGCATCTAAGGCAGTGCGTGCTGTACACTGCTGGAGTCCTCCTAGGTGAGCCATCTGCCCTCCTTGGCAATGGTGTCCAAAGGAGAAAAGAATAAAAAAATTAAATAAAAATTAAAAAAAGGCAAAAAGTGGGAAACCACATACACATTAGAGTAAGGCTTTGCCTATGTTAGTAAATTAACAAATGGCAAAGGACGTAACGAGGCAGCGGGAGGTGCTTATCTCTGACCTGAATTGCTTGAACAGTCCCTGGCATGCTTTTGGCACCAGCCAAATAACACTGTCCCAGGCAATTTCTGAGCTCTGTTTGGTTGTTAGCCCAGGCCAGGAACAATTCCCAATTGTCAGTTTATATGTAGTCATGATGTTTTTGAGGTTGAGAAAGTTTAATAGTATGGACATGGGCTGCTCTGTGGCCTCAGATGGCCTCAGTTCCTAAGCAAGTTTGATTTACTAATATAGATATTATGCAAGTGCATCATAAGCTTTAATGTCCGTCAGCCCTCGCTGGAATAGATATGCCCCGTGACTTACCACCAAGAACGACTAGGGAATCTGCAGGAGGTTGCAGTTCTTGGTGAAGGACATAAAATACTGTAACAAAATTTGGGCAAACAGAGCAAAACTGTAGCTAGAGACTTACTGTTTATTATTGGTGCTTATCCAGAAAAACTTCTCCCTCTAACCTTTGACTCCTGAGGAGAAAAAATAAAAATACTGTATTCCATATATAGTGTGTATTGTACTGCAAAGCAGAGTAAACTGACTTTGTCCTGATAAAACTGCCTACGAAATACTCTGAAAGGAGATCTAAGTATATCGGGACAGTAGGTAAAGTGGTGAAAATGAAACCAGTACTACAGAAATTAAGAAAATAATTTAACTAATATTAAAAAATATTTTTAAGATGAAAGCTAAGTAGTTGATTCAGTGACTTTTGCTCCAGTGATGACTTGTTAGACTGGCATCCACAAGGGCAACCAAGACTGGAGCTCTTTTGCGCTACGCTAACATAGAAAAATAAGATTCCAGCCCATGAAGGGTTTGGTTTGTGCATGGAAGAACGACAGAGCACAATGATGAAAGCAGACAAGCCTGCTGAGGATTGGCAAGACCTTCAGATTTGCATTTGTACCCATGTTTTAGTTCGGATAACAGAAATTGGGATTAGGAAAATCAGTTAAGAAAATAGAGGCAATATTGGTGCCTGCCCAGGCTCAGAGGGCAGACTTCACAGATCTTGTGACAGAAGCGAAGAAGACATTTTGCAAAGTGCTCCCCAGTGGACAACATTCCATCTGACATGGGCTGGCACACAAGCAGGCAGGATCATGTGCTCAAAGCCACCAGGCAGAGACACCACCACAACCCTGACCGTTGCAAGAGACTCCGTGTTGGCTTATTCATGTCTCACATTGGGCTGGAGGTGGAGCTAAGACATCTATCCTCGTGTGAATTCACTGGCTAAAACCTTTTGAACAGGCAGAAACCAGCAGCAGCAGCTGACTGGGAGCTTCAGGAGCAACCATGAATTTCTGACTTACATGGGATTTGGGGACCTTTTGGGTCCTTCTGTGGCCAGTGAAGAGAATGCCTTACTTCAAAACGTTCCTTCAGGTTGACAATATGTTTAGATTATTCTGTGTGAACCTATTTCTAAGGAGCCTGGACCTCAGCTGTGACATACACTGGTACTCTGTGTGCTACATACTTTGTAAATTTTCCTTTGAGAGACAAGCCACACATGCAGCTAGCAGGCTGGACTTCAACTGCAAGAACATCTGCAGGCAGAAATAAAAAAAAAAAAAAGTTGCTTCTGAAAGAAATAAAGAACATACTTCAGCAATTACATGTTTCACCACATAATCATTTATTCCCTTTTTTCTGTTTGTGAGACACAAACACTGGCGTGTTTCAGGACCCCTACACAGACTCAGCAGCGCATGTAGTTTCGCTCCTTGCACACTGAACATGTAGATTGCCAAGTCGCCTCTCTCCTGCCCTTCCCACCTCTACTTCAACCAACCAACCCTACGGAAAACACAGCCCTTGGGGTGCACGTCAGCTTCTCGGCAAAGGGGAGGGATGGCGTGCGGCCCCCAGCTGGGGAGCAATGCCAGCAGGTTCATCCACTCAAACGCCCCACCTCACCCCAGACCTTGTGCCAGGGCCATCTCTCGCAGTATGGGCTACGTACAGGGTTTCAGAGCTAAATTAACACCTTGAAATAAGTCCCGAGGCATTTGTGTAACGTATCCTTCACATCGTACCCTCAACTGAAATCTTGCTGTGTGTTTCAGTGGTTAAGACAAGTAATTCCTCTGTATTTAGAGAAAAGTTATGTCTGCCCCTAGAAAGGGGAGGAAAAAAAAAAAAAGAAAAAAACCAAACCCTAAGGGATAACTGTAATTTGATGGCCAGCGCTGTAATACGCAGGGCACAGCCAACAGCTCTGGCCAGCCAGAGAAGAGACGAGTGGGTGGCACAAGGTCAGGGCGCCTCTGCTGCCTGACACAGCAGATTATGTGTCCCATTCTCAACATACTCCCTCTAGGTCCTTGAAGTCTTACCAGTAATACCAGCTGCCAACAACAAAATCAAAATCTGTGAATTCCTCCCTCTGAAGATGTTAGGAAGCTGGTTTGAAGAAATTTTTGACAGGTTTAGACTCCTGAAGCTTATAAGATTTTTAAACAGTAGATTAAGGGAGACTTCATTTGCATTTGGGTATTTAAATATTTTATATTGTATCAGGTAATTCTGATAAAGTTTTATTGCCAGTCACACAGGCGAGATATTAATTATTTTAAAAACAAGTAAATTGAATACAGAGTTCTAATCTATTTGGATGCCACCAGAATGATAAATTTTAAAGAAATCCAGGCAACTGCCACCCAAGAAAATCCCAACCCCCACACCCACCAATCCACCGGAAAAAAAACTGTGTTGGGCTTTCTAAAAGCATAATAAGAATCAAGTGCTGCATCTCCTCATACTCTGTGTCACAGCAGTTCATAATCTGGTTCTTTTTTGGCAGGGATTCTTGCAAACAAAAGTGGCTCAAGAGAGGGTCCTGCCTTAAAGTATGAAAACAGTACACTGAAAAGGTGTCACCAAATGCTAACACGCCCCACAAACACACACCCCACACGCACGCAAAACAAACAGCCAAAAAACAACCACAAAGAACCCAAAAACTGGTGTGTATCTGAATCTCTTGTATTTGCTACCTGTCCCTGCAAAGAACCTTGTTTCTCTTAAGCCCCTGCAAGCTAAGATAGAAACTTTTTAAAAAGTATACTGTGTTGGTGCCTTTAACCAGATTTGGGATCATTCTGGTTGCTAAAGCAACGTAAGCTGAAATTAAAGTTTTCCCTTTGCATTCCACCCTTTCTAATTTTTCTCCATGCAATGAAGTCATCGTAATCATGTACCTTTGATCTTGCAGTCATCTGTGACACTAGATTAAGATATCACAAGTGAACAATTATGACTTCATGGAATGAAAGAAAAAGAAAATTAAGCTTCATAAAGCAGGGGTTTGTTTTAAACAAAAAAAAAAAAAAGAAAGAAAAAATCTTTTCAGTCCTTAAAAAGTAAATGTGCAAGCTGCATTAAAGGAAGATGGAATCATGATTTGAAAAATCCTATTTAAAAGCCTTGGTAACTCTTTTAAACCCTTCTCTTGACTCTTAGGGAAGGCAAGTGAGCGTAAATATTTTAACCACCGACTACAAAATATTTGAACTAAATATAGAGTAACTGTACTTGAAAGCTGTTGTGCTTCTGTACTATTCTTGTCTTTGTTTCCCTTTTTTGCTTGTACAGGCTGTTCCACCACCAAACTTTGAGATGCCAGTTTCTATCCCAGTGTCCAACCACAACAGTTTGGTATACAGTAACCCAGTCAGCTCACTGGGAAACCCCAATCTTTTGCCGCTGGCTCATCCTTCTTTGCAAAGAAATAGCATGTCTCCTGGCGTGACACATCGGCCTCCGAGTGCAGGTAACACAGGTAGGCTCTGTTCAATCCCATCCCTTTAGATGCTCTTTTATCAGTTGCTTGTGTGCCTTAGGTCACTTTAAACTGCGTCCGGAGAAACAAGGACTCTGTTTTTACCAGTCATAACAGTGCGTCCAAAATTGCTGTGTTGAAAAATCAAAAGAAGAGCCAAAGGGGTTTCTATTCCCAATTTAGAAAAAAAAAAAAAAAAAGAGTTCTAGAAAAAGCTGAATCTGGACTAAGATTAAAGGAAATCAATAAAGGATAAAAGGGCAGACAATTTGCTGTTTCATAAAAAAGCAGCTTGTCTGCTTAATTCATGCAAGAGCTCACTATACCATAAAGCTTAAGGGGGCAGGGGAGAAAATGTAGCCAGCGCAAACAAGTTGAAGCAAGTAAAATAGGACACTCATTACTTAAGTCATCGGTCTAGAGGCTAAATGCAGAATTTACTATTCTTTATGCATTCATGAGTTCTTTGAAGGGTGAATGTTAGCTGAGGTCTGTACTTGAGTGCCTTGTACAGCAAGAGGCTGTGCCTTGCTGCGGTGATGATGAGGGCTCACCTCTGAGCAGGGTAAGTGGGGATTAAGTTCATTTAATCTGTCTGGCTGAAGCAACATCAAGGTCCTTAAGTATAGCAGATTCAATGAACCACCTGAGGTTCCCAAGTGCAAAGAGAAGTTTTAAAAGTCCTTAGAGTGAATGTCTAGAAGGAAATTAAAATTAGAAGCTATGTAAATATATATTATCGCTCCTGAGTTACATTCTCATTCAGGAGCCTTCAGTCTCTTCTTCCCAGTCCTATGTGGAAGTCTTTGGTTTTCTGGGTAATACTGAACTAAAGAGAGTTTTCAAATGAAGGGCTGCTATACATAACTTTCAAATATCTTTTTTTTTCCATATGCTGTGGAAGTATGTTGCGCACTGCATATTTTCTTTGTCCTTGAAAGGCGAATGTCTTCTATGGGTTAACATTAAACATTATGATTTTATGACTGTGGGTCTGCTCCGATGCCTGTTGAAGTCAGAGGAAAGCAGTGGTTGGTACTGGAGCAGCCCGTTTGAAGTTAAAGAAAATGTTTTGACTGTTTGCCCGTTGTAATTTATCGTGCTCATTTGTAGTATTTCATTTCCACCCCCTAGGTGGCCTGATGGGTGGGGACCTCACAACCGGTGCAGGCACCAGTGCAGGTAAAGAGAAAAGGATTTATATTTATTTTTCTAAGTGAACAAAGGACTTCCTGAAAAGGCTGAGTCCTAAAATAGCTCCATAGAGATGATCGGCGTATCAGAAAGTGATCGGCACATCAGAAAGTGATCGGCATCGGTTTATTTCCCCCCGCTGCAGAGTGGGGACTTGGTATTTGTGCTTCTCTTACTGGTAGGACAGTCCTGTTTTCAGCAATGTCAAAAATCTTGCACCTCAACAAATTCCACGGATACAAATACCTTCACATTAGCCTTTCCGTAAAAACTTTTGGGTCCGTTGCGTAGCCCTGTTCAGGCGAAACTCTTACTGAGGAGCCTTGATCCTTTCCAAGTCACAGGGAGTTTTTCCATTGACTTTAGAGGAACTGGGCGTTCATTTTATGAATTTAAACTTGAGTAAAGATTTTGATACCGAGTCACTCATTAGACTTCAATCTACTGAGCACAGATTTGATTTCAAGCCCCTGCTCTAAGATCGTTACTAGTCAGCAAAATCTGTTGGCATTTACTTAAATGATCAGTAATTAACTTAAACTTAGTTTTATGTATTTGCTTAACTCCTTTGGTACACAACAGGGAAAGGATTTTCAAAATACCCATGCAGAGAAAAAGATTAGCCCGTTTAGTCCTGCTCATGAGAACTGTACTTGCTAAGGTCTGTGTTATCAAAGCAGTGTTGTCAGAGTAGTCCCCTTTGCTCAGTAAACTCAGTGGTTTGTTAGCAATGTCAGCAATGTTGCATTATTACAAATACAGATTACAAAAGACAATGGCAAGATTACTTTTTCAGTTTGAGAAGTAAACACGTGTTTGAAGAAAACACGCTGAGTGGTAAAACGTGGAGCACATCCAATTTTACTGGGTTAAGTGCTCTCAGGAAGAACCGTATGGAAAAATAGTTGGAAGATCCATTTTGTGCACTATAAACGAAGGGTGATGTATATGCCAATTCTGACACTGTGTCATAAAATTACTTATAAAGATATTCTGTATATAGTGATCTTTTCTTTCTTGGCTCTTTTCAGCCTGCGTTAGCCCACCACCCCCACCCCTCACCCCTTTTATCTTCATGCATAGATGAGTCGTAGGTGTTTGTGGATGCATTTGTAGTAGAACTGAAACTGCACAGCATCGTATCACAAGGGCATTTTAAATGCACACTGAAGCTCTGAGGGGTCATTCTGTATTAATTTAGGAGTAGGGAAGGCAGACCGTGGGAAGTTAGCTGTTAGTCACCTTTGTTCTCAAAAAAAAATAAAGTATGATAGAAAATTATAGTTTTGTTAATTTTCCTTTGTTAGCCTGCGAAACGCAGCTAAAGAAAGATTCATTCTGGCGATGTTCGCATTAACATCTCCGTTTAACCTCATGTGTAGTAGAAACTTCAGGAACGGCAGCGGAGGGGATGGGATGGGAAATTGATTGCCCTATTAAGGGGCTCCCTCTACCGACTCATTAAGAAATATCATTGCCTCGTTACTGGCTTCACTGTGCCTTTAAAAACATGCTGGAAAGCAATTATTGAAGAAGGCAGGCAATGTTCTCTGTTGAAAGAGGCACATACTAAAATAAAAGTTCGTCTACACATGCATTTGGCTTAATAATCCGTGTGCTTAATAAAACCTGTATATCAATACGCCAGTCGAAAATTTATATTCTTTCTAAATAACAATTTTTTTTCTTGGAAATATATTAAAAGCATATATAAGCATAAGAAGAGGGATAGCTTGATTATTTACTCACCAATTAAGAATTTGTATTTCCTGCACGCAGTGTTATGCATTAAGCTCTCAAGCAATGTAACTTTGGAGTAGGCAATTGATTTGAGGGGCATACGTATGAGGGGCATTGCTAGGAATGCATCATAAATATTTAATCATACGAATAGTCTTTGTTCTTTATCTGGCAATAAGAGCTTTAAACACCATTAAAGAAGTGTTTTCTAAATCTCTTAAATGCAGAGCAGTAGGAAGAATTTGATACAGGGCTGAAGGAAGATGAAAAGGTCACTGTAAGGTCGAATCCTCTGTCTTAGTTGCATCATTCCACAATGGCACTATTTTGGACAGTCCTCTTTCTTTAGGGTGCAGAAGAATAAACATCAAAAGTTCTCTTTGTTCATCATTCTTCAGAAGAAACAGAGACCTCTGTGTTTTCTTCTATTTGGCATCTTAGAAGCTGGTAGCATGATCATGTGGTTTAATCTGTTGGGGTTCATATTTCTGGCCAAATTAGAACATTATGAATTTGCATTTTTCTTCAGTGTCCAAAAATAGCATATATTCAAAATAACATAGTCCAAGAAGAAGACTCTAAAGAGTTTCATTTCTGCCGTTATAAAATGAAACTACTTTTGATTACTAACACCAGGCCCCAGTTTCTGAACTGCTTTAACAAATTACATTATAACAAATTGCATTATAACTGCAATATCAGAAATGGAAAAAGATTAGTTAAGCCTGTGTTTTGAGAAGTATGTTATTTGTTGGTTTGGATTATTTCAAGTAATAACCCTGAAACCATCCACAATTTACCTTGGGAGTCAACCCAAGACATAAATAGAACATAAATGACTACTTCTTTATTATCCTACACAACTAAATACCATCAGTGGTATTTTTAAGTTAAACCAAGGTTATGTCAGGTTTGTTAAAGTAAATTTGTTCTTAGCCAGACACTGATTGAAGAGTTTCTATCATGTGATAGGAGCAACTGCCAACAAAATTCGAGTCAACTTCACATTTAGTATAGTTGCTAAATTATAAAAAGAGCAATGTCTCCAACACTGTTCTCTCAAACCAAAGACTTTTGATTGAAACAGAATAAGAACTTTTTGGACCCAAACTGGTATGCATTAAAACTATTCTAGTTTACCCCATAACTAATATGAAGACTAAGTGATGTTACCTGTTTAGACAGCAGACTGTGTGTTGTTTTTTTTTTTTTAGGGACCGTGGTCTTTAACAAAACCACTCAACAGTAACTTAACAAGAAATAAATAATGTCTGCAAAGTTTTAGTACTGTAAATTATCTGAGCTCAAGTTTTATTCAGTGGCTTGTTATTTATATTGAAAGCCTAATTAAAGACTAAAAATTTTTAAAAGTTTCAATAGTTCTAAAATCAAAATACAACAGTACTAGTGAACACCTTTCTTTGCATCTGTACTTTAAACTTTTGTTTTTCAAGCTGAGTTACGTTTTTAGATTGAGTTACATTTTTCATTTTTATACGGTTTACAGATTATGACATTTTGTATTTCATAATTAAGGTTTCTTGTGAATGGAATAAGCCCATCTAAATTTAAAAAAAAAAAAACAACCTTTATGTTTTAAACCTGTAATATATCTTTTAATAATATATAAATATGTAAATAATCTATTTAAACCTGTAGTGTTTTAAAAATGTAAATAATAAAATCAAAAGGAAAATTTAATCTCAAGTTTTAAATCCAGGATGGGTATAATAAAAAATGTACTTGCTTTAATTGTTTATTCACTTCCCGTAATTTGTTTCACTATTTGGTTTCTCTACTGCCTCCATCTTAGTATTATTATTAAACTCAAGAAGCGAGTTACTCAAAAGTACTTGAGACTCTACAAATGCTGCCAGACGGATTAAGTGCTTGTTCTCTTTAAATCAAGCATCCTCAAACTACCTGTAAACCTGTTCTTTAAAATCATTAGAAACCAAAAAGATCAGTAGTGCATTTTGAAAAATTCATCCCTTGTCTTTTTAATAACTGAATCTTGTGTTTACCAGTAAATGAGCAGCCAATCATTTCCTTCTGGAAATTAACCACAAACTAACCATTGTCTTCTCATCTCCTGAGGGCTGAGGTCCTGGATCTGCCAGCCACTATCACAATTTGCTAGTGCTTTCCTGCGCCTTTTTCTTTTCTTGGTCATGTACCGACTGTGGGTGATTGTATTATATATTCTATAAGTATTTCAAGCTACATGGGGATATGTGTAATCGTAGGGGGGGTTAATTTTAAGCCCTCAGAGCAGAGGCAATCTGGATTGCATCTTCTCATGAAAGAGCGATTTACCAAAAAGAAGCAATTTGCCCAAATGAGCTTACAAGCAGTATCAAAAATAAACAAGGATTTCAAAGGCACCTAGTTGCATTAGTGTCTTTTGAAACTATAAATATAAATAAGCAAACTAATACTAAAAATAAAAAAAAAAAAATAATAATAGAAGTTACATAAATATTTTCCACTGTGCCCTGATACATCATGCTTGGCGTGGTCAAGAAAAGATAATTCTTATGCTGCAGGCGTTGAGTATGTTAAATAAACAAGTGAGCTTAGAGCAATGATTCCCAAACCACAGTTTATGGGCAACCTGTTAGGACTGGATTTGCCAGGGAGAGCAAATAATTATGTAGATAATTATTAGAGACAATTAATTGCCCTTGTCTTGTTACTTGATGTGTGCAGTTGCCCACAGACCTGTGCTCCAAAGATTGGGCAAGATGCCGTGCGAAAGCATAGTAAGCAATAGTGGCTGTCCAAGGAAGTTTACAGCCCAAAAGAAAGGACATGCTGTTATTTCACAGCAGAGCTCGTGATGCAATAGTGCCGCGTCCAAACAGTAAGAATCCATAAACTGGCAGGCTGGCTTAAAACCAGGGTGGGGGATAAGAACCGAGAAACATGTCATCTCTCCTTTTCTTTCTTTCCAACCATATTATCCCATTAAGTGTTCCTTTTCCAAGCTTTCCTTGGAAAGGAAAGAAGGATACGTACTCTTTTTTTCAGTGTTTTAAGGGAAGAACCTAGAGGTAGGAGGCGCATGATAAAGCAGGAAGAACGCTAGAACGTGTCTGACAGCTCTAATACACGGGATGAAGGGAACAGCCTACCCAGCAGTACCCGAATTTTGTATCTGTGTAGGCAGGCAACACAGGCCTTCCCAAAATTAAGTCCTATTTCTACCCTAAGCAACTGATCTGTTTTTGCACAGCTTGTTCAGACTTTTCATGCAGGTGAAAACCGCATCGGTGGAATTTCAACAATAAATTTGGAAGGGTAGATGCTGCTGTCCACGTAAAATTTAAAAAATCTTGCAGTGGGTGTCATCTGCAAAGGTTGGATGTGTGTCCTTTCAGCTAACTCATGTGATCTCTTACCTGGGAAGAGATCCACATAAGCTCATTCTGAGTAGACCTCAATGAAAATCTGTGAAAATTTGGCCTTTATTAGGTTTCCATCAGTTGTGTAAGTGTTGACTTAGTAATTTATTTAGTTATTCTCTGTCTTGTCATCTGTCTAATCAACAGTGTCTCAATATTTGTATTTATAAAACGACAGCTTGAAAGGATTGAAAGGGAGAAAGCCCTAAGTTCACGTGTAATGAACAATTAAGTGAGTCATACAAACCGTGGTTCTTTGTAAGACAGGCGTGATTGACTTCGTTTCCTTTATGACAGGCAGTTTCGAATGCTCCTCAGGAATAATTTGGATTCTTTAGGTAAAATCCTTTTCCCGATGAAGTCTGGGGGAATGTTATGGTTTACTTCAGTGAGACATTTGCTTTTTTTTTTTTTTATCTGTGCATTCTTGCTCATTAGGACACCACACTGTCTGTTGCACCCTGCAATCCATATTCTTGTTCAAATTCAAAAAATAGGAGAATGCGTTGCAAATCAGCAAACATCTCAATTTCATGCCTATCCTAAGTCCTGAAAAAGGTAGTTGATACCTCCTGGATCTGGAATGCAGCAATGACTTTACTCTGAGAAACAAAACAAGAAATTATTTTAACCTCTTGAAGCTGGGACTGCAGCCACACATGGAAGCTCCTGGCAATATTAAGTTAATGTGACACCTGCCCTTTAACTTTTAACATGATTCCCCAATTGAGATACTCAATCCACAGATTTCATTTGTTTTTCAAATCTGTTGCAAGCTGATTTTTCCTTTGATAACAGTTGGAACAGCCTCCCAGAAACAAAATCCAGAGGAGACAGGGATGGGTTAGTTACTGATCTTTCCTTTGCATCTGCTTAAATTTCAAAAAAACCCTTAGTATTACTTATGTGCAAAACACTTTCCTTTTGTGTGCATATCTGTTCTAATAACATTGGTAAGTTAAAATATACCATTTGTATTTAATATATGTAGCCCTGAAACTTTCCTGACATTGAATGTTAAATTATGCCCTCATCATTTTTCAATAATTGTGCATTTAACAAAAATCAACAATTTAACTTCAGATCTATGTTTATGAAAAAAAAAATTGTGAACTTATTTCTAAAATTTCTTTAGGGAAGCAAGAAAGTACATTTTCAAGTAATGTGTTCTGTGTATAATTGGAATTATTTCTTGTCTTGAAATATTTTTCATTAAAAAAACATTTTTCCCTGGAATTATAGTTGATTTCAAACACCTAAAAAAGGAAATAATTTCTTATCAGCCTATAATTTGTTAAAAGCAGATGATTTGTCAAAGGCTCTCACTCAGGCAGTCGGGAGAAAGAAGTCCTCTACTCTTCCCAGGCTCATATCTTTCTCTGATATATCTTCAGAAAATATTATATTTTTCATTAATACTGTTTTCTCTCTGACACGTCAGTTGTTTTTTCCTTTCTTCTGACTCTACAACAGCCTATTAAAAAAATACTGTTTCCTTTTTGCATAAACAGGACTAGAATGGAGCATCTTTTCAGCTAGTGTACGAGGTGAAGGAAGATACATATTCCTGATTTGCATCATTTAATTGTTTTTCTGTAACGAGAATTAACTTACAATCATAAGAGGCCAGCTAAGTCCTGAAAATGTATTTTGGAAAGGGGGTTTTCTCAGACGGGTGAGCACCAGAAACCATTTGTGCATTCAACACGTTAGGAGATCAGGTTTATGCCAGTTAGTGCAAGAGTTTCAGAAAAGCTGTTGTGCAAGCTAGTGAGCACCACTGAAAACCACCCTCCGTTTCTGGTGTTGACCTCTCCCACTAGAACAAACCCTCGAGTGAAAGATCACTGCATTCTTCATGCAGAGCATGGACCAGCCTTTGCAAATGTGAGCAGTGAGTGAGGAGGGGGCACCACACCAGGTCAGGGACATTGCACTGTGCCGGCTCCTCACGGTAGCAGCTACACCACCAGTGACAGGGGCAGGGTAGATGTTTTGGCATGCTAAGACACTTCAAAATGACTCTCTGATCCCTAACGTTTTGTTTGGACCTCACTTAAAAATTTGCAACACGCAGGAATACAGTTGTGATGCTCATTGTGCAGTGCCCACATGTTTGAACTATGGATGCGTGGTATTTATAAAGCACAAAACTGAAGACTACTGTGCAATTTTCTCAAGTAATTTTTCTCAATAATTACAACTTAGTTACTGTGCTGATCGGATGAAGCTTCATGTCAAACAAGATAATTTGAAATATGTAGGTTCTGAGATAAGCCTAGCTACTGATAAA
This sequence comes from Falco punctatus, assembly GCF_963210335.1. Classification (NCBI taxonomy): domain Eukaryota; kingdom Metazoa; phylum Chordata; class Aves; order Falconiformes; family Falconidae; genus Falco; species Falco punctatus. The sequence goes on from NC_137586.1 coordinate 80,726,808, forward strand.
TAGCCATGTTAGAACAAAATAGTGTTGTGGAAGTGGAAATAAATGAATCAATGCAATCAAATGTAAACATATAGGAAAGATGGTATTTCTTTATTGAAGCTATATGCTATGAGATTCCTGAAATGAGATGCCATTAAGGAATTATGAAAGCAAAAGAGTAAGATGCTATGATCAGACAGTGTAAGAATAGAAGTATACTGACAATAATAAGAGTACTGCAAAATTTAAAAAAAAAAAAGCACAACACAAACAGGATGTAGACTTTGATTATCTTTTGCTCTGTTTGCTTTTTCAGAAAAAAAAAGGGAGGAGTAAGGATGTAAGTATGGAGTAAGTAAGGAATAAGGATGATCATCCTTGAAGAAGGAAGAGCACTCCTCCTGCTCCCAGTGTATAGTTTGCAACAGACCCTCACTGCCTGTGAGATGTACCCCTATTCCAAAAGTTGCAAGGAGGGGGTCCAGAGGTTGTGCTGAAATACCCGCCTGCGACTTGGGAAACCTAATTGCAATAAGAAATGTTTTGGAGGGTTGCTCACAGTTCCTTATCTGGGTAGCCAAAGGCTAATTCTGTAGGCAGTCACATGCCACTTTTACATTTATTTTATTAAGGTGTGAACTCCTAGACTAAAGTGGGAGAATGTTTAGTGCAAGAACAACTTCAGAAACATTTAAATACGGATCTTATTATAGCAACAAAACATAACTGCAATGTGGGTGATCAGGTTAGTTTGCCACGTACTTAGTTATGCACTTGACTCAGCAGTAAATTATTTGCTTGAAGTGCAATGGTCTGTGATACACAGGTCAAGTTTCTGTTCTCATGGTCTTTCATTCTACATCTAAATAACCTCATCCATTTCTCCATTTGGCTGAAAAAGCATCTCAGATTTTAAGCCTCCTAGATTCACGGCATAGCCTTAGCTTCCCAGAAATGTGTTTTGCAAGTCTCTTAAGTGGCCAAAAAGCCACTTCTTTCCTTGCAGCTTCTGCCTGAGAAGCACCACCTCTGTCCAAAAGGAACTCTGAGCCCAGTTGCTGCAGTGTGGGATACACCTGCCCTTTTTATCTCCACATAGAGTAGATTGTAAGGATGTTCCAAATCTTACATGGCACCAGCTATACAAATATAAATATAAATGGTTAGAAATAATGTTGGCTACTTCATCCATGTAAACACTTCATTAAGGTAGTTAGTGGTACTCGGTGTGAAGATTTGCAGAGGAAGAGTTGGTGTTTAACTCTTTCATGATGAGGACACCCTGCGGCAAGGGGCAGGCAGGGGTAGACCTACCCCAAGCACCAGGATCCTCCATGGGCTTGGGTGTAGAGATGGGCCAGGACATCAGCCCACAGGTGTGGGCCCGGGTCAGGCCCATGAGGAGAACCATAAGGCTGGTGAGAGGACTGTTCATGACACCAAACATGAGAGTTAGCAGTAAGACCCGTATTGTCTCAGTAAGCAGGACCTGAGCCTAAGTACTTGAGCCCTCCAAAGGACATAGCAAACCTGAAAAATGTGAGCCGCAGGACAGAGAAGTCACTTTATTTGTAACATACCACCAATACAAGCAGATTGTACACACAGTTTTCCTTGGAAAATCTGATGAGACCATCTACCCCGGCTGCAGTGGAAGCAGTGGAAGTTTCCCTGATTTCCAAGGTGAGGTCTCACTAGCACCCAGCATCACGAAAATGGGATGCACAGTGCAACACAGAGCTTCACGCAGTCCCAGTGCAGGTGCTCATCCATGTACACCTGAAATGCCGATGGTATTAGCAGCGTTTTAGTGATTCCCAAATACTGTCCTTTAATCAGCACAGGACAACCGTAACACCACAAGAGCCCTTTACATAGCTTTAGCTTTATCTTTAAAGAGCAAGAACTTCCCATTAACAGTTATACAACCTGCATGGCAGTAATGAGTGAGTGAGAAAGAAACCTGAGTATCAGCTTAGTCTTATATTGTAGTAATCTCTTATTTACATTATATCTAAATGGTTGGTTTCTAAAACTATACCAAAACGTTGGTGAGATAGTTTTGTCCTCATTCTCTTCCTGTTTTTCCAAATGTCTGTGCATTCACAGCACTTTCATCCTATTTCAGCCCAAAAAGCAGCTGATACTTCAAAAGATGCTTGAGAATTCTTTCACACCAAGTCAGTAGGTTTTACATACCACAGCTGTCTGACTTGGCTCCCAGTAATTCAGTAAAGAAGGTCCATTAGTGTAATGTGGGAATGGACACCTACTTCAACATAAAGATTTTCATTTTTCTAGGTGAGCATATCTGCAGATTGGTTGTCTTCCACTGCTTGCAGTTAGCAGAGGTCACATACTGTGAAATGACTAGCATGCAACATGTAAGAACCTTCAATTGTGTCTTTTAAAAATTATGTTTAGGTGAACACCAGTACAGCTTCCTGGCATTAATGATATATTGTTTGTGTCTATTTTGTTGGGTGGTAAACCATAGCCTGTTCAAACAGTGTGCATGCATTAAAAAAAAAACCAAAACATTTTTTTACATATAAGATATAAAAGAGAAAAGGAACCATTTCATTGCCATTACATTACTGTTAGTAACATACTACCATTCCTCCAGAAAGTGAGGAAATTACCTGAGTGAAGAGTGAAAAGCTGGGTGTAATTTTAGCAACATTTCTATTACTGCATTGAGGTTTATATATATACACACATATATTTTTTTAAATATAAAATTGTAAGTTGTAGCATAGCTAGCTCTCATGTTTATATAGGTTCATTCTAAATTTAACATTCTTTTTGAGAGGCTTGGTGGTCAGTTGCAATGTCCTGTGTACAGGATGTGCATTTAACCTAACCCAGTAAGAAGCAGGAATCCTCCATGAAATGGAATGTACATGTTCTTCTTGGCAGAATTATGATAATTTCCACAAGTAAGAGCATACATTTGTTGGAGACGTGAAACGACCATTAATATTTACTGAAACATTTCAGAATTTGCAGGCTCTTTTCCTATTAGAGGTAATGGGAGGTAAGCATCCCAGGTTCCTAAAGACCGTGTAAATTCTCAACCCATATGGTCATTGAAAAGTATCAGAGTAAATGAAGGAGAGAGCAAAGAAAGGACGTTTAAATTTTGTGTCTTGTTCTTCATTCTTCTAGGACTACCACAAAGGTCTTTTCATGCAGTATATGTTTGTATCTTTAAAATTACAAATTAAAAAGAAACAAGTAGGGACATGGCAGGTTCAAAAATTCAAGAAATCAAAATGCAAACATTTTCCAATTTTTCAAGATTTAAAGACTTTGAATCATGGCAATGCTGTTCAGGATATTGACAGATATAGAAATAAACCATTCTTTCCTCATTTATGTTACCCTAACGTGGAAAAATTCTTGGCTTAAATGCTCAGTACAGAATTACTGCCCTAACTCTGAGAATATCACAAATTGCAGCCACTTTGCAGCCACCATAACACCAATGACCAAAACTACATGTAAGGTACAGGTGTTACTAGTGGGGATGAAAGAAGAGAAGTAAACTTTGCTCTCTGTCCTGAATGAACTTGTGCCCTACCTGTACCCTTAAATTCTTAAAACATGGAAGTGAACATTTGAGATCGTACTACGCAAATTTGTAACATAGTTCAAATTGTAGTTATCCATGAGTAAATGAATATTTTTTTAATCATTCTTCTTGGCTAACTAACTAGGGGTGCACAAAGCTTCTCTGGGTGTTTTTTTAAAAGTGGTATTGCAGGAATTAATCATGCAGTGTGTGCTTGGACAGAATTCCTTCTAAAGTCAATGGTGCTCGTGCCTAAGTGCAGAATGTGGGAACATGCCCAAGAAGAGCATTCTATGCTCAGAAAGCATTTGTCTTTATATTCTGCCATTAGTCCAAATACAAAGCCTGGCACTGCATTCCATGACACGTGCTGCTCCACTAGTTCTGTCTAGAAACAAGCTCTTTTCTATGTAAAATATTTTCACTCTTTCAAGTCAGCATAACAAACAACACAAGGAAAAATAATTTTCTCTTAAAATTTCCTGCATTTAAAATGCTGCGAATTTACAAATTCTGACATATGCCCTTTAAAACTTGTGCATCTACTGGTTTTATTTTCACTATACATTACAAGTTATATCCGTAATGTTTAAAAATGTTCTATTCCAGAAAAAATATGGCTTTTAACCAAATAAAAAGTGTAAAGCCAACTTGCTCTAAAATCCATCTGTTTTTCATTTTCTTATAATCTATAATCAGGAAATCCATTCATACATGACATATAATTTTTGTGCTTTCAAGTGGATAGTGGAATGCAATGTTCTGCATACAGTCACATCTAAATTGATAATTGTCCAGGCGGAGTGTAATTTTAAAGTATAGGATGAAGGAAGGTTTAATTTGTATATTAGAAGTCTTATACATTTTTTTGCCTCTGAATGTAAATGAGACCGTTCTTTTCAGTGGATTTATCCAAAGGTGGGACAGCTGCCTTGGAGCAGGCCACAGCTTTCTGAGTAAAAGAGGATACGGTTTAAAGAGCTGGTTTAAATGCAGACTTTTCTTAACTGTAAACCACATGCATGCATTCATCATTGATTTTCAAATGATGGGTTTCTGTATCATGGTTGAAGGTCCACAGCCTTACATTCCTGAGTCCACATTATACCAAAGGAATAACAATTTGGTGGCTGGAAAGAGGAATGGTTATTATATGGCTCCAAAATGCTAGCTGGCGTAATATGCCATGAACAGCAGAAATCAAATGGTAAGGAGAAGATTGCAGTAGTTCTTAAAAATAATTTGATGTTCTAAAAATATAAATGTAAAAATTGTTATCACTGTTCAAAATATTTTACATCAGTAGGTAAATAATGTAAAGGTCAGAGGAAAGTTTCTGAAGAGTGAAGTTTTATAGACGTGTTCTTTCTTTTAATGTTTAATCATAAACTATATCAGGTAAATCTTATGTAGAAAATGGGAGGTTCTTTCTTGCAAGGGGTTCTATTCTCCAAGAATCACAGCTATAGAAGCAAACATATAGATAACAGTGCATGCTGTTCCAGTAAATATCTCAGGCTGTGTGTTGTAGAACTAAAAAAAAAAAAAAAAAAAAAAAATACACTGCTTCTTCAAACAGCTTCATTTTCACTCTCTGAACAAACGCTTGTCATACAACAAATTTCACAAGGCAGTTTTAATTCCTGTTGGTAAAAAAGCTCCTGTATGAAACCAGCACCAGAGAAACTCTACTGTTGCTTCAGTTTCTTCTGTTGATCCCTTCTCCACATCATTAGTTTTTCAGTATTCAGTTTGTAGAGAACAACTTTTAAAAGGCACTGCAGTTTCTGGAGGAAAATATCGTTGTATATTCAAAATGTCCCTTCTAATTTTGCCGCCTCTAGTAACACATAGCATTAATTAGAGCACAATATGTAGCAAATCCACTTTGAGAGCAATTGTTATTTAAAAAAAAAAAGCCTACTGACAGAAAATGGTAAATTCTTGACAGTGTTCTGCTGTTTTAGCTTGATAAGTGTGAAATACCCTTTTCTTCATTAACTCATTTTATCTCACTAAATGTAAGGTATCATAAAGGAAATAAGATTAACCATGAAAAATATTTTAATACAAAATCTCTGACGTGATCTGACTGCTTCTAGGTTTTCATCTTAGTTCCTTTTTGCAAAGGTTTGGGAGATCAGGATAATAAAAGGCATGGGAATAAACAAGCTAGGACAGACCAGTGAGCAAAGGTACCTCACAGATATGGAAGCTGAGCACTTTGTGATACTCTTCCAGTGTCCTAAGCCTAGTGCTCACAGCTCAGGGTCTTCCAGAAGCTGAAGTGGTGGCTTTGCATTTAATAGCCTTTGACAGATATTTTTTTTTTTTTCCCATGGATTTGCTGATCTGATAAATACAATTAGCTGATGTGCTTGGGAATTAAAAACATGATTTAATGTTAGTCATGCTTGGGCACACTTAATTATCCTAACTAGAAGACAGATTCACTCTCGTGTGCTGTCATTTTCATGCCCACATCATAGGCTTTATCAAATTTAGTTCCATTATCCATTCATGTCCTTTCGGGCTGTAAGTCCCATTTCATGCATGGAAAAAAGAGCGAGGTACTGAGTCCTTTACTGTCTTTGGGACTACAAAGGAAATTTGAAAGCCCAGGGCTTCTAACTGGTAGGGCTCTGCCACACTCACTAGCTCATCTCCCCACACTATTTCTGGGTTGTGTGTCGCGGCTTGCGAGCTGTGAACAAAAGGTGAGTGCAGAACGGAAAGTCTCCCCTAGCATTTGTTTTCTTGGGATTTATCCATGAAAGTTTTTTCTGTACCAGTTTTCCTGCTATTCCCTCTCAGCTGCTGGGCAGTTTCTGTATCTCTATTCAGCCTGTGCAGACAGAATTTCAAGGGTATGCTAAGAAGTCACCTCTTTCTCCAGACTTTGTGTGGGTGAGAGATGAAATTAGGCGGATGAAGTAGAAGGTCTCATTTTTAGTGGGGTGGTAGGTCAGTAACCTTACTGATGCACGGCTGTCGGTGCTACGTGGCAAGGGAAGGAAACCCTTGTCTGAAAAAGGCAAATTAAGCGTTTGCCTGTCAGAATCACTGCTGGGCCCTGCAGAAAGCAGTGGAGAGATGAAGATGAAAGATACGGTGGTGTTTTCCAAATAAGGTTATGCTCTTGCTGCCATTGACTCTCGTGTTGACAGAATCAGGTCCAAAAAGTGTGGTGAAAGAGAGCCAAAAACATTTAAGAATCTTCCTAGTCCTCCCCCTGCCTTTTCTGGAAATTATAGCTTTGCTATACTCATCCTTTGTTTAAAAACAAAACAAAATCATGACCTGGAAAGGGCTGAGTCAGGCAAGGAAGAATCCTCTATAGTTATCAAGAAAACACAGCAGAGTTTTGACTTTTTTTCTTTTTTTTTTTTTTTTTTTTAACCCATAAGAATGGCTGACTCTCCTGGTTCTCTTGTAAAGGCAAACATTAGGTCTTGGCTGCTTTGGGTGCATGCAATATTGTGTTATATACCATAGTGCCATTAACAAAGTTAATTTCAGCGCATCACTGAGATAACAGCTGCCATGAGAAAAAGCATTTTAGGACTAGTTGTCCCAAAAATGGTATGTGTTCTGTTTTCCTATAAAGATACATTACAGGACACAGGTATTTACCTGATTATTTTTTTTCTGACATTTTGAGTATCTAGTCTTGAGAAGTACATTGGCATTTATAAACCTTCTTTTCTCTTTTAATTTCTTTTTAACCAAACAGGAAATGGATATGGCAACCCCCGCAACTCACCAGGTCTGCTGGTCTCACCTGGCAACTTGAACAAGAATATGCAAGCAAAATCTCCGCCTCCAATGAATTTGGGAATGAACAACCGTAAACCAGATCTCCGCGTGCTTATTCCACCTGGCAGCAAGAATACAATGCCATCAGTGGTAATGCATTTTCAAACCTTTTTTTAAACCTCCTTCAGATAAGAGATACTTGGGAATTTCAAGCCACTAAAGTCAGCAGAGTAACATTCCACGTTCTTGCTTGTTTGGTCTTTCTGTCTAACCTTGAGGCTTGACATCAAGACAAGGATGTAGGCAGAACCTGTTCAGTGGCTTTTACAAAGTTATATTTACTTCCTCCTTTTTTTCTATTGAGTTGCAAAATAGGAACTGTGTCCTGTACAGTCTAAACTTCTGCACTCTCTCCCATAGTAGCTGGAAGAACCTTTCCTGGATTTGTTGCAAAGGCTGAATTTAACCCTGAGTGTTCCCAACCCAGCATGTTTTTCTTAAATATTTAGCCACACAGACTCTCAGCAGATGGCAGATTAAATACAAATAAATTAATTTTAACTCTATCACTCTGAGCCCCAAAGGCCAAATTTTGTAACGATAAGAGGTAGTAAATAGATAGAGCAGCATAAAAAGGAGCATGAAGCTGCTGTATCTCCTGCCAGGATTAATGAAATTTAGTCAGGCTGTTACTTTATTGCAGAAGGCTGAATCTTGAAGGTGTCGTGTGCGTAGCTTGTAGTTCCCTTCCGAAAGTCGGTTAGTGGTTGCAAGTAAATCTTTCATGAGTGATTTAACATTAAAAGTGAGCTTAATTTAAAAGGGATCTTAATGGTAAATTGAAGTGACACTATAAACATTTTTTTCCATTATGTAACAGGCACTATTAAAACAACTTCCAAGTTGGCTACTGCAGCCTGACGCATAATAAATTAACTTTGAACATCAAACTAAAACTCCCCATACATGTGATTCTGCCTTCTGAGAGGATCAGTAACAAACAGGCTGCTGCAGGGCAGTGCTCAAAGTCGACCAAGGCAGTGACAAGCTGTCTGCATCAAATGATTTATTTCAAGGTCCTTAAAACTGATATTTTCCAAGGGATTCTGTGGATGGTCAGGTCTCCTGAAACCAAGTATAGTAACAGAGTCTGCAGCCACTGGGGCTGTGAAAGAAATAATGAATTCGCAGAGAAAGTCTTGTGCTGAAAACTGTCCTCTCAATTGAGACAAACATCCCATTAGGAGGACAAAGAAGACATCTATGAAGTCTTATTTTTTCCAAACTATGCTCAGAAAGTGTTTAATTTGCTGCCTCTATCAGATGAAGCTATTCCCCCAGCTAGAAATCTGCATCCTGGTAAATATTTATATTCACTAATTTTTAATGCTCCTTTCCTATGCACTCAGTCTGAGGATGTTGATCTGCTTCTGGTAAGTGGTAGTGATGTTCATCCTAATAACAAGGAACCGAAAATCAGTTCTTTTGTATGATTGATACTTGTGTAGGTGAAGCGTTGGTTGAAATAAAATGGCAAACTTTGCCATAACTGTTTTGTGAACAAAAAGGTCATTGTAATTTTTGAAATATAGCCGTATGAAAGGCCAGGTGCAATTGTTGCGTATGTGCAAATTATGCAGGCTAGAATAAAACTTTCCTGTTGCTGGTGCTTTGAGAGCGTGTAAGCTCGTGCTGTTGAGGATGGTGCAGCCTTATGACATTTTTTTGGTGGCTCTCTGGTCGTTTTATCCTGCCACTCACAGGACTAGGGTTCTCTAGTGAAGTTTTTACATCCCAACGTCTAGGTCCCAGGAGTTAAAGATAAACGTGTAACTGCTGTGCTAACCTAACGCTCTTTAAGTTTGCTTTATTGCACAAAAACGAAGCAGTCAGAGCACCATCTGCTGGTAAGCGTTCAGTGTTCAGCAATCTTGGGGTGCCCTTCACTTTCAAAGCATAAAATCCAGTAGGGCTGGGTTCTGGGTTTTTTTCTTTCACCTTTTTCTTTTTTTTTCCGCCCCATTTGAGTGAAAAGAGAAACAATGGGAATAGAGTTTACATATTTCATTAGTTTTTCACACGATCTGTTCTTCTACCCACAATTAAAGCAATCTTACTTGTTACCAGTTCAGTTACCTAGGAGATACTGATGTAATGGGTTACTATGGTGACAACTGGTCTCATGAAGGCTTGTAAATGATAGGGTTGGCACAGTTCATAAAAGCCACATGTTAAATGATTAATTTCCAGAAATTTGTATCAGCCTGTATTTCTCATGCACAAAACATACCCAGAAAGCTAATACACTCAGCTGACTTAAAACTAGTCAATAATATGTTTATTTTACTTACTTTAAAAGAATCAGAGGATAAATAACTCCCAGTCTGCTCAGTCATTGGCTACTCCAGTGGTTTCCGTAGCAACTCCTACTCTACCAGGGCAAGGGATGGGAGGATACCCATCAGCCATCTCAACAACATATGGTACTGGTAAGTATGGGTGCAAGATGTAAGGGGTGGGGGAGGGAACAAAGTGCTGACAAATACCTATCTCAGTACTAATGAATTAGCTAATGTTCGTTGGCAGAAATTGAAAAAATCATAGCTGGTATGCTTTTGCACTGCATTTACTTATTCTGTATCTGTCACTAACTCAAGATATAGCTGTGAAAAGTTAGCTGTTTTCTTTGACGGGAAACTGCTCTGATAGATTTCTTCCATCAGCTTTAGTAAAAAATGTAACTTAAAAGAAATTTCTTAATCCTCTTAACGCCACAGGTAATTTCATATAGTTGAGTGCACCTTCCTAAAGCCATAAGGGTAGGGGGAGCAAGCAGCTTGCCTGGCTTCAAAGTACTCAATAACTGTGTGGGCGGTCACATAGTTACCTGGGAGGGACTAGAAATGAAGCCTTAAGAGATGCTTTCCAGTTCCCGTTGCCCGCTGCTGCTGTACAGAGCATCCAGGCATACAGAGCCAAGGCTCTTGGGGAGGGTGTGCGTTGCTCAGGCACGCTCTGCCTGCTGGGCTCTGTAAGGAACACTGCAAATGAAGTGATGAAGTATTACTACGTTTTGCAAGCCTTTAACTCTGCGAGAATGCCTCTGTAGTTTTTTGTGGATATACAGGATAAGAATGCTGTGGATCTTCCAGACCCAGAAAAAAAACCCTGCTAAATTACAGAATAGTTATTAGTGAGTTATTTGCTCCCAAGTTAATGAGCTGAGGGAAGAGGAAGGTCTCCTTTTTCTGCTGCAACTTAATGTGATTGGTGTCATTAAAATTAAAAGGCTTATAAAGTGACATGTGAAAATTACAATGCTAGTTATTGTTTAATTGCTTCCTCTTTAATTCTCTTCTGATTATTGTCCTTTCTGTTTTCAAATCTAGAATATTCTCTGAGTAGTGCAGATATATCATCTCTCTCTGGGTTTAATACAGCCAGTGCTCTTCACCTTGGTTCTGTGACTGGCTGGCAACAGCAACACCTACATAACATGCCACCATCTGCCCTCAGTCAGTTGGGGTAAGCAGTGTTTTCTGTATTTTATTGTTCTACAGTGACTTCAGTCTCCCCAGTTACCCCAAATCTGAAATATATCAAGACAACGTATCAGCATGTATTTACTATGTGTAAGACCTCCATTTCCCAAAATTGGAACTATGTATGTTCATGAAAAGTTTGCTGGGTAGCTACAAGGAAATACTCTGTGTGTCCATGACATTTTCTCAGTAGTGCAGTAAAGGGTACTGTTCATGTTTTACTCTTTGTTTCTTTAAATAGCATTTTATTTCACTGATAAATACCAAACCAAACACTTACATTGTGCTTTTTCTGTATTTTGCCATTTATGCTTTTTATTTCCAGTTACTATAGCACATTTACAGTAAACTTGAAAATTTTCTAAATATTTTTAATCAAGTAAGAGTGACATAGTGATTTGACCTGAGATTAAGCCTTAACCTTACATCATAATTACATACTCCCTTCTGTTCAGCTCTGACATTCAAGTTTCATTTCTTTGGAAGTGTTTTCTACAAGCAAGCAAGATAATTAGGCCTAAGAACTGCAAGCCCAGGGAACTCGTTGTGATTTGTGTGTGCTGAGGAGGACAGGTGTCCATGCCCTCTAGTGGCTCGTTCCAAGACATTTATTCAGGATCGCTGAAGCACACTGCTGCATCATGTCAGGATTTTTGAAAGTGTGAAAATTCACACAGGGAGGTCATCTAACGCATTCTTGAAGAAGCAGCCTGTTGCCTCACCGAAGTAAACTCTTAAGAGCAGTATTTTCAAAAATCCTGGTATCTGCAGTTTCTGTTGAGTAAGACCCTAGGCATTCACCAGCACGCCACACGTAGCCTAAGGTATGGCTAGACATGTTTTAATTTTAAAAGTTTTCATTATAAAAATAGAAGCTGAAAACAGCTGGAGTGTATTTATGAGGAGAAATTTAATTCACGTGCATTTGAAAAGTAAACTTTTCTTTTTTTTCCAGAAAGAGGTGTTGCACATATGCACTAATTTTTTTGCAAGGTGGTTGCCATAATGTGAAACTATTTAATAGTAGAAGTGTGGCTTAAGCTTCAGAATTCTCCTTCTGATTTATCTGTCTGCTCTTAGTAACTTACTGTAATTTCTTTACCATGTACAGACCATTTGGGTTTTTAAAGGACAGCTATAGAAGTGTTTCAGAGGAAACAAAAATCTTTCACAACTCATTTCTACATAAATAAGCACATATAGGTACTAACTACTTTCAAAAATACAACTGAAATAGTTACTGTGCTAGAAAAAATAGTCTCAATACCTTTCTCTTACGCTTCTTCTCTTTTCGAGTTTGCACTGTTTCTGGGGCAACATTCAGGCTAACTGTACAACTAAAGACATAAAGTCTCAAATAAATTGAAAACTCACATGTTAGATATCAATGTATAACCTTACAATAAGCTGATTGTTTTCAGTGGTGTACCAAAGAATGTAATAAGGCTATCTGGTTAACCAAAAAAGTATAAATTAAATCCTAAACTAACTACATGCCTTTTCAGATATGTCACACATCGTCATCTGTTTCTAATTCGTATCACAGAATGTCAAAGTGTAATGGCTGTGGCTGGTGGAATACATTCTGAGTTGCTACTTTTACTATTATTCTTTCAGTGATTTGTAAATGAATTCAGCTATGAAAGCTGCTTCACTGACAGTTCTGGAGAAGTCTTCTACCTCTGCAGAAAATCATGAGCATTTCTTTATTTTAGTCACCGAGCTCTACATGCAAAAGCACCTGTGCAAACTTTCAGATTATTTGAAATCATACAGAACATAGCTCATGTCAACCTGAGGTAGAATTTGCAGGAAGACTAAAACAATCACACATTATAGTCATCCCCAGGTAGCTGAGAAAATACATCTAGAAAGGGTTTGACAGCCCAAATCCCTGTGCTGAGTGAGGTCATAACACTGGAAAGATTTGGTAACTGTGAGATGTTTGTTGGTAACAGTAGGCTGTAAAGAACTGTGAGAGAACAGAGTTACTGGAAGAGACCCTAGTTCTCCAGCAGGTTTTGGTTTTGATGGAAGCCTAAAGGTGAAAAGCAGCTGGACTTACCCAATGCATGGCAGAACAGCATGGTTAGTAAGAGAACAGGGTATGGTTAGAGGCATTGGTTTGCTTCAGATAAGTCCCCAACAATTTCAGCAGCACTTTCAGAACCCTCTTTAAGATCAGTGGAGAAGATCTTTGCAACCTAATTCTTAACCCATCATGTTGACTCTGCAAATAGCAACCGTACCAGTGCTGGTGGGCTTGAGGGCAAATACCTGAGGACATGGAAGTAATTCACTTTCCCTGTCTATGCAGGTTTTGTCCTTCTGCCGAGCCTGGTGGATAGGATAGCAATGTAAGGCCTGTTTTGATGTGATTGTGACATTAAAACAGGTCAGACTTTGTAACTTTTTAGGTTAAGAAGAAAGATGGTACCTTCACGGTCTTCTAACTAGGTCTACCTCTGGAAAAAATACACACAGATTCTATTGAAAATCAATCCCTTCCAAAAGTTTGGGATTTTGTCTGAATGTTCTTGCAATGTCTCTTATGGGGAGGGTTACTTTTTATTTAACATGGACCAAGGAGTCTGCCAGAAGCTAATTGCTGCTAACCAGAAGAGAAGACCATTTCAAACTTAGAAATGAGTGATCTAAATTTTTTAGGCAACATTATGTGGAAAATGGTCTGTTTCATCTGTATTTCCCAGTCTAAGAGAGAATGTTTTCTTCCTTAAGTATCACCCACAGGACAAAATTTTGGCCTTTCTAAAATATAAGTGCAAACACAGAAACAGTATTTCATCTGAAGAACCTTCAGTATAGGTAATTTTTTACATAAAAAGAAGTTTCTCCAAACCTCTTTCCACCTGAATAAAAATTTGTCCAAATTCATGCATACTGTTGACTTGTCCTGTGACTCTTCCATAGCAAGCTTATTACTTAGCAAAGATTAATTTTGATTACATAATAGCCATAGCTACAAATGGGCAAATAGTCTCCACTGAACCATTTTCACTGAAAAATTTAGATGCAGTGACATCATGTTTTGTGAATGTGTATCAGTTCTGCCAACTTCCTTGATTTGAATTAAAGCCTTATATATTTAGGGCTGAGCGTTTTTCGTTATACCACCATTGTAAATAAGATGTTCCAGAGATTCAACCTCATATTATTCTTTGTTTAGAAATTTCTTTTTAAAGTGTAGACCTTCATGTGTGAGAACTAATCAAAATATCTTGACACAGAAATTCTTACTCTGCTTTTACATTGATTAAAAAATACGGGAAAACAACTTTGCTTTTACCTAAGAGAAAAACAGAGGGGTGGGAGGAAGGTTGCATTGCTAGCAAGTCAAAAATATCCTCTATTCTCCCGGTTACAGACTAGCACATAACTAAAGTTGAGTAACTAGATTTTTCAGCGAAGTGTCAATGGTTCCTCATATATGTTTAGGGGGGGAAATTGTATGAAGTGGGGAAGTAAAAATTTAGAGAAGCAAGTGTGGCCATAGAACAAAAGGTATGTGAGGCTTTTTCTTCCTTCAACGGACCACTACTTTCTCCCTCTGTAAAAACCTCTCGTCTGGTGCATGTTCATGTGCTCACTCATCACCTGCTCAGAACTGCACATCTCTCTGTGCATGCTGAGCTTCCACACCAGGCGGAGATTCAAATAAATGGAGGCACACACAGAACTGATCTCACTGGCATCAGCAAGCACCAAACCCACTCACAAGCTCCTTGCACCCTGACTTGCTGCTTCCCACCCCTTACACAGCAGAGCTGCACAGCTGTTCAGTGTTGAACCCAGATAGGAACCAGCATTTCTCCCATGTGGCTGTTGTATTCTAAATAAACATCACATTTTTGCTATACTGGTCTCAATAGGAACTGCTGTGTAAAATTAAAACATTAATTTTTTCGTTGTGTCCATAAAATGAAATGTTTTCATACAGTATATGGAAAAAGGTAATTATGTCAACATGAGTGGACTGCATGGCACCTATTGAGTGCTTTTAATTATATACAATCCTTTGAAGTCATTTGCTTTATTTTCTCTGTGGATTTTCCACGGTCAAAACCTGTTTGTTTTCCGGTGAACTTAGTGTAGCTTTCAGACTATGAAAACAGGGCATGCCTGGAACAAAATTACATGATTATACGCAGCAACAGCATAAAATATACATTGATACATATAGATACAAACAGCTGTTTCTACACTCACACACAGGCATGCATGGAAAGAAATCATTTTGTAGCAGACAGAATTCTCATTTTTTTTATTATACAGCTTCTATTCTAAATAGACATCAGTCCTGTGTTTTGAATATGGGTCTAAGCACCTGCATATGTACTATTTCACCATTCACACCTATGTGCAACAGTAGGTTTCCTCGTAACTGACCATTTTAGCTTACAGGAGATTCTTGGGAAAATGTTTCGGAAAATGCTAATGAAATAATGTACATTACAGTCACCAAAAAAACCCAGATATTAAAATTCAGAAACAGTTTTAGCAGAAAAAGATCATACTCTAAAAGAAAAAATATTTTAACTCAAAATAATTGCTTTTATTTATTTGTATTGTTTTAAACCTCAAAAATTTAATCCTGACCTGCCAACATGACGACTTAACCTTTTTTCAATTTACAAAAAAAAAAAACTGTTCAAAGTGTAAACCAACCTGTAGCATTTTTAAATCTGCCACAAATTTGTATGCCAGGTATTTACTTAACCGTGCTGAAGAATCATGAGGAATCTGAAGTAAAGTCTATCGAGATGCATTCTCCATGCTCACTTCTGAAACATTATTAGAAAAGCAACATTGCAGTATAGCAACACTAGTTCTATTTTATTGAAAATGCAGCTTATCCCTCTAGATTTGTTCCTCAGGGGGCAGTCACACAATAGAATGCAAATATGTTCCATGTGAACAAATTTGAATGAATATGCTTGTTTTTAACTAGCATGGGGTTTTTAGCTGTCCCCAGCTTTGTAAAGTGACGTGTCATCTGCTCATATCAAACACTTCTAAATCAAATCCCCAGGTTCCACTATCCTTTATTATGGGACTTTCAGGTTTAGCTATAAGATTGGTATCTATAAAATCATATTTAATTTTATACTTTATATATGCTGAACTGGCAGCCAGTTTTCCCAGGTGAAGTCCCAGCATCTCCTAAGCAACTGAAAAATAAAGTCACTGGAAATGAAAAGCAAAAAAAAAAAAAAAAAAGCAAAAAAAACCCAGACAGGAAGATATTTTTTATTCTTCTTGGATTCTTTTCAAGAAGTTTTCAGGAAAAGAGTGGGATATTTCACTAAACTGGAATGGCAAAGTCTGATATTTATGGTTTCTTATGTGTTAATTTAATAGTTGCAAAAGCAAAGAAAATGTCCTCTTTGGGAAAATAAAAATCAAAACAAAAAAAAAAAAAAACCACAACCAAAAAGCCTGTATTTGCTACTGTGAGGGCTGTTACTCATGAATTCTGTGACTTACAAAAGGGATCACTGTAATTTGGCACATTTGTCTATATAGGAACAAAGGATAGATAAAAGCAATTGGAGGTAGAACATCCTGTTTTCTCTGATTTCTAACATGATCCAATCATTATTAAAGCCTGCAATAAATCCTGATAAAAGCAGCTGATACCATTCAATACTGAAGCCATATAGTTCTATTTTAAGTCTCTCAGAAGAAGAAAAGAAAACAACATTTTACCTTTCATCAAAGTTGTAGTGAGTGTTTCTTAAGTAAAGGTCAGCTGTCAGTTGATGAGGCATCAGGAAAAGTGGAATATTTCAATAACTGAAAAGACCACAGCTAAACTGAATTGTGTCTTCTACATGCTTAAAGTTACTTCCAAATCTCAATGTTTCTTCTGCTTGCAGTAAAAACCCCTTGGGTTTAAAATTGTGTGAGTCCAAGTGGTCTGTTGCCCCCACTGCCTTCAGTCTCCCCCTGTACAAATACTCATAAGCAGAAATGTTGACACTGTCTCTGGGGTTAGACACTAACTTCAGCCTAGCAAATGGTCCCCGAAGCAGAAGATAATGGGAACTGCACGTTGAGAAATCTATTTTAATAACGAAAAGTCAGGTTTTACCAGGAGGTGGTGCTTTTGTACAAAACATCCTGCAGATGCAAGTGATCTCATTTCTCCCATAGAGATAAAGCACATTCTCAGTATTCGCTCTGTTTTAGCTTTCCTCTGCCACTACCTGCCAACAAAAACGTACAGAAAGAAAATTAACTCAGAGTAGTTACAGAGCTTGCCTTAGAAAAAGTTTTAGCGTAGCAGTTTCTCTTGATGCTGGGAGCATCCTCTGAGCTGGGCTCTCCTACAGGCAGACAGTACAACCCTCTGACATCTTCCATTACTCTTCAGCTTCTCTTTGGAAGTTTATTTAAAGGCATTCTGGACTGAGTTATGAATTCATAGATTTAAACCATAAACCATAAAAGGATGTCTAAGCCCTTGCCTGCCTGTGGTATTTTGCTAGTGCCAATCCTAGGACCAGAAATCTCAGCTCTCTTCTGGAAGGCATAAAATGTACCTGGCCCCGATTTTTGTTTCTGTTTTGCATCTGAAGTCGCATGTCAAAATGAACAGCGATAAAGATAGTTGGGTGCATTCAGACTAATTGGATTAACCCCACCAGAAAGCCCATGCCTCCCCTGTTTCAGCTGGTGCATACACACACACAAGCATTAGTTATAAAGAAACCTGCAGGTGGTTCCAACAGTGCAAAGGCTCGCCTTCCAAAATTTGTTGTGACACTTGAGTCAAAAAAAAAAAAAAAAAAAAAAAAAAAAAAAAAAAAAGAAAGAAAAAGGGAGAAGGCTGAAAGCAAGACCTCCTTTCAAACCGAGGGCATGTCCCACTCAAGCCAGCCACATTTGTTGCGATGCTTCCATCCCTTTGAATTGGTGAACCCTGCCCAGAAGGCAGTCCTCGTGCTCTCTGCATGTGCTGGTCCTGTGCGAGCCTTTACACTGGTGTTTTGTGTGAGTGTTTGTGCATATCTGGGGGCTCCATGCCTCCTCCGTCTGTAACTGGGTTTCCTTTCCTCCTACAGAGCTTGCACTAGCACTCATTTATCTCAGAGTACAAATCTCTCCCTGCCTTCTACTCAAAGCCTCAACATCAAGTCAGAACCTGTTTCTCCTCCTAGAGACCGTACCACCACACCCTCGAGATACCCACAGCACACGCGCCATGAGGCGGGGAGATCTCCTGTTGACAGTTTGAGCAGCTGTAGCAGTTCCTACGATGGAAGTGACCGAGAAGATCACCGGAACGAATTCCACTCCCCCATTGGACTCACCAGACCTTCGCCGGACGAAAGGGAAAGCCCCTCTGTCAAGCGCATGCGTCTCTCTGAAGGATGGGCGACATGATAACATTATTACCTATTAGGTTGTTTGTTTTTTTTTCTTGCAGTGTGTGTGTGCTATACCTTAATGGGGGAGGGGGGGTCGATATGCATTATATGTGCCGTGTGTGGAAAAAAAAAAAAAAAAAAGTCAGGTACTCTGTTTTGTAAAAGTACTTTTAAATTGCCTCAGTGATACAGTATAAGGATAAACAGAAATGCTGAGATAAGCTTAGCACTTGAGTTGTACAACAGAACACTTGTACAAAATAGATTTTAAGGCTAACTTCTTTTCACTGTTGTGCTCCCTTGCAAAATGTATGTTACAATAGATAGTGTCATGTTGCAGGTTCAACGTTATTTACGTGTAAATAGACAAAAGGCAAACATTTGCCAGAAATGGCAGATCTTTACTGAGAGAGAAAGCAGCTGTTATGCAACATATAGAAAATGTACAGATGTTTTGACAGACCCAGCGGTTGGGTGGCCGTTATTGGATGCTGGAAAGAAACCGGGTCACCTAACATACTGAAAATGCTCACAAACATGCAGGCATATCATTAAAGTATGGCAATCAGTTAAAAAGGATCAAAACACTCAGAGAGGACCATACTTGTAAAAAATGTTGAGTTCGAGGGCTAACATATTTAATTTTAAAGATTCTGGGTCTGCATCACTTATTAAATAAAAAAAATATAAAAATATGTACATTACATTTTGCTTATTTTCATATTAAAAAGTAAGACAGAGTTTGCAAAGCATTTGTGGCTTTTGTAGTTTCCTTAAGCCAAAATGTGTTCTTTTTTCCTTGATAGCTTCGCTAGTTCTTTTAAACAGTCCTGAAGAAACAAACAAAAAGGACTGTTTGTATAGAAAGCACTACCCTAAGCCATGAAGAACTCCATGCTTTGCTAACCAAGATAACTGTTTTCTCTTTGCAGAAGTTTTGTTTTTGAAATGTGTATTTCTAATTATATAAAATATTAAGAATCTTTTAAAAAAATCTGTGAAATTAACATGCTTGTGTATAGCTTTCTAATATATATAATAATTATGGTAATAGCAAAAGTTTTTGTTATCTTAATAGTGGGGAATTATATTTGTGCAGTTGCACATTTAACTATTTTCTTTCGGTTTTCTTTTACTGGGTATACATTTTACAGGTCGAAGTCAGCCTGTTGAAAGACTCATCTGTAAAAAGTTAGAATTTACCCATGGTGTAACAACTTAAATCATTTTAATACAGCATTTTACAATCAGTTGGGTGAACTGCGATCCATTGTATATACTGATTAGTTCTTTCATGCTGTTTTGTGCATTGTAACAAGTTAAGGGCCCTTCTATTACTTAATGTCCTGCGTATCTTGTAGCTTTCCGTGGGTTATATGACAAAGTGGCATAACTTGGCCCTTTCTCATTAATGAAGCTGGTATTCTGCCTGTCAGAATTGGATGTACAGCTCTAACGGCTGTCGGTTACGTGAGTGCAGATGGGTATTTGCAGAAGCAGTAGGGAGCGTTAAAGGGAGGGATCGGCACGAGCATGCCTGCTGCAAAGATTACTCCCCTCTCACAGATGTCAAACTCTTAGAGAGAGATCATCAGTTAAGGACCATCCAGAGGTTGGCTGATCTCACGCAGCCAATACTGGCCATCAGGTCCCTGGTTCTCACAGACCTCTGCGGACGTGCCACCTCACCGTGGGCACGTTGTTGAGCAATGCTCCCTGTGTACTTGCACCCAAGCGAGATTTGCTTCGGCTTACGGCATCCGCGTTTTCTCCTGCCTCATATCGTTCCTTTGATGAAAACAGCTTGACCGGGGGGATTGCATCATTTCTTTAAGTCCCTTTCTGTCCCTCTTGTTTATTAGAATGCTATATTCAAATGTTTAACCTTCCTGTTCAAGGGGAAAAAAAGTGTTTAAGCAAAATGTTAGTGCCATAGTGAAACTGTAATATTTCTCCTTTTTCCAAGGGTCCCTCCAGCTCTCACCTACACACACTGATACTATGATGAAGGATATAGCTGCGACAGCTCAATATCAACACAGACTACTTTGTTAAGGGAAATCTACACCCAGTTTCCCACCTATACATGCAGTTGCTGTGCACTGCTCAGTGACAGAGTGTACCTCTCTGTAGAAGAGAATGATGAACAGACTACAGGACACATGCTTTTCACTTATCATGACGTTATAGAAGCCTGCCTTACAGGCACTCTCAGCCGTGCAGGGGCTAGTGCATAATCTGGAAACTCTTTAAGCAGAATACTGTGCTACTAATGCGTCCATCTTCTCTTGTGTAGCAATCTGCAGGGTAAAGAAAAAAGATACGCATGTTTAAAAAACAAAAAAAAAAAAAAAAAACACAAAAAAAAACACAAAAAAAAAAAAACCAAGACAAAAAAAAAGGTTTAATGGGGCCCATAATTAATTTTAAAACACAAAAGAACTGTTTTTGAAACCACTTTCTTCACCTTCAGATGAATCTATACTCTTATTCTCTTCTGAGAATTTTAAACTTCGGTGTGTCAAAAATATGCAAATATATCACAAATGTACCTTGTCATTTCAAGAAAAAATACAACTTTATCAGTATCGTAGTAGAAACTTGTCAGTGGGGAAGGGGATTTGGTCTATTGATATATGAAGAATAGCCATATTAATAGTTTACCTTGCGATTTGCCTCAGCAACGCATGAAAAAGAAAGATAACGTATTTAACGAAGATGCAGTGTAATATATTACTGCAAGTAAATAAGCAGAAAGTAGCGTGAAAAGTATTGCCTGGGCAATTTATATTAACTCTGACAGTGATTTTTGTATAAACACAAGTAGAACAGAATCACGTGAAAATAAATGCCAGTCATCCCTCTTGTTCCTGCTGCAGAGGGCAACTAACATACTGGCAAAATTGTGGGGGATAATGCATATTTGCAAACTGATCTAATGATAAGAAGCACAACTTTGATTGTGAAGTCACTTTCTGTAAACTATAACTGTCTACCTTTCTTGTTCCTTTATCTGTACCTTACCATTTATTGTATTTGCAAAGCTAATTTGGGTTTATTGTGTGATTCCTTTGTATTTAAGGAGTTTGGGGCAGAGCCCTGAAAGAGTATTAACATTTACTTTACCTTAACCCATGCTATATAATGTTTTAGGCAACATTCTTAATTGTAAGTTCAAACACCTGAAGTGGCATTCTAGACATCTGCAAGTGTTGTTATAGCTAAGCTAACCTCTATTAAAAGGTGTTGTCAGTTAGTGTTCAATTGCTGGTGACAATTATATGATATACCCTATCTGCACAACCTGTATATTGTATGCATTGAGCCATTCGCAGTAAAGCTTTTGTCATTTCAGTGTTTTTCAAAAGTTGTGTTTTATAACAAAATGGCTTATATTTTTCCCAGAAGAGGAATTTAGCAGTTTTTAATGAATAATATAAAAATATCTGTTGTCCTCAGATCTTTTTCAGGTAAAGCTAGCGTAAGAATAAAAGAACTCTTAGACTGTTTTCAAGGATGTCAACCCTTTTGTATTGTATGTGTTATCCTATATACCCTCTTTTATCTATAGTCCTAACAGAGCTGTTTTGTTTTCCTTCTTCCTTCGCCTTGAAGGTAAATGCTTTGTAATTTTTTAAAGCCACTTGAAACCTCAATAAAGGCTGTTGCCTAAACATGGCATACTTCATCTGTTCCTGTTTGTGCCATCTGCTGTGATGTCGTCAGTTATATGGCATTAATTTCCTGCCACTACAGGTCTCTTGAAGGACTGATGGAACATTGGTGTCTGTTAGAATGCTTCAGACTGTAGATGTAATAAAAGGCTTTTGTTAATATATTTTAACCAAAGATGTGGAGCAATCCAAGCTTTGAGCCACAGACCTTCTGCATCAAAAGTATCCGTTTGATTATTTTCATAATCAGGTGTTGCATTTCTACCTTCCCTTCTCATACCTCAGACTGATCCGTACCTCAGTTTGATTCAAAAAAGGTCAGTTAAGTAACTCATTAAAAAAAAAAAAAAAAATGCAGTACCAGAGTCTTTTGCGGAGTAACTAATATCAAACCTGGGTTACCGCAGGCATTACACTTGGATTGCTTCAGATGGTTTGTTGTATCCTTTTTTTCTTTTTTTCTTCTCTTTCATGGGGATTTGCTTCCATAAAACAATGGTGATAACAAAAGAGCTTGTAAATGGGAGCATACAAGCATTTGCAACAAATATTAAAGTAGAGGCTCACAGCGGCATAAGCTGGACTTTGTCGCCACTAGATGACAAGATGTTATAAGTAAGTTAAACCACATCTGTGTATCTCAAGGGACTTAATTCAGCTGTCTGTAGTGAACAAAATGGGAAAATTTCAAAAGATTCTCCTGCTGGAAATAAGGTATAATTTGTATTTTGCAGACAAATCAGTAAAGTTACTGGCTTTCTTAGTGATACGGTGTCTGTGGTGCATTTTTTTATTAATTTAAAGAATGTTCCGTTTTCACTCTTTGCACTGTAACACATGAAAGAACCGGCACTTTAACAACCAGCAGCTGCCTGGAGGTCCCTCTGCCTGTCACTTGTGCTTGCTTGGAGAGTGAACCACCTTTTTGTGGCACCCTCAGCATCTCAGTGCCTCACAGATGTTAATGCCCCACCACACATCACCCCACCAAGTCAGAGAAACTCCACGGCTGCTCTGGAGATTAGTCATTTTGAGGCCACCTGAATCTGGCCCTGATGCCGGATCTAGGTGAGATGATGCCTGGCTTTTGGGTGCTTAGTCACCGACAGGGGGAATTCAGACTCCTGTATAACTGTGTCCTGTAAATTCTACCCATGGAGAGAACTATGCAAAAGCCCTACCAAAAAAAAAAAAAAAAAAAAAAAAAAAAGCATGTTCTGTGTCAAAATCATATATTGGTGTGTCTGGGCTTCATATATACTCTCTAACACAATAACTTCATAAGGACCGCATCAGAATTAATCTGTTCCCTTTTGCGTACTTTTTGTAGTTGTTTAATGTTTTTTCCCTGCTAACATTTAGGGTTTGGAGTCTAAGAATACAAGGATCACTTTATTTCAATTAGATGGGGTTTTTTTCATGCCAGAGGCAGACAAGCTATTAATAACTTGAGGTACTTGGTGTATGTGGCAATTTCAAAAATAACATTACAAGGCCTAGTTTCTACGTATGTTTGTGAAAGAAAACAGCTGCACTGTTATTTAACTGTTGCTTTTAATGATGATTTTTTTTAAAGAGAAATGTTTCTAGTATTGCAGTGTTGGACACAGCATAATAATTAGATGCTAAACCTAAGATTAAATGTCATTGGTTTTACTACTTAATACATTTTTCCTAGGTAAATCACTTTTTGTCACCATTGGCAAGGATAAGCAAAATATTTCTGGAAATGCAGTAGAACTGTAATTCTTGCTGAAATGTTAGAAAAGTCGTATCTGGGAGTCCTTGCTCCTGCAATCAGCCATCTGTGTGATTAATACTGATAATGCTATACCTGCATTGGAAAACTAATTTCTTAGCAAATGGAGTCTGTTATATACTGTTTTGTTATTTATCGCTACAGAAAAACAGCCATACACATACTAATTACTTTGCTTCAGAGTCTATGAACTATACTTCTAAACAACTTTCAAAATTTTGTGTTGCAATAGGAGTGCGGAGGTCACCGTTCTTTAAATATGCCTTCTCACTTTGGGCTCACATACATCACTCTGAAGAGCAATTGTGAAGTGTACAGTCTGGGATAACTAAGCCACATACCATCTCCATCTGAAGCATTTGCTTTCCCTCCAAAGTTTTTTCTTCTTTTCCGTAGCAAAAATCAACCCAGCAACTTTCCTAGAACTGGAAAACCATGCTGATACAGTTGCTGCATACATCTCACAAAAGAGACATCAGCGTGACCCACGCACACCTGACCCATCCTCAAATGCAACACCTGCATTGCCACACTGGGTCCAAGGAGCAGCAAGGAGGAATTATTTTATATCAGATCACTTAATCTATAAACAGCGAAAGATATTGTTCATGCCTCTATTGACAGACATAGCCCATTCCTCATTAATTCAGTGGAAATTTACTGATGCAGCAAGGCTTTACCTGCTCCATGAATGTTACCACTTACACATATATATGAAACATTTTGGGAAGCTCAGACTGCTTAGCCGTAGCAAACTCGGGCTATGTTTATTTTGCATTTGTCGACGCTTTACACTGAGCATTCAGAGTACCTGCAACGGGTAAATCTATACTGCATTCTCTGCAGCTCACGTAAACACACCCAAGGCAACTTTAACTATTGCTAGCAGCCATTGTGGCTAACATTTCTGCTGATGAAGGTGTTTCTTCCTCCTCTTCCAGCAGATTTTGGAGCATGCTTTTGTTCCATTCTGCATCACCTTAATCGCTAGAGATGGTTCAAAGCTAAGGTGAGGATGCTTGTGAGAATGATGAATTTAAAACACGTACATTGCTTCGAAAGCTGTGGAAGGTGCTGTTCTAATTGTCCTTTCTATCCTCTTCTGCCTTTGTGCTCCTGTCTGTGATTCAGTCATAGTCTGCCCATAGTTTTCAGTTTCAAGTGTCTGTTTGTATTTGTCTGGACGATGACCCATAAGTTGGTTTGGGCTACAAAACATATGGCCTCTCACTGGAAGAGGTGGGTGTGTGCTCACTGTTAGCTATGGAGGTTTCACTTCTTTGACGAAAGACAAGTGATTTAATAATGTAACAGAACATTTCACTGCATGGGAAAAACTTAAAGGGTTTATAAAAAATATTTGTGTGATAAACATAATTGGTATAAACCATGATTGTGTTATGACAGTATGTACATAATGTACGTTACACAGCAAATTATTTTCTGTATCAAGAAGAGTTTCTCGGGATAGGCTGTGCAACCTCGGAGTGAAAACACAGCATCCTGCAACAAGTACGTACAAAAGTGTGTTGTATCATCACATCTCAAAAGGAAGAAACAAGGAAAAAGCATCTGGAATCTGACTACAGAGAGTTGAGAAGCCAAGATACGGCACTCAGACCACCAAAAAGACCAGTAGAAATGCAACTGGATGTGTTTACCAGGTTGCATTTTCAACCACGGAGAAAATCATCACAAAGGAAGGGATTTCATATTAAAAAATAAATCTGCCTTTCTGTGCCTAATACATGTCAAAATGTGCTTAATATATGTCAAAAGAGTGGTGCTTGAAATGCAACCCTTTTATTTCTTTCTGACACTTATTTATTGGGAAAAACATCACTTCCTCTAATTACGATTTACTGCATTACATATCAGTTAACTCGGAAAAGCTGAAGAGAGGTTCCTGGCCTAAGTGTGTTTCATTCATAGTCAGTAGCCAAGGAAAAGCAGCCTGACTTACAGCAGTACTCTCAGGCTATGGATACTGAACTTCCACTCCACAAAGTCTGAGACATAACCTTGGAGGAGATGGCACTGTGGCTGCTGCCTCGAGCGCAGCACTCTGCACCTTCAGAGGTAAGCTTGTGAAAATATAATACGTGTGGCACTCTAGTCATCTGAAGGAAATTTATCTCTCCTTAGTGGAGGCTCAGGTCACTTCTTGGCAGCTTTGCACGCTACACTAGAATTTTTTTTTGGAAAGGAACTGAGAGCTAGGAAATATCATTATGTCATCCTTTGCAGATGTATGGGTTCTTTCAGTGAGAAACCTTGACCTAATACGCATTACTCCACCTCAAAAAGAATATAGCATCTGATAAGCTGGGGAAAAATCGGTTTGAAAGGAGAAATTACATAAAATGTGAGCTTTCAACTTGGAAAATAAAGTGAATGAAAGAGTGTATCCTTACATGAATGGTATGGAGCCAGCAGATCCACAGGAAACCACTACGTGCTCTCTCAAAAACAGCAAAGGATGTGCAAAGGAACCATCAGACAGCAGGTTCACAAGGACACACGATGAACACATTACATGCAATTAAGTTGTAGGACTTGCCACCCACAGTAAGACATCGTGGAAGCCAAAAGCCTGAGTGAGATCCTAAGGGGTTAGATAAACTAACGGGACGTGGCTCTAGCTCCATTTGTCCTGTTGCACATGATGATACACTTACACTTCCCAGCTAGAGTAAAGGAACATCTTCCACAGCTTATTTCTGGAAAATGACAGGTCTTCTAGGGGAGAATTTGGAGGGGGGGGGGTGGGGGTGGGGGGGGTGTCGGGGCACGGGCATGTGTTATGTTCCTCCCCCTGAAAATCCTCTACAGACCACTGTCAGGGAGAAGATCATGACACAAATAGACTTTTTATCTGATCCCATATGGCAGTCCTTGTGCCTAGGTATCACATGATATAACCATCCTTCTCCTCTTGGCAAACCCTTTTTATCACAGTACACATACTGATTTTGCTGTGTTAGAAATTAATACAGTACAAACAAAGCAGTCAGCGTAAGCCAAGAGCTAAAGCTGTCAGTCCCTTCCATTTAGTATGGCTTTGCTTTTTCAATATTGTGAGGCACAGCCAGTTGACTTTTGTGTAAACATGCACCTGTTTATTTATTCCACTAACAGGCAGCAAAAATGAATAACTGCATAAATTACAGACGCACGAGTACAGTTAAGGATGCGTGATTGATAGAATCAATGTGCACACAGGGGAACGAGACAGTATGAGTGTGTAAGTGTGGGGGTGGTAATTAAAACAGAGAGGTGACACAAATACAGACCTGGGCCTGTAATTTCACATACCTGCTGTTCAACCAAGCACCAGAACTCTGCTCGAAAGACAGATTTGTAGTTGTCTGCAAAGTGCCAGCTAATGCACTGGGGCTGTACCCACCATGAAAAAGAATCGCTTGTGTATGTACATATGCCAGTCTTAGGCATCAGACTTTAATTAATAAAACGCATACATGCACTGGACAGATAATCAACTCTCTGTTCGCTGTTGGAGTACCCGGTGGCACATTCCATGGAACAGCATTACTGGGAAATGGATTTCACGTGCTCTTGTCAGGGCTTAAGTTGCATTTGTGAGCAGCCCATCAGACCAGGGTGCAAATGGTTATGCTGGATTAGCTCCCCCCCCCCCGTGCAGATTTCTTTTCCTATATCTAGACTGGCTACCTTAATAAAGGATATGTTGTACTCTAATCAAAATCACAGGGCAAAGCGCAGAAACTCCTGAGCAAAATTCCACAGGTCTGTATACAGATCAAACTTAAGGGCTGTCAGATGATGGTTTCTACTGCCTTTAATACCTCCAAGTGTAGACTGAGGTATTTTAGGAAAGTTTCCAAGAATGTTTTTGTATCTCTAAGACTGTGAACAAGTTAAGTTTATTAATAGTCTAACCATGAAATCGTTTAGTGAGAGTAATTTAGCAACTCATGAGAAATGCTCATGACAGTTACGGCATAAATATAACAATCATTCTCAAAAATCTATCTTGTATTACCTTAGCACATAGAGGCAGAGGCTGAGTCCTTGTCAAACACGGCTCCTGCAGTGACTTCTTCTCTATTTATACCCTTTGAGCATTAGCTGAATAAGTCAGTGTATCAAATCATTCAATTCTGGCAGAAAAACAGACTTTGTCCCAAGATAGAAGATAGACAGAGGAAGCAGCTGGACAAATGGAGAAGCATACAAGAAGAGTAAACAGCCTGCAAACACCATTTCAGTGCCATCTTTTAAAATCTGTTTGAAATCTCAGCTGTCCTAAATTTCAGTGGTTAGAACATACAAGCTACATATAAATAGCTGTAAAGCTAACCTTGACCTAGCTTTTCATACAGCCATGCCAGCGTCGCTCACAAATCTGAGCAGCAATTGCTTGGGAGTCTGCAGATCCAGAGCCAGCCTGCAGATCAAGCAATGGAAGTTACCAACGCAATGACTTCTAATCCTGTTTTTAAAGGTAAAGAACCTTGAAAGGAGGCACAGCATGGCTCTGGTCCAAGTTTTCAGAAGAACAAAGGTGGCTGATCAGAAAACACAGGATTGATACGGGCAATAATTTCTGAGGCATTAGGCTGCCGTCTTCTTAACTTTTGAGTTTAGCAGAGGAAGCACACGCCCTGCCTCCTGAAAACGTTAAGAGAGGTTTTTCCAACCAAGTGTCTGTGGCTGATCCACTCTGTTTCTGCAGGATGAAATGTGGTTATGCATGAAGTATATATATTATCGTTTGGTCAATGTGGGGGTCTTTTCTTCATCCAACATGCAACAGAGAGCTATCAATCACCTGAGTTTTTCATTGAAATTTCTTTCCACTGCTGTCTTTTCTGAGCCTCTCACCTGTTAATACTAGCTGCATATTGCAATTAATTCCTGAGTCAGTCTGTTAAATATCTAGTATTTCCTCTCTTTAATCCTTATTATTCTAAGACGCTTTCAGAATACTGTGAAGACACACACGAAATGCCATCATGTTGTTGGTATGGCTCAGAGAAAAAGTTATTTCTGCTTCATAAAAGATGATGAACACCAAATGAACAGCAGATTTGAAAAACAGTGCCAGCTGAAGTGTTGTTTTAGGAAAAGGTAGTCACGGGACAGGAAAGCCACGGAGAAACAGGTGCTCTAACAACTTGCATAGTCAGTGAAGACCGTGCCGTGACAAACATTCAGCTGTCTCTCTCTCCCCTTTTTGATGGGTAAGAGGAAAAGGAGAAAAATCTCTTCCCTCAGCCCCCTTCTGCTGTGCCACCTTAGACGTGCTCTGGCTAGAAGGAAGACTCTGAATCTCGTTTCTTTTACGCTGAACTTCAGGGGTTGCTTATCTCCTTCTGACACATTTTAAGATGGGGGACAGAAAAGAGACATGGTTTAATGCAATATCATATCTGTATGGACTTATTTTTCAGATTTCCTTATGCAAAGGATAAGGATAAAGATATCTCAAATTCCTCCTGATTTGTCATGATTTCTTTTTTTTTTTTTTTTTTTTTTTTAACGTGCCACGTATACAAGGTGCCAACTTGATCCTTTCTCATTCATCTGGTGATATTTCTATATAACTTAGCAGAACTTAGGGCAGAATGCTATCATATTAGAAAGAGTTAGTCATGTGTTGCTAGTCAAGAGAAATCATTTTAACCAGAAAACAAGCTGAGAATTAGAGGTCAGCCTACATGTTGCTCTTCAAATACATGTCTACACATGCAGACTTCACTATGAAGAAATTGTGAACATGCACACTAATTTGAAGATGTCTTTGAGTATGTGAGAGTTTCATTGCTTCTCTTTGTAGGTGCTCAGCAGCACTTGAATCACACTTTTTACTCTGGGTTCAGCACTTTTGCCTTGTCTGTTCCTGAGTGAGTAATAATAATTAGAATCACGAATCCCCTCTGCCCCTCTCCCATCCACTTGTTCATGCCAGGGAGCACCAGTGAGGCCAGCGTAGTCTCCCCTCCTCGGGTAAGATGAAGGTTCCCACTTCGAGCTGGGATAACGAGGTGGGTGTTCACCTCCTCAGGGCCAACAATTTGTCTGACTTGACGTACGCTCTGTGTAAAAAGGCCCTAATTGAAAATCACAGGCGGAGTAACAATTGAGTGAGGGTCTTGAAGGAAGAGACATGGGAGCTACATCAACCGCTTATAATTTTGAGACTTTGCAAGCTTTTATAGCATGAAATCATTTTCTTGAATAAGATGATTTCTTTGACTGAGCTCTCTTTTCTGCTGCTGCATCGTACATCCTATAGGTGATACACCCTGTCAAACTGCTTTATGTTTTTTATCTGTTTGCGCTTTACTCTGTGCATGCAGTATGCTTTGTTTGAAAGTCTGTCTCTGGGAAGCCATCCAGTTTGCTTTACCATGGCTGTTACTTTTGCAGGCAGGCAAAACCCTCTGGAAAAACAGGGAGACAAAGCTTTCCTGGGAGAAACTCAGCAGGGAGCTTCTGGAGTGCTGTACAATCGCAGGCTGAGCAAGGGTCGGGTACTCATCATGGGAAGAAATCTCCTCCCCCCGAAAAGACTAAAAGGAGAGAGGAAAGGAACATTTCCTAGGAGGCTGATGGGAATTGTCCGAATATTGTGTAGTGCACGAGGCCATCAAAGGCTGCTGGAGTGCAGCACGAGACCAGCAGCGAAGGCAACAAGGTACAGGGAGAGAAGAAAGTTCATTCCCCTATTCTTATTTAGCAGGTCTCCTTCCTGTAGGTCTGATATTCTGCTATTTAAAGTTTTCTTTTGTTGGGGAATTAACATTTTAAGAAAACCTTGCTTGAGAGGAAACGCTAGTGAGGATGCTCACAGTAAGACAGCATCAGCTGAAGGTTCAGCTCAGCCAAGGCTCTTACCACACACTTCTTTGAGGATATCAGGACTTGGCTTCCAGGCCACTGTGTCTGCACAAACAAGCATCAATTAGACTGTACCCAAAGTTTTGTTCCATGTTAAGTTGAAAAATGCCCCTCTGGCTCCTTACTAACTGAAAAATTGCTTTTCCCTAGTTGCAAGGTAGAAGAAAGAACACAATAATACATTTATCCTGTGGAGAACCAGTCTGCATCATAATTATTTGGCCTGTTTGCCAGGCATGGAAAGATAATGTGATATAAAAGACAGTAAAACTTTCTTAAACTAGGGCTAATATTTCAGGAGACAATATAACCCTCTAGATCTCTTTTATCTGATGTTGTCTCTTATCATAAAAGTTTTTGTAGCTGTGAGGGTGTGAGCTGCCCACTCGCACTGATTTTCTTCTGACACAGCTAAACAGACCGACTGCTGTTCCTGAGAAGATTCTGTAGTTACGCTGCCAGCTGGGGACAGGCCACGTAGCTAAGCCTAGATGGTTTTTCTGCTAACGTTAACATCAGTCACCTCCAAACAATCTATGAATAGCTGCTGAAGAGACAGCACTAGCCAGACCTTTTCACCTCCCACCTTCTGAATGGCAGCAGATTTTTACAGCCTACTAGATTATAAGGAAGCTGATTTTGCCGGTAGCGGGAAGTAACAGTCTCTCTCATACAGTTTTTCTGTCCTATTTTTTGAATATTCCAAAATGTTCCAAACACATCGAGAGGCTTCAGAAAGACCCTTCCTTTCTGTCTCCCAGGCATTTGGATTTCCTCTGGTTGTGCGCTTTGGCAGCCAGTGACCACAGGCAGTTACCCTCATTCCTTACCCAAAAAAAAGCCAATTCTGCTCATTGGACTAGCTCCAGTTACTTTAAAGGAGCATCACACTTCACCACTGCCTCCCTGAATTTCCCCTGGTTTTTGAAGGGCAGGTGCAACCATGCTCTCCATCAATAGGTGGTCCCAATCGGATGCTTTGCTCACTATGCCAGGTTTAGCAGCCCTTTAGCTAGTGAATGCAAACAGTGGGCCAGAGTACAGAGGCCACACAGCCTTTGCACAGCAGCACCTTGGCTCAGCCTCACCCCTAGAAGACTTTATTTCCCTAACATCAATGTTTTTTTTCTCCCAGAGTACAGGCTAAGGAGGACTAGATGCAATTTACAGTGTAAAACTGTTCTCCATCCTACAATATTCAGGAAGAATCTCAACCTGTCTTTGCATTGCCCGAAGCAGAAGAAAGGGACTCACTCTGCTCTGTGGGGTACTCAGATGATGGAGGCACACCTCGCGTGCCTGGGGGGTGGCAGTATATAAAGCAGTGATGACATCAAAGCACGGGGCTCAGTCTTCATAGCTAAGAGCAGGAGCTGTGCACCAGTACAGAGGGTCGGGCAGCCAGCGGTGGGGTAGGCATCCTCAGCCACCCCTGTGGAGAGGCAGCGGTTTTCGAGAAGACCGAGAACAGCTCAGGCAGAGATGTTTGAAGATTATCCAGATCCCGTATAGATCGCCTGTGACAGAGCTGTGACACTTAGACTTTACGCAGGGACTCGCTGCTCGGGTCTCCTTACAGTGCCAGACCAGTCTGTCAGTGGATGGGCTGTCAGTGTCTACACGGGAGTCAGCAAAGCGCTTTGGATCTCAGCTTTGCACCGTCTACCAGCCTGTGTAATACAGAAGAGGAAAAAACTGTCTACCAAACTCCTGACTTTTGCCTTTTTTTCAAAAAAATAAAAAACCTTCCCATCCCCAAGCTTAGGTTTGAAAGAGCTTTGCAATGCTTTTAAAGACAAATTTTTTTTCACTTATTTCTGATACCCTGTCTCCCTTTAATTCCAAAGTAGTTCTTTTATGAATGCTAGGAGATTAAAATTTTAATTTTAATAACCGAGTTAGTGAACAGAGAGACAACAAGACAGAAATACTTCTAAAAGTTCATTAGAAGACCGGGAGTGTGCAAAGGCATGCCAAGCCACAGCATATGGGTGTCATGTTGAAGTTAGTGTTGCACAGATAATCTTAACCTCCTTTCTGTTGTGTAATGTATATGATTTAGGGCTGTCGCTCTTCTGGGCATACTGCAAAAGACATCTGTTCAGTAAGGTTTTTTGGAGAGCAATGGGAATATTTTCCCTGGAGCGATGTAGGATTGCAACAAAGCTTTTGTAACTGGCTGTCTGAGATACTGCTTCAATTCTTTTCCTTTTTTTGCTGCTGGGACTTCATATTATTATTAACTATGTGTTAGATGCCTAGAGCCTTGTCTAGGCAATTTTTTTCACCTTAATTACCATTTAGATTTAAATGAATAAATATTCCACAGTTCCTCCCAGGCAAGCCATTCTGTCTGCGTCTCAGTTTTCTCCTGTGTCAAAGGGACTCCTGATCCATTCGGGACCTTTTCAACCACAAATCCCCAAGTAAGCAAAAGATTCATGTAAACATACACACTGTATGCGTGGTGAGGGAGGATGTCAGACTTGCCTTGGCTTGCATAGTGGGATAAGGAAACCTCTCTGTTGGTGGAATTAGCTCCTTCCATCTCCGCAAAAAGGCAGAGTCTTGGTGCTTGACACCACTTCTGTGACGATCCATCCAGCTTCATAGACAAAGAAGTAAGAAATACAAGTCTGATCAAAGCGTTTTGTCAAGACACCCCTGCACAGCTATGTGCCCAGTTTGCCTGAACGGGCCAGGCAGGTCCACAGTGCATGTCTCAAGCTGAAGCTCACTGAAGGTGTTAGAAGGGATCCAGTTGCCTTCAGTGGGCTTTGGAGCGGGACCCGTCTGTCGAAAGGCGCTTCCCTAAGCTCAGCCAGGGCCCTGGGAGCTGCCTGACCATCACTGCAGGCAGGCAAAATGTGCTTCACATAGCAGCGCCCAGGCATATCCCTTGGGCATCTGCTGGCTGTGGTGTGCAGACCCCACCAGCCTGAGCCGTGCCATAGGGGCGGGACCTGCCCTTCCGTCCGCTGGTCCCTGCTCCTGAGGCACAGCTTTCACAAAGGGAAAATGGCAAAGCAGTTTGAGAGTGATTTTAAAGCTTCTTGCCCCTGGCAGGACCTTAACTCTGCCTCTCTCCTTAGCACTCCCATTCCCAGCTCCTG
This sequence comes from Falco punctatus, assembly GCF_963210335.1. Taxonomy (NCBI): domain Eukaryota; kingdom Metazoa; phylum Chordata; class Aves; order Falconiformes; family Falconidae; genus Falco; species Falco punctatus. Next base: position 80,760,481 of record NC_137586.1, read on the forward strand.
GGCGAGCAGCAGGAGCTCCTTTTTCTTCTTCAGGAGCGGGTACTTGTCAAAGTGGCGGAGAGGAGGGTAGGTGTTGTGACACTACCCCACTGTTTGTGTGATCTACAGTCCCTCAGTTTAGCGCTGCCAGAAGCTGTCGTGCGCTCTTCTCTCTGTGTGTGGCTGCGTTAATAGCTCTGTGTTTTGATAGACTCGCAGGTAAAGCCCTGGCCCGTTAATAGTCTCTGTGTGCCCAGCACTGCCCTCAGACGCACCACGGCAGCTCCCATCAGGCAGAGCAGCTATAGAAACTGCCAGTGCTGCCACTTTGCTGCTCTCAGCTGGTAAGCTTTTGGTAAAAATATCGCTCATATTATCTTCCTGCATGGACTTCTACAGCTTGGAAATAGAGACATCTGACTATGTGATACAAACGGTCCTTTCTGACCTTAAATCTCTGAGCGTAGAGATGGAAACACTGGGTATTTTTACAAGCTGGTGTTATCTTCTCTCTTCAGAGAAGCCCGTGGTGTATTTGAAAAGGCTTTGAGGATCACTTATATTTATGTATGGGTCTTCAGTTAAACACTATAAGTTCAATACCAAGCATTGGCACAGGCTGCCCAGGGAGGTGGTAGAATCACCATCCCCGGGGATATTTAGCAAAAGGTGGAGATGCAGAGCTCAGGGACACGGCTTAGTGGTGGGCTGGGCAGCGCTGGGTTAACAGTTGGACTCGATGATCTCAGAGGTTTTTGCCAACCTACCTAAATAATTCAATGATTCTGTGATATTTTCTATAATTTAAAAAGCTTGAATAAGACAAATTAAGTATATAGTAATGCTTACGTACATAGCTATGTTAAATTTATCATTCATGATACACAGTAAGGGAGCTTAAATGTTTAGAAGACTTTATGAGCTTAGTACAAAAGCCCTGCCGTTGTGTAAAATCAGTAGCAGGTAAAAGTTTATGATCGGTGTCTGTTCTTTTACTGCTATAATGTTTGTGAGAGCATGATTTTAAGATAACACACCAGACGATCCATGTCCAAAAAAGCTGGCCACAGGGAAAATCTATGAGGGTGTTCACCTGCTTGTATTATTTTATGCCATGAAATAAAACAACCAATTAACAGCCTGGCTTACCGTCTCTGGAAGCAAAATGCAAGAGCATATGGCTGTGCCATTTCCTCAGAGTGAAGCTGGGTCACGGCACAGTGTTTGAGTTACAAGCACTTCAGTGGCATTTTTCTGCTGTCCTCTGTTGTGCAGGGGGAGGAGACGGGATCTGACTAGTCTCTATATGAGAAGAAGAGAGGGCAGAGGTGATGCTAAAAAAATAAATCCAAGCTGGGAAGCCTGCGTCACCTGGAAGATGTCAATTAAGACGAAGAAAAGAGAGTGAAGAAGGTCTAAAAGAAGATGACAAGACACTTCTCTTCAACTACGTCCAATTTTAGAAAGCAGTAACGTATACCAAAGAGAGATCTGGAGGGAGACCATCTAGCAGAAATCCAGAGGGGTGATTTTTTTCCACTGCCACCTTCTTTTAGCATTTCCATTACCAGCATGGGCCGGAGCTGTGGATCTCACGTAGAGCAGGGTGGGAGCTGGTGTTACCAGGTCACTTACCATGTGTGCATGGCTTACCAGCCCTGGTGCAGCCAAGGACAGGACTCCCCAGGTCATGTTGTGGGCACTGGAGCGGTTGTCAGGCTGCCCGAGGTGCCCTATGTGCTCAGCCCCAAACTGTGGACTGCAGTTTGAACATCATGTTTTGAATGTGGGTGATTCAGTGTAGAGGAAGGGGTGTCCCAGAGGTCTTTATTTCATAGTTGCAGAGAATAAAGTGTGCTCGCAGAGGGAGAGGCATGCTTCTTTATGGGCTGCTTCTACACTGAAAACACTGGAATTTTTCTCTGTGAGTGCACGCATGTTTTGATTTTCCTTGCTGTATAGAGGAGCATGTGGTTTGGCAGCTGGAATTTTTGCTTTTACAGGAACACAATTTTACATCTTGGTTTTGCATGAAGAAAAGCTGGATTCTTGCTGTGCTGCCAGCTTTTGTCCCCCCTTTTGGCTCCCATTGCCTTCAGCAGAATGCCACCCCCACCCCCCCAAACAACAGAGACAGATGAAACTGAGCCTCACAGGCTGGCTGTCTGACACTCCTGTCCCAGAAATGTATGCTGTGGAGCTGGCATCCAAATAGCCAGGCATGCCGCCCATGTTGACATCTGCCACTGCTCCAGAGCACAGTTCAGCCCTTCAGTGATGCTGCCTGCCTTTGCTTCTGTGCAGACTCCTGGACCACCCTCCTCTTCATCCTGGGACACTCAGGACAACGTTTTTGGGGTGTCCTGTTCCTCTCCCTGCCTGGGTAAGCACTGCTTTCCCAGTGCCTCCGGCTGCTGAGGAGCACAAGGCGGAGGGGCAGCCTACGGACATCAGCACCACGACGCCCCTGCCTTACCACAAGCACCAGGAAACTGATCTCATTCTGAACGCCCGGTACAGCTGTAAAAAAAAAGCTTCTCCTGAAAAACAGTCCCTAAATGCTCTCACAGAGAGGACTCTGTCTCCCTCCAGTGACTATTGAGTACCTACAGGGAATAGCCACCTAAATTAAGGCTTTGAAGTTCGGTGATTTAAACCAGACCAAAGCTGAGATCACCTCAGCTGACTTCGTGTGACTTGTGAGCTGCAGGTAGTCACCTGGCACCCTAAACTGAGCTTATTGATGTGCTAAAATACATCTTTAAGGCTTAGAGGGCTCTTCTCTTCCTTTGCACTGCTGGTGTCCTCTGTCCATTAGAGAGATGCGACTACTCCTGACACATACAGCCTTTCATCTGTGTTTTTTCCCTCCTCCAACAAAGACCCACCCCTCCCTGTAAAGCTACTTATGTCATCAAGACTTCTTTTTGATAGGCAGGTATATATTTATATACCTGACCCAGGCTTTTGTTTTCCATAGCATTCAAATAGCTTGTAGGTGTGCTCTCCAATTTTTCAGTTTCCATTTCAAAAAGTAGACCTGAGGATGTGTGTCCCAGTTGTGACACGCCGTTCCTGAGCTGCACAAAAATGCAAAATTGTCTTTCTGTACACACTGATTCCTTATCACTGCTGGGGAACCAATTAGTCTTTTTTTGGCAGTCTCAAGATGAAAATTACTGTTGTGTTGCCTGTAGATTCTGAACCTCTGCAAGGTTATTGCTTTTCAAAAGAACCACCGCTCTGCAGGTGGTTGTAATTGTTGTCCCATGATGCATGACTTTGCATTTGACTTGCATGTACTGGAAAATGCCTTGACTGACCCAAATATTAGCAAACCTACAACACGCTGCATGACTCCCCTACAACTAAAATTACTTCTCTTTTGTCTAAAGCTTGCATCACCTGCAAATATTGCCCATTGTGATTTTCTGTTTAGTCTCAGATAGTTAATAAAACCTTGGAAAGTACAGAGTCACCAATTGATCAGGGGGAATGCTGTCAGGAAGACACTTATTTGACGGTTTTTCCACTGACACCAATTTGTTGAGGTCTACCGGTTGACCAGTTCTTAATTCATAATAACATGTACTTTAATCACTTGATAGCCTTCAGTCAGACTGTCACATATCATTAAATCAAACAACGCTGTGAAGAACCATGCAGTTACTTTTATCAGCTGACCCAGCTCTCTCGTAAAAACTGAAGTCGTGTTTCTTTGATTAAAACTGTTTTCCACAAAACTGTGAATTGGCTGTAGCTGCACTGACATCCTGTAGTAGAAACTAAAAGATTAACCACACACCAGCCTCTTCGATATGCTCTCAGATTTATATTAATTTCATTATTTGTCCTGAGTAACACAACGTTGTAAAAAAATTTAGGACTATACAGAAAGATAAGAACTTTATCGTGAGTGATACAGAACTGTTCTTCATGCTTTGTTTAGTTCAGAAAAGAGTTGTTTCTGGCAGTAATGTTGCACCTTTTGAGAAATGAAAATTAATTGACATGCACAACAACACAAGGTCTTGCTGAGAAATAGTCCTGAGTACTTTCAGTCACACACCTGATGTACTTCAAAAAATAAGAATAAAAATAACCTCAGGAAAAGCACTGAGTTTTGCAATAGCCACTCTTCTGCTATTTGCAGTCAGTGTCATCCTTGTTCTCAGGCTGAAGAGATCTGAAGGTCTGTGTGTGAAATCAGGTAGTTTTCACAGCGAAGCGTTGATTTTTGGTCACAGAGAGCATGATGCTAGATGTCCTAGAAAATTACTCATTTCAAAATGCATCATGACTGAGATTTTTTGGTGTGTCTTTGTTGACATGGTAGACAATAAGTACGGTCCCAAAAGTATCACACACAAGCAGAGCTTTTCAAAATTGCCTATGTTGTACAATAAATAACTAATGAAATGTGTTAACGGTTCAGATTTTGTGCAAGGCTGGAGAACAAGCAACATACAGTGGAAAAGAAGAAAGAAATTCCCCCCTAAGAGTACTTGCATAATGGTAATATCAAAAAATATTGTCTTCAGTCCACAGAAATCGATGATAAACAAATGATGGGCAGTGGATGAGGTACTGGCTGAAGTATAAACCTCCAGAGCTGATTTTGCCAGTCACAGAAGTTTTGATTGTGAAGGAATAAATGTGAGAAGGGAAAGCTTTTCTAAAGAAAGATTTAGATACAGCATCCAGTAACTTTGCCTGCATTTTGACTGTCTCCTGCTGTCCTGGTTTAACCCCAGGCAGCAACTAAGTACCAGGCAGCCACTTTGCTCACTCCCCCGCCAGTGGGATGGGAAGGAGAATTGGAAAAAGGTAAAACCCATGGGCTGAGATAAGAAATTTAAGATATAATTGAAATAAAGTAAAATTAATAACAACGATAATAACTGCAATGAAGAGAGGAAGGAAAAAGAGGAATAAAATCCAAGCAGGGCCGGGGGGGGAGAACCAACCCAAGTGATGCACAGTTGCTCACCACCTGCTGACTGATGCCCAGCCAGTCCCCCAGCAGCCGTCAGCCAGCCCCAGCCAGCTCCCCCCAGTTTATATACTGAGCAGGATATACTATGGTATGGAATATTCCTTTGACTAGCTCGAGTCAGCTGTCCTGGCACTGCTTGCTCCTGGCTTCTTGTGCACCTGCCCCCTGGCACAGCATGGGAAACTGAAAAAGTCTTTTATTTAGAGTAAGCACTACTTAGCGACAACTAAAACATCACTGTGTTACCAACTTTCTTCTCACACTAAATCCAAAACCCAGCACTTCACCATCTACTAGGAAGAAAATTAACTCTTTCCCAACCAAAACCAGGACACCTGCCAATTATAGTCTGGATTTGTTCTTTAGCAAACCAACTGAGAGACTTTTTATTTGTGACTATTGTAATTCCTAAGCGGTGAAACTGCAACATTCATCAATAAATCAGTGAAAAGAGGAAGAATTGGAACATCATGTTAAGAGAGTTTCTGATGACAGGACAAGCAGATGGCTCCTTGCATTGCCTGACACTCAGAAGGTGGTAGTCATGATGCTGCCTCTGTTTTCCATCAGCTCGAGGATGGATTAGGAAAGCCATGCATTTCGCCCCCCCGCCCCGTGCTGGAAAATGCACAGGTCCAACACCCCAACTGACTTTCTGCAAGCACATTTTCCTTGAGAAAACAGTGGCATCAGTGGACTTCAAGGCACAGCAGTTACTTATTAGCACCCAACAGCCATATCGAATTTGACACATTCTTCAAAAGGGAAAATCACTACAGAGAGCCTCCAGCGAACCGGCTGGAGAGTGGCGATTTTAACACTTCATACGCATCTTTCCCCTACTTCTGTTTTACCAAGAAGCAAGGTTACACAGAGAGATATCATATGAATTGGCGTTTACCTTCTCCCTTCATCTTCGATCTCACGATCAAAAGCCATGATTTTATTGTTCATCTTCATTTCATACAGTGAACTAAACTTACTACTTAAATATGAAAGACAGTGAGAAAACAAATCCTGTTTCAGTGCTGTTTCTATTACTCTAATCCACACAATTTGGTGAGTTTTGCCATGTTACTGACTTATCACTGAAGAAAGCTGCCATTTTTCTTGTGCGTGTGACTAACAGAGAGTAGTGGTTTTCCACTTAGTTAGCTGGGGCAAAACACGTTTACTGGTAGTGTGAATTAAGGACATTACGCACTTTACACTGCAGAAGATCATCGTAATGTCTTGGCATTAAGCGTTCACCAGGTTGGGTGTAGCTGGAACAAAATGTTAAAGAAAGGCCCTCCTGAGCTAGAAGAAGGCAGAAGGTGTAACAACTGGGGAGACGGGATTTAAAAGGAAGGCGGGATGCAGCGTTTGAGACAGAGGGAGATCAGGGAGTGTGTAACAGAGGTCATGGAATCCTTACGGAGAAACCTGCCAGGGACTGAAGGTAGGTTCAGCAGGGTGGGTAAGGCAAATGTAGACCCAATTGGTTGGGACGGGTGACGATGAGGAGGGAGGCTGCGAAGAGTTCTCTGGAGAAGCGTGGTGCTTCGTGTGAGAGGGCAGGAGAGTGGCAAAGGAACAGACGCTCGTGATTTGTTTGGGACACAAAGTCTGCGTCACCTCTGCCTTCCAGACAAGCTGCGGGCAACAGGAAACAAATCCCACGCCGAATGCCAAACGATCATGTTATAATAACCTAGCAGCAGCAAATGTGAGAATCAATGTTTGGACAATTCAGCCGGGGTGGGGGTGCTGTCGTTACCGTGGAATGGCTACAATATGGTGGGAAGTCACGCAAAACTGCCTTTGTCACAAGCACAACATACTGAGCGAAGGAAGGTTTCACGGGGGAATGCCAACAGTCGGTCTTAACGTGAAAACCCAGACACCAGCACCGTCTGAGAGGGATGGGGAACGTAGCAGGACATTGGGAGGAAAGAGTGGTCAGCGCACGCCATGTCCCTCTTTTGGCAGCGTGGCAGAGGGGGTTTGCAAACCAGCCACGGTCTCACACTGCGAGTGGCTGCTCGTCACGAACCGATCTGTAATTGCTAGGCGTTGTGGAAAAGCATGTGGTACATACTCGGCTGGGTCCGTTTATTTCTGTCGCTGAGGGGAATGAATGCCCACCGCTTGCTACGTCTGCTTCTCTGCCAGACCTCCTCGTAGCTGCCATCGCCACTGGAAACCCCACAAATGCCGAGGACAGAGCGGGTCTGGTGGCCAGACCCTGCTGTTCAGTCCCTCCACCCATCGCGTAATGATGCTGAATTTCATTAGTGAGGCAAAACTGCTGCCCCATTGCCAAGAATAAAACCATTCGAAGTAGAAATCTGGGATTCTTCAGGGATGCCTGAATAGCTCTGTTCTTCATGCTATTTGTAATTAATTTTAAATTAATTTCAATTTTTTTAAAAATTAATTTTAAAATTTTTTAATTAATTATTTTTTTTAAATTGAGGTCAGCCTATAAGGACAATGTGTGTAGAAGGAAACATGTGGAGAAAGTCCTATCTGTAAACAGGGTAGGGCTTTTTTTCCATTTTTATTTTTACCAAATAAGTAAAAGAACAACCTGTTTAACTCATCACTGTCTTCCGGTAGTGCTGCTTATTACCATAGTGCATTAATTTCTCCTTAAAAAAAAAAAAAATTGCAAAAAATATCATCGTTATTCGACTATCTGGCTCTTTTTCATTTGAGAGCAAGAACTGCAAGTCAAGTTTTAAGTTCTAGTTTCTGTTTTTACTTAATCGCATTCTTTTCCTCCAGTTTTAAAGGCTGAGTTGTTTCTAGGGGCAGTGAAAGAGACAAGTGGTCACGTACAGGAAACTGAAAGGATTATCGGTCTGTTAAAAATGTTTTTAAAAGAAGAAAGCTGTATTTTCTATGGGTAGGTGCTTGTTTCAGTTAATCTCTTCTGGAAACCTGACAGATATTATTTTATCTGGTGCAGTCCAAAAAGTAGTATTTACAGGAATACTCAGCTGATACCACAGAGAGTGACTAATTGCTGGTTGCTGGCCTACCCAATGTTTGTAAATCCGAATCATATTGAGTATCAGGGAGCCGAAAAGACAACATAATTGTGATTTCTTTAAAATACCTCCCCCTTCCACTGAAGCTATTTCCGTCAACAAGGGTATTCACCTCCTCCCAGCTGAAATACAGTGCTATGCATCAGTCTGTCAACACACTCAGTTTCCTGTTGGGCATCATCCTCAGAGTTAAGAAGCTGCTTTCGTCCACTCCGTAAAATCACAAAATGCATGACCTGAATTTCTAAATGTGTGCTTAATATATATTTAAATCTCTTAGATGTTTGCCAGGCACATTTATTAACTTTGAAGTCATTACGGTTACAGTCTGGTCTGTACTCCTCATCTCTGGTGAGCATTATGGATTGTACTTTGAGGAGTGAAGATGCTCTCTTACTTTTAGGAAATTTAGTGGAAATGTTGTAATTGCTTAGGCCCCCGGCCAAGAGTCCTTACTGCATTAAGAAAAGTAGTGATCTTACAAGATCACGCCTGCGTTGGAAAGGGAGGCTCTCAGGGTGCCAATATACCATAAAAAAAAGGATTGTAGCATTGTATCTGTATGGGACAGAAAAGCTGAATGTTTTTTTGCTCTACACTGTAATCCTAAAATAGAAAATACATAATCTCAGTATTGCTCAACGTTTCTAAAAGATATATAGCCCAAAATATGTGCAATGAAATGAAAGGAATGAAAAGGGAACATAAACTGAACTTTGGTATTTCATGTTTGTACCCCTGTAACATAATCATTTGCTTGACTAGTAATTAAATACATAACAACAACAACAAGTGGTGGTGGTGCCGTGTGTTGCAGTGACTCAGCCTGAGAAATTGTATGTCTGTATTGGAGCCTACAGTTTGTTTTAGAAGGAAATTATAAATACATGGAAAACCTGGGGGCACCTCAAAACTAGATCTAACAGTTGAGGCGAGGGGGGAGGTAACTCCAAGCCTCAATATAGTCTCTTAGCATCCAGCATCTGACATTCACCTCCGCTGCTCTGAACACAGCAGGAAAAAAACGCATGCTACTGCCATTCATTTTGACCTCACTCTTTCAAAAGTGTCTAACAGACACTGGACTTTGAATTCTGTTTTGTTAAGTGTCTGCTTCCTATTTGTCAAAATTATACGATAGGCCCTTAGCTACAGTTCAGGAGAAGTAACTGAGCTTCTAAACATTGTGTTTAACAACTGCTAAACATGAAGTCACAGAGGGAGACTGTTGTACCTGTATCCATGGATGAAAAGAAGTCCAGAAAATAATCTTAACTACAGCAGCCAGTAGGCAAATGAAAGATGATTTTGGTTTTCAAGTCTTTAGAGCTTTATTTTCATTGTACTTGACTTTTGAATGTCAGTTGCTGAATACCAGATAAAACATTTTTTATATTTATATTTTTGTCTGAAAAGCCGAAGAAAAAAAAAAAAGAAAGAAATAATTTTTAGGAAGAAAAACAATTCATTTCACATGTTTTGGGATGAGTAATCACAAGCAAAGCGGGAGAAGGGTTGTGTGGGACGCAGGGCCTGGGAGCAGAAACAAGACCCCGATTCTTCATCACAGTCGTAAGGAAAACAGCTTTGAAAGGGTCAGCTGGCATCTGCGTCAGCTGTTTGCTGCTGATGTCCCAGACTTTGCGTCCTACTCTCAGCAGCAGCAAAACTCTGTCAACTGAGAGGGGCCTGTTGTGCTCAGCAGAGCTAATCACCATTAATAAAGCTGTATTTGCCTTCAAGGGTGAGCTTTCTGATGAGAGCAGGGGTAGGTGACCGGTGACAGAAGGGGTGGCTGGCGGGAACTGACTCCTGGAAAGGATGGTGATGAGCACCAGTCACACCGAGACAGCTCTCACCTACAGAGACCTGCGACCACAAATGCTCACCTCTTTCTGTGGGCAGGGTTGGGCCGGGCGGTGGGGGGAAGTAGGGGGGGACGGGAGGTGTCGAGTAGCAATTTTTCATCGTGAGCCACCCCTTGGTGGTATTGTGTCTCCAAATCTAGTTCTGTCCTGCCAGCAAGGGGAGAAGAATCTGAAGGGTGGGGGCTCATAAATGATAGTCACAATAAAGCCCGGAATAAATTGTTCTTTTCTGGGTTTTGTTAATTACCTTTACAGAGTTGCCCAGCTCAGAGGGTCAGATTTCTTCCAGGGTCCCACCAGTTTTAAACATCACTATTTGGTACTGGGAGATCCTCTCAATTCCTCAAACCCACTATTTTTTTTCTTTCTTTTTAATGTTTTCTTTTTTCTTTCTTCCTTTCTTTTTTTTTATCTTTTTTCTTTTCTTTCACAAAGTTTTCAACAAAACCGCACTGCCACGGCACCCCCGTGGTGGGTATCCCCGCAGAGACCAGCAGAACTCCCACGGGCACGGGGCAGGATAGGGGGGACTGGAGGGCCCGACAGAGGATATAATCTGACAAAAAAAAAAAAAGGGGGGGGGGGAGAGGAACAACGAACTATTTTTTTCCCTACAACAGGTAATTTTTCACATTCCTTTCACATCTTTTTCAGCCGCGTCCCTGCCTCCGCACCCACGCTTGGTCCGACCCCTCTCCTCGGCCTCCTTCCACCGCCTTTCCCTAAAATTCCTGCCCCGCTTCCTCGCACCTTGCACACGCACACACCCCTCCCCCTTGATGAATTTCCACCCTTTTCCCCGATTTTTCGCTTTGGCCCTTGGCCGCTCCCGTGGAACCCTCCGCAGCCCCCTCCCGCGGGGGATGCGCGCACCCCGTCCGCACCGTCGCATTTCCCAGTGGTTTTCCCGAAGTTTCGGGCAACGGTTAAAAAGCAGAAATTCTCCTTTATGTTTAGGCTTATTCTGATTTTTTTAATTATTATTACTAGTTTTCCCCGCGGACCACCGACAGGAGCGAGGGTGAGGGTGCGTGCGCTCTCCCCCGCCTTAGCTGCGTCGCTTCCGCGTGTCTTTTTTTATTACTAATTTTTTTTCCACCTTTTCTGCTCTTTCCCCGTTTCTCCCCTCACGGCTCCCGGGGCAGCGGTAGCCCCGAGGAAGCCGGGAGGACACGGACGGAATACGAGACACGACCCTAGCCCCTCGCTGTCCCCGGCTCCGCGCAGCTCCGCGGGGGCGCAGCGAGTCGGTTCCGCGCGGCGCCGCCAGGGGGCAGCAGCGCCCCGCGCGCCGCCGCATCCCCCCCGCCCCCCACCCCGCCTCTCCACCGCCCCCCGTCGGGGCCGCCACCGCCGTTAACGGCCGCCCCGGGCCCGGTGCCACCCCATGTACCGACCGGCGAGGAGCGGCGGCTCCCACCGACCGGGCACCGAGTCCTGGGCCCGATCTGGGGCGGGGGGCGTCCCACCGGCAGCCTGACCCCTCCGTCCGTCCGTGCTGGGGACACGGGTCCGCTCCGCTCCGCAGGTTGGTTTCTTTGTCCTTTCTTTTAATAATAGTGCTAATGGTGACCGTTAATAATGATAATTGATAAAAGTAATAACAGTAAGTGCCGCGTAATAGACTATTATTGCTGTTATTATTACCCATTTACTACACGTATCCCTGCAGGGGGGGACAGGCGCATTACAGGGGTCGGGCACCGGCCCCGTCAGGGCGATGGAAACCGGGCAGACACTTAGGTCGGGATGGAAAAACTGGCATTAACCCGTCCCGGGGGGGAGGGGGGGAGAAAAGTACCTCTTGTTCTCGTTGGAGCGCTGTCCTCGGTGAAGTTGGCTGGCGGTGGCGGGGCGAGCGAGGAGGGGGGTCGGGGGTCTGCCGTGGCCGTGGTGGGGCTGCGAGGAGGGGTCCTCCATCACCCCGCACCGATGTCTGCTGCGGATGGCGCGACCACAGCCAGACCAGATCCAGGAGGCCGCCCCGGGAGGGGTGTACCTGCGCCCCCCTACCCCGTCCCTGCCTGAGAGGGAAAGGTGGTTGGGTTTGGGGTGGTTTGTTTTGTTTTGTTTTTTTTTTTTTCCGGGAGCAAGAGGAAAGAGGCAACATGCTGCTGGTGTCCGGGGAGAAGCTGTCGGTGCGGGATGGGGGGGCTTCCTCACCTGGCAGGAACTTCAGGTGGGAACGCTTCCTCAACGCGGTTTTGCGGTTTGTGACCCAGCGGCTCCGTTCTTAGGAGCATCTGTCCTTAATAACGCAGAGCCGCAGAGCTACGCTGTACCGCGCGTTAACGGGAGTCTGCAGGTCTCCGGGGAGACGAAATCCCTCCGGTGGGGTGTAACGCCAAAGTGGGGGCTGCGGGCACGCTGCTAATTCCCATCTCCAGGTGGGTCCCCCGCCGCAGGTCCGTGATCATTACACCTGGGGGCTTAACCCCTCCTTAAGGTAATTCCACACACACACACACACACACTCCAGTGTTCAGCGAGTCTAGGCGCTCACTTGGGGGGCTGGGAGGGGAGGGGGGAGGACCTTCCAAAAAAGGAAAAAATCGGAAAACAAAACAAAACAAAACAAAACAAAAAACAAACAAAAAACAAAAAAAAAAAAAAAGCGGGGGGAACAAGTGGGAAAATAGTGGACTGTTTTGGAAAATTCTGCTATCGTTTCTACACTGTTTGTGTAAAATGATCCCCTTTAAGCGTGTCTGGAAACCATCACCACCCCCCAAAAAAAGGGCAATTGAGGCAATTCATGTAACTTCGTTTTCCTCCGGTGAGAATAACCATCCCAGTTGCAATAGGACAGTGGAGCTCCGGGAAGAACCGTTCGATGCTCCCCATGCGCCCGGCTGGGATGAGCCGCTGGGTACCATTTTAGCAGGGAAGCCCCCATCTCGTTTTTGAAGCCAGCGAGGCTCGCAGCTGCCCTTTTCCAGCCGTGCAAAACACACGGCCGTCCCGCCGTGAGCATCCCGGGGGGCTCAGCGCACACCCCGGACCACGGCTTTTGGCTGTGCCTCAAGGGGGTGCGTGGGGCAGACCCCAGCCGCATCCGTGTGTGAAAAACAGCAATTCCAGGACCCATCCTGCTGTGGGGGAACCCGGCAGCATCTTCTGTTTAACCGCAGCGGGAGCGGGGTCTCGCCCAGTTTTGCAGAGTTCCAAGTCAGACGTGCACAGTCGAGGCATGCTCAGACCTTCTCGGTTTAGTATTTAAGCAGGTTTTTATAATAACACCCCGCACAGACTTTAAAAAAAAAAAAAAAAAAAAAAAAAGATACTTCTAATAGAACACTGCAAACTTCCTATCCTATCTCTGAGCCAGTACCCCAGGGAAAGTGTGCCCTCCCCTAATGGAAGTTCTGCTGGAGCACCAGCGACGGGGCTGGGGTCTGCCTGAAGTTATGCAAAAAAAGTAAGGAAAAAAAAATTATATTTATGATGCACTCGAAGCGATTTCGTCTGGTGAGGAGGAGGACGAAGTGCGTCCTGTTTTCAGGCGAATTCTCGTAGGGGGGTGCCACGGACCGACAGAGCACCCCAGTTCTGGCCGTCGCAGCCCGGACAGACGGTTCTCGGAGTGGCCTGCTTTTTGCTCAGAAATGCAGGTGTGTTACTCGGGAGAAGAGTTTGGGGGAGAGAAAAATTATTAGCGGAAAGGTGGAAATAGAATTAAGCTTCGCCGGAATAATTAAGCAGAATTTTAAGTGTTTTAGCCCGACTTGGGCGGTGTCAGCCTCTCGGCAAACCTTTTTCCTTCTGGTAATTTTGTTCCGTACAACTGCACTACAGGAACAGTCTAATGAATTTGTGAATAAACAATTTCAACGTCAGCAGATACCCCCGCTCCCCTTAAATTCTTTTGAAAAAACCGAATACTTTGCCTTTACCTGCCATATATATATATATGCATTAGTGTAAGAAAAGATGAGTTAGAGAGCTACATTAAAAAAAAAAAAAACAGCCACACACCCATGCAACTTGAACAACTGGGCCGAATTCTGCCCCTTTAAAGTCAATTGCACCGATTTCAACGGCTTCAGAACCAATTTGGTGACGATTCCATGCGTAATAATCCACCTTTTTTCCCGCTTGAATTCTTAGAGCTCGACAGCGACTGATGCTTAACATCGCTGGAGCTGACCTGCTCAGAAAGAGCTTAGTTGATTCTTGAAGTGGAAAACAATTTTCGTGCATCCTTGTTTTTAAATAAATAAATAAAGGGGCGGGGCGGGGTTGGGGGGGGAGGGAGGTGGGGAAGAAAAAGCATGTAGCCGTTGTCAGTATATCTAGTAACTGCTCTGAAGAAGAATAAACCTCTGTGAGTGCGTGCGGAAAGATGCAGACCCCAGAGAGTGGATGGTCCGTAGGAGAAAGTGAATGCATGTAATCAATAGCAGCGCTTATAGAGAGGGTAAGGGGAGGCGGGGGGGGGAAGGAAGAAAAAATTTGCAAATCTAGGAGCTTACTTGTTCATTTTTACTGGCTTCAGGTAGTGGCAGATTACAGCAGGAATATGCAGGTGGTTGTTCTAATGTTAAGCCTTCTGATTTGAAAAGAAGTCGGCTCTAATACGTTTTATTTTCTGTTCTGAAAGTAAGTAAATTAAAAGGAAAAAGTTTCCGCGCTCATTAGGATGAACAACATTATTCGATGGATTTTATGTTGGTAATTTAAATAATATTAATTCTCAGTTTAACCTGACTTAGCTGTTTGTATTTATTATAGTAATCTTTCCATGTAACACTAAAATCGATAAAAAAATTACAGATTTCTGAACGTAATATAGGATGCTTAAGATATTTAGTTGCTTATGCTAAAGCGTTAAAGGTTTATTTTTATTTTAGCGCGATCTGGTTTTGAATATGGTATAGTTCTTAGTTAATTATTTTATTTCGATGTCGTTGATAGATTCTGTTATTACATCGTTAGGTTTTTGGGATATAGTGTGTATAGATATGTGTGTGTGTGTGTAGAGAGATACATGTGTAGATATATATGTGCGTGTGTTTGTGTAGAGATAGAGATATATATATGGAGATATATATATATATGTGTGTGTGTGTGTGTGTGTGTGTGTATATATATGTATATATGTGGGGTATAAACGTCCCGAAACCCGCGTCCTGCTGGGCCCCACGGGCCGCGACCGGCGGGGGGTCCTGGCAGGGAGACGTGTCCCCGTCCCCCGCGGCTGTCTGGACTGGGACGGTGGGTTAGTCGTGCTGAGTGGGTGGGAAATGCCGGAGCCAAGGGGAGGGGGGAGCCACGTCGCAGCCGGTGTGGGGCAGCACCCGTGGCCGCCCCCCTCCCTCCACCCCCCTCCTTCCGTCGCCCTTTCCCTTCTCCCCAGCCAGCTGGTCCGGGCGAACGGGGCTGGGCTGGGGGAACCGCTCCGGGGCTGCGGATGAGCGGGGGGCTGCGGAGCGCCGAGCGGAGGGAGCCCGGTGAGTACCGGAGGCGGGGTGGGGTCCGGGGGGGGGGGGGGGGGGGGGGCTCGGTATGGCCCTGCCGCGCCGACTTACCCCGCGGCGAGAAAAGCGTGTCCGGGGCTGGGGGCGAGGTGGGGGACATCCCCGGCACCTCTCGGCCTCCTGAAAGCACGGAGAGGGGGGAAGCTGAGGTACGGGAGGAGCGGGATGGAGGCGGGGGCGGGGGGCAGCAACTCCGGGCGGCTGCGGAGCGGGCTGGGGGGTGTTCCTGCCGAGCGGGGGGATTCCTCTGCTGCCCCCTTTTCTCTTTAACACATACACGCCCCCCAATTCCTTACCGTCAGCCACAAATTTTATTCACACCAACAGAAGCAATTGGATTACGAGGGGGCTCGCCTGTGGGCTGGTGAAACACACACGGGGTCGGTGGGGTTCCCGCACCGCGCTGCCCGCACCCTGAGCATCGCACCGCACGGGCGGGGAGGGAGGGGGAGGGGTGGGGCGGAGAGGGGATAGGGATGAGGGAGAGGCCTAGCGAGTGTCCGCCCGGGGAGAAATCGAAATAAATGGGGTGAGGGGGTCTGTCCTGGAAACGGGATGGGGCACAGCACAGCCCGCGCGAGGAGAAAGAAGGGTTTTCCAGCCCAGGCGCAGCTCTTTCTTCTCCCGCCGAGTATTCTTTTTTGTTTTTTTTTTTTTTTTTGGGGGGGGGGCGTGGGGGGGGGGGGGGGGGGCGTCTGGGGGCATGAGTAGGCGGAGGCGGGATGACCCTCCCTACCACCCTTCCGTACCGGTGACCGCCGGCCCAGGCGGCGCTCCTCGCCAGCCCGCCCCGGGACCCGCAGCACGCGGCGGGACGGCGGCCTTCGGTCGTTCAGACGCAGATCCGTTTCTTGATTCCTCCATCACTACTGAAAAGCTTGGGGGAAAAAACGGGGGGAGGGGCTCAGGGCAAGGGGCTCTTCCACCTTCCTGGTGGAGGGGGTGCCTGACAAGCGCTGCTTCTGGTACCCGGCTGCGCTGGGAGAGCGCTGAAACTTTTTGTCAACAGCCATGCGCGTCGAAACGGCAAAGTTTGAATGAGTGTGCTAAGGAGGGGGCTGCAGTCCCGGCTCTGGGGGTGCCCCAAGAACGTGGGAACCGGCGCCAGCAGCCACCTCCGCCTGTCCGACCGTCGGACCGCACGGCGCGGCGGGGAGGTGCGGTGCCGCCAGCCCGGCCCGGTGCGACGGCATGGGTCGGGGAGGGACACACGGCGGCGTGCCCAGGGCGAAGTGGATGAGATCCATGGTTGTCTTTTTAATGCCAAAATAGCCCCCGGCCGTTCCGGGAGTGGATAGGACACAAGGACAGCACCGTGCCCCGAAGGACTGCCGGAGCCGAGGAACCTCCGCACCCCCCTGAAGTCCTGTCGTTGCTTTTAATCCTTTTTTCCCCGCTGCCCCGGGACGCAGCAGCGCTCAGATAACCCCCCAGGTCCTTCGGCAGAGATACCTTAGCTAAGAAGGACACCTCGGGCTTGTTCTGCCATGGGGGGTGCGTGGGTGGGTGTAATTTTCACAGGGGTGTTAGACCGGGGAGGTGCAGCCCAGCTGTGCCGGCTATCCGCGATGTGCATCCCACGCACGGCAGCTGAAACACCGAGGGGCAGCCGCGCCACGAGTGCTTTTGCAATCTCGAATCTCAGCCACGCCAGTCTTTTACATAAATATTTGATATTCGTGCGCCCACAGCCTTTCCTCACTTGTTAAAAGCCCAGCACATTTTTTGGGGGGCGGTTGGTTGGGGGGGGTGGTGGGGGTTTTTTTCCGAACAAGAAGAAATAAAACTGCTACAGGTGCAGCAGAAACAAACGTTCTCCGAAAGAGCCGGGTTATTCTTTTCTCTGCCCTCAGCCTGTTGAGATATGAGACAACCAAAATTCCTAGAAGGAGATGGAGGAAAACAATTATAGAAGCATACCGGACATGGCGGAAGCTCCGCTAATGAACTACTAAAATAAGAAAAAAAAAAAAAAAAAAAAAAAAGGGAAGGAAGGAAGGAAAAGAAAAAAAGTGGCCGTTAATCCAATCAAACATAACCTCCAACTTCTCTGGAATGCGTCTTCCTCCTGACAGCCTACTGCGATTACAGCTCCTCACCGCCGTTCCTGCTCGTAAAAATTGCCTCTCTGTAACATCAAACCTTTCGTTTTCATTATTTTTTATTAAAAAGAGGAAACGAGAATGGGGGAAAGGTAAAGTCTCCTAACATCAGCTAGCAAGCGATTCCGAGGAAAAGGTCTTTCCACGCAGCACTGGTACGAATTAAATAAAGAATGGGGCCACTCTGCAGGGACGAATATTGAAATATTACCATTCCTTGGGATATTGCAACCCCTCTCCTCCCCGCCCCCCGTCAGCCCGTGAGCCCAGCTTTTTCTCTTCAAACAGGCACCCACAGAACGAAACCGTATTTTGATCCCGGGATTTAACATTGGAGGGGCAGGGGGCGGGGGGGTGGGGGGGGCGAGTATTCCCCCTCCCAGCTCAGAAGGTGTCCTTCCACGGCGGGGACCAGGGGGGCGGAGGTGCTGCCCGTCAAAGGGGGGATGCTCTGCCCGCGGGCAGTCGCTCATCTTTATTCCAAGCAAGTCTATATACATATATATATATATATGTATATGTATTTAAATTATTGTAGCTTTTTTGGTTGGAGCACAGCCCAGATGTGGCGGCGCGGGTTAGCGTTTGGGGAGCGGCTCCGCTGCCGTCGGGAGGAGTCGTGCGACAGCGGGAACCGCACCCGGCTGGGGGGGTCCTGCCTGATCCTCTTGCCCGCTCCTGCCTGCTCCTTCCTGCTCCTCCTGCCTGCTCCTGCCTGCTTCTCCTGCCCGCTCTTGCCTGTTTCTCCTGCCTGCTCCTGCCTGCTTCTCCTTGCCCGCTCCTGCCTGCTCCTGCCTGCTCCTCCAGCCCGCTCCTGCCCGCTCTTGCCTGCTCCTGCCTGCTCCTGCCTGCTCCTGCCTGCTCCTGCCCGTTCCTGCCTGCTCCTGCCCGTTCCTGCCTGCTCCTGCCTGCTCCTGCCCGTTCCTGCCTGCTCCTCCCTGATCCTGCCCGCTCCTGCCTGTTCCTCCTGCCCGCTCCCACCTGCTCCTCCTGCCTGCTCCCACCTGCTCCTCCTGCCCGCCCCTGCCAGCTCCTGCCCGCCCCTGCTTGCTCCTGCCCGCGGCAGAGCGCCGGCAGGTGTCGCTGTCCCCCCGCCGCCGGGGCCGGGCCGGGGGTACCGCGGGGAGCGAAGGGGAGAGGAGGGGGTGGCGGGGTCCGGCGCCCTCCGGAGCAGGCCGGGCTGGCGGATCGGGGGCACCGGGGTGGGAAAAGAGCAGCAGAAGAGCGAGCTGTGCCCCCCGCATGCCGACTGCCTTTCCCCCTCCCTCCTCTCTTCCCCATCATAGGTAGGGGGTCCGGCCCGCCGAGGGGGATGCAAAGGGCGGGGGGGAGAATAAAACCCATGCCTCCAGCTCAAAATTACAAAGCGGGGGGGGGAGGAGGAAAGGAGAATTAAAAAGCAGGTTTACTCGTGAGGCCGAATTTTTGGAAAACAGCAAAATAACCGCGGATTTCAAACCTGGCCTTTCCTGGCGGGTTATGTGGTGCTTACGTGTAAACAGACGGCGAAAACAGCAGAAAAAAACATTGCAAAAACAGGACTCGTTGCCCTTCCAGCAGCCCTGGGAGCAAAAAACGCGCCGTGCGTGGAAACCCGGCGGCTCCGGCCGTTCGTGCCCCAGCTGGCGTCCTGCCCCCTCCCTAAAACGCCCCTAACGAGGAGTTTTCTGTACGTCCGTCCCCGGAAATTTCACCATTTAGTGATTATCTGAAGTCTGGATGAAAGTGCTGCAGCTCTCGCCCTCTCTTCTGCCGCTCCCCTTGGCTTCTACCTCTCCATCTCTAGTCGGGGGACATATTCCAAGCCAGAGGGAAGGGCCACGACTTCGGGGGCTTCTTCATTATTTCCCAAGGAGCTGTACTGTGAGGGTGTATCTGTACTGGAAGCTTTTATGTAAGCAATTCAAATTATCATTATTTTTGTGTACGCGTGTGTGGTCAAAGAACTCGTAAGTTCAGCTTTTTTCCTTACTGGGAAAAAAATAATTTTTTTCTCATGTCAAGTTTCAGTTGCGTCAATAATGTTGTATGTTTGCCATTCTAATTTTTTTCGTTTCAGTATTTCAGTCTCATAATAAAGAAATAGTCGGAAAAATAAAATAAATTAAAAAAAAAAAAAAAGAGAGAGACGTTCCTCTACAGCTGCATCTCCATTCTTCTAAAATAACATGTAAATAATGCCAGAATATGTTTATTCGCTTGTGGAGCGATAAGCAGTTCCGATTATTTATGTTTTGATAAAACAAGGCTGAAGAGATGAGGAAGACAATCTAAGTGCAAAATGCTGTATACACGGTTTAGAGGAACCTAGGTATTAAAGCCAGGGAGGTGGGGGAGACCACAGGGATGGGGGGGGAAAAAAAAAAAATACGAGAAAGTGGATCTATTTCATGCATGCATTTATTTTCAGCCCGGCGCCCTGTCTCACCTCCGCGGCCGCAGCGGCCACCCCAAATATGCGCTTTATTCGTGCTTTTACATATTCTCTCGTTTATTTATCTATCCTTGCCCGAAACCCGTGAAATCTCCAACTTCGGCGGCGTTCGGAGCGCCCCGGGCGAGCCGCGCGGGTGCGCAGCGGAACATGCGCGCCCCTGTTTTGGGCTGTAAGAGGCTGATATTAGGTAACGCGCGTGCGGGGGCGTGGGGGTGGGTATTTATTGTTCCTATTCCACCCGTCGAGTCGACGCTCAAGTGGCAAGTGACGGGGGGTGGGGGTGGGCAGCTGTCCCCGCGCTGCCCGTGGTACAGGCAGTGGCGCAGGCAGGGCGGGGGAGGGGAGCGCTGCAAACACCACCCCCCCTCCACGGGGCTCATTCAGCCGCCGCCGCCGTGATTCGCGGGGCCGCCGTATGGTAACGCGGGACGTTGCGGGGGTGGAGGGGATGCTGAGTTGGGGACCCCCGGCCTTGGGGGTGGGGGCGTGCTCCGGTGGGCGGAGGGCGGCTACCCCCGTCCCGTCGGGGCCGCGGTGAGGCGCGGGGTAAGCACCAGCGGGGGGCGGGGGGGGAGGGTCGTGGCGGGGAAGGGGGGATGCGCTGCGGGGACGGACAGACGGGCGTACGGCCCCGCGACCACCTCCGCCCGCCTCTCTGCATATGCAAATGAGGGTCCGCGGGGGAGCGAGAGCTGCACGTGCGCTAATTAAAAGCGAGGGAGGGAGAGTGGGTTTTGCGTCCGCGGGCCGGGAGTCCCCGGCACCCGCTATTGGCAAAAAAGACGTATAGAAATGGTACTTTCCTAACGTATTGTTGCTATATGTGGTAAGGTAAGAGCTAACCCAACAGATTATGGTGTCGGTTTCCGTTTTGAGGCTTTGTTTTGGGGTTTTGGTGTTGGTTTGTTATTTAAAAAAAAAAAAAAAATTTACGTGTACCCATCACTTTTTATTGGGTGACATACCAGTGTAGAGCTTGTAGAACTGGAGCGAGAGGTAGCACTGGAAATACCGTAAGAAATGCCAAAGAATTAAACTATACATGCGGCGAAACAGGCACTGAGTAATGCAGACTGGGCATGACACTCTGCTCTTTATTTATTAAAAAAAAATACATGCATGACAGTCTTTGGGGAGGGCTAACTTTTTAGGAAGCCCTATACGTTCATGCAGGTAAGTAATTCATAGTGTAACTAATTACATATGCATGCACTTGGACTTTTTTTTTTTTTTTTTTTTTTAGGGAAAAGGGGGGGAAGAAAGAAGGAAAAATGTGTGTACGAGCGGGGGTGTTGTTTTTGATGGAATAACGTTACTCGTTTAAAAACATAACATGCCTGGTCTATGAAAAGAAAGTGATCGTCTCTTTTTAATCAGATTTAAACTACACTTCTTTCTGCTCTTCTTCCTCATAAGGATTTTTCTGTTAGGGTAAACCTAAATGTGTTGACAGTGTTTGTAGTGTAATTCGAGGCCTGTGGATATTCGGATAAAGCAAATGTAATGCTACCGGCAATATTTTAAAATAACCTCTAAAAATGCTTTTCCTGTAAATAATTAGGTAGCGGGTTCAAGGCTACACAGGTTAAAATGAGATGTAATACATGTAACAACGCAGCACTCAAGACAGAATATACAAAATGTCTTCCTCAGAGAAAGCTCTCCGTACCTGAGTCTGCACACTTGTAAGAGAAGATTTTGAAATAAAAGGTTCCTGAAGTTAAGGCAGATATAAGTGCACTTACAGGCCATTATACAGCAATGGGATATTATAAATACTCTGACACAGTCCCCATTACACGCATTATCTATGTTGTGTTATACCTGAAAACGGTGTGGCTTTGGGCTGTTGTTGGTTTTGGGGTTTGGGTTTTTTTTGTTGTTTTGGGTTTTTTTCCTAATACGTAGTTAATTAGGTGATCAAACTTGCAGTTTCGAGCTATCGGTATGATAGCGGAGCAGGGCAGTGAGACCTCCCCTCCGTTTAAGACCCAATAAGCATCTTGTGCACCTCGATTTGTAACATTAGCACCGTGCGTATTTTGTAACCTCGCGCAAGCAGAAGCATGGAGGAAAGTGGACATAAAGACACATACACAGCAGAGTCTTGCCAAAACCCGAGAGAATAGGAAAAAAAAAAAAATGGAGGGGGGAGGGTATTTAAAAATAAATAAATGAAAGAAAAAGACGGAGAGATCAAAGGAAAAGCGACAGCCTGTAACTTTCAGTAAATTAAAAAATGCAAATATATCTTTACATATGCATCAGTATTAAAAGTAATACCCGCTGGAGCCAACAGGAGCAGGCGGAGGAGGAGGAGGAGAGAAGAATGGCGCAGCGGCGGAGCCCGCACCGTGCACCGGAGCCGCCCGCTCCCAGCCGCGCTCTTCTCCGCGCCGCAGCCCGGCCCTGCCCTGGTCGATCGTTTCGGGGGTGTTTGTTGTTGTTGATGATGGTGGTGGTGGTGATGATGATGTTTGGAAGGAGAGGGGAGGCCCGTTTTTTTTGTTCCGTTAATTAGAATCCTCCGCAATAGGGGCGATCGCTCCGGGAATCCGCCGTCTCCTCTCCGAGCAACGGGATTTGCATATATATATATTTTTTAAATGCCCTAATTTCCTTGATGTATGTAAATGTAGCCGGACGTACAGTATGCCTCGAGCTGACGTCAATGGACGTGACCTCGCCGTTAAACCTTGAACGTGAAGCCGGGAAGGGGGACGCGGGGTGGGGGCGCCGCCGCCAAGACGCTCCGCGCTGCTCCGCGCCGCTCCGCGCCCAGCCGTGCCGGGGAGGACGCGCTGGCGGGGGGCGGCCAGCCCGCAGGAACCGTCCGCGGGCGCGCAGGCTGCTTGCCCGAGCCTAGCCGCGCCGCTCCGCGCCCCTTCCCCCTGAAATGAGCACTGGCACCAGCTGCAGCAGCAGCAGCAGCAGCAGCAGCAACAGCAGCCCCCCCGCCCCCCCGCGCGGCCCCAAAACAAAGCCCACCTCCCCGGAGCACCTCAGAGCCCGTCCTGCCTTTTTTTTTTTTTTTTTTTTTTTTTTTTTTAAGTGGGACACCTTATTTGCTGCCTCTCTTCGTCAGGCAACGAGCGGGAAATAGAAAACTCCGGCCGATTAAAAAGAAAAAATAAATAAAATCCCCCCCCTCCCTCCCCAAACATTGCATGACACAGGCATGTTGCGCTAGCGCAGGCGAAACATCCCTTCGGGTGGCCGGCGGTTCTCCGCCGGTTCCGCGGTTGTAGGGCTCACCGGTGCCACCGACCGGGGCGAAGGATCAGGGGCTGCAGCCGCTGGGTCCCGCCGATCTGTCTGGCATCACGGCTTGGCAGCGACCACCCACCCCCGGCATCGGGAGGAGAAGCGGTATAAAAGGGATCCGGCGTCTGGCGGAGGAAAGCGCGTGGGTGCGGGGGTAGCAGAGGGTGGTGCGGGGGCGGTTTGTGCTCCTCTTCCTCAGTTCCCGTTCCCCCCCACCCCCCCCACCCCGCTTTGGCAGCGCCGCGCTGCGTGGCGATGTTCGGAGAACTTTGATCTCCGCGGGAATTCCAGCCGACCAGGCGGCAGGGTGGAAGGCAAACGGCGGCTTGGAGGCGAGGGGTGTTCTCTGCTAGGACCCCCGTTTCTCTCCTCCCGACGCTGTTGGCATGTTTGCGGGCCTGCTGCGAGATGCTCCGGAGCATCCCTCTGGTCCTGGGCACGGCCGCCCCCAGCGCGAGCCAGCGGCCAGCCGGCGGGCTCGTACTCCGTTCCATTCCATTCCATCATCTCGACTGGACTTGGATGTCCACGCCGGGGAGTGGAAACGCTAGTGTGTTTCTGGCCGGGGGAGGGACGTGGGCTTTTATAAATCCTCTCAGCAGTTTGTTGTTTGGTTTTGGTTTTTTGGCGTTTCGTTTTTTGGTTGTTTCTTTTTTTTCTTTTTTTTTTTCCCTGTACCCGGGGCCCCGGCCCAAATTCCCCTGGGCTGGCGGTTTGGTCCCCACAGAGCTCCCTTTGTCCGCCGGGTCCCGGCGGGGCTGTGCCGGCGGGGGGTGCCCGGGTGCCGACGGGTGCGTGGGGCTGTCCCCGCGGAAATCCGCGCCTGGGGACTGCGGAGCGACCCCCCGCAGCCGCGCTCCGGGCGGGACATCCAGCCGGCACCGTACACATACATACGCGCACACAGTCATACAGATGTGCGCGGGAGTAGCAGGTACATATATATTAATTTTTCAGTCTCGCCCCTCCCCCCACCGCCTCTCCCCCTCGCAGCCCCCTCCCCTCACACATACCCACACTCCTTGACACCTGCCCACGCGGGGCCGGGGCGTCGTGTACAGCCGACCCAGAGGGGGGGGGCAGCGCAGCACCGGCGGAGGGGGGGGGGGGAGACAGCCGCCCTGCCGCCCCCTCGCCGTGCACCACCTCCCTCCATCCGTCCTCCATCCCTCCCTCCCCTCTCCCTCCCCACACACCTCCCGCTCCGGCGCACACCCAAACTTCACCCAGCCCGCCCCCCTGAGCCCTAAAACCCAGCCGGGGCGCAGGCGGGCGTTGTCACGCCGTTTTCAAACCCGTAGCGATGGACGAGAGGGGACTGACGGGACCGGCCGCTCTTCAGGACACCCTCCTTCCAGCGACGAGAGGTCACGCTACAAGTTTCCATGACCGCAGGGATGGGACGAGAATCTTTCGTGTTAGCACCATGATTTTTTTTTTTTTCTAATTCCACCTCCCCACCCCCCACCCTCCCTTTTTTTTATCGTGCTGTTGGTCGGCTGGTTGGTTTGGACAGAAGTTGCACAAAACGGCAGTGCCTCCCAAAAACAAGACTCGGAAGAAACTGTTCTTCAGAAGTTAGCTGGAGAAAAACACCTTAGAAAACTTGACCTTTTGCTGCATTTTTTTTTCCAGTTTCCAAAGAAATCCGCGCTTTCCTTCTGCTCTAGGAAAAGGTAGCCATTGCTCTTCTTTAGACTAGACATTTCTAATTTGTTCCGTCTGTCAGAATGGGACTATGAGAGGTTTTGGTGCAAATTCATTATCTCTGGCAACGCATAACGTATAGTAGGAACTGAAAAAGACCGTGGCAATGGATGAACAATAGGGCTTCAGTTCATCAGCAACAAAAGCGTTGGGGAAATTGGTTGAATTTCAGAGCACGTCCTCCTCAGCAGAGAGGGCTGGACTAGACCTTGGCCACCCCCCCACCCCCCCCAAAAAAAAACAACCAAACTTGCAGAGCCTCACATACAACACTTCACTTTCTGCTCTGGGGCGTAGGAAGCAATACAGAAAAAGGAAAGAAAAGAGGGAGGGAAAAAAAGAAAAGCTCAACCCAACCCAACTTTCTGCGTTTCTCTGGCGTTTTCCTGGATGGAAGATTTCTAACTCTTCTAAAGCCGTTCGCGCAAGAATGACACCGTGGAGCTAAGCGGCACTTTTAAATAGGGATGGCGAGGGGGAAAACGTGCATTTCTGGAGACACGAAAGAGCTTTCTCTGCTCCGAGGGGGCTTGGATGGGGATCTTTGTTTGCCACCGGAGACACAGCTCACCCCCGAGATCTGGGGTCAAATCCTTCTCTGATAAAGAGGAGAAATGTAAGTACCGCGGGCTGTGTGGGGCGGGTGTGTGGGGAGGGGATAGACCGATCCTGAATTCCCTGCAGAACTGGGGATGCTGAGCCCCGGGCCGGCCGGAGCTGCCAGGTACGTGTGAGCCCGGGCCGGGGCCGCCTCTCTCCGGGCAGCCCAGGCCGGGCGCCCCGGCAGGACTCCGGCCACTTCCACTCGCCCCCGGCGGAGGAAATTTGATTAACAAGGCAGGGTTTATGACTCGACACGGCGGCTTAGGCCGGTTAGCCGATTTTGTGCGCCTGATGGTAAACCTGTTGGTCGCGGGGCGCAGTTAGGTGCGGGAACTGTTAATTATCCGGCAGATTGCCAGCGAGAGCAGAGCTGTGGCTTTTCAGGGGGCTTTTTGGCAATGCCCGCACAGTGCCTTCGGTAGGTGTGCAGGCAGAGGAGCAAACACTTGTAACGGCTGGAGTATAGTATCTAACTCCTGTGGCCTCAAGCTTAAATAAAAAAGGAAAGAGAGAAAAAGGGAAAAAGGGTGGGGGGTGGGGGAGATAAAAGAGAAGGAAAGTAAAAAAAGAAAAAAAGGAGATAAGCTAAACGCATATCCAGTAGCTGGCCGGAGTGCGAGGGATTGTTCGCTGCAGTTATCCCACCCGCTACCTCCGCAAGCAGCGGGTTCCTTGGAGCAAGCAGCCATCCCTTCCTGGCTCACCCAAAACGCACCCCGGTCAAAACACGCACCCCTCTGAGTGGGGTGGGGGTGGGGAGGGGTCTGATGAACGCGTGATGCTCCTGCCACTCTTGCCCTGCCGGCCGCGGCGTCGGGGGCCCGGTGGGCCCGGCTCGGCGCGGCTCAGCCCGGCTCAGGAGCGCACCTTTGAGAGGGCCGGGCCCGGGGAGGGCCGATGAAGACGCGGCACGGGCGCAGACCTCGACCCTGGCGGTCAGTGGAGAGGAGGACTCGTCCAGGGGTGCCCAGCTGCATCCCTCCATCCCTCTCGCCGTAGAAGTAGCATCCCTCCGCAGCTCCCGCCACCCCCGGTCCCTGGAATGGGTGGAACTGCTTCACCGTAAAACAGAACTCAGTTGCTCTCTGGGTAGTAGTAGTAGTAGTAATAATAATACGGTTTTTTTTTTTTAGCTAAGGCTGATGTAATGGAGATGATGCAATGCAAGAGAGTAGCTCACGTTGTATTAATTCACCCCCGCGTCCCTCGATGAGCTTTCTGGGCTGTAAACACAGAGCATGCCTTCCCGGTGATCCCGGTTTCAGGACACCGGCGGTCTGGAGGAGCTGGGAAATGTAGCAGGGAAACGCCGGCTTAATGTGTTTTGCATGTTTTGAACTGAAGGCTAGGTGGAGCCTCCATCCTTTATTAACTGGCAGCTTATAGTATGCAAATCCTATATCTACCTCTGTAGTTTTCATCAATTCTATCCAGCAGCCCCAAATAATACTCTTAACCTCTTATTTTTAAGCATAGTTCTCCAGAAATAGTGATGCAGTTTGGTGTTTGGATTTGTTGTTTGTTGTTTTTTTAAATTGTATTACTTATATTATTTCCTGTAAATATTGATTACCACATTTAACCCTGCAGATACCGGAGTACATTACACAGATCTGTTTTGTGTCACATTCGATCATCTGCAGGAAATGTGGCTAGTTATTTCCCCGTTTAATCTAAAGGCAAGCGTTTTAGTGATTTATTCAATCATCTCAAAAGTTAATATACTCAGTCTCTTCTGAACACACATGGGTTTACCTGTTCACAAATATTTCATGAAGAAGAACCAGACACTGAAAGTATTTAAATTATGATCCTCTGTCTTTTTTTTTCTGGCTATTTTTCAGATTTAGACAACGGAGAGAGACCACAGGGAGTGACAATCACAAGAAACGGTAATTTTTACTTTTTTCTTTAATAAAAGTCAGCCAATATGATATGCATTATCTACAAAGATGAATACGTGTTCTTTAACAGCATGCACTGTTTTCATGTGTAATTACTGATGGTTTGCGGGTTTGGTTTTTTTCCCACCGAGACTTTGAATTCTCAATAGCCTGCCTTTTCTTATTTTGTAATCTGGATTTATATTAGATATGCCTTTGCATACCATCCGTTCAATGGAACAGAAGTATAATCTGCAGTTGTCTGTAAAATGGAATTGTGGTCACAAAAGGAATGATGAGGCACCTTTACCAGAAGGTGAGCCAGTCAAGTGACTTACCTGGCTGGGAGGAGAGGGGTGCTTTGCAGGGAAAGCTGTCCTGGGCTGTACTGGCGTGCCGTGATTTACATCTACATGAATTCCATCATAATTTAGTGTGAAAAGGGGATTTATGTTATGCTACACTCTTCTTATGTACCTCACAGCAGCTTAAGGGGGGCTTCTGTGCGTCTTCCACGCAGAAGGTGGGGATGCTGGCATTAGGGCAGTGCTCTGATTGCGAGAGTTAGGGAATCATCATCATTCCTCTTTAAAGTCAGTAGAGACTGTTTATTCTTAAGAAATCTACGCAGGATGTTCCTTCTTTACGTCACAGCCATCTGGAGACCTATAAAAAGATTAGAAAACAAGCATGGCAATCACATACTAATCTACAGGCCATTAGCGAGAATTTATTAGGGAGGCAGGAGGAAAAAGTCAGTGTTTGGATTTCATATCTTCCAATATGCAGACCATTTCTACAGTGGTTTTGGAATAAGTAAGTTTTATTCAATGATGTAAACTGGGAGAAAGCAGACAGTGTTAACAGCTGCTTTTGACAGTTCAGAGGATGTTTTTGGCAGTGGTTTCAGAACTACACATTGCTTAAACTGTCCACAGGCTGGAAAACACTGCAGTCTTGGAAATGTGTTTTACAACATTTCCATTTTTGTGGTATTAAGAGTAAGCAAATACTTTTGAGTGAGTCTTACCAGACACCCGTCGATTTCGAGGCCCTGCTAGATGCCTGAGAGTTACAAAAATGTAGTTGGTAATATGGCTAATGAACGGCTGGGTCATAATCGTCATGTTGGCTCTTTTGGCATGTTGGCTCTGATGATTCATCAACAGAATGTGGCAGGTGTGTTGCAGTTACTTCCCAAGTCTGTGTGTAAGTGAGGTGGTCATGAGAACAGGGCCTGGTGTTTTAAAGGTATATCCTGCATCTCTGAAACATACCGATATGCGATATAGGTCTTGCATTCCACTGTAAATCTGGTGACAGGGTGGCATGTTTTATATGGACACATTAAAGCGTATGTATGTGTCTGTGTTAATGTGCATTGTATCTACACATATAAACACAGACGTACAACACATACGCAGCAGGAGCACTTGATTTTTCCTGCCTCTGACTGCAAGAATTTGATACATAAGCTCAGGAGCTTGTGGTGTTCAACACATGCCTGTTCACCAGCACTGCTGCCCCTAGCTATTGCCAGAAAAAAAAATCTTTCTGCCTATCTGCCAATTCAGAAAAGCTCATTTGAATTTTACATAATATCAAAATGATCATGTGCCTCTGGATGTATCAGATGTCTGGTTCGGTCATCCCTGTTGTGCCTGAGCAGCCTGAGAGGTAATGAAGAAGCTCAGTAACTATTAATGCAGCACTGTAAGAATTCTGATAATTTTGTGCCAGGCTCTGTGTTTCCCACAAAGAGCACTGGCACACTGCAGTGTCCCTCTGTACCAGGATACCTAATACCTGTTTAAAGAAGGAATGCTCAGTTTCAAAGGCTGAGCATCTGAAAGCACAAGCGAGCGGCCTTGTTAGTGACATGGCTGCTGAATTCGAGGTTTGGCAGATTAGCAATGTATATGTGTTACTTCTCGGTGGCACTATAAATTTGGGGCCTTGTCTGACAAATTACATGGCTTCCCCATTTTTGTGCTCTTGTAATACTAATTTATGATAGAAACAGTCTGGTTGGTATAGTTGTCATTTTACGGAATAACCACGTACACTACATACATATTTTCATACACACACATGTACCTAGGCAGGCACGTGCACATACGGTTCCCCTATGTACACACAAGCACATATATGCTTTACCATGTAAGAAGGCTCTGCAGCCAACACAGAGCAACAACAACTCCAGTCTAACTCCATGCATTTAAAAATTTCCCCCTAAAAAATCGCGACCTAGGCAAACGGGTTGCTTTGCAAACAAATGCGTGTGAGTGCAGTGTGGCATGTTGACTATGGCTGTACGGGAGCATACGTTGCGTTTTATTTTGCACCTTGGAGGAACAGCAACAGCATGGATTTTAAGTCGTGATTCCTTTAGGAGTGCAGAGCAGCCCACGTTCTGCCTGTGCTGAATTTTTCGGCGTGCGCCCTATATTGGCTGCGGCACGCATGGGCTGCTGGAGTGCATTTATTAATTTCAACAGTAAATATGGTAGATCTCAGTGAGAAGATTCATTGTTACCACGTATACTCGAGAGACCTTTAATGTTTGCACTTTAGACTTAGAAAAATTCTATACGAATTATACTGTTAAATAGTTCAAAGTATAATGTTCTTTTTCGGGGGGTGGGGGAGGGGGAAACCGAGAGACTTAAATCCTAAAACTGCAACATAACGCATTCTCACTGTTTAGAAAGACTTGTCTCCATCGGGTTTCTCGAGTGACGCCGGCATGCATTTCTTCACTCTAAGTACGAGGTTAATAAAAATAAACGATAAATCAGCGTTTTTATTAAGGCGTTTCGCCGGATATGTGCAGCCTCGGATACATATTGCTGCAATGTTCACCTGTGCTGCATTCTAAGGCAGAGTCAGGGACACACGCACACGGGCTGGGAGGGTGGAGGGGTGGGAGGGGGGAGAGAGGGTATAGATGCTATAAAATACACCGAGCCCTGCTGCTCGCAGCGCTCCCAGCAGACGCGCAGAGGAAAACGCCTTGTACGACCGTCCCGCTGTAAATACCCGCAAACCGCTCACAGGCGCCAAACGGGGCCGAGATGCGGAGCCATTAAGCACCCCCCGCGCCCCCCCGCACCCGCACCCGCACCGCAGCGGAGCAAACGGTCCCTGTAATCACGCACGGCGCGGCGGCGCAGCGCCGGTGCCGGCCGCGGGGAAGGCGAGGCCCGGAGCCAGGCACGGCCGCGCCGCACATCGCTCCGCGGGGCTCGCCGGAGGAGAGGCGCCGGCGAGGGCGCTCCCCGGGCCTGGGGGCGCTTTCCCCCGCCTGTAGCGGGGGCGGCCCCGGCTGCGGCGGCAGGTAACGGCGGGGCAGGGGCGGGCGCAGCCAGGGCTCGGTCCCGCCGCCCGCGTGCGCCGGTAGCCCCCTGCACTTGAGGTTTCTCATGACATCATCATTACCTTGGTCTCCCGCGGTCCAGGACCTCTGACCTTGCCGGGCTGGTCCCACATTTTGGCACTGAAAGCCCTCCAGTGATGGCCCTTTTCTCCTTTTTTCAGACCGGGGGCAGCAGCACGCCGGCAAGACCGCACCTCCTTCTCCCCGGCCCTGGGACCCCGGGGAAGCGCGGACCTTCCCCTCTCACACACACACGCACGCAAGATATTTGCAATCAAGCTGCCACCATTTGGTAAAAAGCTCTGTGCCGTGCATAATCTAAAGGGATCAGCAGCCGCGTCCTCGAATCATCTTGTCACTTTCTACTGAAATGGGATTTTTTTTTTTTTCTCTTCCCTTCTTCCTCCTTACGCCGCGCTGGAAATTGCCGATGGCTTTACATCTTTATAGAGGCTAAAGAGTCTTTCCTGAGAACGAAGCGATTTACAATGCAAAATAGAGGCCTGTGAAGGGATGGATGCTTCTCACTCTTAACGCAGCTTGACGCACCTTAATAGCTGGTTTTATTTTCTGGTATTAACAGACGGATTGTTGGCTACCGCTGCCGGAAATTACTGGCTGAAAGAAAAAAGTTCGGAATAAACTTTGAAGGCAACAGATCTCTTTTTGGATGTTATTAGCTGGCAGATACACACAGACACACAAACCAGGTCACAATTGCAAAAAAGGATGAATATTTTAAAGCACCGCTAGTACTGTTGGAGGAAACAACACGCCTGTTTGTCAGAAAGAATCTGAATTCTAGCGAGGAGAGAGAGAGAGAGAGAGGGAGAGAGAGAGAGAGAGAGAGAGAGAAAAAAAAAAAAAAGCTTTGAGGGAAGCGAGTTGTTATCTTTGGTTATCTAGCTGTATGAGTGTTTTGGTCTTCATAAAGCTAGATAACCGAAAGTAAAAACTCCTTCAAGATCATCGTACAGCGTGCGAAAATGAAAGACTACTGCGAGAGACAGTAAAAAACGAGAAAGGTCAGGAATGCTTATTGAATCTAACATTTTTACAGCTGAAGGTGGGAGTGGAGGAAATTAAATGGCATACTTATTCCAAAATATGAACTTGCCAGATGGGCATAGAACGGATAGCCAAGACGCTGCACAGAGGAAATGGTACTGATAGTAAACAATGCATGTGCAACTATTGCTGTTGAATAAATAAATAAAAAGAAACCCAGAGCAGCTAACATTTAACTTGGCTAAGAGGATATTTTTTTTTTTCTTAGAGAGCTATTTGGAAATGCTACTTCATTTCGCAAAACCATTCATTACAATGAAATGATCTTAAAAATAAAGGTGGTAGTTGGTGATGATGAAGATGACGGTGGCGGTGATGATGCAGCGTGGACTGAACTGAGAAAAAAACCAAAAACAACCAGAAAAAAACCCCAAACAAAACCAAAACTCAACCCAACCAACAAAAACCAACCAACACAAAACCTGTCTGTGTGCATCTGAGACGAGGCGTCGGGGTTTATTTCATATCATATGAAAGCAAGCTTTCAGGAAAAGTTTACGCTGAAGTGTAGGCAAGCTTAATAATTTATATCTACTGAGAACCCGGCGGAGCTGCACAAAGATGAAAAAAAAAAGTAATGGCCGATTTTTATTCTTCTATTCAAAACGGCAGCACAGATGCTTCTCTGTTCCGAGAGGGTTTCCTTGAGGAAGCTACTGAAGCAGAAAGACATGATGGAGACTAGATCGCCTCCCCCCTTGTCAAAGTGTTAAAAAATGTTCTGTGCCTTGCTCTGCGCCTAGCATTGGAAATGAAAGTGACATTTACTCCAAAACCCACGTGTGCGCCTCCTCGCTTTTTGTTTAAGGATGATCAGATCTATCCAGGAAACAGCTCTGGCATCCCAAACCGAAATAATTAGGACGTATATAGACCTGACAAAAAACGGAGGGGGGGGGGGGTGTAGGTGGGGGGGTGGGGGGAGGCGGGGTGGGGAAGCGGAGGGTCTGTCTTGCCTAATTGATTCCGTTAAACGGCGTGCAGGAGATGTGAACGGCTGGGCGCTCCCATTCCCACGCTCGGGGCAAGTGGCAACGCCGTGCCCCGGCAGCCCGTGACAGACAGCCCGGCTGGAGGGGGCCGGGGCCGGGGGGGGGGGGGGGCGGGGGAAGCCCACCGCGGGGCCAGCACCGCGCTCCCCTCCCTCGGCGCCGCCCCCCCCCCCCCCAACCCCATTCCCCATCCGCGGGATGCCAGGCGAGCGGCAACAACAACCCCCACCCCCACCCCCCCGCGCCCCCCGCCCCGGGCGCAAGTTCCGCCCTCGCCCGCGGACGTGGGATGGAGGGGGGGCGGGCGGGTGCGGAGGCTGGGCCCGGCGCGGGAGGGGCTGGCCTGGCGGAGGTGCCCGGGTTTGCGGTAAACGCGAGCTGTGGTGCTGCGCGGCTGCGTAACCGCAGCGGTGCGGGCGGCTGCGGCGGCGGCGGAGCCGAGGAGCATTAATTGCGGAGGGAACATGTTCCTATGGACTTGACCTGCGCCTCCTCCCCGGGCACGCCGGCGTGCGGTGCCCTGTTAGACACCGCAAGTCCCCAAGCAGATTAAAATAAGATCAAGAGATAAGGGAAGGGGGCTCGGCATCGAGCGAGGGGGCTAACATTTCTGCGCGCTGCTTTTTATTTGTCTTTTTTTTTAATTTAATTTAATTTAATTTTTTTTACCTCGCAGTCGTACTGTTTGCCTAAAACATTGTTTTGGGGCTTATGGTGGGAATGTTTGCCTTCACGCCACGCACCGGGAGAGGAAGGGGGCAGAGAGCCAGCCAGCGGGTCCTGGCAGCAGCAGGCGTGTGTTGTCAATTTAAAACCAAGAATTTGGCCTCAAAAGTTACCCCATCCTCCCCCGTAGCTGTAAAAAGAATCGCACGGCAGTTTTGGCCGGGGGGTGTGGGAGTGTGTGTGTGTGTGTGTGTCTCGCTCGGTGGCTGCCGGCCGGGACCCCGGCCAGGCTTGTTTTTCAGGTAAATCCCCGTTTTGGCAGCGCTACGCGTGCCAAAGTTTTACTGCTGCAGCCAGTGGACCCTTGTTTTGTTTATTTATATCCGAAACCGTGTTTGTGCCCCCAACCTCCCACCGCAGAGTGCCCGCACTCCTCTCATTTACTGCCTGTCCAGGGGTGCTATTTACCTAGAACCATTGTCTACTACAATTAACATTTACATGACAAAGTACGTGGTTTTCTTTCTCAAAGAGCTTCAATTAAGGCAATAAGCTGTTTTCCGGGGAAACCCACTGTTTGCTGAGGCATTCAGTGGGGTCAATTTACTTAAGCTTGTTGCTCGCGTCTTGGTCTTTGATGTAAATTTGTGAAGGAAAACACCCGAGGAAAATACCGGTGTTATAACTGCGTGTTGGCCATTGTCACATTCAACTGTTTTGCACTGTTTTACTAATGTTACGTGACTGTCAATCAATAAAAGACGTTTGGCTGTTATTAGTATTATTATTGTTACTCTTTTGCTGCTTTAGGAGCAAAGCACCCCATTTCTCCCCCCTTTTGTCCTGGGCACCTAACTTTTGGCTTGGGAAAAAGAGAGCATGTGGAAATGTGGTAGCATGCCCTCCAAGTTTATCCTTTAAGAGGCTCAAGCAGCAAGCATCGTTTCCTGGGATTATCTATCCGTTAGGTGCCGTTTCTTTAAAAGTTGCGTGGTGAAAAAAAAAAAAAAGAAATCAAACCATATACAGCTTTATGTAACAGGAAAGAAAAAAAAAGTGTAAATATTAGTGGAGCAGTTCTTTGAAAGTTAGTTTTACCACTGGGAGAGGCCAGATCGAGTGTATTTAGCATACCAGTGCATTGTAAAACAGTTGGAGTGAAGTTGCAGGTTGCGTGAGTATGCATGTTAACTAGCAAGGACCCGGGCTTATTCTTTGTGAAAAGGGAGCAGCAGATTGCTGTGCAAGGCCAATGTTAAAAAGGCAGCTGAATTTAACACCATCTGGAAGAAAAGATCCCTTCACGACTTTCTCACACCGTCAGACAAAACTAGTGTCTCTTGTTCTGAGCCCTTGTCTACGCAACCATACAATACTGAGTCATTATACTTTTGCTGAGAGAAAATTTGAGAACACAATATGGGTAACCAGTGAATGACCAAGTTTCATTGTGCCCGCTTAAGTCGATTGAAATCTACGTCTAGAGCCATGAATGGCAGCATTGTTTTCCTCACCGGGGCTGTACTAAATGTCAGCACAGTGTAAAGAAAAACTTGAAGTCTGCAAATAACTTACCAGATCTCAATTATAATATTTTCCCACACTAGAACTAATATCATTGATAGGGCCTACAATGCACGAAATACAAAAAGAAGTGGGGGAAAAATGAGTTCATTTAAAAGTTATTTTAGCTGGATAAACATTTTAATTTTCTTATGGGAACCGGGGTTCAGCACACAGAGCCGGCTAATCGTTCCCTGAGAAGTTCAAGTTGCCAAACAGTTTCTTAGGTAATTAAGAAAATAAACTGTGTGCACAAGCTTGTATTCAGCAACTATTGCAGCCCTCCAGCTTAGGACTGATAAAATGTTAGTAAGTGCACTCCATCATGCATGGGTCGCTTCTTCTGAGTCTAGGGGAAGGGTTCTTCTTGAATGTTTAGCAGAAATCAGGCCGAAACTGACAAGCAAAGCAGTGTGAAATGTATTTTTCCATGTGCTGGAGGAAATCCATCAGGGCATCTTGGTGAAGGCCCAGGTACCACAAGGAATGTTTGCAGCTCCCTCAGTTTTTACTACTACTTTTGACCCCTCAGCCCCCCACCACTTGAAAATGGATTCTGAGTGCTATTCAGTTTAGTCCTCGGTTTAGCATTCATGCACAGTGCAGACTAAGAAACAGCTCAAACACATTGCAAGGAGTTAGTTGTATGTGCTCCATTAGAATGCTGGTGTTTTAAATCTAAGTGACTGCAAATCTGTCCATGTTTCATAAAGCGCTGTACAGTTCCCGGCATAAAAAAAGCAAAACAATTAGTAACCACCTTTGGGCTGAATAACCCACCCCTTCAGTCACTCAGCCTGCTGCCCTGCCCAGCAGGGCCATCACCTGCAGCACTGGATGTTGGGGATGCTGGTGCACAATGCAGGCAGAAGGCCGATGCGGTGGCTGGGCAGGTGTTGGTGCAGAGAAACAGTCTTCTCAGACTTTCTCACGCAGCCATTTGTAAGTGAGGGGCAGCTGAGGCCATCCGGGCTCAGAGCAGAAGCAGGGCGGCACGGGCAGGTGCTTAAACCCTGACTGTGGAGGTAGAAAGAGAAGCAAGGCCTTTGGCGGTCCCCTGACTGTGGCAAGCAAGCTGGCAGCTTGCGAGGGGAGAGGGCTGCCTTCCTCTCTCTAGAAAGGCCTGCTTGTATGAATGGACATATTCATGAGCGCATCTCCCCCTTCCCTGAAGTTGCCATTAATATGCATTAGCAATAGGGTGGATTTGTTATTTCTGTTTCACTTAAAATAGACGTGAAATATTTCATTTCGTGGAGGAGCCAAGGGCGCACTGTCTGCTTGGGCAGATCCTGCCCTTCCCACATGACTTAAAAGTTGTTTTCTCATTTCTGTCAGCTACCTCCAGAAGTGGTGGGCGGGTGTGTAGCCGTCCCACAGAGACACAATGAAAAAAGTCCATTAAGATTTTTAAAACGCACACCACTTCCATAGATTGCTCACCCTGGGGTAAGCACATTAATGAACCCTTACCTCCTCCATTATTTTAATTTAGAAGAAAGAAAACGTCAGAATTTGACAATTAAACTTCCTAACTAGATGGCAAATGCATGAGGTACAAACCAGGGCATTTTTTTATGGGCCTTTCTGGGAGGGAGTGGGAAAGGAGGAGAAAGAAGCCCTTTGGCTTTGCCATTGTCCATCTACAGTAACTTATTTCCTTCTTCCTGAAGCTCTTGCCTAACTATAAACTTACATGCTTGTAGGTATGCATACAGATTCATAGTGTGTGGTGTAAGGGTGGTGTGGAGATTACCTACCGGGGTCAAAGTTTAAGAGGGATCAATTTGTACTGTTGGCTTTGCCGAGAGCAGGAGCAAGTCTCAAGCCAGACTGCAGACCTGTCGATTTTAGAGATGTACATGTAATGCAGAGGAAAAGGAATGGGATGTTCAGTCACTGTCTTAGCAAGGTGACTCTAAAACAACTGTTTTCCTCTCTAATTCCATACAACTAATGCTATCCATGAGCCAAACCTCACAGTGCTTGTCCTCCTCAGTGCCACTTGGAGACTGGGTTCACATCTGCCCACGCCTGCTCTTCTGTATGATCTGGACTGGCAGCAAGTCAATAACTACCTACTATTTGGCCTCATGAATGTGGATCTTGTCCTGATCTTACAGCAGTAACAGGCTCAGTTTGCTATTACAGCCTGGTTTGCTGAGGTGGTGGCGATGGTACCCGCCACGTACCGCCCACAGTGGACGGCCACGGGGAAGGTGTCGTCCTTGACCCCCAGGGATGGCAGCGGCCTACACTCCGGCCCTGCAGCGTCAAGGCGTGGTGGCTACTTCCCGGGCAAACGAGGCGCCCGCGCCGGGCCTGAGGGCTCGCCGGGCCGCCGCCCGCTCCACCAGAGCCACTCGACCCTGCAGGGCTCCACCAACCGATCCGCGGCCCCGTC
Source organism: Falco punctatus (assembly GCF_963210335.1). NCBI lineage: Eukaryota > Metazoa > Chordata > Aves > Falconiformes > Falconidae > Falco > Falco punctatus. Next base: position 80,797,901 of record NC_137586.1, read on the forward strand.
GAACCCCGGCTCTGACAGACACCGGGCCCAGCTCGGCCCGACCCCGCCCCCGCCGAATGGCGGCCAGCCGCCGCGCGGCCCGCCGGGAGCCAGCCATTGGGCGCCGCCCGCGCAGCCCCGCCCCGCGGCGCTGATTGGTGTTTCCCGGGAGACGGGAGGCGGCACCGCGCCCGGGATGCGCCGGGGTGTGCCGGGGCTCCGCGCCTCTCCCCGCCGGCACGCGGCCTCTGCCCCTTCCCCGGCGCACCGCCCGCCCCCTCCGGCCGCGGGGCTGCGCGCCTAACGGCGGCCGTTAATTGTAGTTAGCGCTTATCGCTAATTAGCGCTGCCCGCCATAGGAGGAGCCGCCTCCCGCAGCAGCCAGCCCCCTCCCCCCGGGTGCCCCCGGTGCCGAGTAATTGAGTTACCGGTACTGATCTGCCGCCGCCGCGCCGGTGCGCTCGTCCGCCGGGGGATGCTCCAAATAAAAACCAAAACCCCCAAAACAACAACAATAAAAACACTCAAACCCACAAACCATCACAAAACCAAGACAAAAAAATATCCGGCTAAAGCCAGTTAACAACATCATGCATGGACATTTAAACTTGTAAGTTGCAGGAAGGATTAAGGAGAAATCACGCTGCGCGGGGCTAATGATACCATCTTGGCTGCACAGCGCTGTCAGGGGGCGCTCGGCCCGCCCGCGATGGCGACTGCCCCGCGCCCCTCACCGAGGCATAGCGGCGCTGCCAGCGGCCACTGCGCCTGAGCCATGGACACGCACTTTGGAGGGCCCTGCCATCACCTCGTAGGCAAAGCTTTGGTTTGTTCCTGGTGTTTTTTCCCTTCCGCCCCCCCCCCCCCCCCCCCCAGTCCCCCGTCCCCCCCCCAGTCCTGTCCCCCCAGCCCCGTCTCCCCCCGCCGTCCCCCCCCCTCTGTGCTGGACTGTTCCTTGTGTTAATTCATTTCCTGGCAAGATGGGACAGCATCCCATAGGAAGCAGTTGTCTCCATGTTGGTGCTATAAGGATCGGCCCATTTTTGGACCCCATTCTCAATTTGAGTGCCATGCTTACAAGTGCGGATGCTTCTGCCACCTTGTAACTAGAGGAGTAACGTTTTTGAAAGGACTCTTTGGTAGCCCAGCCATTTGGGATGATGTTCATTTCTATGTCTGTATCTACTTGCCGTGGCAATTTTTACTCCTTGGCTACACCACAAGGACATATTTCTACACATATTTAATGTAGCAACAATCACAGGATGCATGGAGTCCAGGGCAAATCTGACCTTGTTACTGCAGGTGTAGATGCTTTGTTGCCATCATTTGAAGTTCCTTCAGCTGTTACTGAAATCTGAGGCATGTAAGGTTAGGAAGTGATGGCATTTACTCCTCCAAGACACTGATGGTTTAAGTATCTATGCTGAAGTGCACAGTGTGTGATAAGGACACAGATCTTCCTCGTTTCCTTAATGATTTGTAGACTATTACAGCTTTGATGGTACTGAAAGCCACGTGACATGTGAGTAAGGTTGCAGCAGTGAGCAGGATCATCAGACCCATGTGATAAAGAAAGTAAGGAAACTGCCAATGCATAGGAGATTGTGATAAGGAACCGCCTCCTGCTTACCCTTTTGACCTCCAGTTTGTACATCAGCATGCAGAAAGTAGAAGCTAGGTCAAAACGAACTTCATAAATAAATGACTATGGGAAACAGTCAGTAATTTGTCTTCCTTTGAGTCTAAGAAGAGTTTGTTGGGAAAAATTAATGTCCTGTGCTTTGGGTCAAAGCTTGGTCAGTCTGCCTTTGGACTCGAATAGGACCAGTGTTTAGCCCTTTGTAAAAGGACCTGTATGGTCTGAGTGTGACCATTTGAATTCCAGAATAAAATCTGTAAAAGGGCATGTAATTGTTTTTAAAAATCTTTTTATTTTTTTAAGAAGTGTCTTTTTGAGTAAGTTACATTGATTGCATTAATGATGTCAGTTCTCTTAAAGAGATACTAATGTAAAAAATACTCCATTCTTATTGTCATGTAGAACACTGCCTTTAGGAAACAAGGGTTTGGGGTGTTATAATAAAATCATATCATTGTTATGAGAATAACTGTAGTAATGTAATTGGAAGCTATCACAGTATAACCTTGTATGAGAAAGCTGGAGTCAGTAGCAGAAAACCTGCACAGCAGGGATGGGAACACACATGCACAATTTCTTCTCACCTGTCTAACTCAGCAGCAGTTGTGGTGCACCAGAAAATGTAAAATTAGCACTCTTTTATATGAAGTACAAATTACTGTCTAGCTGTTTTCTGTCATAGAAAGCAATTGCTGTTGTAGCATCTCAGAATTTGCTGTAGGTGCATAGGAAAGTATAACCTGGTGGTGGTATGGGCTGAACCAGAGCCAAAGCTAATTATTCACTTATTTTTCTATATTGAAAAATCATTTCAGAACCTCAAAAGACCATTAAAATCTCATTCTCTATAGTTGTAATTGGTGTAAGCATACATTATATAGGTTACTGTTCAGCTGAGAACTGGGGATTTTTTGGTGTATCATTTACCAATGGGCATAAATATATTGCTGGGAAATATATGAATATTAATTTAATGTTTTTTTTAAAATTCCTTTAATTCTCAAATGGCATAAATTGGGTTGGCATGACAGCTGCAATAGATCCTTTTTTATTTTAGAAGCACGTAGATGGACACAAGTGGCATATGCAAACTTGAGTGTGCGTTATGTGTCTCTGCACGTAGCTCTGAATCCAGAAAACCTATGATCTGTTTCTGCATGTGCTTCATCATGAAGCGAGTTCACTACTCTCCATCGTATCCATAAGCTCTACTTCATTTGCCTCAGAAAGGCTTCATGGGTGGAGGGAAGATCCATAGTATGACACGGTTACCAGTGGTGAGCTACCTCTGATACCGTTCTGTCTACACTGGCAAGACAGCACACTTCCATCCCTTCCCTGCATTGTCCTTTACCACTGATGAACAATGGGATAGCCTACAATAACCACCCAAAACCAGCTAACCGTCTAATGACATTTTAATAAATTCAACTTTTCCTCTGACAGCATTAGAGACTCCAGGATTCTATTGTAAATGATATTTAAATTTTCTTCCATTCTAGCAGGAACAATACTTGGTTTCCTACAGAATGGTCTAATTCCCATCCTGTGTTTAAAATGTGTCTTTTTCTTAACATAAAACTGAAAAGAGAAAACAATGTTTAGGTTGCATCATTTAAAAATGATTCGTCAAATACAGCTCTGTTAGATATTATAACTTCTTGCACATCACTACATTATTAAGTTAATCTAATGCCCAGAGTCATTACGCACATTCCTGGGTGTCCTTCTGATATTTCTCCAGTCCACTGGATTTTGAAGTGTGATTATGTAAATTTTTCACTGATAAATAAATTACTATAATTGTAGTTGAAATACCACTCAAATTCTTAAGACCATTGCATCTAAATAATATATTATGCATTAATTAATTATTTATCAAGACTAATTCAAAATAACTGTAGGGCAAAGCATACATTTATTTTAAAATAGCATTTTTTTTTGCACCAGTTACAGGAATGTTCCAGATGTCAAAAAGAAAAAAGAAACAGAGAGAGAAAACAAAGTTTCCGTCATTAAATGTAAGGTTTTTGTTTGCATTAATAATATTGCAACAGTGATGCCATTCTTACTGCGTTCCTGATACTAATTCAAATATATGTTGGTCAATATATAATTTCTATTAGCAGGAAGGCAAGGAAGGAACAGTGAATGTATGTGGCACAACAAGAGAAGAACAGCACTTTTAACTTCCACTGCAAAATAGTGAGGAGCTGACAAGGTTTTGGAGGCCATAGATTTAGCAGGGAGTGTAAGGGATACATCAGGCATTGCAAAATTAAAATCATTGGCTACGTGGATTTTCAACCCAGTGTTCAATGCTAAACGTGGAAAATCTCCATGAATGGCCAGGTGGTTATTAGGAGTGCCAGGCTGCTTTCAGGGGTACCATTTAACTCGCCAAGGAACTCTGTTTTCAGTCTTGGGCAAATTCTAATTCTAGACTGGGTTCTACTCATCCCGTAGAAATCATCATAGGCATTATAAGTTTGCTGTGCACACACAACAGTTTTTCTTTTCCCTTTTCAGAAGAGACCTTTATCTGGCTCTAATGAAATAGAGGAGATTGATTGCAGAAAACCTGCAAGGACATATTTACTGTACCATATATAGTAAGCCCCATTTGGTGCATTAGCATTTAGCCATTTTATGCAAATTTAGTGAGCAAATGACTCATGTATATGATTTAATATGCATCAGCGATAACTCGTAACATCCTTATAAGAAGAAAGAAATTAAAAATTCATTAGAAAACTAGACTAGTGTCACTACATGGTTAAAACATTATTAAAATGTATTTTGGTGTTTTGCTTACACTAGTGTTCTCATCATGGTGCCACCATTTCATGACAAAAAGCGTAGAGGAGAAAATGTTCAACTTAAAATGTCTGCTGGCACACATCGCTGGATTTGTGTGTCACTAAACAATGAACGAGCATAGCCTTGAATACCAACTATTTAATTAGCACTTTTGCCAGCCATGCATAGAAAATAGCTCATTTACATGCGTCATGCTTAGTGATTATTCCCATAAAAAGCTACCTATTTTTTGTTTAATGTATGACACATTCTAGTATACCAACACAAGAAAATCAAAACATGTTATTATTTCAAAACCCTTGAAATTTAGAAATTTAATTAAAACATGTAAAGTCTTTATATTTCTCTTGGAGGTATATTTTAATTATTTAATTTAACCTTAAGTGTGCCATAAAAGGCTGGGTACAACTAATAATTAAGAACTTCAAAGGGCAACAGAAACCTGCTAACAGTCCCCAGTTTAATTAAAGGCTATTATTACAAACCTCTTGAACATACAGTTACGTTTAATGACAAGTGGCGACTTTTAAAAGCTGCATTTGAAAGATACCACTCCTGTTCTAAACACTGTTGACAGGTGATCCTGGAACATAAATTCTCCCAGTGAAATACCGTATTTTGAGCATAAATGGGGTATAATTGTGAAATTAAATATTTCTGTCACTTTGAAAGTGTACAATTTTGAAGCATTTTGGTTAGAAATATTCATTAGTTGTGTTCATGTCTCTCAACATCTGCAAAACGAATAGAGCATCACTGAAGGAAAAAAGACATGCCAGTTAATGTAAATGAAAGTCAGTCATTTGAGCACATTTTGTTAATAATGCACAGTATGCAGACACATTCCCTTGCTGCACACACAATTAACATATGACACTATATTTAACACAAGTGCTTAATTTCTTAATGTAGTTTAAAACATTATTCCACCCTCACCTAAGAAAAAATACATCTCAGTGTATTTAATGAGTGTTTTCACAAGCAGCATATATAGCAGCATATACTCAAGTATCTGTAGGAATGTAGGCCAAAATACCTGTCAAATCAAAATGTACAGTACAAACTATTAGTTGTGTATTGAGCCTAGTCCTGTAATATCCCTGTTTTTCAGGTTGCTGTTACTTTCCTATGGTGACTCTTAAACGAGGCACCTCCTGTAATTAAGGGTTGCTAAAACAAACAGGGTTTGGGTTGGGCCTATCGTACAAAAATTAGCATTTCTCATTAGTGGATACAATCTTCTCTATTTTGAGTTTCAGACTGGATTTTGACCCTGTTCTGTGTTTTCATCCCTGTGATTTTGATCCCTCAAGTGGAACCCAATCCTGCGCTTAACTAGCCATCAGTTACACAGGATGCTAAAGATCACAGCATATTTGAACTCTCATATGTAATATGATGAGTTCACCTAAAAATGAACAAAGGAATACTCAATTTTAATGTTCTAATAATTTTAAAAATTAACAATTCCCTCCCACCCACCCCACCCCCTGAATACTTCAATTATTGTACAGACTTTAGTGATTTTAAGGAAATTTATTATCTAGTGCTATGAATATTGAATTTATAACCTGAATGTACTTATTTACTAGGAATTTGGAGAGTGCAAAGGAAACAACTCAAGTTACTTTATTTAGAGATGCTGTGAATACTTGTGGGAAAAGTGAAAGAATAAGACTAATCAGGACAGGTGAGCAATGTTGTTTGGAAATCAAAATATAAGATTTAACATGGAAAACAAAAAGGTAATGAATACGCAGGAGAAAAAAAATTACCCGAAACAGAAATATTCAGTGGAACATGATACTAAGTGATTGAAAGATTTGGAAGAGAGCTCAGAGGAGACATCAAATTAGTTAAAAGGTTAAAATATGATTAAAAACCCCACAAAACCCACAGAAGAAGTAGCAGTAATGCCTTTTGTGCTATGTAATTAAATGCATCATGTTTGGAACCTACAATTTCCACATGGCCAGATTAGACTACCTAGAATACAGCATGCCATCAAAAAACCCCCCAAAAAACAAAAACCAAAAAAGAAAGGGTCAAACTGAGGAGACTGAGAGAAAAAAGGGGGAAACTGTTAAAGTGACAGAAGGAAGGGATTGATTCAGGAGGAAAGCTTGAGTGAAGGGACTCATAATAAAAATACAAATGTGTGTGGGTGCTCCGATACAGAGCAATCCCAGCTACCCAAGGCTTGCATAGTGTCCACTGGTCATTCTTTGCATGTGTCCAGAGCTTTCTCTAATGTTGACCAAAACCTGGCCAATATGATCCAAAACAGAATGCAATGTTAGAGCAGCATTGACATAATAGCCTGTGTGCCTAGGAAAGGTAAATGAGAAGAAACTGAGCACAGGAGCGCACTGTCTAAATATCAGGAAAAATTCCTAGTAAGGAGGTGGATGGTGGGATAGATTCAAAGGAAACAATGGTGGTTCCATTCCTGAGTCATTTAAACTCGGAGCGGAGAATACTTCAGAGAACTCATTGCAGTTTACAATCCTGCATACTTAAGAGGATTGACTAGATCAGCTCTTAGATCTTTTTTCATCTCTAAATTTTTATCATTATATAGTTATTTGATTCCAGGTGATTCTCTTTGCCTAGAGTTAAATCTTCAAAAGTAATGTTTTATAAAGATAAATCTGGATAGTTCATTTGCACACTCATTTTGAGAAGCACACGTGATAGAGACCTATCGTGATAGTGTTCGCTACTCCCATCACGGCAGTAATAGGAATACACATATTGGTTCGAAATACACATTTAAAAATCAGAAATGAAAATGGTTGGGTTAAGATGCACAGCCTTATGCTGAAGATCCAAAAGGTATATTTATATTAGATATAGGCACATTCCTTCCATTTATTTGACATAGATAGATATGTACTGCCTTTGCCTTTTTCACCGTTTCCTGTTAAGACAGCGTTTTAATTATTCTGTTCTGTGAACAGGTGAAGTAGAATTATAGCATATTACATATCATTATATTATGGTCTATAGCAACATATCACATGCTTATAAATGCAATGGTTAAAACCATATATTTTTTAGTGTCTGTGTCCTAGAGAATTGGTATTGTCCTTTAAAGACCCTTGTATTTTCCATTGAAGCGATGCTTGTACCTGGGCAAGATCAAGATCTCTTTATGAATTTTCTGTAGGAAGTCAAAATGATGGAGTCTCAAATAATTTATAAATTATTGTCTCTGAACAGACACTGGCAGAATACCATGCCAAATTAATTATAGAGGCATGTCCTGATTTCATCCTTAACTTGCAGTTTGAACATGGTTGAGTGTTCAGCCTCCTTGTTCAATAAGTAGAACAGAGTCCAGCCTGCCAAATTCAAGCACTTTTACAGTATGACCTGTATTTGATGATTTGATGTCTCCAAGTTGTTCTGGATGCCTTACTGGGATGCAACCCTGCTGTGCAGAGTTTATAGTTAGACATATATATGTAAACAGAAATAAGTATTTGTGCATAAATTTGTTGAGGTTTAAGCCCAGCTGGCAACCAAGCCCCACGCAACCGCATGCATGGTCCCCCAGCAGCAGGATGGGGAGAGCATTGGTGGGGTAAAAGTGGGTTTTAAAAAAACTTGTGGGCTGAGATGAAGGCAAGGTAATAGGTGAAGCAAAAGCCGTGCACGCAATCAAAGCAAACAAGGAATTAATGCATGACAACCCGTGGGCAGGCTGGCTCAGCCATCCCCAGGGCAGCAGGGCTCCGGCACGCCTGGCGGTGGCTCGGGAAGGCAAACGCCATCACTCCGAATGTCCACCCCGTCCTTCTCCTTCCCCCAGGTGTATCTGCTGAGCATGAGGCCATGTGGTGTGGGATGTCCCCTGGGTCAGCTGGGGTCAGCTGTCCTGGCTGTGTCCCCCCCTGGTTCCTTGTGCCCCCCAGCCTCCTCCCTGGCAGGGCATGAGAAACCAAAAAGTCCCTGACTTTGTATAAACATTACCCAGCAACATCTAAAACATCATTGTGCTATCAGCATTATTCTCACACCAAATCCAAAACACAGCACTGCAGCTGCTAAGAAGAAAAATAACTCTATCCCAGCTGAAACCAGGACAAGACCATATGTATTATATACTACATAGATGAACTACATAGGGAGAATTTGCCCCAGTGTAGAAACTGGTGTCATTGCTTGCTAAGTTAGAGACAAAAATTACGAACTTTGAAAAATATTAAAAATTATAAAGAATTAAAAAAATGAAATGAAAGGAAAAAAATGTGAACTGTCAACCCTAACTCCATTTTAATTTTTTTTCCCCTGAAAATTTCAGATAATGACTAGGCATGACAGAGTCAGTGGATCATTTCCTGCTGATAAGACCAACACTTCATAATATGCATTAGCTTTAAATCCATGTTGAGAGTAAATATGTAGAAGAAATGTTTTAATGCATGATAATTTTATTAGTGTTCTAAATTTTGAGTTTAAAATGAGGACAATTAGAGGAAAAAAAGGAAAAATAAGACACGAGACAACAAAACCATGAAAAACATTTGGAGAATGTTTGTAAGGAATTTTTCATTTCATTGGAGGCTCTTGAGGGAAGTTTGTTTGTTTTGAAAAGCTCCATTTTCTAGCTTATATAAAGGGGAGCTTCAGGAATGTGTGCAGACAGAGGAGCCAGCCGCAAGCTGCGTGAAGGTGTGGGGACACCACTGAAAGCTCGGTGGGGCAGAGAGGGATGGAGGATGGAGGAGTGTGGCTCTTCAGTAAGGGTCTGGATGTGCACTGGGGAGACCTGGGTCCAACCCTGGATGGGGGGCCTGTGTCCACGTTTTCTCATATGGTCCTGTTCACTCTAATACTGCCTGGCTCAGTTTCATGACCCCAGATGGATGTTGGCATGGGTTAGATGCCACAAAGGGTTGGTGCAGGTGTGGGTATAGCTTTTGTAGGATCTATGTCTCACAACTCCTTCCCACTACACTTCTTCTTGTTTCTGCCTTCTTAGACCTTTTCCCGTGCTCGCTGTCTTTTCCTCCTCGCCAGTGCAGAGGAGGATTCTGCTATTGGAATTAAACACAGAGAGCAAATACTTAGCTGCTGCTCTTGGGATGAGAGCTTTGTGGTGCTTGAGGGTTACTACGTGTAGAAGAGCATGCTGCAGTGGGGGCATCAGTGACAGAATTCAGGCTTTACAAACCAGGACATATTCTGACCTTTTGACTTTGGTTGTCTCAAGTGATGGTTAATAGAATTAATTTGAATTTGCTGTGATTTAAAATGAGATCAGAATCAACCACCTTTTTGCGCCCCTCCCCCCAGTTTTGGCAGGACTGTTTTGCCTTTTTTTTTTTTTCTTTTTGTTGCAGTAAGAACAGAAGAAGGATCCCTCCTTCATGCATTTTTGCAGTATTTAAATAAGTGATAAGCTGAGGTTGACTGGTTGAAAAATTTGTATTCTGGAGCCAACCTAAAAAGAAGTATGGCAGGTGATGGTAGAAGTAAGGTTATCGAAAGATAACTGCATAGCTACCATGTACATCCTATTTCTCTGGTTGGCTAACTCTGCCAAACAGCAGGAATGGATTTGTAGGATATATACTTACAGAGAAACAACTGTGCAGTGATTAAGAAAATTAGAAACTCTTCAGCCAATCAGAATACAAAGTGTTGCAAAGCTAAGAATAAGCTTTATGCAGTAATTAAGCATATCTGCACAGTGATGGACAACAAGAAATCAATTTTATTTTAATTTTTTTATGAAAACTCATTCTGCTATGTATTTCTGAAATTTATTTTTCATAGCTACAGGTTAAAATTTGAGGTAAAATTGTATTTAATATATTGTGAGCATGGATCATAATGGATTATTGCAACAAAGCTTTCAGAGGTTTGAAACTGCTTCTCTAGAATGCTAAGGTCTGAAACTGAATTAGTAAGTAAATATATGTCTTTTCCCTTTTCTTGAATAAATGTAACAAAATGACATGATTTGTGTTTTTGCCATATAGTCTCTCTTCAAGTTAGGTATAAAAAGTGTGCATAAATTAATAATGAAGCTTTCTGTACAGTAAGTTTTGGGCAGATTATAGGAGGATTAGCTATAGTTTAATCAATACTTCACAAAATTAATTAAGTTTTTTTTCACAAAGGCAGAAAACCTATTGAAGGAAATACATCAATTCTACTGTAACAAGTTATGATGTGGGAAGAATTCTGATCTCTTAAAAATTTTTCTATGTATGTTGATTATGATTTAATAATTCCACAAAATGTAAATTTCAAATAGTAACTGAAATATAAAATTATGGAGTATTCTAAAACAGAAAAATTTGAAATATTCTAGTCTGTTGATCTTGACTTATAAATCAGAATGAAAATAAAACCCTTTTCCTGTATATATTTCCAAAGACATTGCAAGTAATGCATCATCCTTACGATAACATGTAGCATGTGTATGTGTGTATGTGAGTACGTGTATGTGTATACACATGTGTTTATATTTATGTGTATGATGTATGGCTGTAGGTGTACGGTGAGAGGGCACTTCAAATATCTAATGCTTCACAAATGTTTAATAATTAATTTTAAATAAGGTACATTTGATTGTGAGGCTGACTGCTTGGATTTTTATTTTTTTTCCCCAAGTAGGGAAATCTCTCAATTGTGTAAACATTGTCTTTCACAGGAACTTGAGAGAGGACCTTACTTCACCTTTATGATAAAAATATTTTTAAATATTTATTTTCTGTAATTTAAGAAGGCCTGAGAGAATTGTTGTTCTTAAAAAAGATTTTTTTTGTTGTTGTTGTTAAATGAGAGGTTCTGCTCTCCATGAGGAATCTAAAAGCCCATGTTTTCACTGGCAAATTTATCTGTTGCTGTCAGCTTGAATCAATAATGAGCACAGATGAGTTGGCACTGCAGGTAACTTTGAGCTTATTTATACAGGGATATTTAAGGAAAGAGCTAACATTTATTATCCTTTATGAATGAAGGTGTTTATTATGCTTTAACCAGTAAACATCTGGTATAATTATTCTGCCAAAAGGAATCTTCTGTTTTGACATCACCTCAAAGCATAGATGGACCAAAAGCATACTCAGCACTGCTTAAGGAGCCTGTTTGGACCTTGCTCTGAAGTGATGTCTTCTGAGTATTGGCAACGGAATTTTTTTTCCATCTTTGCTGCACATTTAGGTGACAACTGGCTTATCTTCAGTGAAGAGAGAGTCCTACAGCAACTTGACAGCTAGTAGCATGATGACAGTGGAAGAGTGAAGGAGTTGAAAGCAGGGCAACTGGGAAAGGAAAATAAATTTTAATGAATTACATGCAGACATTTTACTTTTTTGAGAAGTCAGCCCATTTCAGCAACCAAGACACGTTTTAAGAAAAGGCATCTTTGCCTTTTGAATTAAGAGTTGACATATGTGACATTTCAAGAGATTCTTTAACAGAACTATAGAGAACTAAATGTACATCCTCATGGTCCTGATATTTTGGCATAGGACATACAGTTGTCCAACGGCATGTGAAGTGAGGAAGCTGAAGGATGAGTGTTCAGTCCAAGGGCTTTTTGGATTTTTTTTATGATTACTACATAAGTATTTACAGAAAGCAAAACTCCTGAGTTGCAGTGGTGATTAACAACTAATTAAATAAGTCAACTTCAGTAAGTTTCAAATAAAGTAAAGCTTATGGAAACCAGACTTGTGTGTCTGTGGCTCATCTGACCAAAATATATTTTTACAACTCTTCACAGCATCATATTCTGAAATCTATTCCAGAGCAGCATCTTTTAAGCCTGGAGATCTTCTGAATAACATCAAGAAATATAAGATGGATGTCCATTTAGAAGGCAATGTACTGTTCTTTAGATATTGGTTTAGTTAAAGATAAAATTGAATTCAAATGTTTATCTGCAATAATACTTGGAAAGGTCAGCAACTTTTGGAAAGCCCTGATATCAGTTATTTCAGCAAAACATGACAAATAAATGAAATAAATCTGCAGCGGATAATTTTCCTGGAGAATTTCAGCAAATTTATTGGAGCAGACAGGGAGAACTCTTAACCCAAAGGTTTTTGCAAATCACACCTCACTTCCAGGCATCTGGGAAAAACCTTTTGTATTTCAGATGTACAGTAGTGGTTTTCAGGAATATAAACTTGTGTAATCATCCTTTCAGTACGTAACACAACGGAAACTGGATTTCAGGATAAAGGTGACACCTTTATGAGTAAGTTAAATATCAAATAAGTGCTAATCTTCCTACCACTGGGGTCAAGCACAGCATTCAGCAGGCTTTCATACAAAGGCTGTGTAGGCATAACTCTTATAACAAGTTTACCTTGGAGATTTGTCTTCAAAAAGAAGAATCAAGAACTTTTCTTAAGGAAACAATTAATTTCATGGTGCATGAGACTACCTTATTCCTAAATTTGACAGTTTAATGCCAGTCCCAATTTGATGTGTTTTAATTTAATCTCAATGAGGGTTTTACATCTTCAGAAGCATATTCTTAAAGTAAATGTTAATAAATACTTTGTAGATTTTTATAAGTTTCCTTCTCTCTCTTGTTCTTTTTTTTTTTTTCTTTTTTTTCCCTTTTGTAGCACAAAGATCTCTAATGAAGGGAAAAGAACCCAACCAACGTGGTGTACATAGGTTACATAGACACTGAAGTTCTTGAAACTTTCGTGCTTTGGCCAGCTGAATTTTTTTTTCCCCTGCAGGACCCAGCAAAGATACAACCTTGCAAAAAGCTAAGTGCCCTCTGTGATACACTCATTTTAATTTTAATGGAAGCCGAGACTGTTCAGCAACTTGTAGTAGACACTCAGCAGCTCAAAAGCCTTCAATTTCCTTCTGAAATGCAGGGGAAAGAACAATAAAGTAAAATCTCAAGACAGAGGCAATGTGCCCTCAAGGAAATTTCTTTTCTGACCCAAATCTAGCAATCAGTGAAATACAGTGTAGGACATCAGGAGTTTCTGACAGAACAAGCTGCATCTGAAACCCGACTATTCCTTCCTGAGCTTTAATACTAAGGCAAATGGCAGCCACAAAACCAGTGGAGATCAGGAAAATAAATGGGTGGGAGATTTGCAGCTGACTGCTGGCAGAGTAGCTGGGGTAGGCTTCTACTTCCCATCAGAAAATCTCAGTCTTCTGCTGGGGGCACCTTGGATAGATTTATACGAATATGAGCAAACATGTGCATGGTGGCCAACCGATCAGGTGCCTTACAGGATGGTCAGATCTCCGTCAGTCCGAGCGAGTTGAGCTAGCGTGCTCCCTGCGGAGGTGCAGAGCAGTGGTGTGGTGCAACTGAACGGAGTTAGTAATTCCTGTTCCTTTCCTGGTGCTGAACCCTTTTATCCAAAACACAGCAGGGAGATAGAAATTGTTGCACAGTAGAGCAAACCCTTGCCAGAGTAAGAAGGGAATACTCTTAAGCTTAAATTTACTAGACGTAATATGAAAATACCCAAACAATTCTACTTTGTGTTCGTGACTGTTACTATAGGCTTGAGTTCAGTGTGTGAATAAACTGCCCCTGGACATATTTTAAATGTCAAGACTTGTATCTGATTTGCTTTTTGTAAATATTAGTTGTTGGTAGCTTAGTAGTGAGCAAGGCGGTGGATTTTCTCTCTCCTAAGACTGAAACGTGCTGTGTGGATATCCGGACTCTTGCAACATTGATGATATAGCAGCCAAGCACAGAACTTAAATTTTGAGCTGCAGGGTATTAGTACAGGTACAGTGGAAATTTGCTGTGTGTGGTTCTAACTTGCCTGTTAGTGAGGGATTCCTGCTTTCACTGAGAGCATGTATCAGTGACATCACTGTTTCAGCATTGAATCAGGCCAAAAAAGAGCATAAGAATGGAAGCGTCTGAAAACAAAGTTGACAGAAAAAATACAACAGCTGAAGACGTTCATGTTCACTGAAATGTTTTGATTTATTCTGGAAAAAAAAAACCCAAGCAAAAAGTTTGGGTTTATTGTTATTGAATTATACCTCTCTGCGTTCTAATGTTGCTTTATGGGTGTTGAAGGTGGGATTCCTTTTTCCATCTCCTGCCTAACCAAGTTCTAGATGCATCATTGGAGTTGTGTAGATATGCAAGTGCAAGCACACTGAAAAACAAATGGTGCATAAAGGAAAAAAACCCAAACCAACAGAATTACAAGACTTTTAAGGAAACACAGTGCAAGACTAACATATGAGAATACCTGATGTTGCAATGAGATTTTAAAATGCCAAAACAAGAAATCATGGGAAACTGACATGTTTTATTAAATTTTTGAACTTAGATAGACTATTTTACAGTTGCATTTGTGTTCTAGAGGAAAAAAAGCCATGTTTATTTCTCACAGAGAAAATATTCAGGAATGGATTTAAATGGAAGGAAGAAATCAGCAGGAGTTGAAAACCACAAAAATTTAAATGATAACTGAGCATGCTAGCTAGCATAACTAGCTTAACATAAGTTACAATATCATAACCACTAAACCCAAGAAAACATTATCTTAATCTAGACATAATCTATGAAATGTGACTTCAGCCTTAATTTCTTTGTGCAGATGCATTCTTGCCCAGGTTGAGCAAAAAGTTAACAGCCATTTTTCCACAGTTTCCCATTTCCCCAACTTAGGTATCCACTTCAAATACCACTTCTATCAGTTTGGACAATAGAAATAAAATCAAGAGCAGTGACTAGTGTAGATAAAATGTAGCTGAGTAATAAAGAGCAAGATTCTTTCTATCTACTGTGACGATGAGTAATTTAAGCAATCCTATCGATTCCCCTGCTCAGAAAGTTGGCAGATTCTCAGCCTAAACAAATGAACAGACAAGATCATGTCTCTGTTTATTTTAAAAAGTGATTTTAGTCACAGTAATGACCATCAATTTTAGCAATAGTTTCTGGTAATCTATATGAGCAGAAACTGAACCAAAGCCAGCACTTCCAAACGCCCATCTATTATTCCATACAGATAGCAGCGCAGATCTCAGCTCCTGCATCAGTTTTAAGTGTGCAGCCCTTCACTGAGAACATTTGGCTTTCTCTTCACTGGACATTGGCACGAAGAGCAGAGTCCTTAGTTTTTTGTATTGAAAGTCTGAAATTGTTGTGGCCATTAAATGTGGCTGTTTTTACTCATTAGAAAACTTCTGAACCTGAATGAAAAAACCCCACAAACCAGCCCCAAACCAAAACACCCCCCTCCCCCCAAATCCATCTTATTTGCTTGATCAACTAACTTAATAAAGTGAAAAAAAGTCAGAAACATGATCACCTAGTAGACTGAATTAAGTATGGGAATTATTTTTCCAGCTGGATCACAACATTTTGTGAATTTTTTTCCAGTGTCAAGCATAGAGGCAATTTAAAATTATAGATGCTCCTGTTTAGAAGTTAAGCATACACTTTTAAAAATGTATTGCTTCTGGATGCATTTTGTATCAAAGCTGAATTTACAAATTCATCCTTTAAAGAAGTGGTTTAGGTATTCTGACAGGTCTTTCACTGTATTTCATCAAATAATATGGAAAATAAAAAGTTCATAGTTTTATTATTGTGAGTTTTGTAACTTTCACAAGTATCAACAGTTGTTACAATTTAAAAAGTTATCTAAAAAATGAAATTGTGATATAAAAAAATTTACATATACATCTAATTTACAAATCTTAAACCAAAATCAAAATATTAGTTCAAACAAGGCAGTATTTTTATAGTAGTTAATAGAACGTTAGTGCAACATGCAGTATGAATATAAATGCCAGCAAATGTGATATTGTCAGTGTGCCGGTGGTGTAAGAGTTTGAAATGAGAGGTATGTTTTACGAACATTTGGAAATGTAAATTATACCTTTAAAATAGTAATGATAAAAAAGGAACATTTCTTGATAATTACATTATTTTACTAAGCAAGAAATCTATGGAATGTGGGAAAAATCTCATAATGGGTAATTGACATGAGTTTTGTTTTTTCTGCCTGTTTCTCAATTCACTTAAAATCTGATTCTTTTTTCCTATGTAACTGAAAAGTAGTCAAAAACTGAAGACAATGCACATGCTTCAGTGTTCCACTGCTAGGGGCTCACACAGAACACCCAATTTTGCATTAAGGTGTCATTCATTTCTTGCTTTTCTCAAAGATGCATTCACTCATTTTGGGTCAGATTGTGCTATTGATTTTTAACTAGAAATCCCCACTGACTCTAACAGGAGGTTCTGCTAAAAAATCAATTGCCTGATCAGGATCACTGTGAGATTCCTCTGAAAGAAAGAACCTGATGCCTTATAAAAATAGGATAAGTGGAAGTACTGATAGCGTGGCAGCGGTTTGAAAGCTGGAAAATGAAAGAAGAGTTGATAGCAAATGATACACAAAAATAGAAGGCAAGTTAATGGTGATGTTTTGGCTGTTGGGTCTTCTTCAGGCCATAAGCTGAAAACTAACATTTTTCTATTCCTTCTTCAGCCTAAGGAAGGTCTGAAAGCCAGAGAAATGTCTTTAACCTTGTTCTGTATTCCAGCATGTGTTTTAAAGACTGGAAGAATGTTGTTGGGGCAAAAGTGATAGGGTAGATCAGAAGAAAACTGCCATTATTTTTCTTAGCTAAACAGACTCTGAGAACTATACCCCCAGAGTTACTCTAAATTCAGTATTCTGTCCAGGGACACCTCTGGTAAATAATTAAGACTGCTACTGACTTAACTAAGCCCAATTATAGATCTAAACATTCGTCTGAAAATCACTGTCTAAACATTTCCCTAGCGATAGTGTTTTATGCGGAGGACCTGATTCAGCCAACCTGACTTTCATGGTGTGGTATTACTTGCACACAGAGTTTAATTGAGGTTAAAAGGCCAAATTCTAATCTCATCTGTACAAGGGGTACATCTTGAGTAAAGCTATTAAGGTCAGAAGAGTTACTTTAGATTTACAGCAGTGTAAGTAAAAGCTTATAGGGTATATTCACATAAGATTTATTTATGCTTGTAAAGGTTACATGCTTGGGCACCTAGGTTTTCTCTTAAAGACACAAATTTCAACATTCACATCATGTTTTGTATGCCTACCTAATTTACATATTTCCTATAAGTTATTGGTGTATAATTCATATGTAAATGTAAACTCCAGAATAATCTGTCCTTGAATTTGAGGAGGTATTAGGCAGAAGAATAAAAATATTAACTCTTTTTTTCAGTTCAGGAAAAACAGTTCATTCCTTCTCACGGAGACCTCATATAGACTCATTCCTGTAGTATATATGCCAGCATGCTCTGCTAAAAATGGGTCTGCCTTTGACAGATGTGGCCCTAGGCATGCAGAGGCTGTGACATTCATGGGCATAATGTATGAAAGCCTAAGACACAGAGGATGCATCTTTCTGATTTTCTCAAAATAAAGTGATGGAATCACACCGACTTTGTTGGAGTATGTGCAGCCTCCACAAGAGAAAAAATATTATTGTTTAGAGTCGCAGGAATGGCCAAAAAAATAATACTTAGCACATTTACAGCATGGTCTATTTACAACATTGTGCAAGCCTCGACTAATTCATCAGTAAGATGATTTAACATGATGTCTTTTCAGCTTAATCTAGCCATGGCTTTGGGTAAAAAAATAAAATAAATATATATATATATATACACAGTATATACCAGTGAAAAAAATTCTGTCAGAGAACAAAACACAATGAAGTCTACACAGCCATGAGTGTTTCCATAAAGGAAATATGCAGAGTAAAATACAGAAGACCAGATACGGGCACAGTGGCTTAGGGAAGTTCTGTTGCCTTCAGTAACCCAGTTGGGTTAACTGGGAATCTTGTTGGGTTTTATATATATACATATACAGACACACACACACACACACATATCTATCTATATCTATATCTATGTCTATGTCTATGTCTATGTCTATATCTATATCTATATCTATATCTATATCTATATTTATATCTATATCTATCTATATCTATATCTCTGTATCTATATATCTATATCTATATCTAATCTATATATCTATATCTAATCTATATCTATATCTATATCTATATCTATATCTATATCTATGTTTTCCATCTAGTGATGGAATAATGGAATATCTCTAACACTGCAGTTGTTGTAATCCTAGATACTCTTGAAACAGCAGCTTTGTAAAAAGAATTCACTAGCCCCACTGCAGTTCTTACCCACCACAAATCTCTGCTGGGATCCCAAAGAACTAAGTTTCCTAGCATGGAACTTCTCAGCACAAGTAAATTCTGGCAGGCAGCTGTCACCTGTCTGACACTTGTCCTGGCTGGAAAAATGTTTCTCGTTTTTTTTATAGTAAATTATTACCATGCTGGCTAAGTGTTTTTTCTTGTCATTGATACCTACTAATGAAGATAATAAATGATCAGATGTCTATGAAGTAGACTTCCAAGCCTTTAAGGCATCATGGACTAGTGACTGAAGTACAAAAAGGATCTGAAAAGTATTTCAAAGACCTAGTAGATGTTAATAAAAGGCTTATGCCAGAAGATATAAGTGGGAGTCCTGTCTTTACCTTAGTAAGGTAAGTTCAAATCCTCGCTGTGCAGAAAGGAGCCTAATTTTTTAACTGAGCACAATGTTATACCGGAAAAAAAAAAACAAACCCAAAAATGCCACCAACACTCTTGGAAAGTATGGAAGCGACCATTTTGAAAACGGGAGGCAAAATGATAGATAGATCAGTCCAGAGGGAAATGAGTAGCGAGATTTAAAATCCCAAATAGAACTGCACTATAGATTTTGAGATAACAAAAATCTCCCGTAAGGGAGAGCATCACTGGTATGGGTGTTAGGCTTACAGTGGGTTTACATCAGAAACAGAAGGGAAGCGCCCAAAAAATGCTCCAGTAGATAAAAGTAGCATCCAACTCAATTGACAATGAACTGGGGCTACGGAATGGTAATGTAGGTGTAGCTGAGATTCAGAGATGTTTTTCAGGCACAGTATTTTTTATTCTGTATTTTGCAGTAATGATTTTGGGCAAAGAAATCCAGAGGAATACGATATATTTATTGAATGTGGGTCTGCTGGAGACTAAAATGAATGGTGCTTGCTGAAATGCATACGGCCAGTTTAACAGACTTCTGAAACAAGCACCCAGGGCTTTTTAAGCTAAAGTGTATTTTGCACTGATTTTGTATCATTTACACAATAAATAATCATATCATCTTATCATATATTCACTTGCAGTTAGAGTTTGCAATGCTTTGTATATTTCTGATATTAAAATTTTACCTATAGATCAGATTGTTTTGGAATTAATGGTAATTCGTACTCCCTATGACTCAGTATTTCAACAGTTACTTCTCTGGCTTCGTGGTTATATCCCCTTGACTTACACATAAAAACTGTCAATTCTGCCTATCCATTAACGTTGTCTTCAGGTAACGTAGTGACATGCAAACTGCAAAGCAATGGTGATGTAGCCCATTTCTCTACTACTGGGGCTTTAACTGGTCCTTTAAATAATCTTATTCAAAAGAGCTGCATATGGCTGCAAGAGTGAAACAGTATGTCCCATGAAGCTGCAATTAGCAAGTTTCAGGAAGAGATTTCATCTTCTCTTTAAATTGTAGGGTGCATCCTATGCAATAGAACCCAAACATTTTTCCAAGTGTATGTAGCATTTACAGTCTAAACAAAATAACACACTGAGCCACAGGCATAACTTCTGCCATAGAAAGTAAGGCAATCCACATTCAGTGAATGAAATCTTGGTCAAAATTGGAAGGAATGTCTTAAACCAGAGGAAAGAAAATGATATTTCTTAAGTTAGGCACATAACCGATGCACAAAACTCACTTTCTTAAGCAGTAACCAGGATGATACTCCAGCAAACTGTTAGGTATGCTATGGAAAGCTTGAGTAGCCACAGTTATGTTATATGAGAAGTTATATGCTGTACAGGTAAAAACCCTTTCCTCTGGACTGGTAGCTTCATCATGGGCTGGTTTTGTCCGTAAATAGATTTTTCTTCTGTGTAAATAATGCTGGCCAGCCCCAGAGTCTAGATGACCTGATCCAGGATATCTAGGCCTGTGCTTTTTTCCATTGGATACATAATTTCCACAGAACTAATGGAAATTGCATCTGGGACAGCAATGGTTAAGAATTCATTAGGGTTGTGATTAAACATTCTGTAAAAAAGACAAAAAACAGTAGAGAAATGATATCAATATAGAGTACATCAACCAATATGACCCTTCAGTTGTAAAAACTGAAGATCTCTTAAACTTTGTAGGACATCATTAATTTTACAAGTTTAGGGCTAGTGTTTTAAACCTCAGCAAATGTGGCTGAAACAAGGTTTCTTTAGGCTGCTTTCAAGGCATGTTTCTTTAATATGACTATTTGGTAGATCAAGTATTCCACTAAAATTTTAAAACGAAGCTTTCTTTTTATCTATAAGAGCACACATATGCTTTCATAGAGCCCCTTCTTCTGTAAAATCGGATGTAAGCTGTGCCTCTACAGTCCTCTTCTGTAAAATTTAATCTGCTCTTTTCTGAGGCAGAGGAAGACTCCTGCAAGCCTTTTGCATGCGTCTTCATTTACTGTTTTGGTTTTCTTTCTCGGTCTGATTTTCACCTAGGTTTTTTCTTTATGTCTTCTGATATGTATTTTGCTCTCTCCTTGAGTCTCAGTGAAGCTTTCCTGCCTTGTACTTCCGCACACATTTTGGCTTTCCTACTCTTCTCATTCAAGTACTGGCGGATAATCTTTCTCTCAACTTAGTGAAGTGTCTCTGAGGCTAGATCACTCGTGCCATGAGGTTATATGGTTATCTGTCACACCAGCCAGCAACTCAAAATTGGTTTAGTACCTTTAATAAACAGCCTGACATAAATATGTGAAAATCATGCCCTTTTTTATGTGAATAGGAAAACCTGTATATTGCTGGAATCATTCTTTAAAGGCTTTTCCAATTGTGACAAGAATCACAAGACCAAAATTACAGTGCATTTTATGTATGTTTAACCATTGTAGAAGCAGTAAAAGGTGAGACAAATTTACAGCCCTGCATAGTATGAAATGTCTCAAGATCACCTCAACATGTGCATATGCATTCTAGAACCACAAAACATGGTGAAATTAAAGGTGGGCTAAGTCACTTCAGTTCTTTTGTTATCAAAATAATGTAATGGATCAGTAGCCATGCCCTAAAAGGCTTTTCTTAACATTCTGTTACAGTCCCCTGGAATTTTTAAAAATTCAGTTCCAATAATAAGATATATGAACCTAAGCTTTATTAATCATGTTTGCCTATGCACAGATATGCACACTAGGACATTATTGCCATGTCATTGCTAGCTTTAGGATGTAATTTTTTGCTTTTTCTTAATAGACTTAAATTCCTAAATCATGTTAGAGAATAAACTAGACTCATTTTAAGACCCAAGAAACATCATTTTTGTTACTGTAGGTTTACCATTCATTAAGAAGTAAACACATTCTTTTCCATTTGGGTTATCTACACTGCGCGCTAAATAATAATAATAATAAAAAAGAATGAAGAGCTTTACATTTTCCATGACAACACAAGGGAGTGCCTCTCTAGAAGTGTCTGCTGAGGATCTCAGACCTCTGACCAGCAGATGGTTGAATACAGGCAGCGTGCACACACCAGAAATCATAATCAGCACCTGAACCAAATCTTTTCTTGAGGGTCCCAAAGTCCTGCAGCGGCTTGGTATTGCACCAGTGGTTTTGGTGGGATGTTATAATGTTGTCTTTTGATTTTTAACCTGTCACAGACATAGAAAAAAAAGTGAAATAAAATGTCTTTAAGATTAAAAAAAATCTGTTAACTCTGTATTACCTACATTCATTATCCTTTCTTGACCAAAATAGTTAATTTAATTTTGATTTGAATGTTGAGAGGCAGTGCTTGCTCAACGAGAAAAGGGTGGAAGAAGAGTTTCAGGCACACATTTAACCACAGAGACCAAGTCAGCCTCGATATAAGCCTTTTAGGTTGCTATATAATTTTTCTCAGACAGGAGATGTTCTTCTGAAGCATTATCACTTACACAGTGAGAGATGAAGGAAGACAACAAACAGGTGTACTACAATATGCTGTTTGCTTCCTTTCAACTGCTCTGGCTCGGTTTACAGCCTTTAGTTTTGCTATATGCATAGGGACTAAACATTTCTTTTTAAAAACAAAAATACATTATAAACACATAGGTATATATTTTGAAATAAAAATATAGGATTCCAACAATAAAGGAATTCAGAAACTAAAACTGACAGCATATTTCTGTAATAATTTTGCCCTACAGCGGCCATTATTATAGGACTGTACTGGGATGATGACTAATGCCTTCAGTGAAAATAACAGCAATAAGAAAATCAGTCTAACAAGTATATTTAGTCTGGGCCTCTGCTTTAAATGATTTTTTCCTCTATGCCTGTGTCACTATGTAGAACATAAACATAGCATCAGTGAGGGGGAAAAAATAAGGCTTGCCAAGTCAAGCACAGCAAACCAAGAAGGCACCGAAATGGTGCCTGCAAACTTCTAATTAAAGGTAGTTGTTGAAAACGGAATTTGAGGACTGTGGAAGAGAGCTGGACTTGTCCTCTTAAGTACAGATTGACAGCTGCAGTTTTCAGATGCGCTACCCAGGGCAGTGCCACACGGGGAAGGCAGCTGCACCCCTTTACAGGGAAGATCCCTGGTATTTTCTTCACAGTACTTTTGGAAATACACGTGTAAGCATTATTACAAAAGGCCAGCGCAGGCTGAATGGCACACACGGTGCCATTGTGAAGGTTTCCAGCTGTAATAGCAATCAGGCCCTTGCACTGTTTGTGTGACATTTTTAGTCCTGGCTATTGATCATAACCCTTCCCTGCTCCATACCCTTGTCGCTTTGAGAGCAGACATGGGACCAAATGAGTTTTACATCACCCTCCTTGCACAATTTGTGGGAAGAGTGTTATCAAAATAAAAACCTGACACTGAAGAACAGGGTGATAATAGCTCTGTGTAGCCACTTCTTCACTCCCTACAATACTATAGGTTTTTATTTTTGAAGGATAGAAGGCAGAGTGCAACTTTCCTTCCATAGATAAGGACAGGGGTGACAGTGATGACATGCAGCTCAGCGTTGCTGCTTTTGGCTCTTTTTAGTCCTCTGCTCGAGGCTTCTGGTTGTGAACCTGAAGATCCAGGAATAACATTATTCCAGTTACTGGACTTCTCCGTTGCTCCATGTTGTATCACATGGCTATTTTAATTGATAATAACACAGAAATATTTAAAAAATATTTTTTTCATGGTATTCTGTGAGGAACTAATTTTCAACATTACACAGACAGTACTCAAGACAAAAAAGCGTATTCAGTTATGATCAGACAGGGTTTTTATTACAGCTTTTTCTCCAGGGTCACTGTCAATATAAGATGATATTTTGCACAGAGGAGGTTAATGCAGTGAATTACCCTCAGACATTTGATTACACGTTCATGCAAATGCCTTATACTCTGATTCAACCCTAGTATTACATGGTGTGTGGTATTATCTTGCTATCGTGTCATGTTACTTTTATTATGACCTATTGTTTCTTATTTCACAAGACTAGAAGTCTTGAAAACAGATGTGTAGTTTGCTCTGAACTAGGACACCTGCATGAATATATATCTGCAAAAGTACCTGTATTAGCATTTATGGCACTCCCACTTCTGCCAAGGTAACAAAGACCTACCCACCTACATTTTCACAGGTCACACTGACATTAATGGAGTAAATTTTTTTCTAAAATAATATTTGTGGTTTCTTACTGCTGCTCCATTACTCTGGATCTATTCAATTCCACAGAAATCAAAGATGGTGAAGACCTAATAGGTTACCTAATGCTTTTCTGTGCTACTGTAAGATTGTTCCTTAAAGCATATTCTTCAGTGTTTTGTCTTGCAAAGAACAGGAGTCCACTATTTCCCCTGGGAAACTTTTCAACAGTCTAATAGAATTCACCATTAGGAACATTTTCCTTTTGTTCAGCTTACATTTTCCTTTTTTTCATTTCATTCAGATACTTTCAGTTAATGATAATAATCTGGCAATCATACTGTATGGTCTTTCCATATACGCTTTCCAAACGCTTGGAACGTAATTCTGCAGTCATTACTAATGCACAATGTCTTACCAGTGATGAAAATTCAGTCTTCAGATAGAATTCTGCAAGGTGCTGTGCATGTACTGCAAAGTGCTGCATGCCTTTCAAATTCAGTACCTCCCAGTTAAATTCAAGCCTTTTGCCTTTGTATTCAGACCTCTACATAACATTGTCCTACCTTATTTGACCTAGACATTTGACCTGCCTCTGCCCTCCCTTTTCAACTAATGATGTTACCCTTGGTGCCCTGGCTGTCTGCTGCCCTCCTCTCTGCGGTTTTGTCTCCTCCTTGCCATTTGCATAGAGCATCCTCAGTGAACCGCGTTATGAAACACCCACCTTCTCCGTAGCAGGAGCTCTGGCTAAACTCAAGTTTTCAGCATTAAAATTAAAGCTGAATGTGGGTGGTCTTTTTGAATGTTTGGGAGCATACTTGTTTTGCAAGTTACAAGCATTGAAATAATCAACCCTAAGGTAATCTCACTTTTGCTGAATAACTGCCGTTATTTAAATTTTGCCACGAGGTTTGCTTCTCTCCTCCCATTTTACTCTCTTCTCATGCTTGTGCTGAGATTGCAATAAAAGTCAACTTCCCTGGGAAAAGAAGGTGTTTTCCTTTGGAAGTACAATGCCTAACATAATAAAGAAATCATGCATTCTTAACAGAAAAACAGTAGGAGTAGTTTTATCCTGAAATTCCAAGGAGAATAAAAAATATCTACAATTTTTAATAGGCTTTGTACTTCGACATCAGATGTAGCTTGGGTCTGAAATAGATTGATAAATAGAAACTGATTAGAGAAAAACTTCATTTTTGAGTGGAGCTCAAACTTCATTTTGAGTAGAGGAAACAGCAGGAATCCCCCTGTACGTGCAAATACTGCTCAGCTGAAAAAACTGGTGCAAAGAATGATTTAGGATGCCGAAGCCTGGTGATGACTAATCTGTATGACATGAACTACAGAGGTATTTGCAATCAGACTGGCCTAGGTTTGGGATTGTACCTGCAAATTGACAGTTACTTGCTCTAAAGTTATGGGTGTCTTTTTTATAAGCTGTGTCAAACCTGTTTGTTTGATAAGTATGTATCTATTGCTCTCTGTTGAAAGTGTCCTCAGAGTTTTCAGGATGATGTGCATATGGGAGGTGAGCGTGCTTTGCTGTGAAAGGTTATTTGAGGAAAGTAAGGCAAAAGTATGGGTGGTGCATCCAGTGCTCCTGTGTTGAATGAATGACAAGAGGGGATGTTCAGTTAAGAGACATTTTAATTTGATTTATTAGAAAAAACACCCACCTATTTCAGTGTTCTTCCTGATCTTGCATGGAAACAAATCCGAGAAGAACATCTTCTAGTTTTTAACCCTAGTTCTGTTGCTATCTTTTATTACCTTCTGCAGCTCCTTTGGGAACTGTCTTGGTTTTATTTTTTATTTGACCTGGCATAAGTATCTCTCAGTCTTACAAGAAGACATGTATTTGTTTCACTGATATCTAAATCTTCCTCTGCTATTTGCCTCAGGCCTGTCTTGTATTATCTCTGGACAGAGGCCTATGCACTCTTATGGCTCCCCCAGCCTGTGAGCAACATCTTTAAATTATCATCACTTAACAGTCTGGCAAAAGAGTCCTCTGTTATAAGAAAGGAAAACTATTTGGTTTACAGTTATTTGTATACTGGAATTCTCCTGTGTCCTTAGACTAATGAAATAAATAATGACAAATATATACAATTTTGTAATTTTTTTGGTTAATGAAAAAGTATTTTTTTTGTTCTACTATTTATTACTTTTAAGATCTTGTGCTTTGACATTTTTTGCCAAACCCACCCACTCACAATCAGCCTCCAACAAAATCATGATTACTTGGAAGTGAATTTGGTACAATAGTGCACCTTAGCACCTTTGTTACTTATCTTTCTCTTTTTCTTTGAGCCTACAGAAAATCTATATCAAAACTTTCCCGTATAAACTCAGTTGTAGGTGTGATGAGATCCTTGTGTATGGAATAGAGAAACCTTTCTTGCTATCATTCCTAGCCACCTTAACGCCTTTCTACAAGCTTTTAATTGAGAAGGTGATAGTCTATTCCTCTGTTTATTCCAAACCTCCCATACTTATTTTAAAGCACATTGATATTATTTCTTTGAAAAAATGAGAAGCCTAGCCACAAAAAGAGAAAATCCCATGGACACCTTCTCCATTGCCAATTACATATTCAGATAACAACATTTAATTTTCTTCACATACATTCTTGGTTGTTTCTTCACCTACTACACTCTACTGCTCAGCTACATGTGATCACCACCTTCTTATGGGAACGGGTCTGTCCAGTGTTCAGATGCTTTGTACCAGGGTTCATCATTGATCACTGAAGTTATTCTTCTCCAGACCATTGCATCACACACAGAAAGGGATTTTTTTTTACTTTATCTGATTAAACATTGGTTATTTTTTACCCTCCCCAAAGAAATTTGAGTCTAGCAAGCAGATCGGAACAGGGACTCATTTGTCAGCTGTGGGATCCTGCGAGCAATTGCAAAATCCCAGCCAGCGTTTGCAATGAACTCTGAGATGGGAAAATTTGTGTGAGTTGAAACACAATCTCATGAAATCAAAATATGAATTTCAAGCTTATAATTCATGTAAGTACTAGATGAATTGGAAAACCTCAGAGTACTATGTAAATTCATGCTGGGTGATTACGTCCATACAATTTATTATTATGTTTTTTTTCAGCCAACAGAGGGGTAGGACCTGGATTTTGTTCTCAGCAAAGACATATTTCTGGCAAGGTAGTGCAACTGACTGCTCACTCAAATGCTCGTTTACCCAGAAGCATGCCAGCTGCTGATGCATAAAAACAACCTCTGGTATCACGTATCTCATCTCAGTCACTGGCATGGCCCAACCTCACTTAGTTTGTGAAATATGAGCGCTCTGTTTGGCTACAGATAAGTACACATCCTGGTATCACTGAACAGCTCTTTTCCTAGCCCAAGTGGTTACAATTTTAAAGATTTTTTTTTTTCCTTGGTACAATCTGTGCTTGTACAGGAACTACTGAACATATTATAAACTTTTCCCATTCAGTCCTTTATTTTAATATTATTTGCCACCTGGCAATATTTTGCAACTGAAGTTTTGTGGTAGAGAACACACAGTTGATGAGATTTTTAGTATCTTCCATCCTACGCAGAATGGATACAGTACTTCTCAAGCCTGTGATTTGATGACGTTCTGTGGAAAGCCAAAGATAGCACAGCTTCTTTTTTTTTCCCCACTGCCAAACTGCATTGAAAATCTTACTTCAAACCTCTTGTCCACTGTCATCCATATTCTCAGAAGTGATAAGCACTCATTCTTGCTGTGGTAGTAAATGGAAGCACACAGGACTTCTAGGAACCAGATTTTCAAGGATTAATACATTAATGCTTGGTTTTCCTTCACAGCAATTATCTCTACTTCATATTATTTTGCTGTTAA
Organism: Falco punctatus; assembly: GCF_963210335.1. Lineage (NCBI taxonomy): Eukaryota > Metazoa > Chordata > Aves > Falconiformes > Falconidae > Falco > Falco punctatus. The sequence continues at coordinate 80,825,991 of NC_137586.1, forward strand.
TATTACTGTAGAAATAATAGTAAAAGAACAAGACCAGTAGTATCACTAGGAGCTGAGACTTCATTTTCAGGGGGTTTAAGATCACTTTTCTTGCATTTTCTGAGTAACCAGACAACTGAAGTTGCAGAAAGTGGAACGGGTGTTTGGAGGGATTATTTGCATGAGCATTTGCAGTGCTGTCTTGCAAGTGCGTTTTGGAAAGCTGGCATAAAAAGGAGGGATATTTTGACATAGGATCTGGGAAGAAGAACAAAAATATTTAAAACAGGAGTCAGTGTTGATCATTTGATGGCATTGCTGGAAGGGGTAGAGTTGCTACCCATAAGCGATACCCATGTGTCACTTCTGGGCCAGGAAGACATCTAACCACACAGCTGTTGCCCACAGCACGCTGTGGTAGTGGTGGTGGGATAACTGTCATGTCACTCACACTGTGAGCATCACCTGGGAAGGGCGGTCTCGGAACCATACCTTGCATTATGTCCTGGGGGCCATCGGCCAGCTCGTGGCAGCGGGCTGGTCGCACCTGTGCACAGAGGAGCTGTGCAGAGGGAGGGCAGATCAGGGATGCGCCGAGCCTGAGAGCACAAGGGGACCGCGTCGGGTGGGCATGGTGGGAGTGCATGACGGATGGATTTCCTGGGTAACCGGGCGTCCCGGGAGCCAGACTGTTGCAAGGCGGTGGAAACATGAACTGGGGATGGGGAGCTCAGCGAGGGCCTGAGGCTGCTGTCAGAGCAAGAACGAGCTCTGAAGGAGGCTCAGTGTCTGCAGCAGCAGCAGCAGGGTGTTGACATACAGGAGGATGCTGAAGGGGCCTTTGCCCTGAGGATGGAGATATGAGTCATGTCACTCCCTCCTGAACCTGCTGGTATTGGAGTGCTCCTTGCTAAGCAGCCTGTACAAGGCCGTTTCAATGTCTTTCTTGAAACTGGAAAGTTGTTTCCTTTGGTACGGAAAATATTAATTTCTTTTTTTTTAAAACAGTTTTTAAAATTACAAGCTTGCTTTTCTAATAGTTGCAATTCCAGCTTATTTATAATTTCTGTCTTGCTAGGATCTGTTATACAGCACTTACAGCTAAAATTGTTAATAAAAGACAGTCTTTTTGGGTGACATTAATCAAGTTTAAAAAATTGTTTTCATATTTAGTCAAAGAGCTTTATAAACACTTAGTTTAAAAAGCCTGACAAATCTGTGGGAAAATACTGATTTTCACTGCATTCTGTTTTCAGAAGTTTGAAATTGTAATAAGAAATTAGCTGTTCAAGGAATTGATTTTCATACTACAAAGAAAAGTTATTAGAAACTTAATTTTCTGCACTTGGTACATAGCAGGAGAATTACATATGCATATAATAAAAAGTTAGTAATCGTTTAAATGCTGCTACTAAATTGAATAAGTCTTTTTATATGTATTGTTCTCTCCTTCACATGAGAGAGAAATTCTACTGTTTTGGAACCTAGCATATACCCAGCTAATGAGTACATATATGAGCATGTATACATATACACATTACACTTATGCATATAAACATATAAAAGGTCAGCTTTAAAATTTCTCAACCACACGTATCTGCTAATCTATTGAATGGTCCCAATTTCCTTCACGCTCTCTCTCTCTTTTATTTTATTTTTGGCAGAAGGAATGAACTCAGATCAGCCCTATTGTCCTGGTTATATAATTTAAGTCATCAGACTAGAGACTAGGAATAACATCATGCGGATCAGTGGCAAGAGACCCCTAACAGCTATAAGAGATTGAGACATGAACTCAATTCTGTTCCTTTTTGTGCATCAGAAATACGTCATTTTGCATTTTGCAAATACTTATGCATACAAGAATCCCCTTCGGGGCAGTTAGATGACTCACATGTATAATATCAAACATGGATATTGGAGCACCGAGGTCTTGTTTGTTGAATTCCACTTACAACCCCTTTTAGTCACGTCTGTGCATTCCTATGTATAGCCCTTGCAGAGGTGTAACCCCTGTAATCCCAGCTCAGTCTGAAGAGGCGTTTATTCCAATGGGATCATGATTTATTTTCAGGAGTAGGATACTGGAGTGTGTTTGTGAGGACTACACTCAGAAAGTGGTCTGTGTAGACTGGTATATTGATAGGGGTTAGCTAAGAGGGATAAACATGGTGAGATAACAGAATACCGTGTTTGTGATTTAACCTGTATTTCCAGGCTGTTTTCCAAGACTTAACTTGGGATGCTCCTGTTGAACGGTCCTCTGTTTCTCAATATAAAGTATAGCTGGCTGTTTCCCATTTTGAGTGACAGATGAAAAGAGATCTTACCATTTTGTTATTATTTGCAACACCAGTACCAGGAAACTAAATAAAATGGAGAAAACAGCTTTTCCATTTGTTTGTTTAGTGGACTACTATGCAAGCAGAGCCGAAATGTTTTGTGTTTTCACTGCTTTCAAAGGTCCCTGTCCTGCAAACACTTTGGCTCCCGCAGTGGCAGGTTTCTGTGTCCCCGCACTGACACGAGCGGGGTTCTGCATGGATTCACTTCCCTGCCCCTGTGCTAATGTTTGCTGGCTCAGGGCCGAATGCACATGCCTAACTTCACGTGCATTAGTCATGCCATTGAACTCAAATGGGGGAGGTGATCTTACGAAATAGCTACATCAGGAATGTACAATACATTATTCTTAAGGCAGTTCTGCAAACACAGGCAACAAACATGTCTTGCACTGCAGCCTGACGCAACCTGAAAGACAGAGCCAACGGGTAAGAAACTTTAATCTAACACAGAGGCAAATTAGTATGGTGTAGATTAATGGCTCCTAAACGCATAGTGTTGGGGTGCAACTCATTTTTTCAGGTAAAACCTCCCCAGCAAAGTGTATGTTTTTAAAACAAGTAGCAGAGTGCTTCGGAGAAATGTTTTCTACAAAAATGTCCTTTTGTACTTTATATACTTACATACTTCTAAAATGCAAACCAAATCTAATTAACTTCAGAGAACGCAATATCTGGAGGATACAGATAGTGGATGTCTTTGCTGTATTACACTTGGATATCTTTGAAATTTGAAAAAAGACATTTTACTTAGCTTGATTGAACATCTTGAGGTTATGAATGGTACTGTCTTGAAGTTATAAATGATAAATGTCTTTCCATCTCTATTTTCTTTGGACAGTCTGAACTTTGTTACAGAATGAAAATGTGCTAATTGCAGTCGTAAAATAATTCAGCACCGCTTGTATCAGAAGTGTATTTTTCACCCAGTCATACAAAGCATGCAAGTATTATGTTAAGGAAATATTCACATGTTATGTTATGTGGCCTGATAATTTTATCTAATGAATGCTGGAAAAGATGTACTCCCTCACATCATTTATGTTAATCCAAAGTCTAAAAATAATATTTCTCAACCCTAAATTTCCTTGCATATTTACTTATCTGTAGTATGTCTTTCTGATGCTCAATGCTGGGTCACAATTAATAGTAATATTTTTGATTCTGCACGTACTGATTCAGTATATGTGAATGGAGCTAATTAACTAACTTAAGCAGTTATAAGAAAATTACCTGAGAAAGGGGAAAATTAAAAAAAAAAAATGGATGCGATTACATCTACAAAGCAGAGAAGAACAATCTATACTACATAAATATGTGATTCCATGCTTTCCTGTGTTAAAAATGTTGCGGATGAAAAGCATCAAGTGCCTTCCTTCATCAAGTTGCTAGTCACATACAAATCTGTTCCCGGTACACCAAAATTACAGATATTAACTATTCTTAGCTCTCCTATGTCAGCTTTTTAGTTTGCTTCTTGAACTTCTTTCCAGAGGAAGGTACCATTCTTGCTGCCAGATGAGCAAATTGAAGCATGTGATTTTTCCAAATCACAGAGAAACCAGAACTCTGTCTGGGAGTAGAGTATATCTACCAGACTTCATGGTTCCCTGCATAAAGACTTGTAACACACCTGAGTATTTTGCAGACACACCAAAGCTGGTCTGGCATTTCAGCAGTCTGCTTCCTTCTTTTATTTAGCTGCTGTGCTTTGGAGTATGTCTTGATGCAATCCTGCTTTACGTGTATGGGATGGGGACAGTCAGATTTGGAAAGGAGTTTTGGTACCATGAGATGGACATGCTACTGGAAGCTGGGTGCCCACATGCCTAAAGCAAAGTCTCCATCCCTTTTTCCCAGTTCTGCAGGGACTGCCTGCAGGACTACTGGTATTTTAGGTCTAGTGCTAAAGACCCTTGTGTAGGTCTTTGGATGCTTACACTAGTGAGAGTGGAACTAAATATTGTGCCAGTGGCTTGACCTGCCCTGTCCTGGCAGCCTGAAGGTGCAAGTCAGCCACCATCCTATGTGTGATGTTCTCTGGTGATGGAGCAATAAGACTATTTCAGACCAAAATCAAATTGCTAAAACTATCACCTGGGCCATGGAAATAATCAAGGAAGTCAAAGCTCAAGTATGGACTCTATAGACACAATGGAACAGTTTCAACACTGACCAGAACATCTAGATTGCTTGTATCTGTGCACTTGAAAAAGAGATTGTTCTGGTGTGTTTGTTTAGATAAAGTAGTTTGGGGCTTCAGCTGGTAAAATGGCACCAAGCCCTGTACAAAAAAATCTGAGCTAAACAGATGGTGCTCAGTCTTGCAAAATTGTATCTTATAAATCGCTCATGCTCTAAGCTGGTTTTATGCCCAGCAAATATATTTCTAAAAGAGATTTCTTGCATGAACCTCCACTAATAGCAATACCTATTACATAATGCCTTAAAACAGTATACCCGCTCTGAGGTAATAAGCCTCACAATCAGTCACTGTGGCAAAGAGTAAATTATCTTTTTATTCCCTTTCCACAGGCAGAGGTAAAGAGTTTACTAGAGGTCAAGTACAAGATACTTTCAGACCTGTGATTAATACTAGCGGTTTTCCAGTGTTGTTTGTATACTTAGGGTGCTTGATATTGCTACTTTGTTTGTTCTTTTACTCTAACATAAATCAGTTATGACAAGAATGTTAAAGAGCAAAATATCCAAAACACTACTGCGTAATTATTCCTGTGTCATGCTACCTATAAAATGAATGATTCATCTTCTTTTGGTAGATGACTGCACATCTGCATCAGCGTATTGCACAATGCATCAAAGAGAGGAGGTTTTGTCCTTTAAAGTTTTATTTAAAGTAGAAGAACGTGCATGCTTTACAGCAAACATCTCTTTCTAATGCACTTAATAATTCTGTGTTTCAGAGTGGTGTATAGCTAGTGACCTGTCTTCCTGAGGAGACTGAGCTGAGATGTCTGTTTGGAATTATTCCTGGAATTAGACCAGCATGAGGTCTCCTCTACCAATCTGAGGTAAACTGCTGAAAGGCAAGAAAGCCAAAGTGATGTATGTCCGGCTGACTGTGCATTGACAATGTCAACCATGGCAAAAGTTCCACATGCCTGGAGCCAAAAAAAAAAACCCAACCCCAGGAGAGCGGGTAAACCTAGGGACATCATCACTATATGTGGCATGGTAAACATAAAGCCCTTTCCAAGGGATATTCGGTCATTGAAACCAAAAGCTTCTCTAGGTGATGGCCAGGTTTTATTAACAGTGATAGCCCAGACTTCTGCCATGGCAAAGCACTTGCTTGAAGATTACCTATCTAGCTATTTACCTAACGATACACAGCGCAATGGCAAATAGAAGAGCATTGCCATTCTGGGGTAATTTGAAGAGCCTTTGCAACCTCAGAGACTGCGCTAGAGGAAAATCAGACAATTTAAAAATGAGAATGTGGAGACTTTATGTTATATGGCTTGATACTGTTCAGCCCTCCCGCTGGAAAAAAACACTCAGATTCTGTTTTCCTTTAACCTGGTGCACACCAGAAGAGGTTTTGGTGACAATAATTTTGTATCAGGGTGAGCCTGACATAAAATGAGGGCAAAATCAGCCCTACTGGGATGTACACACCTAAGTGCAGCAAGTACAATTTGTAGAAGCGGTATGCATGAAAACTAATTTGCGCGCTGTGGAATGATCTTTTGAAATGTTTTCTTTGTATGGTGGTAGCTAAAATGCAGCAGAAAATATGCTGAGGTCTGAGGTATATCTGTCTCGTTCTGCTTCTTTGAGGTTACATAAATTATGCATGCCCTCTTCACTTTGGGTAACAGTCTGGTCTTGAAAATATATTAATTATTGTGTAATAACTTTCACCGATTGTTTCTCCCTTTAGAGTATTTAAACATTGGTTGTGTTGACAATAGTAAAGGAGAACAGATAGTTGTTGAGATGTCTCTAGTACAAAATAAAATTCTTAGTGCTTCTGCTAATAATTTCAGCAAGACAGAGTCAGTATGATATTAATGGTATTATAGGTGTATTACGCTTCTGCTACCTTTTCAGGAGGAGGAATAACCTTCAAATGTTGCTGCCATTTATGCAACCTGAAAAACCTGCATAAGGGCACTCAAGTTATTATCAGATAATACATTAAAATGTCCCTAAACACATAGCAAACAACATGCAAATCCTTCATGTTCAGAAATCCCATCTACTTCAAAGGTTTGACCTGATTTCAGTGGGAGCTCTGTAAGCAGGGGTTGAAAATCTAGGTTCTTAATGATAAAGAAACCCCAACTCCAAAACCACAGATGACAAAAATCAAACACATTTTAAGAAAAAGCTTGAACAAAGATGTTTCTCACAAATTTGTCGGTTATCAAAACTCATGTACATACACGCTAACATTAAGTTAACTCTCATGTGCTAGAACACTCTTGTGAGATTTATAGATGTCTTAACATCTCCTAAAGACAAATGCCACTTCCTTTCCTAGTAACTGCCTTGATTGCACACTTGCTGCCAAGTCAAAATATATCACATGCACCATTTTTATTAAGAGGAATTATGCACATAAATATGTATTTATATACATATATATGCACATCCCCCTCTAATTTCTGGTGGTCTCTAATTCTAGGAGTAAATGAAATGCTTCCATTATTTTGAGGTGCTTTCTTAAAGCATACATTATTCTGTAACACAAATGCCCTACCAACTTCTTACTCAATTCAAACAGTATTTTATTAATTTAAAATGCAAAAAACGCTTGATCTCTTCAGAATTTTTAATTTTAGCACCAGTCTGTGAAAGCATCGATGAGATCTCTGATTCTGATGTTGTTACTCACCTTGGTCTTTTCTTAGATGTATGTAACTCAGGTGCTGGTCTTTTCTGATACAAGGTAAAACCAGTGGAAACAGTATCTTAGCCGGAAGAAAGTATAAGACAATTTAGTCTCTTGGAAAATAGTGGACACCTTAATTTAAGAACAAAGTACACACAGGAATGCAAATAACCTTGCAGTGCTATGCAACTGGTTGCCAGGAAAGCTTTGATGAGGTTTCATTTAAATGCCGTTGTGGTCCCATCGTAACCATTGACAATACAGAGAGAAGCACCAAGCTAACCAACAGCATCTAGGTTGCCATACCCCCGCAGAAGAGTTTGGATAGGACAAATTTTGTGTTCAGCTTGGCTGAATTGGATCAGTAAGGTGTTGAGTTGATGTGGTATCTGTCCATCTTCTGAAGAATAGGGATTTTTTTATGTAATAGCAGCAGGAGGTCAAGTACAAAATATTTTCAGACCTGGGATTAATACAAGGGTTTGGCTGGTTTTTTTTTTTTTTTTTTAAATGTAATTTTATTTTTTTTAACTTTTAAAAAATAATATGACGTACCTACAGGAGCAGCTGATGCGGCTCCTCTTTTTCTGTCTGGCCTAATGAATCTTGGCTATTTCTTTGCAAGTTGAGCACAAGTCAGGAGTGAGTGCCCTTAACCCAGGAGCTGCCCATTCCTGGTGGTGGTAGCTAATTCTGACTTTCTCGGCAGAGTTAAGACCTAGAGGCAGCCAATGACAAGGACAAGCACAAGGATTTAGGTAGAATTTAGGCTGGCTGGATCCAGGCCAGGTTAATCTATATAACTCATTTGTTCTGACATCTCTTCTAGCTCTGCCAAATAGGTCAGTCTGGTGGTGAATTTATGGTAGGCACACGTAATGAGAGCTGAACATATCCCAGATAAGGCTACTTTTTTTGAAAAGTAAGGGTCCTGAGGATCCCTCAACAGAGTCTTCCACTCTCCTGCCACCACCACTGCTACAACCTACTACTTACTGCTTTTGTGCTGCTTTAGGAAACAAAATGGCCCTGTGATGACATGGCCTCTCCTGTGCTGAAAGGGCTCGGTCCTAGTAACTGGGATGAAAGCAGATGGTAAAATAGGTACCAACAGCAACGCTAAATCATTTCTTTAACTACTGTTTCACGTTATAAATGCAGTTCAGTTTTAATTAACCGACCAGTACCATCAGTTGTGAATGGTGTTAGAGTTCTTCCAGGGTTTACATGTTACTTGAACAGGCGCACCTTTTGTCATCATTTCACAGAAAAAAATGTGTTGTGCGTTGGAGTGTACATGGCAAAGACAAAAAGGCAAGCTCTTCTCCTTGCATGAAAACCTTGGAAAGTTGTAAGTTTGGGAGTTCTGTTGCAAGTCGATATACCAAAAGTTTCACTAGAAGAGAATTGTGCGGTTGAGCTTTTGAAAGTTTGGAAGTGTAAGAATTAAGGCTTCCTTTGAAGCCATTCTGATACTGTCACATACTGTTTTTCTCACTTATTCAATCAGTGGAGGTTGAAGGTAAGATCTTCAAAGCCGTAGCATAGATTTCTTTCATTCCAGCCACCGGAGTAACCAATAACTGAGGTCAGGCACTTTGCTGTATGTTGGCAGCTCTCGAGGGGAGAGATGACACGTACTTTGCCACCGAGTTATGCAGCAGAGACAGCAGGGAAATGCAGGGTAGGGGAGCTGCGGGGCTCTGCAGATGGAGCTAGGGTGGGCTTGGTAGCCCTGGGGCCCTATAAGAGTTGTAGCCCTATGGGAATTTTACTGGTAACTGGGTATGTGTTGGCTGTCTGTGAAGGGAGTATCATCCTGGGAAAAAAGGGCTATAAACTGAGTGGAATTCTTCTGAGCACAGTGGAAAAGAAGTGAGAGCAGACCTTTTGTTTCCTGAATCACAGCTAAGTGTGCTTTCCTTTTGTAAATCAACTTTGTAAAGCTTGTGCTGTTTTTGTTTGTTTTTTTTTTTTTTTTTTCCCTTAGATGCTATATATAACTCCCTTTGCCACAGTGGGAGTGCTATAAATATATATATATGTGTGTGTGTATGGAAGTAAAACTAGGAGACAACAGAATATGGTGCATTTTAAAGCATGGGGCAGCAAGAATACCCTTGGAGAGCTCTGTCTAAAGCCAGTAGGACTGGTTCTTATTTTCAGAGACGCTGTTTTCAGTATTAGCTCATTCCCTGTACTAAACTATTTTTTATGAAATACTTAAAAATTTTGTGTTGCTTATACAACCTGTTCAGGATATGGTAGTAGTATCTTGAACAGTAGTAGTACAAGCAGTAGAAAGTCACTGATGGATATTTACTAATTCCAAATCCATTTAGTGTCTGGAGTACTGTGCCCCTATATTTTCTGTTAACAGCTCAGCCACCATCAATTTAAACTTCTGAAAAATGAAAGTTCAGGTGTTAAAGGCCCAGTTTCAATGCAGACTAATACCAGGCTACCACTTATACATCACTGTAGGCAAAGAGCAGCATTTTGTCAATAGAAATACATACTTCTGCCTTTACAAAAATGTTAACATCTACTTGCATGAAAATTATCATTTGCTTTATACATTTTTTTTCCTAATTCATTGTGCAGTAGAAATTTATGTTTTCGGGATCAGAAACAGGGAAAATGCATTTATTTAGTTATAACAGTAACATGTAAAAATGCATCTGAATGAATATTTGTACATATATAAACAAAGACCAGATTTTGGCAGCCAAAACTTAAACATTGCTTCTATTCACTATCACCAACAACATAAGGTAGGATGAAAGTAACTGCAGGGCTGAGCCTCCCAAAACTATCAGCAATAATCCCAGAGCAAGTCAGTCAGTCCAAACAGAGAATTTACCTGATGAATAAACCAAAACCAACCCAAACAGATTTTCCTCTCTATTTGCAAGCTGCTGAAAGCTTCAGAGATAACTTCAGTGCCTACAGTCTTTATAGAGGCTGATGAATACCTTGCATCATTGTCAAGAAATGCTTTTTCATATTTTTGAGTGATTCATTGTAATGGGCTCTGCTTTTCTGTGCATGAATATTCTGAGAAAGTAGTTTACTGGAGAAAACAGTCACTGTAACAGAAAATTTTAAACAAATATTGCCAAATGCTCATGATATGAAAACTTTTCATGCATTGTCAGTAGTGTTAAAAGCCTCGTTCCAAAATTAGCATTAGCCCAGTCAGAGACAGGGACCATCTTGTGTTACTTACATCACCAAATAAGGCTATTGATATAGAAATAATTATTTTAGAAATATTTATTACAAGTATTTATGGAATAATTAAATAACTAGTTTATTGAAGATGACGTAAGACCATTTGCCAAGATATTTATTTATATTCAACATTATATATATATATATATATAATTTTATTATATCTTGTTTATCCTCTGTTCTTCTCTACACCCTTGCACTTTGGGCTGTATAAACTCTACTGACTTCTCTGGTCCCCTTCACATCCCTGCAAGGAAACAGCTCCTTCCCTATTACCCCTGTAATTTACTGTTTATTTTGTAGTGCCACTACCCAATTTGTTAAACACCGTACACATGTAGGATTTCTGAAACACGTGAAGGCCCAAGCAGGTGTATTGTTACAGGTTATATATTTCCCTCCATTTCTATATTCTCACACTTGACAGTCTTCTAGAAAACTCTTCATAATTGCATGCCTACTGGAATGGGCAATTGCTTTCCCCGTCTTGTATGTTTGAGGTGGCACTGGCTGTGGGAAGGCAAGGTGCATGAGTGTGTCCTTTAGACCTGCTTTCCACATCTCTGGTTTTTCTTCAAATAAGTGTGATGTCTGATAGCCACATTTTCTTAAAAAATCTTCCTTGGCTGACTGATCTGTGTCAGCTTCATAAGTGTCCAAGAAGGGAAAGCACCTTCTTAACATTGTTCCTGGGAGCTTGGTCCTCCTAAACTTGCAGATGTGCCATCCTGGACAGTGCATTTGTGTGAAATGGCACCACTGCAATAAGGTGCATAAATTAAGCATTTTACTGTGGAGTGTGGGTTGACCTTCAAAAGTCTGGAGAATGTCTCTTTCAACATCTAGGAGCGGGGTGTTCACTGGTGGAAAGCTCATGTGATGGGTAGGGATCCTCAGCCCCCAAGAGCAATGCCAAAGCACCTTGTGCCTTTACTGTTGTTTTTCATAGCCAGGGTTTTCCATAAGAAGTCAGTTGAAGATAAGGCCCATGTATACCTTGTATGAAGATGAGCAAGTATCATCATATTTAAATTATTGTAGGCTGGGTTCTTCTCTGATTGTTTACATGTTTACCAATCTGCTGACTTTGTTCAGTTGAAAACCCACTCCTGCAAGCTCTGGCCATGGTGCTTGAGTTTGATCTTATTTTTTCTACATAGGAAAAATGTGTAGGGTGAAATCTAGAAGAGATGCTTAGACAACTCTGACTAAATCTCTGTAAACAGTGTTTTATGGTAGGATGACAAGCATGCCTAGACTCCCCAGGGAGGCACCAGAGTGAAGCAGGTCATGTTAAGTGTCACCTCGGGCCTTGGTGAGGGCTTGTAAGAGTCAGCCAAGAGGATGGAGCTCCTGTCTTCTGCAGGAGAGGACGTAGCATGGTAACATAGATGTCAAAACAAAGCCTTTAGACCACCTTTTCCAAATATAACCTCTATGAAACTGTTGCATGGAGAGCGAGGTTTTGGCTTGGGAGAGGTGTTGGCACAGAAGCATGTGCAGAGCTCGTGGAGGGTTGTGAGAGCTCAGGGAGGCTGACGCCGTTACAGCTCTGAGCCCCCACGTGCACGTCCTCAGACTCCATCTTCCATTTTTTGTAGACTACACCCCATTCACGATAAATGCCATAGGAATGAAAAGAACTGCTACTTCCCACGTATGAAAGGTGACCTAATTAATCAGCACAGGAAATATTTGAAACAAAGTGAAAGTAACAATTAAAAGCACCACACAGCTCATTATTTTATTTAAAAGTGTGTGCTGAATATAGCTGGCTCAATTGAATAACCGTGGCAGCTCCTGGAAAGGCACAGTCAAATTCTTACAGGAAATACTAAGGATGTTTCCTCCCTTGAATTATGGAGCTATTTTATTTATGTCGCATCATATTGATGAGGTGTAACCAATTCTCCTGCTGGGAGATGCTCTGAAATAAGGTGATGAGAACAGCATTGTGTTCTTTAAGACTACCATAAGAAAACTCTCCTTGGAGGAAGAAAATACTTTTTTGTCTTCTGGTTTCTGGCAGGAAGGTGATGATGGTGGTGTTTTAACAGTTGAACACTACTATGGTCGTTCTTGTTTAGAAAGAAATTTAATGATGTTGTATTTGATTAATTCCATTATTTTCACAGGGTTTGAGAAATTAAAGAAATGGTTAATTTCCTATGTAGGGATGTTACAGAAGGGAAGGTACTTGGTAATATGGAAGATAAAGCTCAAGCAGTCAAATCATTCTTCCCTTTTACATTATAAAATTCTACTGATGGTAAAATGATCTCTTCTCTTTTCTTTTCTCTTTTCTTTTCTTTTCTCTTTTCTTTTCTTTTCTTTTCTTTTCTTTTCTTTTCTTTTCTTTTCTTTTCTTTTCTTTTCTCTTTTCTTTTCTTTTTCTTTTCTTTTCTTTTCTTTTCTTTTCTTTTTCTTTTCTTTTCTTTTCTTTTCTTTTCTTTTCTTTTCTTTTCTTTTCTTTTCTTTTCTTTTCTTTTCTTTTCTTTTCTTTTCTTTTCTTTTCTGAATTCATGCTTCTCTCAAGGTGGGCCCAGTTGTGTTCCTGCTGCAGCCAGTGGGAGTTTACCATTCTCTTTCAAGGGGATAATGTTAAACCCTCTGTCACCTACTTTTGGGCAGAAACCAAGGAACTGATCCTGAAACCTTCCCTCTGGTTGACAGATACACTGAAATCAGTGAAAAAGACTGGAGGAATCAGCCTCAAATTTCCATGACATCAAAATATGCCTGGTATAGTATAAGAACAACCAAAAAAGTAGTAATATACTTAGGGGATACAGTCTCTTTGTTTTAAGGCATAAGGCAAGCAGGAACCCTTGGAATTGGGGGCTGGCTGTCCATGTCAAGCCTTATCTGTCCAATTCAGTATTTTGTAGTATCATCTTATCAGGATTCATATAGACATATAGCGGATATCTCACTTGCCATAAATGAACAGATACTTCTTAATTGTCACCTACCACTAGTGTGTTTGCTTAAACTTTTATCAACAGAAAACCTGGATGTATTATTAAAGCAAAATATTTTTGGAGGCTGTTTTGACATTGACTTTTCATTTTCTCAAAGAATAACAGTAAATCTGGTAGTATTTTATAGGCAAGAACACACATCTGATTTAATGTTGAATGATATTGATAAATTTAATGCTAATACCAGGTGGCTGTAAGAAATTTAAAGAAGAGAAAAGGTTATCTGTGTGTATAGTTTTTGCTTTGTTACCGTGCTGTACTCTATATCAGAAGAACAAAGGCTATGTGCATAATAAGGCCATGCAAATGAGGTGAAATCAGCAAAAGTGTGGAGGGGGAGGGGAAGATGTAAAATATAGCCATCAGTATAATGACCAAGGAGTAGAGAATTTAAATGTTTAATGCTTGCATATTTCAGTTCATTTTTCTGTCATCTTTTTGAATGTGTAGACTGAGGCTCTTGAAGGACCAGAATGAAAAGATCTCTGTTTTGGACCAAAAGGATTAATAATGTTACTTAGCACACTGTCCAGATACATCTCCCTAGCCTGCACCTATTTACTTTCATTTTTTAAAATAGAAGAAGCATGGTAATAATTAGTTGGGATAATGGAGGGGAGGCAGAAACCCCGCTATTTGTGTTTTTGGTGAGGTTTTTTTTTCCTTGCCCTGATGCACTGTCTGGATGCCAGCTCCCCATCTCAGCCATGATGGAAGCTCAGAGTACAATAGAAGCACAACGACAATATGAATTACAAATACTTGTATATCTTACTGCACGGCCTTTCCCTCCTCCTCCTTTAAATGAATGTAGTCTAAAAATATCCTTCACTCCAAATTGCTTTACTACTGAGGCAACGTCTTGCAAAAACACTATGGTTACTTACAGAAGAAAACAAAACCTCAGATCCCAGACAGAATAATGTTAATGTGAATTGTTTTGTCTCTGACTGCAAATTAGCTATCTTTTTGAAATATATCATTCTCATTTAATAATGTAGAGTGCGTCCTCACATGAAGAGCAATAGTATTTTAGTTATGGTCAATGTGTGAGGAATATCTTGTTGCATCAAATAAAAAAGGGGGGAAAATGTAAGTTCTACACATAAGTACATGTGCTTTTTTTTTTTTTAATTGTTGTAGTCCAGTAAAAGTAATTTATGTCAGCTTTTGGAAAAGTATTAATTGGCAATTATTTGTTCATAACTGGATCTCAAAGAAAAAAAGAGAGGAAAACCACACCAACATAGGAAATGGACTGCATATTAGCATTATTTTTTTAATTTTAGAGCCTGAATCAGCAAATTTACTTACAAGAAACTACTTGTATGAGTAATTCATTGATTATTAAGAGGTTTACGCAGGTAAGTGTAGTTACTCATGTGTCAGAACTTGCAGAATCAAGCCCTCTTCTGTAAATATTTAGGAAATAAATCATTGATGAAATCCACTATATCCTTCTGTTTACAAGATGGAAATGTCCACTTGGCAATTGTAAAATATGCTAATGAAAGGCTTTCTTAAAGAAATGAAAATTAGCCAACTATGAATGACTTGCTTTGAACTAGGTAAATCCTTTCTTTACTTGCTACCAAAAGAAAAACTAAAATGAATAACTCTTTCTTCAGCATTTTAACTCTTTTGTGAAAAACCTTAACACTGCCAGTGTCAGTGTAGGGCTTAATCAGCACAATTGACAAAGATTTATGAACTTTTTCATTCCAAATGCATTTACATATACACAAGCTTGTATGTGTACATAAAATCATTTTATTACAGCCATTTTACACAAACAGAACCTTAAGTAGTTGAAGTACTAAAAAAGCCAATCTAAATACTCTTCATATATCTGTAAGTCCATAAACCTCTTAAAATTGTCTCTTTAAAAAAAACCCAAACAGCTAAATTATGAAGATGCAGACTGCATTACAGAATATTTGCCGGTTATATCTTAATTCTTATTTGAAATTCCCACAAGAATATAGGCATGCCAGTGATACAAACCATAGTAACAAGGGAAAAAAAAAAATAGAACACAGGGACTTGTAAATAAATCCATGAATATCAAGAAGCAGGAATGCTGAGATTATGCATTTTACCAGTACACTTTTGCTTGTAAACCATAAGGCCAGACATTTGTGAGATGCAGTAATGCCAGCTCTGTGGGGGGTGGGGTGTGTGTGTGTGCATGTGTGTTTGTATGTATGTATGTATGTATGTGTGTGAAAGGCAGGAGGGAGGGAGGAGGGAGCGAGAGGTTTGGGGGGAGAGGAAGGGAGGTGGGGATAGGCAGACACAATAAACCATAATAACATTCCTGCATGTCTAATAGCTTAAATATGCTCCGTCTCTCTGTATCCTATTGCTATCGATATTGCAAGCAGAGTCAGAGAAGCGGTTAATATTCCATCAATAGTTTGCCTTTGATTGAAGTACTTTTTGAACATTAAAAAAAAAAAAAAAAAAAAGGTGAAAAGATTTGTAGCTTCAAGTATAGGGAAAAATGAAATGTTTGCTTTATGATATTTTCAAGGTACAGCAGTGTTTGCATGCCTCACATGTTTAACGAGCTGCTTGCCAATCATAAAATACTAGCATTAAATTATTTATATCTTAGTTATGTAGCACACCTTATTAGTAGTAAATTAATATTAATAGCTTCAATTTGTCTTTTAACAACAACATATTTTTTAGAATTACAGTTTTAGGGACATAAGATGAAGCCAAACCTATAGCTAGCAATGCATTTCCTTGCTGTTTGGCTCTGTGGTGGCTGTTCTGTGGAAGTATAGGGTTATTTTTTTGTTTATTTGATGGATGCTGCAGCTTTAACAAAGAGTGTCTGAGGTGTTTTAACAAAGACGAGGAGCGCTGAGTGTGTTGCTTGCAAGAGAATAACAACCTTCCAGATCTCTTAAATCCACACTATATGTAGTGTGGGTCCTGAGCGGCTTTTGTTTTCAATGTCTTTTGTAATCTTGTAGGGTTCCATTTTTGGGTTTTTTTTTTTTGTGTGGTGTGGGTTTTTTTTTTTCACCCCCCCAACCCGCGCCCCGCCCCCCCCCCCCCCCCCCGCCTCAAATGTCAAGTTAATTTACAGTGTGCTATTACTGATGTGTTTCCTTGGTCTGTGGTTTTCTGTGAAAGGCAGGCAGCTGAGACCAAGTCTTGGGGCGAGGGGGAGGTGCAGGAGAGCCCACAGCACGTACAGTGTGCACCCGCGCCTGTAAATTGGCTGCCTGTATGACAGCAGGACGGGGGAAGCCTCCCATCCTCCTTTGCATCCTGAAGAATATGCAGGGTTAAACCCAATTCATTTCCATATGGGATTTAGACCTGACATTTATTATTCGGTTTGCAGACCTCTTGAAGGAAAGTTTATTTTCCACTCCTAGATGAAAAAAATCTCCTAAGATAAATAAAGGCTGGCTTAGTAGCAACAGTAAATAAATATTTTTCCATATTTCTTATGAATTTATCTTATGTGATTACCAGACAGATGCTTGCCACCGATTGTGGTCTTTTGCTCCTTAGCAATTCAAAAGAAAATACCTACCGCATGCACATTTGGAAAATGTGTCCTTTTAATTCCAGAAGTTTGCTTCCTGTAAATAAAATTATAGATCATGATTTTAAAGGCAAATTAAAACAGTCCTTGAGAAGCTACGTAAGAAAGATTTTACATCTTTCAATTTTTATGTAGGGAGATGCAATTTTCTACCTGCTGTAGGGGCGTCAATTAGTGTTTTTCAAGCAGCATGAAAAATGCAAGAAACTGTTACATGGAGGCATGCATGTAGTGAATTTATAACATAGCACTAGCTCATTTTTGTCACCTAATAGCTTCATAAAATATTTTGGTGATGCTTGGCACTCCAGCCTTAATGGCTGATAGCTACAAAGACCCATAACACAACATTTTAATAAAATTTTAAATAAACCAGGCCTTTGGTTTTAATGAGAACTAGCACAATGCTTGTCACTAATTTAAAGGAACACATTACAATTTTCTCAGGGTACTGCTCTCCATATGGCTCTCCCAGTAGCTCTGACACTGGATGTCGGTGGCTTCTGTGAGCAGCTTAGTGGTTTTCGGGATCAGGAACTTAGTGGGCATATCCACTTAAATGTGGCTCCCAAACCTCTAGTCCTTGCTGAACGGCTTTTGAAACTTAGCTCCATCTGAATAGTGAGAACGCAGGACATATGCAAGCTCAGTCTCAAGGCTGATCCTACAAGAGTTCGAGTATGCTAACTCTAAATATACGCACTGTGAGCATATAGGGACACAGCCCTAGTATTTTCCTGCTATATTGTATTTGATGAGCTTGTGATGATTTATATTAGCCAGAAAGCCATACCCTGATGTTTATTTTGGCCCCATGTCTGTAAGGTACTAAGCATCTTTTGGGGGACACCTCTTGGCTGTAGGGTTGGGTGTCTCCATGCAGGCAGGTTGGGGTAAACCTTGGTCACTCCTTCTGCAGTCGACAAATGCAATATATGTACCCAAAGCGGAGAAAATTCCTACACTTACGTCAATACATATACATGTTTTCTGGAAAAAAAAGAAGCATGTTAAGACATTCATTTGATCTTCACGGATGCTCTGACAGACTATAAATTTTAGCCATTTAAAAAAAAAATGTGATGCCTGGGGACCTGTATTGCTTTATGCAGATGGGATGCATGTGCACCCTGGCACATGCCAAGGCACATGTGCCCAACCATGCACCTGGGAACCTGGGTGCAGCATTTTGCACTCCTTTCATATGCAGTAACACACCTGTAAGTCACATTGGCAGCGTGTCACAGTCAGGTTTATCCTGTATGCGTGTGCAGCCGCAAATAAACGTAAGAAGGTAGATTTGGCACCCCTGTGTTATGCAAAGCAAAGGCTTCCCCCATTGTGTCATTACCTTCTGGCTAATTTCCCCAGTTAAATCTGCGATCTCACAATAATGAATGACAGGGCTTTCAGTTTGCTCCTTTTCTACTACACTGTTACACATGGAGGAGAGGGTTGACTTTAAGTCCACTAAAAATACCATACAAGATATCTTGAAAAGATTGATGGATAAAACAAAAAAATACATCTGTTTTCCTGAGTGTAAATACAGCAGTGTATTTATGTATTTAAGAGATACAATGAAATGTATTCTTAAATTTTATAAAGAGCAAGTAAGTTCTACTAAGAACATATACAACTAAAATTAGAACATTGTGTTTTCTTTCTAATGTGGCATCCAAAATTTTTTCTGTTTAGGTATATAACCGTAGAATAATTTATGTTAAGACTGAAGAATTCAGACAGTAATGGTGCTGCATGTTTTGTTTTGTGAATATTTTGAGGCATCAGCAGTGTAAATAACACAAGGGTTTTTTTCAAATTAATTAACTCTGTAACAATATCCAGTAATACTGTCATTTGCAGTGTAGCAGGCAATTTTACCATTTTTTCATAAAAAGCTAGACTCCTCAATTTTATTGCTGCATACTAATTTGTGGTATTTTGAGGTAATCCACTGGTATTTTGAGGCCTGGCAGTGCATTACACCTTCTTCTACAAGTAACTTTACTGATCTTAAATGAAATCATGTCACAGATTTGAAGGTCTAGCTGATGTGCTAGCCACTCAAAATACCAAGAACGAAAATGCCCATAGTTAGTAAACATTACAAACACTAAATTTTTAGACTATAACCCAATTAATTTCTCTAATGAACAATGTATCCAAACCTCTAGGAGGTATAGCAGATCTGGAACATAATCGCAGGTGCCATAGTTAACAGCAAATGATTTAATGTCATTGTTTTAAAAGTCTGTGCTTAAAATAAAAATAAGAAGAAAAGCTTGCTAAATTAATCTATCAGGTGGGAAATCAGATTACTGAAGTAATTAGACAGCTCAAAACCATTTTCAGAAAGCAGTCCAATACATGAGACATTTTGCTTTCCTTTGTTATCTTTAGGTAATGGAGTAATAACATGCAAAATATCTACAGAAACACTTTTGTTCATTTCACATAAATAACTGGCATTAAGGTAAGAGGGACTTACATGCATGCACACATACCACATGTACATTAAAAATCTGAAGCTTTAGGAAGTAGTATGCTAGTAAAGTATTTGATTTTTAAAGTATTTTTTTCAAATTCCTACCAGTTCACACTGCTCCCAGGAGAGACCAAGGAAATATTAAAAATACTATAGAAATAAAAAGGATAAGATATTTGTCACTCTCGTTTAAATTGATGTATGCCACTGTCCTATAAACGTCACATTGGATAACCCTGAAAAATTACCATGAATCTCCATAATTACGCATATTCATGATGGTGTTTTGCATAGCACTAGCAGTAGACTGCATGGGGGGTGCTGTGAAGGGAGGTGAGTGAGGAAAGACCGAATGGTTTGGCAGACTAAAATTGTTAGCATGTTAGCATCCTAGAAACAGACTCAGTGACAGTTCCATTTTGTTTACAAAACCAAAACAAACTCCTTTGACGCCTATCATTCGCTGGTGGTTTTTTGCTGTATATTTAGCTGCAAAAATTTAGCGAGGGTAAGCCGCTGAGAGACGCCTGTGTTAATCAGAAAGAGTCTTTTTTTTATTACTGACAGTCGTAAAGAAAACTGGGAATGAGAAATTCGAGGAGGGCCTTTTCAAAATCACCTTTTTTTGGGGAGAAGGGTTGCCTTTCCAGCACCATGCTGTGACGCATGCTCCTCTTTGCCCACCCGGCACAGGTGAGCCCGGCACAGATTCAGGCGCATACTCACCTCAGCACCCAAGATCAGGCCCAGGCAATACTCAAGCAAACTGTTAAAAGACCAGGAGAGACAGAAAGGTTGTCCTACCCCTGGCTCAACGCCTTTTTCTGCCGAAAGCAGAGAGAAGAGTTAATCAGAGGCTCTAGAAGTAATTACCGGCAGGGTTTGGGCAGCATGGATGCTTGCATAAACAGCGATTGTTCTTTCCACCAGGTCCCGAATAGAAACAACAATACTGGCATTGTCCTCCCCTTCTCATTAAGGAGGTTTAGGGAGAGGGCTGGGTGCTGGGAGGCGGGTGGGAAACTGACAGTCAGACTGTGCTCCGGAGGAGCCTCTCCTGATCCCGCTGCAGCAGGCTCCAGTTTTTGGCATCAGCGGTGCCAGCTGCGTGGGGAGAAGCCAAGCCTGTCATACCATCTTCTCATCAAACCCTCAGTGCGCGGGCAGAAGCGCTGTTAGAGCCTAACGAAGAAACAAACACAAAAGGGAAGATTAGGCCTTGTTAACACGTGCATTCATTTGCCCCCGACAAGATCCCGCCACAGAGGGACCACTACGCAGGGCATTTCATGTGGTTATTTCTTTTTTAGGGGGGAAAGAGTGACACTGGGGGTCGAGGTGGTGTTTTCTGTGTTTTTTTTTAGACATCTTGCCATGACCTTAACCTGGCAAACTGTGACTGTCAAAAATTGCATTTGCATCATCTTTGTCAATGGCCACCACCAGAGCCCACCAAAAGTGTACTATGGAAACGCTGATGTTAATATTGCACTGCTCCCGTCTGAAATGATTGCTTACACGCTGCTAATAACACCGCATGCCTTTAGATGAATAATTGCACGGACCTTTGCATGTTGTTAAACTCAACCTGCTCTTCAGGACCAACGCCAGCATGTGATGGCCCCAAGTTACTCCCAAGACCAGGCGACGAGCTCTTTTCCCCAAACGATGCTTGCCTTCACGAGCAGCTCCACTGATTTCAGCAGCGCTTCTTGTGGGGCCAAAGGCGGCTTGCCATGAGCGCAGGGCTCCAGTCCTGTTTCACCCTTCTGCATTCAGAGCAAGGTGGCCTTAATCAGGGTCACAACCCAAAACCCTTTTGCATACCCCGTTTCTGGCGGAGCCAGCAGGAATTTTCTGTTTGCAGCTTGTAGAATTAAGGCCCTGGTCTTCACGCCTGTAAACTACACTGTCTTCAGGGGAAGGTTAGCACTAAACAATGGAAATCTGCATAAAATAGCTTGTAGAGCAGAATATCCTCAGTGAGGACTCAGGATTAGGCTCTGCATTAGGCGTGCTTCAATGTAAAGATACACTTAAACCTCTGTGAGCTTGTGTGCTTGAATGTGTATCACCAGAACAATGAACTGGGGGAAAATACACATAAAACTTTCATGCTAAATTTGTATCAATAGATAATTTGGAGGCTCAAGGTTATTTAAATGTTTACTCTCATAAGGTACGTGCATACCTATCTGAAGATGTAGGTAGATAAGTGTGCACGTAGAAATATTTCTGTTTCAGTGTGAGTGATTTCAGGTTTTTGTAGCTGAGCAAACCTGAGAAGAAGCTGAACACTGAAAACAGTTCTCAGGTGCTTCTTGCACAGATGTGTGTACATATTTACCTGAAAGTGGCTGGGAAGTTTGACAGGCATGAAGCTACAATTATTTTTGTTGTTGTAAGTAATCAGTCATCTGCAGAAGGGTGTGCTCTGCGTAGACCCAGTGCAAAGCTTCTCTTTGTTTATGCTGCCTTTAGCTGTCAACCATAGGATACTGGTAAAGTATATTTTAAATGTTAATACTCTAAAGAAAACAAAAGAACCTTAATTGGATGATCTGTTTGCTGAGCTATAAGGCATGCGTAGAAGCTGTAAGAGGAAGATCCATAATAAATCCCTATCTTTGAAACCTCAGTTGCACATTTGATGAAGGTAGCCTATTGCCAGAACATAGTGATGCAGAAGGTTGTACACAGTATCATGCATACAGAAGTATGTGATTTTTAAAAAGGAATTTTGCAAAACAAAACCCTTTATATTTTCTACTTTGAACAGCCATATTTTGTGCAAGGTTGACCTGATAATTGTTTGCAAAGTTCAGCTCCTTTCCAAGTACGTACTGCTATAGAAACAAAATGCATAAATATTTGAGGTACAGATCAACACCTGGTTTTATGAATGCTGTCATGTAACACCAAATCCCTAACAGGCTGAAATACTGGTTTTATGTTACA
The DNA here is from genome assembly GCF_963210335.1 of Falco punctatus. Classification (NCBI taxonomy): domain Eukaryota; kingdom Metazoa; phylum Chordata; class Aves; order Falconiformes; family Falconidae; genus Falco; species Falco punctatus. The sequence continues at coordinate 80,848,399 of NC_137586.1, forward strand.
ATTACAAAAACTTTGATTTCAGTATATTTATTTCCACAAACTTACTCACTCCTGCCTAGGTGGCAAAAGGAAGGAAAAGTGCTTATGACGCATTTGAATTGCAAAAACAAGACCTATTTCAAAAGGACTCACAAACCCCCTGGGATCTCAGTGAATGTATGCCTTATTTCATTTTTCCATTTTTTATTATCATTATCACACATCATTATTTTTATTTTATTTCACAAAAATTAAAAAGTACCTTTCTGAGGATTAGCGTTACCTTTTCGACACATAATGGCCTAGTGTTTTGTCAGGGTTTTGTTATTTAAGACCTATAGAAATAAAAAGTCTTTATTTAAGAAATGCTTCTGCAGATTCAGAGAGACTACAATAAAAAAAGCCTACTTTTAGTAATAAACCTCATGATGTTATTTGGTACTGTGTTCACTAGTCAGAAGCCCCCTGTTGTAGTTTTGTGCCATTTTTGTGAAGCTGCTCACCCAGTGCCAAAAATACGTGATTTTTTTTGTTGTTAAACTAAGCAGCAGCCCTTCAGTTATTTCCAAGGAAGGGCAGAAGACTTAAATGATGTCACTAAAAGCCAGTACTGCTGTGCAGTAGCATAAGGCAAATATTAGGGTAGTTTGCAACTATAAGAGCATATTTTTCTTTACACAAATAAGTGAGCTTTGTAATAAGATAATCTAAGTTTGTTATCAATTACAGAACAGTCAAATACCTGGTTAGCACTGTAGCTAATGCAATCATATATGTGAGAATTACGCAAACTACAGCTACAGTATTTCATAGGTGATTATTTGTCCCTTGAAGAGTTTCTGGTTATATATACAATTACAAGATTGATAAAAACTGCACCTGAAAGCACTATTTAGCAGATGCTAACGTTTACAGGCATGTCATAACATACATTAGTATCGTATAGAAATTAAATGTCTTGTGTGGTGCCTGTATATGGTGCTATCATCTATTTCATGCATTTAGATATATTATTGTTAGTGCCAGATCTATAGAGAGAATATTAAGATAATCAATCTGAAAACTGTTGCTGGCCAGTCAGCGCTGCTGCAGCCTTCAAATTCCAGGGACAATTGGCCCAAATTACTGTATATTTTATACTTTAAGTAGCTTTGGAGAAAAATTAGATTGCATATGCCAAGTCCTTTGAGTAGATTATTAAAGTATTTTCAAAATAAATACTGTGATGTCACCCTTCTAGCTCTATTTTACTTGAAGGGAAAAAGATCCGTCCCAAAGTGTTTAAAAAAATCATAAAATACTTTTTTCTAAAGAAAAAGTAAACACATATACAAACACATCTATACATGCCTATATATGTGTGTATATATATGTACACTTGCTTGGTATACTATATAGTCATATCTATGTATATATGCAGTACCGAAGTAGATATATAAACACACACACACATATAGATACCTATCTCTTTAAAGTATATTGCATATAAATATGAATATATTTATATGCAGTATCCTCAGATTTTTTGTATCTATAAGTAACATTTTATGTTTTTCATGTATTACTGCATTGGTAATATAAAAATGAATAATATACAGGAAAATATCAAGCATAATATAAAACAACAGACTCATTCTTACAAAGCTTAAGCAAAAGCACCCCTAGCAACAATTTATAAAGTTTGTGTTTTCATTTCTCCTTCTTTACAAGGAAAGATAATAAATAAAGCAGAATAAACAGCCACTAAGATAAAATATTACTGTGTTGGTTACAATGAATCATTTAATAAAGTTTTGAATATGCCATTTTTTACTTACTTCTGTAGTACTCCTGTGAATAGTCTTCACCAGCACAACTTATTACTTAGTCAATGACACGTAAGGTGCGTGGAAATTGCAGAATAAGATCTGGAAGGAATATTAAAAATCCTAACAAAATCACTGGAGCAATCCTGCAAGATACTCAGTACCTTGCAGCTAATCTGACACGAATTCATGAGCAGGAGACACTCAAAGCATATTCGCAAAGTTAAGGATACAATCAGGTTTAAGTGCTGTGCTGAGTGGGAGAGAAAATGAACGGAACTTTCTTTTTTTGGAGTTTTTTTGAGCAATATTTTGCTATGTTGAGAATGGGTTTTCTGAAATGTGCAATGTTTATTGTAACAAATAATTTTCTCCCAAGTATGTACCATGTAATTTTTCTTTGTTCCACCTGAGAATAAGGAAAATTATTTAACAAAGGTATAGGACTCAGGTTTTGTTCTCAGCCTTGCCAGAGACTTCTTTGTGAAGCATGCCTGCCTCACGAGGCCAAATTCAACCTGATTAACCATATTCATGCCCCTAAAATAAACGTAAACTTTAACATCTACTGCCTTTGTTACAGTACAGACTACTGTTGAAGTGTCTAATTCGTTAATGTCTGTGCATTGCGTTAAAGGTTGTCATGTGAGTAGCAGCCAAGACCTGTGGCTGCGCTGTGAGATGGGGTGGGATAACCCTGCGCGGGGGCATTGAGATGGTGAACACCAGGCAATGGCTGGGAGGATGCCCTGGGCAGGCTCCAAACAGGATGGTTCTGGTATCGTCCAGAGGAGGTCTGTTCACTAGTCCAACCTACTGCGTGGGGCAGGTGAAGCACTACATGAAGGAGGGGAAATGGGCACGGGGCAGGTTTGACTTGTGGCTCTCCACATCCTACAAGCTCCGCTCAAACAAAGCAGGAGAAGGTGGTAAACTCCAAAAGCATCAGCTATGTATTTTACAGCAAAGGTTATATTAATTGATGTCCAATGCAGAGAGGTTTTGCTGTGCCTTGAAGAAATTCAGTGTTTCTGCCTGTGGGGGATATTTTGGAAATACCTGCTTTTTACTGTATTCCTCAGGCAAAACAATCACTTTTTATGAGCTAAGGATAAAAGTCAACCCTGTCAGGGTTGGTTTAGAAATTTACAGAGAGGACACAAAATACTGGAGGCCACAGTATCTTTACTTCCCATCCCCCTTCCAATTTGGCACTGATATAGAAATCTAAAACCCAACATGGTCTGTTTTCCAGCAGCCACTTCAATATTGTTCGGCTCTCCTACAAAAAGATTAGTGCTAAGTGCTGAGCTGTGCCACAGATGCGTCCATTCCCACAGCTTTGCATGCATCACTCAGCTTTCTATTAAGTTCTATTAAGTTTCTATTAATTTTCAGAGACGTAATTTATTATCTCCCATGACTTTGTTTTTCCTCTTGCTCTCCATTGCTGTTTTTTTGTCAGTCTGGTATAACCTTTGGAGGTGTTCCCCTCATTCCTTGCCTCTCGTTGTCATCATTTTGTCTGCCCTCCCCTTTCCTTTTCCTCCCGTTGCATTTTCTCCCACATCCCTGTTGTTAAACCTCCCTCCACCCTTCTGACCCTCATTTCACGTGGTCACATTGCAGTTTTCCCCACTCAGGCAGCCACGCTCTGCCTCTGCAGCCACCGATGTTCTCATCAGGCCCATCGTGTTCCATCTGCAGCCAGGGCTGGCTCTCTCATACGCTGCCAGGCTTTACATCAGCTGAGCACAACAAGGCACTCGGGTGCTGCAAACCTCTGGACGTTGAAGTCTAACTGGGAGGCACTTTTCTTTCTGGAGGAGTGTGCATAGATGCATGTGGCTGCACTTTTGGGTATGAAAGGGCAAAAAAACCCCCTCTATCAGGACAGCTTAGGCCACCTTTCCTTCATATAGCCTAAAACTGTGCTGTGGAATCAAAGGCTACCTTACAAGAGCACCACCATCACGTGCTACGTACTGCAGCTCCATGAGGGTGAAGAAACCAGCTCCACGTGCTACCCGGGGAATTTATCCACCGTCAAAATGCCGAGGTCAGCTTTGCCACAAAGCCTGTTTAAAAGTGGATTTAAATTTATCACCCACATGCTTATTTTGAAATGTAGCTGAAATATTTATTGCAAATGTAATTCTACATACGTTGTTTAATATTATGAGCAGTGTATGTACCATAACACAATTCCCCCGCCTGCTGCTTTCAACTCTTCAGCGTCTTTTATTCCAGTGCTTGTGATTTATAAAAATACAGCTGTGCAACATCTCTCTGTTAGAAGGATGATGAGGCCCAAATCCTGTGCTGACCTGCACCATGTCTGATTATTAAATGCAATGAGTTGTGTTATGTGAAAGTCCTCCAAAGGATCGCCGGGCTCCTATAGAGAGCCGCCTACCCCCTCGAGTGCACTGAGCAGCCATGAAACAAAGGCCACTGCACACCCCAGATGCTGGGTTGTGTTCTCCGCAGTGCTTTTCCCATAAAACCACAGAGCAGTGAGAATTAGTTGGAAGGGGTTGTTTTGTTCCCGTTGGTAGGGATGCGGTGGCCAGAATGGCCCCCATGCGCCTGGGCAGGTGTTCCTAACCTAAAGCTGTCGGTGCAGACCGTATTTACGCTGTGCGTGGGGAAGGGTGAGTCTCATCCCCAGCTGCTTGTGCACCATCACGTACATTGCCCTGCAAAGTGTTCTTGATCTAAATGAAATATTTTGCAGCCTTATGAGGTCTTTCTAGGTAACCCACCAGACTGGTGCATTAAAAATGCTTCTTTACTATTTTATGAAGGCTGGTGTATTTTCAGACATGACCACATACATTTGTGTTAAATCAGATCTGCTGAGTGTGTCTGTATGTGGGCTAACAAAAATGAATGCTCCAGCTGTAGGCGTTGACAGTGACCTATTAGCCTGAATTTCATCCCTAAACCTTTCTGTATTTAAAATTTAATTTAGCTACCTGCATGCTCTTCCAGTCAATTCTTATTTTATTTATCCCTTTATTTCCTCAAGTATCTTCCCAGCGAAAGATTAAGTGTCATGTTCTAATGAAGGAGTTTATTTTTAGTTTTAAGTGCCACATGGAAATCCCTGAGGTGGAAATTATTGCTCAGAAAGCTCTCTTCTGTAGGGAGAGAGCTTGCAGATACACATTTTGGCAAGGATGGGCCGTCAGACTGCCATGAGAACTCTTCCATGGATAAAGTTACCAAAGTAAGTAAGTGTTTGCAGGACTAAGCCCAGATACAATAAATGCGAACGTGAGAGAAACAGAAGCAGTTTGCAAAGATGTTGGTTCATGATGGATGTCGGTATATTTGGAAAAGGTACTTTAGTCTCTGACATTCATAAAATTTATACCATAACTGTATATTGTAAGTGTCAATATAAATACAAAAACCCCTTTAGATAATATATATCTCAAGCGAACATAATTCACGTAAACCTCAATGATTCAAAATAAAAAGAGATAGCACCAAGTGCCCAGAATTGCAAACAGTGAAGCACACAAAACTTTTGTTGACTTCCGTGGGACTACTTATATGATGAAAGTTTCCTATATTCCTGAGTATTCTCATTACTCTGTTCCAATAATGTCACCTCTCTTTTATGGAAAGTATTAGCACCCTTTAGAAAAAATAAAGATCCTGCTAAGGTATTGGTGCAGGAAAAGCCACTGGCTAGCTCACCGAGTTACTCATTCGATAGGGGAACTCACGTGTGCATTTCTGTTAGTGCAATCCTCTTCTTTTAGGGATTGACTGCTTGCATACCATGCCTAAACAGTAAGTGGTGTGCACTGATTCATGTCAGAAAGACTTATAGCAAGTTAGTATTTTTTATTTTGCTCACCTCTTGCTCCAGAGAATAGTAATCTGTAGGTGACCTCTTCCAGCAGTAAATTATCCCTCACTCCCTGCACCCCTGCACTTGCTGGAGAGCTTGGGGATATTGTCCACCCCCTGCACTTAGCTCACGTTGTACCTGCTAAAAAGGTGCAAGATGACCGCAGGCAGGAGTTGCGAACTACGCTTACCCATACGCAGCAAGCCACAAACAACCTTTATTATTATTTTTCAGACTTTCTGTTAGTCAATAAAGCCAACTGAAATCTTTTCTTTCTGACTAGATGACAAAACAATCTGCAGATTTTACTTTACTTACTCCGTTTTGTGCCAACACTGCGTGTGCAATTGCTGTTGGGCCAAAGTATAAAACCGTAACATTCAGTTTGTAATGAAATTTGCTTAAGAGAGAGAAAAACCTTGAGACCACCATAAGGTTCTCCATTTTCCTCTCTAAGGGAGCAAACCAGCCCATGCAGAGGGAATGGGGTCAGGACTGTAGATCCAGCAGGTCCTTCAAGTCAGTGACAGGTCAAAAATGCTCCGGCTGCAGAGTGGTGTGGACGAGCAGCAGCGCAAGTGGTTTACAAATCACACTGGCAAAGGCTCTCTTGATGTCACGATGTGAAGCACACAGGGCCCTTTGGAAAGCAGCATGGAAGCTGAGGGTGGAAGCTAACACTGAGAAACTGGCAATTCCTTGCAGAGTTCTCTGGACAGCCTCAAGGAAAGTGTGCTGTGGGGGCTCATGTTTCTCAGCTTCCAGCCTTCCTTACTTCCATTTTATGGAGGCTGCTTATGCACCTTTTAGGGGAATTCTTCTGGTCATGCTTGCTGCCATCCTACTTTTTGCTGTTTATGTAAGGGAGAAAAGGACGAGGCTGATTTGTTGCTTCATGCGCTTAGAAAAGCAATGGCAGCTTATACTTCTATGTCAATATGACTAAATGTTTGTCCTGATGGCAGTGTGAAGTTTTTGCACAATTTTCTTATTCTACAATAATTGCAAATTGTTTTCCTTGAAGTATAGGCTCCAGTTGATCTGTTCACAACATCCTTGTCTAATAAATTCCCTTTTTCATAAGAGCCATACTACTGTAGACTTGGCAGTCAAACAGCAAGCCAACTTCTGTTGCTTGTGATCAGGAAATATCAGAATTTAGGATACTTATTTCACCAAATAGATGAAATATTTCTGTCAAATCACAATATCATATGACTTATGATAATGTTATGTTAAAATACTTTTTTAAACAGTAAAAGTATTTTTAAAATCAAAATGTTTAGAAAAGCATTAACCCATTTTCCCAGAATGTGTCACAGAGAACAAAGACCAAAAAAGTTTACTAACTGAGTCAGTCTATTCCATTTTTAATGCAAGAATTGGAAAAAATTGAAAAAAATCCCGACCAACCAAAGTGAAAATGTTGTTTGATTTTGACTTTGATGCTTCACTGAAAAAATGAAAAATTCCACAGGAAACTAAGGAAAAGAAATGTGCAAATGCTGAAAAGGACTTTTTCAAACAAGTCTGATTTTTTTAGGCAGTATAGTTCCTCACCATATTTTTCTCCATGTCCAGAACCAAAGAGCAGATTGGATTACTCCCCATAACAGTCAGCAAAAATTCCTCTGTTAGTTACTACTTTATGGAAGAGCTGGTCCTAGCCAGAAATTGTTCATGACCTGTGATCCATTTCAAGCTGTGTTCTTTTATACCTTCTTTCAAAGACTATCCTCCATTGCTGTCTGCGATATGTAAAGGATGAGATCAAGATAAGACATTGCCGTGGGAAGCTGAAAACAGACTTAGTTTTCAATTCATCCTAAATGATAGGCTTCCAAACATGCTGTGTGACTGCTCTGTGGGCTTGGCATGATGGGGCACATGCTCAAGAAAGGAGAAATGTCTTTGCTCTGTGCCATGGAAATTTCTTCCTGATCCCAGTTTACTCACAAACTAACATTCAGTGCAAACAGAAGAGCCCTGCTGTTTGTGTATTATCCCCTCCCACCCTAAAAAGTAATTTGCCATGTTGTCAGCATAACTACATGAAACAGGATTGAGGATCAGAGGGAGGACTCTGCCTTCCTCATCATGGATGTTTGTCCTGACATCCCTGGATGGGAGGGGAGCACAGGAGAGGCCAAAGTATACCCTCCATAGAGGATGCCAACTTGTTTACCTATAGCAAAGGGATGCTGATGCTGGTCTATACAGATGTGCTTGCAGGTCTCTGTTGTGCACTGTGTGTGCCTCAATAATGGCATACTATTAGCGTGTAACCCACAAGTCTGATCTTTAGGAAAGTTGTGTTGCTTTCCATTAGAAAATCCTGCATGCCGGATGCTAATTGTTCCTTCCTTGCAGTGTTTTAACCAGTCACGTGCTGTTTACAGAGATAAAGCAAGTGGTCTCCAAAACACAACCTGCAACTGAAGAAGAAACCCCCTTGCTTTGCAGCAGAGCATCTTGTGTCTCCTTCAGATGGAGATGCCAATAGGCAACATTTGATCAGCGGCAACAGGCTTTGTTTTCACTTTCTGTTTGCTGTTGTGTAAATCAGCAAGGCCCTGATTAGGATGCTGAACATATCATTAACAACGTCGCTAATAAGTGAGCACTCCCCAGCACTTATTAGCAGGGTGTTGCTGTGTGGTGAAATTATCATTTCAGCACAGGGAGCTGGAGCAGGGGAAGTGACAGGCGGTGCTGAAGGTCTGTCCATCCATCTCCGCATGTCCTACACATATCTGCGCTGCAGCTGAAGTCACTGGGATGGTGGGACTGGTTGAGGTTCAAGGTCGCTGCTGACATTCAGCTGTCACAGCTTCATTGTCTGCATGCCTTCCCTCCATTGGCAACGTCCAAGGGTACTTTATAGCCACCACAAAGCGACAGTCAACTGATACCATTGTGCTCCCCGTGCACACAAACTGGGCGCTTGTTTGGGACTGTTGGTACAGTCCCACGTTTGTGCATTAGCTGAGCCATTGAAATTGCAGCTCACCCAATGCTGCTTCTAACAATGCGGGCTTGCTTGTTTAGCCCAAACATTGAGCTATGTCTTTTTAAAGTTTTCCACTGTATTCTCTGATTGAGGTAATATTATCTGCATTTTAATGCTAGGACATTTGTGTCTAATGAAAGATTACCTGAAGAACACTGCCGTTTACCACGCCGGTTTAAATACAGGCTGCTGAAAAAAGAAAAGAAAAAACCAAAATGAAACAAAAAAAAACCAGCACAAAAGATGTAAGCAAGGAAAAAAATGCAGATATCTATTTGTTCTGAAATCCAATTGCTCAGAAATAGAGTCTGCGGTGAAAAAGGGGAAAAACCTAAGCTTGGGTCAGGGAAGAGACAGTGATTAGCGCCATTGTTAGGGGATCTTTGAGCTTCCTTGGTCCCAAAGAGAAACCCACTAATGAATCTATTGCAGCTTGCCAAACTTTGGAAGACAACTTAAGCTATGGTGTTTATCTGAGAAGTGGTAGTAAAGTATGCTGATACAGAAAACAGCCTATGTGCATCTTTATTAACTGCTTTTCTGCACAAGCCCTACAAAGACTGCTGACGACTGTTTACTCCAGAGATGTGCTTTACTTGTAAGTGGTAAAGTCCTTTAACTGAATATTTTGATTTTGGGAAACCTATGCACAGAGAAAAAAAAATAAAATAAGTAAAGCCTGATATTATGTGCTAGAGGAAAATTTAAACCTCCTTTTACTGCTGTTCTCACAATGAGGCCAGAGGAAAGTCTGTTTTCTTTGAACTTGCTTAGTTCATATAGATGATCAATAGATACTTATTTTGGTGTTTGTCTTGATGCGTGATCAGGGACCTGCAATGCGTATAGCTGGACCTCAGTAAACTTCACCATTGCATTAGTTGTATATCAAAAGCTATCGGTTGCTAAATGCTCTGCTCAAAAATACAAGATTTACTGTACAAAGCTATTTCCTTACGTTTCTTTTTTTCCTCTGCTCTCCTGTGTACTGCTCCAGCTCCTTTGTTACAGAGCTGCAACAGAGCAAACTTACCACCAGTGTGCCTGGTCTGATGGGGAGGGACCACCTCCAGAGGCTGCAAGCTGCCCAGACAGTCGACAGGAGTGCCAATTAGTGTCAATTGTTGCCATCGTTCTCTGATATGGACACCTGTCCATTGGGAACCAGCCTGAGACTGCCAAACTAATTTGACAGAAACCAATGAATAGGCACCAGCTGAAAACAGCCTCCAGTTACACACCGGCTATCTGAACCGGCCTGATAAGGGTGTGCGTTAGGCTGTGCAAGCAGGCGGCCATGCGTTGTTGGCAACGGTGAAGCACTGTGTTCAGCCCATGGAAACATATATATTGTTGTGTAGGTAACAACTGGCATTCAGGTGATGGTGTGAGGGTGCCCAGGAGGGCAATGGTTGCCTCTAGGTGAGGCTCCACCAACATACCCTCCGCTGAGAGTCCCACCTACCTCCCATTGGCTTTACACTTCACCAGCCGCATCTCACCCCAGGGATATGTCCTTTAGTTTGGGCCTCCAGTTGAAAGCTGCAATCTCAACCTCTCCATCACCAAGGGGTCCATTAGCAGGTTTTATAATTATCAGACGGGACACCTGGTAACCTGCCTTAGCAGGAGGTCAGGAGCGGCTTTCCTGAGGGGTGGCCAGAAAGATCTGACTGTGGCTGACAGGCTTTTTGCCTCCTTCGTAGACATCACGGGACAGACTTGGTAGCTGGAGGCCTAACTCCTTTAAGTGTTATGGCTCAGATAGAGACGCAGCTTTAACTTGTCAAAAAACTGCAGTTGAAAGCTACACCAGCTGATCCTTACAGATAGGGTATCTGGTGGTAGGCGGTTCCTTTGCAGTGCTTATAAATAAAATTGAGGGTATTTAATCTCACTTACTCTGTGTAATCTTTCCTTTGTACAGCTGAGGCAGTGAAACAGTTCCTGTATTAAGTCATGGTCAGACATCCAATGGTTCCCAGCTTCATTACCACATGCCTACAAGTGCTTAATCCTTGACTTCACCCCACGCTACACTGGTGCAACTGAAAATGTTTTTACTGAAGCTTTCCTCCAATTCTTCCAGTTTTCTTCAAACCAATGCATCTTGGTGTATAGATGAAGCCAAGGATGTCCTGCAGCTTGCAAGAAAGCCAATGTCTGAATTTAGACATTGCTCCAGAAGGAGTTACCAACTTCCACGACTCAGCCTTGCCAGACGTTTGGATTTAACCTGAACGATGTGTGTTTCTGGGTAATTTCCAGTTTTACGGGTTTGCAGTGCAACCTGGATCCTTAAAAGTCCAGGTGTAAGTAGCATATTCTTGTGAGGATACTGATACATTGCCAAAGTGTATTTCATGCTTCATCCACTCCCAAACTCACTCTGAAACAGGCAACAGGAAAAAAATCCAATTTCATCACAAGGCACACCACTCTGAATCCCAAGGAGAGAGACACACTAGTTACATTGTGCATCTGCTTGCAGAAGATGCTTTAGGAAGGACCGTGACTCTGGTCCAAGATATCCTGCAGAGAGCAATGGGCTTGGACCAGATAGATCTGCCCTGACTACTCTTTGTGATAATGTTTGTTGGGAAGATTAAGAAGAGAGAAATAAGTGCTAAATTGCTGTGAAATAAAAGAACAACAGCAAAGAGAATCAGTGTAGTACAGCAAGGTTATTTGCATAACAAGTTTCCCACCACTTTGTATGCAGGTATGTGCAAACACAAATGTACATACAAACATCACAGCATTACTTAACCAGTGTGTGAGGGTGCTTTTCTAGCATCAGCATCTGTATTTCTGGGTGAATTACAATGGATATTCTAGTGGGAAAAAAACCCACCAGGCCCTAAAAGTAGGCTACTGAGCCTGATTTTGCTGATTTAGATGTGTGGTAAACCCAGCAAGTCCTATTGTCAACAACAGGAGATGCAATAATCGCTTTTTGGAAAATCAGGTTCTTTGGGAGTAAAATTTTCCAAAACCCTTGAACAGGGTTATAGGAGAACTAAAACACTTTGTTAACTCTACTGACGTGGAAAAAAACAGGGAAGCTTTCAGGTTCACGAACACTTCCTAACATCCAAGACTCATAAAAGATATTGTCTTCCTGTAAACTTTGCCTCTTGCACAGGGGCCATCACAGCCACAACAGAATTATTACAAAATTGACTTAGAGAATGTAAACATTTTATTTTTATGGGCCTGAAATTAGGCTCCATTTTTTGATTGACATGACCATGTACATTCTCACTTAGGGCGTTCCTGATTTACAGTGATGGTGTATTGGGATTAAGCTGGTTTCAAGATTATTTCATTTTGTAGATCTAATTCTGCTACTAATAAAATCGGTGAGACGTACATCACTGATGTCTGAAGAAGCACAACAAAGCCATATTGTTTGGATAAAATATATCAAGCAAAGGTTCTTCCTGTAATTTTGAAGGCTGGTTCATACATAATTTTCTTTTATAGTTTCACTTGCCTCCTCACTGACACAACTCATTTGCACTCTTCTACTTCTTAAATACAGATTAAATGCCATAATGTATCAGACATCTTCACATGAGGCCACTCATTAACAAAGGAAGTGTTTAGCTGCAGCAATATTGCAAAAATAACATTCAGCTTTTTGTGAATGAATGACAGAAAATTCTTGTATTTAACAGTTAAGAATAGCTTTGGTGATCTCACACACTGCTATAAATTATATCAGAAACCAAGTGTTGTAATTTCCACTCACTTTTTTGACCAAGAAGTCTACATCTGGCCTTAAATGTAGTACTGATTATTTTTATTTTTTTTAGAGACTGCTAATTACACCAAGTCAAGCTCATATGTTGTTAGAGGAAGGTTAATTGGCAGTAGTAAAAATAACCTTTTGAAACTCAAACTGCAATTAGACCAGATTGTAATATTTTTGCAGTTGTAATAGATGCATATTGTGTTGTTCAAAACTAGACATTTTAATTACATTATCTGGTTCTTTAGATAAACAGAAATAATTTTTAAAACATAAAAGACTTGATGACATAATTTCATTTTACCTTTCAACAGTTTCAAATGAAGCAGTTTACAAAGAAGGGATTTAGATAATATTTTCTTCTTTCAGATTAAACCCCAACCAAACAAACAAGAAAAAATGAACCAAAAAAGGAGGGGGATGGATAAGCAGGGAAGAGGCAAAGGGTGTGGGAACAGTTTACTCTTCTGATAGTGCAATCTCTCATGCAAGGATTGCTGCAATACTCTTGGAGCGATTTTAGTCTAGAATGAGAATTATTTGATGGGTTTACCCAGTAATTAGCAAAATCCATAATCAAGACAACTGATTCTTTTCTATTGGGGAATCTAAGAAACTGAGCGCATCTGTTAACAGCATACAGTCAAGTAGCGTGCAACTGGCTCGCTTTGTCATATCATAGTGCCTGATAAGAGAGGGGGGAAAAATCAAGCTATCATGGTGTCAACAGATAAGTTAATGTAAAAATAAAGTAATATTTATCCTGTAGGAGCAGTAACTGTGTTGTACTCTTGAATCCCATGGCCTACGATGTTGTCAGCCGTGAACACAACCAGACATGCTGAGCTGGGCCTGGCATAGATAAGCAGCTTGTGGTACCTCAGCACGGGCTCAAAATGAACTACATTTAATGATTGCATAATTTGCCATTTGTAAATGATTTTTAGCTCTTTTTGGTATTCTTGTAGCAGGCAACCTTGCTGGCATCTTGAACATTTTGGGGTTGTTTATTGTTTTGCCTGTTGCTGATGGTTAGCAGAAGAGACACTTTCAGGTTCTGTTTGAGGAACCTCAGGGCTCTCTTTTAGGCAGTTCAGCCTAACGGAATTAAGCCTGACATGTTTCAACTCTATTTCTTTATAAAATAAACATAAAACGATGGTTTAGATTTCTAATAAAACTCTTGAACCGTGTGAGACTCAAACTTTCACTGTTCCTTTACACGTCTGTAAATAAAGACCATAAAAGAAGAGTACAACAGGATAAATCAACACGAATTTGAAATCCACTGCAGCATATTAAATGGCGTGGTCTCACTGAAAGAAAGGGCAACCCTGCAGCTTCTTGCAGTTTGAAGCTAATTGTTTTCGTCAGGATGGGAACGTCTGCAAGTCCACTGCAGTGTCCCACCAGCAAGGCTTCAGTAACTGAGCCGGCTTGTGGAGAATGAGCCCACTTTGTAGTGACACAGCGGGCTCAGACACCACCTATTCTGCTCTCCAAACTGTCATGCATAACAACTTCATTGTGCTAAATTGAACTTGAAAGCAACCAAAGGCTATGAGAAGGAGAGGCTCTGAGAAAAGCGTGCTGTCAGCGCTGGCAAAGGCTGACCTGGAAAGTAGGCTCAGAGACAGGAGAATAAAGGACCAGGGCCCATGAACACAGCATATTGTTTCATTTTAAAGTATGATTCCCATACCAGCGAAAGTAGCAAATGTGATGTAAATTTATTTAAATAGATTCTGCCGCTTAAAAGTTTGCCAACCGCTCTTATCCAACTTTCCCAGCTCTCTGATTCGTTACTTACAGTGGGAATATAATGACATATAGTCATCATTGTAACAGCTTCTTTGCAGAGGCACAATGATGATTAATAGCTAGCAGCAAATTTTCACATGGGCTCCGAAGCACTATAGCGTTAGGCAGCCAAACACTCGCAAATCCCCCTTTTCTGTTCCGCTGAAAAGTCCTCTCCTTGTACCTTACAGATATGAACAAAGCCTATCTTAATTCCAATCAGCTTTTCCTCATTCAAAGAAACTTTCTCTTTTTCATAATTGATTCATGTGCATTTTTTTTTTCATTCTTTCACTGAGCCTGAGACTTTTTTTTTTTTTGGGGTGGGGGGGGGGGGGGAGGAAATCATTTCAGTAATAACTTGCTTTGCTTTGTTTTTCCCTCCAAAATATATTTCAAGACATTTCTGAGCAAGTGGAGCTAATTCACATTAAAAAGAAACGCAAAACTGAAAAAGAAGCCTTAACTTTCTCTTCACTGAAAGATTATTAATCATTAGCACTGTGGGATGAGCTCAGAAGAACAGCTCTGGTAACTTAAGTCAATGACTGGACAGCAACAACAATGAGCTGCTTCTATTTACTGTATCAATTCCCATTCCCATGAGAAACTTACAGCTGAAAGTGGAAGGGATTAATTTTTCCCTGCAGAATTATTGCAAAGATCAGACAACTTTGAATAGAAACAGTTTATCAAAAATATTTAGAAGTACTCAGAACTATGTTATTTTTATTTCAATTTATTCACTGATGTAAATTTATTGTTTTTCCACAAATATCCTTTCCACACTGATAGTGAAAAAACGATTCATCACTTTCAGTGTTCTAATACTACACCTTGAAGGAATTACACTTGATTTACACAAAAATGAGCATAGGGCAGATCAGCAGGAAATAGTTTTGATTTTTTTGATTAGGAAAACACTTTTAAAGAAAAAGAAGAATTTCAAAGCACTATTAGAAAGTTAAAATATACAAAGAACGTCAGTCTGTTTTGCTTCCCTTATGGAGGAAATTAGTTACAACTCTATAGCTCCATGTACGCATCACATGCACTGTTAACGTTTGGCTTTGGCTTTGCACATTATTGGTGCTTTACATCAGATTTGATCTGTCCAACCCAGGAAAGCATTTCCTTGCCATTTGCATTTTAGGTATAAAATAGACAAGAATGGATTTTGAAAGTAGTATAGTATCTAGGAACAAATAATGTTTGCTGAAATCATTTCATAGAGTATGTGAGATGAAGAAGTAAATACATTCACCATCAATCCTCTTTTTCATGCGTGTTCTTAAAAGAGAATACTATGGCCAAGTTGCCCATCAATTCGGTGAGTTAATTTCCTAGAAGTTATTAAAATTTTACTCTTAATTTTGCTCCCAACATACTCTTTTGAAAGAATATAAAATGTGAACAATTTTTGATTGTTTTTCATTTGTGCAAAATTTTCATGCAGTTTGTTTCAGGGATGAAAGCTTCTAGTGAGACAAACCACGTGGTAGATTGGGTTTATAATTTTCATCAAAAATCTTATGAATACTTAAGAAATCACATATCATAATTTCTCAAGAGATCAAATATCTACTCAATTTCTTTCTGTTGCAGCATTTTGCAAGCAGGTTTGCCCCCTTGGTATGTTTCAGAGATTTTTACCCTGGTGTAATTTAGCAGAATTACACATGATTTAATATATGTAACCCAAGACTTGATTCAGGCTCACAGGACTTTTGTCAAGTGTTATTAGTATTCAGTGAAGTATTACAAAGTTGGGATGCTTTTGCTGTATCCATGTGTGAGATTCCTTCCTCTTAACTGAAAGATATACTGCATTAAAAAAAAAAAAAGGTGTTGTTTTCTGCAAGTGATTTCATTTTGACATTTAGTTGGAATTGTGTGACATTTAATTGAAAGAGATAAAAATAATGCAAGTCCTAATACATGTCAGTGTCTTTTATAGAATGATGCTTGCATTGCAGCTATTTAAGGGGGACTACCATTGAAAATATTCCTGGAGAAGTGGAAATGTAAACCTGCATATGGATGAGGGTGATCTGTTCACTGGTTTATGGACCCCAGGTTCCTCAGATGGAGTCACAAATCCACCCGGTGCCCCTGTGAGCAGTGTTTGTGTTTGGAACTCTAAATTTGCTGCAAAATATGTAACATCTTGTATAGTCAGCGGGCTCCCCATTGACTATGCATCTGAGAAGCCTTCTGTGTGTTGTTTATTTCAGCAAATACGTAGAATACATACACGGTCCCAATAGCCTCAGACAGCAGTATGCAAATAACCAGTGTGAGGGGCTAAAATCTCAGATGACATACCCTTTTCAGGATGTGTCAGCATGAGCACATTCAACATGTCAACATGTTCATGCATCCTAATGTACCTTTCGGAGGACAGCAGAATCCCAGCACAGCTAGGGTTTTACAGCTAGGAGGCTGTGCAAAAGTGCAGTTGTTCCACTTTTTGGTGTTACATACGTACTGGTTTCATAGAGCAGAGCTTAATGCAGCTGCAATGTCAGATGGGAAAACTCCTTCCACCAGCAGTGTCTAGCGACTGACTCTCCAGTGCATGATGCTTTATGGTATGGAATATCCCTTTGGCCAGTTGGGGTCAGCTGACCTGGCTGTGTCCCCTCCCAGCTCCTTGTGCACCTGCTCCTTGGTGGAGCATTGGAAACCAAAAAGTCCTTGATTTACATAAGCACTCCTTAGCAACAGCTAAAACATCAGTGTGTTGTCAGCACTATTCTCATACTAAATCCAAAACACAGCACTGCACTGGCCAACTAAGAATTAACTCTATCCCAGACAAAACCAGGAGATCCCACCTTGAAGAATGTTCATTCCCCTTCCACCGTCAATCCTGAGATATCTTGATATGCACTAAATCTTTCTGCGATTTCCCCAGCACAACCCTATTCCTACCCAAACAACATGACCAGCATGGCAGTTTCAGGTTTGCAATATTAAGAAAATATTGAAGTACATATACTTGCTTTTAGTGGAAAAAAAGGGTCTAAAATTGCCGTCTTTACTCACACTGTGAGTGGTAACTTACGATGTCAATGAGAAAGCTGATGCTGTAAGTAACCATTAAGCGGGAATAGGGGTCAGAATCTACTTCTCATGGTTTGGGGAGGCAAAAAGTGATCATTTTGTGTCTTTTCTATTCTCATTTGCACTAAATATATTCCTTCCCTCTCGTCTACCTTCAGTCATTAATTTTTTCTGCTACCCGTTCTTCTTTCCCAGATCTTGTACTCTTAAATGATTCTTCTTTTTCCTCCATGGGTTTTTTTCCCTGGAATCTGGAGAAACCTCATTCTTATTCCCTGTGCACCCACTTGGACTCCCGCATTGCCTTTTTCCATACCCCTTGCAAATTCTCTTTTGCTGAGTTCCAGGCCATCAGAGGTCCATATCTCAGTCCCTCTTTTCTTCAGATCAGCATCCCAGTTTGTTGCCTCTTAGTTTGGCAGCAGCATATGGACTTGCAGGCCCTTCAATTTCAGCAGATTTTAGTCACCTTTTTTAAGCTTACAGTATTCTGTAGCAGTCCCACACTCCAGCGCATTGAAGATCTCAGACCTCGTGCGCCTACTAAAGTGGTGTAATTGTCTCTGTAAAGGCTCAGATTTATAAGGAAGGGTGTCTGCATAGTCCTTCAGCTCCTCCTATCTTAAATTAAATTTTGTCATTCCAGATCTACACAGTTGCACATTTCCGAGTTACTCTGTTTTATTACCCAGTTCCAGATCACTACTTGTTTCCTCTGTGGGCTGTCAACCTTGTGATGAACCTAGATTAAATATCTGGATTAAAAGTGTTCCAAAGCTGGTGAACAAATACATTTAATTATCTTGGGAAACAGCTCTGTGAATGTATCGGCATTGCATTTTGTGCTTCGTCTCAGCTGCAATGGCCTTTGTTGATCATAGAAGACCAAAAGCTGAAACAGGTGAAGAAAACCTATTTCAGTTCAAAGTCTACCCAAGTATCCAGAGAACAGCTTTTTACTTCTAAATTTCAGCTCTGAAAGTCATGAAATATACAAAAAGTCTTCCCAAAGGTTACCCTAGAACAAGTCCCTGTCTGCCATTTTCTGATTTTTATTTTTGCCCTGGTTTCTGTATGTTCTTTAGGTTATCAGGAAGAGCAATAAATCATAAGTATCATTAACATCACACAGATATGCCATGACTTCATGTTTCTTGAATTATTCTTTTAGTCCCTTGCTGACAGTTTGTTTTAACTGCTCTAAAGGCAGACAGTGCTATCTGTCCAGAATATGACTATTCCTGTTTTCCCTTGCTCCCACCTTTAACCTTTTACTTTCTGACTCTCATGGAATCACCAGCCTTTGTATGCTTATACAGTAACGGACTTTCTCAGAAAGGAATCTCCTCCCAAGCATAACACATCCTATTTCTCCAAACTCTTAAAGCAAACAGTCTTCTGCAAGAGGCACTTTGCACCCGTCAGGATATAAGGAAGCCAGCAGGTTGTCCACTATGGGTGGAATCAGCCCATGTTGCCACTTGCCTGGACATGGTGCAAGACAAAGCTCTGTAAAGGATGGGGGAGGATGATGTGAGTGAACACCGAGGGGAGCCACCTCGTGAGCAGCAAACCTGTGTGTATTGTGATGGTGGAGGAGAAAAGACTGGGAAAGGGCATGGAGAAGCTACGGATTATCACAGCTGATGATAGGAAGGAAGATAAAGCAAATGGCTGCTGGAGATATTGGAAGGAATCAGCAGGATTAGCATATAAAGGTGTCCTTCCCTCATCAACTCACAGGAGACAATCAGTCCACATTTTCATACTATGAAAGGGTTTTTCAAAGTTTCAAGAGAGGCACTGGAAAATTGGACCTGGTCCAAGCTGGGAGCAACAAGGTGATCAGAGTGCTGGGGAGCTTGATGTATAGAGAAAGGTTGAAGGAATTGGGTTTGTTCAGCTTGGGGACGATAAGGCTCAGGGGATCAAAATCATCTCATATCTGAAAGGTGGTTATAGAGTAGAAGCTTCACAACGATGCATGGTGACAGAACAAGAGGCAAGGGGCACAAGGTGCTTCAGGGGAAATGCTGTCTGGCTATAAAAGAAACTTTACTAAGAGCACTGAAATACTGGAACAGTTTGCCCAGGGAAGCAGTAGAGTCTGCCTTGTTGGAAATACTCATGTCTTGGCTTGACAAGGCCCTCGATAACCTGATGCAAAGCCCAGAAGGTTGCATCAGGTGATCTCTAGTAGTTCCTTCCAACCTGGACTTCTCTATGATTCTGTGACTCATATTAGAACCGACTTTAGCATATGGTTAAAATCCTGGGACTAAGCTAATCTTAAAGGCTGTATTAAAAATCAGCATAGAGTTAAAATACCAAAATAAAACCATATATTTTTAAATGACATTCATTTAATAACGGTAAGTTGTTTGGTAGTGCTAAAAAAATGGAAAGTTCCAGGCTGATATGCTCAGTCTTTCAGCCATCATTCCCCACTCTCACCTCAAATCTCTCTGCCTTGTAGGTAGCTCTGTCAACTCATCTGTATCAGTTGTTTATCTGTCAAGCAAGAATAAAATACTGTGAGTTTCAGTTAATGTAAATAAATGACTTTGATGGAAATGTTTCTTGCAAAAGCCATCAGATGATGTAATTTTGTAAAAACTGAATTTTAATTGCTTTGATTGTATACCACTGTGACTGGTGTCACTACACATCTTTTATTGTAGCCCCCTTTGATTCTAACTTCTTATACCCTCTTTATTTGTATTTCAAGTTCCCCAATCTCTCCTCTGTTGTAATCATCAAATCAGCTAGCACTTCCATTTTGCAGCCTCCCATTTCCTATTCCTTATTTTACCATTTATCCTAAAATAGTTCATCGGTTCTCACATCTTAGGGCAGCACAGTGCCTTTAGCCTCACCTCCACTTGGAACAGATCCTTCTCTATGATCTTTCACACCAAATCCCTTTTCTCTGTTGACCTCCACCCCTAGCCTGTGCCCTTTCCAAGACTTACAAGTTGTCAGGCTCTCTCATTTCTGCAGTGCTTTCTGCTTTTCTGACAGTGTTACTTCTACCGGGATTATTGTCTACAGCTATGTCTCTCTGCAATGTAAGTTCTTCGTCTTCCTTTCCATCATTAGTATTTGCCTCCTGTAAGATCACAAGCACTACTACATCTTCCATCTCTGAAGTCTCATGTTTTTGTGCTCTTTTCTATGGAATTAAGAAGGTCAGGTAGCAGGTGATTTCCCTTTTCTGCATATGTTTTCAAATGCTATATTTGTTATATTTGTAAAATACCTGGGCTTCTGTTCCCTGTTCAAGTACCAGTTTTACAGTCTTCTCTGCCTTTTCTGCAGTGTCAGGTCCCTCTGTTCTTGACTCCACTGGAGGAACTAACAAGTTCTCTCCCCTTTGTTTTCCATCATGTCCAGTCACTTACTGCCTTATTTCTATGCTCTTATCTCCTTCCCTAACACCTTTTCTCTATCAAAACCTGATGGCCTTGTGCCCTTATCCTGCTCTCATCTTCAGGCACATGATGTGCTGTGGATGGAGAAGGGGTTGGGCAGCAGTTGCTGGAGAAGACAAACAGCACTTCAGGAGGACTGTCTGAGCTGTTGATGGCAACTTCTCTTGCTCCTCTCCTGGACAGGATTCTCACTTTGGTACAGAGCACTTCAACATCTGATCAACTTGGCTCCTCTCTGAGTTGAACTCCTTTGGCAGGGTGGCCATTTACTCAAGAAAAATTGAAGAAGAAAAAAGGAAATCATTAAAAGACACCCAAATGCTAACAGTCTGTTCCTCCCTCTGCTGGAGCAGGCTTTACATCTCTAGCGTGTTTTCCCACCTCATTGAGCAGTGCTGGTGTACCACCGGTGCAGCATCTCTTCCAAGGCCAGGCTTTTGAAAGGCATGTCCCGTGTCAGCTTTTCTTCAAACAAAACAGCCAGGTCTGATCTCCACAACTGCAGCAAATGCCAATGTGGAATAAAGGGTGAGGCAGCCCCAGCATACCCGCAGTTACAAACTGTCTGGGGGCTCAAACAGGTTTTGATATAACAGACCTGCCTGAAGGTGATCTCAGTGAGCTCTGTGTGTCCCATTGGAACCATTGCACCATTGCACTGGATAAAGATCAGAGCAAAAATTACATATTTTTCTCTGCCTTACCTGCCTTGTCATGATCCCTCCCTAGCCAACCACTCCTGTGAACAAGAAATGGCAAATCGTAGCACACAGCACAAAACCACAGTAGCCAGACTTGTGGGACATGCCTCCTGGATTAATATTTTTTCTCACTTATGAACACATTGCCACAAATACAACTAAAAAGAGCATGACCTCATTCTTTCAGCATCCTGCCAGAGCAAATGTGCATGTGTAGCTCAGGTTTGCAGTAGGAGTTGCAGCTTTTTCACAGCAGTCTACTGTGGCAGGTGCTGGCAACAGTGCATGCATCAAAAGCCCTAGATCCAGGTTAGGAGTCACCTGGGCACTAGGGCTTCCTCAAGGAAGGAAGATGGGAAGGAATGAAAGATTCTGGCCTACCAGCCATCTTTCTCTTTGAGACGGGAAGAAGGAATTGTGAAAAGTGAGGAATGTCTAGATGAAAAACATGTATTTAGCCAGCTTGCCGACCATGACAACATCCCTTCAGAGGTCGGGTTGGTCAGGAGCAGCCCTTGACTCACAAAGCTTCAGTGATACAGACATGAAATATCACAAGGAATGGCCCCTGGAAACGTGAGCTTCTTTTTGAGCCAGCCTGGCTCAAACAGAAATAGAACTACCGTACAATGGCCACCATGTGACTGACCTTTACCATTTGTCTCAATGAACTAGGTATGAACTTGAAATATGCAGAATGGTGTGATGGGAGGATAAACCAAACCTGCAGAAAACAGACAAAGCAAAAAGCTTTTAAGGATCACAAACAAAATTGTGCAAATCTGTTAAGTGCTTGTTCATGGATGTGATTCAAGATGTGCAGCGGTCCAAGCTGGGATGGGATTGGACAAAGGTTTATGGAAGTAAAACATTCCCTGAAGAATTTGTGTTGATTTCACATATATTTTTTGCTTTTTAACAGAAAAATAAATATTGGAGTCATGCCTGAGCCACAATATCTTTTTGGTGTGAAAAACTTGTGCTCTGATGCAGAGATTCCAGGTGCTTGTGTTTGGCAACTCCAGGAAATAAATTCTGTGGAACACCAGGAATAATATAAAAATGTAGCATCTGTCAAGCTATCAAAAAGAAATCAAACTTTCAATATGTAGGTAATAATACTACGATCTACAAAGGTGCTATAATATATTATATCCAAGACAGTAAGTTATAAACCCACTATTTTTTCTGAACAAAGAATCTTTGAGAAGACAACCTTTCATCAGAAATCTTGGTAAACTTACGTCAATGAACTTAATAAAATTGGACCTGATGCTGCTCTTAAATGTCATAAAATTGCCTGCATTTTGACATTTCCCGTATTGGTTCATGTTTCCCCATGGAAATATACCAAAGTAAAAACCAGAAAAATCTTGAAATCTTCTTCATGCTTTTGATAAAATACTTTCTTCAAATAATGTTTAACTTGCAATAACTCTTCAAGCCATGTAGAATAGAGTATTTTTAACTTCTTTCTCCATCCTCCGAGCAGTTGTTAAAATAAAAAGAAAGCAATTGAAGTATCACCTACATGGTAGACAACTCAATTTGTTGTTTTGCTGCAAGGTAATCTATACATGCCAGGGTATACAGTGAGGTCTCTGTATCTCTTATGACAAAATTGCTTCAAGGTGAAGTTTTTAGTTGCAAAATTTAGTTTCATTTCCTTTTTGATGGAATATTATATTTTTAAGACTAATGTTAACTATTAATTTGATATGAATTGCAGCTTTTGTTTCTTGATATAATAGTATTTCTCTATTATGTAAAATACGCAGAAACTCCAATTTTCCTTTCTGTTCAAAACAGATTTTCATTGGAGTTCATGTGAATAGTCTATTCTTAGCGATTCTTACAATCTTATGAATTCTTTAAGGTTTTTATCTTTGTCACATTTCAAATAAATTGAAAAAAACTATTTAGTTTAAAGGTGTTAGGAGTGATCATGAACAGCACAAAGCAACTTATTTTCTACTCTTTTTGGTCAGATAGCATTTTTAGATGATTGAGATTGGGTCCAGCTCTCTGCTGAACTGAAAAAGGATTGGTATTCTGTCAAACATAAAAGTGGTATTTAACAGAGGAAAGACATCTTTAGCTCGTCCAAAATCTCTCAGGAGGATAACTTCATTAAATATATGAAACGTATATTTTTTTGTTGTTGCATCCCCTCTTTCTCCTCAGTGTTCTTTATTTTCCCAAATGTTTACTGTTCTTTAGATTTTTTTATAAAGGGAAGGGGGGGAAAGGTGATTTGACCATGTCTGTGTTGAGAACTAGCTTCAATACTCTTTATTGTTAAGAATGTAACCAGATGCTTAACTACAGTATTTGATCCTCTGTGTTTCAGTCAAAAGCTCCTTTTTAAATCATAGATAAAGCAAGGTCAGAGGAAAGGCATTGCCTTGCTTTATGAACTGAGGAAGTAATCTGGGTGCGTGTTTTGGAGATATCTAACTCCCCACATAAGAATAAAGCTAAATCTGGAGCTAGTTTCAGGTTTGGCATCTTTCACTGAAAGTTGGACCTTGTGAAATCCAACGCAAGGTAGAACTCACGAGCGGGGATTTTATTTTGTAAGGGTGTAATTGCACTAGTCTGTTCAGTCCTAAACCTTATATATCCCCTTACCCTCCTTCACTTTGTACAGTATTGCTATAGTCAACTAGTAGAAGTTTACGAAGACCTAAATGTTAGTTTTTACATAGGCTTATGTGTGTACAAATTAGCTTTGTGGCACTCTGTCTGAATTATATCGGTCAAGATGGAATTAGAGAAATCTTTATTTGTTGTATTGTAGCAGGAAATCTGGAGGTAAATGATACTAACAGTGGAGTAACAACTTAGTTTACATGCTACTACTCTAGAGGTACAATGTTTTTTTTGTTGTGTGTTTGCTTTTATGCCTAACCTCTGTTACAGAATGTTACAAACCTGGTGAAATCAATTAAGACGTTTTTCTTCCACATTTTTTTCAAGCAAAATAAAGTCACTTGCTATTATAATTGTCCTCTCTGATTCTGATTAAATTCTAAAGTATGGATGCTATATTGTACATAACTTCCATGCTGCAACCATGTCAGGCAGTTATATGTCATAGGTACATATATTGTTCCATCTACTCTTTGACCTGCCTTAAAACATTTGGCCATGATCCAAATCCCACCAAAATCAATGAAAATATTTTCACTGATTTCATAAAGTTTCAGACCTGATCTGTAGCGAACCTGTCTAGGGCATCATACGCACCATTTCATCTTTCACCTACAGTACACTTAGTTTTTCTTTTTTCTTCCCCCCCCCCCCCCCCCCCCCGTGCTTGGCAGCTTGAAGTTTTTGCTGTTCTGCTTGTATGAACTTCACAGATTGTGCATCAGGGCAGCAGAATGAACGGCCAGACTCCTTTGACCTATGCACTGTCAGTCTCAACCTTTGGGTCAGATCTACCATCAGCACTGGAAAGGAAATATTCATAAAAGCACTTATCCTCATGCAATACCCAGTCAGAATGCTGTCTCGGGGCAGGAGATGATACTGCTTTCCTAGAAGGTTGTGTTGCTTCTGGACATGAAAACCTGAAAGATTTCATGTTGCCTACCCAAGTTTCTCTGGATACTGCTGCTCTGAAGTTTCCCAAAGTCTCCTGAAGATCTCTGGGAGCAACACAGATGTAATCATCCAGCTCCAATTACAGGAGAAATGGGGCAGGAGGCTGCTGGAGCAGCAAACAGCAGCCACCCCTGCTTGTTTTGCTTGTGTCCCTGTCCTGGAAAGCCAGGATGTCCACTGTTTCTGTGATGGGGCATCTGGACCTTGAGGACCATCAGTACTGGGGTTGGGGAAGCAAAAATCGCAGTCCCTGTTACCTTCCCTGAAGAGCAATCTCAGCCCTTCAGAGCTCTCTGATGAGCTATGCCATGAGTACACATCCTCTTTTGATCTGGTACTGTCACTGGATGATGATGTTCAGTTTGGTCCAGATGACTGAGAAACCTAGACCTTGCTGTGTGTGTGGGTGACGGCAGGCAGAGAGAGCACTGGTGGCAGGACCTGGCCACTTCTCCTCTCCTATAGCACTACCAATGCCAACCTCCTGCAAGCCTGTGGGTCAGGCCAGGCCACCAGGCAGAGGAGGTCCGGTTCTGTGGGTCTTCACATTTAATTCTGAAGGAAAAGTTGGTACCAACCTGTCCTGGAGGCTGTAGGACAGCCTTTGTCTTCTGCTGTTTTATCCATAGCACTGTGTGCACAGAAGTGCTTTAAAACAAGTAAATCTAGTTTGAAACATCGGGTTTTCCCTTCCTTTGTCCCTAATGTTATCTTTGATGAGTTCCTTAAGGAACTAGGGTAAAGGTTTCAGACTGGTAGTTTTGGTTGATGAGTTTTGGTTTTTTTTTTTTTTTTTTTTTTTGTGTTGCTTTTTTTTTGGTGTTTTTGTTTGTTTGTTTGTATTTATTCCTTGGAGGTGGGAGATGTGTCAAAGCAAGGACACAATTTCAAAACAAGGTCATCTTTCCCCACCAGCTAGGTGAGTTTTTCTTGAAAATCTACAGCAGAATATGAAAATCCTCCTGTAGTCTTTGGGAAACCGGGGAGAGGAGAAAATATGTGAACAATGCTACTGGAATACCTAGAAAACCAGGAATCAACTGCCTCTAAATCTCCCGAGTTCATATCTCTTTTTAAAGATTATTTTAGAATAAAAAATACAATTTTATCCATCTTCTGTCTGAATTTCAAGTCATTAGATTGTATCCAGGCCACATTATCCAGCTTTTCCTTGCAGCTGTAAAGGCTAGAAACTGTGGTTTTTTAAAATAAAAACAGGGATGTCTTTCCTGGTTGTTTCCAGATTTCTTCTTTTCACATATTCCCTTGCTTTCCAGGAATGCACTTCTCTCTGTAGTCCCTGAAATATTGTTCAACTCCAGCCAGATCAGGGGAATTAGACACATCACAAACTTGGCTTTTAGTCAAAATCTATACGGAAATGGACAATATGGATCGATTTCACATTATAGCTTTCAGCTAAACAACAGATCAAGTGCTGCACAGAGATCACCTTGCATTCCCTGGCCGCGTACAGACCAGGGAATAACTCCTGCTCCCATGGGATAATTGCACTTACAGTAGTGTCAGGTGACTGGAGGCTCTTGGTATCTGTTGGCCAAGCTGAAGAAAACAATAAGGCCCATTTAGCTTCAGTTGCAGCCCAGAAGTTCTGAGGAATGCATGCCATCCCCATCCCCATCATGCCTGCACCTCTCCTCTCACTTCCATTCCCACTGAACTCACGCAGCAAAGTAATATCACTACACAGGGAAGGAAGGAAATCTCTGAAATACAGCCCAGCAAGATGAGGGGTATTTGAGCCAAAGAATAGGGAAAAAAAAAATGAAGTATGGAACAGATGGAATTTGAAATAATTATAGATTTTCTTGGAAGGAATTAATTCTCTCTTTTGCCCCACAAATATATAACATACATTTTAAATTCTTTTTTCTGATACCACCTAAAGGGCAATACTACATTGTCACAAAATGCTGATTACTAGGGCTTTTCTGGACAAACACAGTTTTTCAGGGACAGGTCTTTTGTTAGGCTTGTGAAAAGAAGTTCATTTGGCCTAGATACACAAAATGGCATTTGCAAGATAATTTGCTATCTTAATTTGATATCATCCGTACACCAGCTGCATAAGGAACGGGGTTCAAAGGTAAACGAAATGTAACTGCAGAGAAGTTTAGCCCAGCAGATCTGACCCGCGCCTGTATGATCCAGGTGTGCTGCTGGGGTAGACTCAGCAACTGCATTTCTAGATCGTCTGTGGTAGAAAAAACATGATTTTTTTCAGAAAGATGAAATCCAGATTGACCAGAGGAAGTGTGTGCCCAAGTTTTAAAAGCTGTAACTAGCAGAAGAAAAGAACAACTCGGTTCTTCCTTCTGTCAGTTAATTGTGACTATTGGACAGCAAGCAGCAGAACTGAGATTTCCCCTGAGAAGGAAGATTCAATTTGAGAAGGATTTTTGAAAGGAAAACATGCAATTTTATAAATACACGAAGAATGAAAATTATGTGGTTTTCTGACAATACTTCAAACGCTCAACAAGTAAGACTGAAAAGATATGCTTTCTTTGAAACGCCTTAATTCCT
The DNA here is from genome assembly GCF_963210335.1 of Falco punctatus. Classification (NCBI taxonomy): domain Eukaryota; kingdom Metazoa; phylum Chordata; class Aves; order Falconiformes; family Falconidae; genus Falco; species Falco punctatus. The sequence continues at coordinate 80,875,966 of NC_137586.1, forward strand.
TTTGCTTTAGTTGCTTAGTTGTTCCACCTTGCTCTTCCTCCTGATTCCTTTATCATGGAGGTGGGTAGTAAACAGGCTAAAAGTACTGCAAGGCTCTTCTGCATTTTTTCCTGTCTGCATCTGATGTGATTTTTTTGCACTGTATGTGATGTTCTCCTTTCCCAGTGGCTGAAAACCCTGGTCAGTGGGCAAAGCATGTCATGGAGCTGCTACTGGAAAGGATTTTCTCTGTCTGCCTTTCTGGTCCCTCCACACTTCCTGCACATTTTGGTCTCAGCTCCAGACCAGTTACATTGTGTGTCATTATTTGGGAACTAATAAATGCAATTACATAAATAAGAAACTATTTTTTTCATCCAGAATTTGTAACTGAGTTGTATATTTTACAACAATAAAAGCATATGCACTGGACATACGGGAAAAATAAGAGCAGATCAATACAAATATAGCAAAATTAGATTATTTTCCCTTCTTTCCTTCGTTCCTCTTCCTCTACAGCACTCCAATGTCTGGCAACTATTTGGGTCAGAAAATTAGAGATAGGTAAACAACGACCTCTATTTCGTTAATATTTTAACAACCATAGATGCAGAATCACACTCAGAGATTACATTATACTAACCATTCTTACAAAATGTTTTTTTTCAGCTTGTTATATATTGGCTCTGCTGGTAAGCATTCAGGCTTTCTGCCAGGAGAGGCCAAATAAAGCTGTGTAGGATGGTTTACCTTAGATTAGGCTAAATTTAAACCACTCTTCTGTGTTCTGGTGTCTTTAACGTGGACAATTATGCTCATGAAGTTTAGTCCGTGCTGCAGTTTGCTAAAAACTGCACATGCAAGCAATGGAAAGAAAGATGTGTATTTTAATAGGTTAATGGTGTATAATCCACCCTTCTGCCTTTCCATTGCCACCTGTGAACAAGAACTGAGAAATGGATCTGTACTATTTATTTAACGTAAATAATAAGATTCAGAAATGAATAGAATGCAGGAAATATCATAAACTTAAGCTCCAGAAAGAGACTACTTGAGGAAAAAAATTTTGATTTTCTTCCTCGAAATTAGTCGTGACAATGTAAGATGACATACTGATGTGACACTGAATATATTTTATATACCGAAATTGTCACAAGCCCACTTTAAAAGGAGTGAGGTTCTACAACAGCTTTAATAGAGCGCTGACTTTGTTGGTTCATTATGGCCTTTTTCATATCAACAGTATTAATTATACATTGTAGTGTCTATCAGCTTCCTCCCAGGATGGTCTCAGCTACATGACATTTAAGTTGGGAATATCATCATCGTTTTTGGCTGACAGGAGAGCTACTTGATGATGTGACAGCGTAGATGTGTTTGCCAAAAGCTTTTTGTGTTACAAATAGCAAGTATCAAGACACCTTGTACATAAATATTATCTGTATTAAGTAAATACAAATATATAGGAGTGTTGCTGAGGAGTGACCTGGCAGATATTTTTCTGCTGTTGTAAGATGCATCTTGCATGGCCCCAACATTCTGTTTATTTGAGGATGATCTCTAACAGTCTCCTCCTAGAACAGATGTGTATTCTGACAGAAATAACAGCTGCTAAGCAAAAGAAGATCAATTTGAAAATTATCAAGGGGGAGGCTGTTTTTCCTTTTGGGAAAAATAAAGAACCAACCTCATGGAAACACAGTAAAACACCTGGTAAGAGTAACCAGTGAGCTAAATCAAGCACACTCAACAATACGATCTTATCTCACCTATAGTAGGCAAAAAACAAGAAATCAGCTTTCCCATATTAATATGGTACATATTTTTATTAGCTTCTCTCCAATAACAAGACCTTTATAAATGGTTGAAAAGCAATCTATCAATATTTATAGTAAAGGCCGTAGCCAAGCAGGAGCTGATAGTCATCCTCAGTCTTTCCCAAGCTATACTATCATTATTCCTGCAGGTGCAGTGCAAATGCAAAAAGAAAATGATGCTCCCGTTATTTCCCTGTCCTGCTCTCTTCCTCTAGGTCATCTTAGGCCTGTAAGGGGATTTTGAGGCCCACAAAACTGTTCCTTTGGAGGTAACATCGTTGTGGTGGACTATGGCAGTTGCATACCACAAGCCCTTGCATTGGAGCCAAGTTTCAGGAGATGACTTCAGAGTCAAAAAACACCCCGTGGGCTGTGGTAGGAACATGGCCTGAATTGTTGTGCTGGCTCAGATCTACCCCTGAGGGTCAGGCTCCTGAGCCCGGCTGAGGTCTGCAACCTCAGACCAGGGCCATGTGTGCTGGGTGCCACGCTCATCTGAAAGCAGATGGCACAGAAAGAGTTTGGTTGCTCCTCTAGGTTGCTTTAGTGCTCAGACAATAGCCAAGCAAAGAGTCAACAGCCTCAGTTCCCTGGCACTACCATAACAGCTACAGATTTAAGTTTATGAAAAAAAAAAAACAACCAACTAAGCAGTCCTAACTAGGTTCTTTTCTTCTGGTTTCTGAGCCCTGAGGTTTGAACTCAGAACATTCTAGCTAGATCCAAATATTTATGTTTTTTCTGGAACTTGAAGAATTCCTTTCTCCCTACGTCTCCAAAGTGCAACAATTACAATAAAACCAGGAGCTGATAATAACAACTACGTCACAGGTATACAAAGCAAGCAACACACACATGCACACACAAAATAATAAGACTCTAAGAGGAATCCAAGGACTGTGAAAAAAAAAACCAATGAGGCTGAGTTTTTGGCGTTGATTGTTGGTGGATGCTGGAGAAAAGGTTGCATAGGATATCAGGTTCAGCTGTGAATCAACACATCTACCACCACAATATTTTGGTTTTGTAGTCAATGGAAAGACTTCAAAAGATGCCTTTGGGGTTTAAAAAAAAAAAAAATATTTAAAACATCTAGACTAAATGCCTGAAGTCAAACTGTGTGAATACTACTGAAAAGAAATGGAGGGAAGTGACTTAAGATTTTTTACATTTTCATTAGGAGACACTGAGCTGCTCATTTTGCCAGTAATTTATCAACATTACACGGATGATTTTATATGCTATTAGAGAAATACTAACGAGGAGAGTTTAGCAAAGGAAAAGGCAACATAAGCAGTCTAGAATCATGAGTCTGGTGACATTGATCAGCACAATACAATTTGTTTTGTTTATTTTTTAATTTGAAAGTATGAGAAAGATCTTACCTTACAAAATTAAGAGCAAATACAAGTAGTCTGAGAGGATTTAGCTATTATTCAAGCAGCACCTTTAGATGCTATAGGGCAGCCAGGGAGATGGCAACAGTGGCTACATTTCAAGAGTGATTTCTCCTGGGGAGACCCAGAGGTTCAGCATTTCTCATTTCCTACTCTACCATCCTCTCTTCCATTTCTTCTGTCACATGTGGCATTCACACTGTGTCTGAACTCAACCGAAAACTTTGTTTTTTTCATGAGGTGTTTGAGATATAAAACCTGTATCCAGCTGAATGAGTCTCTAAGGTCATCAACACCTGTGTCTCTCTTTCTTGCCTTTTCCCTTGTTTTGTATTTTGCAGTGAGTGGGAACTCTTACCTCCAAGGTAAGTTTCTCATGTTTTATAATTAACACCCAGAGCCTGGACTTTTTTGAAGCAAGAACTAAAAAGGCCTGATGGCTGCAGTCCATTAACAGTCTCTCAGTACACTTTGCTCTCAACTTATTTGCTTTGAATTGAGACCTTACTCATAATGGAACCATTGTTGCTCAGGACAGAGTACTGCTGCATTAACACGGATCACTTTGCCTAGGTTTCATATACATTAGTAAATTATGGAAGATCAAATATCCCATGGAGCTGATACATACGGAATTGATCTTGAAGCAACCTCATATTCGCTATTTCAGGCTGAAGATAGGATATTAAAATATCACTTTTGAAAGGCAGTCCCAAGAGCAAAGAAAAATGGTGCCGGAATGTTAAGTGATAAACAAGGTTTGAGATAGGGGTTAACTACTGTATTTGCAAATAAAGTGCAAACTCAGGCAGCTGACTTGCATATTTGCAGAAAAGGTGCTAATTGCATGAAGTAGGAATTTGAAAGACCAGAACCGAAAGCTTAGAACTCTGGACAGGGCGTAATTGTATTTAAATAGATAACACAAAATTACAAGGGGAAAAAAATAATTAAGAAAAAATGAAGTTATTAATTCCATCTTACATAATTAAATGGAAAAAAATGAACGTATAGCATTCCATGGTGTTATATAACAGCTATTAAACGTTTTAACTGAAATTTAATGCTTTTTAAAATATTTCCTTGCATGTTGTATTTTATTTAAATGTTACCTAACAATTAGAGCTGATTCCTGACCCGTCCCAGAAAACACTTATTATCCACGGCATTTCTATCACTAGCTACCGCTTTCACTGTAAGCATTACTGTTAATACTTACATTGTAACAAAATTAAAAGTTTCATCAGCAGTTTAAACATCCATTTATAACTTAACATGTAAAAGTGAAAAGTAGAAAAAGACTGTAAAAATATATATAGATGCCTTATGGCTTGCCATGGGCCACACAGAATAGATGCCTGAGCAGCATATCGACATTTCTGGCAAAAATTAGTGGTGATTATTCCCTGTCTCCAAAGATGAGGCACCTAATAATAAATAACCCTTCTTTAGATCTCAGTGTGATGGACAAAGGAAAGATTTAATAATTGCAGCTTGGTTGCCGCCCAAGAATCAGTGATTTTGACTTGATTGCATTCAGTGTGAGTGAATGGATAAAAGGTTCAAGTAGTAGCACTGTATATATTTCATGCTTTCAAACTGGAAGTCTCATAGCAGAGCGAATGTAAGGATGTGTTGGAGAGGAATGTTTAGAATTAAAGGTGTGAATTAAACTTGTAAGATCATATATAAGTTTCTATAAGGTAAATTTATAAGACAGCCAACATTGTGCTTACACAAGAAAAACAGGCAACACTGTTTTTTGGCTGCCAAGCGGAGAAGTGAAGGCAGCATATAGAAATTTTAAAAAAATAAATTTAAAAATATGCTACAGTGGGGCAACAAAGAAAATGGATTGTAATAAGTATGAAAGAGAATTTTCATGGAGGACACCAAAAAGAGATTCATGGTACCTTCACAGAAATAAAAAACCAGATACAAGGTTTTGAAAAAGACAGACAGATTTATAAATTTAAAAAAAATAATAATACACTGGGCACAAAACAGATGCTATAAACTTTGGGATACAAACAAAACAAATAGTTGTGATAAACCTATTAGGAGACAGGCAACCCAAAACCAGCCAAAATTATTTCTGTTCTCCATTTGGAAACAATAAGGACATTCTTTTTACATAAGAATGTCCTTTAATGAGGTTAATAAGTACTTTCCAGTCAATTAATAGATGTTAAACAACATCTGCCAGTAGGTCTGAATAACTTTTACCCAAGAGTCTTAGAAGACTTGGCTGGGGAGAGCACTCAGTCACTGACATTAATTTTTAATAAACCCTGAAACAGCAGGGAAATGCCAGAAGAGTGGGAGAACATTGCTGTGCTAATATTCAGAAAGGGCAGTGGTCCTACCCAAGCAACTTGAGCCAGTGAGAAAAAAAGCTGCTTTGGTAATCAGTTGAGAGGGAATTAAAGGCAGCTCACAGGTGATTAAGGGAAATAAATTTTGTCAAACAGACCCAGCTTCTGAATAGAACTACCACTACTCCACCGTGTAAAACAAAAGCTGTTCTCCCCTTCCACTAACCCCAAATGGATGAATGGTAAATGGGTTCAGAACTGGCTAACAGGTGGTTCTAGAAGTAGGAATGTGAAAATAGGGTGCTGGAACCTTCCGGGAAGAGGAGCACCACTGGTACTTGTCAATACTTTCATCGATGGTTTGGTTGTAACTCCAAAATTGCTGGGACACGATGAGCAGTGATGCGGACAACCAAATAGAGCGGTCTGCTTCACTTAGCAAGCAGAGCCCGTTCTGACATTTTAGTACAGATGCATGAAAGTGGCATGTGGGAGGCAAGCAGTGGCTGCAAAATGTGGGGCTGCACCCGAGCCGGTCGTGGCTGAGGGAAGGACCTTGGCGTTCATACCTAACTGTGCGCTGCTGTGGGCAGGGACAGGTGATGCTAACCACGCAGGCGCCACGTCCTGCAGGGCCTTTCCTTGCACAATGGTCAAACCATCATTAACATAGTTCGTTTGTGGGATCCTTTTAAAGAAGTAGTTGCTAAGTCGGAAAGGGAGTAGAAAAAACCCCTCAGGATGATTCTTATACTGAAGATAATGCTTTACAGTGAGAGGCTTAAAGGCTCCACTTATTCAGTTTGTTGCAGGTTGAGAGGGGACTTGGTTACAGTATGTGAGCACCTTCACGGGGAAGGTGGGCTGGGTACTAAAGGGGTCTTTAACCCAGCAGAGAAAGGCATAGGATGAGCTACTAGAAACTGAAGCCAAACAGATTCAAACGAGAAGCTAGACCCAATCGTTTGCCAGGGACACCGATCCATCGATCAATCATCAGACAAGTTACAAGGCCAGCTGCAGGATCTCCATCTCTCAGGCGAAGGCTGGGTGCCTTTTGGAGGATGTGCTTTAGCTAAACACAAGGAACAGCTTGGCCAGACAGCACCAGGTCCTTGAGCTCAGCGCAGCAGAGAGTAAACAAGATGCAATGGCCTGTGGTGCTCGGCAGGTCGGACTGCAGTGATCTGATGTGATCCCAGGCTTAAGCTTTGGGAATTTATGGGCTGGTAATAGTATTCGTAACAGTAATCACAATTGCAAACACAATCACAATTGCAAAAGTAATATACCTCTTGATTTTTATGTTGTGACTGAAATTTGAAGGGCAAAATCCTGCTTAAGGGACACAGCCTGGGAAAGTGGATTATCCTATGGGGAAAAAGAAGTAAGAGTTTTGGGCCACAAAAATTCTCCCAATTCATCCAAGGCCTGAAGAGGTACGGCTTCTGTTTCAGGACTGGGGTGAGATAAGACAATTGACCAGATGCATTTTTGCCAGATAAATTGCCCTGCCATCTTATGGTGTGGTGCTGCACCCGTAATACCTGGAAGAAGATCGCAACAAGCACTTGAGCCTCTGGTGCTGCTTCTCTTCATTCTCCAAATATGCCATCTCCATGGAGTCTCAGCACCTGCACCCATTGCTGATGGAGCCCTCTGCACCCTCAGAGAGGTGGGCAGAAGGGATTACCTCAGAGATATGAGTCCATCACTTTCTGTCATTTGTGAAAAATTTAATTGATTATGGCATTTCATCTTAAAAAAAAAAAAAAAAGATTCCTTGTAGAACATCTGTGGTCAGGCTTTAGATGAAAATCTCACAAAGATGGAAAGTACACTAATTGTAAACTTGTGTACATCTTCTTCTCCTTGACCTGCTCATCACCTTTTGTCTAATTAGCATCCACTATCTATCAGCTTAAACATTTCTAAGTAAAATTTAATTTGACACATCCTGAAAACAACTCTGAGGAGATTAACATTTTTATATTGCAATAGTTACGAACCAGAGTGCCTTCTGCTGTAGCCTCAAGGGTGGCGGATGGATAAAAATCTTCACCAGGGCCTATGTGGGGAGAAGCTACCCCAAAGCTGTGGAGTGGACGTTGAATCACAGTGGAGTAAACCACAATTTTACTTCTCTGCTTCCTTGGAGCACTCTGGTGGGTGGGAGAAGGTCCACACTCATGTTATCCCTACAGCAGCTTTCCTTACTTCCTATCAGGGATGCAGAAACCCCAAAACTTCCTCCAATATGCTTAGACCTAAAGTATCATCCAGTTCTTTGCTCATTTTGGAGCTTAGTTGCCTATTTTCCTGATCATTCTGTAACTGTTCTAAAAATAGAATCTCATTGCACATAGCTGTGACATGGTGCTGTAGATTTTAGCATTTCCAAGTGCATGTTCTTAGTAGTTGTATCTGCTATTTAAAGGACTGAACAACTCTCACTATGCACATTTATTTGTATTTGCAAACATTTTTTTTTTGGCTGAGGTCTGGAAGAAGGTATCTCATGAAAAGAAAACATGCTTTTCCTCATGGTTTAGATAAAAAGTGTCATGTTATTTTAATTGAATTTTTATGTGCCATACTTGAGAAAACAGTCCTTGACTGTTCTGTATTTTGGGCATTTTCTTTTTTTAAAGGAGCAATATTTATGTTGAACACTTCCACATTTTCACATTTTTTTACATGTTTTGTGTTTTCCCCCACTGTTACTGCAAACACAGCTACATAACAAAATTCAATTGTGAAAGAAAGCTTCTGAGAGCAACCTAGGTAAAAATACGGTGAGAACTAGTTTTCACCAGTCTTCAAGGCACTAGGATCTTGATTCTTGTTCTTATACTAATCTTGAGATGTTGGCAATGTCATTTCTCCCAGATTTAGTAGCTGACAGTTCAACCCAATAGGATTACTTGCATACTTAAAGTCAAGCAAGTGCAGAAGTGTTTGCAGAGCCAGAGTTTTTAATAAGCAGCTATACACTCGCCTGCAAGCACATGGGATGAATAATGAGTCATCAGCCCTCTGAGGGCAGCATAGAGGGCTCCGTGGCCATAGCTGCAGAGTCTGGCTGGGCACCAAAATTCCAAACGTTCTTTTCAGTTTCCTCCTGTCTTCCCCTCAGGAAAAGTGGGGGGCTGACATCGTGACATTTCTTTTGTGCCCTGACCATCATCATTTCAGGCACCTGCAGAGATTCTCAGAGGAGATTATGGGCAGCCCTGGTTAATTCATCTTTCAGTTTGACATCCTGGTGCATTGGCACAATCACTTTGTAAAAGGGAGTCGCAGAAAGCAACGTTTCTAGACAACACCTGGAGGACATCAGTGACACCAGCAGCATTTAGAAAATGTGCAATGTGGGCACATAGAGCAGGAAAGCTAACTGAGAGCCTGCACCTTCAGAGACCTGAATGTGCCTGTGGGTACATCTCTCCAGAAACACACATTTTATTGTCAAGGATGCTAACTGGGCGCTGATGTTCTGTGAGGATGATGCTCACTTCATTATGAAGTAGAAGGGCCGTGGCTCACACGCCAGCTGGTCATCCCCATTTCTTTTATAACTTTTGCAGGTTTTGTGACCATGAATTCAATGCTTTTGTTTGCAGTATGACGTGCAACATCCCTCTTCAGGTACCACACCAACCAACTCCTCCCCAACCTCTAACCTCCCTCATGAAGTAACAGATCCCCAAGATCAATGCAACCTTGATGAGGCACATTTAAAATAAGAAAGCTCTTGTATTTTATAAATCAAGCTTTACTGCCCCAACCCCAGCAAACTGTTGCTTGTACATGTTATGTATGGGTAGGATGTCACGCTGTTTTGTAATTCAAAGAAATCATCCAGCGGAGAGTTACTCTTTTGGTTAAATATACCTCATAAATATACAGGATGACATGTTATAGATGAGCTGATGCCTCAGTGGGGGTCTTACTTTTCGTGCTGCCCAATTTCTTCCTGTATGCCTGCAGTGACCTGATGTTGCATGCACTCAGCTGGCATCGATGCTTTACCTTCTGCCTCCACAAAGGCAAGGGAAAGCCCTAACGTACACAGCTCCCAGGCATGGCATTTAATTGTAGCTGACCTTGCTCTCCTCCCTGGGCTGCAGCAGGGTGCAGTGACTTAAAATGGACTTCAGCAGGGTGGCACAGATATCTACCGCTGGCTAATTAAATTAGCGGTGTCTGTCTGGACTCATGGGTTTAACTCGGGATTTCCTTACATTTATGGATGGGCTGTGGAACAACATAATCATATAAATGTGTTTTCATGTCTGAGTTGAGGACACAGATATAATCCTTGACTGTATTACATAAACCCACGCGTTTTCAACCAGTAGAAATGCAAACCCATTTTTATGTTTCTAAAAAAAAAGTCTTTGCTTAATATGCAAGTTTATTTTATCTGTGCCAAATACTTATTCCTTATTTATAAAATACGGGCTCTGAAAACAGTCCTATTTTACTTCAGGTACAAAATACAAATGATCATTCTTAGCTCCTAGTCTTTTCAGGTTTTGAATAAATGTTGATCTTGCAACAGAACAAAAAGGTGCTGGGTATTATTTTCTTTTGTTCCTGCTTTATGCTATATTTAGGAAATCCTTTGCCAGCAGCATTCCTAAGTGATGGATTCTAGGCATGCATACTATGGCATATTTTGTTAACACACAAGAGGAAACAGCCCAGTCTTCAAATCCCACCTATTGTAAGCTTTAAAATTATAAATGCTCCATAGGAGAGAACTTACACATCATGAAAGTGCAAGGCAAATGAAGGAAATAAAATTATTTGCGTTGACTCTGGCTATATCTGCTAAATATATTCTAACTGTTTTAAGAAAGAAAAACAGAAGGCAAACTCACAATGAATAGAAACAATAACGGTCAGTAGCATGTGTTGCATGTTATTTGAGTGGAAAGTAATTTATCACATCTGAAATAAAAGCTGTTTATTCTTGTTTCACTGTCTGTAGCAATCCTTACAATTTATCTGTGAAAAAGTGAGAAACTGTACCACCATTAGCATATGAATACTTGACACATCAAATTGGTTGTACAATAACAGAAGGACATTTGCTATTGGTGTATGCACACAGACAAAGCAGCCATTTTGGGGGGAGAGGGGGAAAAAAATAAATAATGAAATGGTGTGGGTGTTTAACCCGTTGTCTGTCTCTCTGGTTTCACACGGCAGCTTTGATGAGGGCGGCAGCCCAGCAGAGTGGCTGGAAATTCCTAAAAAAAAACCCTGAAACGAGTGCACAGGTTAAATGCTGGAACAAAGATCATACATATTAAATTTGTATTCAGAGGGTAGCGGATGAGCCGACGCAAGGAATGCAAAAAAACAGGCTGGAATAAGCAATTTTCTGTGGTTTTTACATGTCGTGGTGAAGGGGGGGGGGAGTGCAGAAATGCAGAGGTTGTACAGAAATGAACCCTTGCCTACGTACAGTTTTATTTCATGGCAACAACATCGTGGGCTTTGGGTCAGAAGTGTGAAACTATTTCTCAAAGAAGCTGCATACATAATTGAGGCCCTATGAAGGGTTCTCAGTTGAAGTTGCCAGGCTACATTCATTTCAAAAGCAGAGCCATTTGTTATCAAATTTAAATTAACTCTTTCGGCACCGGGCACGTAGTTTGAAGTGCAGCTTTGCAGACTGTACTTGCTGTCTGAGAAAGAGGGACAGAGCCTGCTCGCTGACGGTGGTGTTATTCTGCAAAGGATGGAAATCTTACCCATATTTAGGCCTGCAAAGCAGTAATTAAAACGGTTAATTTCTGAGCAATATCTTTATGCTTTGTTCTCTCTGAGAAGACACAGTGGTCTTTTTTCTCCCATTCTTTTCTTTCCCTTAAAAAAAAAAAAGGTCAAAATTTCAGTTTTAATTTGGGAATAAATTAGTAAATATTTACTGCTGTTTTTCTTCAAGCACGCTGTAGCTGCCTTCACCCAATTTTTAAAATTTTCTTTTAAATGGGGCTTCAAGTGCTTAAATATACACATAAGCAGCTCAAGGTATTTGCATTTTTCAACCCACAAGGCTTACAAACAGATGGGTGCGATCCTGTAGCCTTTACCTGCACCAGTAACCCTTACAGATATAACCGCAACGTGTCTTCCATCACATTCAAGAATAACTAATGAAAGAAAAGATTGCATTAATTGCTACAATTTATTGTTTATTTTCTTGAGCACCCCAGTGTGCCATGTGCTTTCTGAGCAGAGGAGAGATGTTCTTGCCCCAAGGAGCTCACATGGCTGTTAAAAGCAACTCATAAGGCTTGATGATGCTGTCTCTTAAGCACTAACTCAAAAAAACCCAAACACCCACATTCACGAGCATCCATTCACCACATTAACCTGCTTTCACTGGACTTGTGTCCTCCCTGCACTCACTTTCAGTAAGTTGTATAGCAGTTGAGTGCCAATGGCAAAATATTTGTGGAAAGCAAATTTCACATCCTGGAAAGATATCTGTCTGCTAAAAACTCTTGGCTGTCTTTCTTGGTGGGGGTATTGGACACTCCTGAGCTCAGCACGAACATATGTGTGCTTGAAGGTAAGGTGCTTTGGCTCAGATCCTTGGTCATTCCCTAACCCTCGATGAAATCAGCCACCTTTGAAGGTAGATGCTTTGTTGACTAGAGGCCAGAGTGGTCACTCAAAACTTTAAAGCATTAGCTGCAATAATAAAAGAATGATACAGCAGTTTATGACTTCTCCAGCCAAAGGCAACTGGTAAGTTCATTGCAGGTTTTGGATATTGGTAATGAAGTCACAGACTAAGAAAAAAACCAACCCTAAATCTACCTTGCAATCTGCTCACACATATGACAAGAGATGAAAAAAATGGCTAAATTTACCAAATAAATTATTCATCATGAATTATTTGCTCTGTCTAGCCTTAAATTAGGTTGACTCAGGCTAATCAACAAAGATATCCCAACAGCTAAACCCAACAAAACGTCCCAGTCATACACCTAGTGTTCATCACCATACAGTGAGGGTGTTTTGAGCAAGAAAACAAAGACGTACCTGCTTTTCTAAACTTTGTATGAAAGACAATGATTTTTCAGTAAATTCTCTTTCAAAGTATTAGAGATTTGTGGGTTTAGAGCTTTTAAACCTGATTTTTTTACCCAATTTAATTTGTCATTTCTATTATCATTTCTCAAAGTGGAGCCCCTAACTAAGACTTTTACTGTTGTGAAGCTTAATATACTGTGCTAAATATAGCATTCTTAACTATCTGTGCTTTTTCTTCTTGAAACACCAGCTTAGGGTGTTTAATGTACATCCCTGCATCAACATAAGATGCTGATTTATTGCAATCAAGCCAAGCCTGCTGTAGCGGTTGACAGGTGCGCTGGTAAAATTGAATTTCATTTCTGTAATCTCTGGGTTGAGAGAGGACTTTGTTTGAGTAAAGACAATGAGAATATCACCAAACACCATGCTGCCACATTAAAATGACTTTTCCCCAGAAAAATGGACCAACCGCATTTTACTGTTCATGTAGGTGACGATGTAAGTCATTTATTTAAGCGGTTAGTGGGTGACTACTCCAAGTTGCCTGCCACATTAAAGAATGATCCCTTATGTAGCCTACAGAGGTCTTCTTAAAACAAGAGGCAAAGACAAACTGAATTAAAAAGCAAGGAGGGCAAAGTTACACAGCATAACATTTACCCTTTGATTTTTCTAAAGGAAGATATATCGTGTACACATGCCCCCACACTGCCCTGGATATTATTCTAAAACTACAGACCATTTGCTTATTTAAAGCCCTGCGCAGCTAACAATACTACGGAGCTAGTAAATCCTGCGGAGCACTCTTTGAGAGTCTTGTTTACTTACTGGTGGAAGTGATGGACCACGCTTGTGTATCCATGACAACACTGCAACATGCTGAAGCAGGACTAGGTCTTTTCTTGCTGCTGCAGTATGAGATTAAAAGTAAGAGGCTAAATCTTATTAAATAGCAGCAGCTTTTCAAAAGATAAAACATAAAGTTTATGGGAGCATATGATGGTTGTTCAAGCTAATATATTTGTGCTATTTCAATGCTTTCGTTAGGTTCCTCCATTGACTGTAAAAAGTACTGAATGGTGAACATATAAAACTTTGCAGTTTGTCCTGGAGTTCATGATACAGAAAGGTGATTCAACAGCGTCAGGCTTGAATTGTTATGAATATCCTTTTCAAAGAGTAATAAACTGGATCATGCTGCAATTTTTGTCTTGAAAGGTGTTACAGGTTCCTTATATTTTTCACTCCCATGCCAAATGCTTTGATTAAGAATACTATCCAGTGGATTAGTAATGCAATTGTGTATTTATATTTATAAACCCATGCATTCTCTCAGTGTGTTTGTGTCTGCTGTGCCATTGATAATGTTAGATGGATATGATTGAGATGCAGATTACGTGTATGTGGTGGAATTTAGACATAAAATGAAAATTCAATTCTTTATAAGCTATTGTTTTTCTTACTGTTGCTTTTGATTATGTTACCATTGCCTTGAGAAAAGTTGTGCACTTTTGAGCTTTAGAAAAGCAGCTTGAAAAGTCAAATCAAATTAATTTTGTGCAAGCAGATCTATGCAGTAAAGGATGAGTTCCTTAGGTAGCAGTGGGCTTCAGAACCATATTTACCTTCCTTTGACATCTTAATAAATAAAAGTAGGCCAAATTCCAACAAAGTTTTCTCAGCATTCATAGGTTTAAATAACAAAAGATTTTGGTTTAATACTTCAGATGTTCTTCAAGTATATTGTTTTTTCCAGACACATTAGTATTTAAGCTAATGCCTAAAGTGCAAGGCTAGTATATTACCTATAATCTGACTGCAGGATAAAGAAAGCTTTTTGTTTTAATCTTAAATGCGTTACTTCAGTCTGTCAGTTGATTCACTGAAATTAGAGAAGTCCTGAGACAATCAGTGGGGCTTAGCTGACACCAGCCCATTGCTGTACGTTAAAAAATGAGGATCAAGATGTGGCAGCTCTGGAAATTATACAGGAAACACCCCTTGAACTGCATGGAGTAACCCCTTACCGGCTTTCAGAATAAAACATTTTTTTTCGAAGAGGATAATAAGAAGAAATAAATAATTTCTGTGGTCCTTTTCTCATTTTCTATCCCATTCTCAACACACCATGACTGGTCATCTCTGCACAAACAAAACAACAGTTGCCTGTTAAACAGGCACCTGCTCCTCCGCTAGAAGAGACACAGGAGTTTGGGTCTCCCCTTGACTAATGTTGACCATCACACTTCAGGGCGAGAGGGGATTGCTTACACACCTGTTGTTCAGGTTGTGTCTATGCACACAAATAAGTGAAGCCGTCAATTTGGTGTGTGTGGGGGTTACAGCTGTTCTTACTGCTGCCTGCGTTAGCATTTACTCAGTCTGTGAGGTCAGGAGCAGCCTTGTGCTAATGGCACCCACCTAAGTGACAATAATTCGCATTTTCCACAGACAGAGGGGTGGAAGATGGGTCTCCCACAGACTAGATAAATGCTATTCTCAGGCTAGTTTAAGTGTGACATCTTTGGTGTTAGGAAATGATATTTCTCCAGGTTCCAGTTTTGATATTGGTGCTGTATTTCCATCCAGACAATGGTGCAGAAACTCCTCCCCACAACATCTTTCTCCTTTTTCAGGTCAGGCTTTGTAGACCATCACTGTTCTGTCTTCAATATCTCTCTGATGCTGATGTCAGAGAAAGCCCCTCAAAGTGAAGCAAAAATAAAGACTAGTCAAAGCAGAGATCTCCTTCTGCCCCATAACACAGGGAGACAGGCATGGGATCAGCCCCCATCGGACAGCGTTGGTCACTGTGGTGTTAGTATGTACATATTGCATACAACAGCTTAAGTTTTGCAGACAAGCAGTTTCACTAATCATTCATCTCTGACGATCCCACCTGACCTGCTGTAAGAGCAACCTGGTAATACTGTTGGGATGCTTCCCTCCTTTACACTGGTTGACCAGAACTCAGCCAAGTGGAAGAGACTCTGAATGGTTTATTCGATTTTTGCGGTTAGAGAGGAGTGTGTCTTTCTTGGGGACTGCAGGGAAGAATGCTATACCTGTTGCCACTTAGAGGCTGGTAAGGAATATTACAACCTGTGAGTGATCTAGCTGGAGACAGTAATAATTTGTTTCGCCTACCACTTCAGTAAGGTCCCTTACAGGGTATTTTTCAGGCTGCGTGAAATGCAGATTAATCCTTCAAGCACACATGTTGTTTTGGATTTCCTGGCTCCGCATGCAGAGATCATTTTAAACATTCAGAAACAGCCAGAAGTACGTTGGCCAGGGTGATCATCACTCCTTGGAGGATTTGCTTCCAGGTATTTTTCCATCTAATCTGAGAAAATGTGACTGTCGGTTGCAGTGGGTTTGGGACTCTGGTTAAAGGAGAGCACTCATGCTTCTAAACTTACTGTCAGGTTGGAGAGAAGACGGCTCAGTGAGGCAGAGGCTGTTAACTGAACTGGCAGCAGCTTTCCAAGAAGCGGCTATGATGATATCTGCTCTCCTGGTTTTGCTTTCACTTTAATAGGCATGTGTAGCTTCTTGTTATTTGGTACATAGTGTGCAGCTTCAACGCATTAGCATTTTGGGGAATTGTTTCTTTCCTATAGCTGAGCTGGGATATTTTAAAATCTTTTACGACTTGGATGAATTGCTCAGAATTCTCTTGTACACCCTGCAGATATGTTTTTAGCAATGTTAACCTAAAAATATTTAATTGTTTAGCAAGTTCAGCTGCAAGAAATATTGATTTTATCACCTAGATTTATGCATCCTGAAATCAGATATACTTAGTCTGTTCGCACAATGATAGTAAATAAGAGTTTTTAAACATTGGTAAGCAACAGTAGGTTCAAATGCAACCAGGAAAACCATCTAAATGTAGGCAGAGATTTAAGGAAGTGAAATAAGTGACAAACTAAAATTTAAAATAGACATGTCAAAATTACTTTTTGAAGAAGAAACATATTTTAAGAAAAGATAACATGTTATGGAATTTATATGAAATCTGAGGCCAAATTCCTGAAAGCAAGCATATCAACATTCATGAAAAAAACAATCTTCTCACAGTTCCTCTTTGCATCTGCTCTCCATATGAAACACCACATGCAGGAAAGGACTGCGGCGTGCAAAATCTAGTTTCAGAACGCGGTTGTGAACGTCACAGCCTTGTACACCAGATGCTGATTCACAGGGAGAGATGCATTAGCCTCAGCCTTGTTCTCCGTGTCTCCCGTTACCTGTCTGTTCTTCACTGGTTATTCTTGGTCTGCAGCACGGTGCCGTCCTGCTGCAGCGCCCAGGGAAGGTACATGCCCAGCGTGGCCCTGGGCCCTCTGCCTGAGCTGGGCAACGTTTCCTTTGCACCCCAGTGGCACTTGAAACCCATTCCCATAATCAATAGTATGACCAGGAGCCGTACTATTGCAAATAAGTTGTTTTATTATCCATAAAAGAAGAGAAAATACTTTGTTGAAATAACATATTGAGATTACATTAAAAAGTCAAATAAATGCCTGAAAGAATAATGAGGATTACACCTTTACTTGCAACATATTTCCACATAAAAGCACACGTAAGTATTTAGCATTTTTAGAGATTACAATCCAAATGCAGGAATGGGGAAAAGGTAGGTATTCTGTACATAGACTATCGTAAATTTTCTTTGTATTGCCTAAAAGTGAGGTAGGGTGGCAGGAGAGACAAAGGTAAAGCAACAGGTGATAAATCTTAATTTTTGATTAGTGATGTGAACAAAGTTCAGAAAAACAATAATCATAGAAAGAACTTGCATGACCTACAGTTCTCTCCTCATCAAAACACTTTTACTGCTTGTTTCCTCAGGATGCCAGCCACTAGGCTGGCTGAGCAATAATACTTTGTAAATAGTGGAATTTCTCACTCTTATGAATGATGTTAGAGTGACTTACAAAAGCTTTACTCAAATACATCCCTATTGACAAGGTTCTGCGTAAGCATTTGTTATTCACTGCAAAATAGAGTCAATAAACAAAAAATGTGGCAAATGGTGTGTACTATTTTGTTTGATAACATCCCATTACATAAATGGTTTTAAAAGACCTCAGCTGATATTATGTGTTCAAAAGGCAAGACAACAAAATAAATTTATTTACTAGAGTCCAGATGTTAATTTAGCTGTTGTTTGTGTGCACATCTGTAACATTTACATGGGAAAAAAATCAAAGGATTTTAAAACTTGGCTTATTAGTTGCAATTACACAGTTGCAGATCTAGAACCAGTATAAAATCTCACATTAACAAGGAAATAAGTAAAACAGTGATTTTCAGCTTACATTTTATTTGTGGGATGATGTTACTGAATCTGCTAGACCAAGTCAACAATCACTTTTTAAAACTGGAAGCAGTCTAAAGAGGATTTTATTGGACATGGCTCGGCTGTTGACATCGTTGACTTGTGACATAAGTTGCAAGATAAACTGAGTTGCCATTATTTAGCTCTGGGCACAAACCAGACTGCTGTAAGTACATTATAAAAAGATTGATAGATTCTATTTGATTCAGTAAGCAACCAAAAACATGTAGGGTGGATATTGGGATGGACTCATGAAGACACCAGTGTATTTCAGCTGATGCGCAGGGGCCTGACCATGGTCTTGCAGGGGCTGAAAGAGGTTTCCATGGCATCTAAAAACTACCTAAAAAGGTTGATTGAAGTGGTTGTTTTCACTGTTAAAGGTTCTGCTGTGCTTGGCCAAAGTATACTCTCAGCATAAGGGTATGAAAATGCAGTGTCCGTGTGTGCACCTTGCACCATGCTAACGTGATAGCCACCTGGTTGACTATGGGGATAATCATAGACAAACCTGGAAAGCAATTAATTGGGGTTGTTCCAATTGATTAATTACTTTTAATTAATTAATTATTTGACTAAACATGTCTTAGAAAAGAAGGAGCTGATCACAGCTGTAAACAGCACAGGGCTGGATATCTGCTTCAGGAATGTGGGGCTTAGGTTGCTCCAGTTTTTTTCGTCTCTTTTCCAGTAGTGAAAGACACTGCAAATCCCTCACTACTTCTAAAGTTCATACAAGGTGAAATCTTACGTTCTTACATCTCGTGACATTATACCTTTAACATCTTATTACAATACAATACATTGTATTTATGTACAAGTTGAAGGTTTTCTTTAAAAGACGTTAGTACTTGCTGGAGACACATTTTAAATATCTTGCAATGGTCTTAGAAGCCAAACACGTCCATAGCCAAACTCAGTTTCACTATATAATGAAAATAGCACCCTACTAAATTTCATAAAACAGGATATCCAAGTAACTTGCACATAAAACCACCCCAAACCATAAGGCAGTTTTCAGTCTTTCAAGAAGTTTCATAAGGGTTCAATGTATCCTTATTTAAGTTCAGATTGCTGCCGATAAAATGCTATTTTCCCTTTTTCAAATGCTTAAATGTAAGCTATGTGCAATTTTAGTTCACAGTGAAAGATTTTCTTACAAATTTTTTTCCAAAATTTCCACTGTGTTCATGTTCTCATTTTGATCATGGAATACACAGAATTTTAGCAAGAAAAGCAATTTTGAAATTCACAGATAATTATTTTTCTTTTCCTAACAGATAGTTTTATTAAACTAAGATTACCTTTGTAACGATGGTTATAGGAAAAATTTAGAGGTGCTTTGTTATATTTTTAATTTGGTTGATGGTATTTACAAAAGAATGTGTTGCAAAAGGATAAGGATGTGATGCAGTCAATTAGGATATAGGAAATTTCAGTTCATTTGTACATATCAATTGTATTTCTTAAAAGTAATAGGAGAAAGTGTTTTAATTTAGTTGCCTAAAATTAGGCAGCTAAAACCACTTCAGATCATTTATAACCAGTCTAATTAAAATCAGCAAATTCCTTTCATTTCCATTGCATTTGTAGAGCATATTAATCAAATAGTATCAATGTTGTTTAACTATGTGACCTATTTACTGTACCCTTATAAGAAAAATTTAGTTCTGACCTGGCCTTCTTATGAAACTGCATGAGTTCTTAATCAGTTTAATTAGTATGGACACTGTCACCCATAAGCCAGCTCTAAAGTGGTTAATTGCTTTATCTGCATGCTTTCTGATTGTATTCTGAACACTAGCTCAAGCCATACTATTTTACAATTTTAAGTCTAAAATATAGTGAATTATAAAGCTTTCAGAATATATTAATTTCACTGATTATCTTCTAAAGAGCCAATACATCACCTGGGGACTGCAAGACCCAACACTGGCCTGGGAGAAGCTCAGTGAAATAATTAATGTTGTTGGAATATATAAACATGCACACACATTCCTGTTGTTACCGAAGTGACTTGATCTAAGTTCAGTGAATTTTTTCTTGATTTACCTCCCTCTGACACGAGACTTTATAGTTATGTGACAAGAAGATGTTACTCGCATTAGTCTGAAAATAGTTAGATTATAACTATAGGTATAAAATAGTAGAATTAGGCTAAGCAAATGTATAAAAATTTGTCTCTCGGATTCCACAGCTTGCAGAGGGCTGAGCTCCCTGTGCTGTCTTCACATCCCATGTTGGGTGTGCTGTCTTCTGCAGCATCAGATTCAAAGTGCTTCACCATAAGACGCTGCGTGCTTCAGCCGTTTGCACGCTCGCTGGCTGTTTTTTCAAGCTGCATGAAAGCAGTGCATATACATGTTCTATTCAAGCAGCTCACATGATAAGTCTATGTAAGGCTATTGTTTCGTTCTATACCTGCCCATAGAAGTAAATTACAAGCTTTTTTTTTTTTTCTTTTTTTTCCCCCTGTACAGGACTCTTAAATATAATTATGTCTCTTCATTTTTTTTTACAGGGGAAATGGAGTTTAGAACTTGCTTTCGACACTCAGTGCACATCTGGCAGAAGGCCAAGGCGAATCGGAATAAACATCCAGAAGAAAATGCCAAATACAAGAAAATAACAGCCAGTTAATATGATTTATACCAATAAAGTGGTTAAGGTTAGTGGAAACGATCCTTGATCTTTTCGTCTTCTAATAAATTAAAAACGATACATTATAACCGGTGCAGCTCCTTCCACCCAAGGCTATCCATCACAGCCTGGATGGAAGCACTGCTTTTTCTCCGTACCGTGGCAGCAAAACTGTGGAGGAAAGCTTGTGGCAGAGGACAGAGGGTAATGATGATTACACCCTCTGTTCAAGAGCCGGTTCCTGCCATTTTCTACAATTTCCTTCGTGTTCTTTCACTGAAGCAACAGGTACTAGCTCTCGCTGCAACATGCACTGCCATGCAGCCATCCTATCAGTCCAAACCTCCAAAGTGGTTTTGGGTCCTGGGATGCTGAGCTTGACCTTCAACCCTGCCTAGCAGAACTGGCAGTGCTGAGCAATGTGAATTGTCTTCCAACACCACGGGGTATGGAGACACCCCAGTGGTACCCTGCCCCTCGTCTCCTCTCCTCTCCTCCCCTCTCATCACGTTTGCGTGTTTCCTATTAGAGGAGTCACAGCAGCTGAGGTTTGTGGCTTCTTTTTTTTTTTTTTTTTTTTTTTTTTTAATTGGCTGGAAACAGACAGAAGTGCTGAGGTACTAACGGTCTGACTCCTGTTCTTACCACTGCCGTCAAGAGCGGTTCCAAAGAATGTTTATCAATATGGTGATAGGCACTTTATATATATATACACAGGGTTGAGGTTTGACCTCACTACTGACATACACGTCACTGCTCCGGTCCTTCCCTCTTTCTCATCTGCTGCCTGACCCACAGCTGCCCCCTTCCTGGCCCACCACATCTGAGCTATTTTGTGCAGAATTCAGACTCTGTGGACTGAGGTAGTGTCCCACCCTGGGGCACTGGGTGGTTAGCCATGTCCTGAGAGGCTGCAGGAAGGGATAAATCTCGGTTAGGTGAAGGTGTGACATAAGCGTGTGTTTCCCATACTCCTGTTGAGTTACTCTGGTGGGTTGACCTTGGCTGGACGCCACGTGCCCACCAAGCTGCTTTATCACTCCCCAGCTCAGCAGCACAGGGCATGGAGAAAATAAGATAAAAACCCCTGCTTGTGGGTCAAGATAAAGGCAGTTTGATAAAGCAATAGAAAAAGGTGCATGTGCAGAAACAAAGGAAAAGATGTTATTCTCTACTTCCCATCAGCCAGCGATGTTCTGCCACTTCCCGGGAAGCAGGGCTTCAGTACATGTAGTGGTTGCTCCAGAAGACAAATGTCATAAATAACAAATGCCCCCATTCCTCCTCCTTTCTCTTAGCTCTTATATCTGAGCAGACGTCATGTGGTGTGGACTATCCCCTTGGTCAGTCTGGGTCAGCTGTCCTGGCTGTGTCCCCTCCCACCTTGCCCACCCCTGGCCTACTGCTGAGGGGAAATGGAGAGCCAGCCTGGGTGCTGTGCTGGTGCTCTCAGTGGTGGCCATAACGCTGGTGTGTTCTCACCACCTTCCTAGCCACCAACACAAAGCACAGCGCTGTGAGGGCTGCGATGGGGCTCAGCCAGACCCAATGCAGGTACCAAAGAAAACAGAGCAAAGAACAGATGGGAGGTACCTCTGACTCCGCCACTGGTTTCTGTCGCACCCAGTCCAGCAGATGTTTTCTTGAAGATCTTGTGAGATGAGTAAAGGTGAGAATGCCCAAGGGGTGGCAGATCATAGAATCATAAAATGGTTTGGAAGAGACCATCTAGTCCAACTCCTCTGCCATAAACAGGGACTTCTTCAAGTAGAGCAGGTTGCTCAGAGCCCCATCCAACACTACCTTGAACGCCTCCAGGGATGAGGCATCTACCACCGCTCCGAACAACCTGTTCCAGTGTTTCACTACCACCATCATAAAAAAAATCTTCCTAACATTTGACGCAAACCTACCCTCTTTCAGTTTAAAGCCATTACTCCTTGCCCTATCACTATGGGCCCTACTAAAAAAACTGTCCCCACCTTTCTTCTAAGCCCCCTTTAAGTATGTGAAGGTGGCTCTTGGCTGTGCTGCAGTAGGCTCTGTGGTGAACAGGCATGGTAAATACCTACAGGGTTTGAAGGAAGGCACCAAATTTTAAACTGTTCTCCTGCTTATGCACTTTGAAAGACATCTTACCTAATGTGTTTCTCAATTAGCTGCCTCTGAGGTAATGATGTCAGTGCTGCTATAATCTCAGCACTGTGAAGAGCATTCAACTGTAATTTACCATATCTTCAAACGGAGAATAAAATCTAAAGAATTATTTATATTGAATTAACAAAATGATCCCCAAAAGATACTTAAGCTTCCATTTAGCTCATCTGATGTTTAAAATAAGGCAGCAGGCATTTATGTTCACACATCTGCTGCTTGATCTTATCACCATCATCACCATTGTCTCACATGAGCATAATTACTCTTCATGTAATGTATAAATTTAAATACGATCTGTAATGGCATTTTAACAACTGCTGGGAAGTAAACGCTTACTTCCCATAGTCTGGTTTAAATGATGTTAGCAAGTAAGTATACACTGTGTAAGGAGGGGAACTGTTATTTTACAACAGACTGCTGTTAGAAAGTGAAAAACCAAAGAAAATTGTTACCAGTTTGCCATAGAATTAAACTCAAACCTGATCAGGCCTTAGCTGGTTTTATGTTCTGTAATGAGCAAGGAGGTTAGGCTGGACTCATTGACATTTGCAGATACCCAGCTTCATTGATTTCTTGTTTCAGATGAGAATCATATAATGCTTATGACTCCTGGCATGAAGATAAACTTGAAAGTTTTGGATCAATGCTATTTTCAAGCTTTTTCACTCAAAACTTAAAAATTAAAAAAAAAATATAAACAGTGGGTCATAAACCTGAATAAATCAAGAACAGTCCTGCAGACCAGTACTTCCAAAAAAATCAAGTCTGCTGCAAATGGGGCTGATGGGTACCTGAAGCAACGCAGTGTATGAAACGAGAGAGGCATTTCAGGTAGAGTTTCCACAGGCAGATGTTTGCAATCACACTTTAATAAAACCATCCACCAGTTTTAATGTGACAAGTAAAAGTTAGGTCTCTGTAACAGGTTTAACTATGACCTCCCACCATTCAGAGGGTTTATCTTTAAAAAAGCACCGCAATGTATAAGCCAGTGCTGTTACCTGTAGGTTGCGGGCACTTCACACCGCTTGCAGCAGGGCAGTCTTTCCACGCTCTTGTGCCACAGGGAACAGAGGACAACACATTTTGCAGTGGGACAATCTGTGAAGAAGAAATACATACTGCTCTCTAACTGAGGCCAACTGGCTGATACCAAGAAAAATCCCACAACACCCACCTGTTGTCTGCTCTTCACTGGATTGGTGTGAAGCTACTGAAAAGGCCACCCAGTTTTGCAGTCACACATTTGATTTTCTTTCCCTGCTAAAGCAAAGTAACATGGGATGCTTAGGATGGGATAAGTGCATCGCAGCTGTGTAAGGTGGGAAGGAACAACATTTTCCATTAAAATCCTGCTAGTAGAGAAGTGGAGCTATTGGCTTTCCAGATCCTGATGGGAGGTTAAAAAAAAGTAAATCATGGGATTATCGACATGGTGTGGAGTGATGGAAGATCAAGAGAGAACATCTCCTGACTTCACCTTCATCATCTGGATTAGAGGAATGTTCCTCTTGCCTCCTGTTCCTGTGGGGTTGATGGGTGTGATGTGCAATGCTGGGCAGCCAGGAAAGACCAGACCTGTATTAGGAAGCCAGAACAGTCTCGGTGCAGCTCCCAGAAGAATTCCATTCTAACTGGATTTGAAGGGAACCGCAATGATCCCCTTGAATCTTCACTGGGTAGCACCAGGTATGTCATTAAGAAGGTTCCCCTAATACTGAGGTATCCCTGCTCCATGGAGCAGCCTCCAGAGAAGAACATCCCCTTAAGGCTGTGAGGTGTGCTGCCTGCACCCCTGGCCGCTGGCTACCTCCTCCTCAAGAGGGCTAAGAAAACTCAAATCGATGTACTTGATCTGTGCTGAAAATTGCATGATGTTCCACCATCACTGTGAGAGAGACTATTAGTTCTGAAAGAGCCACTATATCACTTCATGGAGACATTTCCCATTGCTGAAATATATTTGAATGAAATTAACTTCTGAATAAAAAATTAACTGGATAACTTAATGGATGGCACCAGGGCCAAAGTTCGGCATTCTGAATTATCTTCTTTTTGCTTTTTAAAAAAACATGAATGAAAAGGTAGTTCACTTCCACCCTGTTTTGTGTATCTTCTCGTTAAGTATCCATATAAATGACTACCCATGTAAATGTTGATGTCATTATTGCCACCATTAGAAAGTGTTTTCCACATCTTAGAAGCAATTATTTTTTCTTTGCTTCATACCTGAAGTGGAAAGTGAGTACAGAAAGATAACACCTTAGTTGTGGATAATTTTGTTTGACTTCTGTGGAGAGAAGCAGATTACTTTATGGTATTTACCTTGCACAAAGAGTTAATATTAACTTTGTTTTGTTGTGGGTTTTTTTGTTTGTTTATTTTATTTTGTTCTGTTTTGCAGAGAAGGTATCTCAGCTGCATTCCATAAAAGCACTTGAGATGGATTACTGAATCCTGGGAAATACATCTGCAGTTCTGAAAGTTTTGGAAACAAAATATGTTAGCAACAAAATGAAAACTTGGTCTTTATCTGCATCACAGAATATTCTGAAGGCAGTAATTACTGATAAACTATATAGTGAGATGTGCAGTTTGCACTGCCTTGGGGGCAGGGAATTTCTGCTTTTGGACAGCACATGGCATAAGAAAAAAATCCTTGAGATGAGGCATCACCAGAATGTAAAATGAGTAAAAATCTGACTTTTATTTCTAATATTTCTTCAAGGATTCATCATTCATCCCCAGCTTTTGAGCAAATCCAGTAAGGCACGTTTAGCACACGCATTGTTTCTAGTGCAGGCAAAATGGCAAAGTGTGTGCTTCTCCATGCTGGAGTAGCCTTCTTGAGTCCTGAAGTCAGAGTTGTGCAGGGAGAACCTGGAGAGTGCTAATTTAAGGGCATCTTCAGGGATATCCATTAACCTGCACATTAACCCATGCAGGTCTGAATACCTGACAGTTCTTCCAGTAGAGGCAAGTCTACTGAGTTGATAGAGTTAAACTAAATGGAAGATGAAAAAAGTTCAAAATACCCTCAAGGTGCACTGAAATATTTATTTATTAGCTTGCTAAATGACTTATCTATTTATTCATTTATTGGATGGGATTCAACAGTAACATTTACTTGGGTCCTTTCATTACCGTTGCACTGTGTACTGGAAATGCAGCTCTTTAATAAATTCTTGTTCACCTACTTTCTTTGCTTTCAGCACCAGGGGCCCTAATGGACAAATAAGTTAATGAGATTATTTCATTCTAAAAATACACAAGCTTCATAAACAGGCTGATTTACAGCCAGTCGTAATTTTGAAATGGAAATCAACAGAGAGAAGCTATGATCAGTGCCTAACCCATGATTCTCCTATTTTATAATATTTATAGATTAGATCTTAAATTTAAAAACCAGTTTGCTCCTATGAAATGTGGCTATGTGTATTTCATTCTTTAAAGGTTTCTTAGAGAACTACCATCTCCGAGGTTACTGTTTTTCAAAATGTCTTGCTTTGTCCATGTGTTTCTTATGCTCAGCAATAACATTATAGCTTTATATTGAACAAAAGGTAAAATTCAATGAAAAAACTCTTAAAACAGTTCCAGCTCACTTGTATTTTTATTGCTATTTTACATTATTTTTTTAAGTATGGAATTTAGCTTTATAGAAATCCTGTAGATCCTTTGCAGACAAAAATCTTTGCTGAAGTTGCAAGAAAGAAAAATTATAAAACTGAGCTGTAAGATTAGCCTTGTGTGTGTGTGTAACAGCCCCCAGTTGTTTTTCATGCCATGTCCTGCTGGCAATTCAGAACCCTTTTTCCACCAATACAACTTAACTTTTGATGTAATTAACATATATATCTTTCCCAATTTTCTAATAAAATAAACAGCTCATATTGCTTAAACACATCTCTTTGGTTGGACTCCTAATTAAAGTCTTTACATTCTTTTAAATTTCCATTTCTAAGCCTTTCAGAAAGTTGAGCTGATGAAAAGGCTTCTCTTTTTGATCTTGATCTATTTTAATCTGGGTATTATGGTGATGGGTAAAATCTAAAGCTCTGTGCAGCACCATCCTGTAGCAATGGAAGAATTAAAAATAGCACAGCACTACTTAATTTTAAACAAAGGTTTTTTGAAACATTTGGGACCAAATATATGAGACCACAACATGTTCATCACTGTTGGGAAGTACAGTATACATGGCTTTTATACAGTATAAATGGCTTTGAGAGTGTGAGTTTATTTCTGTGTACCACAAATGTTTTGGAAAGAGTGTTGGCAATGGTGGAATACGAAGTGCCTTTGACATCGCTCCTGCACAGCCAGGGCAGAGCTAAGCTCTGCTCAGCGCTCGTTTCGGAGAGCAGTGGTGCCATGGAGACTCTCGGTGGGTATCAGCGCTGACAGCCTTGCTTTCTTACCCTGAAATTAATGAGTGGAATTAACAGCTGGTGCACTGAGCAAGGTGCATTTAGCTGCAGGTCCAGCTACACGTCGATGCAAGTGGCTGTTGAGGTTATGAGACAAAATGCAGATCACAGTCAGGAAAAGAGGAAAATCTGCCCGTGGACAACCACCCTACTCCCCATTAAATCCGAGCCTTTTCCCTGACCTCTAAATGCTCAAGCTAATGCCAACACAGTGCTTGAGCAAGGAATAAACCGTGCTGTCTAAAGGGCTGCTGAGTCTTGCTTCCACTTGAGAAAAGAGGAAAGCAAGGGCTGAACTGTGACTCCAATTTATACTGCCTCTTCAGAGCATACTTCATGGGAGCACATTTAACACTGCTTAGGAATAATTCATGGGATAAGTGAATCTGGCTCCAGAATTGCAACGGATACTGCACAACAGAAAGCAAGAAGGTGAAGAGCACAAAATTTGGACCTTAAATGTATGCATAAAGCAAGAGTATTTGAGGGCAAAATCAGTCCCACTTTACTTAACAGAAAGCCAGAAGACAAATGTGTATATGGATCTACAACACCAATTATCAGCCTGTTAGGAGGATGAAAACACCACCACCAATATCAAGCAACGTGCGATCGTTTAGCTGTGGAACTTACTTCCATCTCGTGCCACTCCACCATAAAAGCCAGTCCAAACCCACTCATTTTTATATTTCCCTTTTCATTGTTATTTTCATCTCTGTGCCAGTGGATTGAAGAGTTAATAAAATTTCACAGCTACAAGAGGTCATTTTGCAACTAAACACAACAATTCGAGATGCAACAAACAGCAAGGGGATGTTTAATGAGGTGGCGTTCTGGATATACTCTTTGAAGAACATTTGCAGAATTGTCTGTTTGCTTTAGAGCCTGCAGGAAACAATTAAATCCAACACAGCACTAGCACTGACTGTCACACTTCCAGTCAGTTTGAACATTGCCATTCCGCTTGGAATTACAAATACATCTGATACTGAATTACCTAATATCGTGGAAATGTTTCTGTGTATTTTCCATAGCAAAATGCTCAAAAAATCCTGCGCTTCCTTCAGCCTAAACATTAAGAAGGTAAGACTTGAATCTGCTTGTTCATATTAAAACAATTGCAGCCTTCACCAGTCTTAAGACTGGTGAACAGGTTGTGTTTAAACAGTACAGAACTGCAATCTAACCGCATCTCACACCATTTAGATCTTTACATTTTTTGTCTTCTGACAGCAACTCTACAAGAGTATACTTAGAAACTGTCAATATTACAGGTATTGATTTTATTTAAAAGAAGCAGGCTGGTGTAACTGGCTTTGCATATCAATGTGTGGACTCCAATGCCTACCACGCAAGGACAGCATTCACCTTGGCCTCTAAATCTCTGCATGCAATGTATGGAATTCAATCTTTGGCCCAATTATTCTTGGAAGAGCCAGAAATCATAGATATCTAACTGCATTGGAACTGACTGTGCTGCTGGAAGGAGTGTGTTTTTGTGTCAGTCTTGTTGCCATCAGTGGGTGCCAATCAGATCAGAAATCCTAAATAGCAGCAGGAAAAAAAAGTAGATGCTAGTTCTTTTATTTTTCATTTAATCTCTCCAATTAATACTATTCTTTAATTGTTTCTCTGCATTCTTCTTCATTTCCCTCCACACTAATTAAAGAAAATATTATAAGCTCTGTTTCCTACACCCCTCATGGTGCTGCATGGATGCTGTATCTGGAGCTCAGCATGAAAGTCTCTGGGATGAGTAATGGAGGGAAAGCAGAAAAATGTACACACTTTAAAAAGGGCCATTAGAAAAGTAGCTTACCTGATTTTCTGCCCTGCCCTGCATTTCTCTTGCTTTGGGTTTTGTTTTAAAAGCTTAAGAGGTCTCAGTGCAACTCAGTTTTGTCTCTTCCTTGGTCCTGCGGCGAGACCACACTGTGGTACTGTGAAGGTTTTGCTAGAGAAATGGCAAATGTTTGTATTTGAACTGGGTAGGACTCACCAGCCCCTGCCCTCCTTGACTCCTCCAAGATCACAAATAAATTGTTTCAGCCAGCTGTTAGTACCTCAAGGTGAATTTCATCAACCGTGGTAACTTGAAAAGAAGTAACCTAACCTAAACCCTCCCTAACCTGCTCTTTCCCTGCAGCAGTGGAATTTTGCCTTTTAAACATGACTGCTGGCCATGACAAGCGATTTCAACCAAGAAACGACTGAAAAACAAAACCAAATTAAACTCTTTTGCTAGAGCGTCCTTTGTATATATTTCTTCCCTTTGAGCAGTGCATCAGCCCTTCACTTTGTTTCCTGCCTCGCTACCATTGTACTTAGAGGACACTTTCCAGCTACCTTTTATGTCCCTGGTGACACCAGAACTTGCTTTGTGCCTTAAGGACATGACAACAGCTTCTTCTGAGTCACATTCAAGGTCCATCCAGCCTTTCATCCTGACCCCAACTGAAGTC
Source organism: Falco punctatus (assembly GCF_963210335.1). Classification (NCBI taxonomy): domain Eukaryota; kingdom Metazoa; phylum Chordata; class Aves; order Falconiformes; family Falconidae; genus Falco; species Falco punctatus. Next base: position 80,905,569 of record NC_137586.1, read on the forward strand.
AACAGCCGGTATTTAGGATATAGTATAAAAACTGGACAAGTGTGTATTAATTTTTTATCGGCGTCTTGTGGATGAGGAGCATCCTGATCAAGAGGTTGCATCCTTTGGCACAATAGCCCTGGGTGGTTTGGTTTTTTTTCTTTTCTCAACACTACACTCCTCAGTATGAAGTTCCATAGCAAAACCACACGCTGTCAAAATAACCTCCATCGGTTCTGCACTGAGCGTACCACCCATGAAAACATGCAGTGTATTCTTACTAATTTATTGGGTTTCTCTTTCTGGTCTTTGATTCTCCTGTGTTTTGTTCTGTACTTCTCCAGAATGTGAAGACTCTTGTGTCTTCTTTGTCCTTCCGTGTAGCAGAGTTAACCCAATTGAGGCTTCTTTTGGGATGTTGACACCGTGAGACTTCATGTGCTCTCTTGTGAAAAGGTTTGAGTTTGACGAGGCAGCATCTTCCCACTCTCCTGCCTCTTATTCCAAGACCCTGAGTGAAAAAGCAAAGTTGGGAAAATTAACAACGTTTATAACTGTAATTCAGCACTGAAACAATAACCTTAATTTCCCTTTGACAAGTGCCTCCGTGTAGAGAAGATGTCACCCCTTTTGCAATTAGAATGAGAAGTTTCTGCAGTCAGGTTGCATTTTGGAAATCATTGCTGAAGCTCTGAAGAGAGCAATACCTCGTGCAAGTGAGGGCAGTGGGTTCAGAACAGAGATACCTTGAATAAACTAAAGGATGCTAGCTCGGGTCTGACACCAATGAGCTCAACACAGACTAATTTACCCAATGAAGAAAAGACTTACTCCATATTTAGCCCCACGATACCACAAGAACCAGACCCAGCTGTAGCCATCAGCCTAAGCACAGGGCTTTCATAGGGGATGTTCGTAGATGGGCACAGATGTTTCTCAGTCCCAGGATTTCCTTGAACATCCAGTAAGAAAAAAAGAAAAAAACCAAATCCCAAACCCACGAAGGAACAGCATTGTCCTTTAACTGATTCTACATGCTCACCAGAAATAAGCAAGCAAATGCCAAAACAACATGTCTTCTCCTCATTGATCCAAATAATATATTCTCCACATAAATAACTTTCCTTTTTATTATGCATTCCAGCTGAGTGGACTGCTTATGTGGCCACATAGATGTCTTCAAGTGGATAAAAGCTACTGAGCTACATATCACATACTTTGGAAGGGAAAATGAAGAAAATTCCAGGAATAGTTCACGGGCAGAAGTTGTGGTCCTGTGGTTATCATTTGAAGGAAGATAGTTATCTGCTTGGTTTTGCATGATGTTGCCAGGCATCTCTCTCTCTTGTGCACGTGTAGGTACTAACAAATGATGTTTATGTGCAAGTGCATGCATGCCAGCAAAACCATGTGTGTATATTTACATATATGCTGATGTGATACAAAATTTTTCAGAACTGGAAGTGAAGAAGCTATGTACCTTTTTTTTAGTTGCACAGTCAGTGCAATATCCCCTCGATTGCGCATGCAGTTTTGCAGACATAGCTGACAAAGTTTAGACCTTTATCCTGGGATTAATCTCTGCTAATTGTGTTGCCTAACAGTTAGGCACTATCAGTTAGAGTAGAGGCGCCTCCAGAAATCAGAGGTCAAAGAGGTGGGATCACTTATCGACCAAACGTTACACAAGCACCTTAACAGCTTGCTTAAATCTGATGCCTCACTTCAATACAGTTAAAGTTAGAGGAAACAAATATTTTTGCCTGCTGCTTGAGTGCTGCTAGGCAGCTCAGCAAGGTCATCTGAGTATGCAAATAACTGGATGGGAAAAAAATGCAAAAACTTGTGCTCTGGCAAAACCAGAGAACTGAAGAATCCAGGCAGAGCTGGATTTCCAGCTTCATGTAGCAGGTATGCGTTGCAAAGTTGCACACGATACCAGTTTTCAAAATCTGCACGTATCATCAGCCTTCCTTTAAGTGCATCTGTTCCCACACCTGCATTCAAGGCAAGAGCAAAGGGATTTGCAGGTAAAAATGCCACTGTTGGTTTCAATGGGCACAAACACCAAAACGCTGACCCCCACAAATGACTGGAATTGTTAAAATGTAGCTGTTGCATATTTGGCATCTTCAGGCTGCCAGTGTTCGTGGAAGAACTAGGAAAAGCGTGGAGCTGTTAAAATCTTGTAGATTATTTTTCTCCACCAAGAACTACTTTATTAAGAAAGTATTTGAATATTCTTCTTTTAAATAACAGTATTGCTAATACTCCTCCATATATGAAAAACATACATTAGACGGAGAAATAATTAAAATGTGCAGCTCAACAGACACCCCTCTTAACACTCTGTTAATTCAATTTCAGTGATGTCCAGGAATACACAATCTTTTATCTAATGCTTCAACAGCCTTTCAGATGATTGAATCAAGAGAATATTCCAAGCCTTCCTTTCCAAACAGTGGGAAAGCAAATGTTAACCTGCTGTGAGAAAAACTAGCCCTGCACATCAACATGACCCTTTGTTATATTAATCAAGAAAGCTCCAATTCCAAAGCTGTTGATCCAGCTCTTTTGATAAACACTCCATACACAACCACATACACAACACAAAACAGTAATAGCTAGGCCATTACCTCAATCTTCAATGATCTTTTAGGAGACAGATTATTTAAAGTATCTCACCCATGGAAGAGAATTCTGTAATTACAATTGTTTATTGCTACATAGAAATTAACAGAAAATTTCTTCTTTATCTAGGTATTTAATCTGTGCTCATCAGCATGGGGTTACCATTAATGTCTCCCCTTCTTTAGTGAAGAATGGAATTTTGCCTGGCTTGTTCACAGTTGTTTCTGAAAGTTAAGGAGCTAAACAATATGCAAATCTGATTTGGGCAAAACAGCAGAATTGCAGCTTTATTCATCTTTGGAAATTATGGCCTGAATGATGCTGCACATGTCCATATAACTGAAGACATGTTCCATGGCCTTTGCAAAAATATGATATAAAAGACAGTAGGAAATAAAAATGCTCATTTCACATGGAGTTGTGTATATAACTATCTTCAATCTTTATGAGAATATTCATTGTTATTTGTAGGGTTTATCTTGAAAAGCATAATTTGAAGGTTGGGTTGGATTCTTTTCCCTGCTGGAAACAAAGAAATGGGAAATATTTTAGCTGTACATGCTCTATCTCCCACTCCATTGTGGAGAGTGGCCAAAGGAATCACAAACACGTAAAACAGCTGTGCCCTATTAGCAATCTGTCAGAGGGTTCCAAGCAATATATTACCAGTGGCGTTGAACAAATGCCCACACCCTCGAATCTTCACAGCAGAGTCTTGCGTGCCCATTTGATGAGCATATGTGTTATTGTAATCACACACAATGCCATTCAAGAACAACAACAAAAAAATCAAAACAAAACCAAAACAGAAATATCACCTTTTAGTTGGAGTGGATGAGCAAAATCCACTTCCATAACATAGTGAAAATGTTTTTATGTGGACCTAAGGAAGCGTTTGAGGAGAGATGTCTTTTCCAGGGTGACTTGCCCAGGCACAGTGGCAGGAGAGTCACTTAATTTTGGAGATGGCAGATTACAGTCTGGAGATCCTTGTTTACTCCTGCTGACTGTGATGGTCTCCCTTCTGGATTTAAGCTGGAGCTCAGGGAGATGGATCTCACTTTGGACCCGTCTGCGGCCATGCTAGAGGGTGAGGTACAGTCAGTGGCCCAAGACAGGCTCCTTGCAGTGCCAGACACCACGGTGAGGGGAAGCTGGTCACCCCAGGCTGCTCTCGTCATCAACAGTCATTTTGGGACCGTGATTCATACAGCCTATTTTAGATGCCTACCTTTGCACAAGAAGAATTATCACCGGGAATTATGTCTATGCTTGGCCAAATGATCCCCAGGCCCTGGTGTCTCTTTGGCCAAGGTGACGTGTTATGGGTCGCAAATTTAAAAGCCATTTATAAAGTCCTGAATTTTCCAACAGGAGTAAATGTTTTATACTTTAAGGATTGCGAGTTGCACACCAATTGCCATTCAGGCTCTGATCTTGGTCATTTAGCTGCAGATTCCAGTGGAGCTATTGCTTCAAAACCCCATTTCTCCTCCACTAGAGTAATTCAGTGCTTTAACACCTTTAAACAGGCTAGAGATAGCAACGTCCACAACAACGTCAGTCAAATGCTCTTGTGGCGTTTATGGTGGAGAATGGGGCTATCTTTGTTACTAATGTACATTAAAAATTACATATAGACTTGTTACTATGAGTACATGATAGATAATTTCATGTATCTGTTTTGCTTTTATGCTAAACTGTAATGTTTCCTAGCAGGAGAGGAAAAAGTGTGGGGATTACCTGTTAATTCTCAAGTACTCATACACTGCCCATCAGTGTTACAACAACCCTTAAAAACAGCTAAGTAACCCAAACTGGGCAACTAGTTAATAAATTAACTGCAAGCTCTGTTTTGTTGCTGGATGCAGACTTCTGTTTTGCTGGTGGGTCTCCTTTCTCTGGCCCATCTGTGTTTCACGAGAGGGCCTCATTTTCCTCTCTTCTCTGACAACACAGGAATGATATAAATGAGAGAAGCTGGTTCAGTCAATGACATATCAAACAAGCAAGCAGAGGCTGTACTTTGGAGCTGTACATAAACATAATTTGAGGAGTTAACAATGAACCAAACCATATTTACACAAGCATTTGTAATAACGGCTCACAGGCTTCACAGAATGTTTTATTCCAATTAGCTCAATTGCACAATTGGTTTGTCACTTGGTATCTCACCCAACCTATAAATCTTCCTTCTAGATAAATCTAGACCATTTTGCCATCATCCTTCACATCAAGCATGCATCTGCTGCTGCTGTACTGGGGGGGTGGGGGGGAAGTTAAATCTAAGGATTCTTTAAAACACTTCATTATTTTTTAATTCTACACTGCAGCACATTAAAATTAAAATGAAAAGCCCTGTACCTTATATTACTTGATGAGCTTTACAGAAATTGTCATAATTGTGTGTGGGGTTTTTAATGACTCCTTCTTGTAAAATACCTTTGGTAGTGCCAGATCAAAGCAAAGCAGAGACGTCTGTTACGAGGTGATAATTCAGGTAAACACATTCAATTGTAAAAATGCAAATGTTGAAAAGTGATTGACTTTGCTTCTATTTAATGTTTATTTTCCCTGCCAAACCAACGACAAGTTCAAACTAATTCTAGACCTGCTATAAAATAAATTAAAACTACTAGAAGTCAACTCGTTTCCTTTTTCTTTCTTTTTTTTGTTAAGTTAACCTAGATCTCACACGGTAAAACACTACTCAAAGGTTTCATCTAGCCAGCTTTCTATTGTGCTCCAGGAGCATCAGAAAGCACTCAGAAGAAATTAGCCCAGCCGTAAACATTTCCAAAATAATTCTGTCACCTGTTAAAATCGTATGAGAACATACCATCCCTGTTTCATACATGACAGCAGCTCTGACTTCTGCCTGTATTGCATGTCCCCTAGTTGTAACCCATCCTCACAATTAAAATTTTAAAGTCAGTAGAATCCCCTGTCAGAGAATTCTAAAATTCTGCATAAAAAAACCCTGCAGAACTGGGCACAATCCTGCTCGTAGGAAGGTCTCCATGTATCAGGCTTCATGCTTGGAAGGTGTCGGAAGGAGGGGAAGTCCCTGGTGGCACCTGTGGCACATGCACAAAGTGGGGGGCTTCCCTGCCTCTGCAGGCTTCACAGGCTAATTTAAAGCAGGATATGCCACAGGACACAATACCATCCAGAAAAGGGAGGAGGAAGAAGCACAGGTAACACTCACAAAAACCCACAGCATCCTTTGCCAGTTACACACCATCCCTTTTTTTTCCTGCCATGCATATGGTGCTGTCACAGAGCATCTCCTTTCAGGACAACTCTGGAGTTACCTCAGAGCTCTTATCTTATTCCTAAGGAGAGACGGCTGAAATTGGGCTTCCTGCACATATCTGCATGAGGTTCAACACTGTAAATCCCAAGCAAGCTGGCTGTAGCCTGCAGGTGCCTTGGATGGATGCAACACCTTCATGGGGCATCTCCACGGACCCTACAGCAACGTAAGATATAAGCAATAACAACGCTACAATTAATTACCATTAATCATGACAGCCTTGTTTATTCAGACATTGTGGATGACTGGCATCACCGCCAGATTAAAACAGCAGAAAGCTGCTTGCTATTTACTGTATTTGCCTGTCACCCCCGTTCTGTCCTCCTACTTCACAGAAATATTAATACTCCTTCCAAAACAGGATTGTTTCTGGATGAGAGCATGTTAGTGCAAGGAAATGTCAAATAGCCTAATTCAAGCGCTTTTAGAAGACAGACGTAAAATTGTGACTGTAATAGTATAAATAGAGAAGTGAAATCACACTCCAGCAGAGGAAGAGAGAAGTTGAGAGACAGAGTCACAGAGAGCTAGATACCCATTTCCCACCTGTACTGAAGCACACAAAGGACGGACACACACCTACGCACACAAAGGACGGACACACACCTACCCACACAAAGCTTATTAGGCTAATTTTCATTTATAGGAGCCACAGCACCGTTAGGGACCGTCACCCTCACTTTTCCATCCAATCCAAATGTCCCCTGGACAGAAGAGCGCATCTCTGGGCCACCAGGGACAGCAGCCCACAGGTATGGCTTGTTGAAGCTGTGGGGGGCTGCTGTGGGGGTGCCCTGGCCCCAGGGGTTGAGTCAACGTGTGGCATGATGTCCAGCATGCTGTACCACCCTGCAGTTCCTTAGGGAAAACGCCTTTGGTAACTGCCCTCCCAGCCGGAACCAGCCAACCAGAACCAACATGACTGGTGTTTTGTACCTCACCCACAAACTTTTATGTTGTTTTGTTGGGTTTTTTTCAATTGTTCCGTTCATTAATGTAGTGAAGAAAAGCAGCAAGGAAATTTGGGATGGGTAAGTAAATGAAGCTGTTTTCAGCTGTAAATCCCCCCTTCCCCTTCTGGTCCCACTGGAGCTGGGAGGGGAGGCACTGAGCAAGGAGGAATAGCTTGGGGTTAAGAAGTGTCACTTGGGGGATTTGCTTTGTATTTTAGCAGCTGTTGACTCAAACCATCCACTTTAAAATAACTTTAGAAAATGAAGGGTTTGTTTATTTACCTGTTTATGTGGGTAATTTCACTGACCTGGTGCCCCATGCAACCCTACGAACAGCTGTATCAGGGCAATGATGAGAATGGTGAGCTGCAAGGTGAAAGTTGATTAACTGGCTCGGCTGTCAGAAAGGAGGTGATGGAGCAGGAGCCAGGGCTAAACTGTTGCCCAGGACTGTGAAACAGCAAGTGGAGGGATGAGGATGCTGGAGGAGGACACTGTACACCGACTTTTCTGCTGAACCATCACATCGCTTGCAAAAAGAGAGGAAGAACAGCAGCTGGCAGTGCCAGACATTATGTGTATTTTTTCAGCATATTTTTGTTCTGTTACTGTCAAGTACTGCTTGAATATTTGCTGAATTATGACCCTGGTAGAATGGACTATTTGTCGGTAAGCAAATCACATGTTTTTAGAAAAGGGTGGATTACAATGTGCAGGATCCATATAATCATGCACTTGAAATTACAGCGTGTCTAAGTACGCAGGTAAGCCTAAAAATAAAAATCCTGAAAGAGTTTTGGCTGTGATACAGCTCCCTGGGAAGACGCATCTGTTGGGCACAAATTACTGAACTTCAAAGCGGTCATTCTCTGAATGGAAGGATGCCTTCCACTTCTCTAATAGGGGTAAAAACATCTCCGGCTTAAGGTATACAATATAACCCAGCAAGGCTGGGAAATCACAGTCGTTTCTTGGGGCCTCAACGGCTGTTGAGCTCAAACAGTAATTTCCTAAACTAAATATTCCAGTGTATATATGAACACCTAAATGTTGAGGGACATGTAAGAAAAGACAGAGAACTGTATTTCCTCGCAAAAGACAAACACTTCTTCAACGGAGAAAAGGAGATGGAGTCAGCTATCGCCTCAGTCAACTCTGATTTTTCACAAAACTTCATGTATGGGTTGGGTTTTTTTGCAGTCAATCCCAATATAGATATATATGCGGTCTTTTTTACAATTATTTGCTCTCACATAACTTCATCATTCTTGCAGAGAACTGAATTTTTAATTTATGCTTTATCATAGCCTCTGAAGTGAAATTTTCTTTAAGATGCATCCTGGCGGCTTTGGAAAGCCGTACGGAGCTGCAAGTTGCCAAAGCCCTGTTGCCTTTCAGGCTGGACCTGGTGGTCACAGGCTGAGGGCTGTGATCTCAGCTTCTAACCACCTCTGTTCTGAAGGGGAAGGAAAAAGAAATAAAAGATTGTTGGTGCAAAAAGGCAAACAGATTTGAAGGGAGAAACTGAGAGGTTCTCGCAAGAGGCAGAGTGAAAAGTGGCTGAAGAAAGCCAGGGGACGGGAAAGCGTTGTCTCCTCTTTAATATTTACTAGCAGAAAATGTTGGATAAAATAAGTGACAGAAGGACCCTAGATATTTTCTGAAATACACGGGCTATACGATGCAGCCTCAAATATAGATTTTATCTGTGTAAAAGTGGCTGGTCACATTACACCTGACTGACTGCTGTGATGAGGCAGTTCCCTGCAGATGAGCACGGGTAAAATGTTTACACTGTACCTTCGCATCCTGCAGTCCGGATAAGCAATATGCTCTTACAAAAAAACAGTTTTAGCAGTGTTTAAGACAGTGGTGAAATACTTCATAGAGACTATTTTTTGTCTGCCTCTGCCTGTAATGCCAAGTTCCCTAAATAACTATCAGTCAAAATACAGCAGGCTTGGAAAAAGCAATGAAACCCTCAAAAAGTACCAAACATAACTTTTCTGGATACAAATATATGCTGCCTGGAGAGTCGTACCGTGAGCTTTTTAGAAGCTTGAAGCACACGATGAAACCCTTTAGGAAAATCCCTTTTGCATAGACTTAAAACTACTTTCATCCCCCGTTAAGGTGACAGATACTAAAATCCTTATATCTTTGGATATGTGGAAAATTTGCAAGCCACAGAAGAAATTCCTTCTCTGTTTTTGGGGCATCACTCACACCTGTGGGGAAGAGGGAATTTTCTCATTTTAAAGTGGTGGAGGTTTTAAATTTTTATTTATTTTTTTTTTTTAACAGACCCTGGAGGAGGTGGATCTAAGTTAGCAGGAAGATTAGGTGATCAAAGGGACACATTAAATTACTGTTTAAGGTTGGGGTTTTTTACATGTGTTTCACCTGCTTATCTGCTAACTCCTGTATCTCATATTAAACTGTGAAGGTTGCAAGAAAGAGACCCCCCCTTCAATGAGGACTGTTTTCAGTTGGTAAGTTAAACACACACCCCACACACGTGCTGGCTGCTGTGAACCCAGATCTGAAACCTCCCACACTGTCCACAAACATCAGGGCAGCGTGGCTAATGGTTTTGGGGTCAGGAATGACAAATCTTACCACGGCGATGGCCAGGCAGCGCAGAGCCAGGACACAAACGTCCTACCCATGGGCTTTACCTGAGGCACCTGCTTGGCCCCACTGACTGCAGATGCTTGAGCGCTTCCTTAAGGTTAAGCAAGTCCTCACACACCGTTCCCAAAACAGGGATGCTCTCCTGAGTTGGAGTCTTAACCTATTGAAAGCAAACCTTGACAGTATTGCAAAAAAAAAAAAAATAATTTATGGGATGATGTGCATTATGTAGTTTAAATTACTTTCTGCTTCCCCAGGCATAACATATTCATGGGTCCCTTCTTTTTCTCAGATTATCTGAGGAAGGCAGACCAGACTGCAGCCTGATGGACTAGTAATTCAATTGTTTGAATATTGATTATTTCTTACATAAAGGGAAAAAAACAAACCAAAACAGTTCTGAGGATCTACACATTCCTTGTACTGCAAGGTGGGCAAAATAATATAAGGAAGCAAGGTTTCTCAAAAAAAAAAAAAAAAAAAAAGAAAAATTGTAAAAGCGTCTTCTCATAAGGAGTTGAAGATGTTTTGCCTGAAGGTACCAACCAAGGCAGGTGCAAGAACCCGGTCAGTCTCAGCTCCCTTCCACGCGTGTTCCTCCTTCGCAGTCCTACGCAGGCTCCCACAGCCACTGTCATATGCAGAAAAATCGATGGGCGGCAGGAAGGACTGAAATAACATGTTCATCTCCCTGCTAATTCAGGGTTATTGTCTACTGGCTGGCGGTCTGTTTTTTCTCCTTCTGGTTCGTTGCTTTTTAAAAGGGTATAAGAAAGTGGCCTTTTGTAGCCCTTCTTGAAAGTGGAGTAAATTCAATAGCACAGAATGCATAACTGAGAAAATATCTTTTTTTAATGGTTTCCAAGATAACTGCAAAGCAACATTCACACACACACACACACACACACAAAAAAAAAAGCTAAATGACATTTTTTTTATGTTTTGGGTATAAAATTTATGTCTTTGGTTCCTATAAAGTCAGAATGTTACTATGATTTCCATTCATCATAACTAGGAAACTGAAAAATCGAAATTTTCTGAGGGAAATTAATTGTCATTTACTTTTATCTGTTATTTTAGATGTATGCATATTTAAATATTATTTCATAATATTAATTAATATTAATATATTAATTTTATATCCAAAATCAACCAGAATTATACGCAATCACAGGTACAAAGGGGAAATATCTCCTTGCACAGCTGAAAGTCTACAAGCAGGTAACACACTCCACGATTGGTGCAGTGGCCAATGCTTTTTAAACAAGAAAAGCTTAATGAAAACTTTGATGTACTCCTAAAACAGAATGGTCCTTGGTTCCTAGGCTGGAGAAATCCCCATCATACATACACCAAAAATTCCCCAAAGTCTAAACCAACCAAGCAAAAAAACCATTTCTTTTCCATGTTGTGGAAAATGATTGGTAATAGTTGGTAATGACTGCCAACTCATTCGTAACCCGTGTCAAATCACACAGTATTTATTCGTAGCCCTCTGTTATATTAGATATGCTAACCATTCATGTAAAAGAAACAACTGCGTTCAGCTCAGCACAGGGAGTAAAATTCATGGGCCAAATTCAGGTCTGAATTACCAAGCGTGGTTATTTGGGACTGCACCCGTTTCACTCCACTGTAAATGCACGCAGCTAATCCTAACTTACACCATCTTCACCACTAGGTAACTACCAGTTTTAATTGAAACAAGCCAACCTTATGTTAACATGATGAGGATCAGACTCTGGACCAAATAATCACTGTTAGATGTAGGGTTTAGAGATAAAAATCTCCTGAATTTCCTTCACCAGAGAGGGAAAAAAGGAACCATTTTGCCATATGGTCTCCAATTACAAATTCAATTCTAGTTCCAAACAAGCAAACTGATAAACTGCATTACTCTCTTAAATAAATGTAGCCAAAAGTGGGCATTTTATCTTAAGAAGAAGGAAAGAGATAGAGAGAATAAGTTATTTCCTTTAGGAGATCAAAACATGATGTGGAAAACAAGAAGATCAACTTAAATGGTGGTGTAATCCCAAAGAAAACCTTCAGTAATACTGTGCCCACAACAGATAGCTCACAAACATGTAAATCATTTTATCTATAAATAACTGAAGATTACAAGAAACTGATTTAAATAATTTTATTCTAACCTGAACAAACAGGGTGATTGGAAAAAGAGAATTACGACAGACTCGGGGTCCAGCTTGATAAAAACTCTATTAGCTGCGCTGATGTGAAAGGATTATTTTAGGAATGAGAAAGAGGAAAGGAAGAGAGGCAGAAAGGAGAGAGAACTGCTGCTGGGTGATGGGGAAGTGGAGGTGGACAAGATGGCTGTGCACCATGCCTGCTTTCTTAGTTTCAGCCTTGTCACATTAAAGGATCGCCATATGGAAAGGGGCACATTATACACATATTCCTCAAGTCAGGTTAAGGCTCGTGAAGGCTTCTGAGCTATTTATGAGAACAATGGTTGCTGGTGCAGGTTGTCGCAATTGGACAATTGGTTGTGTGGTGATGGGAACCCTTACCGGCAAACAGCTGTGATGCTTGTAGCAGACGAGCTAGAATGTGCAGGGTAGCATGCCACCACGCTGGGCAAGGGGCCCTTATCTTGTTTGTTTATTTATTTATTGTCACGGAGATAGCAGGCTGCCCAGGTGGGCTGCAGCCTCTCCATCCCTGGAGCTGTTCTGAACCCAGCTGGAGGTGGCCCCGCACAGCCTGACCCACCTGGACGGCTCTGAGAGCACGGCTGGACGACGTGGCCTCCAGAGGTGCCTCTCGGTGTAACACAGTGTGCGATGCGGTGAATGAAGTTAACAGGAGTTGTGTGTGTGCGGCACTCTCGGGTGGCATTCGCATGTAAAAGATGTACAACCCACTGGGCAGCACCACACATGGGTTTTCCCACTTCTCCTCACGTTACAGCCCTCAACGGCTAAGCTACATCTCAGGCCATGAACAGGGCAGGGGTATCAAGCCATGAGTATTTTTTGCTTGGGAGTCAGCTGAAATTACCCTGTACCTAGGCAAAGCTGACCACTAACTACACATGCCAACCGCCCTGGCTCCTGATGCCCGCCCCACCACCGGCAGCTGCTTTACTCTGCCCCAAAGTGGCTTTTCCTTCGTGAAGCCCTCAGCAGGACAGCCTGGCAGCATGCACGGCGGTACCCAGCCTGACACCCCTGGTTATGGCCATCTGGGACACTGAACTGGGCTTTTTTTTTCCAGCCACAGAGTCCTGTAACTGCAATCGGAATTCCACGACCATTTAACTTGCCTGAGGTGCCAAGAATAAGCAGTAAATCACTCCACAGGTTTGTACAATCTTGGTTCACCAAAACCTGGAAACAAATTTCTTCTTCTTTTCTTTTGAGATCAGAGCGTAATTTTCCCCCAGGAGGAGACACTAGGATAGGCCCTGAGGGAAGGAGGAGAGCTGGGGCATCGCGGCTTGGAAAACCAGAGAAGTGGCTGTTTATCCACAGGCCAAGAACAGTGCGCCCAGTTAAGATGTAGGTGCCCTCTTGTACTTTTGCTTTCAACTTCAGAGACAGTCAGGCAGGGGGAGTGGAAAGAGGAGAAGGAGAGAAAAGGAGAGAGCAAGCAGAAAGATGGTTTTGCATGCCTTATATGAACAGCATGTATATATATAAGCACCTTACAGGGACAGGGTAACTGCTCTCAGAGACGCAGTGATGGTAATAGGAGATCACCTATTGGCTGTTATATACTGGTAATATATATATACATATATATATATAGGTAATATAAGGTTGGTGGTTGTTAGGCTCTAACCAAAGTCTCATAGGTTAATTTCAATTAACATGATTATTTTAATCTGGTGGTGCTCCATTTGCAAAAGTCAACTCACAGCTTTATTTTTCTACGAGATCTCACCAGCCCTCCACTTCCCTCCACTGACATGCATTTGGTGAGGTCACCCTTTCCGCACGCCTGCTTCCAAGCCATCTGATGCAGCTCCTGAGCCCTGCAAGGCCCTTGTCAAAAACGCCATATGAAAAGACATCTGCAGGCACATGGAGTGAGAAATGCTATGCAGCAAATGACCTTCTCTCCAGGGACGGTCGATGCTGTCGTGAAGATTTCTGTCCCTTTCCTTCTCCTTGTGCCAGGCCAAGAAGGGACGGGGCGATTCCACACCGTGACCCCCCTTCACGCAGTACTGGTTACCGGGCTTTCCACACTGCAGAGCAGAAGAGCATGCAATCCCTGGTCGTAAAACCATCACATCTCACTTCCAGGGATGCTTTAGGAGTCGCACTATCAGTTTAAGTACAGAGTGTTTCCTTGTGGCACATCTGCAAGGATGGGTGGGCTCCAAAAGCAGGTGGTCTGAACCAGTGCAGGAGGACTATGGCAAAGCCACCCTTGGCGGGAAGAGAGAGAAGTTTGCAATTAAGCGTGTTATCAAGAAGTCCATCATTATCAATGCCTCAGTCTAACCCAGATTAGAATTTTTTAAAAATATTAAAAATAACCCAAACATTTCCCCACTGAGTTTCCAATTTAAAACAGAAAGGGGAGAAATAAACAACAAAAAAAATAATGGGCACAGGCAGGTGAGCGAAAAAGGAGCCGTTGTGGCTCAGCCTCATTACCAAGGCCAAACAGAATCATCTTGGGGAGTACCTACCCATGGACTGCCGTTTTCAGATGATAAAGATGCAAACATAGAAAGTCTATAGATTTTTCCTAGACTGTGTGTGGTGCAGTTCCTCAGACTTCTTCAGCGTAGTATCTTGAGAGGTTTTGGGTTGTGTTTTTTTTTTTTTTTTGTTTTGTTTTGTTTTGTTTTTTTTTAGCAATCAGTAGCTGTTTCTGGCTGAAATGACTTCTAGCTATCTGTGGCAAAAAATCCCTTTGTGACACAGTGGCAAGATGTGTATTAATCAACAAGATACCTTCTTCTCTCTCCTAGGTTTCTGATGCTTCCTCATTCAAAAAACAAAAACAAAAACCCCACCCCAAAACAAAACAAAACAAAACCTTAAAATGGTCCTACAAGCCTTTAACACAGGTGTGATTCCAGCTCCAGTATCACCTTCAGTAAGTGAAAAGCTGAGCAGTCTGCACTACTAATTACAGTGTAAACATTTAATAAATATTCCTTCTTTTTATCCTTTGCCCTTTTCAAAAATGAAAGGCTGTAATTTACGTGTATGGTGGCCCCTAATTGCTTCTTTATAAAAACCTGCTTGTTTTAATTATTGTCTACCTCCTTTTGGAAGGGGGTGGAGCACATCAAAGGAGAAGAACCTTTCTACCCCCATCCACATGTCATCTGTAAAACAATGCTCCCTCCAAAAGCACCCACAGCTCCCTCCCCACAGAAATCTGCAGACCCCCGGCCAGGATCTCCTACGCACCCACCTGTGATCTCAAGTGATAATTCTACTGAATTGCATTTTTAATTACAGCATAGTTATCTGCAAGCATATGTCTGCCTATACGGGCACACAGCTACATATTTGGTGCAAAAGCAGAGTTTGTTTCTGATGTAGTGCGAACTAACTTTAGAATAGAATTAAATAATAACCATTATAATGTTTGTTAACCACTGTAACAATTGTAGATATCATGTACCGCCATATGTTACTCATCTACCTTCGGTGTCTGTTCTGTTATCCTTTGTTGGACATCCGCCTATCTGCTGACCTTCTATGCTAAAACTTTAGCAGAACGCTCCCGCAGAGGAGGACAGATAAGGGTAAAAGAAACAATTAAGCAAAAAAGCAGATGGCCAGCAAGGGCATAAATTACCTCAGACTGATAAGAACACTGCAAATGTGTAAGACCATCACATAATGAGCAAGAGGTGAAAAGTACACCATGAGGAAGACCTACGGCCTTCCTCCCAGAGACCACTGCCCATGTCTCGGAGACCCCTGCCCACAATTCTTGGAAGCATTTGCGCAAGCGCGAAGGACGGATAAGCTAATTAACATACGAAGCGAGAGTAGGCGGGATTAGATAATGAATATGTATAGATATTAGTTGAATAATCATTATTTCACTGTATAAATATGGAATTACTAGCAACCTTAAACATGCACGTTTGGTGGAAGGATCCCCCGTGCATCCAGCGCTGCCAATAAAGGATACTTAGTCACTAAGAAATTCTGACTTCGTTCTTTAAATCATTTGCTTCTCTCTTTTATAACTATTCTGAAAGGGACGTGTTTGCATGGTGCATTCGGCTTGAGAGGGTTTTGTTTGTTTTTTACAGCGAAGTATGGCTGCAGGAATCATTATGTTTGGGCTCCATATGCAGGTTCCAGCCATATATACAAGCTGGACAATAAAGCAGGGAAAAAACAGCTGATACACAAAAGGGACCGTCTAGACAGTGCCCCATCAGTCTGGCTAAATTTGGTGCTGGCATTCCCAATGGGGTTGTAATATAATTGTTCTGGTGTCTGTGTTCATTCCCCCTGTCAAACACCATCCCAAATATACATCCTTTTTTTCAATGCAATAGGCCCAAACTGTACCATTAGATGGAAGCAGTTTTGAAACAACCACATAAGCAAATATCTTGTAATACGCAGAAACCCTGTTTTTTAATTGCTGAAAGAAAAAGAAAACAACCCCAAACCAAAACCAAATAAAACCCACACAATTCTGAATCAGACTGGAATTAATTTGACTTTAATTTTTTTCCCTAAGAGTCTAAACATTTTTGGGGAAATATGTGAAAATACCCTTTTCTTGTAGGTGCGAATAAAAGGCATCTTTTCCTGTAAGTTTATTAATCGCTCAAAGAAAATTTAACAGAAATTCAGAGACATGAAAGTGAAATGATAGCTATGGATCATAAATTGTAATGACGGAACAGTTTAATGGAAAAAAAAAAAAGCATTAAGGATCACAAAGTAAGGAAAAAAATGCTGTCATTTTTTTACCTTCTCACAATTAGAATAAACCAGTGGTTCTTGAATTTCTGTGGAGTGACTACCTTATTTATTAGTTTTTGATTGTTCAAAAGATGTTTCACAAATATTAGAAGCACAAACTTATCTCAATTAAAACTTGTTCTATATATTTCAGAAAAACCTGTGAAAAAACTGAAATCTATCTAAATTTTACAAAGGAAATCAAGCACAAAAGAAAAAAAAAAAAAAGGAATTAAGAACATTGACTGTGTCACTGATGTCCACAGACACAATGGCAGAAGTCAAAACATGCAAATAAAATGCAAAGACATAAACCCCCTGCCTTAGGAAAGTAAACCACAGAAGATGTGTTTCTGATTTGTCCGTCTTCACTGTTATGTGCTAACACCGTTAACACACTTCAACGCTGTTTTGTCTCGAGAACAAATTAGCCCAAGGCCTTTAGATATAAGTTGGACTCTGGCATGATTTTAAACGCTTTAAGGAAACGTTACCCTGGCTAACTTTGTTTCGCAAGTGATGCTCTCAGCAGGCAGCGATATTTATTTACTTGGTGCATCAGGAGCCCATGCACACTGCAGCTCCGGCCCATGGAAGAAGCCACACCACCTCATGCCAGGCAGCGCCTGGACCATATCCTTGGCATGAGCGTGTTGCTCCCACTGCAAGCAGATGACACAGATTTCTTCCCCATCGTTTCCCCATTCTGACAAACTAGCCAGAAGTCGGAGGTATGCCAATAACCCAGACACCAGGTCAGGCTGCAAACACACAGCCAAACAGTCTTCCCGCCCAAACAAACATTGGTGCCTCTTGTTCCCTAAGTTTTCTCTGCAGAAACTTTGGTCCTAGCAACTTTTTGCAGAATGAGTGGTGAAAAGGAGAGAGAGGAAACCTCAAGTAACAGGAGGGGAATTAAATCTCCCCCATTTCTGCCCAGAAATGCTTTGAAGGAGCTGGCCAAGCTGCGGCTCACACCAGGGGGAGAAAAAACACCTAGAAACAAGAGGATGGGGAGAAAATATATAAATACAATGACAAAAGCATTAAGTAAATCAAGTGTAGGTTTAACGTCGAGGTCACCGGCTCTGCTGGAGGAGGGAGTGCAATGCCGAGGTGCTGTGAGGGGAGGGTGTTGGGTTTGGGGGTGCTGTCAGTGCTGGAGGGGGGGTGCACCTCTGGGTCGCCTCCGGCCCGTTGCCCTCTGGGCCGGGGGGATGTGGAGGGCTGGGAGGGGCAGGACTCTGCAGCTGCCCCTCTCGCACTTGAATAAAGAACATTTCTTTTGGGAGGGGGCAAGATCCCTGAATACCTTACCCAATAAGAGATGGGGCATATTGAAAACTATATTAAATTACCCTGATTAACAATTTAGCCACGAACAGGGGAGCTTTGGGAGATCTCTATAGGCAGGGCTGGGGGCTATTCATGCCAGGAGCTAAGAGGTCGAAAGGTTTCTGAAGTTCACAGGCTCAGAGCCTTTGTTATGCTAACAGACAATCTCAAATCAGCTGCCTGCTGGAGTGTGAAATATAAATGATTCCTTGAGAACTTCCAATAAGTTGTCACTCTTGTTCTCCAAATACCAGGACAGGCTGCTAATTTCTAGCAGGGCCCTTTTCTGGTGGCATGGCGAGCCCTAAGCAAACGTCTTTGGGGTCCAACCCACCTTTCTAAGGACGCTGCCCTGCTGCAACAGCCCAAGCGCGTCTTGGGTTTTGGCTGCACAACAAGTAATCGGGATTTCTCTGAACTTGACTTTCCCCGTGCCGGGGGTCTTTGGGGTGGGTGGGTGGGAGAGATGCTCGCCCAGACCCCAAGCCAGCACCGGGGAGGGGGGGGGGGGGCATCAACGAGGAGTGATAGCCTGGGAGCTGCCGGGAGCCCCCCACCCCCCCTTGTTCTGAACAAAGCTCAGGGCGAGATTTAGGGCTGCAAAGCTGCTTGACACCGCCCCACACACACCCGTCCCCCCACACCCCCAACCGTTAGGTGTGACTTAGGGCGTGCAGGCCCACCCCCCCAGCCCCGGGGCAGGGGTTGAGTTACCTGGGGCCCTCTTGCCCGGGGCAAGGCGAGGAGGGGGCTGCACCAGCAGCCCTAGGAGGTGGCGGCGGGGAGTGGGGGGGCGCGGGGGCTGGGACTGGGGTCCGGGCACAAAGAGGAATACTCATACGCTTCTGTGAGACGTCGGTGCTAATGCATTAAGAGGAGAAGAATGAGTTAATTATCTTTACCAGAAGGAAATCCATCTATTAGAGGATGTGATCTGCTCCTACCCGGGGAGGGGAAGAAAGCCTCCCCCCCGCCAGCCCCCACCGCCCCGGAGGACGCGGGGCAACTTCTCCCCACCGGAGAGCAGCCGTGGCCATTACCGCAAAACCGGCACGGATTTAGCTTGCTTGCACTGGAAATAAATGTACTGCCCTCCCCCCCCACCCCCGCTCCCCACGCAAGGAAAGCGCACACGCGAGTTATTTGGGGCTGGGGTCGGTTAGCGAAGGGGCTGCGGGTGCCACCAGCTCCGGGATTCTCTGGCACAGGCAGCGCCAAAAAATGATGCCCTTGTGCCGGCTCCTGCCCTCAGCGGGCTGGACGGTGCTTGATTTCGGGGGCGGGGAGGCGGTAATTGTTTTCCTCCTAATCAGCATTTATTTTCCCTTTTGGAAATGGATCTCTCCAACTGCCGTCTACAAAGCTTTTAGAAAAATTCTCCGGAAACAGGGGAAACAAAAGTTTGGTTTATGCTGTTTACAAGGGGACAAAGAAGAGGGGTGGGTTTTGTGGGTTTTTTGGTTTGTCTTTTTTTTTTTTTTTTTTTTTTTGGTGTGTGCGCGCATGTGAGCAGATGTACGTATGGGGGTTATAATCCTGAAACACGAGAGTCACAAACTGTCCGTATCCTCAGAGTTATTGATAACACTTAGCACTTCCAACGCGCTTTTCCTTTACAAAGAGCTGACGAAACGCACGCTGCTTAATGTTGCTATTTCATTTTGAACTTCGAGACTTTTTTTTTTTTTAGTAAGGGAAAAATTTTTTCCATTTCGCCTGCAGGTTTTCAAACAAATTAAAACCCGCTACGTACAAGCTAATATTGAAAGTTTGTTAGTAAATTGCCAATAGTGGCATAATAAATAACGTCTGTAACAGCTAATCCTAAACAGAACAGTCTGCAAGTTAATGACAGTGTTGCTGACGGCAATTATTTCGTCGACAAATAGCTTCACATCCCTATTCTCACGTTTTTGGTGGTGGGGTTTTGAATTTCAGATTTTAGCTCTCCTTTTTAAAAGCTATGACAAGGTAGGAACTGCATAATGCTCGTGGGTGCAATTATTAAGTTACAATAAGCAGATTATGGGGTTTTTTTAGGGACATTTTATTTTTGAACCGGTATCTTTAAACTGCACAATACTTTAAGTACCAAGTTAAGAATTGCATTAAATACTTCTTTTGTTGAAATAATATCTACGTATTGAAATAGAATCGACGTTGACGGGAACCAAAGCTCTTAAACCTCCCAAAGAGACCATGTGAACGATTAAAACAGTAAATAGCTCTTTCAGTAAATACCAGCAATACTAGCTAGAACGAGGTTAATTTGGGAGAGGGAGCATCCAGGAGATTTCCTATTTTATCATTCCTGAATGCTATACCTGGACGTTAGTTTGCAGACAAGTGAATCTTGTTCGCCAGAATTATATGTTGCTTACATATTTGCTTTTGGTAAATACATCTCCACAAAGAGCCATAAAATGCAAAAATTACATTTCATTCATATGTATGAATAAATATGAAGGCAGTCGTAGTTTCCTTGTAACCACTAGGCAGCGATTGCCTGAAGTGCCAAAGGGGAATGAAACTTTTCTATAGTATATGGAGTGGTGAAAATATCTTTTTGCATATCAAGTACTCTCTTGGAGGTTAATTAGGGTGGAAGGCAATAAGACAACAAAAAGAAAGACGGGGTGGAAAAGAACCAAGGAGAAAAAGTGCGGTATGACACCCACAAGATGGCTGCCTTTGCATTCTTTCTGTATGATTACAGTCCAATTTCTATAGGAAAACTAATGGAGAATGTTCTTTAGCACATCAGCCAGACGAACTACAGTTGCGTTCTCCTAACGCGTCACGCAAACGGTAGTAAAACCTATTGCACACCGCGGAGCTGGTACAAACGCAGCAGATCATCATACACGCTCGCCTGGAGCAACGCCTACCGCACATGTAGTAGTAGTCAACCCACCGATACCGACAGGTCTGGTGCCTGAGGAGGACAGCAAGGTACAGGCGAATATGTAAGGTAAAAGAGACCGCTTCAATGCCAAAGAAGGAATTGGAGTAGATGTATGCAATGGCCAAGTCGTTTTAGCAGAGGAGAAAATACGATGAGAATAATATATCTGAATATTTAAAACATCTTGAGGCTTTCTGTATGAGAGGCTTCTCAAATTCGGGTAAAAAAAGTATCTTTGTATGGTGGAATTAGCTCCTCTCCGTCGAAATTTACAATTATTTAAGACTATGGTTATAAAATAATGTTTAACATTGCATTAGAAACTTAATAAACAAGACCAAACTATATCACAAAGCATTAGTTCCATCCCAGCGAGTCTGGACAAAAACAAGGCTTCCTGTGAACTGTAAATAGTTTGGATTTTAGTCTATTCAGCAAAAATTGGTAGGTTACGAGGTTACTATGTGGGCTGAGACTACAGACGAAGAACAAAGCAAATGGTTCAGTTTCAATAGGAAATATAATAAAACCCCCTTTATCTAAAAGCCATCAGGGACAAGCATTCAATACAAGTTAACAAGCAGGAACTGATAAGATAACATTTATATGAGGTCAGAAGTCAAATGCCAGTCAAAGGCTTTTAACCTCTTGGGTCATAAACAGGAATAGTTAAAACACATAGATAGTTATTTATCGGATTTTAAAGGTATCTGATCATTGCGAGTGAATAACGCGGTGATTTAACTAATTGGGATTTATAGAAGAGGAACTTTGTCGTCGTCAACAAAAAATGCAAAGCTTCTAGCCTATAATTCTTAATTTTTAAATTTGTTACACACACACATATATATTTCTTAAAAAATACATTTTTCCTTTCTGTCCCTCTTAAATCCGTAAGACCAAAGCAGACCGGCGACCAAAACGATAAACATTGTCTTAAACCAGGCGCATACTCAGTCAATACGTGGATTGATCTGTGCAATCCGAGGCTTGTCTGAGGATTCATTAGGCTAAATATTTACAGTCAACATACATAAAAGAACAATAAACACCCTCCCTATTGTGGTGTTAATGCCACTGGAGTTTTGTTCTGTTGCTTTCCTTCGAGTCCACTAAACAAAAAAGCCATCTCGCCCCACAGTAAGAACGAAGGGATTTCCCTTCATAAAAAAACCAGCATCTGATATTGAGAAATTACCCAATTTTAAGTGCATGAATGTTGCGGGTGGATTTAGAAAAGCTTTAATTACACTTCTAACCTAGCCGAGAACACTGATTTCTCCTTTGAATAGTCTCTATTTCCTTTTGCAGATTGGGTCCCCAAATTCTGCAGCTTGCCTACGTTTCTGCCCAAACATTCATTTCGAATGTAAAGCTAAAAAAATACATATATATATATCAGAGAATAAAAGATTATATCCGTCGTCCAAGACAGAAACAGGGATTGATAGAAGGCCTTTCTAGGCCCACTGTTTCGTTAAACAGGATTCAAAACACACTAGGCGAACATTATGGATTTAAAGCGCTTTTAAATATTTATCACACGTATTTTATCACCATATTCAAATAACACCTGGAGTGCACTCACCTTTATTGACAATCTCTGTTCTGAAAGTCCATTTGCTTCACGAAAGCCCCCCAAGCAGAACAACAAGGACTAACCGTTTTCATTCAGTTAATGTTTAGTAAAAAACCAAGCAACCTTAATCAGCATGCTGATTGCATCGTCAACTAACAAATAATTTACTACTCTGAGCATTGCATTCCATTAAAAGCTCATTAAATTTTCTGTTCTCCAATGGGAGCTTTAGCTTTTGAACTGCATGCTTTTGCTCCGAATTATCACTTTTTCCTTTTTATTTGCCCCCCCCCCCCCTTTTTTTTTCCCCAAAGTATAGGCGAGAATTTCGATACCTAGATACACGAAACCCATGGGAAAATAGATTTCAGATTTTGATTTCTGTTGTAAATTCAAGACCCTTGGGTGTCAGGGGCGGGAGGTGCACAGGGAAACTACTTCGTTAGATTCTCACTCAAGTAGTTGAACTTCGGTGAAGCACCCCTCTCCCACGGAGAGGAATGGTGGGTGATTTAGTTGCGGGTATGCTTTGAACAACTGCGGGGTGGTGGTGGGGAGGGGGCAATATAGCACGGCAATATTTTGTGTTTTAAGTTGGAAGCGATCGCTTAACGAAAAAGGAAAGAAAAAAAATGTATAAAAATTCCAAGCCCCTTCTGTTTTATTTCTGTAAATGAACAAATGAAAAAAAAAAAAGAAACAAAAAACCCCACAACAACACACGCACACACACAAATCCACCACCGTTTGGGTTACGGAGTACAAAACTTCTTGCCTGTCCTAAATACCAAGGACTGTAGTTAGGATGCTTTGGGGGCTCATGGGGAAAGTAAAAAGCTCATCTTGCCCAGCCTTGCATACTAAGCTGCACATAATCGTTATATTTAATAAGTAAAACGCAGGAAAATGCCAGCCCCTAAATTAACATGCATCTTCGGATAGCTAATTGTGCTCATTGCAAATTTGGGTCATTTTGCATGAGTGACTCTAATGTAGGGCTGAGATTGCCGTATAGCGCAGTGGATTCCTGATTCCCTGTGCTAATCCTGAACTCGGTGATTGTGTCAGGTGCAGTTCTGTATGCTCCAGCAGCTGGTTCATCCTTATCAATGCAAATAAGGCAACTCCTACAATCAAAGCCCCGTGAGTATAAAGCCTGATTGCTGAGGGCAGGCTGAAGCGCTGCACGGGCTCACTTTCAAATCACAATATCTAACAAGACAACTATAATGTCCCTCCCGTTCAAAAAACAGACTTTTGGCAAGCAAAACAAACCAACGGCGAAGAAAAAAAAAATACAGGGACGTGCATCAGTTTGTTGTTTGGGGTTTTTTTGGGGCGGCGGGGAGGCCGTACAAAATGTAATCAGGTGTTCTGTGATAGGTGGGTGTAACAAAATAGGTATATATACCCGCTGAACTTGAATAAAAGTCTGCGGTGGCGGTAATTAACTAATATTTGAATACTTATGAGGAAGAGGGCAGTCAGTGATGACACGCAAAGCGCAGGCCGCCTCTTTTTCCCAGGGACGTTTCCTCAGGACTCTTCCAAAGCGCCCGTTCATTTCCAGGAGAGCAGCTGGAAGCCACCACCCACCCCCACCCACCCCGCCGCCCCCCCGGGCTCTGCCCCCACAGGGGAGGAGGGTTTGGGGTGTCCCACACCCACCCACTCACCTCTTCCTCCCGGCTGTGGAGAAAACCCTGGAGAAACCCCTCACTGAAACCTCCCCCTGCCTGCCCCCAGCTCCGGGTGTTGTCCCGGCTGCCTTTCCAGGGAGCCCCCAAACGTGAGCAAAACTTTGCCTGAAAACGATTAAGGGGCTGTAAAAACGCAAAGGCCACTCCAGGGATCCGAATCAACATATATAAATACGTGCATATGCCGTAATTACAATACATGCAATAATGAAAGTACAAGAGACGGGGGTGGGGAAAAAGCGAGGCTTTGCGGCAGGAGGGTGCAAACCCTCACGGGCAGCGGAAAGCGGCGACCTGCAGCTCCAGCAGCAACGCCCAGGGGATGGGAACCCGGCGCGGGCAGTATTTGGTGCTGGAAAACCGCTTCCAGGCAGCGGGATCCGCGCCGCATCCCGCCCGCCGAGCGGCATCAGGCGGGGATACGGGGATGGGTGCAGGGATGGATGCGGGGATGCGGGCGCCGGCAGTTCTGGCCGGAGACGGAGCTCCGAGGGAACCCCCCGACGGGGAAAGGGGGAAATCAAACGTCCCCTGCAAAGTTTGCGGAAGGAAACACCACATTTCCCTTTCCTCTTCCCTCCGCATGCCATCCCTCCTGCCGCCCGCGCTCACAGGGTTTGACGAGGGTAGGTGGGGGTGGGTGGGTGTGTGCGCAGCGCCCAAAGATGCGACACGTAAACCCGATCCCAAAATCCAGGATTCCCACAGCGGCTGCAGACATACACACAGCCCGCGCCCACTCTCCCCCTCGCTTCCCCATAGGATTAACAGACATTTTCCTAAAAGCAAACCGGAATTTGTCAAATCGTGTGTGACAGTCCATTTGCTCACAATATCCTCTTTCCTCCGGAGCGGAGGCAGCACCGGCCGCGGACAGTTTGATCCTGGCTGACACCGGGCATCTTCCAGGCAAATGTTTGACTCGGCAAAGCACCTACACCCTCCCGGATTCTGCGCATCTCCTCCAAGCACTCCGGCGGGGGGTCCCGGGGCCCCCGGCATGCTGATGAGGCAATCGTTATATACCGTGAAAGGATACTTTTAAAAATTATTATTATTTATTTGCTTTCTCCTCTGTCCCAAGTTCAATAACGCTTTTGGGGCCCCCGAGCCCTGCCGGCGGGGGGAACCCTGGGACCCTCCAACCCTTCCCTCCTGCGCTAGCCTTCGGGCACCGCGCGGCTCCCACCCGCTGCAGGTGGAAAGCAAGCTCTGCCCATCCAGAACGGGACTGAATCCTGCAAATTAAACCACCTGGAGCCCGGCTTCAGGCCGTCGCCGCTCGAAACCCCGGCCCTGGGCTAGCGGCAGGGCGGCGCGGCTCGCCACGGACCCGGCGGGCTGCTCCGCTCCCCACCGCTGCTGCAGCTGCGCCTCCATCCTCTTGCAGGGGTCTTAGAAAGAAAAACCCTGTTCCACTCCGAAATTCCCCTTACCTTAGGTGTTTCGAGTTTGTTTCTTCAGTTTTAGGGTTTCCCCCCCCTTCTTCTTCTCTCTCTCTTTTTTTTTTTTTTTTTTTTTCCCCTCCCCGAGCAGGAAGATTTTCTGGCTCTCTTTTTATAAACAGGCGTGATTAGGCAGCAGAGAACTCCCAAAGACAGCTCTCTTACACAGACACCCACGCAAAGTCTCTCACCGCTGTTGACATGACAGATAAACTTTCTTAGGTTGATCCGAGCTCTCATTTTGCTACGTGCTGTGAGGACAGAATGAGGAGTCTGTGATTCTTTCACTTCCAATATCTAAATATCTATAGGTTTGTGCTGTTTTCTCTGGTTTTTACAGGTGAGGATGTCAAGTTTGAATCAAGGGTTACTTGACATTTCAGTAACCTTATAAACGAATTAGAACTTGGTGAAAACAACTGTAAAAATATTTTAGAAGATAATTATTTTAGGTTTTCCACCAGTCTTATTATAACGTCATTCTCCCTTCTTTTCAAAGCATTTCCTTTATTTGCAACTCATGATCTTTGAAGAGTTGCAGGGGGTATGCATAATGAAAATGATACACTAACTTGATAAACAAACAGAAAAATAGAGTGAGCCACATATCCTGAGTAATTCAGAGTGACCTGATGGGAGCAGCAGCTCCACAGTTAGCTGTTGTGAAGACGCCAGCGCAAAAGCTTTAACTGTGTCCAGAGTAAACGACACTGCATATGCAAATAATCTTTACAGCCAGGGACTCCCCAGGCAGCAACAACCTGCTAAATCCATTTGACCAGACACATAAGCAGCTCTTCCCAACACAACCCGAGAGCTGTTTGGCTAACAGCTTCCCAGGACGAGGCAACAGATTGAGAATCAGATAAATTCTTCCCCTCTTAGAAAGACTAAAAGCTACCTTACACTCATTTCTACAAGACTCCTGATCGGCTTGAGAAGCTCGTTGCAGCGTGATCTAACCTCTCACCTTCTTCCCGACCACAGCAGAAATAAAGTCTCCCTGCTTTTTTTTATTTCTGACTTGTTTGACAGCAAGGGCCATACATTTCTTCTTCACCGAGGGAAAAGTTGTGACAGAGGTTCATACCATTATAAACACACAAAAATACTTCAAGAGCCTGCTCCTGATCTGTGACTGTCCTTGAAAAGGTTATTTAAGTATCTACTGTTAACTGACCTGTTCTAATATGGCTCAGCTGTTGCTTACACTCCTTAGAGCCACCCTGTGCAGGTGATTTTGTAGCAAATACTCACTATGGTATTATGGTGTCCTTACATGCCATGAGTTATCACAGCCATTACGTTTTA
Source organism: Falco punctatus (assembly GCF_963210335.1). Taxonomy (NCBI): domain Eukaryota; kingdom Metazoa; phylum Chordata; class Aves; order Falconiformes; family Falconidae; genus Falco; species Falco punctatus. The sequence goes on from NC_137586.1 coordinate 80,932,283, forward strand.
TGAGTCAGGATGTCCATTCAGTACAGGCTGAACAAATAAACCACCTCGGTGAATAAAAAAAGCAATGTAGCTCAAAAAAAGCTAATAATGAATACATTAAGACGATATAATGTTGAAACGGCTCAGCGATACATATTAATCACACATTTTCTAGATTACAATAGCATATTCCGTGGTAAGAGTCACGGTTTTGGTTATAGAATCATAGAATGGGTTGGGTTGGAAGGGAACTTAAAGATCATCTAGTTCCAACCCCCTGCCATGTGCAGGGACACCTTCCACTAGACCAGGTTGCTCAAAGCCACATCCAACTTGCCCTTGAACCTGGTCAACACAGGCTATCGAACCGATAGTGCCTGTAGGGAGACACCAGTCCTAAAGCTAAATTTAAGAAGCCAGCCACATGGACAGAAATTGTACTAAACGCAGTTTTCCTTGTTGGTCCAGTGCAGAGAGGGATATATAGCAGGGTATACACAAGAAAAGCTAAATGGGAGGCAGGTTGCAAGACAGCAGGGAAAAGACAGAATGACCCAGGCTAGCAAACAGGTGAGAAACCTCCCAGCAGAGCTGCTGGGGACATGTGTCAGAGGGGATGTAAAGCTTGGTGCCAATGACTGCCTAAAAGCCCATGTACACGATACCACCCCTCAGCCAGCCACAAGTAACTGAGCCCTGTAGAAGACAAGAGGGAAAAAGGAGATGCCAGAACATAAAGTAATTTTAGGTACATGCTGTAACCTTCCACGTTTATAATTCCATCTTTATTCTGGGTACCAACCTTGGTTTGAAAGCACAGCCATGACCCTTACACATTCACATGACTATCATGCTGTTCCACGACTGGTTCTCTAGTGTCTTGAATTTATCTTATTTGTACACCAAAATGCCTTTGCCCATGTTCATATAAAAACTGGAAAATGATCATTTAATGTTTAAAGTGACAACTCTGACCCTAAAGGCAACACCTAAGGTACTCTGCTGGTAAACAAAGAAGAACAATTCTTGCTATGAAGGAACAATGTGCCAAACCAGAGCTATCAAATAAATTTCATTTTCCATTAGTTCCTGATTTTCCGCTCTTTCATTGCACTGACAACTAGCTAGTATTTAAAGGAACATGGGAGGGTGGAGCTGGTTCTAACATATTTACTCAAGTAAGTACTTGGGTGTAGTAATGAGTTTGTTCTAAAATATTCATATTATATAAATGTTAGTTGAAGTTGACAGTAAATATTGAATAGAGGTATCAAAAGGGCAGCATGTCATCTTCACTTCTCCTGCATTGCCTAACACTCAAGCAGCTGTTTGCTCTGTTTGTATCAATTTTCTTAGAGAAAATTAATTTTTGAAAATTATACCAAAATGATAATTGAGTATGACAGAAGAAGAAAGAAGGAGTGAGTTTAGAGATCGTGTTGCTCACAAGAGATTATAACAAAATTCCCAGGACTACTGTTTGATTTGTAATTAGTACTTAGTTATTAGTCTCTTTTTCAGGACGTTAAAATGAAAGACACATGAAGAGCAAGGTCTAAAGCTGTTGCAATTTTTCAGCACAAGGGAAGCATCAGGAAAGTACTGTTACCAAAAAAACCCTTCAGTCAGTTTTTTCTAAGTGATGCACAACAAATAACTGTCCCATAAGCATTCACGCAGCTATGGCAAAAATCAAAACCACTCCTGAGACAGGGACAGAAAGAAGAAAACAAGACTAAAAGTGGTGTGAGGGAATGTCTCAGCAACATGTTCATCATGTCTAAATGCAAAATGCTCTGATTCCCTCCTGTCTTTTACAATATAGTTTCTAAAAATGGCATTACTTACCAAAAGAACTGATACTGTTTACACACTTTTAAAGCGAAAACAATTCTCCCACACCCAAAAGGCCTTAGCGTATATGTTTCCATGATACTTGGACTCCTAAAGATGCTACATACAGGAGTCTGCAGTGGAGGATGAGTCTACTGGACTACTCAAAGTAGTGCTTGTGTGATGTGGACAGAGATTTGAAGAGGGAAGAGAAATTTCATATTGACATAATTCTGTCTGCTACTAGAGGGTTACAGGGGGTGGAGCTGACATTCCTCATGTCCTCTACAATCCTTCAGAATTTATATGGGTAGATTGTATTAAGCATATGTAAATGCAAATGTGTTCATGAGTACATTTCTATACTTTCATTACTAAAATTACATTAAATTACTAAAATACTTTTTGTTTGTCTTTTGGCCTTGTTTGCACTTGTGCATAACTGATGCTGCTATTTGCAAGGCACTTCTGCACTAATATCCTGTTATGAATGCTTCTTTATTCAGTAGCCAGACTGAGTTCAAACAACTGTGTAGAGAACTTTTAAGTGTTTGTCGTTTTTTTTTCTCTGTAGACAACCTAACCAAAATGCTTTGAAATATTTATAAAACACTCACAAAGGGGGAATAAGCCTTAATTGCTTGCAATGAATGAATCATTTTGAAAGCCAAGGAGCTATTTAAGCATTATCTTAGCTCTTCTTTTTTCCCCTCATAGTCAGCAAAGCCTTTCTGCAGAAAAAAACCCTGTAAGAATCTTTCATTGCTAAGCTGCCATGTGCAGTTTTGGTTAAAAAAATTGCTATTAACCTGTGGTTTTCCAACAGTCTTACAGCAATACAGGATATGGAAACATATATGTGCCAGGAAATGAAGACACATGAAGGAAAAAATATTTTTCTTGGGAGGCCTTTGCCACCAGCACTTTCACGATTTTTAAGTCTCAGGTTTAACCAATTTATCATTTGACATAGATTGTCATAGTCTTTGGGCTGTAATTGAGAAAATACACTTTCTTTTGCAAGTGCTTTTGTGCCACAGGTATGCTGGACTCATTCTTCCCAACTTACACAAAGGTTCCACTCCTCATAGAAGAGGTAGAAGACAAGGGGAGGGAAGGGAAGCATTTGCCTGATGCAGTCCTCTGGTCTGAAGACCAATATTTGCAGAAAAGGTACATAAACTCATTTTGATAAATTCATTTTTTGGTCATCTAAGTGGCTCACTTTTCAAAGATTCAACTCAGCAGTATCCACTGCAGTCTAAGTGCAAACTCCTCACCCAAGACACTTACTCTCAAAACCTTAACCGAGAATGTAGTGACTGCATTTTGTCTAGTTTTCTGTAAATATAAACATATATAGTATACAGACACACGTATATGTCTACATAAACACACAGATATGTATATATGTTTTGGGGCTTTTCATATACACATGGATATATACACACACATAGATATCATACATAAGATATGATACATAAAAACATAATATTTATCTCTATGTACTTCTGAGTATCTGCAAGGCTAGGTGCAGAACTGCCTTTAGCATTTGTGAAGAACACTTCACAGATTATTGTATAAAAGACAGTGCATGTAGTCAAAAAAACCCACTTCAAAACAGGCAACTTTCTTTTCCAGGGTGCTATTAAATGACAGACTCAAATTTGCCTGAGCACAAATATCACACTAGCAGTGGAGCTAATGAAGCCTGCTCCCCTTTGTATTTGTGTCTTGTGCTTGGATTTGCTAATGTCTTAATAAGATATAGCTGATGCTTTGCCTGCATGTAGTGTGCTCTTCCATGCAGATTTTAATAAGGCGTGAGTTCACACTGTAGCGCTACCCTTGATTATAGCAGTAATGAGGGTCTCCTCTTCACTCTGGCTTCACATTTTCATAAGACTTAAGAACTTAGTGTCCCTTCAGGCAGGTTTGGTAGGAAGTAGACAACAGGCTCTAGAGTATCCCAGTGAAATGACTGTGAAACTATCACACACACATCCACATGCAAACATAGAGTGATTACAAGTGGTTTAGTTCCTTAGGAAAACAGGCTGAAATATTTAAGAATGAAAAAAACCAAGCTTGCTTCCAATATGTTTGAGTTTTCCTGTGTTCCATCATATTGACAGATGTTAGAGAATTATTAAAGGAGGGGCACCAACAGCAGAGAGTTTGCCAGCAGAACTATTTTTACTTTTTGTAAATACATTTCAATTTTTATTTTCTTATTCCCTTTTAATGTCCACAAACTAAAAGAGCATGACTGAAAACATTCAGCTTTTTCAAGAAAACATGTCCCAAAACTCAAGGGTCCTGGCGTTCAGAATGGTGTATTGCTGGTTAATGCCAAAACACTCACTATTTCAGCATCATTCACCTGAAGCCACTTCATAGAACTCATTGATGTCTCCTTTGCACACTGGAGAACAGGTGCTAACTCTGGCTCTGAGACACTTCACATTACAGATGGATGGCAGAGTTCCTCATACTTTTACCTCGGGGCTGTGCTGGAATCACAGTAAGGCACATGAGGGCATAGTTGAAAACACTCAACAGATGTGTTGTCCTGTTCCACGTTTTAATTTGAGCCTTATGTCTTGACTACATTTATTTTAGACACTTTTTGATCCAGATTCATCCTTAGTGTGGCTGAGCTGAAATGAATGGATTTACACTGAGGATTAATTTGGCCTGTTATGCTAACATCCCTATTTCTTCCTAGTCAGCCTGTATCAAGATATTTTCAAGTTTTGGTTTTTTTTTTTTTTTTAATTTTAAACTGAGTGATGAATTGTTCCTATAAACAACAATCTGATAGGGTAAGAAAGAGAAAAAAAATTACAGAGGTAAGTAAGTACAAGCAACAAAACTCCTTGATAGCTTTTATTCTGTCATCACAGAGCATCATTTCTAGCTAATGCTACTGAGGCAATGCAAGACTTTACTGTTGGGTATAAACAACACATAATGAGCATCTATGGGACACTGGATAACTCCCACTAGTGAGGGAAGGCCTTCCTAACGCACACGTTGGTTTACCACTTCATTTTATTAACACTCACTTGCTCATTAGACAGCAGAGGTGCTTTCTGCTATGATGACAGGTAACTTCTTCAGGGCCCACTGTATGACAGGTTTGCTGACACTGGCCTTTAGGGGATTCTTCCAAAGAGGGGATCACACATGTGATTTGCCTGGGTGTTGTTGAAAAGGCAGCAAAAGCTGACAAATAAAAATGAAGGGCTGCTTTGTTTTCTGTGCATGCAGCCCCCTGTATATTGCTGACAGCCAGCCCTGGTCTTCCCTACCAGCATGGGGAAGTGGAAAATCTGTCACTGACCTGCATCTCCTCTTCTAGCAGAGGGCCTGCGATGGGGGAAAACTTCTCTCCTGACCCTCCTCTCCCCTTTGGCAACATGGGACTAGAACAAGGTATTGCCTGATCCCCATCCACTCACGGTAATTCCTCCTGGGACCCCTTCAACGGTTTAAAGCTCTACAAATCATCATCCTTGTGAGGAAGGCACAGGCATGCGCTCAGAGTATCAATAAGTGTGGAGGATTCTTGATCCTGATCCTTACAAACACAGCTTACTTCATGTGATTCATAGAAGTGGAGAAAAATACAAAATACTCCTGGAGTGCCAATTCTTTCTTTCTTTTCTTCCTTTCTCCCTTTCTCCCTTTCTTCCTTTCTTCCTTTCTTCCTTTCTTCCTTTCTTCCTTTCTTTCTTTCTTTCTTTCTTTCTTTTTCTTTCTTTCTTTCTTTCTTTCTTTCTTTCCTTTCTTTCTTTCTTTCTTTCTTTCTTTCTTTCTTTCTTTCTTTCTTTCTTTCTTTCTTTCTTTCTTTCTTTCTTTTTTAATTTATTTTACAAACAGAATCGGCTGCAAGGCTTGTAATAATACTTGCAAGCACTCAGAGTACATTTCTGGATGCCCAAGGAGCTGAGACACTGAACAGAGGCCTACAGCACTTTCACCAAGTGTTTGAAGAATGCTCCTGTCAGGTTGTAACTTGCTTCCAAGCTTCTAAACATACTGGAGTTACTTTGTTCATTTTGTTGCTTCCCTGTGAAGCAGAGGATTGATTTTAAAATTCTCTTTCTGACCTGCAAGAAATTCAGTGGTCCAGTTCCTGCGAACAAGCTCTTTTCCTCACTTCCACTGCAGATTTGAGTGTGCTGTTCATCATCTGCTTCTAGCTCTAATACCAAAACACCACAGAACTTCACCTTTTTTTGTGTTACACATCTGGAACACTTTGCCAATTTGTAGTCTGCTCGCTCATGGAAAGACTTTTTACAGACGAATGTTGGTCCATGAAACTGTAGTATGTACTGGCCCAAAGCTGATAAAATTACATTTCGATTGCTGCTCTTACAACTTCATTTTTCAAAAGCTTTAGTGTGTATTAAAACAGTGTAAATGAAACTTGAAGGTACAGTACAAAGAAAAAAACATCAAAACCACTCAGTGCTTTTTAAAATGAAATACGACTGTCAAAGACAATTATTTAAAAATTCTTTTAACATGTACTGGTTAAGCAAAGTCACAACACACCACAGGCCTTTCCAGCCCTACTGCAGAGCTCAGCAATAAGGCACTTGCTGCTCCGTAACTTGATTTTTTAGGAAAAACAGGAAATGTGTGCTGACTATCAGAAAGTGCATTTCAAGTTAGCTTAATTGAACAAAACAGTAACCACTCAGAATCGACACATGGTAGATAAAATGAGGAGTACTTTGTTTTAAGTGGCAAATTTGGAGCCTACAGCTTGATTAGTCTGTTGCCTATTCAGAAGGGCATGTGTTTTAGATAATACAAGTTTTCTATAAATATAAATGTACGTGTGAATGTGTGTGCCCATGGCATAGCCACAGGAACCAATATATAAAAAGACGTACTTTAATGCATAGTTAAAACAATTCACTCATAATTTCAAAATACGATAGAGAGGTTGGGGGTGGGAATTAATATCTAGAAAACTTAGGCCAGACCTAGGTCCTGTGAGGCAGCTGACCACACACGTGTGCACACACACAAAAATGAACTTCAACCTTTGTAGCTGCAACTTTCTGTCTTATGGCAAGGTGAAACAGGTGAAATGAACATGCTTCTGGCACAGATACAAGTGGATTTTTTTGGGTCTGATTCGCTATGGAAATAAGGCATATATGTTCTTCTAGTGTGGCTGTATGTAAACTCATATGGATGTGAGGATCCGTCTGCTTGTATGCCAGCAATTTTTCAGTAGTTTGGAACCTACTGGCCTGTATCAAACACATTCGTCAAGTACAGTTCTCAAGTACAATTACATTGCCTGTGTGCAGGCCAGAAACATCGTAAATGCCCCAAACAGACACACTCTTAAAACAGAAACTTGCATTTCTAATCTATGAATCATGAAATGGAAATCCACAGGAAACCAAGATTCATTAGCCCCACTATTCAAAAAAACTCATTTAAACTGAGTGACCACCTATATAATTCAAAGGAATGACCAAGCAAACCCCCTCCTATTTTGTATGCTAAATGCCAAATGCCAATGTTTTCACTTAACAATCCTGGGAAATATTTTTATTTTACTTGGAAGATTCAGAATTATTAATCTAAATGGAAACTTTCCAGTCTGGCACGCTGTTTTCCAAAAAAGAAACTAATGAGCCCTCTCTGGAACAGATTTTGATGGTTTTGTGCACCATTTTTCTTCAACATCCTCTCATGTGTCAAATTAGGCTTTTACTTTACTATGAAGTCTCTTCATAGTCTTCACCTTCCAAAAATGGAAAGCATCCCCAAAAATGGAAAGTTAAGTATAAACAGAACACATTGCAATGACATGTGTCCTCATTGTTCCCCTCATAAATAAATCTGTACTGATGTAGGACTGTATATTTTCACATCTTTACCCGCAGAGAAATCCAGTGATTTTAACAGAACGCAACATACTAGTTGGCCCTGGCTTTATCTCAGATTCCTGTCCATAAAATAATAGCAACTTCCCTTACCTCGTGGTTAAGCTCTAATGTCAAATCCATGAGAGATCCCCATACTGCGGTACTGGTAAGGGAGAGTAACTCCTATTGGTGTATTCAGGGCCTTAGCAGGACCAGAGAAAACCAGGGAAAATTTTCAGGTGGCCAAAATTGCACCCCAGTTTCAGTGGGTGAGTAGGGGACAGACTGACCGGTACCTGATTCAGATCCCTGAATGACTGTCAAAGGCAGTTAAAACTCCTCAATAATTACTCAGAGAGCATCAGGAGTTATTTAAGCTATCCAAATGTGAACATTCACAGATATACTGTAAGTGATAAACATGGTGTTACAGTTCATATTAGCTTTCAGAAGTCTTAAAGCTGGCTCTGCTACACTAAGTGGAACAAATTCTTCAGGACAAGAAAAGATGCCCTTTAATTTTTCTCATAGATTCGATGAGAGGCAGAACTTCCACAAATCTGGGAAAAGAGACAGGAACGTTCATTTCTTCATGCAGTTCTTGTTCATCCTTTGTGGATTAACAATGGTGCAGCTGGAAGAATAGGTTCCTTAAACATATATCTGTGCTTGATTCAGAACACAGAAAATTTCTATTATGTTTTATGTTTTGGCTTGTGCTAGACAACTCAAATCCCAGCATACTGTAGGAAGGGGAGCTCTTATTCTTTCCAGCAAGTTGCTCTAAAATGTTGCTAAGTAACTGTATTCTATTTTTTTTTTCATTGGGTGACTTGGCCTTTGTTGATCTAAACTTCTCTTCTGCTTACTGTCCTGTCATCTAGGGACTATAGACGGTATTATAATTAAATATTCTCTTTTAAGTTTCATTTCAGCAGCTTGGTTCCCTTGCTTTAACATTACATTGCAGACTTTTCAAGTGTCTGTAAGCGTTTCAACTCCTTCCAGGCTCATTTTCCAGAGGAAAGATTTCTTGGGCTTTTTGCCATGTGGGAAGCTGTGAGATAAAATATATCTTCAAAAACTTTTATAATATTTTATCACTTTCAAATTATAAGGATCAGACGGGAGTCATTGAAACCCCCCCAACTCCAGACAGCGAAGTACTGTTCCACAAAGAGCCACAGGATTAGATCTCCTTACCACCTCATTTGAAAAAGGAATCTCTTTGAGAGTTTTCCTCCTGTTTCCTTGAGACTCTGCCTTTGTCCAGAGGAAGACTGCTGCCGTATCAGAGAGTGCAAAGTTATTTCATACCGTAGTTATGTCGGAGATCTGAAATAACTGTGCCACAGCCCTGCTAAGCTTCCTTTCTAGCCCCAGTGATGTAAAGGTCTGCTGGATACAAAAGTGAGCACAATCCTTGACAACACATTACCTTTGACATCATGAGGAACTTTGAAGGCTGAGGACCCCATTTCAACATTTTCTCACTAAATCTGGTTAAGATGATGTTGTTTCCCTCACTGTCTTTGCTGGAAAGAAAACTTCTCTCTGGCCACAGCAGCACAGCTTCACTGCAGTCACATGCACTTAAATCTCTGATGAAACAGCTCATCTCAAATCACTGCATGAAAGCCCTCTTCATAAAGAAGGTGGGACAGTGAGCATCTCTCATACCAAGCTTCAGGAAGGAGACCAAAGAGATTGTAACGAAAACATTCTCAGAGCCCATGAGCATTGTGAGACCTGCTGCTCTCTACATGCGGTAGATTTTTCTGAACCCCTAACGATGTGGTCTGTGATGTGATCTCAGCATACATTTGGCAAAACTGGCAAGCTTATGTATGCTTAGACCTAAAGTAGAGCTTAAGTCATGCTAGTTGACATATGTTGTACATTAAGTAAAAATGGATTTTTTTCCTGTGGAGGTGAAAGAACACTTGGTGTGGGGGAAGAAACATAACCTGGAGGAAAAGAAAGTTTTGTGATGTGGAATGAAGAGAACAGAGAGGCTACTGAGACCACATTTGACAGTCTAGAAATTGCTAGGTATTTTGAGGAGCCTTGCCTGTGTCCTGAAGAGTGAGGCATACATGGTCTACTTCACTCAGCCTTGCATCCAGGCAGCACAGGCTGCAAGGCTGTGCCTGCTCTAATGGCTTTCTTAAAACTTGCTCACTGTATGAGATGAGGAGGTCTAGGAAAGCACCAGCATAGGTGAGATGGTGTTTGTATCAGCAGCACTTAATAATGCATGGGAAAATTGTTCTTGGCTTGCTCACTGCAAAGGTCCTATTCTGCCCATATAAAGCCTTCCAAAAAAATCAATTTTTGCATAGTGATTACAGCAACTTTAGCTGGTTTTGTGTGGATATTGTTTTTGCTCAACACTCTTCAAGCAATACTAGAATTAAAATACTAGGGCTCTAAACTCCTGCTTGTTAGAGTTCAAGCCAACCAATACGTAATTCTTGTTTAAATAATAACTCTGCTTGTTATCAATTTTGATTGCTTATTTTTATATAAAATGCCACTAAATTCGTATCAGTGATGAAGATCTCATGCCAAAAGTTTCCACAGGTAAGTTATTAATTTCCTTTAGAAGAGACACACTTTTCGAGATTTTACATTCAGAAGCGTTAAATGTGTCTCAAACCAGTTACTCTCCAAATGCATCTGATGTCTTTACTATTCCTACACTAACATTGGTGCTTTTCCGTTGTAACTTCAAGAACTTGCTTCAGTAGCCTCTGTATGCCAGGAATGCATGATTAATGGTGTAAACAGAATGCCTTTTTTTCCATTAACTTGACAGTGCTCTTCTCTACCATGCTACATGTGCCACAAACATTACCAAATTAGCGTTACTAAATTGGGAAGCCAAAGACTTGGCTAAAATGAAATGGTCTGAATAGATCAAAACTGCCTTGTCCTTGGTACTATAATCCCTGGGATCTCAGAGGATTTACTTTGAAGTCTGTTTGCTCTGCTATTTTTGTGATGTTGAGCGGGTTTTGTCGTGTTTGTCTTTTACCCACCACATATGTCACAGGAACAATTAAAAATGTCAGAATGCCAGAGTTCATAAATCTCCATGACAGTCGTTGAGATGCTACTCAACCTTTTCCAAGGTATTTCAGGGTGGAGCGAGATTTAGGTTTCACTGTGAATGCCTGTCTTGGGATCCTCTGAGAGGCAGGTGAAGTTTGTCAAAGTACCAACAGATGTAGGGAAGTATTTTCGACAAAAACGCCATTTACCCGTTCAAGCAGAATGCTTACGCTTCAGTTCCAGCTCACGCATGACAGATCGCAGCTGTGCATTTAAAGCAGCAGGATTTACGAGAAAGCCGTTTTGTTATTTCAGTTAGGGATAGGACAATTTGCTGTCGCTCCTTTGGGACGACAGCGGGGCCGGCTGTCGAGGCATGTCCTCTTATGACAGGAACTACGCGGTGAGCGGCCCAGAGACCAAAGGGCGAACGCCGTTTTGCCACGGAGGAGCTGCGGGAAGGCAGGCGCGGGGAACATTTACCTCAGATGAAACGGCTCCGCGCCGCTTCCCGCCTCCGCAGCACGGCGGCAGGCCCGTGAGGAGGCGGTAGGCCCCGCTCCCCCCAGGGCCACCTACGGGTCCCTCCAGGAAGGGAGAGCTGTTCAGATGGCCTCACTAACATCTTCCCACCCCTCAGCGACCACTGTTAACCGCCGCTCCTTCACGGACCAGCGACTCCATGGCCGCGCAAGGAGGTGACATCCCCCCTGCCCCACTTCCGGCTTAAGCTCCCAGCTCTGCGCATGCGCCTCGCCACTGCCAGCCGGCGGGGGGGAAGGGCCTGTGCGCATGCGCAAGTGAGCCGCCGGCCTAGCTCCCCGCCGCCGCCGAACCACCTCCCTGCGCCGCCCCCCGTCCCTGTGTCTCCCCCGGTGCCCAGCGACCGCCCCGCCCTGCGCCGCAGGGCCCCCCTCCGCGGCGCCAGGCAGGGCAGCCGGCCCTCGGGGCGACCTCTCCCGTCATGCGGGCTGGGGTCGCGCCGGTGCCCTGCCTGGGGCCGGCTGCCCTCGCAGCGCCTGACGGGACCCGCGCAAAGAGGCCGGGCGGGCGCCGTGCCGCAGGCGGGCGCCTCCGCCGCCGCTTTCCTCTCCGCCCGCCGGGGCGGAACGGCAGGCGCGGGAGTGTGCGCGGAGGCGCGGGTGGGCGCGGCGCGGCGCCGTTCGCGCAGGCAGTCGTGCGGCCACCTCAGGCGGGCCTCGGGCTGGCGGGGTCCTGACGTGGTCCTGGCGTGACCTCCGCGGCGAGGCGTGCGCCGGGCGGGAGCCGGCGCGGCGGGGCCTGGCGGGGCGGCGGGAGCGGCGGATTTATGAGCTGGGAGCGGGGCCAGGCCGGGCGGCTGGAGCGGCGGCGGGCGGGGCCGGCTCAAGCACCATGGTGAGCGGAGGGCCTGCGGGGGGCTGCGGGTGAGGCCGCCCTGGCGCTCCCTCCCGGGGCTGGGGGCCTGCCGGCCCGGCCTGCCTGGCCGTGGGGGCAGCTCCTGGGCTTGGGGACGGTGGGGCGGGGAGGAAGCGGGGGCGGGGTGCAGGGATATTGTTCTCTCTTGCTGGTACTCGTTAAGAACATACTGTGCCGCTTGTTGCCTTGCTGCGATTTTACATCGACGCATTTTTACTTCCTGGTGGTTGTTTCCCTCTTTGGTGTTTCTGCACAGAGGGGTGAGCCACTGCAGTTTACTGTGGTTTGCATCGGTCTGAAGATGTATTTTTATAGCTATGTAGAGCTGCTTATTCACTTCTTCCGTAGGCCCCCTGTAAATAGATCATTTAATTAGCAGTGGTCTTGAATGTGTCTAGGAACCTTGATCGGATGCTTTGGTTTACATTACCACTAGTTACATCGCAGTTGTAGTATATGCTGTGGCAGTGTGCAGATACGTTGGTGTCACATAAAGGAGAGGGGTTTCCTTGAACCGTTTATACATGATTGGCCTGTCAGTTTGCCATGCTGGGACTCTGTTCACCTGCCAGTTGTTGGCTGCCCAGTGCCCTGTCCACTCAGTGGCTTCTTTGGAAACAGCGTATGCAACTGTGTAGATATGGTTAGCCCCGTGTTGCGCAGCTAGTAAAACTGCTCCGAGTTCTCCTACTTGCGCACTCCCTTTGCCTGTTTCACTTAACCTTTCCCCTGTGCCCACTTATAATGCCATAGCTTTATAATGCCATTCATTGTCCTGTCTGTAAGACTATGCATCCATATTGATCAAGCCATATTGATCAGAAAGCCTTGAGATTACCAGCGTCTTTTAGTGAAGGTGCCTCCAGGATCAGGGAGGGCTTACTTGGTGTTGGTTGGAATGCCAGTGTACTCCTTATGTCCTATTGTAATTTAGATTCTTTAACATTACCTTCAGTCATTGGCATAATTTAATTGATACCTTCCAGATAGGCACGATACTTTTGGGCTGTAGGTTTCTGAGCAATACCTGCAGGTGGTGTCATACCCTATGGACTGCACCTAGGAGGTGGAGGGTCCCTGAACAACCATACTGTGCCCTCTCCTTATCAGCTCCACTTGTTTCACCACTTGCACCAGGTGAACAAACTTTTCTCAAGGTCTGAGTATCTCATCTCCCTGTCACTGAAGGAATGGGAGCTAAATTCCAGTGGTCTTTCTGGCCCTCCTGGTGTTTTCTCCTCCTCCTGCTCCTTTCTGCCATGAGTTGCAATGGGAGCTGTGCTTGTTAAGCTCCAATTCTATGTGGATAGGATTGGTTGGGTGCATAGATCAAAGCCATTGGAATAATCTTAATTCTTTTGTCAATAAGTCTTATGTGTTGCTATGTTGTTCTGTCCATTCACATGATTTCCACTTTTTTTTTCTTGTACAAAGGACAAGCAATGGTGGAATATGGTTATGCCAGTAATTCAGAGTTCAGGGATTTTTGTGGTTCCTTTGTACTAGTTGGATTCTGCCCAGATTCTATGCTTTGCAGTGTGTCTGGGGGGACAGAAGCAGCTCCTTTAACCCACCAGACTCCTAGGAGTTTAACTTCTTGTGCTGGCCCTTGGCACTTTGATTCCAAGACTTCCAATCCCAATTTGATTAGTGTTTTCCAAATGGTTTTCATTGTATCTCTAGTGCTTTGTGGCTTTTCTCCCCCAGTCAGGATGTGATTGATGTAATAATACACTGTGATGCCATGTGGGATGGGGACCTCTGCTAAGACTTTAGCCCGGGCATTATGAGCAATAGTAGGGGTGTGTCTGTGTCCTTGTGGAATATGAAAACGTACTGAGTCCCTCCCCAGGTAAAGGCAAACTACACTTTATCTTGTTTGTGGAGCAGAATCATGAAGAACATATCTCTTAACATCTAAAGCAGCCATCCAAATGTGGGAGGCTCCCTGTATTTGTGTCACCAGTTTGGCAAAGTTGGGCACTGCCACAGTCAAAGGGAAAGTATTGGCATTTAATTTTCTGTAATCAATAGTTAGGCTCCATTGCCCATAGGCTTTTTGACTGGCCAAACAGGAGAATTGTGTGGAGAGTGGGCTCAAGTGAGGATACCTCTCTTTTCTAAATCTGCCACCACCCTGTCAATACTCAAGTTTGCCGCTGCTGACAAGGGGTGTTGTTTTATGTTGGTAACTTGAGAGTGAGGAAGAGGTGTGGATGGTTTTTAAAGACCAATTAATTTCACCGGTCCCATTTTTCTCCACATCGCTCAGAAGTTATGTGGGGGTCCCCATAATCTTTCTCATCTCCTGTCCCTGGAGCGGCAAAACTCCGTACAGTCTCATCCGGCATTTCCCAAAGCTGACTATATAGCAGATCAAATATCAAAATGTTAGATTCAGCTACTCTGACCAATACTTCAGCGTAGGTAATTTGTTTTCCCTTGGGTAGTCATAAATTAATTTTTGCCACTGGGCTTTCCTTAATCACTCCCTCTATTCTGGTGTATTTTACTTTGCGCTTGGCATGTCATATATTTAATGCTTTGGCCATTTCAGCAGTGGTTACTGACATTTGGGCTTCTGTGTTCATTACAAAGTCCACACAAATTCTTTTAGGTCCAGTTGGAATACTGAGAAGGGGTTCGGGACATTTATCAGAGAACCAGTATACTGGTAGTATCCACCAGCTAGGGTGGCTCACTGTTCTACCCGGCAATATGAGTTTTTTGCTGAGGATTCTGTCAGATCAGTTAAGTTCTATCTTGGTGCAGAAGGTATGCACCCTTTCAGAGGCAGAGACTTTTCCTGGGGTTGTTTTTCCTCATTCCCACTATTTTTCTTTGCCTTAACTAAGGATTGAACTAGCTTGTGGAGATCATTAATGGTAACACTATTTAGCCAATAGTAAATCACTAATTTTTTAATAAATAAATAGGTACTCCCAGTTCTCTGGCTTGATGCCATAGGTCAGTCTGCTCTTTGCTAAATTTGGATTTTTAATCGCTTTTAGATTGCATGGGATATTAAGTTGGCAGTCTCACTGTGGGCAGTGTGGAGACTTCTGTGAATGAATTGGTCCAGCCCATGCAGCACCCGTAATTAACTATTTCTTGTATGAACTCACACCAAGTGGTTATGTGGTCAGGGGCTCACTGACCCCATCTATTGCAATTACCCTGATTGTGAACCTCTCGCAAATGATTTTTAATATTGACTATGGACATTTTAAGACAATCAGGAAGCCCACAAAAAAGAGGGGACAACTGTGCTGGCTCAATAGGAGCTAGCATTGGGGATATCCTTGTCAGACCTCTCTTACATTGCTTGTAAGCATGCCACCTTCTGTGCGGACTCCTAAGTCTGATAAGCCTGCAGTTCTAATTACAAGCAGGTCTTCTCTCTCCAGAGGATCTGTGCTACTGCCCTGTATGCACCCGTGCTGTTAGAGGGTAATTTTGATCTGGCATGGTGGTTAGAAATACTCCTGGTCCCCAACAGCCTCTTGCTTCCTCCCCATTTAACAAAATTCAGCCTCCCCCTGTGAGCGAAACTCACCATACAAACTTCACTTCAAATTCGCCTGGTCATCTCAAATACTTTTCCTGTAATTTTATCGGTTTTGCTCGTGACCAGAGGACTGTATGGGCAACAGTTTGAATTTCCTCATCACTATCAACAGCAGCCTCAGTCTTAACCTGCAGTTGCAAGGAAACTGGCCGAGGGTCTCCCATGATTTCATCATTACTGTCACACCAAATGTCCCTGTCTTGGGTCTCAGGGTCTGCATAATGCACTGACTCCTGAATCTGCTTGATGGAAACAGAGGTTTGCAGAAGAATGGCTGCAGAAGCATGGCTTTAGAATCTCTGAAGATCTGCACAATCCAGGCCTGGTATTAGAATAGGCCTGTAATCAGAATTGTACTGAAGTTGCTGTGCTGAAGTTAACAAGAAAGGTAGCCTTGAGCTATTCTTGAATCCTGAGACCAAGTAATTATGTTGTGCCAACAGGCCGTGGCTGTAACAAGCTACAGCTGCTGGGAAAGCAGGTGCAGGGCCAAGAAAGAGTAACAAACTACAAGGCTGAAGCACAGCAACACAATTAGCTACATGGATAGAATGCTTATTTTAGTCATGATAATTAGGGGTGTGAGAACCACGTGTGTTTAGAGACTACTAACAAATTATATTTCTGCTTTATGAATATGCATGTGTATCGGTTCTATATAAGTAGTGTTAGAAACTAATAAAGTTGAGCAAGATGCATAACTCATGTTGAGCGTCTTCTTGACTCTGGCGAACCCTTCTTCCAACAGAGGTTTGCTTTTCCAACAGCTGTTTGTGCTCTGCTAAATCAAGCAGCATTTTAAGGTGGGGTATAGCTCAGTTTTAAGGTGGTTATTCTCAATCACAATTTTATCTCTTGTCTCCCTCTCAGAGGCCAATGACTTCAAGACATCATCCTCTGATTTCAAAGAAGCATATTCTACATTTGCAGCCTCTTTGGGAGCAAGGCTTTAGCTTCTTCTTCTTTAGCTTCTTTCTGTGCACAGGATAAATGGGCTCCTAACAGTACACAAATGGCACCTTTACCTTTTCCTTCTTTAAATCTCTGCTCAGCCTGACACTGCTTAAAGCATTCTACCACTTTCTCTTTGTCTTTCCAAAACTTTTGAGCCCACCCCTTCTCAATATGGGAAAGGGCACATTTATGTTTTTGCAGTAGCTTATCCATTGACATTGATAATCCTGTTGACTATACCAATTTTTCTATCACGTTAAGAAGGGGGGGGTGTCTCCAACACTTTATATTTAATTGGCTCAGTTTCCCAGGAAAGATGAGACCCTTGTATCCAACCAGCCCATCCACTACCTGCCTTTTGACAGCTTACTGTATGGGAGGGTGATTTGACTAAACTAGTCAGGGATCCCCACTGACAGTGTCACTGAGTCAAATCTCTTGTAACAACTACTCAAATCTCTGGAGATTTATACAAAATGAACTTAAGCTGAAGACTTTTATTATACAAAATGCAAGTTTGTGATGGGGTAAGGTTCAAAGATTTCTTATGCGAAGATAATACACTGATGGCAAAGTAAGCTTAGAACAGTACACAGTAACAGCTAGCATGAGTTAGTCACAGAATAAAGTTCTTCCCCAGTAGGCATCCTTATGGGGGAGAGGACAGGTTGAGCCCGTAGACCGGTCCCAGAAGTTACGATGGAGCCTTCCCTAACTTCTCCATTCCTTTGCTTACTTTTTGTTCTTCATAGTAAGTTGCATATTCATTATCATACACAGGATTAGTTACAGGTTTCTCGCTTCTAATGCAAATTCATGCGCATCCTCAGATAGCACCACTGAAGTTCTTTACTAACTACTCATGTTCCTCAAGCAGGGGTTTGCCCTCTCCTGGGGTGGCTATTTGAGTAAGAGGTTGCAATCTCCCATTACCACAATCATCTTTGTCCTATTTTCAATGAAGTTTCTGTTGACATCTGTGGATTGCAACGTCTTATGAGCCCGTCTCCTCTTCTAGCCAGAACTTTCCTCACTTGAAGGCATCTTTCTGTGTAACTTAGACAATGGTTCTCTTTTCACTACCTGTTTCTCATCCTCCCCAAGGCTGACTCCCTTGATTACAAGTCCTTTAATTCATAACAACTTTAGGTACTGGGTCAGCTTGACCTAACTTTATGCACAGTTTGCATATAGTTAAAACACTAAATCAGAGTGTGGTGGTAATTTGGGAGTTTGCACAACAATTCCTGCCCCTCCTCCCCCGTTGTACTTATTTCAGTCCAAGACCAGTCTGTTTTCTTTACATTTAGGTGGAGCTTGGGTGACTCCAGTCAGGCAGGTAACTTTGAGATGGAGCTGTGCGTTAGTGTTACGATGAGTTTTTTTCACCTGAGGAAAGTAATTTTGCCGCAATGGTTGGCTCAGCCACAGACATCTCATGGATCCTTTGTGTGACAACCACTGTGCAGCTGATCAGCTGTGTGGTGCCATCGAGTTCCTGTTCCTGCAGGGAGCACAACAGAGCCTGGCCGTGGGGTCTCCACTCTGCTCTGCTCCATCCTCCATTACCGCTGTCAGCAGGTGCTGACTTGGCTTAAAGAGCTGTGGTAAAGTAGCTTCTGTGCATACCAACCATCCTGAAAATTGTATTTGTGTTTTACCCTAAAAAAGCTTTCTGTAATACTGTTCTCCTTTATGTCCCAGTTTTTTTCTAATCCTCCACCCCAAGTAATTTTTCCACAGTTGGGTTTATGAAAAATCCTGGCTCAGATTAATTTTCTCAACAGATGTTTTAGCACAGACACAACTTGCAACGCACAGTAAATGGACATGTAATATAGATAGTAGTGGAAGGGTGAAGCTTGACTGGTGTAATTGCTGTTAATGGCATCAGCTTGCTGGATATATGTAGCCTGAATAGTGGTGGCTATGTTGTGACTGGACCTCCATCACTATGAAGACAAGTTGAATTTTGTATTTAGGTCTTAGTTATCGATTAAAGCACCAGAGTTGATTGGTTCTGCTTTTAACCTACTTACTTTACAGAGATGAGATACATGGGGCACTGTAGGGATACATGAGTGCAGGTATAAAACCATTGTATGTGCCATTAATACATGTATTTCTCTTCTATATGGATATAAATGTCATGTCATTTTAACTGTGGTGACATAGTGTTTGTTCAAATGATGGAAGTCTTGCTTAGGGAATACAGTTTATACTTTCAGTAAAATC
This sequence comes from Falco punctatus, assembly GCF_963210335.1. Classification (NCBI taxonomy): domain Eukaryota; kingdom Metazoa; phylum Chordata; class Aves; order Falconiformes; family Falconidae; genus Falco; species Falco punctatus. The sequence goes on from NC_137586.1 coordinate 80,951,207, forward strand.
TGACTTTTAACACTTCTAATACTTGAAGATATAATCACCTGATTCTACCAAGGTATTTTTGAATAGCGATATGTATTGAAATCTGAAAGGAGCTGTGTAGTTTTTTTTCTCATGTCTTTTCCTCCATTCTTTTTTTTTTCCTTTTTCTTTTCTGTAGAGGTTAGAATATTAATCAAGAGGTCTTGAAAGACTCCTGTCATTTGTAGGAGTGCATGGGTGGTGATGTCTAGGTCTGTATTTGAAGATAGTTTTGGAAAGTTGCAAGCAAATACAGCCATTCCTCTCAGTGTAGGTCCTTATTTAAATAAACTGAGTCTTTGCCTGATGGGGTTGAAAAATCAGGTCCAATTTCCTTTGCTGCTTGCTGGCAGTGTGGACAAATAATCTTTGTGTGTGATTCCATGACGTAAGCAAAGTGAAGAGATGATAGTCTACTTCTGTGCTGCTTGGAAGCTGTATCCTCCAGTTCCAAAGCAACAGGAGAATTAAATGTTCATCAGTTTCTTTTGCTTGTAAATCAAGTTGTCAAAACAATTTACTGGCAGCATTCTGCCAAGTTGGTACTGCCAGGACTCGTGTATGTAGTTGCAATGCCAGTTATGCTCACAAGTTTAAACTTTGCACAGATATCTGTAGGGCTGTGGTGTTTTAGACTGTTCAGCAGAGGCATTAAAGACTTTTAGCTTTTTATACTTGGAAAGATTCCTGTAATGGAAAACTCTGCGATTTAAAAAGCAAATGTCCTGGAGATTGAGAGCTTCCATAGTTCCTACTTGTGTTAATTGAGGAAGTATGGGTAAACTAGATTTTAAAAATCTTGAATAGCAATAATAGAATACGACCTTGTTCTTCCCTTTGTAGTAAATTAGTCATCTGAACTAGTTTTACTTGTAATTTAATAATACGTTGGATATGTGTCAATGTTCTGTACAACAGATACTCTATTGTTTTCTTCAGTAATAATGATAATTCTGCGATTTTATAAATGCTTTTGTTCTGGTCACGAGATTTGTGTGGCAGTAACTTGGTTTGCCTAATGATAACTAGTTCTGTAATTTTTGTGCTTAGAGAGTGTTGGTGGAAAAAGAAGCAGAACTGCCAGGTAAAATGCAGTGTGGCTGACTGGAACGTACTGTTGGTTTTAAACAAAACATATGTTTCAGAGTGTTGTGCTGCTGGTGACTGCTTCCATCTAGCAGTTTATGGCTGTCCTTTAAGTATATTGAAAGACACTGGTCAGGAGAGAAGTGACCTTTGGGTGGGAAAGATCTGCAAAGGTGAGCAGTTTGGTGGTAGTCCCAGACTCTTTGTATGTTCTTTGTGCCACTCTGCATCTTTTGTTGTCTGTGCTATGTTGTAAACAGTGGCAGGTGTAGGAAAATACAAATTCAGGGAAAACTCGGTGTGGAAAAAGAAACAAAAAATCTGCTTTTTGAAGAAGTCTCTTTGCACAGATTTCTTTCCCAAAAGTAGCTTTATGAATGTGTGATTTTTACAAGTCATAAGATTTGAACTTGCTCAGATTGCTGACAATACTGGATAACAGCCTCAAGTTACATGGGAGGTTTAGATTGGACATTAGGAAAACTTTCTTCGCTGAAAGGGTGGTGAAGCATGGAAACAGGCTGCCCAGGGAGGTGGCCTCACCATGGAGGTTTTTAAAGACCTTGGAGGCCTTTAAAAAAAGGCATAGATGTGGTGCTTAGAGGCATGGTTTAGTGATAGTCTTGGCAGTCCTGGGTTATGTTTGATGATCTCAAAGCTCTTTTCCAACCTAAATGTTTCTATGATTCTATCATTCTGAGTACGGGAATTTTGTGAAAGTAGTCTTTTCACAGGAAGCATTCATTTTAAGATGTTGCACAGTAAGCTCATTTTTCTTTGGCCATCCTGTATAATGTTTTGTACTGTTTAGCAAACAAATCTGAATTGCATTTCTGTTTCAGGAGAGCACTGTCTTGCTTTTACAAGCTGCAGCTTGAACATGGATGTATACATATGGAAAAAATTTTGCATATGGAAAAGTCTCATCTAATAGCAAGAGCAATAACCTGTCACTGATGCAATGGCATTTCTAACAGGTTGTATTGATTTAGCGCCTAGGTTTCACAAGTATCACTACACTTTTGAAATTGTGGAAGATAAGAGTATTTGCTATATTCTCCTACAGATCTTGCTGTTAGCTGATAATACAAAAGCTTTTCAATTTCTTACTTGAAAATTCTCAACCCTGTTAGTATGGTTGTGTGCTACCATTGAAAGAGATTGATATGCCCTGAATTAACATCTATATAATATTCCAGTGCACTTGTGTAAAACTCTTGTTTTTACAAGACTTGCCACTTCAGAAAGTAAGTAGCTGGCATTGCATTTCTGAAGGTGAAGTTATAAATTGGATTCTACTAGCTGCTTTTTCAGGCATGCAGTTGTAGTGCTACTGCAGTCCTGGTGTGTACAGCAGCTGGCTTCAGCTCAAGGCCCTTGTCTTGCGATGGAGGAGACAATTATTGTTAGAGAACAGGTAGTTTCAGAGTCCCCTGTAAGGCTAAGTTTTGAATGATCTGTGATGTCTAGGTATGTGGCAAAGCAAAAAAGGGGAAAACCCTGACCTGTTACTACAGGCATGGGAGAATAACCTTGGGCAAGGTTAAAATGGGGAGACTGGAATGGTGTCTTGGCATAACATTATTAACCTTGGCTATCTTTGCTATGCATGTTCTGTAAATCAATTCACAGTGAAAAGAAAAATATCCTTTCATCAGAAGTACTTCTAAATTTTTTTTTGTTGTTACTATTCCAAGATAGCTGTCAGTGTATTATAAGTACATTGAACTTGTAGATAAGAGTATCGTTACTTTATCTTAATTGCTTATTCTTACTTTGTTCTCCTAATTATCAGCAACTGTGTCTCCAAATATGTACTATAAAAGGTATAGACTGTGAAAACTAAAGTTAGGTTGTACTCTATTCAAGCTTATACTCTTGCCTTTTGGACCTGTCGCCTTTCTTTTCCAGATTTCTTAAAATCATGAATTGATGTAGCTGCTAACACATTTTTTGTAGAGCACTTACTCATTCTCCTCTATGTTTTATTAAAAGTTTCCTTGTATGAAACATGTGCAGTGTTGCACAAGCAAAAGTAAGAATGCTGTACTTACTGAAGGACCTGGAACTGAGCACGGTGCTCAAGACACCTCTAACAAAAGACCTTCCTCTGTCACAGAAACACAGATGGACTGCAGTTTATTAGCATAGTCCCTACCTCGTTGTATTATTTCAGTATCTTCTTTGACTGCGAGGTTTCTTGCCAGCCTCTGTTTTGCAGAGAAACTGACTGAACTGTCTTACGCAGTCATCTTTCCTTTGGGCAGAGTGCTTCTCAGTGTTACACAGGCTGACAGAAATGTCTCTGATCAGCAAGGTACTGGCTTCTCTTTCCAGTGTCTTGAATTTGGATTTCAAATTCCAAGCTGTGAAGCTGAAGCGTGTAGGTATGTGGGATCAGAGAGTGCCAAAGGTCTTATGAAATGGATTCAAATAATGTCATTTTCCACAAACTGTTCTGTAACTGCAGACACTTATTTGATCTGTGTAGCCGTTCCTCATCTCGAAGAGGTGAATAATGCTTCTGTTACTTTTGAGTCAAGCCTGTCAATGATTACGTGCTCAGTTACTCTACCAAAGATCATATGATTTGATGGGTTGCAGGTTTTCCTCACCAGAGGCTCTCAAAACCCCCATAGTGGACTTTGGCCTTGAGCATCTCCTTCAAACGCGTATCATGCTCTGTTAAGCATGGCTATGTTTTTTATGTTGTGGATTTCTGGCTAATTTCTAAACTCTTGTGTTTTGTACATGAGAGTATGGCTAGTAGAAGATATAAGATATTGGTGGGAACCAACACATAATCTTTATTGAGGTTTCTGAAATGAGTGGTTTTGAATTTAAACTGATATTAATGGTAACGGGAAGACTAAAAGTATATAGGAGACTTGATCTAGAGAGAGTCTGAATCGGAATGAACCCTGTATTTTGTGGCTTGGGGGCTGGGGGGTGTGGAGAGATGTGTTTGAGTGCAATAATATGAGGTGTTCTGGGTTTTTGTAGATTCTTCCAGAGTGTATTAATAGATGTGTAAGTAGCGTGTAATCACGTACAGTAGCAAAAGAGTGGAGTTGGCAAAATGTGCTTTGCACATAGCATGTAGTTTTGAGTGGGCATATTACCTACTGTATTCCTGTGCCATGTGTTCTTGGCTGATTGTGAGAAGGTTAATGCAGTGGAATATTTAAATCTCATGTGGCAGCTTTACGCTGTTAATGTATTGCTCGTGATTGATTACTAACCTTCAGAAGTCAAGAGAAAAATGCCCTGATCAAGTGAGTGGGTATATCCGTTTTTTAATTGCTTGAAGTGTAGAAAAATGCCAGAAGGATATTTCCACCACAGTCATGTTTAAAATTATGATTAGAGATACCATTGTTGTTTTTTAAAATTTTTTAAATGACTTAAAATTTCCTAAGTTGTTTTCAGTTGTAAGCTTACATGTTTTTGTAGATGTTTCTGTGTTTAAGAAGTATAGCAGTAACCTTTGTGGGAGTGAGTACGGTGAATTTCTGCTGAAAGAGAGCAAGGAGGATGCAGGGCATTCAGTGGCTTAAGACCAAATGACCAAAATGATTGTGATGGGTTCAGTTACAGCTTGCACCCTTCACGTGAGTAAGGAAATGGGTTTCTGTAGGTGCACTTTTAAATGGTCTGCTGAATTGTAAGTATTTTAGTTCAGCTAGTGGACCTGCTGCCCTGTATTAAAAATAAAAATATTGCCTTGATTTGCATAATTTTCCCTCTTGTTGTCTTGAATTGAAAAGGCATTTTCTTTCCTTTACAAATAGGAAGCCCTAGGAGTAATTGCATCATAGAATCACAGAATGGTTTGGGTTGGAAGGGACCTTCAGGATCACCTGGTCCCAACCCCCCTGCCATGGGCAGTGTTTGCATATGCTGAAAGGTAATTTATGCTACCTTAGTCTCCCTCAATCATGTTACCTTAAGGATAATACTGGTCATCACCTGTGACACTTCATCTGCCTGTAATTTTTCATAAAAGCAGTATTGACCCAATTTTTGATTTATTTAAATGAAAAAAAAAAAGCAGCATTCAAGGGAGAAAAGAGAACTTTTCCCTTAGTACAATATTTAAGACTAACAAAGCTACTGCTGGCGAGGAGGGGAAAGATTGACAAAGGGTAGTGGATCCTGTAGGTTAACAGCTGGTTGCATAGCAGGTGTTGACAGCAAGGACTCTGCTTTTATGACCATAGGACCCTCTCAGAGGTGCAAGGACTGCTAGGAAGGGACAGCATCCACCTGACAAAGTGGGGTAGAAGCATCTTTGCCAACAAGCTGGCCAAACTGGTGTGGAGAGCTTTATGTTAGGACTAAGGGAGGAGGGAGGTAACTCACAAATTGAGAGGAAAATGTCATGGACTGAGTTGGTAAGCAAAGGATGCAGGGTGACATGTAGAGGAGTCCTTGAAAACAACTAGGTGGGACGGAGGGAGGCATACACAAATATATGAACACAAACAAGGGAATGCCTGTACACAGATAATGAGGCCAGCATTTTGAGGGAGAAGGTCTTACACCTTTGCTGAGAAACTGGTGCACATGGATGCATCTCTGACCTGCCTGTACTCTAATGCATGCAGCATGGGGAAAAATGGGAAAGTAGGAGGCTGTATGAAGTTGCAGAGCAATGATTTCATTGGGATAACAAAGATGTGATGGGGTAGCTGGTACAACTGGAGTGCTGCCATGGATGGATACAGGCCCTTCAGAAGGACTGGCTGAGATAGTGTGTAGGGAGACTTGCTCTTAAGTGAGAGCACAGCAGGGATGCATGGAAGTCTGCCATAAGGTGCATAATGAACCATCTGTGAGCTTATGGGTAAAGGATAGAGGGCATAGCAACGTGGGTGATGTTGCAGGTGTCTGCTATAGATAGGCTTAATCATGAAGAAGTAGAAGATAAGGCCTTCTTCAGACAGGGGGAAGGATCTTCAGATTTCCAGGCACTGGTCCTATAGGGTACTTCAGCTTTCCCAGTATCTTCTGAAGAGACATCAAGCAATCCAGGAATTTTTTTGTGTGCTTTTGATGGCCATTTTGTAACACAGGTGATTGAGGACCTGATGAGGAGAAGTGCTCTGCTGGACCTGAGACTTGCAAACAAGACAGAACTGGCTGGTGATGTGAAAGTTGTGCAGCCTTTGTCGCAGTGACAGTCAGGTGGTATAGTGCAGGATCCTGAGAGAAGGAAATGAGGCAAGTAGCAGGTTCATAATTCTAGACTTTTAAGACAGCAGGCTTTGGCACGAACAAGCCTCAGCTTGGAAGATTCCCATGGGATGTGCACTTGTAGAGAAGAGGGGTCTGGGAAGACTAGTTGACTTTCAAGGATCACCTCCTCCAAGCTCAAGAGCAATCCACACTGATGTGCATGGATGAGCATGGAGCTCATGACAAAGCTCAGATGTAGAAAGGAAGTATGCAGGAGGTGGAAAATGAATATGGAGAAACTGTCTGAGCCTGCAGAGGGAGGGTTAGGGAAGCCAAAGAAGCCCACCTGGAATTCAGTTTGACACAGAACATGAATGACAACAAGAAGACCTTTTACAAATACATCAGCAGCAAGGTATTGTGACAGAAAATGTGGGCCTGCTGCTGGCTGAGGCAGGAGACCTGATGGCAAAGGACAAGGGAAGAATAAAGAAGATGGAGCAAGACTTCTCAGTAGTGCCCAATTAAAGAACAAGAGGCAGTGGGCACAATACAGAATATTCCATTTAAACATAAGAAAGAAACTATTTAAGGTGAGGATGGTCCAACACTGGCACAAGTTGCCCAGAGAGGTTGTGGAGTCTCTGTCCTTCAGGACACACAAAACCTGACTGAACACGTGGCTCTGGTCCAGCTGCTTTAATTGACCCTCCTCTTAGCAGGGAAAGTTGGACTAGTTTATCTCCAGAGGACCCTTCCAACATCAGCTCTTTCACCATTCTATAAGAATTGCTCTTTGCTTTTCCAGATTATCTTTATATTGAGAGAAACTTCTGGGAAAAATAACGCATGGTTAACTTTCCTTCAAGAGAACAGGTATGCTATGTGGGAGAGGACGTATTTGAACAGTGCCAGTACTGCATGCTGTGCTGCTAGTGGGGTGTTCTTGAGGGATGAATCTTACCTCTTCCTTTGGAGGATATTGGAGAAAATGTTTATCAAGTGTATGAGATGATCTGTGTTTTATCTGCCAATGGTTAATTGCACACTGCTTCTGTATGCAGAAATACTTTTGTTTCCTGACCTTCTATAGCACATTGCGTTAGTGCAAAGCTAGTCAAGTGCAGTTCCCAACTTCTACAACTATAGAGGGAAATGTTTTATCTTCAAAATCTTGTTACTAACTAGCAGTATCAAAAATTTTACATCTCAGAGAGAAAGTGAATATGAAGTTTTATATGCCACTACTTGAATGAGGCATTTTTGTGCTGATTGAAAAAGTGCCTGTATTCCTTTCCATGAGAGAGTGTTCTGAAAAACAGTTAAAAGAGTGGAAATAGCTATTTGGTTGGTTTTTGGTGTCTTTTCACTGACATGTTTATCTAAGCTTCCCTTGCATGTCTGTGTTTGATACTTTTTACTATTGCTTGTGATATTTTAAGCATGAAAATCTTGCCTCTAAACAGAGCAAGTACAGTGCGTATATGGTGTGTTCTTTAACATGGTGTTAGTACTAGCTGATAGAATTTCATGTGCACAATAAAGTAATACAATGCCACGTTTCACTGGTTGTTATTTAGCTTTAGAAGCTTAAAGTTGCTTTATTAAAAATAAAAACAAACAACAGCAGCCACTGATAGTCAGAATTAAAGCTTGCTGAGTGACTGGGAATAAGGTTACTGCTGGCCGTGCTGAAGTGCCAAATCCTGATGAAGAGTTGGGCGTTCAAGTGATGCTGATTTGTGTGTGCTCTCCCTTGCCCACCTGTGCCTGGAGTTCAGCGAGGAGTAAATGCTCTGCACTAGTCAAAGGCTGAAATTTCACGATGTAGATGTTGTAAGTTATTGTAATTCCAGGGGATTTGTATGTTGACAGCTGTTAAATAGTCTCAGAACTGAAGAGACCACAAAACCCAAGATTGTAATCAGTGATGTAATTTTAAGGCAAAATGTCTTATGAAATGCCATGTCCACATGTGGCCTTAAAGTCTGTGAAACAGGGGACGTACATTACCGGCCTCATGACCTGGCAGTGCCTTTTATCTTCAGTGAAGAACCTAACTGGCTATAGCAAGTTCCAGGGGATTTCTTGAAAACTAATAAAGCAGTTCCCCCCATTGTCCACCTCTGTGGTTTAAAAAGAACCAAAAAATGTTTATCCTTACCATAAAAGTTTTAATTCTTATTTTATAAAGGTACATTACTTTTCTAAAATACATATTGACTTGTTATTAACTTATTCCTCTACAGGGTGTGATAGGTGTACAGTTGGTGGTTACCATGGTAATGGCCAGTGTCATACAGAAGATCATACCTCACTATTCTCTTGCTCGCTGGCTTCTCTGTAGTGGCAGGTAAGATAAGAAATGTTTGCTATATGGTGTGTGAACATGGTAATGCAATTATTTGTTACAGTAGTAAAAGTAAAACATACAAATTTAATTTTCTTGAAAAATAATCTTCTGTTCTTTAAATTTATTATCATAGTATTGTGACACCTGACCTACGGGCTCAAGGTATAAAGATGTTGCTACAAAAGAACAGACTTATTTGTTGCTATTAGTTGTATCAATCATAAAGTTAATTGTTGTCCATCTCTTACATTATTAAAGACACAAGCTACGTACTTTAATATTAAAAAGCTAAACTGCATACAAGACACTGAAGAACAGAAGGGTTTTTTTGTTAGCGTTGTTCTTGGTAATCCACCTGCTGATTAGCCTTGCATATAAAGAGTGCTTAGGTATTTATTAAAAATTCTATTTTTTCAAATGCTTCATAAAACAGGATTAGTATAAATTTCAATACACTACTTCCTCATAACAGTAGATCAAACAGACATAATGAGTTGCAAGGGGACCATTCCCTGTGTGGCTGTATCCATAATAACAACAAAACCAGCAGCTGTTTTGAACATAAATCGGTATCTTAAATATTAAAATAATCATAGACACTCTGTTTTTTCATTTGGGAAGAAAAACACTTTGTATGTTTAGAAGATAGTGTGCTGTCTTTTGAATTGTTAAAATTTTGAGAATACAGAATCTCCACTCCCGGTTTTCTGAAGGAGTATCCTTGAATGACAGTGTGCTCCATAGGAGTCTTAACCAGTCTTGTATAATTTTCCATTGCCTTTTTTTTCTCTGCATCTTAGCGTGACCAGCTTTTTCTTTAATTTTTCCCATTTCATCACCCAAAGAATTACTAATGAAAAATGACTGCAAATGTTGGTTAGATGCCTGTTAGGTACGTAAACCAGTAATTGTCAGGTGAATAATATGAACAGGAATCGTACTTGCAATTGTGTGAAGTTTCATTGTTGACCACATCTGCAGGGTATTGATCACCTTTTTTGTGCTCTAAAAATAATTTTACATTAATGAATATGAAACTGCATATTATTTATTTTTTGGTGTGTTACTACAATTGTGTTTATCAGTGATTCTTCAAATGACATTTTCTACTTTTTATATCTTATTTGAACTTTTGTTTCAAGATTTAGATATTTAATTGCTTTTTAAAAAAATTGTTCAATATTGTGGCTGTGTTCTTCATTCTTGTCGAGTTTTCACTTTCTGTATCCTTGTTCTAAGGCGTGGCCTGTGCCAATGATAAGGAAGGTTTTGATGTTCAAATATTCATCATTGTTGTCTCTTTTTATCTTCCCTTGCCTGCGGATTGATAAATACATAAAGCAGGATTTTTGTGCTCCTGTTTATGGAATTCTGCTCCTGCTGAAGTCAGTGGGAGTCTTATTGCCTTGTTAAGAGCCTTGAAAATCTCATTGTTGCTTTTCAGTATTCCTCTATTTATGTGCTAACTATTTTAGTGCATTGTAATTTCAGTCATTGTGAATAACTTCCGGAATACAAGAATTATGTAAAGAGCCAGAAATAACTCTGTGTTCCAGAAATAAAAACAAATCAGAAGCATCACTACAACAAGAATCTGAATTTTAATGGCAGAAAGGAAAACAGTTCTCTTCTTAGTTTAGCTGACAAACTCTTTTGTGTTGAACCCATTTTCTGCAGTACTGTCTTTTTGTCAGCAGTATTTTCTTTGACAGACCTGTGTGGGTGGGGTGGTAGAGGTTTTACACAGAAGTGGACAGGTAGAAGCAGACATAGTTTCTTGCAAGCAGTTCAGCATTCGGAGGAAAAGTCCACCTGCTTCTCCTTTCCTTTGTCAATATACTTCAACTAGTCTTTGGTTCCCAAAACTGTTTAAGTTATTTGGCTAAATGCCTTTCTTCCCAAGGGTTGGGTGGCTTTCCTGAGTGAGATAGTCTGAAATGCCTGTAGATAGCCCTTGCCGCATGGGAGGGAGGGAAAACACACTACCAGACAAGCCAGAAACCCTTAAGTGGCTAGATGGTTTAAAGATACCTGTACGTGTGTATTCAAAGCATATTGAAAGGAACATAGACATTTCAAAATGGGAAAGAATTGTTAGAATAGCTAGACATAAGATAATTATTCAATTACAGAATGTACAACCATCATTAACTTTTGAAAAACTATTTACTTAAATTGGTAAAGAAATACAAACTTTTTCAATCAATGCTATTTTCAGAGCTTGACCAAAATTTGAATATTTTTATTTATTGAAGTCAATGAATTCGCAGCTTAAGTATCGGCATAGGCCTTTGCATTTTTAACTAATAAATTCTCTACCAAAACGTTGCTTTTAAGTTGCACAGCTACTTCAGTTCTGTTTTCAGATCACTTTAGGAAGACAGGAGAAAACGAAACTTTTTGTTGTCCATTTGTTAATGACCTTCATTCATATTTACTGGGACATATCTGTGCTGCTGTGCTATGCAGACTAACTTGGGTATGTCAAAGCTACAGAATAATTGTTGTGGGATCTCAGTTTTAAGCATATATAAGCTAAAGCAGATACAAACTATTTTTTTTTCTCTCTACCTTTAGGAAAATATTTATTTAGATCTCTTGATTTTGAGATTTTAAATGCAAAGTACGTAGGATTTATTAACTAAAAATTTCCCAAACTCCTATACCTATTAGTTATAATTAGGAATCACTTGCAACATAATTCTGTAGCGTAATCAAGAGCAAGTTGTGACTGAAGCATTTCATTTGTGTTAGTGTGTTACACAGAGCAAGACTTTTGTCTTTTCTGCTGTATTAGGTACTATCTCTCCGTCTGCAGTAAAGATTTTGAAAAATTAGCTTTCCAACACAGGAAATTTTCGTCATTACAGAACTGCTTGTGGTACACTCAGCATGCCAAATTCGGATCTGGGAGATGGTGAATGACAAAGCAGATTACTATTTCTCTGCTTTCTCTTACCTTCTCTGCGTTGTGTGAAAGATAGGAAGAAGTTAGTACTTTCAGTGTAGTTTGTCTTGCATGAAAAGGTTGTCGCTCTGGTTGCTGTGTGATTCTCAGCCTTAACAGAGTCTCTTTTGCAGGGAAGTTGCAGCCATCACATGTTTCATCTGGGACCACACATGAAAAAAAGAAATTAATTAAATAACTTTCACTCCTACTGATGCCACAAAAAAAAAAACCCAAACAAAATTCAGCCCCTCTTCTGCCCCCCACCCTATCCTTGTTCATGCAAAGTCTGTATTATTTGCCATTTTTAATTTTTTAACACAGTGAATTTCTTCAAGGGAAAATCTGCATTGTGCAATGGTTTGGATCTCTGTGATGTATTACTGGCTGGTAGTGAAGTTCTTTTCTCTTGAAGAAACACCAGCATCAGCTGATTCTTTAGCACAGCAGCGCCTCCTGACAGGCTTGTGGAACCCTCTATCAACCAAATTGTATTCTTTGTAATACTGCTGGTTTGAACTCCTACGTATCCATTAGGCCAATTTTTAAGTTATTTTAGGATGATCTCTGTGAGCTCTGTGCAGCTGGCTGTTTAGTGCTTCATTATATTAGCAATTAAACTGCTGAAATTGGGAGGTCTTCCTGAAACATTCTTGGCACACCATTTTTCTTCATTCCCACCTCCCTGGCCTCAGACAAGTTTAGTGTAGTGTCAAGGACAGTGTCAGGATGGAAATGGCTGTCTGTCCTGTTTAAGGTATGCCAGGTAGGCATATGCTCAGTGGTATGTACATTTCGTTAAAATTTTACCTATTCTTTCTTGTAGTCTCTATTCAGTGTCTCGAAGCATGTGTGCACACATGAAGTGTCAGTTGTAAGGAAGGCAGAAGATGTATAATGTTTGTTTGTAATAATGTTTGTTGTGGCTGCTTGCATTCAGGACTGTTTCTCCTTTTAGCACGCATCTTGTATCAGTGGCCTTCCCTTAGTATTTGTTGTGTAGACAATATACCATGAAGAATGACAGAATATTTTCTATTTAAATGAAAGACCATGTTCTGCAAATATAAAGGTGGCGGACATCCAGTTGGGACAGGAAGCCTTTTCAAAGCAGAGCTGGGGGATCAACTTTTACCAAGTGGCTTGAAATTGTTAGGGTTTGAGGTTTGTTTTCCAAATTTGCCTTGATACTTTTCTGAAATTTGATGTAACATAATTGCTAGTTTACCAGTGTAGGTTTGAGTGGCCCTAGTGGTTTTCTTAACGTGAAAAGTACTGGTGGTTGGGGATTCCATTATTATCGCTATTACGCTATGTTAACCTGTGTCACCAATTAGTGGCCTCTTACTCCAGAAAAGGACTTCTGCATAAGTTTCCCAGGCTTGCTCCTGTTCATACTTAGGCTCCTTTGCCTTAGCATTTCAGAGTGGAGATCAGAGTGACATCCTCTGTATCTGGACAGCAGCCCTCCCTTGCTGAATGTGAAGAAGGCCTTGTTTCAGCTACCAAGGTTCTTTACATGCTCAGAGCTTGCAGTAAAACATACCATTTTAGAGACTTATCCATCTTCGGTTTTCCTCCTCAGAATTTCCTTGCCACTACTTGCCTTTCAAATGAGCAATGGATGGTGTATTGACTTGTGAAAGTGGAAAAAGTTGCAGCTCAGCTACGTGTAAATTAGTGAGTTTTTTTTAATAGCACTTTTTCTGTTAGGAGCTGAAGATGTCACTGAGGAGCTGTTTAGGAAAGGAACATTGATACTATGATCTGCTCTGCCTAAGAAAGACTGGTAGTGGTGGTTTGTGATAATAGCTGTTTTGGGTTCTGGAACATTACTGTTTTTTTGAGAGGCATAATCATACTTTCTAAAATCACTTGCAGTATGGTTCTGATGGGTAATTGTAATGGTATAATCATTCTAGTGAACTTTTCCCAATATCATTACAACCTTGCTTGCTGTATTTTATAACCTGAAAAATTGTTGTTTTGTGAATTGAAGGGCTTTCACCTGAATGACAAAGTGGCAAAGCTTTCTCATTATGATTATGTGTCTTGAACTGAATTTTGTGGTGGCTCAGTTCAGGCAGGGCTCATACTTGCACACAAGGGTGTTTTGCTTAGGTGTTGTAAATGAATGGTGTTTTAATATAAATCTATGTTTGTTTTTTTTTTAAAAACACTTTAAATTGCTAATACTGGTATTATTTTCTTTAGTTTACGGTGGTATCAGCATCCTACTGAAGAAGAACTACGCATTCTTGCAGGGAAACAAAGAGGGAAGAGCAAAAAAGATAGGTAAATACATGTTTTAAGCTTTTTTCTCCACCCCACCCCCCTTTTTTAATCAGCATGATCCATATAAGAACTTTGCTAGCCATCTTTTGTCTTTGTGTGAGTTAAAAACTGCTAGTTGCATATGACAGCCCTGCTTGCATTAATTGTTACAGCTGTGTACTGAACTGTGTTCTTTCAGTTAACATGCCCAAATTGTGCTGATCTGGATGATTTGCAGTCCACGAACTTGGTCTGTGAAGCTGCTAATTTGGTGGCAAGGTTTTTTTTTTTTGTGTGAATCTATTAATTTGGATGAAAACTGAGGAAAGCAATTCTATAGGATTGAAACTCTTCATCTTAAAGCAAGAGAAGAAAGATGTATTAGTTCAACATAGGATTACTATGAGCCACCACTCTTACACAGCTGTGAAAAATGTAAATGTGCTCCTAGGATGTATTAGGTGAGATACTTCAAGTAGAAGTGATAGGGAAATATTAATCCTCTTGGACAAGTCACTGGCGTAGAACTTCTATCTGGATTACTGTGTACAGTTCTGATCACTCATGTTCAAGTATGTGAACAGGTGAACAGAGACTGCTAGGATCATCCAGGAAACAGAATGTCTGTCTTAACTAGAGGAAGCTAAAAGAGCTTGGCTGTTTAACCTAGCAAATAGATGACTTAGTGGGATGGGATAGCTGTCTCTCAGCTGAAGCTGGAAACAGATTCCTGACATTCAGATACGAAGTTCTGGAACAGCCTTCCCCGACGTACAACTGTAGCAAGAACCAAGGCATCTTGAGGTGACGGAGCTGGCTATGTTGATGCAAGATTTCTGAATTGGCTTTGTTTAAAACAAACCCAGCTCTCTGGTTTTATTTTTGGTGACTAGGAGGTTTCCTTTGGTCCTTTTTCTTTTATTCCAGTGTGAACTCTTACAATTCTTAACACTTGTGTTAATCCACAAACTGCACATATAATCTGTTCATTGTACTATGATTTTTTTTTTAACCTGTTTCATAGTTCTTAAGCTACATGGTTAGCAACCTTACTTGCCACACTTTGGGGTAAATAATCCAGTGGTTCCTTTACTATTAAATAACTAATTTTAAATGTTTGTTGCAATATTCTTTCAAATTCAGAAACTCATTTTATGTAACAGTTTTCTGTAACAAGTTGAGGCAAAATAAATGTCAATAGCATTGCAATTTATAACTGTCCATTTAAACAGTGGTATTTATTTATATGTAAAATAACTTTAATAATGTAACTGTAAGTCCACCCATAGGAACCTTAAGCAGAAAACCACAATGGCATTGTCAAATAATAATTACATGTTTCTCTTACTGCCCTTCGCAGCCTTGCCAGTGTTTTGCCATCCAAAATATGTGTGTTCTCACTTTCACCAGAGCAGTTGCATGCTTTCAGCAGAGGTGAAGCATGTCATGTTAATGTGTACTGACATATAACCTTGAATTTTGTAATATTTGGAAAATTCACTGTGAAATTTAGTAAGAACCTGTATGACAAGATACTTTGTGCATTAAGTCCTTTTTCAGTTACTAAACCTCTACATTTAATGTTTCAAGTCTGATGCTGTTTTCAGGTCTGCACAGTCAAATTTTGTTGCTATGATTTACTTATTATATGATTGATATAATTTTCTCACAGTATTAACATGGAATCAAGAGAATACAGCTGTAATAGTTGTAGGTGGTTGTTTACACTAGGATAAATGTTAATCACAGGGGGATATAAAACTTCAAAGAAACCAAGAATGGTCATGTAGAGACTTAAATGAGACTTTGCCTTGCTGTTTTAACAACAGAATGAATACAGTTTTTAGTTAATAAATACATTTCTGTGACCTCTAAAGAAGTGGCTGTTGTTGGAGGAGAATCGTAGTTTAAAGTAGGACTTGTTCCTGTTGAGTTGGTTTGGATGTACTGTTTTAGGTTGCACAAGATGGAGCGGAGTGCTACTTTGAGCCAAGGAGATGTGAAACACGTGGTGCAGGAGAAATAAGGACACATCTATTTGATTTTCCCCTTGTCTTTTCTAGAGGAAGAATTTGCTTTGTCAAGCCCGTAGTCTTAGAAAATGTAGTACCTGCTCCTTACTTACTTTTCCAATTTGAACTAATTAAAAGAGAAATGACAGAAGGAGATCCAAGGAACTTGCATGAAAATGAGCCTTAGAAACAGCTGTAGTGTGAACTAGTAGTCAGTTTTATTCACTGCATATTACACTTCATTGTATTATGCTGTAGGTTATAATAGCACATGACTATTAGGCAGTTTTCCTATGTCAGAATCATTGTGTTATATTAAATTGTTAGGCTAATGAAAAGGTCCATAGCTACTATGAATTAAAGCTGTCAGTGATCCTGGGTGTGTTCTGGCTGTGTCTCTCAGATTATGGGTCTCCTGGGATAATTAAAATGTAGGAACACTGAAATGGCTTCAGTTATCAAAATGCTCATCTCGCTCAAGGTGATGGTACTCCTGGGTGCATGCAGTAAGAAAACATCAGAAGTACAACTAGGGGCAGGGAAGCACATAGAAGCTTGCAGAGTGTCATGTGGCTAGGCATCTGAATTTTTTGAGTAATGTTTCAGATTCCTATCCTCAATTTTCAGTGCTTTGGATAATACTAAGAATTAATATAACTTGGAAAAAAATATTTTCATTGGTGCTTTCTGTTTGCATTCTTATCTCACACATTAGCTGAGAGGACATCATTCTTTAAAAATAAGTTCACAATTGATTGTTTGGATCTCTTTTAATGCTTATGTCCCAATAGCTCATCTTTCTATGGAAAATTTACCTATCTCTTTCTGATTTCAGAGGTGCTGTGCTAAAATGTGGCAGAATTTACTGTTTCCTTCTGGCGATTTAGGGGTTTTAAGTTTTCGGGGTTTTTTTTGTTTGTTTGTTTTTTTGTAAACCTAACATTTCTGATCTGCTTTAATAATTTTTCCAATTTCATGTATCTTGACTTTGTTCAGTTTCTTCTTAAGAGCATCCTGTTTTCTTCAATTTCAAGTCTTACTAGTGTGGCTTTTTTTCAGGAAAGTGAAGATCATGGTGGTGTTATAGTTTCAAAGCTCCAGATGAAAATGCACCTGTTGTTCTACATAAGTTATCTTTTATGGTCTTTACATGTACCTTTCCTGTGAAAAATTATTCCTTAAAGATGCATTAGTTCTAAACCAATAATTTGGAAAACATGGTCCAAGTTTGTTATATGTGTAAGACATACTTTTCTTTATCCTGTATTTCCAAGATGATTCAGTAGAACTGGAAAAGGGGAGCTATGGTGGCTAGAAGAAGGGCTTCCACACAAGGATGAGAAGTGTAAGGCTTAGCTGTTCCGGGAACTGGTTGAGGGAGGGTTTTGCAACAGGTACGTATTCAGTGTGCATGAAGTGTGGCTAGGGAGTAGTAAACTTACTGCTACGTTATACAGGGAGGGAGGCACTTAATAACATTAGTAGGGTAGATTTAAGGATTTCTCCATTTGGGACCACATTGTGGAACTTGGTGCTGCAAGACACTACAGGGTTCAACCAATTGTATACTGTTTCAGAGGGGGTTTAGGCAAATTCCTGTACATTTTGAAAAATGATGGTTTCAAAAGATGCAGTCTCTGGCACAGATTGTCTTCAAGTTGCTTAATGGTGGAGGCCAGGAACGGTTTAGCAGTATGAGGATTGATCTTTGGTTACCTTACTCCTTTCATTCGTATAAGCAAGTAGCCACCTGTATGAAAGGAGCAAATGAATCTGTGTGAATATGTAAATCTGCTCTTTATGTATGCTCTGTGTATTGCTGTCATGCTCTGCAGCAATGGTTAGAAGCTGGAACACAGCTTTGAACCCTGGTGCTGTATCGTGATGATCTTAGCCTTGTCTGTCTCCCCAAAGAGAGCATGATGGATTATTTCTTTTCAAGATGTACTGGATCTCTAGGATTGCTAGTAATTCATAAATGGGGTATGAATTGAAACAAGTCTATAGTATTTCTACACATACCCTTCAAGATTAGAAAACTACCTTGAAATTGTCTTTGCCTGATGGCCAGTAGGATGGATCTTTCAAGGATCTAGGTTACTGCAGCTCACATGACATACTCTAAGCATCCTGTTGTGACGAAAAAGGCCTAATGCTTTTTTGGAAAATTTATTTCTCCTTATCAGCTATCTTCTGAGATAGGTTATTGCTTGTTATTTCCAATGAACAATCAAAAATAACACTGCCAAGTCGGTCTTTACTTGCTTTCAATCCAAGACTTTAGCACTCATGTCTTTCATCACCCTGGTCTAGACCTCAATCAAAAAGCCTCAGTTCAGCTTTGATTTTCTTCAGGGTATGTCTGTGACAGGGTGGATGTATTCTCTCTAGCTGTAGTGTAGTTTCAGTAACCTTTTGAGATTACTGTGACAGGGTGGATGTATTCTGCTCTCTAGCTGTAGTGTAGTTTCAGTAACCTTTTGAGATTGTGGGAATTTACTAGAACACCCTGTCACTCCCTGAACAGGAAGAAAATCGGTGGGCTGAATTAAGTACTGGCCACCAGATCTTGCCCTAATACATGCTCAGGATGCTATTTATAATCACAGAATTGTTTAGGCTGGAAAAGACCTTTAAGATAATAGAGTCCAACTGTTAACCCAGCACTGCCAAGTCCACTACTAAACCATGTCTCTAAATGCCACATGTACATTTCTTTTAATTACCTTTAGAGATGGAGACTCCGCCACCTCCCTGGGCGGCCTGTTGCAATGCTTGATGACCCTTTCAATGAACAAATTTTCCAAATATCCAATCGAAACCTCCCCTGGCAAAACTGGAGGCCATTTCCTCTTGTCTTATTGCTTGTATGTTGGAGCCTTACAACATGAAGCTAGGGATCATTGACATGCCTGGTTGTTTCTCAAGGTTTAAACTTGGATTAATGCTTTTAGTTAGCTAGAAAGAAATGTTTGCATTTGTCAAAAAAGTGGTCTGCACTGTTCTTAAATTTGAAATGCCATTATATATTGAAACAGTTTATTTTGTCACATCCATGTGTGTATTATCTATCTATTTATTTTTACAGAAAATATAATGGTCATATTGAAAACAAACCCCTAACCATTCCAAAAGACATCGATCTTCATCTGGAAACAAAATCTGTGACCGAAAGAGACACTATTGGTAAGAATAAGTGGATGCAGACAATAATATATTATTTATCAAGTGTTCATTTGCTATGAATTCTAGCATATCTCTTTTTTTTATAGACAAAAGTATAGAAGTATGACTGATAATAAAATTAAATAAGAAGGGAAGAATGAGAGCCACATCTTCTCTGTTCCATGGGTGACAATAGCAGTGTTATGAACAAGGATGTGTAGGTGAAATTCAGCATAAAGCACATCTGTTGTTGTATCAGGCATCCATAGCAATATGAGACAACATGGAAAGGATCACATTATAGTCTATTTGATCATAGTTTTGTACAAGAAATTGACGATTGACAGATGTTGAAACATATGCCTTCTGCTCATCTAAAATAGGAAATGTGTTGTAGCATTGAAACCTAGACCTTTCAACCACATGTATGAAATACTGAGGTACAATGCTTAGAAACAGAAAGTGACAGTACAGAAATAAACAGCGTTAAGTGTTTTGGAAGTTGCTATTTTTTTAAGTGGTAATGTTTGATTCATAACCAGTTATTCTGTTACAGAAAACTCATATATGGATATGTATGAATGTATGATACGTATTTTCTTCCTATCTGCATTTTCATATACATGTGTTTTGTGCGTAAACATAAAAGGAAAGGAAGCATAGTCCTATGCAGGAGA
The DNA here is from genome assembly GCF_963210335.1 of Falco punctatus. Classification (NCBI taxonomy): domain Eukaryota; kingdom Metazoa; phylum Chordata; class Aves; order Falconiformes; family Falconidae; genus Falco; species Falco punctatus. The sequence goes on from NC_137586.1 coordinate 80,970,917, forward strand.
ATTCTCAGCTTAAATTATTGGAGACAGTGTAGAAAATACCTTTAACGGAAACGCAGAGTTTCTTGAAGCTGGCACATAAAGCATTCCCAAGGTTCAGTTAGTGTTAATTGCTTGAAACTAGACCATTTAACTGTCTTCCTAAGTATTTATAGGTACTGATACAGTGTAGGGCTTAACTGTCTAAAAGAGTTATGTACACAAACTTTGGTTTAATCTAACCAGGTATTTATTTCAAAATAAATACAGGATTTGGAAATACCAGAGTTTGGCCAGTTTCCTGTGTTTAATGTCAGCTTGTAGTCAACAGACTAATAGCTCAGTAATGTTTTGTGACTTCTTAACTCTGTAGGTCCTACATCTACAGCTGTTTGGGAGGGACAGGCTGCACTTCATTGTCACAAATTATTCTTTGCAGTTCCCAGCAACTGTGGGAGTTTTCTTCATAAATCACCTGGCCTGCATGGAACCTGGTGTGATCCCCAGAATTTTTACAGTGGAATTTACACAATGATTTATTGTTATATGGGCATTACTAACAAAATCTGAAAGAACAAGCTGTCAGTATCTTAGATGCTGTTTTTTTAAAGATAAAGAGGAAGTGGTTACGTTTAGGGGTTTAAATTACTGCCAATGAGCTTGTAATTTTTAACAGAGAGTCAAGAAAACTTACCTGGAATTGCAGCTAGACTGAACTGGAGAACCTGTTTCTGTTGTGATGTTGAGATCTAAATTAAGTGTACTTTTTGAATTTAGGACATTAATGTATAAAAGCTGAGATGATAAAATAGTAAAATCTTGTAGCGTTATAAATTTGAGTAGTAATCAAGTATCAATTAACAGAAGCAAAGAGTGAGTTTCAGGTTGCTGAGTGGAAAAAATGCGGCTTTTTTGCTGTTCTTGCTCTTGGGTGATAGGGATCTACCTAGACCTCAGCTAGTTGAAAATATTTTTTAATTGTCATGCCATTCTATATATGTCAATAACTGCCTTAAAATATCAAATTTAACATCCGCAAACTTGTATTTTTCAGCATTGCATTATTTTCCGGAATATCAGTGGTTGGTGGATTTCACTGTTGCAGCTACAGTTGTGTATGTGGTGACAGAAGTCTATTACAGTATCGTGAAGCCCTCCCAAGAAATGAATATCAGCATAGTGTGGTGTCTGCTTGTCTTGGCTTTTGCAGTGTATCCTTTTCTGTTTTCTTAAGTTACTCTGTCCCAGATAGTCTACATCCTTCTGCAATTCATATAAAGCTCTGTACTGTCAATTGGTAGGTTACACAAATACTTAGCATTTGGAAGAAGGATTGCGTAAGCTAGTGTCACTGGGTAATATATTATACTATGTATATATTGTGTATATGTATGTATATATACATAAACATGCCTTTGTACATGCTGATCACTAGCTTGTTAACATTAATACTAAACCATTTACGGAAGAAATACATGTATGTGAACATACAGTTGGTGCTCATCTGTAGTATGTAGTGGTTCTGAACTAATTTGGCTTTGCCTAGTTTGGCAATCAGAAATAGATTTCTGTACAGAATGAATTTACAGCTTTTGGAGAAGTGTGTAATTTATTGCACACTTTTTGTTTTCAGTGTGTTTGATCTGATACTTCCTGAACAAAATAGTACAGTAACGTCTATACTAATTTATTGCAAAGGTACATTGTTGAAGTTTAACCCCAGCTGGTGTCTAAGCCCCATGCAGCCGCTTGCTCATGCTTCCCACAGTGGGATGGGGGAGAGAATCTGAAGGGTAAAAGTAAGAAGACTTGTGGGTTAAGATAAAGACAATTTAATAGGTAAAGCAAAAGCCGTGCATGCAAGCAGAGCAAAATAAGGAATTAATTAACTGCTTCCCATGGGCAGGCGAGTTCAGCCAACTCCAGGACAGCAGGGCTCTGACATGTGTAGTGGTTACTTGGGAAGACAAATGCCAAATACTGAATGTACCCTCTTCCTCTTTCTTAACCCAGCTTATATACTGAGCAGGACTTTCTATGGTACGGAGTATCCCTTGGGTCAGCTGTGGTCAGCTGTCCTGGCTGTGTTGCTGCCCAGCTCCTTGGACCCCTCCAGCCCTCTCCCTGGCAGGGCATGAGAAACCAAAAAGTCCTTGACTTAGTACAAAAATTACCCAGCTACAACCAAAACCATTGGTGTGCTCTCTCAGCATTGCTGTCACACCAAATCACACCCAGCACTGCACCAGCTACTAAGAAGAAAATAAACTCTATCCCAGCTGAAACCTGGATGAAAAATATGCATGATATGAAAATATGAAAAAATCATACATGCATGAATTCATAATTTTAAAATGCAGTCAAGACACTCTCACAGAGTTTAGAGAAAATAAAATATATAGAGAGTTGTAGGAGCTGAGGTGGTGTGTTTTCAAAGCTCTGTGAAAAACTAAACTCCCCTCTGAAACTGGGAGAAACAAAAGCAGAGTATTTAGGAAACGGGCCATGTCAAACCATAAGAAGCAGCATCTGTTGTGTTTGTTTTTATTGGAGAAGGCAATGTCACACATGGATGCTTGTACAGTAATTAACTGCTTTCCACAGACCAATCCAGACGTACACTTTAGGGAGGAAAACTGCCTTTTAAAGACGTGATAGGTGTTAAAGCAATGGAATTGAATAAAGGCCTGCAAGAGTGTAGGCTATGGAAAAGTGAGTTAGAAAATGAATTTCTGCAACTCCTCTGCTCCCTCAAAAGCTGAAAACCAGATAAAGTGCTAATTTAGGGTTGATACAGCACTTGAATATTCAAAATTGATGAATCTCTATAAATGCCTGGTCTTCAATAGAGATTCTTACTATGTTGAGGGTTTTTTTGGTGTGTGTTAGCAGTAGCTGGTGGTATTACGTAAAGCCTTTGAACTCTCATGTTTGGTTGTATTTGGCTAACAGTTCTGGATGTGCTTAAATACTTGTCTGCACTTGATAGGTATTAAAATGTGTGCTGCCTGTATGATAAGGTCAGGAGTTCCTTTTCTAAGTAGGCTGAAGTATAAATGATATCCAGAATTTTCCTTGTAATGAGTGAGAGCTTCCTTGGAGAGGGAGTCGAGTCATATTGGGAGGGGAGGGGGAGAAGACTGTTAGTAGCTTGCTTCCAGACCAGGTGTTTCTCCTTTGACTTGTCAGCGGACAGGTCCACAGTCCAAAAGGTGGTTTTTCTAGTCTGCTAGGTAGTGACAGGAAAGTTGATGTCTGGCTCGTGCACTTTATAATGGTATTACAGTTACATTACAGCCGTAATATAGCTGTTGCACTGCCTTCGTTTTACTTGTTTGGCTGAAGTCTGGAATTCTAGTTTAATCTTGGCAGAGGAAAGGAGACAGAGGCAGCTACTGCTTAAGAAATCAGAAATGAAAGCCAGCACCTTCGACTCCCGTTTTGAGCATGAAGGGGAGGTTAATAGAACTAATGGAAAAGCAAGCTTCAAATACTAAAGCCACAATGCACTCTTAGATTTGTGGGTGGCAGCACCCCATTTGCTTCATCTTCCAAATCTTGGGTATAGCCAACTTAAATAATACTACAGTGGTAGCTGTGGATTATATATATTGTAGGAAAATTTACTGCGATAATTTTTTCTCACAGTGGTGTTTGAATACAGTCCTAATCACTGCTTTCATTGGGTCATCAATTCAGGGCAAAGCCAAATGCAGAAATTAGGGAAGATAAGTCACCTGGCAGCACAAGCTTTTCAGTCTCAGTAGTGTGAACATGCAAGACGGTATTACGGTCTTTTTTTGATTGTTTCTTTCTCACCTGCCATTTTTATATGAATTGAGCTTAAACCAACATGCCCAGTTCTATCCTAATCTGACTGCAGTATTGGAGATCTAATTGCACTTTTGGACCTGGAGGAGATTGAAAGAGACCTACTGTATTCCCTGCATGTTAAAAGCACATTAGCTATATTTTCTCACTAGCCTTTCTACATTACTGAAAGGGAAGTAGGACCAGATAGAATAGTATTAAAAGTGAAAGATCATGTGCTAAAGCTACATTTTATTTAACAAGCTGTTAATTGCATGCTTTAGCATTTTTGTACCTAGGCATGTATTGTCTAAGGGACCAATACTGTTTTGGGTTTTGGTAATAAGTATATTTTGGTGAGGAAATTCTTGAGGACTTCTCCAACCTTTCTCTCAGCCCAACAAACCGATAGAAGTTAAAGTTTAAAATTCGTGTGGCATTTCTAAAAACATAAGGAAATTTGGGAAAGCCTAGAGAAGAATGGTCTGATAAGTAGGACCAGGCCTTCAGAAATAAAAAAAAATTCTGGGAAATAGGAAACCTGTATACAACTGTAACCTCATATAATCACTTACCTAGTACTACTTTTGAATAGTCATTTATTAATTATACAAAAGAGTCAAATAGTCAGAACTAGTTTCCTGCCACTTTTTACTTTGGAAACTTTGGTTTCCTTTTTTGTCCTGTGGTATTAAATAGATCTTGGTTTTATTGGAGGCTTCTGTATGGAGCAGGTGATTTTGTAGAAAACCTCATGGAGTCACTGCCTCCTCATATTGAACAGGGCTTTGCTTAATTACCTGTATGGTTCCTGGACTGATGGGATGAAGTAGTGTGCTTCTGTGCAGTCTGAGGGATTAGTGATAAGCAGAAGGCTGCTGTACTAGCAAGTACGGTCTAAACTTCATGTTAGAGTTAACATCTCCATAAATATGTTAACTTACATTACAGCTTTATGGGTGAAGGAGGATGGTAGGTGCAAAGAGTGATACATAGAGATACTGATAATAGTGCTTGGGATCAGTTGCAACCTAGGCAGGTGGAAAGAAATTTCAGAAGAAAACTGGTTAATTCACGTGTTGTGACATCAGGCCCCTGGGATACTTAAGACTACTTTAAAACTTACACAGTTATTTACTAATTCAGTACATCAGGACCAGAAATGATTCATCATAATCTAAATGTTAGAAAAAATTGGTTGCCTCTGTATTTTCAATTGAAAGCAGTCAATGTGATAGGTCAAGCATTAGTTCTAGAATGGTTTTGTGTTATGATGAAAGATGTTTCTTGTGTTTCATGGCTGTGTATTAAGAGGTGATAGTTTGTACTAAGGATTTGGCTGACGGAATGGCTGAAAGAAGCTTGGGGAAGTTGGAGAGGATGATTGGTGGGGTTTTTTCAGTTGCTTCAGTGCAGTAATCCGTTATTGGCATCTTTAAATGTTCTTAGTGTAGATACTCAGAAAAATTCTAGAAACTAATCTAGGCTATACATGTGTTTTAACATAAATTTAGTCTAAAAGGAATAGTACATAAATTTAGTATTTGAGTTCCAGTGTTAAGAGTATGTTGTCATTACATTGATAGTAGTAGTGCTAGGCAAACCTGTGTTTCCTGTGCTGAAATGTTTGTGCAGCTGCATGAGCAGGTACCTCAGTGACAGATGCTAGATTCCTCTTCCAGACCAGGGAGATGCTCCAGTGGCAGCTCATGCTCAGCCTACCCATGGTAAGGCTGGGTATGGCAGGGGTGTCTGCATGTGTCCCTCGTCCTGCTGAACTGAGTGTGAACCTCACAGTTTGTAGCATGGATAAGTACTTCCAGGACAAGGAACTCTGTTTTTAGCAGAACAGAAAAACAAATCTGTAAATGGCTAGATAGTTTCAGGAAGACTCAAAAGATGTTTCTTGGAGGCAGCATTTAGAAGGCTTACTGTACAACCTGCTTGATGTTTAATATTTTTGAAAGGCTGCAGGATACTACGTTTCTTGATCATTTTTTGTGCTGATAAGCCTGCAGGCACTGAAGAGTTTCCAATACCTGAAGAGGAGTAACAAAACAAAGATGTTGAGGGTTTTTTTTAAGACTGATTATTGATCATGACCTGCTGATTGTGAATTTTGGATTAAAAATTAGTTTTGCAATGTTTCTTGCAAAAGCAGTTTGTGAAAACTCATTGTGGTGCAGGCCACAATGTTTTAATTACTGTTTTTCTATTATTTGTGTACAGTTTGTTGCAGATAGTAACTATTCACAGATTGATGATTTCTGTTATTTTGGAATTTGGAAAGATGGTTTCTGTCAGAACAGATATTCAAAATTAGCAAACTGAATTGTTGATTATGAATTTAACAATTGCAGACAGCTTACTTGGCAAAGGAGTGGATTTGTAAAATAACAACATGTTTTACTGGTGGGAGGAAGAATGTGCATGAGGATGGAGTGGGACAGACTATACTGAGAAGTGATCCATCTTAACAGTAGTGTGTGTCTAAATTATGATACATATGCAGCTATTTAGAATGTATCACTGGAAACAACTAAGTTGGGTTACTTAAATTTTTTACTATAAACTTAAAACAGTGTTGTATGCGGTAAGTTCTGTTGCAAAGACAAAGTATGTAGGAAAACTAATGTGGCAAAGCAAAAGTAAGATATTTCTCAGCTGGAAAGCTATCTGTTACCTGAAAAGGTTTAAGTAAGCTGATTCATTGGTAGGTTAGTAAATTTGACTGGCTACTTCTGGAAATATATTGATGGCATAGCAAAGGCAAGTGACAGTCTTCTCTTGACTTAAGGTTGATCTAGGGAAAGTCATTCATCAAGTACCTTAAAATAACCTCAGCCTTAAACTATAATTTTTTCTACATAAGTGCAATCAGAAATAGTATAGAAGAGTTTATTTGGTTGTCAACTGTGACTCCAAAAATTTTGTGTATTTTAATAGAAACAGAACATAGGTCTCTTCAATCACATGCATAAATAGCACTGGACTATATCACTCAAAAACTCCATGATTGCAGCAATTTAAAAGACAAAATTCTTTTTGCAAAAATGTATAACATAAATTCTACAGGCAAATCACTTTTTTATGATCAAAAAAAAAAGTAATATAAGGTGGGGTGGGGAGTGGGGAGTCTGTTAACTTGGCACTATATACTTCTGAATTATTTCTTCAGTAGGTCCTGAAATGTAGGTCAAGCAGTGAAAGGAAGTGATGAAGTGAGCCATAATGCTTTGATTTTCTCTGTGCTAAAACAGGCAGCCGTGGTGATTATTCAACTAGCAGAGGATTTGAGTCAAATACAGTTTGCATAATCATTAATTTATATATCTGATTCTGAATCAGCACTATAATTGGAATTTACTGTCAGTATGCTTTCTTTTTCCTGGTTGCATTTTCCACATCCTTTAGGTACAATCCATAGTTGAAAACATGAAGTTTCTAGGGGGTTATAAATCTGTTCGTGGGTTAGGACTATTGGTCACAGACTGTTATGAAGTCCTTTGTATAACTTCAAGATTTAAAAGTAATGTGTTTTCAATTTGTGATCGATGCCCCAAGCGACAAAAAGACACTTGGTTTAAGAATGTATTATTAGAGAAGCAGAGCTTTCCAGAACACTGTATATATGACCTATTATATACATCTTAGGATGAGGTCCGTCTTCCTTTAGATATACCGGTTCTTTCTGTGAAGTATGAAGGTTCAACTGAACTTAAAGTTATTAGATGCTGTGCTTAGGCCACTTTATTGTGTGCATGTGAGTGCCTCTCTGCATATACATGCAGTACAGCAATGTGTCTATTAAATGCGCTGCCTAATGAAGTACGATATTGCATAATCATACAGTTACATTGACATCTTAAAATACTTCCAGTATTGAAGTTCAAATATGAATGAATATGTTATGCATAGTGGAAAAAAAAAAAGGGGCACAGTTTACACTTTAAATATTCTTTTTCCTTTTTCTTCTTGGTTTTTCAAAGGAGGAAGTGTCTGGAGTGATCTTCAAGTACTTTATTTAGATATGAACTATATATTGCCTGCCATCTGAAAAAAAAAAAAAAAATCAATTGTAAAGGGGGCTGTAGCTTTAAGAGTTGACAATATATCCTGAAAAATTTATTCTAATCTACTGTTTAACTTTGGAGCTAATTGTGTTTAGAAATACATTTGAAAGGAGAATACTCAATAAACATTTTAAAAACAGCTTGATAATAGAGCAGGTGCTGTCTTAGATGTTCATATTTGTGGCACTGGGGTTACATGGAAGGACTTAATGTACCACACCAGACCAAATCAGATTTTTTGAGCTGGGCTTTTTTTCCCCCCCAAGATGATCATGGGGTAGATATTTTTTTTCCTAGATGGTACTAAATGTGCTGCTGTTTTACTGTCTTTGGTAGCTGAAGATCTCACACACATGCATGTGAAAGTAGAGAAATACAAGTTTCATCTTTTCATATGTTTTCTGTTTAAGTAAACAGTCACATAAGAATTCAAGCAACAATCCCATGCCATTTGTCACAGTTTCTTGTAAGGCAAATGTACACTCCCAGTGAGCAGAAATTATCATAGTTGAGGAATTTTATCACATTATTGATAGAAGTACTTGTTGGAACATTCTGTTGTGTCTGTTTGTATGTATACCTCAGGGCTGTGCATTCAGGAAGAAAAGATATAGCTCCTCTGTGGTTAAAACCATGTTTATTCACTTCCTTGGCATTCAAAGATATTTTGGGTTTTGAAATTAAGATACACTAAATCTTGAGTTATCTAGTTTGATGGAGTATTTTCTCATTTAGTTCGGTATCTTTCATTGAAGATACAATTGTATTATTTTTTTGTTTGATTTAACTTATGTTTATATAATCATTTACATTTCAGCTGTGGTTTAGTTCTCCCAGGTTAATAGCGAATGTTGCTGCAACTGACTGTGTAAGTAAGCCTGAATCAAAACTGTACTCCAGAGAAGTGTATTCCTGGCTACCCTTTTCTGTGATGGTTATGCTTTACATATGCATTACAGTATTCTGTAATTTTAACCTGAAATTGGCTAAACACGTACTACTTTTTTAAAAAAAAAACCCCGTGCATCAGAACAGTCCTAGTGTAGATGACCAAAATACAGCTTTATAATACTTAAATATAGTTATTTTACAAACTTAATTTTCCTTGACCATTTTCTTGTGTAGTAAGGTACTGTTTTCGTTGACTACTCATTATTTCAAAGTAGAGGATGGAGGCGAAAGATCTGTCTGTGTCACCTTTGGTTTTTTCTTCTTCGTGAAAGCAATGGCGATTCTCATTGTGACAGAAAACTATCTAGAGTTTGGACTGGAATCAGGTAACTCCTTTCTTTAGTGTTGGCAAGAACTGTAGCGATCGCATAACCTGAAAACTTTATTTCCAGTCTCTGGTGTTTTTTGAGAATATTTGTGTTAAAGTGAACTCTATGTCATACACTACTAAGAAATTTTGCTTTGGAGTGCAGATTCTGATGGAGATTTTGTATATTCTCCCTGCTTTCTTTTCAATAGTGTAATTTTTGCTTAGTTTTTTTGGTTTGCTAATGATATTTGCCTTGCAGTTTTACATTTAACCCATTTTGCCTTTCATAAGTGAAGCTCCTTTACTGAAAAAAAAACAACCACCAAACCCCAAAACTTACTTTTGTAAAAAGTAATGTTACTTCTATAAATGTTCCTGAAGTGTTAACCAGAGCTGTTAATAATCAAGTTTTATTGCATTATGGTGTACTAATGAGCACACGAAAGAGGTATGCTAGACATATGAAAATTTGTTTAAAAGATGACTTGTTACCTAGCATTTTATTTTGAAAAAGGGATTCTGCATTTGTACTGTAATAAAATACATGTTTTTCTGCAGGATTCTCAAATTTCTCGGAAAGTGCTATGCAGTTTCTTGAAAAGCAGGGTTTGGAGTCCCAGTAAGTTTCTGGAAACATATTTGTCTGGTTTATGTGTGCATTTATAACTGAACCACTTGGATTTTCTTAGCAAGCATTTGTCTTGTATGTTTTGCTCTTGTAGGTGCTTATGATCTCCCCAATAATGTGAAGAGGTGGGTTAATGAAAGTAATTCATCAGTACTCACACGGAATTTAAGTTGCATTTGTGTTTTCTCTTTTTAATTTGGAGATAGTTTCTGCCCTGACATTTTGGTTCTAGTTCATAAATTACAGTTCAAAACTATAAACATTTTTTTCATAGCAATTCCCTTCAGCTTTGTAACAGTCACTTAAAACTGGTATTTTCTGCCATTCCTGTGGTACACAAGAGGATGAGTGTGCAAAAGCTGCAGATGGAGCTTGTGATGAAGTTCTCATTAGGAGTAAATTTTGGCTTTCACTCCTGTTTTCAGGTTGTAATAGTGTTTTCGTATTGTGCAAAAACATCTGCTTGCTACAGGACATCCAAGGTTTGTATAAACCGTTGGAAGAACATGCCACAGCTTTTGATGTTACATAAATATACAATTGGTGTCATAGACACCCTTTGTATATTGTGAAATGGATTTCTGTTACCATTCTTTCCTTATATGCATGTTCTAAAACGTCTTTATGGGGTATGTCATCACTGTAGGAATGCAACTTTGAATTTCTTGCTTGGAAGTTCTCAAGTATCATGCAGAAGCTATGGAATCTCTTTATCTTTGCGGAACAGACGTTTCCTCAGACTGGAAATCTGTGTGTGTCATTTACGAATAAACTCATGGGAAACTTAACTGAATCCCATGTGTTTCTCAGCCTTTCTTCACTCTGCTTTTTCTAAGCTATTGCAAGTTTACTAACTTCTGTATTAATTTTCCTGTTAAATGTTCATTTATTTTTGAACTTTTGCAGTGCTTTGGCTGTTCACAGCAGCAGTTGAGTTGGTGATGGTGTCTTTTGGTAGTTTATATGTAGTAGGTTAAGAAAGAATCTGAAACTCGTGGATCAATAGATTTGGTTTTGTTCCTCTTTAATCTGTGTTAGTTACATGTCACTAGTTTGTTTTTGCTTTTTTTGTGTGTGTAATCTGCTGTTTGTTAATTCTGTAATTCATTTGATCCTAGGTAATTTTTTCTGTATTTTTTGTAACATACTCCATAGTTCATTTAAACAAACTATATTAATCACTTGGAAGAGACATGTTAGTTGGCTACATGTATATTTTAGATATATCTCTGAAAAACTTTAAATGGATCAGGGTAGAATGTAGTATAACAAATATCCACTTTATCTTTGACTAGTTAAATTTATGATGCATCTTTTCTCTTAAGACATAATCATTGAAGTAATTCAATTTGCTATTTCTGTTATATAATTTGTTGTTAATTACAATATAAAATTTTTCTTTTTTTGTTCTTCCCTACTAACAAACTTAACATTTCATAGGCAATAGCTTAGGTTTTCTATTTTTCTAGGAAATAAATAGGTGATTTGTTGTTTGGGGTTTTTTTAATTTATTTTTTTATTTGAACTCCTGTTTGGTTTATAATAATGCTGGTATTCCAGAGTAAGACCATAGAATACTGTTTGCTTTTTTTATTAAATGTTAGATACTGTTGAGTTGAAAGTAGTCTCTGATACCCCACCCCCCCAACTTCCTCCCCAAGAAAATGCTTATTTCCTTTCTTTTCTTTTAGGGGTCCTGTGTCTAAACTAACCTTCAAATTGTTCCTGGCTATTCTGTGTTCACTTATTGGTGCTTTTTTGACATTCCCTGGCTTGCGACTGGCTCAAATGCATCTGGATGCTCTGAATTTAGCAACAGAAAAAATAACACAGTAAGAGAAACTATATACACATAGGTATATGCTACTCAGTCTTCAATCTTTAATGTCTGAAAATAAACAATACAAACTATTCAAACAGGAAGGTAGTGACCAAGACTTCTGTTGCTGCCTGCTTTTCGTATCTTGAGCAGACCTGCCACCTGCCTCTTTCTGCTCAGCCTGTGCTCTGCCAGTCTGTTACATTCTTTGCCTTGTAATTAGAGTCCCAATTAAAGGAGCTTTCCTTTCCTCCTGCAAGAGCTCCACCATGAACGTTTCTGCTTGCTGCTTCCTTTCCCCCATTATATCTTTTTGGAAGTTAAGATAACTTTCAGGAAGTAGAGGAGCAACAAAAACAGACATGTTTTTTCCACCCCCACTTCCAGGTGGGCATCATGCCTTTAACAAATTTAGGGCAAGAGATACAGAAAAGGTGCCCCAGAATAGGTCACAAGGTTCAGATGTTAATACCAGTTTAAAGGAATATTTTCATTTTCAGCCATGCTTGAGTTTGGTAATAAGATGTTACCTCTGATTTAACTATTTCTCTTCAGCATTCTTTAGTTGAGGGAGAAAGCTCCAAATATCTTTCATAGATCTTGAATTTGATGCTTGATACACATTAATGACAGATTCTACAGCATAGTCCATTGTGATCATTTAACCTGGTCACTTTCCTAAGAGAACCATTGTATTTTCTGATACGAAAATGCTTTATGTTGAGACTGCATTATTACTTTTTTTTTTTCCCCAAAAATGCCCAGCTTAAAAATTAATCTGTCTTTAAATTGCGTCCTTCACTCTTGGTAAATTTATAACCAAGTACTCTGTGTTATACTTGCACTCATTGTAGCTGAATGCATTCAGTTACAGCTGCAAGCTGTTGGCTTGTTGTATCTGCTGTAAATTTCTGTCTGTGTAGACTGTGACTGAGTCACTTCCTAATCTGTTCTTTTCAGCTAAATAAACTGCTTAGTTTTAAATTTTTATGGTTCTCAATATTTTAAAATTTCTTGTGCTTTTTCTTTAAGTATCCTCTAATTTTCCAACATCTTCCTTAATCTGTGGTCATGTGATCCTGGGCAGAAACTCTCTAAAACAGAGGTTTATTAATCAAGAACTAAAGGGGACATTAGTATCCATTAGAATAGGATTATGAAAAATAAGTCTTCTCTAACCTAATGTTTAGAGTATATTGGAACGGGTCATTGAAAATATCTTTGTGCAACACTGAACAAATTATTTTTAAAAGTCTCCCAATACTTTGACTGTTCAACTGGAACAATATAAAAATTACGTTAAGTATGTCAAAACTTGGTCAGATATCAGTGTAATTAGGTAATGCAATTATAAACAGAGAATCGTTGTCAAGTGATAGTTTCTAATTAGCTTGAAGAGATTGGTATTTGCCCTTAGTGATGTGTTTTTGTCAATGAGTAGATAATTACTGACTTTGCAGTTGTTTGACAGTCACTTAAAGGGAGTAGTAAATGAGGATGACATGTCACTGATACAAAGCTGTCTAATTTGGGTGCAGGAAAACAATGCCTTTCTCTGCAGTCAAATACATGGTCTACTTTTGAGAGAAAAACAACAACCCCAAAACAAAGAAAACTCCAAAGAAACAAAACTCAAACAAAACCCTTCAAATCCCCAAAGCTGCCCCAAAAAACCATCAGACCCCCAGGTTCTCCCAAAAACCAACCAAAAAAAATCCCTTCCAAAAAACAGAAGCAAAAAGCCAGAGAGGACAAAGCTCCCTTTCCCGTTCTATTACAGAATGGGAGACTTAACTTGCAGGGAACACTAACAGAGAAAAAAATATAAAAAAAAGTTATTAACTACTACTTCACTAATATGTTCAACATGATTAATGTGTTTTTTTATGTATATAGGGAGTAAGGTTTTTTTGGGGGTAAACAGAGTAAAAATAATCTGCTGTCCCTTTTCGTTTTGCTAGCTGGTTTGATTTTATTTCTTTAGTAGCAGTATCCTTCCCTGCATATATTTTGGAGTCTTCTTAATCAGTTTGTACCATTTTCGTACACATTCCCTCATTTCCCAGAACCTGCTTCAAGAGTCTTTCAGCCTCTCTCCCTGTACTCAAATAAACAGAAAGGGATTCTTGCTGCCCTTTGGCACATTCCAGTCCATTAACTCAGTGAGATGTCTTAACTAAATAGAAGCTCAGGTAAAATGGTTTCTCACGTTTCTGAAATGCTTCGGACTGTTCTCTGATGCTGTCATGTTCCCTAGCAACACTGAAAAACTAGTAGTGTTTGTTTCTTCATCTGAAACCAATGATTTAAATGTGTATCTGATGACATCTTCTGAAATGTACAAACATTTTAATGGTTTTGGGAAGCTTGATAGTTTGAAATCAGTAAGTTCTTGTGTTCTTTAGAATAACTTTTGATTACCTCATTTATTCTGTAGTGTAGAAGCACTCTGATTGGAGATGGAGGTATAGACAAGCTGATTGTGTTAGTGAGGAAGCACTGCACTAGCAAAACCACCAGCTCTACAGCTCTGAATTCTTTTGACTGTTTTCGTTTCATTTTAGTAATGAAAAATGATTGGGATCTGTGATTCAGAGGTGAAGAAGGATATTAATTTCAGGAAAAGCTCCAGAAACCTATCTCCACTTTTTAAGTCCTGCTGTCTGTCTTGTACTCAAAGATTTCAAGAGAGTAGTTATTTTACATTAACGGTGCAGTTTCATACAATGGTTTTAAAATGGAATAGCTGTGATGGCCTTTTTGTTTTTTCAGTGTATCTTTAACTGAATGTGAGTACCAAGTTTCATTTAGTCAAGGTTCCTAAGTAAAAAATCTTCATTAAACTGGGAAAACTGACCTCTGAGAACTGTTTCCCCTGGTCTATGTAGATAATGGAAATTAATCTGAGTAAATTTTCAATAAAGCAAAAAATAAGTAATACAGCAGCATATTTCCTTTATATAACTGAGATGCTGACGCTCTAGATTAAAACTGTAATAGCTAGTGCAGTTTGATGGTACACCATCGTATGGAAATATTCAACTGTTTGTAGTTGTGGCATCTAGCTCCTTTGGTTACGCTGTTTGGAATAAAACAAGTTTTCAGATACTCTAAAAGCACTTTTTAAAGCCACAGGCAGTGTGGTTTCACAGTATATAATATTACTGTTTTGTGGAAACGTTAAGTCATGGATTTCTCCTTTTGAACCTGTATCCCCAATTTAAAAAGTATGGTGATTGTATTTAATAACTTCCCCCCCTTTTTCTTTTCTTCTTTCAGAATATTGCTACATATAAACTTCTTGGCGCCTTTATTTATGGTTCTACTGTGGGTAAAACCAATCACTAAGGACTGCATTATGAACCCACCTTTGGGCAAAGAGAGCATCCCTTTGTAAGATTACCTTTAAAGATTTTTTTCTGGGGTATTTTTAACAGAGCCATACATCTGAGTAGTGCCCTGTGAAAATCATAGAAATGTGAAGGACTTAAAATTTAATAGCATCTGCTGTCAAAAGTATTGTGGAAGTTGCAGCTGAGCTCTAAAGAGATTCTGTTATTTTGGAAGGATGAGAATTAGTCACACAGTGTTGAATGTTAAAGTGGTGGTTCCCAGAAAGCTGCTGTCTTCTGGCACGTCCTTGGGAGGGATGGGTTGTTCTTCCTAGGGGTGGAATGCCACCTCACTGCCACCTTCTTGAACCTCATGTTTTATGTGTTGATGTAGGAGAGGTGTGGTTTCACTGCAGAGTCATGATACATTGGCATGAGAACTGACCCAAGTGATTTGTCTTAAGATCTGTGTGTAGATTAAGTGCATATGGAATTGACAGCTAACATATTTAAAACATAAAAAGGGGAGGAATTTTCAGGAAGATGGTATCTGAAATAAATATTGTGTAGGCAGCGGAGGTGATTGCCATTGTCACTATTAGTCTAGATAGTTCAAAACAGTAGTATTCAAATAGACTTGAAACATATATCATTAGCTGACACTTTTATTGCTTTCTAGGTCTAAGATAGGCTTCCGAGGTGATTCTGTGACCACTGAACTATTACATAAAACATAGCAAATACATGTATTTTGTGCTTCTGTTTTGTTCCTTAGTTTCCCTTACCCTGTTACAGCACAGCCCTCATTTATTCTGAGGCAACTGATGCACACATTTGCTATCTAGAAGCCTGTAATTAACTGAGCAAGCTTGTTTTTTAGTGTCCTGTCTCCATTACTCAGAATTTAACCATTTAAGAGCTGTTCTTGTTCACAGACAAATGGATACTAATTAGGATCTAATGCTGTAATAGGGCTACTGAGACGTAGCAGTAGAGAGAGAAGCGGGGGCAAAATGAATATTGCTTGCACATGAACTTGGTAACTGTAGATTGTGCCTTAAGTATTTTTTACAATATGCTTCAAGATTTCTTTACAGATGATACAAACAAATAACTGTAGCAGTTGGTGTCTTTTGGAAGATAGCATTATCGGTTTGTTTTTTTTTTCCCTCTCCACAGAATGTCAGAAGATACATTTGACACCTTCAGGTTGTGGATTATAATCCTGTTGTGTGCTTTAAGATTGGCTATGATGCGTCATCATTTACAGGCCTATCTGAATTTAGCCCAGAAAAGCGTGGATCAGATGAAAAAGGAAGCTGGCAGAATAAGTATGGTTGATTTACAGAAAATGGTAAGTATGATGGCACTGAGGTTACATATTTGGAGTGCTCTGTCTGTACAAATGCTTTTTTCCAGTTTGTGTCTTCTGTGGCACCAGAGCTGAGCTGAAATCTGAGTGAAGCTTCTGAAACTGTATCTTCTATAAAAATAGCACCATTACAGAGAAATTCTGCACACCAAAGTTTGCAGGGCTATATCATCCGTATTGTGCAGATGGCATGGCTTAAGTTATTCGGAAGTTACAAAAGATCCTTCATGAATTGTTCTTCACAAATAGGTACAAAAATGATGGGTTTCTGTTCAGTATGAATAGATCTTGTGGAGTGCACAGGGAGAGTGGTGATCTCTAGCTACAACGTGGGAAAAAAATAGTTGAATTTAGATAGCAGGATAAAATACTGCTGGCTAATCCTAACTATAATTTTTAAATTGAGGCAAAATTGAAGATGAGGTGGTTATATTTTGGAATAAAATGAGACAGGCTTAATTCTGTCAGACCACTCTCAAGTGCACTAGCCTAGTTATAGAACTGCCTATCTTTGTAAGTAGCAAAGGAAAATTATTTATTTTTATTTTTTTTTAAAGATGTAAAACATACCATCAACAAACTGAGGAGGCAGAAATTTGTAAGCTTGTTGTAGAATGGTATGCATGTTGCTGCAAAATAAACTTACATTTCTAAGGTTGCACGATAGTGCTGCCGGATGATCCTTCTGTGTTGGCGTGTATTGCAGGAGGAATATTGACGTATGCCATAAGACAAAGATTTCTCTCTTAGAATTGTTGCTATTACTTATAATAATCTTGGCTTCACTGAATATGTGAAGGTTGTGAGTGGACTATGCCATAGCTGTTCACAAAGTGGCTAGCAATTTTTTTCAGAAAAAAGGAAACACAGGTGGCAGCAACTGGTTAGAACAGAACTGTGCTGGTTGCTGTCGATGCACAATTTTAGTTCTGGGAGCTTTTATCCTATCTATAAAACGATAATGTCTTCTCTACGTGATGTTTTCTAAATCTGTTTATCCACTGTCTTTGTATCTTCCTTTTGAGAAGGCCACAGCCCCCAGATGAAGTCCTGTCTTGTTTTGCTAGTCATGTCTGCTTTATCTTCTTCTGGAACTTCTGCCAGTAAAGGCTTTCCTATCTGTCATCCTACAGTGATCATTACTTTCTGATTTGTTCTTTTTATCATATTCCATCAATTATCTTACAGTATTTTTTGTCTCATGCTTTTTCTTCTGCCAGTGTCTTACTGTTTTTTCTTACGTTAGTTTTTTGATGCTTGTTCATCATGAAGCCCTTTGAGGTTTTAGAGGTATTTCCAAAAAGTCATGTCTGCCTTCATCTTTTTTGCCACTCAGTATTCTGTTCTTTTCTAAAATCCAGTTATCTTTATTTCATTGCTTGCTTGCTATTGATTTTATGAATTTTTCCTCTTTATTTGGTCTAGTGGTTTAGGTTAATAGCTTATGTAAAATATGTAGTGTAACAATCTCAAGAAAGTTGGAAAAGATTGGGAGCAGGGGGAGGAATAAATCGGAGTTGATTTCAATGAACCATAATGTAGACCTGAAATAAAGAACATTTAAGTGCTGTCATGATTAGTTACTAATAAAGTGTCATCTTGTCATTGTTTTTAAAATACTGGTGTTTCACAGTTGGAAATATTAAAAATATCTCACTTTTGAAAAGGGTCTGCAATGGTAACTAAACTTTAATTTACTTTTTATGAGGCTTTGGACTCTGACTACGACTTAATTTTTGAAACAGGATTTAGTTTCTAAATAGCTGTGGACTTTAAAAATCAAACCTATATTTAGCTTGAATTCTGGTGTATTGAAATAGGAGTCTTTGAATGATATGAGATGCAGTTTGCAGAAGCAAAATCAGTTCTGTTTGTTTTAACAGTACTGATGCTTTTAATTATTTCCTTTCAGCACTTCCTCTCAGATATGTAAGTGTCCTGAAACTAGAGTTCATTATAGAGGTTTCTTCATTAGGTCTTTTGAAGATAGTATGTCACGTGCCAAGATGTGCTAGAAAACTTTTAAAACTGCTTTAATGCATAAGTAGTGGTTCTTTTCTTTAAAAAAAGAAAAAAAGAAATAAATTGCTAGTTTTTCCTAGATGTGTTCAAAAAAGTTTGCTTTGATCATCCAGAACTCATGAATTACTCTCCTCTGTTTTCCCAGGTGGCTCGAGTATTCTATTATCTTTGCGTAATTGCACTGCAGTATGTTGCACCACTGGTAATGCTCCTTCACACAACTTTGCTCTTGAAAACACTAGGTAGGCAAAATTGGATCAACAAAAATGTATTCTGTTATATTTTCAGCTTGCTAAGGAGAATTTGAAGGTACCGGTACTTGCAGTACAGAAATACATTGCAGTTTCCTGCAATTTAAAACATTCTGATGTGTGGCTTTTAAGCAGTCCTCTTCTGTCGCTGCTTTTGACATCTTTCAATTATATGCTAATTTCGTTTGATTTATTTCTGAGAAATGGTGCAATACTACCAATTAAGCTGTTTACTTCTGTTGAAGTATTTGTCTTTTAAAAAAGTATTTTAAAGGTGAGCTGTATAAAGCAATGTTGATTTAACCTTATGAGCATCTGTTTAAAAGATTTTTTTTTTTCATCTTTTCAATCTTTGGTAGGCTTTTTGAATGGAAATTATGAGATACGGGATTATTTCATTATTGGGAGATCTGATGTCACTCTGGTTTTTTTTTTCTTCTTATTTCTTTTTTGTGACGGATGTCTTTCACAGCCTGCCATGCAGTCATGGCATTCTTTTTTACAAAATGTCAGCGGAAAGAGGTAGGCTTTATTAGGCTGTGATTCACCCCGTTCTGGAGTAGACAACTACATGTGGTGAGATGAATCATACCCAGCGCTCACGGGGGTCCCAAGGCAGCTGTATCACATGTAGATGTTAGGATATGAAAAGTTAAGATGAATCCTACCCTAATAGCTTAGCAGTATGATCAGGAAGCCATGCAGATGAATAGAATTAGCATTTATTAAGTTATAAAAGCTTCCAAATTTTTTGGTTTTGTGTGTGTGAAAAATATATCTAAGATGATCTATAGAGTGATAGAGGTAACAGAACTTGCATTTAATTCTACAAAAATCTGTTACGCGTTTGTTTTTAACAGGTAATTATTCTTGGGGCATCTACCCGGAACTGAATTCTGACACTCCAGCAGAAAACAGTCTGCTTCCCAATTCAGTTTATTCTGAGTCTCCACCTGCTGATGGAAAGATGAAAGTAACTGTAGTACAAATAACAATGGCTTTGGGAAGCCTAAAGAATATTTTCACTCCTCTCCTGTTCCGGGGACTCCTGTCTTTCCTCACCTGGTGGATTGCTGCTTGCCTCTTTTCTACAAGCCTTTTTGGGCTTTTCTATCACCAGTACCTGACTGTGGCATGAACAGGTCAACTGACGAAGCAAGTGTGAGGTCAAATGCTAGATACAAACCCAGGTACCCAAGAGGAGATGAAGAGAAAAGAAGAAAACTATATATGAAGAGAAAACATATCAGAATTTTTTTTAAACACTTCCTCTGTGTTCTCAGGGTGAATATTCTTATAATGTTTAAAATTGCAGCTGGGTTTGTTATTTTTGTTATCCAAATGGTAGGTAACTTAATTGAATTATAGTATTGGGACTGACTGATATTATTGTGCGGCAGGCGGTGGCGAGTGTACTGAAAGATATGACCTCCGAGTATCTTGGTTTCCATAAATAGCAAGCCAACCTCAAAACTTTGTGTTTTAAACATCAACAGTCAGTGACTGAACTGTGTTAGAAGGGTACTGGTTATAGTGGCTGCCTATCGATTAAATCTTGAAACTGAGCCATACAACAGAAGGAGAGAGGGGATTTAAAAAAAAATATTCTGTTGGATAGCTATCGATCACTTTTCTCCGTGAAAAATGAAATAATCCAACAGGACAAAAGAAATGCTGTATATTACAGTAAGGAAAGTTGTATAAAATTTAAATTTAACCGGAACAGATATGTGGAGCTGACAGGTATTGCTGCCTAAATATTTTGCAGGAATGCTTGTGCAGTGAGAGTTATAAAATATACATTGTTTCAGTCCCTGCAGTCATTTTGAAGTAATGGCCATTTGTATTGGTGCTACTATTGATCCACAGATTCCATTTGGATCTTTTAAATTTCTTCTTTTCAGGTAATAGATAAATTTTGTTGAATTCACAGAAAATAGTAGAAGATTAGTGACACCAATCAAACATTTCAAAACAAAACAGTTTAATCCTGCTGACTGAGAGTGTATGTATCTGTGTAATGTACGTATAAATATATATTATATATTAAATATATAATATATATGAAGTTATAAAATATGGAATCTTTATTTTAAATTACTGAATGTATCTTACAGGGCCGTGGGAGAGGGATGTATGTTTGTCTAGTAATCTCAAGATCCCTTTTGGAATGAAAATTAAATTTTTTTTTGAAAGTTCAGTTGAAAGGGCTATTTGTTTTTGGTGCCTCTTCAAAGGTACTTAGCTATACTAAAGAAACTCACGCTCTTTTAGAAGAAAAGATCTACTTAAACCGTTAATCTTGATATTTCTGCTCTGTCAGATCATCTTTTGCCACTCTAATCTGGGTAACTTGGCCATATAGTAACAACTAATATCTGTTAGCTTCAGAAATAGATTTTCTGTATAAAAAACCTGCTATAATAAGGAGGAGCAAAGCATTAATTTCACAAGCTTTGCTTAACTAGAGGGATCGCAAATATAAAACCATTACAGAACAAAGTAGAACGACAGTTTTTTCAGATGTTTTGTATAATTGCAAAACAGGAATGGGAATTTATATGCAGTAGCTTTTTAAAAAAGTTAATATTACACTTTGCAGAGGTCAGTGGGTTTTTTAACTAATACTAGCTGTTTTTATGTTACTGTTCTTTTTCTCTTGAATTTGTGTACAGCTTTGGCATATAATAAGCATTTATAAATGGAAACGTGTAACTGAATATTTAATATGTAGCAAACCTACCATATGGGAAAACAAACTGAACGAATGCAGAAAGTCAAGAATTTAAGCTGGTGATAAACTGTCTTACTATATTGAATGCCTTTTTAAGTTATTTATTAGTTTATTAAATTGTATTTACTGATAGTAGGGAAAGATTTGTGTACACCAGGTAGTACCTACCGCATGCATTTTGGATGTCTGAGAACATATTGCATGGTTCTACCTGTTTCATTGCAGTGTAGTATTTCAGTGCTACTGGTGCTGCAAGCTTTTTTTCACACCAGCGTTTCATATGGGGACTAAGGCTTAACTGTGTGAACTGGCGTAAAGAAAAATATTTGACTCTAATAGCTTCACATCTCAAAACATTCCTAGGAAATTAGAATGACAAAATATGACAGGTCCAGCAATACTGGACTCACTTGCTGTTAGTTTGAGATGTATCATTACTAATAGAATTAATAAGGCCAGCTTTTAAGTTATGGTTAGGTATGTAATGTTTATGTTTTGTTCAGGACAATGAAACGATGTAGTGCAGTTTGATTCTGATTATGAACTTGGCTGAATTAGCTCACTGTACAGGAGAACGTAACCTGTTGCAATGTGAAGGACAGGAATAAGCTTTGGATACTAGAGAAGACTTCAAAATGACGTTAAGTAACGATTTCTGTTGGCATAAGTATTTATTCTGGAAGCTCTTAAGTAAAAGTGAACTGTAGTTATTATATACTGCATTCAGCAGAGGTAATTGTGTAGCTGAGCTTCACGGAGCTTTTGGTAAGAGCTCATGCTGTTTTATTCTTCAGATGTCACACTGATCGCAGTGAAAAATAGGCACCTGGACTTTGCTGGTGTTAAGATCAGCGCTTCTGGCCGTTGTTGTTTCATTGTTCCACAGAACTGAATGGTTGACCTTCTGGTCAGCAGTCTGATCTGAGTGGGAGCTGGTCTTTCTTCGGATCCATTTAATCCTTACATAAGTCTAGGAAGCTTATTAAAAACTAGAAGATAGCAATAAATGCCTTTTGAATTGTGAGGTGACAAACTAGAGGGAGCATATTGCTGCGGTTGTGAGCAGTGCTTCCTGGAACTACCTGATGTGCTAAAAAAAGGGGGCTTTTAAAGTAAAATAGCAACCCTGATAGTCCTGACTTCCATGTATATGATGTAAGCTTCAAAGGAGTATCTGCTCATTTCTTTAGTGAGTTCCTTTAAAACAGCAGCTGGCAAGTGTGCTTTTTTTTTTCCCATGCAATTCTTTATCAGCACCTGGGGGAGCAGGAAAAAGCATCTTGCAGAAATGGAAAAGCAGGTAAAACATGACTGAAAAGTTAGTAGTTTTTATTCAGGATTCTTAAACATTTTGTCTTGCATTTTACCTACTACCTACTTAATTTCTGTGAGATTTTAGAAGGAAAGGTGCCTTTGACAAAGAATCAACGTTTCTTTCTTTCTTCCTGAGTTCACATCTCTCTTTTCTCACTCCAGTAATGTGACTTGTTAACTTGACTTCTTTTTCCTATCCACAGCTTTTTCCCTACATTCCCTAAACTGACTTGGCTAAATTAGTTCAGGATTGTACTTTTTTTTTAATTTGTTGGCTTGGTTTAAATTAATCTTATTTTTGAAGGAGTAGTTCCTTTCCATAGTACAAGTAACTTTGAATTCCAGCTGAAATACAAACTTGTTAACGATTGTTTAAATACTTGCACTTTTATTATGGAAGTCCCGTTAGATGAGGTGTTAAGTTAGTGATAAATCCAAGTCTTCCAGCAAGTTCAGGGAAGTCCAAACATAACATTTGGGCTATTTCTGAGCTTAGAGAAATTGATTAGGAAAAGGAGAAGAGATTCTAACAAGCCTATGCTTCCACTTTGCAGGCAGTGTTCTCAGGCAGCAGTTGTCCTTTTTTGGTACCATCTCAAGCTAAAGGATTTGCCAGGTTTTGAGGTATTTTTAGCTGCACAGTTTTTTCCTCTTCCATATTTCTCTTGCACAAGAATCAACAGATCAAGTAATGGCAGAAAAGCAGTTAATAGCTGTATAACAGAACATCCTTGTGCGTAAGGACATGCTTTAGAAAACTGGTTTCTATGGCAGTTGTTCTCCTTTGAATTGTAAGTACTGCAAGATGTGTGAGTAGAAATGTGTGCTTACCTGGGTTGTAAAGTCAAACTCACCTACCAACACAAATGCCACAAAGATGCATCATCACAACAATTGGGTAGCATAACCTCAGTGAATGGAGTGGTTAGGGAGTACAGAAGTTTTGGCAGACTTCAAAGGAACAATTAAAAGTTTGTACTATGTCACAGTAACTACAGCTAACAGGTAATAGAGGTCTTGGATGTACCACATAGAAGATGTAAATTGTCTGGTCTTATTGCTGTTGGGAGGCTCTACAAGGTAAAAGGCCATATGCCTCTTTATTCTCAAAGCCCTGTGTTTTCCTTTTGAATGTTAGCTTGTTTCTCCAGAGAAGATTTTGAACAGTTTTTAAATGCTGTGCTTCATGCTTTGCCACGTGACACGATTTGTGCATTTGTTTGTTAGCCACAAAACCCCCAGATTTAACCCCATGGTTCATTTTGTCACTACGAGTTTAACTAGAACGTTTTAGTTAAGACTGAAGAATTAATAAGTGGTGCATGGAGGAAACAGAAATACTGAATCAGAATGAGGCCAAAGAAAATCATGTGCTCTCTTGGACAAGTTTTTTAGTATGGCTGAGCAGAACCTTAATAAAGGAAGGCAACAGCAGGTCAGTTGTATCCTAAATAAAATACAAAATGTGAATTTTTACCATTATGAGTAAACAAGACTGTTATTTTCAGCATCTGCAGCCTAAGTCCTAAATCTCAAATGGTAAATTAAGAGCAATATTTTGACCTCTCTGATATTACTCTAAAGAGCATCTAGGCAACAAGTATTGAAGCAAAATGTCAAATCTAGTTAAGTAAGCTGATGCAGAGTAGTCAGTCTGTGCTTCAGCGTGATTTTTGTGCAACTTCTTCTTTAGGAAGGTCTGCCATGCTTTGTGGCTTTGGCAGAGCACGCACTGACTGAGATGGATGGCATGTTTGATCTTCACTTGTAGTGCTAGGCTGAAAGGTCTTCCTCCTCTGTGGGTGAGATCATGAGGCCAAGATGTTATTTCAAGGCTGCTTTTACTGACATCTGTATATGCTGCGTTTAACTTTTTCCAGTCTCTCACTGTGGACTGATGGGAGAGTAATACTGCACTGGACATTGTTTTGTGTGCCAGTGTGTATGTATTTTTCTAACTTTGATTTCAATGGCATTTTAAATGGTAATTATTTTTAATCTTGATACCATGGATCATCTTTGCATTTTTTAATACCAGTGCCTGCAATTAGAGGTCAAATACTTCTGCACTACATTTTTTTTTTTCTAACTTGATGTCCAGACTAAAGTATTAACAAATGCAGTTTTATACTGAAGTGTGAAATCCACCTGTAAATACCAAACTTTTTCCATGTGTGATCACACATCAGTCAAGAGTTCTTACTTGGATTTGCAGGATTTCTCTTAACAACATGCTATCTATATGACTCTGCTATTTATAAAACAAACACCTCAGTAGGGTTTTGAGAGTAGCTTTTTACAAACTCCTTAGTAGTAGGCCATTTCTGTTTGTTTTATGATGCTGCTAAGTATTTCTTAAAACCTGGCTTAAAATATCTTCTGTTTAAAGTGAACCTTGTTCTCTTTTCCTCTGTTCATTGTAACTGCTTCCTGTATATGTTCTAAGCTTTGAGAATGCATATTTATAGTATTTTTGATAAAGACCTAGGACAATGAAAAATGCACCAGGAATTTTATTTTTAAGTACAGTTCATACACGTGTCATGATGTGCCAACAAACAGTTTTTGTTTTTCTTCTCTTCAATGATTCCTTTGTCCCGTTGATAACGATCTTGCACATTTTCAGTATGTAAAGTTTTCTAGGAGGAATACATGTGGGGAAATACTCTGTAATAGCAATTACAGGGAACTGTCTAATGTGTCAGTCTTCCCATTTATGTAAGCAAATGTTAGTGTAAAGATGCTATTAAATAATTTAAGACTAAAATTTCTCATAAGGTAGACTTGTTACGAATTGCACAGGGAATATCTGCCAAGTTGTAAATATTTTATTTTAAATAAGTCTCTGATGCTGGGAACACACATGAATTCAGTGTTGTTGTTCTGTTAATAGTCTTTTTTTTTTTTTTTTGTCTTTTTAAGTGAAAAGCACATAGTACTTCCTACTCTAGAACAAACCTAAGAAGAACAGACTTCCCTCCCTTCATTTCAGTATTTGCCAAATTGGAAAACCTCCGATGTTATTTATGTAATGTCTAACTTCATCTTATTGCTAAATTACTGCTGAAAGACAATTTTTATAGTTACAGCTTTACAAATATTAAGACCATCATGCTTCACAGTGAGGACGGTGTCAAACGGTTGTCACGTGATATTGACCTGTCCTGACTGGTATTGCATTGCTGGCTGTTCCAAAACAAATTGTCTCGTTTGCTTTATGCTTTAGAGGTTCATGGGGATCTGTGAATAGGAGATTTGGGGATTTCCTCTATTTTGGGTTGAGGTTTTGTGGGCGTTTGTTGGTTGGTTTTGGGGTGGTGTGCTTGTTTGGTTTTGTTGTTTATTTTTTTAGTCTGTATGGATAATACTTAGGTACAATTACTACAAATAATAAACAACCTACAGCTACATTGCATTCTTTTTGTACACTGTAGACTAAAGTGCCTCAACGTGGGTGGTCTCTAGAAGACATGCTTAAAATTTCTTGCGTGTACCTTTGTACTTACTTTGCTACATAATAGCAGGTTAACTTTTGGAAAGGAGATGCAAAGACTGCTAGCCCTTAAAATGGGCCTTGCTGTGAAATCGTTGTTTCCTTGCAGTTTTTGGCATATAGAGTGTCCATGTGCATTTAGGGTTATTACACATTGGAGGCAAATAAGATTTTGAAGAAATCTTTTCCATTCCTGTTAGATTATCATTGAAGTAATAGCTTTGCCCACTATCTGACTGGTAGTATAACACTCCACTGCCATCTGTGCATTCAGTTTTCTTCTTTTTTTTTTTTTTTTTTTTTATGACTGAGGGAGAGGACATACACAATTCTGAACAGGTTGACTTTAACGAAGTTTTATAGTTTCACCTTGGGTGTTGTTTTTGCCCCAGCTGTGCAGGCACATGGTGACTTCAATGACTTCAGCCAGGTAAGTGATTCTGCTTGAGGCTGCACTGAAGTTCACCACATCCACATGGATGTGGGGCACAAAGAGTATGAAAGAGCTGGATTGTAACATGGCTGGCTGGCCTCTGGCAAAGCGGCTGCACAAAAAGAAAGGCGCAAGTTACACCTTCTAATTTTTTAGAATGCTGTTAGGGTATTGAATAGCAAAACCATGCTTACCTGTTCAGCTACTTCCCCACCTCCAAGAATGGCAAGAACTGAAGGTGAAACCTGCCTGGTCTGGTCCAGTGGGGAAGTTAAAACTGAGGAAGCAGCAAGGTGCCTACTCGTGAGTTCATTATGCATTCTAAATATGAAGTGCTTGTAAGTTGAGATGGTGTTGCTGATTCAAATCCACCAAAGGAAGCCCTCCTCAGAGGAAGGCTTGCAAAAGCATTTTGAGCTTTTAGCTCTAAAAAGCAGCTGTAGCAATCTGTACTGTCTGTAGTACACTGTTGGGGAAAGTACTTGCTCCAGTAAGCTTACTGAACATTTCCTTACACTATGTGTAAGAAATTACATTGCTTTTTTTACTGTAGAGCATTAAAGAAGCTAATTTTGTCTTGCTTAATGTTACCATGTATCGAGCAGCATTTTATTAATGTGAAAATAGTAAGAATTGGTTTGTTGTCTAGGCGACTAAATTCCTTTAACTTCAGTAAATTTTGCAGAGTGAGGCAGGATTATATTTTCTTATTGCCCATTTGTTCTGTTGAAATGTTATAATTGTTTTTATAATGCATCCAGTGTTAAAACTAAATTTATATTTATTAGTTGCTAATGGTAATACCCCAGCAATTCTAAGAGAAACTGTGATATCTGCTGTATAGCAACTGCCCCATCAACTTGCTTGCCTTTGTAAAGTGTTTATCCATGTTAGACACTTAATGTCTACTGCAAGTGATGCTTATATAGTATTTTAGTACCCTACATGTACTCTGCATGCCTTGCATTTATGGACTGTAAAAGGATAGACTGTTTTACAGTACTTGCTCTAGGTTTAAAAACAGCTACCATTATTTTATATAATATTTCCCGTATCCAAAATAGGATGGTTTCTAAAGCCAAAGATCAATAAATGTTTGTTGTCTATCAGTGTGATTTTTTTATTCCTATTTTTTTTTATGATACGTCCCACTCTACCAGCTTGTGCAAAATCTCCATGTTCGCCAAAAAGCATGTGGTAGCCAGACTTTTTCTCAGTTTCTGTGCTAGCCGCAGTTGTATGTCTTCTTTAGAAATAATTGAGTAGACCATTTATCCCCTCCCTGTTTGGGGTGAGGCAGAATAAACAGTTTTCTAGTATAAATGCAGATAGTGTCTTAGTCATATGAATAGTAGTTTATCCACAAAGAACCACTTACAGATTGTATATAAATGTTTTAATTTCTAAGCATTTCAGAATTAAAATTTGGGAACAATTTAACTCCCTGGGAAAAAGATCGACTGTACGTCGTGGTAAGCAGAGGAAATGTTGAGTTTCCTAGTACAGTCATAGGATTTATCATCTTCTTGACTGTCACCCTTCCTGACAGGAAATCACTTTAAAACGGATTATATTTGCTGTCTTAAAAAAAAGAGAAGTAATGTGTTTGAAAACCCATTGCATGGTCCTTTCTATTTGTTTCATCCTAACAGCACTACGAAGGAATATACTTAAAGTAATAACATTATGTAACCCCCTTTTTTGTTTTGTTTTTTAAATTTCATTTTTGGAATATCATGTTCAGTTACGCATGGATTTTCTTTCCATTCATGCAACACATACAGATACACGATGCCAGATCTGCTCAGGTAGTTCTGCAGCGGTAAAAAAAAAAAAAAATAAAAAAAATTGAGGAAACAGCCTCCTTTAACTCACAACCACAGTGTTGCCAGAGACCCCTTTGATTATAAAGGACAGTCCTGTTACAGAGGGGAAAAATGCCTCCACAGGCATCTCCCCTAGGAAGAGCCAGTCTTGATTTTGGGGATCAGGATTTCAAAGCGCAAGGCATTTGAGCTGTGGGACCTCCACCTGAAAGTGGTCAGCCTGTCTCAGATAATAGGATGAGGTTAAAGTCACTGTTAGGAGGAAAGTGGTGAGCTGTGGTGGGAGATTTGTTTGGCTCGGAAGCCATCTCAGCCTTCTGCTTTCTCCATGCAACCTGAAGCTTGAGACTGCCTTGAGAGTCTACAGTCCCCAGGACTTTGCAGTAGAATAGCTGTTTAACCCGGTGTGTTCTCGCAGCTTATATATTCCGTGCTTATGCTTTGGGTAACGTGTTGGTGCTAGTTCGCTGCTCCAAGTTAATCAGTGGGTGCTGATGTAGTGTAGGCGCTTCTCAAGATTTTTTTTCTAGGCTAGGTGTCTGTGCCCTGCGAAATTTGTTACAGCCTTCAAAAGGACTTTGGCTGGAGCTGTACCAAACAATCAGGTTACTTGCACCATTGATTCGACAGCACCTTTTCTACGTGTGAAGTGGTCAAGTGCTGCAGAGCTCAGACAGTCCAGCAGTTGCCTGGAAAAAGCGTCCGTCCCTCTGCTAGCCACAGCACTGGCTGCCACGAAGGGGCGTGCTCTGCTCCTCCAGCTTTGCGTATTCATCAGCTCTGCAGCAAGAAGCTGCTGTGACAGCCTTGGCAGCGTGCTCCTGGGATGGAAGCAAGCCTTTGATTTCAAGGGTTGTATGACGTCTTGCTTTTGAACCCACCAGGTTCGCACTGCAAAAAGCCCCACTGATTTAAAAGGTGTTCCGTGAGGAAAACTGGCACAGCTGACCTCTGCTGTCAAGTGCGAGCGTGGGTCATCAGTGTAAGAGCCTAGGGACTATTGAACTTCTTGAAATGTTAAGTTTTAGCAGAGTTTGCTCTGTGGTAGAGCCTGGCAGCTCCAGCCAAGAGGGCAAGCATTGGGTACCTGTACAGTGCTCGCTGGTCTGGACAGGGCTGAGAAAATAGTGAAGATGTTGCTGTTTTGATTCAGATTTTATGAAGAATTTTCAAAGAAGGCATAAGACAGTTGTTGCTTGCCTGCTTAGTAGGCAGGCTGTTAATGGGTGAACTGCAAAACGGATGCAGCAGCGACTGGGAGATCACTCCTTTGGAGGAATGTTCGGTTTCCCTCTAAATCTATGTTACAAAGTAGAACATAATTTGTTACATTTGTTCTGGAGTTAATCCTGCAATGTTTTATGCTTCTTATAATTAGCTGAGTGTTTTAAGACCTCACTGGAACACTGCTTCTTGTGGATTAGCATTTTGCTTTCCTGGGGTGCAGCCCTGATGGGTCCAGGGGAGAGGCAGCTTCCCAGTCTGTGCAGTGTGGAGCCGCTTTGTAATTCTGTCTCCCTTTAAAAGCTGAAAGGAGAATAAAGCGTCCTTATGTCAGAGTTATGAGATGCACAAGCTGCTTGCAGCGATTCTGGATACCAACCCATGACTGTGTTCTTCCTGCCTGTCAGATCTGAAAGCAATCTTTCAATGAGCGTAGAACTTGCATGATTTCCCGAGATGCTCATTTTTATAGGTGTATGCTGTTGGGTATAGTGTGGAGCAGCTGTGCGTATGTCAGAAACTAAAAGAATATGGGCTGTTAGTTGGTGTTGGATGTGTCTGAGCTTTTTAGGTTCATGGGTGTCTGCTTTGCTTCCCGTTCCTTTGGGTTATATTTGGAATAGGACATACCTGCAATTTTTGGTCCTGAAATCCAGTTTTTTTCATTGCATGTATGCATGTGTTGGTATCAGCCTGATGAGAAGAGTAAAATATACAATCTTAAGCCCAAACATCTGCATCTTGTCTGGATTTCTAGCTCCCCTGTACTCTTGTTTGTTCACAGAGTGGGATTAAGCTGTTACTGGCATCTCCCAGGCAGCACGAGCTCACCAAAGTGGGAAGGGGGATGTAGGGGGTGGGTGGCCACAGCAGAGTTGTATAGCAAGGGATCTGGGCTGCAAATCACGGTACAAAGGATACAGAAAGCAGTTGATCTGGACAGGGATTTGTTGGCCACAGGAAAGCAAAACGTGGTGGTTCGATACGTGCTGCTAAAAAACATCTGGGAGGCGGGAGGGGATGTGACTCAGATTAAAAACCAAAAGGGGCGAGTTGGAGACTGTTGTGTCATGCAGGGTGAGCAGGATCGGTGCTGTAACACTGCGGGGTGAGGCGGCTTCTGCTGCTGGTTTTCGTGTGAGTACCTGGGAAAGCTGAGGAGGTTTTAAGGGCTGGAAAAATGACTTACTGTGAGAAATGTAAAAAGCACTCTGCGGAGTATCAAGGGACGATTCCAAGGTTAAAGTACCTTAATGTGGAGTAAAAGCTGCATAGAGAATGTCTCTAATCTTAGAGGAAGACAGGGCAGGAACCAGGGACTGGGACCTGACACTGGGCAGATTGCAATAGTGGAAAATGAGGTTTTAACAGAGCGAGTCACTAATTACATTGCTGCCTGGAGCGGTGAATTCTCCACTGGGTTGTCTTCAGACATCCTCTCTATGAGGTATTACAGGTGAGCAAGAACTGCTCTCAATACATGGTTAATCAACAAAAAGTGAAGGAACCAGGGAGCAAACACCTAAACTGCTGTTTAATTCAGTTTTGTTCTAAAGATGGGAATTTTGGAACTTTTGGACTGGCACTGCTGTGGCTGGATTGCCACATGACTTAGGAGGAAACGCACAGACTGAATTTCTTTAATGCAGACTATGTGTATCTGTTTTTTATATTGCAGAGGTTTTAATGCCTTTGAAAAGTTCCAAGTGGTGACAGCTTTTAAAATACGGTTTTGCTGATACCTAGAAAAAAGGTGATTTTGGAAATAAAGAAATGTAAAGTGATGAAATAGGAATGTTACGTTCTGTCTGTCTAGGGGCATAATGATATCTCAGAAAAGAAAACTTTCTCTGGAAATTATCTTTTCTAAAAGGTGACAAATTGAACATGTCAAGAGTGGAGTGAGAGCATTACTCTTACAAAGTTAGAAGCACAAGTCTTCAGCACTTGAACTTTTTGTTCTGGTGCTACAATTTTATGATTTTTATTTTGCAGCTAACAATAGAGCAGACGAGCTCCTTAGGTCAGCAGCTAGATGAGAGATCAACAACTGGCACTTAGCCTCTAGCTCACGTTTTGGCTTTCCAGGCGGCAGCAGCCGTTAGCAGGTTTGCTGTTGCACATGCTGGCTTCACGCCTGAGCTGGCAATTTGAGGTTCCACTTCTCTTAAATGTCTGGAGGCAAGAACCATTTTCTTCTTTTCCTCCATATATGGTTATCATTATTATTAATATTTTGGTGGCTCTTTTATTGAGACTGTTGTGTTGCTGTCAAGAAATTCTACTTTGGAGACCCCCTCCCCCTGTAACACCACCTTTTCATCAGAACGTTGCTTGGGAAGTGGATGCCTGATGATGGTAGTTAGGCAATCTATCGCAGTTGCTTTAGGATGTTTCAGTAGGAATTCGGGGGTTCCTTGTGTGTCACTGAAGCCTTCGTAAGCTGGGTTGGAGACTTTCTCCCTTAGTAGCATTTATGTTCTGTTAATTTTTCTTGTGTATATTGCTTGTTCACGTTTTGGTTGTCACATGGAGCCTGCTCTCTCAAGCTTGGTTTTTACCTGAGGGGTGCTGTTTGTGGCAGAGCAGCGGGTGGCCACTGTGTCCCCACCTGGGCATTTCACCCTTGGCCAGCCCAGCACACTCTTACCATCTCTCTGCATCCCGTACTCGTGTTGCTTCCTCACCCGTGAAGAGGGACACCAGGCACACTTCCCTGTGGTATCTAGTTACAAATTTAGCCAATTATCACTCACCCTTTATATACTTGTACCGCGTGCTACTGTGTTCCTAGTCTTTTTTTTCCTCCCACCCTTGACTTTCATCCCTCCCAGGCATCACCTCCCAAGTGTTAATAAGACAGCCCTATTAATATATTTCACAGTAAACTCTGTCTTTTCTTTTGCAACAGCTTTGCAACACTGATTCGTACCTTTGTTTCCTAATTCCCAGAATCTTTTATGCAGTACTTCTGCAAGGCGATTATTTCCTGGTTTTGTATATATGCTTTTTACTTCTCTAGTAAATATAGTACCTGGCACTTTGTTGTGTTTCTTTTTTTTTTTTTTTAAATACTTTGGAGAAATGGTCTAAAATAACTATCAAAGTTACTTTAAATTCACAGATCGTCACTTGATTCCATTAGATTTATCATGTGTTTTCTGTGCAAGCATACTAAGATCATACAATTGCAGAATAGTTTGGGTTGGAAGGAGCCTTTAAAGGTCATCTAGTCCAACCCCCAAGATGGTAAGGAAAATATTGAAGCATATTGTCTTCCTAGGAGTGCGCATGCACATGTACTATATGTATGTGGATTTATACACAAACACCTCCCACCCTGTTATATATTCCCTGTCTAACAGTGAGATGCTTAAGGCAGTTCTTCTGTGTCATATCCCAGGTGGCAAGTATGTGCTTTGTGCTCCTAATCCATATATTATACTCTGCTTATGAAAATTTCCTTCTCAAAATTGCCTCAGAGACCTTAATAAAGGCAAGACAGATACCGTCTCTTACTTTCCCCTTCCATACCAGGCCAGTTGTGTGAAAGAAGGAAATTATGTTGATTTGACATGATCTGTCCTTGGCAGATCTGTGTTAGCTTTCATTATCGCTTCACCCTCTCAGGGTTTACAAGTTGATTAGGAATCTGTTAGGGGTTTTTGTTTGGGTATTGAAGGTAGGTTAGGTGGTTTAAGACCCGCCATACTTTCTGTAGGTGGACATTGTATTTCCCCGTCTTCAGCCCCATGAAACTTCTTGTCCTCCACAAGCTTTTTGGGGCAGGTCAGTAATTGTGTGGTGAGACTCTTGGCCAGTACCAAAATACTCCAGTGAGCTTCCTCAAGCACTCCTGATTACATGCATCTGACTTAGTATTTGGTAGTCTTTCAGTATCCTGGCTGCCATCAGGAAAAGAAGGAACATTCCAGCAGCAAAAAAAATTTAATTTCCCTATTAAGTAATAGACAGCTATTTAATTTTCCTTCTTATTTCCGTTGTCCTTGAGATGTTCTCACCTTTCTTTGTTTTGTCCCTGTCTGCCTGCTTTAGATTGTTTTATGCTTCTTCCTACTTGTGTGCTGTTTGGCTGGTTTTGTTCTGAGTTTGGTTATGAAAGAAATCCAGCATTCTTCTTGCTCTGGTTCCTTTTGTCCTTCCACGGTACCGTTATTTATCATTTCTCCTTACTCCCGCTAGAGAAGTCACTTTTCTTACACATCTTAGAGAATGAGCTGTTGCAAGAGTTGAAACATACTCAGGTCACCTTGCAGCATGTATTTAGCCTTTTGGGAAAGCATATAAAGTCCAGCTCTGCTGCCTTTTTGTAAAAAAAGTCCATCCTCTGTCAGCTCCACAAGTTCCTGATGTTTGCATCTATACAAAACAAAATTACCCAAAACTCACAGAAAAAGAACTCATATTACAGAATTAATAGTTGCTTTCAGTTTAGCAGATTTTGATTAATACAATGCTTTCCGTCTGTGTTCTCTTAACTTCCCAGTCAACACAGCAAAACTTGCACGTATTTTTTTCTCAATCACAGAGCTTTAGCCAAGACGGAAGCAGCCTTCTGTGGAAGGCATTAAATAGAAATAAATATGCCCGAAGCAGCTGTTGACGTCTGTGATGCTGCGCTGTTTAACATAAGTCTGCTCTTCAACCGGGCGGGAAGAAGTGCCCTGAAAGTTGGCTTATTTGCTTAAGGGGATTTAGCAGTATTTCTGCTTTTTAACAAGCAAATGAGGTTGTATTAACATCACTCCAAAATACTAAGTTTTGAAGTGGTCAGGGCTTGTGCTACTTATATGAAATATCTTTCTCAATGTTTTATTTCGTCTCTACAATCCTGTTTTTACTTCCATCTTCTGTTTCTTTTGATTCAATTGCATAAAAGTGTAAAGGTTTATTTTTTGCAAGCTCTTTGCTGGGAGAGGGATATTATATCTGAGAAAATGACTACACTAAGCCTTTCACATACAAATGTTTCGTATACCTAAAAAAATAAAAGTGTCAAAACATTGAAAGAAATTTTGTCTGTTGGTTCTTATGTGTTTCAAAGCGTGTTCTGTTTAGATGAAAGTGCAACTGGTAGAGACTGAACATATTTATTTACTGGTGGTTTCATCGTTCTGTGCTCAAATCAAAACGTCAGGTGGCAGCAACAGTGTGAAAATACTGGATTTTAGAAGTGGCATCGAGGAAGCATACTTTGGTTATGCGAAAACCCAGAGACTGAAGAATACAAGCGCTTTGAGGGTAAGTTACTGGTGAAGAGGATGAGGAAGGTGGGCTTTAACTCATCTACTGAAAGTATCTGCTACCATAACCTTAGTGTCCTGGCTTTTCTGTAAAGACTCTGGCACAAGGAAAGTCCTTAGCTCAGATCTTGCCCGGACACTTGGCTTGGGACAATATGCATCCCACCCGTGTGGGACTTGCCTCCCTGTCCTCCGTGAGGCTTTTCATCTGCTTTCTCCCCAGAAGTTCCCCCTCCCCTGCCTTTCTGTGGCACGCTCACTTGTGAGGACCTTGTGTGTTTTCATACAGGGAAAGCAAGAAAAAGTAAGGCAACGCTGTGGAATTATCTGGTATTAGCTCTTAAACTCAGTTTTAAACTCTTACTTTAAAATTACTTGGCTAGATTTCATGGTTGCAGTGGCTCTTCAGCCTGTCTGCTCCTGGGTGTAAAACCAAGTGCAAGGGAGGACGGAAGGGGTAAGAGGCTGGATGCTGAAAAATGGCTGCTGCTGGTATACGTGAAAAATGGTCAGTTTGCAAATGACCTTTCCTTTAGGAAACTTTAAAATAATGAAATCACTTTAGTGTACTTCCAGCAGGTCATTCAGTTAAAAGGGTTTTAAAATTAAGTTCCCGCTGGTGAACGAACAAAACCGCGATGAATCTGAATTAGCAACGTGAACAGTTTGTTTAGTGGGTAAATACTAGGCCTCTGTGTGGTTAGACCCGTGGAGAGGGAGGGCCGCGGGGCCAGGTGTGGAACCTGCCTCCCGCAAGGTCAGCTCTGAAATCTGTGCGCAGGCCCTGGTCGCATTTTGCTGTCCCGGTAACTTTTAAGCTCGGGCATGTCCCAGACTGGCTGGGCAGAACCAAACGGCTGCTGGATTCAGGGGCAGCAGCGTCGGGGCCCAGCGCAGCTTACAGCCAAATTCCCCTTTATTTTCCCCTGTGAACAGCCACCCTTAGGTGAGGGCTGGGCATTGCCCCGAGGATGAGGAGCAATTGGGGGTGCAGCCGGTGCACCTCCTGCATCCTGAGTGGGGATGGGGTTGTGGCAGGAGCTGCACCGCATCCCGTCAGCGTTGCTGCTGGTCCCGGCGGTGCACGAGGTCCCCAGGGCTCATGTTAAACTCTTGAGATCCTGAAGGAGTGTTACGTGCTTGCTTTAGTTGGTATTTTCTTTTCCACGCCATCTTTGGCGGGATTCCTGTTCTGGTCCTGCTTCACCCCAGTGCTTTCAGTGCATCAGCCTGTGTCTCACTGGCAAGTGTACGTTTTACATGCTGTGTACGTGGGAGGTCTGTAAGGAAACCTGGTTGCTGCTGCTTATGTAGTCCCTGCTGAATCCAAAGGCGTGCATTTTGATTAATTTGAAAAAGGAAGAAACTTTAACTGAAGTTTTTGCAATTTAGCGACTAGTTTATTGTGTCATTTGATGCAAAATACAGTTCTGAAATTAGTGTGAAATACTGGGTTTAAACTCACTTGTAAAAACCAAGAGTAAGCACATTTAAAAATTGATTAGAGCTGCATGAAACTGTTCCCTAGAGATTTGAACTCAGGTGCGTATGCCCTCCCAGCTATCTTAGTCATTGCTGTTTTGCCCATTTCGTTTGCAGCTGGCTCACCTTGTTCATTCGTGCTGACCTAGTTTATCTGATTACTTTAGTTGGCCGTTGCAGAGAAGGGGGGGTGGGGGCAGGGGAAAAAAGAAAAGTTACTGCTTCCAATTCTGTTGAGGCACTTGTTTTTCCTCCCTTGCAGCATCTCTGTTGTTTCACATCTTTTAAGTGCGAGATCGCTTATACACCACACTGTGTTACTGCGTTACAACAAGCTTCAACAGTCTTCAGGCCTGTTCTCAGGGACAGAGGCAGGAGGATTTTTTGCAGTAGCTGTATGCAGGAATGGATGTACTTGGCAACATACGTTTATGCTTCAGCAGTGAGCAGCATAAGAGAAAGTGGTGTTTTAATTAAAAAAAAAAATAATCCAAAAGACCATTCTGTTCAAGGGACTAAAATATTTGTGAATTAAATAAATAACTGTGGCAAAACCAGTGTTTGCTAATTATTTTGATTTTATTTTTTCAGAGCAGAAATTGAACTATCCTGTTCCCATCCATCTCCAAGTAAGAGTTTTGGTTTTTTGTGATTGATGTTTTAATTGAGGTTGAATGTATTTTCATGTTCTTCTTGGTTATAATGGAATTTCCCCTCCCACACACAGATGTTCTTCTGGTTTAGTGGCTAAACTGAAATAGCCAGTATTCACACAACTTCCTAGTTATGCATGTCTGACCTAGACAAATCAATACTGCTCTCTGCTGTGTGGTGAGAGTTATAGGAAAAAAATGTTAAGCTTAAGATTTTTGATAACCTATTATCAGTACCTAGTGCAACATGCTTCAAGTTTCCATCTTCTGATCATAAAACACTTTTGCTGCTAAAGGAATAGATAGCTCTGGACATTATTCAGCCCCTTCGTGTGGGTTTTTTTTTTGGTTTGTTTTTTTGTTGTTCAAAAAAAAAAAACCACCTTTATGATAGCTTAGCCAGTCTTGCATAAGATAACTGTGGGTTTTTTACTCACAAAGTTTTTTGAATTTTATTACATAAAAATCCAGAAAATGGATTATTTTTTCTTTGCATCCTTATGACCATTTTTTTCCTTCTTTTTTTCTTTTTTTTTTCACTTGGTGAATAACAAAAATGGCAAAGGAAAAATACAGAACCATTTCACACCTGAGACTGAAGGAGTTGATTACCATCATTTTGATGATGTGCCTTTTATACGTCTGCAGTGGTTAAGAAAGACTTTATGGTTTGGAGCATGAGCATTTTAGAGCAATTCAAAATTATTGAAGAGCTACAAATTCTGTAAAGTGCTTCAATTTGTTAGTGACTCAAGCGGCATTGTAGTGAGTTTTGTAGGGCTTTTCGTATGGTCACACACACAACCTATAAATGTTCATGTAATCTTTCCCTAGCCTTTTTTCCCCCCTCTCTGCATGTTGGTGCTGTTGCTCATAAGGCTCCCTCAGCTAGCATCAACATTTCTGTTCAGCAGCAGCGTCCCGCGCACAGCCTCAGTCTGTCCCAGGTGTGAGGGAGGGGATCACTGCAATGATAAATGCATCATAAAAATATCTCGATGCTGCTGGTGACATTAGTCACATTAAAGGTGCGTCGCTCCCTTGCTGTGGAAAAAGAAGATGCGTTTCACTCTCACACATGTTTGGAGACTAAACAGTTTGCAAAACTGGGATCAGAAAAGGTTTGCTCTTTAAAAAAAAACACACCATCCTAGCACACCTGGGGAAAAAAAGTAAAATGCTAAGTTGTCCCTTTCATACTGACTCTTACGGACATGGAATGACATTCTTATTCAAAGTGGTCTTGGGTATTGTAGAGAAACCATCTTCTTATGCAATGACATGATTTGGTTATTCTGAGTGTAAATTACAGCTTTCACGCA
Organism: Falco punctatus; assembly: GCF_963210335.1. Lineage (NCBI taxonomy): Eukaryota > Metazoa > Chordata > Aves > Falconiformes > Falconidae > Falco > Falco punctatus. Next base: position 81,009,206 of record NC_137586.1, read on the forward strand.
TGCTTTCCCTCGATTTTCCTCCTCATTTTGCAAAGCAGTGTGAGAAGAGTTCAATTTGCTTAGCAGCCTCAATTGCCCGTCCGAGTCAGGTGGGATTGCCTGAAAGTTGCGGTTTTATAATACAACCCTTCTGCCTTGAAATAACGAGGAACATTCACATATCCCATCAACAGTGTGTTCCCTGCTCAATATTGCACAGAGCAAAGTAAAATTTCCTAAGATATTTTCTGCAAAAACTTGATTCTCTTTCCAGCATTACACGTTTCGAATGACCCGTGTCTTCCCTTCTGTGTGTTGCTTTTCACTTTTGAAACCCACTATCTTTGTAGCTGTGGTACCAGTTGTGTTTTGTCTTCTGGGTAAGTATAAACCCAAGATCGTAAACCTCCTGGTCTGAACCCCAGTGAGCAAGATTTATGTTGGTCTGTTTGGGGATGGGTACTTGTTTTCCTGGGGATTGGCTGGAAGCAAGTGTCAGGATTTGATTCCCTCAATGTTGATGGGAACTTTCACCCAAGGGGAAAAAAAAAAAGAAAAAGATCACCAGTATTCACATAAAATTTGTATCGGTGTTCACCCAGCTCTACCCATAACAATGAGTCTGAAGTGTTTCCTCTTTGGAACACTTTTATTAAGGACACATTTATGAATTAGCACATGACTAGAGATACACCATACTCTGTACTGTTATAATTTTGAAATACTGGCAGTAAGGCACTGACAATTTGGGTTTTATTTGTAGCTCCTGAGACCTCTGACCTTTGTAGGGCCAGCTAGGAGAGTTCAAAGACAAAAGTGGTAGTGAGCCAAACACAGTGATGCCAAGAAGAAAAAAAAAAAAAGAAAAAAAAAAAAGGGCAGGAGGGGGGAGAAAAAACTTTCAGTCATGAAGTTGCAAGTCCCAGGAGGTTTGAGAAGTTGCAGCTTGGTGAAAGCAGTGCTGAGCTGGTGGTGAGCACCAGCTAAAACCACGCTCAGACCCCTGTGTGGAGGAGTGGGTGATCTGGCAGCTGGAAGGGAGCAAGGGCTTGGTTCCCTTTATTTTTGGTTGCAAAGTCCACCAGCCGTTCCCTCAGGAGGCCCCTACCCTGTGCTCTGGCTGCACCCTTAGCACTGGGAATTGGCATTCCCAGCAACGAAGTGTGACACGAGATCGGGAGGGTGTGAGTTCTGGTGAGAGAAGAAAGAAGCGATGTGGGGCCGGGTGAGAATTCACGTGCTATGGCACCAAGGGCAAAGGAGGAGACCTGCGCTGGAAGTGGTGGCAGAGCAAAATGCTACACTATCAGCGGTGGGTTTTTTCCCCTGAATCCATGCCATCTCTGCGGAGGATGGTGGGTGGATGCATTGCCAAGTCCTGCCCTGGCGATGTCAGGCTCTGTCTTAGAGCTTCACCCTTCCTCCAAGACGTCAGAGCAATTCCTCTTCTTCAGGGCCACTTGGGAGCCTCCAACAACACAGTTTTACAGCTTGTACCAATTACAACCTCATGTGACCTTCTCCCATCACTTTTCCACCCTTCTGTCAAAATTCTTGTCCGCTGTGTTTCTTCTCTAGGTAGTCCAGGTTGCTCCACATCACAAGGGGTATCCCTTACCCTTTGACAGCTGAAACTTTTCATCGTACGCTCCTTTCTCAGAACCTGGTGACATCTTTATTGTCTAGGATACACCTCTCCGCTCCAGTGATGTTTCCATCAGACCTTGTTCCTCCCTTTGCTGCAGTCGCTAGCATCTTCTGGCACTACGGCAAGTCACTCCTCTGCAGGTTATCACTCATCATTGCACTTGCTCTTGGGTCTTGATGCCTTCCTATATGTATGTATATATCTCTATGTGTGTAGGGTTGTGTGTATAAAGAAGAAAGAACTGCAGGGAGGAAAGCACAGTCAGAAAAATGATTTGCCTCTTGATGTAGTGCTCTCTCCTCCCATCCTGCCATCCACCTTTTCCTCCCCTCTAAAGGCAGAGACCTGCTGCCACCTCGTATATCTCCCTGCCACTTTGTCCAAGTGAGTTTGTCGCCAGATGCCTCTCTGCAAAAGAAGTCTCCTCAAGAAGTTGCTGAACCGTGGCCTCAGCAGTAGGATTTGATTGATAGATGGTTTGTTCCCCCACTGAGTTATTCGGCGATGCTTATGCGCTTGCTGGTGGTGATGCTCAGATGATGTCTCCCTGCATGAAGACCAAGCCGTCAGCTTCTGAGATGAGATAGTTTAATTCCCTGCACCTGATTTTGAGAGATCCTGAGTGCAGAGCTGGGGATGTAGATGTAGCAGATGGTGACCTTGCTCTGCATTTTAGGTGGTCTTTGGCAGCTTGAGCTCTGACTGGGCTCTGTTGCCATGGGGCTCTGTGTTTTGTTGACGAAGAAACAAAACAAATAAATGCAGGTAAGATGGAAATAAGGCGAGAAGTGTGACCTTGCGGTATTTGTTGCTAACAGCAAAGTCTTCTGGAGACCTTGTGCTGCACCTAGAACATGAAACTACATCGATTGTAGCAGCCAGTTTGTGGTGAGTGGTTTTGGGATGTACTGCTCGGGGTCAGGCTTTGGTAAGACATACTAAGCATAGACGACATCCTTTTTCGGACAGAGTCTCAGAGGTGTAAGCAGGAATAACCTCTGCCCACAGTCTAGTTTTAAAGACTATTACACTATGATGCGTGAATTAACCGTGGGACCTCTGGGTGCTTAGAGTAGACCCACACAGCCAACTTCGGTGGCCCAAAGCAGGGGGCTTTTGTGAAATGTAGAATAACTGGCTGACTGTGAATGATTTGTTTGTTTGCTTTTAAAATCACTGACATGTCACCCCAAGAAAGAACCAGAAGTACCAGTGCCAGGAACAAAATTCTGAGGTAGCTAAAAGTGGCCAAGATTTTTTTTAGCTGCTGCATTATATATGCATTATGCTACTGACTGCTCCACATTCAACAAGTTTTTATTTTGAGAGAAATAAGGCCTTTGGCCACAAGAGTAAGTATATGCCAAGAGGCCTCCAGCTGAAGGCACCCATTTGTGCTGCTGGTTTCTCCTGGAAATGGCTGGGAAATGTGGTGGCAACATCTCCCTCTTTCCCTTTGAGTGGCTTAAATATATGCATTGACGAAGGCGACAGGATTACTCATGTTTTACATTAAGCGTAATTAAGTATACTTAATTGAAAATGTTTAATTAAGCATAATTAAGTAAGCTTCATTAATAAACTGAAAATGCCTGTGCATCAGACTAATCAAAGGTATTTTGGGAGAATCAAATAATTAAGATCCTTACATTTCTGTACCTTTAATCCGCTGCTTAACCAAATAATTTCAAACAAGGTCTGACTCCTCCAAGAAAAATGTGGGGTTTTTGGGTATTTTGAATTGCATAATTCCAGGATGTTGCACACTTACAGGTTTGCAAAATGAGGAAGCAATCCCTACAGACACTTGGTAAGCCCTGCAATGAGTCAACTAAGTAACAACTGTTAGAAAAACAACTAATGGAAGCAGAGGGGGAAGTGAGCTTCCCGTTTCCTGTAGCTGTGGGTGTAATTTGCTGCTGAGTGCAGGGCTAACCCCAGTGACAGGTTGTGGTACTCCTTAGCTGACTTGAATGTTGACATTATTGACAAATCCATGGCTTTGGTTCTTTTTTTAGGCTGTGTCACGGTCACAGCACATCACATGGGGCTGCAGCCATTAACAGAGGCAGAGACATGGAGGTTTCCTCTAGTTCTTTCTCTCTGTGGCTCAAGCTCTGGCTTGTAGCATCAGTGACTCTTAAAAGGTTGAAGTGAAAGCTGGGCTTTGCAGAGAAAACATTTTAAAGCACAGGGCTCGCACCACCTCAGCAGAGGACATGGTGGCTGGGGCTCAAAGATGTAAATTCAGCTGCGGCCGTGAAGTACGCTGGTCTCATCCTCACAGTCTGCTTTCAACTAGAGACATGCCTATAGCTTGGTCAACACCATGCCTGGTGGTGGCGAGCAGACCCATCAACCCAAGCCCAGTGGTGTGGAACTGTGCCTTTATGGGACTTGAAGGCATCGCTTTCCCAGTGGGACTGCTGGGACTTGCTGGTGGGGGTTGAAATTATTTGCTCGCCTTTGAGGATGCTGTTTTAGATGCTACGGGCATGCAGAAGTGGCTGAGAGCTTGCATAGCCTCTGGTCTGCAGATGAAGGATTTCAATGTCCCTCGTTGACAATCCTGTACCTTTCTCGGGAATGAGTTTTAAATTAAAAATGTAAAAGGATCATTTTTTGTGCCTTTGCCAACTGGCAGTTTGCCTTTAACAAACGGTCCTGCATGTATGAGAAGAGCCCTTTGGAGAAAAGAGTGTCATAATAAACACTCAATATTTTAACAAGGTGATCCTACAAAATTTTTTTTTTTATCCCTTATGTCCTGTGAGAGGGCAAAATGTACTAGCTTTTGGGGAAGGTGTGCATTTGAGAAACATAAAGGTTTGTTTTCCTTTATTGATGATGATGATGGTGACAATAACAATAATAATTCATACATGTGGAAAGCAGCAAGCCCATCTGAATGACATGCACTTCCTAGACATGCTCCCACAGCCTCCCGTGTACCTTCAAACCATTCCAGTCTGAGTGGCGAAACCAGGGGTGGAGGCCAAGTGTCAGCAGTTACTCCAGAAGCAAAACATCCCTTTTGCAGTCTTTTCGTCCTTTGGCGCTGGTGCATCGTTTGCTGGAGGGGTCGTGTGGGTGACCGGCAGTGTGGGAAACTCCTGGCTGCAGGGAGGGAGCCCTGCGTGACTGGTGCTGGGGTCTTCTGCCCCGGAACCCCACCAGCCCGTGCAGGGTGACGTGGTGCTGGCTCTTCAGGGATGGCTGCTGCTCTGCCAGCACCCGCTGCAAGGAACCTGAAGTGCTTCCGCATCCAGGTCATCACGTGAACCAGAGTTTTCCGCTCCTGGAGACAAATTGTCTAGAATGACAGAAAAGTGCTTGCCTAGGAAAAGGGTGGGTTTTTTAACAGTGCTTTGCTTTTTTTCGCAGCTGCCTGTGGATTTATTCAGCAAAGCAATGAAGCATGTGCGCGGCGTTTGGATGGTTATATTAATGCTGTTAACCTGGCCTCTTTCCTTCCTCCCATTTCTGCCATTCTGCATGCATACAGCAGTGCATTGCTCTATCCAAAAACTGCCACTACTAAACCAAACAGGTTTGTACACGTGTGAGGGAGGTGGCCAGTCCCCATTCCTTCCTACGGAATAACTTTGGAAGGAAAACATGAGAAGGCTTGTGAGAAGGTAGGATTTGTGTGCCCAGCTCTATGGCAAAGCCCTTCAACCCAAACCCTGCCAGGCTTTATTCACTTTGGTCCACGGGTCATATTCCTGTTTCCCAGAGGCAGATGTGAAATGTTTTGTATTGCTGGAGGAAAGAGGGAGCATCCACAGCAGCCCATCAGGATCACCACCACACAGAGATTTTCCCAACTTAGAAAAATTTCTGCAGATAAGTTTTCCAGCTGTTGGGTTACTTATAGGGAAGGCAAAGCATCTGGAAAGAAAATAAAAAGGATCTGGTCTTCAATATTTCTACGGAGATTTTTGTTTTAATAGAATTGGTTTCCTAGCAAATTATTTGGCGGGGGAGTTGCCACTTGCCTGCCATTTAAGTGGGTCTGTCCCAGGGGCTGCTGAGGACATCGTGTGAGCCACGGTACCCCAGGCTCCACTGGCTGATGTGGAAGGCAGGTCGTAGGCTGAACGAACTCTACTTTTGCCAGAGGGTTTTCCTGAAATCATACAAAACTGCTGTAGGAGTTTCAGCAATCATTTGGGTGTTCACCTGTGTGGTGGCTACCCGCACTGCCCATGCTATTTTAGGTTAAACAAACCCTGCTGACCCACCACAGAGTTTCAGAATGCTGCTGAAGGAGTTGTCCTCCTTTGTGTTAATGTGCTTGGGTCTTATTTTTTTTTTTTTTTTAAATAAAATGTTGCAAACACATGTTGTGTAAGAATATGTGTGATTTGTTCAGAACTGAAGAAAGATTAAAATTTTGCCTGGCTTTATTTGATTTTTTTTTTTTTTTTTTTTGGCAGGGGGGTGGGGAGCAGCGAGGGAAGCTCTCACTGCAGACTTTTCCTCTCAAACCTTGAAGGACTGTAGCTGCAGCAGCTAACATCAAGTGCTGTACATTTTAGCACAATCAAGCTGCAATTAAACTTTTTTTTTTTTTTTAAACAACTTCTTTCTAAAAGTGTCACCCCAGCTGAAGGGAGGAAAGTTTCCAACCGTTGTGCAGACTGCCGACACCCACAAGGACACCTCTCACACAGCCCTTGATTGCCTAATTGATGAAACGAAGCCTTCATTCTCGAGAGAAAATTACAAAATAATGAAATGTATTAAAGCACTCGACTCCAGCAGCCACGTATCCCCCGACTGAATACTTTCAAGCCATTGCCAGGAGCGGGTGATTCTGACATGACAGACCTTTCCCATGAACTTCCCCAAGCTGCATTTTTATGGAAACAAAAAGTCTCCTATGGCCTGGAGATGCCAGCACAGCTCCTTTTAGTTCACACAGCGTTCTGTGCTCTGCAAAGCAGCTTTCTGTGAACTCTCTCCTCTCTGTGGAAAGGAGTCGCCGTACCTGCAAAAAGCCCAGGGATTTTCCCAGGCAAACTCATTGTATCTGTCTTGACAAACTCAGTGGACAAGGGCTGATTTGGAAGCCCCAGGTGCTGGGATCGGTGCACAAGAATCACACAACAGTTGGAAAAAAAATTTAAAAATAAAATCCCTGCAGAAATGTCTTAATATAAATTCAGTGTATTTTGGATTAACAATTAAAACTTTCATAAAATCAAATGACCCAGTATTCTCTGGGTTATAATAACCCAGGAGTCAGGGTGATTTTGCTAACATCTCTCTTTTTCTTTTTCTTTTTTTTTTTTTTTTTGTTGGGGGTGGGGGGTGGGGGAGGGAATTGTGCACCACCCTCCCCATTTTTAATTGGATTGGTAACCATAGGGGTAATTTTTCAAGAACTATAGTAAGTTTATTGGTACTTTGTGTCTAAAACAACAAAGTCCATGACTTTTTAAGCAGTATTCTTATTTTTGCAGATTTATTATTAGGAGATTGATTTTAAAAAATCTACCATTCTGATATGAATCTAAGCATATAGGCAACTACATTTGTTATACTAACACAATGTATCTTGCCAAAATAATTGTGTTTCTTCTGTGTTTAGAAAAGTTAGGCATCTTCTCGGCATCTTTGCAAAAGGGCTTTGGAGCTTTCAGTTCCAAAATACAGCAAAATTCTGTAATTAGATTTGAAGTGAGAGCAAATTGGATAGATCTGCAAAAATTATCATTTAATTATATTCATTGCCTGTAATTGAAGGGGCTTATGGAAAGAAAGGAACAGGTCAGTTTATGTGAGAGATTATATTTCAAGAAAAAAAAAAGAAAAAAGGATGTCTTTTCCATCTGTATTTCGTATTTAATTTTATACAGAATTCACAGTTGTGGGATAAAAATACAGGGGTCTAAGTCATGATATTTCTCACTGAAGTAACATTTTTATAATACACCCATTTAGCAGCAAGTCCCCTTTTTAACAACAACAAAGCAAATACTGGGATAATTGTGATCTGTAAACCATCCTGGATTACGAGACAGAAAGAATAATGAAAAACAAATAAGTAACTCAGAGGTGATTTAGTATGGATATGCAATATGTGCAGCAAAGCAGAGCTCTGTGCTGGCTGTGGGTCGTATCTATTGCTATTAAATTATTCAGGCAGCATAGTGTGCCTTTTTAGTCTCCAAACTATTTTAATCCGCTTGTGTAAAAAGTCTTGTGCATAGCAAAACAGAAATTTCTTTTTACCATATTTACAGCCGTTAACGTGGTACCTCACGTTAAAATAAACTTTCGTTTGCGGCTTCTTCATCTTCGAGTAAATTCAGGCCAGATAAGTGACAACACCCGCTTTAAAATAAATAAAAATAACGTGTCTGTGCTTTCGCTGTCAGGTCGATACCGACACGGCCCTCCCTTCCCTCACCGGCCCGGCGGGGGAGGATGCTCCGGAACCCCTGGGATGCTGTAGGAAAACGAGTCGGCGCCTTCACGGCATCCTCCCTCCTCCTCGATAAATAATCCCTCGATTATTTATTTACTGTTTGTTAATTTTATTTTCTTGGGGTTTACTTTTTGTGTGTGTGCGTGTATGCGCATGTGGTTTTTTCTTTTTTTTCTTTTTTTTTTTTTTTAATTTTTATTTTGTTTTGAAGGAGAGCGCTCGGCAGCCGAGCAGGCGGTCCCCAGGCGCAGCCCCACGCAGTGCGGCCGCGCTGGGGAGGCGCTCCCCTCCCGAGAGCATCCTAGTGCCTCCCCCGCCAGGAGAACTTTTTTGGGGGGACGAAAAGAAAAAAAACGGGGGGGGGGGGGAGAGAAAAATAAAAGAAAAAAGGAAACGACGAAAACCGCAATAAAAGACAAAAGAGAGAAAAAAAAAAAGGAAGGGGGGGGAAAAAAAGAGAAAGTTTCTAGGTTAATTCTCTTCCGTGTGAGAGGGAAGAAGGCATCCTCGGAGTCGGCAAAAGCTCCCTTTATTTTTCACTGGAGCGCCGCACGGCAGAAGGGATGCGCAGGGAGGGGGGGTGGGCGCCCTGGGACCACCTCGCCCCGCAGGATGGCCGGGGGTCGGGGAAGAGGGGTCTCCCCATGCCCTGCGGAGAGGGTCGGGCAAGCTCCTGGCCGCAAACAGCCTTGAAAGTTTTCCTGTTCTCAGGTGGCGGACGCGTCCTTGGGAGCGGTGCGAGGCGAGGGACGGGATCGCAAGATCAGCTACACGAACGGTGTAAAAAAACTTTTTTTTTTTTTTTCTTTTTTTCCCCTTTGCTTGGTAGGAGTTGGGTGCACTTTGCACTTTTTTTTGTCTGGGAATGCTGCGGGACCAATCCGGCAATAACTGCTTTCCAACTTCTTTGTCACCACCTGGGTTTTTCACACATCATCTTGACAAATTGCTTACTTATTATAATGACCAGAGACAGAATAATTCTTGTACACTACCAGTGCTTTTCTACAAAATGCATTTTATGCCGGGCTGTAAAAGCATTTTGCACTCCAACATGAATATAATATAATGTGGGGATTTTTTATTTTTATTTTTAAAATAAAAATTATTCAAAGTGGTCTCTTCAATAAAAGTATCCATTTCCATGCTAGGTTATTTTTGCAATTAAGCGATACTCATGTTAATATATTTTAATGGCAAAAGTAACTAATGTTTTACTACTATTCTAAATTTCATCTACAGACACAGCTGATGAAACAATGGAAGAAACGAGTTTAATACGAAGTGTGAACAATGAGTGTTCAGAAAAAAAATAAAAGAAGGGAGATTTCATTATTTTGATATCTCCCGGGAGGTGGATTTTTTTTTCTTTTCAGAAGTTAGTATCAGACTGGCTTTAAAAGATTTTCCTCCATATGGTAGCAAGATTGAATTATCGTGATAACAAATAGCTATGATATTTTACATTAACTATGCAAAAGAAATGAAACCTTATTCGAAAGAAGAAAGAACAGGTAACTGAGGCATCACTCCTTTCCACCTGCTCCATGAAACCCTCAGGCTCTCCTGAGGATGCTCCACATCCCTTTGCCCTCAAATATGTTCAGTGATTTCAAGTTTCAAATATTTGAGCAGAATGCTAAAGATGCAGGAAGGCCATAAAAATGCGGTGCTTTTAATTATTCTTTTCTGCAATATGGCCCAGACAAGCCCCCCCTACACGTGTCCTGCCTGTGTGCCCTCACCACTCAAGGGTCCCTGGTGCTGCAGTCCTGGGTCAAGGGCTCCAGGAGCAGGCAACAAACTTGGGTTAAACTCCTAAATGCATCTGGTAACTTGTCTTCTTTTCAGCTTTTCCTTCTCCAGGTTTGGTGTTCCCCATCCTGGCGCTGAAAGAAAAAAAAAAAGAAACGAAAAGAAAAAAAAAAGCCTCAAGAAGTGTCCACAGACTGATGCACAGATTCGTGCACTGTCCTTTCTTCCCACCTAACCTGCCTCCTGGGAGGGAAGCCTGGTGGGGATGCTGCACTCCATCAGGTTGATGGTCCCTTGGACCTAGTGCCCCATCTCTGGTGGTGCCCAGTTGAATTTACCTCTTGCCTAGGAAGGGTCAGACCTGGCAGGGTACAATCATACTGAGGAGCCACGTGTCCCTGTCACCACGTGATTCATACACATCTTACTATGAAAAGGGATGGGCAGAAAGGGATCTTTCACTAGAATTTATCCCAAATCTCTCAAATGCTTAAAAAATGGGCCTCAGTGATGTAGCAGGTCACACCAAAACCGATGCTGCTTTTCTCTTACTGGAGTTGAATGAAGATTTGCTTTGCATGATACTTTCAAACTAGAAAGTTTTATTCCTAAGTGTGCAGAGCACAACGGAAGGGTTCTTCCACCATGGTTTCATCAAACTTAGTTGTCACCCATCTTTATGTAGGCAATTTTACAGGCTAGAAAATTCAAGCTTATTTCAAAGTGGTAAGGCAAAACGTTAAAAATGGCTGTTTGAGTTGGGATCCACTTTCAGGGGCCATGTGAGTACACAGTGAGGCCCGTACGTTACTGAAATTTTATTGAGCTTTGTTTGAACATTTGTCCTGAGCCCCTGGAAAGGAGGAAGTGAGACCTGAGCTACCTTTTAGTGCTCTGGACCAGTGTGCTTATCCTGAGACTTTTGCACCACGTTCTTCAGAGAACCATAAACTTTTACTCAAAGATAGATGCAAAATGAAGAGAAATTGAGAGAAATAAATTCCTGAGTTAGGAAGGAAACTACCTTCACTCTCCACAATGAACTACTATTTTCAAATGTTAATGCTATGGGTGAGGAGATGTAGTAGGACTTTTTAACTGTAATGTAATGGCATCATGCACTGTTAGTGTCTGAGTTGTGGACTTGCTGTCAATGGCTTTTTTTAAAACACAAATGAGATCAACACCCATCAGGACTTGGCTCTACAAAAACCACTGAGATGGATTAGATGTCTCAAAGTCCCCCTTCCCAGTGTGTATTTTGTGATGTGGGTGATGTTCAGGGATGCACTGCCTTTGTCTCACATGGAAGTCACTGCATCAATGAAGTAGCCTACTTGGGTTGATGGGAACATATTTTTGGTATAGTTTTATCACAAACCCACTGATTCTGGCAGTTTTTTGACAGGGATTCAGCAGTATTTGACAGTAGACATTATGTTTTTCTATTTGAGTATGCATTTGAGTAGATATGATATTTCAGCAGTGCACAATTATCCTCAGGGAAGAGTAAAAGGATGGGACCAGATCCTTTTATGAGATGGAAATTATAAAGGCCATCACCCTGATACTGAACCATGTTTAAGTTGATGTAGTACCATGAATACATCCATTAAACCTTGTGTCAGTTGGGCTTTGTTTGTTCAGTTTTGGTTTTTTTTCCTTTTCCCCATGGTTCCTAGAAGCTCATCCAGAAGGTGATTTCTGTGATTATCTTCATGTTTCTGGTCTAAGTGTATTCATGCTTAATTTGTATTTGCTGTCTTCTGTGCAAAAACATTTCCTTTTGCTCCTGTGGCTTTCTTCACTCTTTTCCCCCCACCTTGCCTGTATATTTCCAGAGCGTAATTGCATTCTCCTATGATATGTGTAAGCCAAAATGTCTCTTTGAAGACATTCCTTTGGGACCTTAGCACTCTCATGTCGCTTGGGAGAAGGATGCAAGGTATGTGAGACCAGCCAGCAGAGATGGTGGAGGACCTGAAGCATTTGCAACGCATGTGTAGCTGATCTTCTGGAAGTCACGGTTTTAAAATTCTGTGGTGGTGTAAGTGTCAGTCTAACAGGCTTGACACTCTGTGTTGGCTCTGAAGAAAACAGAACTAGATTCCAATGTTTTATGAAAGTCAGTGTCTTGGAGTCCTCAGATAACCATGAGGGTGTGGTGATGTAAGTCAAGGCGGACTGAAAAAAACACTATGTGTGGCTGGGTTCAGACAAAATGGCCGTTATTGTTTATACAAACTATTAATATATCTTAGACAGTGCAGGTGTTAGACCCTGATAGGATTTTGTGTCCTTCTTGCTTGCTTTTTGCTGTTGCTGTAGGTGCCCGTATGCTGCCGTTCTAAGTTCCGATTCTCCACACCCTGTTTACACACCTGACAATTTGTGGCTGTCTTAAAGGTACGCGGCTAAGTCTTTGAAGCCAACTAACTTGTCTGCAGACGCACTGCAGACCCCAGCATGAGGGTACCTGAACCAGAGAGAAATAATATGACAGGATGAAAGAGAGAAACCACTTCTGCGAATGAGTTGGCATTTCAGGTTTGGACAGTAAACAAGAAGTTTGGACAGTAAACAAGACAGTAAACAAGAAGACATTTCTCCTAGGCTGCAGTAAACCAGCAAGAAATCTTTTTTTTATCTTTTTTTTTTTTTTTTTTTTTCCAATTCCAAAGCAGTGAAATAATGACATCTCAAGGCCTTAACAAGCAAGGAGAGTCCCAGAACTAGGCTGACTCAGCAGTACCTGAGCAGACTGCTGGATGAGCTGAGGAAATATCATTGCCTTCAGGGATTAAATACAGAGGCTCCTTTAGCTTGTGTAAAGTTCTCTGTGCCATTTGGAAAGGTACTCAGAGAAAAAGTAGGCTGGCTTTTAATTTTAATGTTTCTCTCACCTCTGTAAGTACATCTCTGGTTTGCTTTGTTAAATGTTAACAGGCACCCCAAGTGAATAACATTTAAAAACTGGTGAATTCCTCTGTTTACTCTAATATCAGCTGAAGAATGTGGATATCAATGCCTATGGTTTCATCTTTCTGCCATTAAAACAATTTCAGCCGCTATTAAAGATATGTCACTTTATATTATCTTCTAAATGTGCAACCTTTTTATTGCATCCTGATCCAACGGGATAAATGTGGAAGTGATATCCAGGTCCTGTTATTCTGCAGGCTGTTGCCATTCCGATATCCAGAGTATGTCTGCAGGTACAGAAACAGCAACGCTGAGGTTCGCAGAGGGCTTTTTGCATGTGTGTGGCTATTTTCTGCGGTCATCTTTATTCCGTTACAACTGAAGTGAGGGCCTGTGGGAGATAGCTGCACTTTCTTTGCCATCCCCACCTTCAGAAGCAGAACCTCACGCCTCTCCTCAACAGGAGCCTTTCCAAAAATCCCCCTCCCCTGCAGCAGCCCTCCTCCATGCCCCCGTTACAGCCCACTTTCTTCTTTGTGTGCTCTCTGCCATGACGAATGCTGCCAAGGTCTCTGCCCCTGCAGTCTGGATGATGCCCGTTGCTTCAGATCAGTGGGCATTTTTCCTGTCCCTGGGTGGCTCAGAAGAGGCAGAGAGATGCATCCTCACAGTCGAAAAATCTTTTGCCACCCCTGCTGTGTGAGCGCCGTTGGCTCTTTCTCCTTTCCAGCCCCCCGCAGCGCAGCTGGCGGGGGACAGTGCTCAATATGGCTTTGTCACTGCTGCCACTGCCAGATTGAGAGGAGAAGGGATTAGGGCTGGAGACAAAAATGGATAAAGACAAGGCCTCGTGAGGCCCTGAGGAACATCAGAGTGGTGGGGAAGAAGAGCAGGGACCAGCCCTTCCGTGGTGTCAACAACTGATTTTTTTCTTGGCTCTGTGTATTCCCGGCCCTTGCTCTTGCTGTGCAAGGGACGTCAGGAAGATGTCTTGCCTTCCCACATGGCACTCTCTCTGCTGCGAGGCTTTTTCTCCTTCCAACCCTATCTCCTCCCCCCCCCCGCCCCCCCTCCCCCGGCCAGGCCCTTCTACTTCTCTCTTATCTGCTCAGAGATTTCTAATCTGCAAAAGCTCTTTCCCACCTCTGACTTCTTGCTTAATATCTCATCTCCACCCCTGTGTCTCTCTTATTTTGCTCGGGGCTTTGTTAACACCCCACAAGAAGGACTGGCACCATCTAAAAGGATCTTCCTGCCTCTCATCTCATCTCCTTCTATCTGTTTTGCCTCGCTTTCTCATTTCAGCCCCTGCTGTACCTGGAGATTTCCATAAGTCCCTTATGAAGAATGGACTTTATTTTGTTCAGTTTTATAGATTTGAAGCCAAAGATGAAGTATGGGAATGTGGCACTGACTTGGCTACTATATATAGTATTTCTGCCCTTTAACTCTCATTCTTCATATAACTTTTCAGGAGATTTCCACCACTATAACTTTAAATACTTTCTGTCACCTTTTATCCCTTGAACTTTTTGGCTACAGAAAGTTGTATGAAAATAGGTATTTCTGCTTTTTATTGCAGCTAAGGGAAGGACTCTGAGCCCAGCACCTCTCTATGTTTTCGTACGGTATTTGTTGGTCAAATAAGAGATTTCAGCTTTTCAGACAAACCTTGCTTTCCTATGTTTGAAAATGCTCTTCATAGGTATCACATCACCACCTTCCAGCTGCGTTCAAGTGCACGCAGAGGTGTGGCACTGGGCTGAAGTTTCCAACGCAGTACTTGCTGCTGGTACACGTCTAACGCTGATTTGGATGAATTTTTTCCAAAGTACTTCTGAAACTCTGAACCTCTGAGCATGGAGATTTTCTGCTGCAGACGTGGAGCAGGGACTGTTCAGAACCCACAGGGTAACACCAGTTTATAATTCAGCATTTGCCATACTTGCACCTCAGGAAAATGTGACTTTTAAAGTTCAAAGCCTGAATACAACTACCTCGTTACACCAGAATGATGGGCTTTTGGGTAATTGCTGTCTATTTTGTTTCAGTTTTCATGTTTAATCTTTATGAAAACTGGATGCGTGTTTCTGAGGGCTGTCTTATGTGAACCATGTTCCTTTCTAAGGAGAGCACGGCTGTATCCATACCTACGTGCATGAACCCTGGGTCTCAATAAGACGTACTTTCGAGGCCACAACTTGTGCCTCATTCTTTTAAAAAGTGTGCCCATTATTGTCCTGCAAAAATCCATATGGCCATGAATTCTGCCTGGGATGCAGCGCACCCCTGAAAGAGCTCTGGGCTGCTCCTCCAACAAGTCCTCAGGCAGCCTGAGGATGCTCTCCACCACCAAGCAATCCTTGCCCTTCCTCTGTTTTGTGATGAGGCAGTGACACAGCAGCTTCCTTTCCCACCCTTTTTAAATACGTTGTTCTCCATTAGTAAATCATACTGTTTTATATGGAGACCTGCAACACCTAGCAGAAAAAAGAGTGCTTAGGCATGTGAAGACTTAGGCTTTTACCAGCTGCTTTGGGTGCTGTTACCGGTAGAGCTTCAGCACCATAAGTGGATGCCTACCAAAGGATTTAGGTGGATCAGCCCGTCTGGGGTCCCTTCTGCTCACTATTGCTCTAGGCTAAGTGCTATATCTACCGCAGATCCAGCCCTGAAGCTGAGGAGCACCATGAGGTCAGTCAAGTGACTCAGGCTTTGTGTCTTGCTTCAGCGTGTCTGAAGAGGTTTTCCTTCACCTACAGTAACTGAGAAGAGGTCCAGAGCTAAGATTTGCATATAATAAAACTAGAGGGGACAGCAGAACAACCTCATTCCCAATTGTTTTTTTTTTTTATCCTGATGTTGCATTTTCTTTTTTGTCATTTATTTTTTCCTGGGATAGGGAAACATCACTGGGTATAATTAGAATGGGAATCTAATCCTTGGTTTTGATCTGTGCAATTTAATTCATTCTCAATTTAAACCTCTGGAGCTGTGCTTTCACTGCTTATGACATGAGCAGAGCCCTTCACATAGATTACTGCTTTGTAGTCACTGTTGGGCCATCTATTATCCAGTATCTTCTATTGCTGTTGAAAAAATGTTAATAAACTCACCACAGGAGAGCTGCACTGTGTAACGATACATATATTTTTTCCCTACATTTTCTAGTCTTTTTTTTTTTTTAAGCCTGTTTCACAGGATCTAGTATTACTGCAGTGCTGGTGCAGTTGTGATGCTAACATATGCCTCTTAAATGGAGGAACAATGTGTGCAATCCTGACAGCAAAGGGATTAGAAATCTTTGGGAACTGATGAATAGCATTATGAAACCATCTTTCCAGCTGAAATGAAAGAACAAATTCTGCATGCACACCTGGTGTAGTCAGATGGATGCAGACAAGTATTTAGGCTCTTCTCTGTAGGAGGCTGCATTCGGGTGGTTTATGAGCAGGCACAGCTTGTGTGTCATTGCTAGGTAAGCTCATAGTTGGCTTTTGCAGGGAGAAAGCTGAGAGTTTAGAACTGCAAGCCAAATGCAATCACATTTCTAAACTGGAAATCTCCATTTTGAACCTGCTTGTGGGTTGGGTGGGGTGCTGTGCTCATTTGCTCCCTGTGGACCTGAAACTGAAGAGTGAAGCATGCTCTTGTTCATGCGTTACTGGCCAATATTGTAGATTTTTGGATTGAAAAGGTTTACCTGGCCACTGCTCTCACAGCTATCAGTAACTTCTGGCAAGGGGACAAGTATGGGTCTGCTTTGCCTGGAAGGGGACCTCTGGTGTCACCTGCTAGGTAAGGTGGGAGAGGAAGATGTAACACCTCTTGATACACAAATCCGTCTGCTCCCTCAAGTCTCTGCTTTCTGGTGGTGCTCAGAGGCTCCGTCAGCAGCGGTGTGGCCATAGGTCACTTTTGTCTGCAATATGTGTGTTTGCACAGCACACCAGAGGGGGTCTTGTGCAATTTCTCCTGAGAGAGTGGTGGAGAGCTGTCCGGAAAGGGAGGATTAACTTTTTTAGCTTGGTGTAATTGGCTTTGGGGGTAGCTGTGTTAATGTCACATTCACAGTTATGATAGGACCACTTGCAGGTTAAGGCAGAAGGAAAATTTGTCTTATAATCCTCTCGCTGCACAGGCATGCTGTGACATGTCCTAATTTTGGCTTAGTCATTTGCAGTTGTGGTGGGATAGCTGGAATCCACTTTGCACTCCTCTCATTAAACACCACATCCAGGCGTGTCCTTGTCTGGACTTTGGTACGAGGAAGATCAGTGCAGGGGATGGCTGTGGGTGAGGAGAGTCAGGGGCCAGGCTGTAAGCTTGCTCTTGAATGTTCCTGCCATGCAGGATAAAAACGCTTTCCCCATAAACAACCAGTAAAGTGCCACCAGCTTGTCTATGAGATTTGGAGACTTACGTAAAGGAAGATGAGAGGGCGGGTGAGTTAAGCATACAGCACGGAGGAGCTGACTTCCAGCCTAGTTGACATTGCGGGCTTGATCTTTGTTGTGCCAGAGGAAAACTGTGATCTGCTGCCCCTGGCAACAGCACATCAAAAGCAGTGAGGATCTGTCCCGTGGAGTGCACCTCAGAAACTTCCACCCAAGCACCACACAGGCTTTGGTTCATCTTCAGATGGTACAAATCCTTCACCTTACACCTAAGACTTCGTAGAACAAGAACATGAAGTACTGCACCTTGGCTACAAACATAGCAAAAGCTTTGTAGATGCCAAAGATTAAACTGATTCATATGGCTGCTTCACAGAACATGGATATTTAAGGAAAAAAAAAGGCAGAAAAATAAGTAGTCAACATAATGCAAGAAAATGAAGTCCTTTTACTTCAGCTGCCTTGAATAGCATCTTTCTTGCAAAGAACAAGTTGAACACTTTGCACACAAGGAACATAACAGATGAGTATAACAGGAATGAAAAAGAAATCTTTTTACTTTTAAGGTTATCAGATTAGGACCTGGAAGTCACAGATAGTTGAAAGCTCTTCTCAGAGTAGAAGGTCACTTTTAAACCATAAAAAACAAACAAACAAAATCACCCAAAAAACCCAACCAAAACAAAAAAAGCCACCCAAATCAAGCAACACAATTCCCATTTTCTGTTAAAACTTGGGGTTGTAATTCTACTATCTTATTAAAAATTTCATGTTGCAAGATAATTTTGAGTTCTTAATAAAATTATTTTAAAGTTAAAAATAATTTAATTTTCTGTTCCTCAGGCTATAATTTGATGTTCCATATTCTAGAAAATGTTTTCAAATTACCTGTTCACTGACGAATAGAAAGATCAAGCTGATGCTGGAGAAAATACAGTAAGTACTACATCAAGGGATTGGAAGTTGATATTTTCATTCTCTGTCTATTTTTGGATGGTGTCCCAGAATTACGGGACATAAATTGGCAGTCTTAACTCCCAATACTGGTATTCTTCCTTGAAGTAGGGAAGGTTTGTAGTAATGTTATTCCAAAGAATTCCAAGGAAAATGTTATTCCTCTGGCAGAGGAATGTGACTAATTCATCTTGACTATGAAAAAAAAAAAGAAAAAAGCATTTTTATTTTGTCTTGGGTGTACTAAGTGGAAGAGAACCCCCTCCACCATGGGGAAGTCACGGTCCTGTACCTGGCTGCCTTCTGGCCCCAGTGGGCAAGCTGCTGCTTTAAGGCAATGTATGGCTCTTCCTATGCACCCTGCATCAATACCACCACTTGGCATGAGCTTGGAGCTGGTTCTTCAAGTCTTGCTGCCTGTATCTAATTACCTCAGCAACGTTTTCTCCCCCAGCATGACAGCTGGGGGGCACCTGACACGCACAAGAGAAAAGGGGCATAAGGTACTATCTAATAAGAATGGGGTACAGCCAATATAGACAATACAATACAGACACACGTCATCATGTGAGCTGAGAAACAAAATGCAAAGTAAACTTAACCCAAATTAAGTCCATGTATGAGGATTTATTTTTGGTTTTGTTTTTCAATTTATTTTCACCAAGGTCTAATGACGGCTATTTGGGTTAATTCTAGAGGTGAAGTACCATGATGATGATGATTATCGACAGCAGAAAAAAAAGTAACACCTACTGTTGCAGTGCTTTCTTATCCATGTAATTCAAAGAACTTGTCAAGCACATACATATTTTTGCACCCACTTTGCAGATAATAACTGTAGAGTTGTAACTGTTGGCTCAAGTCAGCTTGGTTCCACTTGTGTAGCAACATGGATTTTCCTCAGCTGGGGAGCTGCCATTAGTAGTTAAAGGTTTGATGGAAACTGTAATTTGCAAAGTTGCATGGGAGAAAGAAGGAGTTGGTGGGAGGGGCTGTAAATGAGGAGAGGTTTAGTGAGTCTGATCAGCTCTGCAAAATGTCAGTTACAAGGAAAAGCAGAAGAAAACGAGAATTAGCTTAGTTTAATAAAGAGGTGGCTAGAAGGAAGCTTATAATATTCTTTAAATGTGCCAAAAAGCTTGGAAAACAGAGAAGAATAAACTCTCTTTTTGGTCTGCTGTAAATTAGAAGGGAGTTATGACTTCACATTAGAAAAAGTACAACTGAGTTTAAACGCCGGGAAAACCTAATGGACGGTGAGGAGAGTTAAGCACTAGAACCAAAGTTTTGTCTTGGGAAGTGCTGAAATACCAGCCATGAGCCATTTTTAAGAGCAAGCTAGGAATACTGTACCAGGAAAGTTATAGGTGAGACAGCTCTGCGTTTAGCCAGCACTATGGATCAGCGGGCGTCTTTCTGGGATTCATTTTAAAGCTTTTAATCTAGGAAGAATCCCTTCCTTAAGTAAGTTCTGATTTGTTTTAGGAATCCAGCAAGGTTTTGACAATTCAGATAATATACGCGTGGTTCTACCAAAACTGAAGGTATAACAATTCAGCAAATGAAGCTGAAGTGGTGATCACTTCGAAATTCACCCTCTGCTAATTGAAAAACGTAATTTTACCTTTGGATTGTGGTGAGGTTTTGCAAACTTTTGGGGCTCGCCCTTGTAATTTATGATGTCATCAGAACCCATCCATACAAGTGCAACCTTTATTGGTGTTCAGTTTTACAGAATATAAAAACTGCCGAAAATTTGAAAAGATGGACGTGAAAAGCGTCAACAACGAAATGAACCCTTCCTGTAGCTCAGCCGCCATGGTCTGAGCTGTCCTGCTAAATGGATAATGAGATGTTGGGGCTGTGGTTAACTGTAGCATAGCGTTATGGCAGTTTTTCTGCT
This sequence comes from Falco punctatus, assembly GCF_963210335.1. Taxonomy (NCBI): domain Eukaryota; kingdom Metazoa; phylum Chordata; class Aves; order Falconiformes; family Falconidae; genus Falco; species Falco punctatus. The sequence goes on from NC_137586.1 coordinate 81,029,200, forward strand.
TTTTCCTCCATCGTTCCCCCCCCCCTCCCAAAAGTGCTGGTAGGGCTGCAGAAGGACGTGCATGCAATGTTGGGCAGAAAGGTGAAAAGAGCCTGTGCTTTCTACAATGGCCTGTTTGCTTCGGGAGATGTTGCAGTTGATTGAAGCAAACGTGCCTCTAGCAGAGAAACATGATAGTGGCTTTTTTAAAGTTTGGGGAAGGGGGACATTGTGTCCCCACCTCTCTGATCCTTACAGAACCGCAGCCAAGCCAGTGTCTGGTGGCAGTGTGCTTATGCTTTTCTGGGTGGTGCATGTGAAAAGTTAATAAAACACTGCGTTTTGCGGAGCGGTGGAGCCCATGCCACAGGCTGACAGCTCTCCTTCCCAGCCTGACGAGCACCCATTCTCTGGCCCTGTCAGGGCAGGCTGGCAGGTACCCCTGCCTTCCCACCGTGCGGACATCATGTCTTCTTCTGCGCCAAGCACTTGTCCCAGGACAATAGGAGCACAGTGCACAGGCTCAAGGAAGTTCATCTTTCCGTCTCGAGCAGAGCATCCCAGGAAAGGCTGCCTTTATGAGGGAGTTCCCCCAGTCTTCCGCCTCCCTGCCCTGTTTCTCACTGAAGATCCATTATTAGTTCTGTAGAAAGGGTTATTCATCCCCAAGTGACATCAATCATCCAGGGTGCACAATGCCTGACTGTAAATTATGACATTATCTATGAACAGGAGAACGTCGGTAATAACAACAATGATAATAAAGCTCAAGACACAACACCAGTAAGATGAGACCTGTCAGGTTCGTTTCCATCATGAAAGCGTGGCTTATTTCCACCCTCCCCACCCCCCCACCCCCACCCCCCACCCCCAAATTTGAGGCCTATACATCACTGGAGCTGTCAGGAGTTTCTGTAGGACCAGCTGATGTGGCTGAGAGCAGCAGCTGCCCGGTGGCTTTGGGATGAGGGGCTGGGGCAGGAGTTGCTGGGGCACGGGGGCTGCAAGCATCCCCCTGCAGACGGGCACCCCGGGGAGCCGTCCCGCGCTGCCCTCTGCAAGTCACAACCAGAAGTAAACAGCTGTCACCGAGATGAAAGGCTCCTTCCGTCTGATCTCTCCACTATGAAATTACTTCAGTGCCACACTGTATTTTATGCCAATACCTATTTTATTTTTCAAAATTGAAAAAGATGTAAGTACATTGTTCCCTGAATTCCTGATGCTGGGGGTAACCTAGCAACTCCCGATGCTGCGCAGAGAACGGCCGGACCCTATCCTGCTGCACTTTCATCCCAACTGGCGAGCGGTGCAGCATTTCACTGCAGATGACTTTGCTAAACTCATGGCTCTCATCTCCATTTTAATTTCAGCAATGATAAACCTCCCTCCCTCCCCACACCCTGGCCATACTGCCATCCTCAACGTATCCGGGGGATGGGTGGGTGTGGGTAAGAAAAAAAAAAAAAGGAATTTAATCAGTAATGGTTTCATTTTCTTTCTTTTTGGCGGGTCTAATTGTCCAGGGGCTCTCAGTGTTCGCTGGAGCTGAACAGCTGAAGCTATTTGCATGGGATTTGCAGTCTACAGCACCCCGCAAGCTGATAGTCAGTGGAAAGGTGGGAATATATTCAGAAGCACATTTTAACATCATGAAAAACTTGCAAGTTCAGAATGTACCCGTGGAAACAGTCTTTTCGAAAAAGCCTTTAATGCAGATACTGCTCTTAGTGGTAGGGTGGTAGGATCTTAGGGTGCAAGCCCAGGTGACACCCCTGCGGGCGAGGCAGCCTCTGCTCTGTGCCCCAGGTGAGATGCAATCCTGCTGCAGGTGTGCAGGGCAGGCACTGCAGGGCTGGGGGCACCAGCATCGGCTCGGGGAGGGCAGGGGTGACCCTGCTGGGTGCTGGGACTCTGGGGACTGGGGAGGAAGGGGGCTGGAAGTGAGATGTGAATATCCACCAGGGATCGGCTCTACCACTTGTCTTCCATGGCTCATCATGAATCGCGGTATTCTTCACTTTTCCACTGCTGAGAGCCTTCCTCAGAGGGTGTAAGATGTCCCCAGAGTCTCTTGCCTGATACTCTGTGGATGTCATTTTGGTGCCTTGAACCCTGGGGGGGTGCTGGTGTGTGGGTCACCAGGGGTGACCTGTGTGCCCCGGGGTGGGTGAATGCATAAATCTCTGGGAAAGGGGCGAGGAGCATTTTGCACGTGTACATCCCAGGGCTCTCCTGGTGGCACAAGGTACTGTGACATTTCTCCAACTCTACAGCTATCCAGGCAGAGCTGAAAGGAGCCTCACAGGTGCTGTAAATTAAAATAGCTGACAAACCAGGGCACCGTGGTGTTGTGGATGCTGCTGGCGAGGCTACATTGGCGGAAGCCCAGAGTATTGGGGAAGATCTGGTAGCTCTGTGTTATCCAAGGAACATTACACAGGGGTACCAGCTAAGACAAATTCATGAAGCATGGTAAAACGATCCTGTAAGAAGGGATGGCTAAACCATTTTATACTGGTTTTTGGGTTTTTTTTTTTTGTTTTCTTTTTTTTTTAACAAACCATACATGTGACTCACTCTTGCTTGCTTCTTTTAACTGAGTGGCTTTGAGTATTTTTTTTTTTACTGCATTTGGCCTCATTTCATTAATTATAAAGCAAAATTAAACGTTTTCCCCAAGTCTGTTTTATATTGCTGTGCTTTCCACCCTCTCTTCCTGTCCCACCCACCCCCAAGGGAAAAGAGAGAAAGAAAAAGCACGCGAAAAAAAAAATCCCAACTAAAAAGGCCAACACACTCAGGTCATTGTTTGGTAAACATTAGAAGTTTCACTGAATTCCTCCAGCACTTTCAGAGCTGGAAACAATCCTTTGAATACCCATGCTTGGTTTATTTGTACTAGAAAAGAAAGCGGATGTGGTTTGAGAAAAGAGTATTTCATTGTTCGTGTGTCTTTCTAGATGTTAATATTCTACAAGAAAAGAAAACATTTTCCTCTCTGGTGGCATTTGTTGCCAATGCCATTCCCACAAATCTCTCTTTTCATGTTCACAACAGTATTGTGATATTATATTCACTATCTCAGCTATACAGAATTAAACTAAGTGTACTACTATGGAGGTACAACACAGCTGACCCAGATTCCTTATTTACTTTGTTCTAACAGCGTGAAAAGGACCTTAAATTGTGAATAAGCAAATTACATTCGCATCCTTTTTACCCAAGCATAATTGGGTAAGACTTCATTTGAAAGAATCAGCATAAATAGCTTTTTTTCCCCCCATCTCATGCTCACAATACGAAACCACAAGTTTTACACTTCTTTTTTTTTTTTTTTGTAAAAGCTTGTGCACATTTGGGTAATAAAAGTTCAGTAAATATGCATCTCACAGCTTGATTTTTCAATGACTGTGATTTGTGCTGAATAACAAATGACCCGTTTCATTAAGCCTGTTGCCACTGTCTGACTGACAAGATGGAAAATATTATTGCTAATACAAGCATACCACGGTGATACTAGGAGGGAAACAACATTGAAAAGCATGAATACAATGTACAGTCTGGAAAATGGCCAAGGAGTAACCTTAGCCCTGAAGTCAACTGCATTTTTTTTTTTTTGGGGGGGGGGGAGGGGAACAAAAAAGAAGGAAAAAAGTCAAAGAATACCATGCCTGGCTTTGCAAAATCCTGAGTATTTTAGGAGATGGGTGTTCCTGTGCTGATCCTTTCAGACAAGTTTGAAATCTGAAGTGGAACATGATAAAAAAAGAAGCATTTGCATTTCTGTATATAAGTACCACAAAAGTACAAATTGGAGCAAATCTGAGACCACCCGTGGGTGCAGGGTCCTCGTTCAAGTGGCTGCCAGATGACCTGTGTACCTGCTGAGACGATGGGACAGGGCCGAGCCGGGTGATCTCATCCCCCATTCTCAAGAACCCTTTGGGGTACGAGTTTCTAAAACATGATTTTCTTTTTTACCCCCTTCTCCTCCCTCTCTCCTTCCCTCCCTCCCTCCCTTCCTGGAAAGGAAAAACTTAATTGAATTCCATTTGTGATATGATATGTGATCTGACAGCGATACAAGGGAAGCAGTGGAGGGAGAATCAGGTTAGATATGGAGTCTGACCAGCACAGACCTACTTTAAGACGCTGTTCCCTCAAACACCTACAATTTCAATGATTTCCTGATGCTGCAATCTTGTTGGGAGGACGGTAATGGCAAAACCAGCCAGAGCAACATGAAACCATCCGGGAAGCAAGGCTAAACCAAAAAAAAGCTAAGCTTTACCTGAGATAGTGAATTAGGAGTCGAGGAAGTACCAGCAGTGTTTGTCATGGTCACAAATGTGGCAAACCAGACACCCTGCGGACGACACGCGCTTCCAGCGCTGCTGTCAGTGTGTCGGTGCCCGCTGGGGCCGCACACCCCCAGCCCTGCAGTTGCCAAGGCCAGCCTGGCTCTGCTCCAGCTGGCTATCCAGAAGTCTGGGTAGCAGCTAACGAACAGCCCAAGCTCAGACTTGCCCCATCCCTGCGTTCAGAGAGGGCCTTGGTTCTGCTGCTGAAATGCCCCCGGCCGCCGCCGCTGCACCACCCCCCAGGGATGGGCATGGCAAGCAGCCCAGCACGGGGATGTCAAAGGTCCTGCAGGGGGCCACGGTGTGGGCTCCCTCCTCCAGAGAGGCCCCTGGGATATGGATGTGCTGGGCATCTTTGTGAAGGCAAAAACACCCTCCACCCCCCCACCCCCCACCCCACCCCGGTATGAAATAAACAAACAAAAGAAAACAACAAAAAAACCCATAGGGCTACATTTGACCCATAACAAAGCATTTTTTTCCCACTTGAGCATTTTGTTAGACTCACAACTCCAGACCAGCTGGGGAGCCTGTAGAGAGAAAATCCCAGACAAAACAACCCTTGCCAGCTTTATGTTCCTTGGAAACAGTCACAGGTTTTCAGACGCCTTTGTAAAACTTTTGGAGCCAACCTTGTGTCGTCTTTGCCCTTCACGCTTCAAAATACTTCCAGAGCCCCCTTGAAAGTCCAGGTCACGGCGACCCTACAGCATCGGCTAAGGGATATCATCGGGGGGGACAGCTGGCAGGGAGAACCAGCAAAACCACAGATTTCATAGTCAACTGTAGCTATGATGGAGCATGGTTTGATTCAGGTCCATCGGCTGAAGCAGAATTAAACCTGCAGCTGGTGGCTGGGGGGACAGGGCTGCCAGTGCCTTGGCATGTGTGGAGAGGATCCTGCAGCAGAGCGGGGCAAGGTGTGGTGGTTTTGGCTCACCAGCACACCGAAATATGGTCAGGGAGGAGAAAAATTGTGGAGCTGGAACAGAAGGAGCCTTTCCATACACTGGGCAACACAACAAAGGCAGGAAAATCTGCTTTGGGCAGCCCCCTGTGTGTAATTCAATCTGGATGCTGATTTTTCTTCATATTATGCTATGCTATGTTTGTTAAAGAAAATTGTCATTTGTAACTGATAGGGGTAAAGTTTCATTTCTGAATTATAGAAATGAAGTCTTTTTACAGAATTAATGTACTCCTTTTCTCATGTCTTGGTCATTTTCAGTGTGCTGTTGCAGTTACCAGTGAATCCAGAAGTAATCCTTTTTGTTTGGTTGGTGTGTTTTGTTCCCCGCCCACCCCCCCCACCCCCCCCACCCCTTTTTTTTTTTATCCTACTTTAGATCAGAAAATTATAGGAAGCTCATGGAGAGATGCGCAGAAAGGCTGTGCAGGTTATATTGGAGGAAGGCTGCATGCGGATTGAGCAGCTCTGCTGCAGTCGGTAGTACTGTGGCTTTCAAGGCAAGCGGACTCTGACAGCTAAGAAACAAATGCCACTGCTGAAGCAGGCGTTCAAGTGGGCATGTGCACGAGTTATGACCCAAAGCAAGCCAGCTGCGGTGAGCTGGGTCTGCACCTGGCCAGCCGGCAGCGCCTGAGCATGGCTGGCTGCTGTACCAAGTCAGGATAAACCCTGTCCACTGTGTTGGATGGGGCAGTGACACTCCTGCAAGGAGACCTGCAGACACCTCCTGCCCCAGCCAGCTCCTCACTGCGGGAGGATTTCCATTGCTAGAGACAAATGACTACCCACGCGCACACAAAACACTCAGTTTCTTTCCTCTCATTACCACTCAATATCAATTTCCCTGTGGTTTGTGAAACGCTTTCTAAGTAACTCTCCAGCATTTTATTTCTCATTAAACATTACTTTGGGAAGAGAGGAAACTGTTCCTTGAAAAAGCAAATTTCAAAGCAGGGCCTGATGTTTCTTTTCACTTTCTTTTGACCACTCAGCAAAATACAATGAAAACAGTCTTAGGGAAGAAGCGGTTGTGCTGCAATGGAGAGCCGGGACGCTGCTTGATGCAAGCAAATGTCCATTTATTGTACACAGTCAAGAGTTTATATATGTTTTCAGAAGCTGTGTGCTTTAAACAGATTGGTTCTTTAAGCTAAGCATTACATACTAGGCAACCCCTGATTGGTGGTCAACTACAAACAAAGGACACTTTAAGTAAGGGTTTACAGTCATCCATTAACAGCAAGGTGTTACCTCTCCTTGTCGCGCCATCCATCCCCACTCCCCTATCCTCTCTCGGCATGACTCATCCTGCTAATTGTTGTGTCTGTTCACACGCCATGTCCTCCCGGGGTTCGTGACCTACAAGCTCGAGCACATTCCCCTCAGCTGATTGCCATGCATGGTCCTGATTTCCAGGCCCGCTCCTGCATGGTTGGACCCATTTTCAAAACTTGTGGCAGGAAGCGACTGCTGACTGTATGACAGGTAGGTGTATCTTTCTTCAGCCTATTAATTTGTTCGAGATAAGGATGGCAACCTGCTCTTGTGTTTCTGTGCCTTCAGATCTGGGGAGCGAGCTGGGTAATGAGCCATTGCAGGGCTGACACTGGTTGCCTGCCATACCACTGTTTCTGCAGTGAAAAGCAAGCAGATGTATAAGGACTTTCTCCTCCAAAAGGAGTGCTTTTCCTCCTGCTAGATGCAGACATCAGTTATGGTCATCCACCTATTTGTAACCTCCAGCCTCAGTTATTGTAGTTCATTGTACCTGGGCATGGAACCTCAACCCTTCAGAAAGCCACGGCCAGCTCAGCAGCAGGTTAATCATCAGCAGGAGCGTTGGCCAGCCTGTTGCCCATTCCCAGGTTTCCCCCTTGGTCCCCATGGGGAGGGCTCGAGCAGCACCCACCGACCAGCCAGCACCCCACCATCACATTGTGCTCTGCTGGGACAGCGCAGGCACAAGCCCCGTCTTCATGAAAGGAGAGTTAAATATCATCTCTATATGTATTTTTTACAAGTTTTGAAACACGTATCCAACCTGACACCATAAAACGGTTGTGGGAGGTGGGAGACACAGGCACCCTTCAACTGGAAAGAAAGAACACGTTTGGATTTTTAACAAATCTGGCATTTTTTGCCCACACAAGCACTAAACAGAATGCTGCATAGAAAATAACATATGTGGCAGTTTCCTTTGCAGTTTGGCCAGTTTAAACCATTCTGCGCACTGGAAAGAGAGGTCTTGAGAAATTGCCAAGCCATTCTGCAAAACTACGTGAAGGTCTCTGTGTTTGAAACAAGGGCAAATTACGAAAACAAATACTCATCTGTTTACTGAAAAGCTGATTACCTACGAAGCAGCTGGATGTGCTCGGTCAGTTTCTGACATGTGAATCTTGGGCGTTAAAAAAATGGGTTTGTTTCTGAGATAACTCATGACTGTAGTTTTCTCATCTTTCATGCTGTAAAACAGCACGAAGCAGAATTGACTGGGTGCCAGGCTTCACAACAAGCTCACACCAGAGTATTACTACTCGTTGTAGCTCATGCTGGCATAGAGCTGTGGGAACACTAGGAAAAAACATCATTTATTAAATTGCAGCATAACGATAATGGAATAATTCTTCTCCTAAAGGAGAAAACATGAGCCAGAAAAGAAATAGTGATCTAGCTGTTCTTACCAATTCCAAAATGATTAAAGCAGCTACTCTGAAATACATACAACTGTCTCATACTTTCTATGTATGTTTTAGAAGGACATCTAAAGGAAAACACTTTTGCAATGAAGAAGATCTCAAAAACTGTGTACTTAGTAAAAGATTATGCAATAACTGCTGCAAGGCAATTCCAGTTAATGATATTACTATATTAACTTTTTAGAACAAGTGATGCATAGTTATTCTGTACAACTTTCCCTTAGAAATACAAAGCACTTCTTTGCCTACCAGAATGTATCTTTTGAATTATCCAAACTGTGCCATATGGGATTCCTGTGTATTGCTTGGGAACACTTAAATAAGACATGGGATACACAGTGCTGCAGCACAGCAGCCTTCCCCGGTAATACTCTTAAAATTTCATAGTGAGGATGCCCGATTTGAGCCTGCAAGTGCTGAGATGTGTCAGATTCACTTCAAAAATATGCATGTTTACATAGGATTTTTATGCCAAGTTTTACCACCCAGTTTCCCAGGAAGTAATCCTAAAATAACTCTTCCCTTCTCACTTTCCTCCATTTCCTTTCCTTCCCACTCACCTGTCTCTATCTGTTTCTTCAGTTCCTAAAAATATGCATTATTTCAATAATTTGGTCTGGCTTTCTGCTTTAAGTATATCTGCTGTTCTTCCATGTACTTTTTTCTGAATGCTCTTCTCCTTTTTTTCCTTTCAATGATTGCTCATGGTCTGGTATCTCCCTATCTGCACCTGTATTTACTCCTATATCACCCAGTATCTCTCAGGTTCTTTGTGATTTTTTCATTCTCTGTGCCTTTCAATCTCTCTCAGAGAGATATTTGTGTACCTTCTCAATTTTTGGGTTTTTCTTCTGCTTTTTAAAGCATCTCCTCTTGCTCCTCATGTACACTCCCTTTACGTTACTCTCCACCTACTTTTTGTGCCTCTCTAGATCCTTTTCTTTTTCTTTCTCGTCACACATTCCCAACTTTGAAACAATGCTATAGCTGCAAACTGAAGGTATCTGAGAACATCTACAAACATTTTCTTCAACTTTCTGAAAGAGCCAGCTTCTCAGGGAGATCAATATTTGAGGTGTACCCTTCGTAATAATACTAGCACTAACTGCAGGTGTTATGCACAAAATCGCTGTTTCCACTGCACAAATGAAACTCATTGAATAATTGTCTTTTTCTTCTTTTTTTTGTAAATTGCCTTGTTTTTCTTTTTTGTTTTTTTTCCTCCTTTAAAGGTTTACTGAAGATTTATGTTTTGTAAAGAGCCGTTGTCCAAATAAGTAGTAGTTGTCTGAACACCATCTTTCCTCTATCCACACTGGCTGCTTAATCTCTGCAGACTTTTATGTACTGACAACCAAGTTTTCACATGCATGTGCTGCTCTACAAACCAGTCATCTCAAGAAGCTGAGCATGACTGGGAGAATCAGTGCAGTATCTTCCCTCCCCCCTCGCTGCCCCCCCCCCCCCCCCCCCCGAATACATATTAGGCTTTTTCCTTTTAACTTCTGACATTAATAATAAATACAGCACTGGATTATCCACCCACACAGTATTATTCTCCTGATTCTGACCTTTGCCCTCGCCCTTAGTGAGAATAAGTTTTCCCTGACTGCAGCTATGCAGCCCCACAGTGCTGTGCTCCAGTGAAACTGCTTGGCTGTAAAGGAGAGCAGGACCCAGCTCAGAATTATCATTCTGCATTTTTTTTTCTCCTGTCTTGTATTTTATATCCCTTCCATGGATCCTCTGCTTTTCTGCTTTGAGTCCTACTGGACCTTCCCTTGCCATCCTGTACATCCATCTCTTTCTGCCCCATTTTGTGATGTTTCATCCAAATTGCTGTCTCTCCTGCAATTCAGAGCAAAGGAAAAAAAAAACACTAGAAGAAAAATAATAGCTTGCATCAACCTCACCTGCTTTTGCAGCTACCATGGGTATAGGATGGGTATCCACAGAGAAATACGTCTATGACAGCCCTGGACTAGATGGAATGGATAAGTTCGGTGAGACAGGGGGGCTTCAGCCATAGGGTGAACCAGGTAGAGATAGTTCAGCTCAGGTTTCCTCTACATGCAACCTAATTTAAAACTAAACTAGCCATAAGGGCCTTTTTGGCCAACAAAGAGAAGCAACTCCTCTCCAGGAGCACGTTCCAAGACGGCTGCCTAATGCAAGTACAACCTGCCATCGATGGACGTACGTGTGCCCCACGGCTTGAGCACGGCACTTTCAGGCGTTGATTTGTGGACATCTGAACTTAGGTGAATGCTGGCGCAGTGGCTAACTTTAAACAAGTCACCTTCCACATAACAGATCACTCTAACATATGTAGACATTTAAGGTACTGCTACTTTATTTTCTTCTGTCACTGAATATCCTGTGTTTTGTAGGGCACAAAAACGCTTCAAGGCTTCTCTCGTCCGAGCCAGCTCCTGGTACTGCTCTGCAGGTTTATCTTCAGCGATGCAGAAGAGGAAAAGAGCTAAGAGAAAGCCTTCCCCTCCCAGCCCTCTCCTTTTCTTCTTCCTACCAAGAAAGGTGACCTCCACGTCAAACAAGCCATGCAGATCTCAGGTCCCCAGGCAGGCTTCTGCAACCCGGGCTGCCTTACACGTGCCTAGAGGGAGCTTTCCAAGGCAATAACCCCTGTAACCCTGTGCCTCCCTCCTGTTGCCCAAACCCAACCTCCTCAATGCTCCACTTCACCCAGTCATTTTATCCACTGGGGATTTGGGGAAGTGAAACAGGTGGCTGAAGAGCGCTTTTTTTTAACCAACGGCTGCTCATATCGGGGTATGGCGTGTGCTTCTTCATCACCAGGATTCACATTATGATCAATAACATAAAACAGTAAATTGCACCAATCCAAGTCTTGCCATTGAAGCAACCGCCAGTTTGCTTAGAAGTTTTTACTCCTCTTACTTAAACAAGCAACACACAATTTTTACATTATGAGAAAAGTTTACTCAAGAGGATATACAGATACACATTTTACTATTCTATATATTGTAGTTATTACAATTTACCATAGTTTTCCAGTCATTTCAGTGTTGGAATATACTGTCAGAAACAGTGTAACATGGACGTAGCAAATACTGAAATTGAAATATTTGCCTTGAAGAAAAAGTGTCAAGAATGTACCCATCTGGGTACAGCACCCATCTGGGCTTTTATGCTCAAATATTGGTCAGTGATTAGGGGCAAAATGAAAACTCATATTTACAAAATATTTTAAAGTTATTTTAATTGTAAAAGATACTCTTCCTCCCCCCCCCCCCCCCCCCCCCCGCATATATTCATTGCACCATCAAAACTGATCCTGGAAGTGAAAATTTTACTAATGTCCTTGACATTTCTACATCAGTTCACAGAGTGAGCAAGCCTTGGGTACTGGTGATAAAAATTCTGCCTGCATATCTCCGAAACATTCAGGTGGTGCTGCAAATGTAGCCATTTTATCCGAAGTTTTACTTCACAATTTAGTGTCAGATTGCCACTCGAATTCCCTGCTTGCTTACCCTCCTCTGTAATAACTTGACCTCTAAGCAGACCCAATGTTAAAAAGCTAAGGTGTTCCCAATAGTATATGAAAATCTAAAAGACAACTGAAAGATGAGTGGTTTCAATAGTTGGAAGGTGTCAACCAGTGCTACAGCTCTTCATAAAGGCAGCATCAAAACCAAAAGCTGCAAGTAGTTTTTGAAACTTTTAATTATTTTTTGTTTTAACATTTTTAAATTTTGGATTTTTACTGAAATATTTCATGAGTTTGAAACATCTTTGCATATCTCCTACTGACAATTAATGCTCTTAGGGTGATAACACAATTTTGCCATCTTTGAAAGCCAGTTGCTCATGTTTGCTGATGCCACCAAGACAATTTCACATACATGTGGCCTACCTGACCAAGATTAGGTGGCCATTTCCATGTTTACTGGATTTAGGAAACTCAACTACTGCTTCTTGTTTGAAGGGTTTCTTCAGACAGAAGTGTGTGGTCCTCCTTCCATGAATGTGCAAATACTTCTGTTGCTGATATTCAGCTGTTAATTTTTTATTTTTTACTTTTTCTACTTTTTTTTCATAGGCAAATTCTCTCACTTAAAAAAGTAATTTTATTTTATTTTGGGATGTCCTTCATTTACGAGTAACCTTCCCCCGCCCCAGCATACACGTATTTATGCTACATGTTTTGTACTCTTCAAGCTCTTGAGACCTTTAGTTTGGTAGTTACATAGGTAGAGCAGGATTGAAAAACAGAGACAAACCCAAGAATCCTAAACTTTGCCATCCACACTAGTGTCATGTGCAATGTGTTACAGACACAATGCTTTTCCGTTTCAGGTTCTTTAAGCCTCTGTGCTGCTCGGGACTGAAACCTTTAGAGATGAGGAAGGCACTTGTAACTCTTCTTCCTCTGAGAAAGTCACTTGCCAGGATTCACATTCAAACGTGCCATTTGCCTCTGTGTATGGAGGTTACAGTTTTAGATGCCCTTATCTTATGCCTTTGTCTTTACTTTTTTTCTGAGCCCCACTTGGCATTCACCTTAAATTAGCTTTGCTTTTTAAAACAACTTTAGATCTATACCACTCAAAAGAAATGACTGGAATGCTCAAGAAGTTGCAGCTGCAGGTATGATGGAGAGCTCATTTTCTACTCTAGCACGATTGTTCTTAAATGTCACAAAGACTTAAGGGGACTCCCTACCCTCCTACGGAGCTGATGTTGGAAATAAATTTCTGGGAATGGATTGGGACATTCAGTACTGGCCTGGGCCAAAATTTAAGGTTGTCGTCCTGTTTTCCAGTTCAGTCCTAATCAAACACGTGAGCCAACTCTGCCTGAAGTTATAACTCAGGAATATAATATCTATATCTCTCTCTTTCTGTACTATATGTATATAGAATTGTAGAATAGTTTGGGTTGGAAGGGACCTTTAAAGGTCATCTAGTCCAACCCCCAATATATTAACTTCTATAGCCAGTCTTCAGTGTACTGGGCTGATGAACACCAGACCTAGACACATCAGTTTCATTTGCCCCTCACGCCCTTCACAGCAATCAAGATTGTCTTCCAAAGGCAAAATCAGGCAGAACAGCATCTCAGGAAGAAGAAAAATTTCAGAAGCCTAAAAAAAATTTTGCACATTTATGAAACAGTGTCACATTTTAATCTTTCTTCTCCAAACTAAACACTTTCAGCAAGGACCATGCAAAGTAGATGATAACGGGATGACCTTTTGCTTTAATTAAGGGCATGTCCACTGAATATGCTGGAAGAATCTACCCCTGTTTTAGTCCAGAGTTATGAGTCAGACCATCTTATTAAATTATTATAATCTATTTCCACACTATGTTTCAAAATATGAATGCTTAACATATAGAGTGAACGGAAGAGGGATTTTTGTCTTGTTGAAGACAGAAAAAGTTTTGTAATTGATTGCCATAGATTACCTCTGATATTCAATGCAGCAATTAATACAACTCCTACCAACCTTGTCAGGAACTCAGTATTACAGAAAATCAGTTCATATATTAATATGTTTTTATTTCAGCCGCTACTATTGTCTTCTGTGTTCGGAAATACGACATTTCAGGCTACTTCACAATCTACTGATAGAGCTTTTTGCCATCTGATTCCTTGCGTGATCCAAATCTTACTCTTCAGTAGGAATCTAAAGTCTAAGCCAAGAGGACATTTCCCAGCAGCCAAGTCCCTTCCAGTCCAGAGACGTAAAGCCACGTAAGAAGGCATAAACCTTCTCCAAACAGCTGAAGGTGTTTGAAGTGTTCCCATGTACACAGGGTGCTGACCGCAAGTGAATGAAATACTCAAAAGTGGGACTGTTATATTTTAACATACAGTTAAGTTTTTTATCGTGGGTTCTTAATTCCAGCTAATGGCAAGCACATACATAAAACTACAGTAAATTTATTGAGCTCAGCTTCGCTAATGTTTTTATAGCCAAGGTCATGTCACCTTCTCTTTTTCAAATAAGAGCTATTAATAACTTCAGAGTCCTTCATGTGATACTATGTATGTTTCTAAATACTTTTCTAAATGCCAGAGACTCTTACATGAGGCACAAACCCAGTGAAACCAAACTTCATCAGAAGCATTGGTCACTCTTTTTGCTGATGCTCTTGCTGTTTGCTTCACCTTCCCTTTGCTGTTTCAGCAAACATTTATGAAACCCTCACACCAGGCTGACCAAGCCCAAGCCCAAGTTTACAGCTATTTCCTAAATCGGTACAGTCAACTCCTTAAACCATGAGCTTAGAAAGGAAATCATGATTATATTTGAGCATAAGAAAACTCCTAATCCTGTAAATTTTATTTGCCCACAGCCCAGGTACCTGAACTAAAAGAGCACCAGACTTCAGCCAGCACCATTACCTCGATGCATATTGGGAATGAAAAATGCTGTGAGGGCTTTGGATCAGCAGTACTTGGTATTAGTGTCTCTGCACCTCAAAATTAGCTAATGCTGGTGTGCCAGGCATGGTTTCACGCTGGCAGCATTTATGGATGTGTTTGTGTGGCAGCCCTGACAAATTTAAAATAACCTCTAAAACTCAGTGCAGAATTTTGTGCCTATGTATGTTTGAATCAAAAAATGTACAATTATAATCCCTTGCAAATACAAAATATTAACATCAGGAACAAATGTGTCTAGATTCTGTTATTTTGCATTTGAAAACAGCGAAGTCACAATTAATTGGAGAGATAAGTCTGCAAGTGCAGTTGCTGGTGATGGATTGTGTCTAAACACTGCCTGTTTCTCCAGGTGTGTATGCCAGCTTGCGGGAAGAGACAGGGAGAGAGAAAAATTGTTAGGTTCCCACTGTTAGCAAAGCACACATGGAAGCCCTGCAGTCTGTTCCGCACTGCCTTTCTCTGCATCTTTTGATGCTGTGCAGAAACCAATAGGCACAGAGCCGTGGAATCAGATGAACAGGATCTCCTGCAACGCTGGACTTGTGGGCATGGCACACAGCAACGTATGGATTGGAGCACAGCGCAGATCAAAATATGGAGCTTGAGCAAGTCTGTGAACAGCTAGAGGATGCTCCTATTTATACCTAGCTCAGACCCCTTCGGTTTTACAGTCCTAGTTTTGTTTCAATGTTACAGACTGCTTACTTTGCTCATATCAGTAGTTTGTGTGGAAGTAACTTAACCAAATAAGCAAGAAAAGTAAGGTTCTATCACTTAGCAATAACAAATATATAAATGCAAACCAACCCCAGGAAAAACCTAGGCTAGCTCAATTTCTAACATTTAGTAAACACTGAAATACTTGCATAAAATTAAATATTCAAGAGAGTGATTTGCGAATACGTGCCAAGATGTTGTGAATATGGCTAAGAGTTATTAAATACTGCCTGTACTAGAGAAGTAAGTCACCCCGGGCCAAGTACCATGCTGAGCTACCCACCTCTGGGCTGGGCTGCATGGGGCAGCATGTGCCATGGGGCCACATCACCCCCAAAACTGTGGTGTTTACCCAGAGCCCCAAGGTGACTCATGCCAGTTGACACTGATATCCTGTGAAAGTTTAATACATTAAAACCAGGGAGGGGGGAGGGAGGGGTTTAAGCCAGGGTGATTTGCACCTCCCAGGCTAATGCTTCGCCTTCAGTGAAGCTAAGCTTTCAACCTTTGTATGGATATCAGTATGTGCCTTCTCTTGAGCAACAGGACATAAAAAAAAGTTAATGAAAAAGGTGACAGAAGAATGCATTTTCTCTGTTGTGCTGTAGCTTCCTCATATGTATTTTCTGGAAGTACATCCTGACCACTTACAGCAGAAAGCAGCTGCAAACTATCTGCAGATCTTTACGATTGTGAAGCACTATAATTTGATACCACTTTTTTTTTTTTTTTTTTACACAAACTGAGTTAAGTGGTCAATCGTCTATGAAGAATGAAACAAAAGGCACTACCCCCATAAAGGAGTGCCTCTATTTCTTTTTTCCTGTAGAATCGATTATATATGTTTTAAGAAAATACACTGTCGCAGCACTCTCCAAACTAGCCGGCTGCAGCGAGGCCTGTACCACCCCAGCCCAGGTTAACTTCAATAAGCAGTTCCCACACCTTGCCCTGGCACAGCCACCAATCCCCCACGAGGTTTCAAAGGTTCCTCTACTGTCCGGGCTGTTTCTTCATCCCCTTCAGGCCAGCCCACCTGCTTCTTGCCTCTGCTGCATCTGGATTCTCCCTTCTCTGGGCTCCTCTTCCAGCCAGCCTCTCCTCACCCAGGCCCCCTGCTTCTCCCAGGGCCTCTCCTTGTCTCTCCTACATCTGGGGTGCTCTCCTCCCTCTGCTTCTTCCAGGTCTCTCTTCACCCAGTCCGCTCTCTCCTTCAGTCCTCCCCTTCCACACCCCTCAGAGCTATTTAACTCCTTAGCAGGGACCAGCCACAGCTGCACATTGCCCACGTCAGCCAACCCACCGCCCCTGCAGCCAGCCCACAGCTGGATAGTACCGATGTTAATTAGCCCGCCTTCATTCCTCTACAATTCCCCTACAATACACTGCATTGGCTATGTACCCTGGGCATCTCCAGTTGAACAGGTGTGCTGCAGCATTAGGTATGTGACACCACGTCTTCTTTCCTTGTCTTATTCACAAAAGTGTCGGTGAGGATGGGGTGTAACCTTAAAGCTGTCACTCAGCACTCCTCTAGTTGTGCCACAGCCTTAGCGTTTAACCACCATGCGCATTGCATCTGTGAGCTTGAAACTGATCTTGCGCTTCCACCAGTCACAAGAACTACTAGAAGAGAAGTGTACAACCGCACAACACTGCGTAACAAACCCAATTAAAATGCAGGAGATGCATTGGGGTGCCTAATTCT
This sequence comes from Falco punctatus, assembly GCF_963210335.1. NCBI lineage: Eukaryota > Metazoa > Chordata > Aves > Falconiformes > Falconidae > Falco > Falco punctatus. The sequence continues at coordinate 81,046,078 of NC_137586.1, forward strand.
ACTACAACGTGGACAACAAGTGCATTTGTGTCAGTCAGGTTCCCACTTTGAGGTGAAACATATCAGCGTGTGGAAATGTGGGTGGCACCAGAAAGAGGTGCTACAGATGATGATGCAGGCAGACAAATGCCAGGCCAATGTTTCTGAAGCAGAACACAAAACCTGACATCTTCCCTGCCTTCCCTGTGTTCCCACTAGTTTGGAGTCTACACTTTCAATCACTCGGTGAGGAGGCTTATGTGAGGCGTTCACCTCTGCATCTGACTCTTGCAAAACACGCCTTATGTGGAGAGCAGCTGAATAAGGTCCGGTGCACTTGTCCTGCCACTTTCTGCATTGATATACCTCACTGCCACCAGAGCTGCTGACAGTGATTACCAGATTGAATAACACACTGTATTTTCTCTAGCAGCTCCACCACAGGATTTTCCCTGCTGATTTGATTAACCTATCATACCGCTATTACATTAAAACACACACCCTCCCTTTCAGATAATAATGCAACCTGAGTTTCAGGCCTTTGGCCATTGTGTCATCCATCTGTTGTTTGTAAGAACCGCTTTCCCTGAAGGGAGGTGGTGTGTCGAGGCTGAAGCTACCACCTGCCACTTTGCTTAGAAAAAAACCTCTTTCACTCCATGCTATGAATCGATACTACTGGGACACAGAAAGCTTTACAGAAAATCTAAGGATTATGTGATTAACCAGTTTGGCTTTCTGAGAACCAATCTTCATAGGTAAGGGGCTGAGATATCAGGATGTATGGAGCAGAAGAGCAAGGATATTAGTAATTTTTTGTTTCTGGTTGCCCGCAACAGTGTAATACAGATGGTCATCCTACAGCTCTGACCATGACGTTATGTCTTCATGATTGTTCCTGCTGGCTGTCAGTGCTGCTGGGATATCACACAAGTGTCAATTTCTGCACCGGTCCACCTATGAAAATCCAACCCAATGGCATATTGAAGTGCTTTAGTAAATCCTTCGCGTACAAGATGACAGTTTGGCATGGATAGACATCACAGAGGGTCAGCAGTTACTTGGAATGGGGCTGCTTTTAAGAGGAGAACTTAAATTGCTAGTATTTTGTGAGATTCCTGTAAAGTTTTAGCCATGAACCCTCCAAGGCTGAGTGCTCTGTAAGTCTTTGGGTCGGCTGGATTCATGTAAAGGAATACCTTTGATTTAGGGACTTTACCACTGAAACAAACCTGAATTTTAAATCTGTGATGACTTGACAAATCTTTGCCCATTCTTCACTAGAGTGATGTCAAAACTGGCTCTGCCTTGCCTTTGTCAACCCATTTCTTTAAAACCTTAGTTATGTGGGTGGTTAAGCATATAAAACAGAGAGATACTGAACGTTCTGAAAATTGCTACATTTACTAAAATGGTATAATCCAATGAGTCACATCTGAGGTACCATCACCTAAATGTCATTCCAGTCCATTCAGAATCACTGGGTAAATGTGTGTCTTGGAAATGCCTTGGTAAAAAATGGAATTAAATATTATTTAGCAGTTTATCACTAACATATCTGTTGAAGAGTCTGTGTTAATATGAAGTGAGATGAAAAGAGGTCCTCATTTCCTGCCCTGACATCCCAGCTTCTTCACCAGTCCACCTTAACTTCCTCATCAAAACTATTGAAAAGGAAGAAATTCACCCCATGGCAGATTTTCATTCCTCATCCTGCTGTCTGCAATTTGAGAAAACGTATTGGATTAGTCAGATTACCAGAGTGAGTTTTTTGTGTGAAAAACCCATTTTATTAATTCATTTACTGTAAGGCCTAGATTAACGACAACCAGTTTTAGCCTCCTAAATCATATAAGTTAATGATCTACATCCCAGTAGAAAGTGAGCTGAATTGCTCTCCAGAAGTGCTTATTACCTTCTGTGAAAAAAAAGTTCAGGGTTCCTGACACTAGGCCTTCATGAAGTGCCTAAAATTACTTGGGCTGAGCCGAGGCTGGAAGCCAAAGGGGGCTTATGGTGTTAATAGGATTTGAACTTTCAAGAAGGCTATGAAGTTTTCCCCAGTTGTTGGATTCAGAAGATGCAGGAAACCTGGATGTTTCGATGCCGACAAAGATTTAACATCAAGAAATCAAATGGAAATTTAAAGATAACATCTTAAATACCGTGTTCTTAATTTCATCCAAATATCCAGGCTTTGCTGGGACATGGTGCTGCCTTTCCCCTTGTAGCTCTGCCTTGATATACCTAACAAGAAACCAGCTCTTTCCAGAAGACATGACAGGACTTGCCCGACACGGGTAAAACTGTCCCATCAGAGACAATTCTCAGCCTCAGTCAAGAGACTGCACATACCGTGGTGGTACCAACCCATGCAAAATCACTTACAGAAGTCTGCTGCCTACGTATGGTGCAATTCAGGGCTGGACTCATGAAAAATTCGTGTTTGCTCTCTTGGCCAAAGAAATCGGTTTTGCTCGGTTTCAACACTGTAAATACAAGAATTGCAAAGGTGTGCTGTAAATTAATAGTTCGCTGATGTGGTCGCTTCTGCCTATAGGGAAACAGGCAAGGTCCCTTTTTCCTGCATCATATGAAAAAAATATTAAATCAGCAATATTTCAGCTGTTGAGAAATTCACACTTCAAAGTTTCTTAAAAGCTTTTTCGTAAAAATAATCCCAAAATAAAGGATTGTAATGAGTTTTTACTGCACCTATTCCGATATTCTGGGGGAAGCCATGCTGTATTTTGTAAGCGGTCATACTGAGCAGAATAATCCATCATGCTCCAGTATATTTGATGCAGACAATAATGAGATTTTATTACTTCAATTTAAATTAGTAGTTAAAAAGCAGGTACCAGAAAACCACATTAAAAGAAACACAAGTAAACAAACCTTTAACAGTATAAAATGTTAAATTGATGTTGAAAAAGTTAATGTCCAAATGAAGAGTTTGGGAAAGTATTCCTGTTTTATGTGATTGGTATATATTTATTTTAGTGCCATTTAGTATAACCCTGAAGTTAGAAGTCTTCAGTTGAGCAGATCAAAATATGTCGACTTTTCATCCAATTTTACCTGACAGCCACAGCTGTATGTAGCTGAACATACCATACAAAATCGTAGTCCATGGTGCCATCTCCTTTTGGCCACTGCCCTCATTCAAGCCTGAGTAAATGAATGGATACAATTAAAGAAAAGAAAAAGAATCACAAAAGGCACTTTCTCTAACTGAATTTTACATTTATTTTCTTCCAGTGTGTAGTAGGATTGGAAAAAGACTCTAGAAAACACAGTAAAAATAACTGACCTAGTAATATGCTGTGGCATCTACTGTTAAATCTTTCCTAGAGGCTGGAGAGACACCGTACTTCTCTGTAGAGCGTAAAATGTATGTCTGGATTATTAGTAAGGTTTTCCTGGAAAGAAATCTGTCTTAAGGATGACTTGTAAAGGGAAAGAAATATATCTGACCTCTTAATTTTCCTATTTTTTTCTTCATGGTATATAAGAAGTGTCTATGGGAAGAGTTTTAAAAGAAAATGATTAATTTGGGGCTTTATTCAGGCTAAAAGTTCAGAATCTTAGTCTCAAAATCAAAGTCTTAGCTATCCTTGTGTTAGAAGACTGCCGACTGGAAAATCCATAGCACTGTCATATCAGGAGCACAAGTAGTACCTGATTACTTAACAGAAAGAATGATTTTTACTACTCCATTTAAAGCTTTTTTTTTGTTTGTTAATGGTTATTAGATGTGTCTTAGAAACACTTAGATGTAAAGATGGTCTTTATAACGATTAATCACTCTCTGCACTTTGAATTATGTGTTGACATGCTCACAGACTATGTCTTTGAAACCTCCAAAGAGCCCTCCAGGAGAAACCAGAGAGGCAATACCTGGAGTTCTACATTTTTATTTAAGTTGTGGATGAGAGAGGGCAACGAGAAGGGGAAAGAAACAGCACTTTTTACCAAAGGACCTTGAGGGTGTTTGGCATATATAATTTAGGAGGAAATAATGTATAGGTCCAGGGACTCTTTTAAGTACTCTCTTCACGATGACAATAATGAGATGTTTTGGAGTGGTTTGGGAAGTGGTTTGAAAAACACAAGGTGCTTGTACAGGTTTTACTGTAAAACAAGGTATGTTTCACCATGTCACTCCCAAGAGTAAGGAGAATAGTGTGGAAAATAAAGTAAAGTAGTATTTCTTGCTGTTATCCTCAATATTCAGGTAGTGAAACAGCCACAATTTGGAGAATTATTCAGTGTGTTTTCAAAAGCAGCTTTCAAAAGCCATTTTTCCATTAAAAGTGTCAGTTTTCTAAACCAGTCATGATTTCAAAGCATAGCAATGCAATATTCTGGCTCAAATCAAAGAAAGATTACATATTTTGTGTTTATATGTTCTCAAGTCTTAACACTAAGGGTGGTTGCAGGGCTCTTTTTTTTAGAACTTCAATGTAATATGAAAGGAAACCATAGTAATAATGCTAAAAGGAAAACAGCAAGTGAGATGCCGCAGGAGAAGCAGTATTCTTTGGGTCTCCAGGTGAAAACTGGAGTTCTTTCCAACAGTCAGCTTTCATTTTAGCTGTAAATTTCTGGTCTGGATGTAGAAAGCATACAAGGATATGTTTTGATTTATATTATGAGGAAAGACAGCATTCATGATCCTAACAGTCAGCGTGGATCAAGTCCTCCTGGCAAATAAAAAGGCAAACATTTTTTCTTACTCTCCACACGTATATAGACAAATTAATCATCCTTTGTATAAAATCTCTATGTCTAGTCCATCACAACAGTCTAATACAGGGATATTTTAGGAGTGGGAATTATCCTGATGTTAACCACCATAACCTCCTTCTCAGGTGAGAGAGCCTAATCTTTCTACCCTTCTCATATTTGTAACTAAACTGTAGAAAAACAATTTTTAAAAATAAAAAGTTTATATATATATATATATATATATATATATATATAGTTTCTTGGCATTGAGAAAATGTCTTACCAAAATTGTGGACACCATTTATTTAAAAGGAAGCTTAACCCTGGGAAGAATAAACAGCAGGTTGTGTGATGAAATTGCCGTATGTATCTAAAATTGAGATGATAACTAGCCTCCCCATTAAAGAGACACCTACTTTCCAGAAGCAGTTGCTATCCCATCAGTAGCAAATTTCTTGTTCATTCTCCAAGCAATCATTTTTAGATAACATAATGACCTACCGCTAAGGTCCAGCCTTTGGGGTATGGGTAGCCAGGAGGCCAATCTGACATAGCATTTAGGTATTAATGTGGTAGATTATCTAAGTCATTTCCTTGGTCAAGTGAGAAGCTTCTGCAAAGACAATTTAAAAGCTCAGATGGGGAGGCAGCAGGACAGAGTGATACTATTTTTAAATTCTCCGGGAGAATGCAATACATACAAACTTGCAGCCTAATCTGGGGGTCTTTTGAAACCTGTGTGAGAACAAGCTGGATCGCACCAGTAACTTTAGATCAGACCTTTATAAGGGAATAAGTTTCTAATCTTTTCAGACTCAATAACATACCGTGGGGAGGTCCACGAGTGATTCTTAGGCTCCAGCACTTTTCAGTAGGCAAGAGACTGGCGGTGCTGTTAATTCAGAGGGGTGCAGCACTGTGCGTTGCCTGTCTTGAAGCAGAAAAGTACAAACATCATAACCCTGTGACAGGTCTGAGCAATCACACTCCTAAATTCCAGATTTTGAGTGTCAGTGAGTCAAAATCCTAGTGTTAAAATAACAGGTTGTCCCTGTGCCTGTGGCATAATAACGGAGAGTGTTCTTTTATGGGGTGGAAAAAAAAAGGACCTTCCAAACAGTGTGAGCAGGACTCTGCCATCATTACAGCACATTTGAGTAGACTGAAGTCAGCCCTCCCTCTCCCCTGCACCACATGTTTGCTAGGAAATGGACGGTGAATATGCTTACACTGAAGTGGATCTTTGTATTACCCAGGATGATGATTTTTCTAATTTATTTTTTAAACCTCAAACATGTTCTTTCCTCTGGGAGACATTTGCTTTTTCATCAGCATATAAAAAGTATCCTGTGATATTTAAAACAAATAGACATTTGAAGCTTTTACGTAGTATTATTGCTACCAAATAATTCTTAAAATTAAGTTAAGTTTCATCGCTGGTCCTAGTCTGCCATGCTTCTTATCTAGTGGCTATAGAGCCATGAGAGGGAATTGATGTTTTAAAAAGAAGATGGAAAAAGAAAGAGTTGAGTCTTATACACTGCAAGAAGTTATGTGGCCAGGCTGAAAACCACGCGTTTGTAATATTGTTCATTTTGGTTTGATAAAAGGAAAACTGTTTGAGTATCTTTAGAGAAGAACCCCTTTTCCAGCTTGCACAAACAGGTAGACTTACCGCATAGGAAAAGTTACATTTGCATTGATCTGCAAGTGTACTTACCTTTGATCTGAAAAAGTGTAGAGAGCTTCTATAGGGACTTGCTCACTAGGAAGGGATGGTGGATTTCAAAGGAGAAATTCAAGCAGGAGTCTTACAGATTCAAGGTGCTCATGGGGATGCTCCTTTTTAATGCTGACTGTGACAACACACTTTATAGGTCTATTCAGAGAGAAACTTGCTGCTCCACCAAAAGAATTTAAAAAGGACAAGCAAAATCCAGCTTTCATTAGTGATAAAAAGTCTCAAAGATCATTATATATTGAGTTGGGTGTAATTTGAATGTTTCCCTGGCCAGAAGCAGTGAGATGGAAATAAACGTTTCTAACAGTAATTTAAAGTTTTAGTACAGAAAGGTTTTGGAAAGCAGGCCACAGGGAGGGAAGTGGAGGGAGTTTTAAGGGAAGTGTGTTGCGATGAGAAAAGCCACAGTTCAGAGGTGAGTGTGCAATACTGAACTGAAATTACTCCACAAGTCAAGTGTAAAGTTAAGTGGGTCTACTTGAAGAATACGCTTGAGTTGGTAAAGAGCGTGAGACACCCCTTATCTGAGAGGTATCCATGCTCTCAGAGGAGATCAATTAAATTCCTCAAAGACTGTGCAACTAAAGCAAAGTGATCACACACCTATGTCATTTACTCTGAAAAAATATCACAAGTGTTGATGGTTGCTTGACATTCCTTGGTTTGTTTAACTAATCAATGGAGGAGCAACTGATTGAAAAGCTAATGTCACCTGTGGTGGGAATATAAAATCTTGTGTTTCCTCATTTGTTTACAATAGGGGATTTCTCTGAAGGTGAGCTTTAGAGAGCTGTAACTCTGTGGCTGTCCGTGTCTGAGAAGAGCCAGAAGTTTGATTCTGACTTTTTGAGGCAACGTCTCTCTTCCTGGAGACTTGAGAAAGTCCAAACAGTTTCAGAGAAGAACATTTGCAGCATAACTAAGTAAGCAGTCACAGTTCAGAAGAAATCCTTTGGTTGTCAAAACACCAAAATTTGTAAGATGTTGATGGATTTCTTGAATGATGAACAAACCACAGTTCTGCTGCTATGGACTTGATGTATTTCTGTTGCTGAACTACAACTATATCTTGCGTATTCCACTGTAACTATAATTTTCATGCATGGAGCTAATGTGTCTTGCAGAAAATAATGAGATAGTGTCACGATAAGGTGGCCAATGTGTAAGAAAACCAGTTAGGAAATTCTGAAATGGTGTCTACTGAAGACATGTACTCCATTTTAAAAGACAGAATTGGACATGTACTCCATTTGAAAAGTATTATGAAATTAAATATAAAGTGAAATATAATCATGTATTTAGGCAGTACAGGAACACCTGATGCATGCTGTGTAACTAGGATGCCCTTATTGCAAATGCAGAGGAGGCTGCTTACGTGTGAGGGTTAGGCTGCATGGTCCTGTCCACTGCCAGCTCCTGCTTTTGTGCATCTGCTCTGTGGGATGCATATGGACAGTGATTCTGGACAGACACTGCTGATACTACTGTCTGTTATTAATAATGAGATGATTAAACTAATACTTAATACTTAACTGTTATTATTTTCCAGTGGAGTCTAAGTGTGCAACTCCTTAAGCGTCTCTACTTAAAAAAAGTAATGTAAAAATACTAAACTTTTGTCAGTCTTCTCCTTTATATATTCTGTACGTCTATCATATAGAATAGATACACTCAAGCTGGGTTTGAAAGGATTTTCCTTGTAAATTAGCCCATAGAGAGGTCTGCATCACCTGATGCACCCCTTGGCACGTTTCACAGTGTGTTGTGGTGCCACCAAACCACTTTGTCTTCTTTGTCCATAAACAAAACCCATGTGAACACTTTCCAGCTAACCCAGTATGAGCAGAACTCCGGCTAATCACTCCATGTGTCACACAGCTCTTAATCTTTACACTCTTTCCTTCAAGCCAGCTCAATGGCTTTCCTCACCATGCAGCTTCCAGTTGTAAGTGCACACTGTGAGTGCTTTTTGTTACCAGGGTGACAGGTACAAGGCTGTAGTTATCCCAAATATCATCTTTATTAAAAGTGGCGAAACAGATTGCTCCATGGATGCGATGTTCTATCACCTTTCTTGAGCGTCTCAAGCTTTCTTGAGCAGTTAGTTCAGATGATTTTTTAACTATATTCCCATATGATTCTTTCTTATATGATTTAGATGGCTGTTCTTTTCTTGTATTTGTAGAGATCTGTGGCAGTGTGCAGGTATGAGAAAGCACGTTGTGCTTCCAGAAGGCATTCTGGGAAGTTAAGGAGGGCAACCACCTCCAATTTTCTGGTCATCTCCAGCAGATTTACATGTGAGTATAGTGGGAGGGAAGGAGAACTTGGTAATGGAGCCTCTTCTGCAAGGACAGCTTCAGAAGCAGATAGAATTTATTTTTTGCTTAGTATAGGGAGATGAGGAGAAAATAGCCTATTACACATGTAAATATGAAAATAGTCAGATGAGACAGCTTTCAGAACCTCAAGAGAGGAAACTAGGCATTTGGGTCATGTCTAAGACTGGATGCATAAAATAAGTGGGATGTTTTGGAATGATTTGTCAGGGCAAATATAGCTTCTGTGACCAAGAAGACAATCTGATGGACAGGTCCTCCATTTTGGGGGCTGAGCTTAGCATGTGGAAGTATGTTCAGAAATCTGGTCTTGAGTCCTGTTCAAATATTCTCAGAGATCTGGAGCTTAATTGTGGTAACCCAGTTTTTAGGTAAGCTTGTGTTCTTTGTACATGAAAAAAAGTGCTTGAGAGTGGTTAAATTGTTCATGCTCATACAGCTTTTTTCTCTACAAGTATTTATAATTCTATTAGTACCACTGTGCCAAAAACATTGCTGAATAATTGGTGAAATAGTTTTTGGCTGGAACATATTTTGTAAGGATCCACTTTAATCCCATGAAACTGTTGTTATGGCTGCAGAGATGTTTTAAATATTTCCTTGCCTGTAATTTGGTTCATTCTTCAAAGCAAAGCAAGCTTTGCTGATTCATTCAGACCTGTGATAAAGAATAAGTCTAGTAAGCTGAGGGAAAAAAAAAACGTTCAAGCTAAAATGCAGGAATTAGCTCACTGTCCCCTCCTCTTTTATTTCCTGCACTTATTTATTAATTATTTGTTTTAACTCCGAACATTTTCTATATGGCTCAGAACCACGCTTTTTAAAAACGCTTTCCATTTATGACTCTCTGGAGCCATACATTCACATGCTGGCTACATCTTGTGGTCCCATCAAGTGAGAAAGGGTCTAATTCTGACCCACCCAGCACAGCTTTCGCTCCCCACTGTGGGGTCCCTGCTGTGTCCAGGCCATAAACCTGCTTTTTGGTCTGCCACAGTGGTTCCCGATGGGTCTGAATTTTGGGGTTGCTCAAGTGGGCTCTTCTTACCACTTGTACATCCAGCCATTGTCCAGCCCTGTGTCCTGATGGCACTCCTGGGTTATGGTCTCTTGGTGTGATTTGAAAAGATCCTTAAAAAAGCTGGCACCTTGAAAATTACAGCAGATATTTGGTTTACAGACAGACATTGTTATTTATATGTTATACGTGTTCAGTTATTTATTTATCTGCTTTATTATTCTGAACATTGATCAAAAAAATGCTTCTTGAGAGATCTAGTCTAATTTGAATCCTCGTCTAAAACTTGGTGGCAGCAGCAGCGCTTTCTAGTCTTGGAAGCAGAATGAAAACTGCTTTTTAACTCCTGTACGTACAACTATAGGTGTTTGTGCTGTAAATGTCTAAGCAAGGTACATAAATGATGATGATTAGTCCCGAGGATTAGAAAAGCCCTTGTCTTTTTCATGTTAGGTTCTTAAGTAGACTAATATTAATAGCCTTACACAAATAGGCAAAGCTGAAACTCTTTGCTTGATTTAGGAACAGGATGGGAAAACCCAGTTAATTATTTTCATAGCAAAGTATTAAATAGATAATGTTAAGGAAAAAAAAAGGGAAAAAAAGCGTGCTTAAAACAACATTGACAGCAGCAGCTAAGCCACCAGACACCAGTCTTTTTGTTCCCAAGAACAAGATTTGGTAGCTCTGTTTCTTTTTCAGTAAAAGTTACTTTGGTGGACAATTGGTGTATTAACAACAGAGGGAAGGTTCTGGTTTGGTTGGGAGGCTAGGCCTTTTGAAAAACATATTCAGATGGAAAATTGCTGGTGAGGTTCTTTTGGACAAGTTAACATGAATTAACCATTGTGATATCATAATCTTTAATAAATAATAACATTTTTTGTTTGTTTGTTTGTTGGGTTTTTTAAGGTGTTTTTGGAAAAGCAGTTGTCCTGGTCATAGCAAGTGATTAGTCTGTATATTGCCTCTTCATGGCAATAATTCTCTGCTTTTGTGTGGTATCATCTTTTGTGTGCCTGAACGCCTTCTGGGAAAGCATGTCCCCCATGATCTGAAAAATCTTTCCTTCCCTTCTCTCTCCTGTTCTCTCTGTCTGATGTGTATGTATGTACATACAATCATACATGTCTACAACAAAGGTACGAAATCTAAATAAAAATACACTAATGGAACTCTTGGCTCCTGAGACTACTGGGATTTAAATGGAGCTTAAATGTAAAGCAGTCTTGCAAAACTGCCATGGAAATTTACCATCCAAGGCACAACTACTACTCATCATCCTTGCCACAGTGATGATGAGCATACACCATCCAGAGGAGGAAATGGTGAGAAAGCATGAGTTGATGGACATATTCCTTTAATGAAATGAATGCATAGTAAAGCAGATTGAAATAGTTATGGAATAATTGATATAACGGATATAAATAAGGTTGATGAAGCTTTTGGCTTCTGTAAAAACAAAGGTCCAAGTCTGTGGAAAGCATATGCCTTACATTTAATACATTGAGTGTAGACAATTGATGCTTTCCAAATACAGACTGCCAAGTGCACAAAGAGCAAAATTTAGTCAAAGTTCATTCTCAGGTCATACACTCAGTGCAACCATCAATCTGGACAACCTCTCAGTAACCTCCACATACTTCCAGACGAGATCTGCGATCCTTTGTGTCCTGATTACAGCATGCAACAGTTAATTTGTTTTAAATAGGAAATTAAACAGTCATGTGAAGTGTTATATGAGGGTCATAAGATGGTTCTTGAGGTGCATTGATGAAGGCTGTTTGGGATTCCTACTCCACATCTTGGTACGGCAAAGAGAAAGAGGAGCAGAATGACTGGAGAAAATAATTGCAAACTCTTTGTGATGAAAAATCATGAAAGAAAAAGTCTTGACTGAGTGCTAAAATGGAAGATCCTTAAACAGTTTTATTCTTAGACACGCTGTCTTTCCATCCCACTGTCAGAAGGCAACATAGAACTTGTGTGCTTCTTGCACCACAGAAAGCAAGCTGCCTGCTGGTGGGCAGGAGCACTGCAGGGTTAGGATTCTGGTGGAAAACAGCAAAAGAAAGAAAAAGAAAGAAAGGAGAACTGTAAAAAATCAGCTGAATGTGTGCCCCACGCTAGGATTGGAAACAGGGTGCTAGCCCCTGTGATAAAGGGGATAAAGGGGCACTGCCTGGCTTTTCAGAGAAGCTGCATGTTCAAGAAGCGATGGTGTCCAGACTTTGGAGGACGGTCAGTGCTGGCTGAGTGAGGAGGGTGAGAAGGATGAGAGAGGCAGGAGGCCAGTGGAGAGCATGGACAGGCTGGTGACATGCGTGACATAGGACTGCAGCCCAGGTGAGGCAGCGGAGAGGATCTTCATTGTGAATTCTAGAATAAAGACAGCTATTACTGAAGGGAATGGCCTCTCCTGAGTAGAGTTAATGTCTTTACGCTTCTATTTATGAGCCCAGTTTCGTCTATCACCGTCAAGACTAATAATGTTTTAATAATAATTTTCTAGCTCTTTCCTTTCTTCATCAGTGAAGTTATTGAAATCATTCCAGCCCAGCGCTTCCTGAGGAGGTGGCCTCCTGGCACACGTCTTATCATCCAAAAAACAAACAAGAAAAGGTATTTAATGGGTTTAATCCAATTTTAGAAGGTAAAGAATAGACTCAAACTCAGGCTGCTTCATTTCAGCAAGATGAGATTTACAACTGTTGAAATATTAACCCTGAAAATAATGATTTATGAATGATAATGGAAACATTGACAAGGCCCCTTGGTGTACTTACTAGTGTTATAGAATCCTGATATATGCAAACCTGATGAGATAAAAGAAAACTAGTAAAGGAAAAAATAAAGCACTATTGTGGAAGAAAAAGGGTTTTAATCTGTTTTGATATCAAATAACACCAAAGGCCTGATTTCCATACCTTGAAAAAGGAAAGTGGAATAGAAGCAGGGTAAGATGAAACAAAAATAAGTCAAATACTGATAATAGGTGACAAGCAAGCCTCTGAAGATATGGTGATGTGATTCAGGGAAGCACCCAAAAGTTTGCAGATTTATTCTTTAAACCTCTCTTACCTAGATGTTGGCTTTTCTCGGGAGGTTTCACTGCAGTCAGATTCCTGTGAATTTTTTTTTTCTGGTTTCAGTATTCTGTTTCTTGTAGGTGATGGAAACACAAAGCAGAGCAGCAAAAGTAATTTAAGTGATTTAAAAAGAAATAAAGTTTGCCTTTTTATACTGAGCAACCACCTTTTTCTGTACCGTATTCAAATCAGTTCTTGCAGCACTATGACAGTAAGGAGAATTTTTTTTACTACTCATCTGTATGGTGTTTTGCTATTATTCCATACAGTCAGTTCTAATATTTTTGGGATAAAACAAATCAACTTTTGAAGATGACTGGTAACAAACATTGTATCAGATGTTTCCAGGGATGAGCAACATAGTGTGGCCTGAAAAGGACATTGTTATGGCAATAAGTGGCAGGCATACTCAGTCTGGAATGTAAACAGTGACACTTCTGACATCTGTGAGCTACAGATTTCTAGCAGGTTACGGTAGGAACAACCCAGTAATAATAATGTAAACGAATAAACATTTAATAATAACATAAATATTTAATAAAATAAACAATAAGACAGAGATGGGACTTCTGACGTGATTTCAATTGCAGGGTAATTAAGGAAAATTTCCACAGAACTCTGCACATTAAATAGCCACCATGCAGGAGCCCAGACGGCACTACTGGAAGGGATCTCAGGTGGCCTTCTCCTATTCATGCCACTGCCCTATGTGCCAGTAGTGATGGTACAGGTGGAAAGTTCATCATCACATTGTGCATTAATAAACAATGAGCTGTTTTACGAGGAAAATAAAAATAAGAAACCAAACTGTTGCAATCTTTTATGATTCTAGGCTGTAAGAACCACATACACTTTTTTTCCTCTCTTATTCCTTAATGGGCATTAAACATGCATAATTATAAACATTTTGAGGAAATTTGAAATCATAAACCAATTATGATTATTTTTTTAAATAAAAATGCTGACAACTGTACATGATGGTTTGTAGGTCTTGTGCTGCTGTTTATACGTGTACATTGCCACACACAACATCACACACTCAAGAGTTGCTGGGAATTTTGATCGTCAAGCACAGCATTATGCAGAAGGTGCCTTGCACAGAACACGTGTGCTGGGAGGTGGTTAGTTATGATAACAGTTTTTCTGCTTTAAAGATCCTTGTCATCCAACTGAGGAGTGCTAGCTTCCTCGTATGATCAAAGTGGCTGGTCACATAATCAGATGGATAAATGTCAATTAGTCAGGAAAAACAAATTTCAGATGACCCACATAAATGCTGAAAAGTGTTTTTTTGTACCACTTTGTGGGAAGTATTGGTAAAGATTTTGCTTTTTTATACATACATACATATATATATATATATATATATACACATAATCACTTCTTCAAAAGTTCTTCAAAACTAGTTAGCACTTGTGAGAAATTCTTAGGTTTATGAAAATCTGGAAAATTCTCAGGTTTATGGAAGTCTGGATTGGTTCCCAAGTGATTCACAAACACAGAAGATTGAATTTGCCTTATGTTCTTGGACTTGGTGATCTCAAAGGTCCTTTCCAACTTAAATAATTCTATGATTCTGTAATCCCTCTTCAGAGTCTGTTTGAGCTGAGATCAGAGTCTTGCAGGTGAGAGCAAGGGGACAGGACCGGGGCAGATAATGAGCAGCCTCTCTGCTCTGTCCTTTCAAGCAGTGAATCCATGTGGACGAGGGAAAGCCTGTGGCACACATCGGGCATGCACCACTGGCAACCAAGGAGAGGATTACGATTGGACTTGGTGATCTTGAGGGTCTTTTCCAACCTGAATGATTATACAGTTTTATGATTCTGTGATCAGAACAGGGCCAGAAATTAAACAGGAACAGAAGCTGACCATAACCGGCCTGCCAAGAGGGTCTTCAGTCGATGTTAATGTCTTTGGCTGAAAGACACTTCAGCCTCTCGCTGCTCTGAGCGTCGCGAGAACATCGGGGTGATGGAGGAGATGTGCATTGTCAACGGGTCTACCAAAAGTCCTAAGCAGGAGGTAAAGCTTGCATCTGTCAGGCAAGAAGCATGAGTACTGTTGGGGGAGACCTGCCCAAGCAATGGCACGCTTCTTTCCTTGTAGTAGCCATGGCACAACAGAAAATTACTGAGGGGTTGGCTCAGTGCAGAGGTAGCACAAACCAGTGTGCACAGCCTCTGGGGCCATGAACTTTGGTCTCTTTAAAGAGCTTGGATGGCTGGAAAAAACACCCACAAAAGGTAATACCACATTCTTTTAAACTATTGACATTAACGGGAACTACGTAGCACAAAGAAGTGGTTCTTATGTATTAAATAAATATTACAATATTTTATTCCTTATTGATAACTTGCCTTGCAGTGATACATAAGTAGTTTGTAAGTAGAAATGAAATAATATGCCGGGTACTCCTAAGGCTGTAATTTCACTGAGGATTTCTCTGATGTTATAAACTAAAAGACCTGAGTTAAGCTGTTCTTTCATGGGAACCCCAAGATGAAAATTATAGCCTTGTAATGCACAGCAGGCAAACTTTACATGTTAACAACCTTAAGTGATGATTAGACCTTCTCTGAAGACTGAGGGTTCCAGTAAAATAGTTTTCATACCTACAAATGAGTGGTTTGGGGTTTTTTTTCCCATCTATTTTTGCCATTTTCTCTTTGAAGGAGATGTCACTTTTTATTCAACCAACAAGAAGGTATAAGTGTTACACAGCTTAAATATCATCATAAAAGAGGAGAAAGAAAGGTTGAGGTTTTGTCTGGCTCAGATAAAATTTCAAAGTGCTGTCACTCCAATCACATTATCCTCTTCATCAGTGTTGTAAGACATATCAGAAAAGAATCATAGAATTCTGACAGATAAACCGATGCTGAGCTCACACT
The DNA here is from genome assembly GCF_963210335.1 of Falco punctatus. Lineage (NCBI taxonomy): Eukaryota > Metazoa > Chordata > Aves > Falconiformes > Falconidae > Falco > Falco punctatus. The sequence continues at coordinate 81,061,869 of NC_137586.1, forward strand.
GAACACACGAGCACTCACATACTGTTCATATCATATTTATCGTTTCACCACTTAGAATGGTGAATGTGGACTATCGATCTGTAAATCTTGCAGCTGACAAAAGACTGTCCTAGCAAAATCTTAGGAGAGCTAAAGGAGCCTGTTCCCTGAGTCAAAGCTTTTTTTTTTTTTTTTTTTTTTTTTTTTTTCTTTTTTTTTTTTTTTTAATTTTAACAGATCTGCATTGATTTGTATAGGTCATCCTGAAGACTGGCATTTTTTATGAATGATTTGAGAAATAAAATGCAAAAAGAAAGGCAATTTTAGAGAACATAATCAATGTTTTTGTTTTCCCTTTCCTTGATAACAGGATAATTTATTATGTATATCTGCATTTGCTGTGTATAACAGGAAGTTTAAAAGAAATAGAACTAGCAAATAAACGTGCTTAATTTGTGTTATTTAAATGATATGCACAAAGAATCTTGAGAGAACTATCAGGTACCACTTTGGTATGTGCCAAGTTTTACATACAAATTTGATATGTAAGTTAATAATTTACTTACTATATATTCTATGTATTACCTTTTTAATGGAAAGACAATGCCAGTGCACCTCTGGGGCAAGAAGCAGGAGGTAGAAATTTCCTGGCAAGCAGCAGCATGACATAGTGGTATCAAACATCTATGCCATCTGGCATGTTCTGTTTCCAACAAGAATTAGCCATCACCACCACTGACTTGAGACACCAGATTGTAATAGAACTCCTAACTTTCCTTTTTGATTAAGAGTGGAATGCATCCATGTCTGCAATTACTTGTTTATGTAGTTACATACAAACTATTTTAAAAAACAATACATGTGCAGTTAATCATGTTTGCTTTACATTAGATGTACAAACATACTTATATATTCAAACCTTTGAATTCAGAGGATTTGAATTGATCTTACTCATCATCAGTTACCTAAAGTTCTCTTTGTTTTCTTTCCCTCCTTTTTTTTAGGTATGCTGTGGCATGTTGTCTAATGGAAGTCCAAGACAGACTATATTACATAGGGGAACTATATGAGGGGGGGAAATTTTCAAAGAAGGTTAGATAATCTAATCACTTAAGAGAAGTGCTATCACACATTGCTCAATGTTTTCCTGATGCAGTAATCTACTTCCAGTGGAAACTTAATAGTATTTTCCACAGTGGAAACAGGATTTTGTTTTTGAACTTTCCTGGTTGCAATACTACAGGCAGTTCAGAAAAACACATTAATTTGCAGAAACTTACAGCCAACATGGCCAATGCCAATATTGGCCACAAACTGCTAACTTGTTTGCCAATCATTTCAAACAATGGGTGAGTGGTTTCCATCAGTGCTTGCAGTATGTAATTTACTGAATATTTCAGTCTATCCTTTTGGCATCTTAATTTCTCCAGCAATTCTCCCATGTCAAAGGCAACTGACTACTAGCCCAGTTATTTATATTTCCAGAGTGAATTAACAAAAGCAGCTTTCATGGTTTTCTTCGGTGTTTCATACCACAGATATGCCTGGTTGGAAAAGTAGGTTTATATTGAATCGCCATTGAAAATAACTTTAAGATGATTTATGGTAAAGGATTTCACATAATGACTGCATTTGGTAAAGCTGAAAACTGCTTTGTTGGTTTTGTAAGTTTGTGATGTTCCCAAGGCCTGGGGATGAACTCTCTGGTTTCAGCCCCTCTTCTTGTGACATCCACTCCATTACACAAAAACTGCCCTAAAACGTATTTCCTGTATTGTTCCCATCTTTCTCTAAGGAACAGCATGTTACAGAAAACAAATATCCAGGGATGTTCAGAACAGAGAGCTATTATTATTTGTCACTTCTGTGTGAAAGATGTTTTTTTTTTCTTTTCAACAATCTCTGGTAAAGTCCAAGGCTGGGTCCTCTGAAGTGTGAAGCACCTGGTGATGCTGCCGACAACAGCTAGTGTCTTCGGTGGGCACTGATGGCACTTGGAAATATCCATTAAGCTCAAAGTGTTTTTCAGGATTTGTCCCTGAATAAACACTTTCCTAAATGCCAACAGTTCAGGGGAATGAATATAAGATAATAAAATGACCATCTCACAGCTCTGCTGGAAGGATCTTGAAGGAGAAGTGGTTGTTATCAGCCTAGACAAAACCACAAATTGTGACTTTATTGTGAAGCGAGAAATGCTTACTTTAATTGGCAGGTAAAAAAAAATAAAAAATAGCTAAGCCCAACATCAATTAACAAAGGAATAAATGCCTGGGAAAGGGCAACATGGGATTGTTTGACAAGTGACAAATGTTGGAGATTAGATGGAGAAATTAACACCTGAAAAATACCCAGAAGCTGGCGTGAGTGACCTGTTCTGTATTTGTCTCTGTGCATTCTTTTATACAAGCCCATAAAAACACAGTAAAGCTTCTTTCTCTGGGTTACCTTGCACCTGCCCTCCTTTGGCTACTTAATACACAGAAGCAGCCCTTACATAGTCAAAGGAAAGAATAGCGAAATAGTAAAAGCGATTGCACAAAAGCGTCTCGACACCTCATTTGGAATCTGTAGGAAATGAACAGCTCTCCATTGTCGAGAATGAAAGACCATTGTTCTGGAAGAGCAAGAGCCATTAAGCTAATTACACATTTGCATTGATTTGGTGAAAACTGAATGAAGTTGAATTAATACAAGCCAGATGTAAACCAATTTAAATGTGTTCACATAGAGGTTTTCACATGTTTAATTGATTTAAAACCAATTCTGTGCACAAACAAGGACATATATCCTTTTTCTTCTCCTTCACAGGCTGAAAATCAGGTAATCATTTCAACCTGGATTTTGGTAACTCTACCTTAAAACCATAGCTGTGTTGCTATGTAAGCACGAGTCTCTCAATAATTAATACACTGTATATCCTTCCAGATAGAGACCTCAAATTCAGATTTTTCTCAGTAACCAAATCCCATATGCAATGAGTTAGATTCAAACATGGGTCTAAGCCACCTTGGCTGGCAGGGTCAGAATCATGGCATCATGATTGTAGGAGGATTAAATCATTTCCCGAGCCCGAACTTGTGCACTGCAGTGTACATAGGTAACGCCATGAAAGCTCCAGAATAATGCTGAGGAAAATGTTAATACAGAGCCCGGCTGTGGGCAGAACAGGTTACTCCAGCGCGGGAAGAAGACAGCACCCCCCTGTGCCTCTCCTGTCCTTCTTCCAAGTTCTTCCTGCTCCTTCCTCAAAAATCTCTTCTGTTAATGGCCGTAGCAGTAACTTACTGTCACACATGTTCCATGTTGCTTATCAGAGAAAAAAGAAGAGAAAAACCTTAATATTCTTAGAATATACAGAAATGAATAATGTTATTTTAAATTTTGTATTAATCTAGTGGCACAAGTGTAAAATGGTACTTTTTTTCTGATTCAAATTCTGCAGTGGCATTAGCCTCAAATGTGTGTTTAAGGTCAGAATTTTGCCTGGGTCGGTACAACTATACTGTCCCTCTGTTGTCCACAGTTTTCCATACTCATGCCCATTTCTTCAAGTTTCCAAACTGGCAGGGCTGTGAGCTGGACAGGTATCTCCTACGCTGTGTGCTGTGGCAGATTTGACATCTGTATGTATGAGAGGTGTGGGGAAACCATTCTGCTGTTGCTGCAATTGCAATGATAGCATTGCTGGCTACATGGACATTTTTCTCTTTTTTCCATCAATATTTATGGGATGTCAAGAAGTCTTCAGGCGTTTCTGAAAGAAAGAGGTTGTGTATATCTTAAACTCTGTCAGTGTCTCCACCTCTGCATCCCACCCCTCACTGACTTTCTGCTGGTGGGAGCTTTGGCAAGGGGACAGGGTACAGTCCACGGTTTGCATTTGTGATCCTTAAAATCGGTGCTTTGAAGGAGTTGCAGGTGGGGAACGGGAATGCACAGAACTCTTAAAATACATCCTGAAAGTTGCTTTGTCTGCTGAAAAGTGAGAAGTGAGGACGCCGACATCAAAGTGAGAGACCAGCAAGGACCCCACCTCGCTGCCCAGCACAGAAATTAAGGAAGGACCATTTTTAAGGTGTAAACAGAATACCTATACACACATAGGCAAATGCTTGTGTACGTACACATGAAACAGAAGGAATATAGGTGTGTGTAAAAGAATCGAGCAGTGCTGCAGACTTACTCTATAGTGGCATACACATGGAGGAGAAATAGAGAGTCTGCAGGAAACAATACTTGTCTTCTGGAGAAAAGTTATTGCCTTGTTTTATCAAATCAGTTTAAACAAGCCGGGTCTAAGGTTTCCTATATCCAAGGGGGGTTCATTGTGTCTCCTTTAATGCAAAGGTGCACCTATAACATGCTAAAACCATTGAAATCTATGTTTATTCTTCATACTTTGTTGAAAAACAATAACTTTTTATTAGTTTGTGGCAATAAAATAGATATGATTTACAGTATTTAATTATACCGTATGTGATATTTTACTTGATTAACATTAAAAATTACTTAGTATGGCATGGTTCATAATAATGATGCAAATAATTCATTAATCCAATTAAAAATTAAGCACTTGATGTATTGACTTGCTCAAAGATGTAGACGTAAAAAATTGGGGCGCTTTTAATTACAAAGTTATCAGCTGTGATTTGATGGGTCATTTTCTGCCTTACTGCAAACGTTTTTGTGATGAAATATTTCACATCCAGTCAGTCAAGGTGCGCTGTTTTCTCCTCATCAGAATGGTGTGCAGGCTGAAGTCACCGTCGTACTCTCAGAGCGGTAACCCAAATCGTAAATCTAAATCATCAGTTGCCATAAGTTCTGTTTGTTGGCTCTTTTTCATTGCAAATAACTGCAAGTGTTCTTCTTCACCTGAAAAAGATAAATTCCTGTCAACAAATCATGCTCTCTTACTTTGTTTCAGGGCTTTCTGTGAGTCTCTGGGATGCTTGCATGTGGGGATCCTGGCACCTGCATCAGGACAGCTGAGGCTGCTGAACCTTTGACACAGGCTGGTCTCCTCCAAGGTACTCGGTTGCTGCAAAAACGAAATCTAAAAAATCTGAAGAGTAAATTCTCTGTGTCAGGATTTTGTTAGTTCTCTGATCAGCAGAGATCCCTCCTGGGTGGACAAGTCTTGATTTTAGGTATTAAACAAAAAGTGGTAAACGTCCCATAACTTGGAAACTTTCTTCCTGTAAAGCAAGGAGTAATAGAAAGGCAAAAACCTGCAGAGACTTGGAAATATTTTTTACAGCCTACGAGCAGGTGTGAGAGACAACTCAAGTATTTCACTCTGGTCTTCTCTCTGGCCACTCAAGTTTCAATGTTGCAAACATGCTTCTTACATTTCTAGTAAAATACTGTAAAATGCAACCAAAAAGTAATTTCTTAGCAATAACATCAACCTGACATTCAAGTTACGCAGGAGATGATCAGACTCCTTTTCCCCATTCTAAAAATTTGCATTTCATACATTCTGTGGGTATGAGGGTTTTAATGGATATATAGAGAGACCTTTTGCCTGTTTCTGTATTGAATTTGCTTATCACACTGAAAACTCATTGGGTCAGAGACTGCTTGCTACTGTGTGTTTGTAAAGTGTTTTATAGAACAGCTGAATCCTTAGCTGTTGAAAAGGCAGCGGTATAATACACATCATTAATAATGATAATTTCAAGCTGTGATAAAAATTATCCCTGCTATCAGTTTCTTTGCTTGAAAAATTACTTTGGAAGCAAGTAAGAAAACGTGGTCCTCAAAGTCTGGCCTTCTGGTTTGTTTACCCAGGCTATGCTTAGTCATTTTAAAATATTGATGGTGTTTATCTAAACTTTGGCTGACTGTGTCAAACGCAGAGAAAATTCCACTGTAATCAGTGTGTGGTTTGTTTTTTTTTCACTTACGTACTTCTGCTTTCTTGCTACTGTCATTATTTCACAGCGCTTCAGGCGCTGCCTGGGAGAGCTCACAGCCAAACAGATAAATAACAATGGAAGGGAGAGAGGAAGAATCAATTGGAATATGTTCAAAATCTCTGTGTAGCATCTTTCCCTTGGGGCATATAAAAAGTCTAATCCACTTTCAGAGGATTCTGAAAATTCAGAAGTGTGTTCTATACCTGTATTATCGTTTCAACTGTGAATGCAGGATTGGAATTGCCCTTTAATGTTTATTCAACTACAAAGTTGTAAGGATGGTGATTCACAAGTAATTGTGCTGTATCATCTCTTCCCCGCCCACATGTGTGTATGTAAACTTTCAAACATGCTCCTGGAGGTATGCAACTGTGTTAGTGTATGTTTGTACTTAAGTGGATTTACAGTGTCTAAAGCATATTTAGAGCTGCATAGCCTTGCCAACACGCACCGACTCTCTAGTAATCAAAATAACTTGTTTTGACCCATTATATTCCCAGACACCAAACCTAAATTAGTATCCCTTTTAGATATCTCTGATTGTCTGTTTCTCTGATGTAATGACTAGACCGAGGCAATAACAATACTTCTTTATGCTATTCAAAGTGTGTGTTAGAATTCAGGGGGGAGCTAGATTCTAAACACAGTCCCGGGGCTGAATACAGAGATAATGCATCTTTCTATAGCAACTTTCTCCCGCCATTCCCGGAGCCCTCACTGCACAAGCAATACCATTTTTTTCCACCGGGAAATAAGGTTGTTTCTCGAACCTAATGCACAACAGCAACCCTTCTGAGGTGTGCTTTTAAGGCAGCCGTGGCTTTCCATATTATACCCATAACGTGTAAATATGTTGGAAAAATAAACAGTTAAGTTCAAGTTTAAAACAAAGCAAAACAAAATAAAACAAACAAAAACCCTGCCCCATCTGTCAAATTGTGTGTATGACATCATCAGATATTCTGCACTTGTTTGCAGCCATTCAGATCAGCCTGCCCCACAGCCTAAGCTTTGTGCTCCAGCTCTCTTTACAGGGTCAGTGGGCTGGAAAATTACCACATGCTGTCACAGTTAGCTCAGCCAGGTCTTGTTATCATTGTTTCCAAGGAATCCATTCATTCCATTATTTTACATATTAGGCAGACGTCCTGCCACCAAGGCTTGGGCTGCACTAACTTGAAGGGCCAAATGTTAATGGGTCCCTATTGTCAGCAGAATAGCAGTGCAATACGTGGGAAAAAATACCCAGACAGCTCACTGACACTGGTTTAGGACCTCTAGACTTAGGGGGTAGCCTGTGAAGACCATTTATGTAAACAAGATTTCAGTAAACAAAGAATATCTTCTCTGTCAATGTTCATAACCCATAGGTTTTTCCTTCTCTTCGCCCTCCTTCACCCCCTGGAGCAGCATAACTTTTCAGGTACAAAGAGGGGGGAAGGTGGTATGGATGGTCAATGCCTTTTGCAGAGCGAATCCATGGAATGTGTGCAAGAAACCATACAGCTAATTCTGATTTATAAGGGATATTACTGAGCTCCTGGGTGGAACAAAGCAGTTCTATTTTGAGCTTGCTCTACTGTCTGTGTGGCTGATAATGGCGCATGTGCTAGTGGAAATGTAAAGCTTGTGATTTGTGTGTGCCGTGGCTGACCTGTCAAAACGAAGGTGTCTGTTTGTCTGTCCTGGGTGTGGAATTTCAAGCAAGTGGATTGCACTGCTGACAATTTTTATTTTCTTCTTAGGAAACCAAGAAGCCAGGCATTGCTCACTAAATACAGAATAAGTTTTGAGCATTCAGAAAAGAAAATAATTCAGGATAAAGCAAAGCGTGTTCAAGTTACGTTGTTCCCTCCTGATGCTGTCTTTTTGTTTGTTTGTTTGTTTTGTTAGGCCAGATGTTCTTCTCAGTTGTTCCCCATGCACATCCTCAGCTTTGGTGAGTTCCTTAGGACTTCTGAAACCACTCTTACTCTGGGATAGCTCCACTGGCTTCACTTCTTTCACCCAGCTTTATGCCACCACGAGGGAGAAGAGGGTCAGGCTGAAGGGGATGGAAATTGGCAGGCGCCCCCAAACAGGAGGCATCCCTGTCATCCCCAGCGGTGACATTTCAGGGCCCCCACTCTCATCAGAGAAAAATGTTCAGATTCCTTAATTCGAACAGAGCGAGCTGAGTAAGATTAAAAAGGTCTCATGTGAACAAGCTGCAAAATCCTTCCTTCCAAGAGGGAGCCACTTTAAAAACTGCTTAAAAATTAATCCAAAGAGAGAGAGAGGCAGCCTCCGAATGCCTGGGGCTTGATTGTCAGGTCTGAATACATGCTCCTGTTTCTGGTACCAGGCTGGCACTGGGGACGGGAAGGGGCTGGACCTGGCATCTGCTGCCGGCAGCCTTTATTTCAGGTACTGAGTATTTCCCTCCTATTATTTTCTTTGCCGTTGGACAACAAAGGTCTTGATAACATGACCTGGCTGCTCTCACTGTGACAGCATGTGGTAATTAGCTGACTCCGCTGGTATTTTGAAAACCTAAACATGAGTCCCAGCTTTTTAAACTTGCCTGTAATTAGCACAGCTGTTATTTCAGTTAATTTGTCGTATTTGATACTGTAAAGCTCTCCAAAGACCCCCACAAAAGTCAGCAGCACAATATATCTTGTTTTCCACAAGCATTTTGAGAATATTAGGTCACGGTAGTCACTGCATGAGAAGAATTCATAGGATCTCTCTGAAGCCTCTCTGAAGTATATTCCAGGTAGTAATAAGATGTATTAAAATACTTGCACTATCCAAAAGCCGGGATAGCCACTTCATGTCTTTATGAAATATATTCCATTTCAACTAAGATTATTTCTGTGTCTGGCAGCTAATTTTAAACAGTTCCCTTCTTCAGATGACATTAAGAGCCAATTGAGATAAATTTATTTTTCCATAAAAGTAATGTGTGTCAAGGATAGATTTCCTAAGCCAAGCCCCCCAAGCAATCATCATAATCATTTTGTAAGTCATAGATAATGTCATCTTGGAATAAAAAGATTTTTTCAGGGTATGAAATGCTACATTAAGATAAACAGTAGAACTTGGTGTTGCTAGTTTGAATATGATTTTTTCAAAAAATCTTCCAAGGTTTTCAAATAAGTGTAAAAGAGAGAGAGAGAGAAGGACAGGGACTGAGAGAATACAAGGAATAAATAACATTAAAAAATATCTATTACTTCAAGCATTCTGAAATGTGATGTTTTGTCCTTAATTTTTCAAGATTTGTGTTTGTGTGCGTGCATGCTTTTGCTGGGGTACATAGGGGAGATGGTGTCTGGAAGGAGTGAAACAGGAATGAATTAATAGGAATTGTCCCTGCTTGATGTGGTCTTTTAAAGCTGCATTTCCAAACACACAAATGGCATTATTCAGTGCAGCAGTTTCTTACCTAGCTTTCCATGGTAGAAGTGTTTTTGCATGGGGAGGAAAAAAGTGCAAAAAGAAAGAAAAGCCAAAGCACTGTGGCAAGTAAAACGCCTAAGTTACATCAACCTTTAGGGACATTAGAGCACTTGATGAACTCTTTTTTTTTTTTTTTTTTGCACAGTGTTTCACCCTTGGTAACCTAATGTTCAGCCCTTAAAAATGAATAAAAAAAAAAATCACTTGCCAAGGGGTTAAAACATGTCCCAGCAGTAGAGGATTTCCACTCCTCCCCCCCCCCCCCCCCCCCCCCCCCCGCCCCCTACTTAGTTCAATACCACTGTCAGTCATTTGGAACATTCCTCCTTTCCTTGTTTAGGATAATGATCTTCCAGTTTCAAAGAACCAGAGTAAATCTGCTCACCCTGACACCATGGTCTTGTGCTGTCTCCAGAGGCATCAGAAGCTCAAGCGACAAGGGAAGATGTAGACCCATCCTATACCCCTTGTGTAGACCCATCCTACACCTGCACCATCAAACTCTCACCTGGTTTGTAAGGACTCAGCTCCCTTCTTCTGGTGTCCAGCAGCCTGCATGTGATGGAAAACATTTCTGAAAGTTTTCACAGCTTTTCCTTCTTCAGGAGAGCTTGCTCTTTCAGGGTGAAGATTAAAGCCTGGGAACACTGCAAGGAGTCAACTTGTGCTGAGGATCAAAATTCCCTTCTCTTTCTCAGGTTGCATTGGCTTGTGGAGAGGTCATTTTCATGAGCTGGATCAGGAGCTTTTTCCTTCAGGAAGCAGCTGAAGGTGTCCCTGCTAGCTGTGGGATGTCCCAGCTGCTGAAGCCCTGGACTGGTGGAGACACAGTCCTTCAAGAGGTGTAGACCAAGCAAAATCTTCTCTAAGTTACAGAACTTAACATTATCTGAAATGTTTGTGCTGAGATTTTAGAGGAGAAGAAAAGGAAAGAGTTAAACCTTCTGATTAGTGGCCCAGGTAGTCACCTCAAAGGTCATGAGAAAGAGCTTAACTGCAGGCTACCAAGAAACTTCTAACGGTGAAGTATAAGCACAGACAAGTGGCTTTCATTACTTACCTCAGCGATGGATAGTTATCATTTATCTGAAACTTTGGGCAACTCTTGTCCATATTCTCTGGCACGAATCAGATGTACTATTGCCCAAAAAATGAAAAGAAAAAAGAAAAAAACCATGTAAGTTATACCTTTATTTTTGACAGCTGTTTTTTCCTAATAAACTTGGAGATAATTAAGAGACTGATTCGGTGTCCTGAACTGAAGAGAACAAAAAAACCACAGAACAGCTTTCACTGAATTTGGTGGGATCTTGATGAGGGAATACCATTAGCAATCATAAAACTCATAAGAAAGGGGATTCAAGGGCATACAAGGCATTCAGCAACTTTTGCATTCTGGTCCTTTTGTCACCTTCCATTCCCTTTGCTAAAAAGTAGAAATAGTTCAGCAAAGTAAGAGAAAACAATATGGATCTTATCTGCATGACCCTTTGCAACATATTAGCAACTGTCTATGGTATTAGTCATTTTCTATCACGTTACATTAATATCATAGAGTTTTAGCATTTGATTGCCCTAATAAGATATGACCTTGCAATCATTTCAAACAATTTTCAAATCAGATTAGTGAAAACAAAGGCTAACTAAACTACTAATAGAACATGACAAATTTTTTTCATGTTTTGCTTGTCTATTAATGTTTGCCTTTCCCATTTCAACATTTTCCTCCAATTTTTCATTACTGGACTTGGAGAATCAGTGCATTTATCACTCTTGTTTTCAATGAAGTAAGTAAACCAGGAAGCATTGTTGTAGCAGTCGATTTTTTTGTCAACCCTTTATCAAATAAGCAGCTCTGATGAGAAACAGTGACGGCTGTTGGGGAGGATTGCATAAGGAAACAAAATCAGAAATGACGTAAAGAAACTACTGAAGCTTTTTTAGGATGTAGATCAAGAAAAATTCCTAGAGGAGATGTTTTTGTAATGATACAGTAATTGTCTCAAAGAAGAGGTGAAAGCTTCTTTACATTATACAATCAACTTAGAGTGAAAAAAATCGTTATGAGGTGCTGTCTAGGGAATAATCCTCTGTGAGCAGTGAGAAGACCTGGTTGTTTCTATCTCCACTCTCTCAGATACTGTGATTCAAGGCTTGCTTGGAAGATGAAAGACTAATGGTATTTAATGGATTGCTGAGTTCTTGTGTGATTGCTACATGGATTTTTTGCTTTCAGAAATTAAATAATTTAAGAAGAGAAGAAAAAGACTGCTATATAGCTTCTGGTTTCTTTCTTTCTTTTTTTTTTTTTTTCTTCTTCTTTTTTTTTTTCCCCTCTCTAGTCATATTAATTTAAAAAGAGTCAAACAACACTTTTTCACAGTCTGCACCACAGAAAAGTGTCACCGAAAATGCAAGTGGTGGAAAGACAAAGACGCAGCATGCCTACACCGATGAAAACAGTTCAGGTGAAAATTTAGTCTAGATTAACTTTTTTTTCCTGAATATCCTGTTGTAGTTTGTCCTTCCTTGTATTTTTAATAAGCTTCATAATACCTTTTCAGAAATTTTAAAAAAAGTATTCAGGGCATGAGGAAAATCTGAAGAGGATTGGTGGGAAAAGAGATCGTATGAGCTTAATTGCCTGGGAAGCTCCATAGTCCCATTTCATAATCCTTTTAGGACCCTTTCTCACCAAGAAGACACATTTTCTGGAGCTAACAAGGGATCTGACGTGCCATGGAGGGGGTTCTGGCGATACCTGGAATAGGCAGAAGGAAAGAAGGGAACGATTAGAGAGATCCAGGCTTGTTACACTATGATACATAGTAATATGAAAAAGGTCATATTTCAGGTTTTGCCTTGGGCTTGTGCCATCTCTGTGTCTGTTGCTTGTGAAAAGGGCAGACTGAATGCAGCAGTGCCTGAATTTATTACTGCAATGAACAATTCATGTAGATTGAAAGGGTACTAATTGCAGCATGCCTTGAAACCCATCATTCTTGTGGGTTTTTTTTTTTTTTTTTTTAATGAACAAAGTCAATCATTTCCACCGTACCATCTGTTCACCCTCGGACTTCCTTCCTTGCAAACCCAGCAGATGTCATTGAGATCTCAGCAACATTTCTCGCATCTTCTGGTCTGTGTCCTCATCTCTCTGGCCAGTCCAGCTATGTTTATAGCATCCTGGACTGCTAGGTGTCTTCCGCAATTTTTGTACATGCCATAAACTGGCTGCCATGGTTTCTGGTCCTTTTCCATGGGAGATCCTGACATCCTTGGTGTTTCCTGCTACGCCTGTTCAGCTGAACAACATTGGCTTCACAAGATGCTTGCCCACCCACCACGTGTCCAAGCTGTGAGCTGAAGAAATTGCAAGGCATCTCGCTTACTGGGTGTTGTTAGCAGCATCTAGAAGTTTGCCTCAGGCAGGAGAGATTACGGGGAAACTTCTGAAGCAAGCTAGGGACAGGGTAGATTACCCGAGAAGAAAATGCTGCTAGCGATATAGCTGCTCCTGATGCATGCTGTGCCGTTCATGAAGGTAAAGTGGCCTCCAGCAAGCTGGGCTCCCTGTGCCACAAATGGCACAAAGCAAAGCCTTTACCAGCCCGCTGCAGGAGCTTTTTACACAAAACTTTTCCATCCACACCAACAGGACAGCAGCACAGGGTGAAATTCTCTCAATTACTTTGCTTTTATGCCATGCTGGAGATTATAAACTGCTGGAGATGATAGATTAGAATGTGCCCCCGTTGGTGTGTCTGTGTCTATAGCATGCTGCAGCCACGCCTGTTCCGTTTGATATTAGCGGTTAACATCACCATACTTAATTTTTAACGTCCACTAAAGGGACACAATAGCACAGTACCACCTGCATACGCATGTCGCAAGGTTTAACTAATTATTGTGGGCTTGCAAAGTGCTTTGAGATCTCAAAGTGAAATTTACCATTGAAGTGCAGAGTGTTACCCGCATGCAGCAGTCAGAGAGCGTAGCCCCAGAGAGGCTATAAATCCGTTACCAGCGCGATCCAAGATGAGTCTGTCAGCTGAAGGAAGGACATGAATGTTTAAACGCTTATTTAAATATTAAACCACAGATCTTCAAAACCCATACTCACACGCTGTCCTAAGTGAATTCCAGACATGGACTAACGTGAGTCCAGAGCTGCGCGGCTGAGGGAGTTCACTTTTCCTAGCATGCTGAAAACTTGCAGCTGGGGAGAATCCGGTTTTCAGTTTTTCACCTCTGTCCCTCTCCAGAAGAACAGCAAATCCCCTTCTAATAAATAATTATTTGATGTTCTGGGAACAATATTACCTTATTACAATTGCATTGCATTGTTTGTGGCCACCTGGTGTGCACTACTTTTCTCCCTGCAGACTGCTGAAGTTAGGGCACCCCTATTTCTGCTGTGCAATACCTTGCATCAGGCTATGGATGGTTTGTAGTGCTGGTCCCTGTGTCAGAATCCTGAAGGTGTTTTGATTCATGAGAACTTGGCCTGGTGGGACAGACATTCTCCAGTCACTTTGGTCTTTGGTGCTCCAAAAATTAGCAAAAAAGAGACTGCACCAGGGATCTTGGCAGTACTTTCATTGCACTTTCCCAGTGGCCATGAAGGAAACGGGCAGGAGAGGGGATTCCTCACTTCTGCCATAATTTTAGTGCTGGGTTTGCACCTGACATCTCCCTGCTTGACTGCAGTGCCAGTAATGCAGGACTCTGTGGCCATGGAATTGCAAAGAAGAGCAGCAATGAAGGGATTAAGCAAAATGAAAGTGGATTTATAGTTTCCGATATTGACCTCTTGTACTGCTAGAGTCACATATCATACAAATTGTCAGTAAGATGGCAGCTGATAACACAAAAGGCTCAGAAGTGCGAGTTTTAAATTAAAATGTATTTTCAACTGTAATTCACACCTTCTGCACAATGAAAAATGCCTCTTGCCATGTGAACCCTGAGAACACTGCAGTGGCCGCAGAAGATGCAGTTTCTTTTGTAACTGTTCAGAATCCTGGGTTGTGTATTATGGAGCAATAAATAAAAATGAATTTTAATGGGGCTGCCAAACCAAACTATCAGTTGGTATAAAGTGACTGTGAAATGAGGGTGTCAATGGAGCTATAGTGAGGGCAGGATCTGAACCATGATTGCAGGCAGGTTCAAAGTGCCACAACTAGTTAAATTTGCTTGGTAATTTACACAGAAAGACTTTATTTTGCATTTGCTGCTTGCCTTCAGGGGTAAGTCCAACTGGAGTAACTGCTGGACTTCTTCCCTGGTGCTGCATGTGTCCTCCAGATCCTCTTTTGGGTCTTGTCTCTTTTTAACTCTATAGACTGGTGCCACAACCTCCTGTTCCGGTGGGCAATTACCAATGGACTTCTGGGTGTCCCCATGTGAAATAGTCTCCTGAGGCATCATCAACTCAGCAGAGATGCATATGGGTCGTTTTGGCTCAATGCATCTTTGAGACATCCTTGTTCATGGGCGAAAGTCGTATAATGTCACGTGGCGCTTTGCATCTTCTTGTTGATCCCAAACTCGCTGTTTCCTTTCCTTGTTTGCAAATGTGTCCAGATTCCCATCGAGTTTATCACAATACAATGATTTTCCAGAGTACTAGGAAAAGGGACATCATGGACTGTCTGTCTGGTTCTGAATGCTTCTTTGGTCCAGTCCAGTCAAAACACTGATAACAAACACGCATCTCTTCAATGCACTTCTTACC
This sequence comes from Falco punctatus, assembly GCF_963210335.1. Classification (NCBI taxonomy): domain Eukaryota; kingdom Metazoa; phylum Chordata; class Aves; order Falconiformes; family Falconidae; genus Falco; species Falco punctatus. The sequence goes on from NC_137586.1 coordinate 81,076,956, forward strand.
AATTGCAAAACTTTTTACCCATTGCAGTCATATAAACTACCTTTTTCAAATGAACTACTATGAATGAACACATTTGCTAATGTATTTATTTCCAGTCATTAATCATAAATAAAAAGCACCCCAGGTACACTTTTTAATGTTGGACTTTATGCAGGCTAGCCCATTCAAATATCATTACCCGTGCTCACAGAATCACACAGTTGGGTAAAAAAAAAGTGATTTGTAAAATAATGTTTGTGGTGTTCGATTTGTCTGCCCTCTTATTCCTGAGTCTCTCTGGCACGCAGGATTTTACTGAGCATTGCTTTGTAGACATGAGGCCCAGAAATCTACTTTGTAATGAAAGCTGAGATTATTGTGCTATTTCCTGACACAGGTGGTTGCTATTTTAGGCAAAACACACTATACTGTGAAAAGTATGATGAAATTGCAAGGATTGGTACTCTGGGGGGAACAACTAGCAAAGAATCCCTGCTTCAAAGATATTTCTGTATGTTTATGTATTTTTGGTGTCACCTTTTTGGTTCTGCTTTTAAAACTGTTAAGCCAGTTCATGGTTAAAGTACAGTTGCTCGTAACACTAAAAAACCACTTTTAAAATATTGGCTATGAGACCATTATTTTATTTGGAAAGTAAGAAATACCTTTTCTTACTATTGTGCTTGGAAATGTTCCTAAGGAGTAGCCATATGTCAAAGAACCAGGCACATTTCAAAGGAAGAAGCCTCCATTAGATGATAGGACTAATAATTTTTTATCAATTAGAATCCCTTGGGGAAAGGAGCCAGCAGTCTTTATTAATAATATTAGCAGCAGCTGGAATCACACCATCTGTCTGGAGATATGGTTCATACTTTCGAGGAGAAATGTCAACTGTTTAAAGAACATCTTTGAGAGGAAGGAACAGGAGAAAAAGCAAAGATGTCTCTTGGTACCAGATGTAATTTCTCCAGCATAAAGAGATTCAAACCTCTGCTTCTGAAACTGGTTTGTAGAGGAAACTTTACTTTGTGCATATTATATTATATTACATTATATATTATATTATGTTATGTTACCTTATGCCATATTATGTTATATTATGCTATGCTATATTATTTTGGTATTCTATCAGTGTGGTTAGTTGGTAGCAGGACTTATTTTAAGTAAGCAAAATCAGTACTTGCTGTGTTTTGATGTAAATGGATAGCTTAGCCTTACCGTCTGTCAAGCTCTGAGGAATGGCGCTTGGAACTATACCTTATGCGTCTGCAGCATAGAAAGTGTTCTGATTTCAAGCGTTACTTCTGGCTCAAGTTGTCACAAAACTATCACTGAATATTTGCCAGCACCTCACCCAAGGAAAGTATGAGAATAATGAGTATATTTTGTTTATTGAATAAGATTACATTAAGTGAAATGGATGTTTTGAATTTCTAGGCTGCTACTCCATGAAGTTATGGCTTTTCCAGAATTATGTCTTAGATATAAATTTAATTATTATCGAGGTTTCAAAGGTGTGGATGGGACAACTTGCTTGTCCTGTTTGAAGAATGGATCTTACAAAACTTTTTTTTACCCTAGTAAACACACAGAGATCTCAAAGAGGTATATGTAGCTTAATTTTTTCTGTCTGCTCTAGTCTGAAACTGGGACTTGCCCACTTTCTTAGTGGAGTTTGAGAATTCATGAGTTTTTCATGCCTCTTTTACTGGGTTGATCATGTATGGCCCACTGAATCTTGTGTAATTAACTCCTGAATCCTGGAGTAGTTATTGAATAAATGTAAAAGATTAACCATAACTTTTACTGCTGATTTCGATATTCTTCTGTAATTAATTCAAAATTCCTCAGAAAATTATCAGTAAGTCAACATTTTTACCCACTTGCTAATCTCAGTTAGAAGGGTCCTCTAATTTTAGTTTCCCAGCTGACATCCTCAGGCATAATCACTTCTTGTGCCTTCCATATTAATCTTGAGAATCTTTGGTTTGTTTGTTAGCTGTTTTTTTTTTTTATATATTTTTTTTTGGCATACGCTGAAATGTGGTATCTTTTTTCATGTGGAAAATTTTTCTATGGTGGAAAGGGGAAAATTAGAGAGCTGTGATTTGAGCTCCAAAGGGAACCAGACAGTAAGCATCAGAGCATTAGAAGAAAGAAATTTTGAAAAAAAGAGTAGATTAAAAAGTGTTAGGTGGTATTAGTAAATGGAAGGTAAACTGAAATGGCGACATGGTTTCCCCAAAAGTATTATTTTGCCACCCTATCTGGATATCTTTAGAAGTTTTAGTTATACTTAAGAGAAAGCTAGTTTACAGATAAATACAGATATAGATACAGACATAGATATAGATAGAATTAGATAAAATCTGTCTGACTTCAGTAGAAATCTGATATGCTGCTATAATGGAAATTCTAGGTTAAACTGGCAAAATGGGGATTAATTGAAAAAGTGTGACATGAACACGAAGCTGAAAGAAAAGGTGGGCAAAGTTTGTGTTGCGAGGAGAAGATTCAGACAGGAGGGCAATGACAATTGACTTCCTTATGGCAATAGCATTCATCCCAGTCTTCATCAATAGTGACTCAACCATTAGTTACCTTGGCAACTTGGCAGAAAAAAGTAGTACTGTACTAATGGAAATTTGTGAATGCTCAAAATTAGGAGCAACACTGGAAGCTTGGAGTACAACAAAGGAAGTGATGAATCTTGGTAACTGCAATAATACTAACTAGATACAATTAAAGGTAGAGAAGGCAGAGACTTTAATTTAGGGAATAATATATTTTTTTAAATATTAAATTTTTTTCCTAAAAAATCTGAAGATGTTGGTCAGTGGATGACTCAAAGCCATCAACATTGGTACAGCCATTTAAAAACACAAGTTAAGGTATTTCTACCAGGGACAGACCATCTGAAACATTTTGTAAGGCTCTGGTTGCTCCTGCACAGGAAGGATGAAATCAAACCAGAAGAGACCCCAGAAGGCTCTCTTGAAGGGAAGCAAACAGCTCTGCTTATTTAACCTGGCAAAGCAATAGCCAAATTTCCTCTAACAATATTTATTATTTTATGCCAATAAGGTAAACACCAGGGAAAGAAAGAAGATGCTTATAAAAAAAGATAGGACTAGCACAGAAATAAGTGGTTAATATTGCTATGTATAAACTGAAAATCAGCTAAAGGTTGTGAAACGTCTGGGGAATGAACTTCTACAACCGTAGGAGTTATCAGGAAAGCCATTTATTAAAATAACACAAAATGCAATAACGTCTGATGGTAAAGCAAGGGACTTGCAGGGAAACAGACTTACTGACAGATCTTTGTCAGTCATCCAGTCTACACTAATTTTGCCCTACATATGTCCTCATCTTCCCCCAGCTTTCACAGCTTTTATGATCTGGTGACTTGCAGCTTCCCATGGCCCAGAAAGAGAACGCAGTTGTGCAGTCTGAATTACCCTAGGAAAAGCCAGCGTGTCCACCCCAGCTGTTACCTCTGCTTTTCCTTTCAGAAAACTTACCTTCAAAAACAGCGGTAACAATGAAGAAAGAAACCAGGAGATGTCTGTGTTGAGTAGTATTAATAAATGATACAATTTCATGAATTATTTGTCATTTGTGGGCATTTCTTGAACTTACAATTTATCTTCTACAGCCCTACCTAGAGGTGCATGGTTTGAACAGCTAGAGTTTGGGTTAATTTTTTTTTTTTACCTTTAAAACACTCCACTGCACTTACAACTACACCATGCAGAAGAAACCTTCTCTATTTGTATGCAAGCTGCTTTGGCAAATAATGCCAACTCCTACCCTGCATCACACAGAAAAAACCAGAGATGACTTAAAATCATCACTGTAATTTTGTACCTCAGCCCCTCTCACTCAAAAACTGATCTGAAAGAATATCTGAATTTTGCTGATTTTTTTTGTGGCTAAGAAAGCCTGTGACTAAGAGCTGATGCTGATACAGTGCTCGCTCAGTCTCAGCACCCTTTGGTTCTTGAGCATGTCCTTCAGATTGTCTTTCCCATTTTACATGTCTAGGGTAGTTTATTTGCCTTTTGCTTGGAAGGCTATTTCTTTTCCTGGATCTGGTTCTGCACCAATTTGTTGCATTTCTCAGTGCTGTAAACCCACTGATGTCACCAAAGTTGGTTGGGGGAAGAAACTGGAAAGTATGTCGTGGCATTTTAACCCCTGATAGATATTTCTTTATGGGCAGACAGGAGGGCTCAGATAAATTCAAGGCTCATGTAAATAAGCCACTTTGAGGAGCTTTAAGGAAAAGTGATGCTGTACAAAGGGGACAGTACCCCCAATCCACAGGACCTTTTGTCTAGGTGAGCTGAACTGACATTTATTTAATTTGCGTGGCCTTTTTGTGAAACCCAGATTTTTAAAAAAGTTTTAAAAAGAAGCAGTTCCAAAGAAGGAATGTGCATGAAAATTAGAAATATGAAATTATTTTAGGTCTGCGAGCAAAACAGAACTTGGACATTTCCTTTACTGCTTTTCATGTTGACCAGCTGTGTTTTGATTTCCTGGTTTTGAATATTCCTGTACTCATCAGAAAGATCATCTGGGGGATTTTAGTCATCAGTAAAGCCTACCTGCACTATTCACACAAAAATGTTCTACTGGAAAACGGTGATTTTCAGAGATGAAGGTCTGCAAATGTACCTGTTCCGATGAAATTTTTGACCCTCCCTCATGCAACTGTTCCTGCAGAAAACAGCTTGGATTCAGTCTTCTGGGGCAACCCTGGTGCGCAGTTAAGGAATACCGGACTTCATGAGTGTTGACAACTCATTGTTATATTGTCATTTTGGATCCTTGAGTCTTATTAAAAGGCGGGGGTTTTGTGAGAGACATGACTTTTTCACGGAAGTCCTGACAGCCAAGGACTCCTGTACCACCTCGGTTTGTGAAACTGATTCAGGAGAACTGTTGTAGGGCATTTTAGGGGACCAGCTGGAGTGAGGCGGTGCTGCAATCCTCAGGCATCAGGTCAACCTGCAGGCAGTGCTGCCCTAGGGCTGTGGGTCCAAGACGCACTTGCAGCTATCTGGTTGAGAGACAAGACTCTCCAAAATCAGGAAAAATACTGGTTTGGAAACACTGCCCGGTGGAATTCATGAAAAGAATCTGTGGAATTTCCTTTTCTGTCAAGGCAGATCTGTTAGAAATGTGGATATTTTTTTTTAAATTTTTATTTTTGGTGACATGGACTCTGTCAGATCAGCTCCATCTAATTATCAACAGCTTATCCAGCTTGATAGCAGAGGATTGCCAAGCAGAACAATGCACAAAATGGTACAAACTGTTATACTAATTTGCTAGCTTTCTCTGCACTATACTACGGCACACAGAACTGATGCTCTCAAATAGCAGCATTCTTTTATTTGTCACAGCAAAAATGTCATGTGCGGTATTTTATTGTGAGGTCTCATTCAGGAAAATCAGGTGAGGGGAAGACAGAAAGTTAAGGAAGACAGTACATTAAGAACTAAGCAAAGCAGAAAGCGCTTCCTTTTTGTGAGACTGAAGGAGCCTGCGGCAGTGCAATAAGCAGAAGAAGCTTTCCATCAGTTCACAGATGTGCAGTGAAGAAATTAATTTCCTTTGCAGTTTATTAGGGCTCAGGCTGTGTGAGACTGGAAGTGTGGAAGATTTCCTGTGCGTTATTTGTATGTAAATTTAGACTTTGAGCGGCTGCCTCCCAAATGGCACGTTGGCTTCACGTTGTTGACTATACCAGCCTAATAGACATATCAAGACTTACGTGCACACATTAGTCACGTATAAATTGACAGTAGCTGCAAATGTGTCCTATCATGAGGTTCTCTGAAGTGAATTTCCATTGGCTAGCTTTCTCATTTTTACCTGACTATTATGAATTCTGACAATAAGAGTATATTAGCTTATAATTTAGAATATTTAGCTTCATTGGCTGTTTTCAATCCTTTAATATTAGATTGTTTTTCCTTAAACGAGTGTAATTGAAGGGTCTGCGTACTTATGTGTACTACATATTGTTTATCTGCGGTTATATCTAATTTAGCCTCTCACTGGCTTTATGCAAACTTCATTCTATTAGGTTAGCCTGAGGTCAGAATTGGGCCCTTTCTCTCTTTGCTAAGCAAGTTTTTTGAGCAAGAATTCATGTAAGCCTATCAGAGCACCTGAGACAAGGAACTTCTGAACCTACAACCTGCCTGCAAAGACCCTGGAAATGGTTATGCAGGAGTAAACTCAGGTCTGATTCATCTCCATGCTAATGTACCAATTGTTTTCAGGCCAGGGAGCTGAGATGACTTCAACAGAGAAGGTGGGCGCAATGACCTTATGCTGCAAGGTGGATTACTTAGTCATATCATCACTTTTAATTCCTCTTGAACCTTACTGCAGCTTTTGGATGCTGTGAAGCATTGGGCTTTTCTGCAGCCCTTGCAGCGTATGCCATGCCTGCTCCTGGACGTGGCTCTCATGGCCACATGCCTCTGCAATATTGCTTTGCAAGCATAAAACAGCTGCTTCCCAGAATCTTTTCTATGTGAACTGGTGAGGCTTCTGGCTTCTTGCCTTGCCTGTAGGTGCCTGTGTGGCGGCGTGTGACTATGCACATTTAGCTTTGCGTCTCATGTATTTCAATACACTTGTTCAGTTTCTGAGTTCAGTCGTAACTCAGCGTTAAGGCTCCGTGTGTGATGCAGAGGAGGGAGGGCACTGTGATACAGATTTCACTAGCTGCTTCCTGGTGAATGTGGGGTCCCTGGCTCACAGGCGATAAAGTCTGAAGCAGTTATGATGCCCTGAAGCACCATGAATGAACTGTGAAGATAAATGTATTCCACACTGTCATTTTCCGTATTAGTATGTAACCTTTCTGCCAGACCTCATTAGCGGCACCAAGTCAGTGCTGTCTAAAGGCTTCCTTTAAAATAAATACAATAATTGTACTGAGCCCCTAGCTAATGACACATCCACCCCCAGGTTTAAAGAACTTAACCTACTTTTGCAGGTGTTCTTTCCTAATTTGCAAGTACAACCTACTTTTGCAGGTGTTCTTCCCTAATTTGCAAGTACTCAGGGGCCTTTAAACACATGAAAGCAAAAATACTATTTTGTGGGAACAAATGCTACACAAGTGCCACAGATGTAATTAATTTGCATCATCATCAGACCGATCATATAAAAATAGTTACAGAAATAAAGAAAGCCCAAATAATATGTGAAGGGCGTCGCCAACTCTGAGTCACAGTGGTTAATCGGGTAGCTGGGCTTTGAAGTCTTGAAATTAAATGCATGGTATTTAGGCTTTGCCCAGGACTCAGATCCCTTCATCTAAGGTGCCCTCACTGGTGTGGAAAAGACATCTCCAGACTGTGGTTCATCTGATCTCCAGTTAGGTGTTGAAAAACCACTTAGAAATAGTTGTGCTCCCTTGTTGTGAGGATGAGCTTGAATCAGCAGCACAAGCTGGATATCTGATTTTAAGATGGTAGAGGCTAGGAAACTGGTTCACCTGGAGTCACACAGCCAGGAAGGCTGGAAGGGACCTCTGGATGTTACCTGCTCCAACCTTCATGCAAGGCAAAGCCAGCTTAAGCCTGCCTTGAGTTGGTTTTTAAATATATCTGCGTCTTGATTGTTGCCTCCTGTTAATGATTTTTCAGGCTATTTGAGGAGAGAGATCGCCAGGTGATGATCTTCCTCCCCACCTCTAACAGCTAAATATTGAATTATTTCCTTTCGATTAGCAGGTAAGATTCCTTAGTCACTATAAATACAACAGTTAATAGCAAATTGGATAAGCCTTCCAATAAAAGAGCTAGATTTGACAATGCGTGGCTTCCCCAAGCGGTGCTAGGTTGCTCCGGTGCAGCAGCCATCACTTTGCTCCACAAGTGAAATGCCTCGGTGGGTTTTTCTGGTCTGAGCTGGAACACGGCTCCTTCTTGACCCGGCATAACCCTGCGCCCATGAGCGAGCATGCCAGCCCTGAGCTGAGTTTATCCGCTCAAAGGCAGCAGGGAGCTGGAGCAGCTGCCCAGTTCCCGGTGTGGCACTGGCGCAGGATGGGAGGTTGCACTGCCAAAGAGCCCAGTCACAGGCACCTGGGTGCGCCTCTGCCTGCCAAAATCTGCATCAGTACTTCTTGTGAGATGCCTTCCTGGGTCTGGGCTGGCCGTGTTGATCCGCTCGACGGGTAAGTGCAGCGAGCTCCCATCTGCCTGCAAAAAGACAGCTCAGGCACTTGCTGCGTGCCCTTTCCCCAGCCCCCTCAATCGCTGTTTGTGACTCTACTGACATCTTTTCAGGTCTTCTCGTCCCTTTGATTAAGTGAGGATGGGGCAGAGTAGTGCAGTGCCTTCTCACTAACGTTCACACAGAGCAAGGCTGGCCTGGCATTTAATTTTTGTTGTGTGTCAATTATCATGTCAGTTCCTCTGCCTCTATATTTACCCCAAAATTCACATAGAATGTGCTAATTTTGAAAACCCTAATGTTTGCCCCCCTGTCCTCAGAAGGGTTTTGTAGGTATTTTTCTGGGTTGCATTTGAGTTTATTGAAACACATTCTCTTAATTGTGACTTTGTAAGATCATTATTCAAGCCATAGCTATTGTATAATTCATTGCCATAGCTGTGTACTGCTTGTGAGTCTGTGTAGTACTGGCAATCTACAGGGTCTGGTATTAATAAAAATACTGGATAGTTTTGGAACAAGAACTAGTCCATGGGGGATCTCATTAGGAAGGCCCATCTTTGACGTCTCCTTACTGATTGATCTCAAAATATGGAAGATAGGTCAGATATTAATCTTAACAGGGTGAGTTCCCTCAGTTTCAGTTAGTGCCTATTAAAAAAACATCCAAACATCACAAAGTCTTAGATAGATTAATGCATATTACAACATATACTAGCTCAAAACTATCTTATTGATCACATGTGATCATGCGAAAAATAAATCAAGAATTTTATAGCTCCCAGCTTTTATGAAAGCATGCTTACAATTGTATTGTCTTCATTTCTAGACTCTATTGCTTTAGTTGCTTCCCAGATTGGCTTCAGTTTTCTTCAATGAAGCGTTTGTGTAACCTTACTTGTAGTTACTCTAACTGACCTATAACTTTCTATTTCAATCCAAGTCAAGTTTTGCACCCTGTGTTGTAGCTCTCCTTTGGAAATCACCTGCCAGTTTATTAGCCTTCGTTAAAAACAGTGATTTATGATTAGGAGGTCCTTGCATAGTTCAGGTAGGTTTCTAATGTTTTAGTTATGCAGGCCTGTTTATTGCAAGTACTTAGCTGTAGCTGCTGTTGCCTTTCAAGTCTCTTTATTTCTTTTATTTTTATTTTTTTCTTTTCAAATAACAGACTTTCTATTCTGTTCTTGGCTCTGTTCTAGGTATACAAAGAAATTTCCACTGACACATTTCTCCCTTTTTAACTCTTTCATTTACAATTATACCTTCTCTAATATTCTGTAATAAGAGTGCAATCCAACCTCTGATCCATACACAGCAAAGCACTGCACACAGCATCACTACGCAGAAATACTTTCATTGTAAGTAAAGACCGCTAGAGCTACCAGACATTTGTTTTTTCCTGTCTCTTCATCCTATGGCTTTGTAACTTTAAGTGATATGAGAGTTTAGAAAAAACTAGAAGGAACTATGGATATAATTTAAATGCCCTGATCTTTGTTTAACTTTTCTTGCTATCATTGAGGTGGATTAGGGCATGAAATAGGCATTCAGTTTGGAGATCCTCAGCTCTTGCCTTGAAATCATCAGAACAAGTTCACATGGGGAAGGGGGAAGGAGGAATATGTCCACACCACAGAAATTAATTTTACAACTGGTAGCTTCTTGAAAAAGTAAAACATAAAAGAGAGCTCAGGCTCTGACCACAAGGGATGCACACGCCAGCATAAGAGCAGGTATAAAAGCAAGAAACTGAAACTGAGCTAAGGAGAAAAACCTAGCTCACTCCTTCTTAGCTGTATTGGTTGAACAGACTAATACGCATTAGTCATTAACACCAGCAAGGTAAGAGGAAGAGTGCCGCGTGGAGCAGTTGTATTTTTACAATAACTTTTTTTAAGTCTAAATGTCCATACTAAAGGAGATCGCTGTCATAATAATAATGTAACTACATTCTGCGAGAACTGGAAGGAGTGTCTTTCATGCCACAGTTGCTACGAAGGCATTATGCTGCTCTGCATATTTGCTGTTTCTCCATGAGACATTTCCAGAGCTTTTGGTATTTGTTTAGATGATCTGTAAATCAGACACCTATGCTTTGAAGCAACATGTAGTTGCATAATTACCCTTTTAACTACCATTACTGACCCATTTGGGTAATAGCATATAGTTTGTACAGGTCGTTATCACTCTGTAAATTCTGCACAAATTGTATGTAAAGTATATAACAGATATGGTGGTATATGATAGATAAGTATAGAGAGCAGGAAGGATCAGCCTGACTCTACACTGACAAAACCTTGAGGAACCTTACGGAGGAAGTGCCCGAACTGCAGAGCACCAGTCCACACACATGCAAAGCTCATATTAATCCAATAAATAACATGTTTTACTTAAAAAAAGGTCTGCTAGAAATGGAGAAGCAATCATGGGCTATTAACAATAAGTATTTTAAGGAAGACTGTCAGCTCTGCTGTGCTGTGGGTAGTGCGAGAGTCACAACACAGCTCTGTATTCAGAGAGAAATCAGTGATGGAAAGCAGGACAGCGCATCTTGTTGTATCTGCAGCACTCTGATCCTGGCATAAGGAAACTTGCAAGCAGCAGGTGTACAAGCCCTTTCTCGAGGAATCACAGAGAGATACGTGTTTGCTTTTTAAGATTTTTTTTCCCCTTCAATATTGGAGATGTTTTAGACAGCTGAAGGCAAAACCCTTAAATCCTGCACGGCTCGCTATAATTTCCCAAAAGAAGTGCTATCGGAAGACCAGTGTACCAAAATGTTTCTTTGGTACGTTGATTCAATGTACCAAAATGCCAGCCTCACAAAGTCTGACAAAAATACTTCATAGAAGTGTTTGCTGGGATCACTGAAACATTAAAAGTTCTTAAAATTATCATTTGCTTGTCATTTCCTAAAGCCACTTCTTTGCCTTAAAAAGATGAGGAATGCAAAAAAAGACATCTAAAAACCAGTCCATACTTTGAACTTCGTGTTTCATCAGACATATACCTTTGTCCATTTCTGTTGCCACTGTGATAACAGAATTGTTTCCTAGTTCTCATGGACATGCTTTAGCCAAATTACTGCTTGCAGTGCACATTGTTGGTGGTGTACTTCCCAGGCACTCTGCAAAGACAGATACCTATATATCTTAAAACTGAGGTCTGAAAAAGAAGAAAAGGTTAGCGCAATCAGGTATTGCTTAATCCAGTTTCCAAACGAAAGAAACAACCTTAACAGTCTCTGAATGGTATTTTACTGGGTTCCCTCTGCCCAGCTTTCTGGTAATGTTACACAAAGCTCAGCTGATGAAGGTAAGTGATCTGTCCTGGATTAGTTTTTCTCTTTTCAGCTTCATAGTTTCAGAAGACATCCATCCCATGAGAAGAACTTCTTTAATATAGGGGGGAAAAGAAAAAAAAAAAAAAAAAAAAAAAAGATAGTGGCATAAGTATAAAAATTCCAACTGAAAAGACAACCTGCTCTCATCCCAAATGAAATTAGACATATTTTGAGTTGGAGCTGGACCAGTTGCAGAGCAAATAAAATGCTTTTATCATGTTTTGAATCAATTAATATATTCAGATAAGAGCCAGTGTGTTGTGTTTGGCCAGTTTTCTCCTACAGAAACATATGTTTAAACACGCATAACTGAAAACAGGGCATGATGTAAGATTTTATATGTTATTTTGTTGTATGTGCAATAGTGCAGTGACCCATATAGAAAATGAGGCAACTACTGACTAGTACTACTGTTAAATGATTTTTGCTTTTTTTAACGATGGGGTACGCAAAGGCATGTACAAGCGCCATGAGCAGCACGATTTCCCTAATGTGGAATTTTGTGGTATACAACAGCTGGGAACACCAGACCAATGATCTGTCCCACAAGCAGTCGGGGAGGTGTTGCCCACAAACTTATCTAAATAAACACAGCTTATTCGGGGAAGGTGGGAGAAGAGAAGGTAAGAAAAAGAAAAATAAGGCACATTTTCTTCTTTCTGCTGCTCTGTTTCTTCCGTCATGCTGAAAACTCCTGGCAGACAGAAAGCATTTAGGTTCAATACAGTAACCAGTCTCCATCATCAGGGAGGTCTTCAACATGTCTGCTGTGTCTTAATAAAGATAGCCTTGTGAAAGAAGAAATACTTAGTCACCAGGGCAGTTAAGATGGCCCAAGACTGTAGTAGAAATGTTTTAGGATCACCCCTCAGCCATCTCTGATGAATTACAGAGAAGCTTAGGCACCTTTGGACAAGGCTGACTTTATTTGCTCTTCCATTTGTTGCAAAGTAGTGGTTTTGGAGGATACCACCGGTGGAAGCTTATTTAAGGATGATAAACATGAAGAAGAAGCAGCAGTCACGCCATCATAGGCATTGGTTGCTTTGGTTTCACAGCAGGGGGTTTCCCCCAGAGAAATGGGGAACCCACCGGGCTTTACCATTCACAGTCACACGGGTTGGTTTGGCCAGTGCTGCACGGAGGACGACACTGTACGGTCACTCTGCCACCTGACAGTTTGACTTGAAATCCTTAAACTTTGCCTGAAGACATCAATACCGAAAAGGGGACCACCGTTAACAAGATTTTTTAAGGCAGACATACTTTGAAAAGTATAGGTGTACCATGTGCATACTCCACATTAATATTTTTTTTAAGTTTTCCCTTTTTACTGGTAGAATAAAGTTCAGCATTGTTTTTATTTCACTTTGCGTGCAAAGAAGAGAAAGACAAGTAAAAACACATCCATTTTTTGCTTTATATAGCAACATAATTCTTGTCTAAGTTACAAATAAGTTATGCCATAGAAAATTACACTTTGGAAAGGAGTGGTTTAAGGCTGTTTTGATGAGACAGGCAACATCAGTACAGGGATAATTATAGTCATTCTTTCATTTGATCTGTCTTTTTTATTTTTATTTTATTATTTTATTTTTATCAGACTTCGTTCTGTGTTTTCTCCCATGGTAGGAAATGTAAATCTTTCTATTCAGCTATGTCAGACTGTTGGAAGTTTTCTATTTTCTTACTTTTGTGACTGACAGGCCTATTTTTAGGCCATTCTGAAGATGCTTGGAGTGAGTGACACAGTGATATCACAGCGAGGAGTGCCTCAAATGTGAACATTTCAGTATGAAGCTCTAAAAGGTGCTTGCATCCAGCAAAACCAACTGCCAAGAAAAAACTGAGCTCCCTGGCATCTCTGGGAAACTTCTCATGCTCGGCAGGCTCCAAAGCTGTTTTCAGCCCAGCTCTGATCCTTGTCCTTCATCCTGGTGGTGCGGTTCCCCTTGATTCTCTCGGCAGCTCATGCCATGTCAAAGGCCAGTGATCTTTCCACTCTGATGACAAAAAGACTGGAAACAGATTGTGCTTGGAGAATTGGTCCCTGGGATAACAAGAGTGATAAACTGGAAGACTAAACTCCCAGTATTGTTTACAGTGTATTGTTAACCAACTTCCCTTTAAAGTGTAATAAAGACACTCACTACCATGCACTCTAAAGTCTCTGGAACACAATCAGCTTTTAACAGACCTTGATTTTTGAAATTCATTAAATCGAAACGAAATCTCTTTGCCGACTGCTCCATACATTACAGAGCTTTTTGTAGGGCGTGATTCACGAACAAGCTAAAATCGTTACAGGCTGGTGTTCTGGGAAGGTTATTTGAAGAATGCCAAAAAGTACCCCGCACCCAAAAGAAAAATCCCAAGTGACAAGGAATGCATCAAATGCAAATGCATTTTCAAGTATCCCACAGAAGCAGGAAAACAGATTGCTTGAGAGGGTGTTAAAAGTATTAACCAATGCTTCTAGGGTGTGATTAGGTCACCTGCCTCTCTGATGCAACTGTGCAGCTTCAGCAACACCTACAGTTTCCCAATGGGAATGGCAAGTATCAGACCTTTGATTGCAAATGATTGCAAATCAAGTAGCAGTTTAACACATACCGAAAAGTTGGAACACCCAGTGAGCGTAAAAACTTTCCAGATCCTGGACATTTTGTTAAAAATGAACTTAAACTGTATGATACCTTATGCATTAATATATTACCTTCAACTGAAGTAGTCGACGGTCACAGAATCATCAGCTTTCAGCAGAAAGCTCTGTTTTAGCAGAGATGTGTCTGACATGCTATTCTTGGGCTTCTCTTTGTCTTTTTTTTTCTTGCAACATTTTGGTTTCCATATTTTTAGAGGTTTAGTCTTCTGGACATGAGAAGTTCATACTCAGTACCTGAGGATATGCTATGACAGTGTAAATCCAAAACAGCAGCGAAGTCCATAGGAACTTTTTCCTTTGACACCTTTGCTGCTTTGCAGCTGGCACAAAGGCATAAAACTGCCCTTCTTCCAGTCCCTGGGTGACAAATATAAGTGAGGCTCCAAATTCCTAAATGAAAAAATGTTTTTTAAGCAGAACTATTACATGATGGCAATAGTAGTCTGGATGAAGAAACAGAAGGTAATACCCTATTTATCTTCTTATCTTTCTTAATTTTAAATACTGGCGTGCCTGCCATGGCAAAACCTGCAAGTCTGCAACTGTACTTCTTAGAACACTGCCATGATGTAGGGAAGTGCTGATGTCCCTCTTGCACAGCCTAACAAATGAAACACTGCTTTCAGACACTGTCTATATGAAAATAAATGAGCATCGTCTCATTTACAGAACAACAATTTAATAGTTGTTACAGGGGAACTATCTATTTGGGATTCAACTTTGCTTTGGTGTAATTCTTTCATTCAAACCCCACAATAATTATTCCAGGATATGATAATTTTATTCAAAAATATTATCCATAAAGATATTTATTCCCAAGAAATCTAAGTATTCTGTGCTAGAGGTTCCACATAGATTCAAACATGTATGCAAAATCTAGGGACTTGCTCATAGTCACATGAAATATTTCCTCAGCAAGAAACAGGATAATTTTTTTAAAAAAGAATTTATCTCTATTTCAAGTTTTTCCCTTCAAATCAGCCAAAGAGAATGACTAAGATTATTTTACAGAGTCAAGAGGTTAGTTGTATTTTACAGCAAAGTTTTCAAATATGTGTTTTATTTTGTTCTACACATACTTTCTCCATTCAGAAAAGCAGGTGTCCATCTGCTGGTCAGCAACTAAACTCAGGAGAACATTTCTGGGTCTGCAATAATCTGATCTGTGTATGCAGTTGTCAGCTATGGATGCTATTTACATTAACATATTAAATTTTGAAAGGTTCTTACTCTTCTAAGCATTTTGTCAGTTTCATTGCTAGCTCCCCCCAGCATACACCTTGTTTGGAGAAGAAATGATAAAGTTCAGACACTTGACCTTTCCCAGCTCTGGCTATGTCCTAGATTTGTGGATCATCAGTGTACTACTTCCATAATTTATGTAATTTGATAACTTGCCGGTAAAAAATTCAGTGAGTTTTCTATATCAAGAAGCAAAAATACGCACAGTTCTGACTCAGTACACTGAAATGATTGAGTGTATCAATTGACCTCATCTGATGACAGTTTTGACTCATTATTTATGGAGGTCATGTAATAACTGCTTATTTAAAACTGACTTTATTAAAATCAATACCGGTCTACTGAATTTATCATTGCTAAAATTTCAGTTCCATTTTTCATCTCCAATTTGTCCATACATGGCTCCCAACTCCTGAAAAAATGTTGTTAAGATATTAAAGGAGGAGCATCCTCTCCACAAAAACCTTCCTAAAAACATATTAGAAATAAATTAACAGTATTTGCCTTAGTATGGGTGATGAACTAACGAAGTATTTTACACCTTCAAGTAAAACAAAATGCCACCCCTATCCTAGAGTAGAAATGATTTAAGTATAAAACAAAACCTGTGAGTTAGATTCTGACCTGGAAGGGAAATAAATGAGACGATATTGATGCTATCACCGCTACAACCACTACACCACCAGAACAATATAGTCTTTCTATGTATACAGCTTTCTTGAGACTTAAAACTGTAAAACCAGCCAAGTTTCCCACTGACTCACAAAAAACAGTATTTCACCTTCGTTTGCCAACAAACTGATGAGATAATGAAATGTAAACCAGAAGTGTTTCTTCTGGAGACAAAATTTTAAAATTTATTAATTTTCTTCTCAGGATTGATTCTACATTCATTTCCCCTTTGGACAACACTTAATATCCAGGGGCAGCACACATGCAGACAGAACATGAACAATTGTGATTATAACTTGTGTTAATAACTCTTGCAAATTCATCAAAACTGTGAGCAGAGAAAAGCTATTAATTAATGAGCAGTATTACTATACATAGAAAGTTGTGAGAGTTTGCAATGAGCTGTCAAAATGGAATATACCACAGAAGTATATCCACATTTCTGACAAAAAAATTTGTAAAAAATTCTTCTTCATTGTTGCCTTAAGATTTTCTTGCCACTTCTAATCCTTCCACAGTTGAAAACAACTGTTTATGGTAAGCAAATGGTAATTATTTTCATGCTGAATAAAACAAAGGTAAGATGAAAAAAGGTTTCAAAAGACTTTAAATGTTCTTTGGAAAATTCATATGAAGATCAGGTTAAGTTCAGCAAGAATTTCAGTTCCTTTAGTGGGTAGTTTATTAACTACAGGCTCTAGAAGAAATCTGAAAAGAGAGTGTACGAGTACTGGAACGATTTATGATGACTGTGAACTAAAGACACAGAATAAAAAAACCCAGAGTTTTTATTAGGCTGACAGATTTTCCTCCTTTCCTTTAAAATTACATAGAAATTGCTCTTCGGACCTAGTCAATCTTCTACTGTACTTCTACAGGAGTTCTTTAGTGAGATTTTAGCTTAAAACAAAAAAAGGAAGAAATTTTAGTCCATCTGTGACTTACAACAAGATCACGGATACTCCATCACTCAGCTACCAAATTACAGAGATTATTTCGTGACTGTGTTCCACAGGGCATTGTGAAGCAATATCAAAAGTCAAATAAAGGAGGAAAGACAGCAGACATCACTTGGTTTTTCCAAACCTGTTGTCTCAAGAACGAAGCCTATTAGGTACTAAATTTGCAGATCTGGAGTCTGAAGCTTTCTGTGCTGGAGTAAATCTGTAGTAATATGTTTTTTTCAATGAAATTATACCAGTTCAAGGGTAACATGTGGGAGGAAAGAATTAGATCTGCTGTATGAAAGTGACATGTCACATTTGCGTTTGCATATATGTTTGTAAACTTCATTCTTATATCACAGGCACACATTTGCATGTGTTTGTGCTGCTTTCCCTGTGCATAGTACACAAATATAGCATTATAAATATGTATGATTGATCTGTAAAATACAAACATTTGTAAAATATCTATCGATTTATAGATGCATGTGTGTTCGAATTTATATACAGCTGATAATTAAATGCATAGAATGTATAGCTGTATGCACATTTTTGCTTATATGCGATGCATCTATTACATGTGGTTGATAAGCAATATTTAAATGACAGACATTTATGTTAATGGTAGTTACATAGAAATTATATACAGACACTTTTGTACATATGTACATGATGGTACAGCTGTCTTCCTTTGCCTTCTGAAGCAGTTTGCTAACTGCTGGAGAGAGCCACACAGGTTTTAATAGCTGAGGCACAGCCTCATAATCTATACTATTTTAAATAGTATCTACACCTTGCTGTATGCTGTATTGAATGGAAGATTGCTGTTGGATTTCAAACAGCTACCTCTGTGTTTTCTCCTCCACTTGTAGGCTCTGAATGATAAACTTCAGCATACACAATATACAGCAAATGGGGTCAAATGCGTCATTCCAATGCACGACGGTCACTCAGCTGTTCTTTTCTAATGGCTTTGCATGCTGGCAAACTGTCATTTCGTTGCAGTAGTTTACAAGTGACTCAGCCAAAGACGCCTACACCCTGAAGGCTGTCAGTTTCTACATCAGTGGTCTTGAAGACAAACATTTCAGTCCATAAAATAATACTTTAGAAAGCAACAGAGGGTCAAGCTTGGATTTCACAAGCAATGGTACAGAAACCTACCCAGGGCATGTGCTATACAGCTGAGTGACTGACAAACACGCAGACGTTATTCCTATTACTAAAATAATAATCTGAAATGAAAATTCAGCTCACTGTGGAACCACAAAGGATATAAATCTGCAGTCTCATTCAGGTGCTTTCTCTTAAAGAGAGAGAACTTAACAGACATGTGTGCTAATGCTACTTTATGGAGGGCAGAGATCCTTAATCTGGGACTAAATGACATTTCCACACATTTTAAAGTCCCTTTACAGGCCTTACAGGTATGAGGAGTGTTTTAAGGAATCCTTAATATAAATGAGCAGCTTTCACAGTACATTTCCAGAGCAGCTTGACTGGCTCACAGCTGTATTAATTTATAAAAAGAAAATCAGCTTGCAAGTGTGTTGTATTAAATACACAAAAGTAGCTACGGAGAAGAGTATAAACTTTGATTCCTCCTATTCTGCATTTACCAAATGTTTTTCCTTGCACAAAGTGCATTTTCTAGTTACATGAACATTGATCCAGTTCAGAGTACAGAAAACTTACACAAAATGTGTGAGGGAATAAAAGCATTTTCCTGAGACTTATATTTTCTGCTATAGATTATTCCAGTATTTTCTCATCAATTGCATATGCTAATGCTGGTGATTCGTTAATCTCTCTCTGAGAGGTAAATCACCCAGGAGGAGGAGAAGTAGTGCTGGGAGTATTTTGTACAAAGCATCAGGAACTATTTAGGGAAATCACAGAGGTGATTTAGCAAAACAAAGAAAAAAATGATTGCTGGTATTGCTTTGCAAAAATAAGGACCTCTGACCCATTAAGAATTTTTGGATGAGAATTTCTCTACCCAGCGCATGCTCGATTAGGCCAGTGGAAAATAGTAGCTTTCATATTTTTCAGCATATTCTTAACATGAACAGGTTTGTGGCCAAAAAATGCTGAAGAAATTATTATTTTAGTAGTACTGTAGTATTAATGAACCTCTTCAGCTGCAGCAGACCAGTAAGTCCCTGGCCATAACACTGCTTCTCATCAGGTTCCCACGGCTGTGGCACCCAGGGAGAGGCAAGCTGGGTCAAGGTGAGCTAAAAGGGGATGCATTCCCACTGGACAAACCATTTCTCAGAAACAACGCTTTACACCTCTGTGCTGAGATCTGCAGCACCCTCCAGAAGAAAAGGGAATATTTTTTTTTCATGCTGTGGAAAGTCCCCACTTCATATCAGTCTCCTTCAGCCACACACGGGTATAAACAGGAGTGTGATTCAGGATGTGAGCTTTCTCAGTAGTGCTGTTCCTTAAATTCCTTTCTGTGCCTAGTGAAAACCTGCACAGATGTTCATGGATGTCTCCTAGGGGTTTATACAGCTTTCAGAGAAGCATGCAGCTTAATGAATCACATACAACTCCTTATACACCCTGCCTCCAAATGAAACCAAGGGGTTTAGTTTAGCCAACGAAAGGCATTGGCTCAGCACTGAAGGGACCAAGATAAGGTTATCTCAGGGTGTGAGGGATCTGGAGAGTTTCCCAGTTGCTGGGTACAGCTACGTGCCCCACAGCGTGCTGACAGATGGAGCTGTACAGGGGCCTCCTTTTCACCATTTTTTGCTCCGTTTTGGTAGAAATGAGGGGTGGGTGTGGGCTGTTGGGCAGACCAGTATCCATATTTGACCTGGACCCCCAGACTGGTGTTAGGGAGCACCTCTGGCACCATCTCCTTGTAGTGAGAAGATGACAGGTTTTCTGTTTTTGGCTTGCCCTCCCTTTGGATATGCTGAGGTTCATTCCCTAAGGTAGGTATGAAGCAGGAACATTTCTCCGAAGCAGTCCTTGAGCTTGATGCTCTTTTACAGAATGAAAATCTTTTGGTTTCAAGCTTCAGCTGCAAGCCCAGCGTGGTGTCAGAGGCCACCCAGGGCTTTGGGGATCTCATCTGCTACTTGCCTTATGCCTGGGTCGTTCACAGCAATGCATAGGGTAGCTGGACTCTGAAGTACGACTGAAAGAGTTTTTAAGCAAGTTGAAAGCAAGATATAATACAGTGGAGATGACTTCCGAATCTCCCTGTTAGCAACCAGCCTGAAACAATCTAAACCAAAATAGCGTGCTTGGTCTTCCGGGGCAATATCGAGGAGTTAACTTTGCAATGCTTCATATTGCAGGGATGAACACATTTTTATAATCATTGAAAACAAATAAATAAATGAAATGGCACTACTACCTAATTTCTGGCAAACATATGCACATACTGCTGCAAGCATATTTCTCAGTCTTTTTTGCCATTAAAAAAAAAAAAAAAAAAAGAGAGAAAGGAGAGAGAATCAGGAAAATGTAAAGCTAGAGAAAGGGAAGCCTCCAGACAATCATCTTTTTGCTCTTAGTGTTTCTCTGAAATGAACAGAAGCTGTCACTTCTTGCTTTCTGCTCCTTTACTTATAACCCACATGTTGTGTCAACTTGCCTTTGTGCTGCTGTGAAAGGTGTCACTTTCCAAACCACCAGCAGCCACATGTTCCTTGAAGCTGGTACAGATAACTCTATTTCCTTTACACTTAAAAAAGCTAAAAATATTCCCTGCTATTTTCTTACAAAGTAAATTTACTTAAGGCCAAGATCAATGCAAACAGAAAATCATGTCAAAATCAAAGAAACTTTGTATCAGATTATTTTCCCAAGTGAGTTTTCAGTAGGCGTTCTGCCTTGTCATGGGAGAAATGAGCTTTCACTCTCTTTTTGCAGATCATTAAAATGAACAGTCAAAAGCAGAGGATTTTGGTTTATATATGCACATACTGAGTGAGGTATCATCTTAAATATAGAGTGGAATAAAAATAAGAGTACTTCTTGAAGACAGCTCAGTTGGGTCCTACCTCTGATTGAGGTTGGAGTGCAAAGAAATACATTTTGGGTACATAAAACCACTTTGTTTCTCATCAGATCTGTAAAACTACTGTAAAGAATATGCACTTTTGAAACCCGAAAGTGTAGTTCTATTCTCTTGTCCAGCTTTTAGCCAATTGTTGCGAGATCCATTGTGCACCAGGCACACACTTTGCCTAAATTCCAACGCGTAGGCTCAGAGGTGATCTGTTCCTCCAGCCCAGATGCCAAGTTCCCAACTTGTTCCCAAGTGTGTTGAACAGGGTTGCCTTCAGTTAAGTCTCAGCCTCTAGTCTGACTACTCAGAGAAACAAGAGGAAATACCAATGGCCTAGGATCTGGTTTCTCACACTTTTAGGGATGGGAAAGAGTAGAAGGAATAACAGAAACTGGCGGTTTAAACACTTATTTTGGAAGCTGTCTTCCCGCTCCCTCATCCTAAGGGAGGCCCCAGTAGAAGGCTGGAAAAACAAGATCCTGGGGGCTGATACTAAAGGTAACAAAATGATAGGTGACTGTTGAGATGTAGCAGGGCTCTAGCCCTGGCCACTGAGTTGGGCTGCATAGGATGTAGATCAGGAGAACAAGGAGCAGGATCCCAGAGCATTCCTCTTCTGAAGAAGCACCCCCCCCCCCAGACAGGTCCATAAAGCCACCAAGCTGCCTCTTTGCTTATTTGGTCATTTCTAGAAATGTAACGGCCTGGTTTGGAGGAAAATGTGTTTCACCCATCATACCTGGTGATTAGCAATCTCCTTTTGGATGTAGGCTGACATTCTCCCAAAACCAGACCTGCACTCTCTGGGTGAAGGATCCACCAGTGGAGTGATATTAATCAATATCAAGAGGTACATGGCTGTTTTTCCAGTACTAAGTCTTCTGAGCATGTTGCTCTACCCTAAGCTTGGGCAGTCATGGAAAAGTGGGCCGAGTGCATTGCTGACAGGGAAAGAGGCAGTCCTCAAGCACCTGCAGATACAGCATAGGCTTATTTTAGGAGCAATCTATGTCTATTAACAGATGTATTTTCTCCAGCTTGGATGTTACTCTGCATCTCTTCTCCACCAATAGAAAAGACACAGTATCTTCTCTGTTTTGGGAATACCGTTTGGCTTCACACTAACTTGCCGTAGCTGCCTCATTTTGCCAGTTTTCCTCAGCTTTTAATCACTTTTCACAAGCATCAGCAGAAGATATAATTGACCCTTTTAGGCAGTCTCTTCCTGGAAATAATGATTCTCTGTGACTTAAAATGCTACTATTTTATTTTATTTTATTTTATTTTATTTTATTTTATTGTTATTACTGCATCTTACAGATAGCAGAGGTAGATTTATGGCTTCACTGAAGTTACTGGCTGAACTTCCAATATAATTTTTTTCCTTTAGTTATAGCATAGAATTTGTATAGAGGGAATGGCCACAAGTGGAGATTTCAAGAAAAACATTGAGATGAGGAAGGATCAGGTAGCAAGAAAGGTTTGACCTTCCTTCTCAGGCATTCTACTTTTCATATATAGCCTTGTTCAAATACATGGTAGACAACTGCTTTGGATTTGAAGGACTCTTAAGAGGTGCTTAGCCACATGCTTTCCTTTGAGGAGCTCCTCCAACATCACTGTGCTCTTTCATTTTTCCATTTTCTCCCCAATGATGCTTGCTGTATTTTGGATGCATGCATGGATGAACAGAAAGATGTAGTCTGTATGTCAAACATCCCATGGTAAAATTTTGACATCCACTGGTCAAGCACAATCTGTTTTAACTTGTGCCTCCATTCATTTCAGGTGACAGCACTGAAACCAGCAAGGCAAATGTACACTTTTATTTCATCATAAATCCTGTGTACCTGTATGTAATGTTTCCGAAAGAAAAACAGAGAGAGAGAAATTCTAATTTATAACCAAAACAAAGTGTAAATAACAGTCAGAGGCCACTGGAAATGCAGAAATTATGTGCTGAGTCAGCCCTGTGCTCTGAAGTTGGGAACACACTGTAAAGCTTGGAGTTGAGAAACACAGCCCCTCACAGTTAATTAATATAAGGAAGAAGAGACTGCAATCAAAAATATTTTACTCATAGTTTAAAGAATGATAGCACATATTATACTTGGAATGGCATTTACTGCTGTTTCTGTGAAGGGGGTGAGGTGGGAAGCAGTGCTGGACCTTCAGCAATTGCAAAAGCCCACAGAATATAAGGGCTTTATGTTAGTTAACATGTTGTCAGTCTTTAACGACTAGTGGTGCAACAGCCTGTTTTGATGTAATTTCTTTTGAGACCACTAGACTACAAGCCGTTTATTGCATTCTTCTCCCCAGACTGCTCCTTGGATACAGGCAGGGAGTCAAGAGGTCAGAGGTCTAAAGCCAGGAGCTAAAGGATTTGTCATCATTTAACAGGTCACTTGTTGCTATGTACTATGCAAACTGGACAGTGCAGCCTAGTAGGGCAGTGTGATATGTTTTGTTTTTCGTGTTTCCACAAGGGGAATTGCGTCTGACCCCGCTGCAGAAGCAACTTTCTTACCCGGTGTCATGTGTGCCTGGGGGCTGGTGGGAGGAAGGCACACGCAGTCACGTGCAGCAGCAAAATACCCTCAGTTAGCACCACGGTTATAGTTGTCCAGACTTGCACTCAATATTTGGACATAAACCCCCAAAATTAGACTGATGGATAAGGCAGGAGGCTGCTGTGGGTTGTGATAAACTGCACCCCGAATTCTACTTTCAGTTACATGAGTGTCACTGGAAGAGCGGAATCATTCTGAATTCCTGCATGATTTCTGTCCTTTGCTGCTGCTCCTTGTTATATTGGGGAGTGGTTGCATTATGGTCTCTTTCTAGGAGTATGAAAAATATCTGGCTCAAATTGTCTGCTATTAGGAGCCAATGGGATAATGACTGTAAGGAACAGGTGAGTGTGGGAAGGCTGGTTTACAAATGGTCCAAGAAAACACAGATGACTTCAAAAATATGGGAACTTTGTTCCCACAGGAAAAATAGAAACCTTTTTCCTACCATTACAGCAAGAATCTGAAGCTTCAGCAGTGTGGTTAGCTGTGAAGCTGATTCCTGCAAATAAACTCTTTTCTTCGAGTTGAATTATATTCAGCAAATAAAGAAGCAGAAATGGGCATGTTTTTCAGGGTTTTTTTGTACAAATCATACCTTTTAGATATCAGAAGAGCTATTTGAGGTCGCCTTTAGTCCGAGTAGTTGTGATTCTTTATGTGCACAAGCCAAAAGAGGTTCGTGTTTCGCCTTTGCAACACGTCCAAAGAACATACTCAGGCAAAACAGAAAACTGACATTCAGATACCTTCTAAAGATGGGTAGCAAGTCAGCTGGAGTTTGCTGTTCCCATGTTCCTTTGTAGCATTGATATCGCGAACTTTGCAAGGAGACGAAGTGTAAGGTCAGGCACTTTCTGCGAGCTCATTTTCATGTGGGGACTTTAATAAAGCAAGAAATTATTGAAGCTTTCAGGAAGGGAAAATTAAGAGTTCACTCTGCCTTGAGACAATTACATAACTGCTTTTTTTTTAAGCCGAAATCTCTCGGTATCAAGTCACTCAGTCTTTCTGATTTAGGTAAGCTGTCTGCCCGAATTTAGGTGGGCAATTCCAAGCTCTGGTCTGGAGCTCCTTCCCAAGGTGCTGCCCATGTGCCAGAAGCTGCAGGGATGAGGAGGAGATGCTGCCTGATGAGGAG
Source organism: Falco punctatus (assembly GCF_963210335.1). Taxonomy (NCBI): domain Eukaryota; kingdom Metazoa; phylum Chordata; class Aves; order Falconiformes; family Falconidae; genus Falco; species Falco punctatus. The sequence continues at coordinate 81,101,765 of NC_137586.1, forward strand.
CTGCTGTGGTTTCCTACTCCTCTGGAAGAGAGGGGAGAGCTAAGCGGGGTGGAACTGGACCAGTTGAGTGATGTTCAGCCACTGGATCCCAGAGCAGCATGCACCTGATGTTTCTGCTTGGTTTTAAGAATGAAAAGTGTAGATAAGTCCTTTACACTCCCTGGGAGAAGACATCCATGGTATTTCACGTCTGTGCAGCCTAGGTCTGACAGGGGCTCCTAGATAGGAGTGGATCACAAGCAAGGGTGTGTTGGAGGTCTCTGAGCTCTCCATCTTCAAAGCACTGACCTCAGCTGCATGAATCAAAGGACAAACTCTGGCAACTACTCGTGGCTGATACCCCCTGCTCCTGCCCCCCGGTAATGTGGTTCTCACAGCTAACACCACCTGACGAGGGAAGCAGCCATTCATTCCCTGTGACCGAGAGGGGCATTATTCGTTCCCTTCCCTCATTGTCCGGCCCTGAAGGTCCCACGCCCCAAGCAGACCCACCAAACCCATTTCTTCTCCCCTCCCTCAAGGTTCCTGGGTGCCAGAACTCCCCTCCTCAGCGGTGCTGAGGCACCCGGCCAGCCCAGCGGTGGTGGTGGCCCTGGCACGGGAGTGGCAAGCGTAACAGCGCCGAGCACCATCCGTAAAATCAGTATTATTATAGACTCTGTATTACACTACTGGTATGTTGTGCTACATTGATTCTGCTTGTAGAAATCCTGTGCCATTATATTAATAATTTCTGCGCCATACTAATCACAATATTCTGTTAAGAAAATAAAGCTGCAATTGTAACTACAATTTAGTGCTGCCAAATTATTCTGCCAAGGATCCCTAAAAGAGCCCGTCTGTCCCCTCAGTGTTGGGTGGCACTCATGACCTCAGGCATCTTCTCTGTGGGTTGTGCAGTGAGAGGACAAGTCTGGTGGGAATTCACAAGCAAATAGTGGTGAGGGTGTCTCCAAATATACTGCCATTTTCCCATGCTCAGGAATATCTGAAGTCAGTAAAAAAAAGAAAAAGAAAAAAAAAAATAATACTGGCAATCCAGAACATGGAATCCCTTGGATTTAAGCATTTAGGATTTGTACCATGTGTTTGTTTGAACTGAAGGCAGCAATGACCACTTCTACCTTGACACACCAGTGCTGCTTCTTGGAGGGCATTCAGAAGCACCTCTGAACTTTAGAAATAGTTTGTTCTATTACATGTCGTACATGCTACACTGCTTAGGAAGCAGGGGCGGAGCAAGGAGCTGGATTGAACACTTTTATTAGGGGCATTTCTTACCAGAAGCATTGCAGAATGCTGGCAGGCTGAGAACAATCATGTGAAGCAGCTTTTTGCTTCCATTTATACACATTCTCCCGCCAATTTAGGTCAAGGAAGACCAAGATGCCCATCAATGTGTCAGTCACTGTCCTTCCTCAATGATGACACCATAAATTTTCAAACCCCAGCAACCTGCAGAAAAAAAAGAATAATCATAGAGGGCATCTTATTTTGTTATAGCAGTGATTTAAAATGCTTTCTATACAAATTTATGTCTGTATTTCCATTAGAAAGCCAGCTTTTGAGAGGTTTGCAGAGATCAAGTACAAAATATTTGCTTTGAAATGAAAATTGGTTTAAACCAACCTATCTTGTAATATGTTACATATAGTATTGCACGTTATAAGCGTGCTACTAGGATGTTTTATTTTTGGGGTATTGAATTTTGATTTGTTGATCAATAGGCTAGTGGTTACTACTTTACAGATTTTGAAGGGGTTTGTACGTCAACATTCTTCTCCTTAAATATGAAATCACCTAATAGAAAAAGCTTCATTAATATAAATTTTTGCCTGACATTGTGAAAATAGATCTATTCCCAATACTAGTATCTACAAAGCCCTCTCTTTTGTCTTTTCCCCAAAAGTTCTGTCATTCATTTAAACATGAAGTCAGACCCTGCAATCAGCATTTTCTATTGTAGTTTATGTTATACTATGTATGACTTAATCTACTATGTGATTTAAAAGGACATTGCTAATAGACAGGAAATCTTTTCTGCTTCTTTTATGCATAAAATTAAGTTAGTCTTAAAAATGTTCTTTTGAGGTACATTTTTTTTAAAGGCATTAGGGTCAGAAAAGGGGTATACATTCAGTTATTTACACTTTCTTACATGTATTTTTCCTGCAAAACTATGGGAAATGAACTGCAGATGAAAAGCTGCCCTTTTGCTGGATGAACTGAGCTTCCCCCCTGTGCCATCGCTTGCTCTGCATCTTGAAAAAGATCACATTTTACTTTTCTATAGTGCCGTGGAAGTTGGATACACTGCTTTACTGCTTCCTGCTTTGGTTTTGAAGCTATTTGCTACCATTGCTTTCTAATTCATCCTAGAAGGTTCCTGAGCAGTAGTTTTCTAAACTGTAGGTCTCACTTACTACTGAAAAGAGACAAGACAAACCTTCCTTGAAGTTGGGAGAATTCAAGCAGAAACTGAGATCCAGGGTCTCCTTCCAGCACCTCTTTGTTAAAATGAACGAACAGGTTTTGGGGAAAGGGAAGGGCAAAGGCAAGGGCAAGGGCAAGGGCAAGGGCAAGGGCAAGGGCAAAGGGAAAGGGAAGGAAGGGGAAGGGCAATGGAAGAGGTATTTAACTTTTACCATTGTTTGGCTGTCAGAACAATGAATTCTGCGTACTGAGATGAATATCCAAACCTAACATTCCATAAAACAATCATAATAGCTCCAAACCCATTACATTCACAGCCAATTGTCAATGAGTTAGCTCTTTCAGTTCAGGTTTTAATTATACCTCAGAGAGTGTTTTTTTCATATACTAGGTCATACTTATCCATCAAGTTCAGTCCACAGATTTCAAAGGAACTGGAATAAGCAGCAAGTTATAAGTTAAAAAAAGTCCCAATAGCCTACACTGGCTGTGGAGACAAAACAAGGTAACCCTCTAAAAAATGTGTGTTTGTATTTGATCAATGCTACAATCCCACCTTTTGGAAACTGTACTTAATGCTGCATCACACATTCCAGCTATGTGTAATTGTTATATTTCAAAATACTTTATTTATTATGCTTGTTAACCAAAGAGGAGTTTTTTTGTAAAGTGAAAGAAGAATCTACCGCTCCTTCAGAAACTAATCAGAAAGACACTGGTTACAGAAAAGGAGCTTGATGAAAAAGAAAAGATTAAATGGGATACTTGGTACATTTGCAGACTGATATGAGTTTTATTATTTAAGTTAAAACATAATCACTGTGTTTTGGAATGGTGTCTTCAAGCATATGTTCATTCTTGCAAAATACTTGCAAAAAAAAAAAAAAAACCAACTTGCAAAATTGAAGTATTTCAAGGTTAAAGCTAGAAATTTACATATTCTGCAGCACCTAGGCACATCTGGGTGAATCTTTATCTGATTCAGAGACACGGCCTATTTGTGCCTTGTACTAAATTGCCCTGCTTGTGTGGCTTTAAACATGTCTATTTTATTTTTGTGTTTGCCTGTTAACCTGTGATGCAGTGTTTGGGTTTTAAAGAAGTGCTGGCCGGCACTTGAACTGTTGGTACTTTCCATACCTACTTACTTTTACTTTTTTTCCATACGTACTTACTTTTACTGTGTGCTTTCCTCCTCTGGGACAATTAGTGACTGCAGCTGGGCTGAGACACCTAAAGTCACCTCTCTGAAGGAAGCTGATCCTCCCATTACCTCTGTCACTTAAAGTCCATATGGGCTGTGTATGCACCTACTGGCAGCTTTAATTGACGTCCATTGCATCCAGAGAAAACAACCTCCAGGATGGAGCAAGAAACTTGTCCACTGCCAGCACCTTTTGTCTCTCCCATATGGGAAGGACATGATTCCCCAGGATTAGCCAACAATTATGTGCTCTGAACTGATCAATTCAGTCAATTTACCGTGCAAAGTAAATTGATCCTCCAGAACAAAGGGATCTGCCAGCAGGGAGGTACCTGAGAAAGCAGCATGCCTGTGTAAACAGTGCTGTCCTTGCTCCAGTGTGGAGTGGCCCAGCACCATATGGTGCCACTATGAACTTATTAACTGGCGGATTAACTCATCTCAGCATTTGGGATCTCCAGTTTCCAGCTGTGAGGATGATTGATGGGCTAACTACTGCTTCAGTCTTGGAAGTTATTTCCTCCATTTAACAGAGTCAAGAAGACAGAAAATTGCCCCCTTTGTAAATGCTAATCTCACCACTCCTTCGAACACGCAACATAGCAATTTATTCCAGGCAAAGTCTTAAAACTGGTATAGTACACATCAAATGCATACTAATTAGCAATTTCTTTTGAAGGCTCCATCACTTATTACGGGTCTCCTTTTCCATATGTTCCTCATGCCCCACTTCACCCTTTAATTACAAAACAGCACTGTCTATTAATTGTGAAAAGGTACATTGTACCCAGTATCTGTATTAAATACTACACCTTCTGGGGCCTAATTTAGGGTCAGATAGAGAGCAGGCAGATAGGCATAAAGTCTTAGGGACACTGTCTTCTTTTTAGGCATATTCATTTTTATTCCTACCAGCGATGCTTCTTAAGAAAAGGGCATTTCTTTAGAAACAGCCAATCTCATGTCCACATGGCAATGCACCAGCACTGGTAATGAGGCTGTGGTTTTCCCACTGCTGCTGAATGAAGTCTCACTACCAGCAATTTGTTTCTTGGTACCTTCTAGTGGGAAGATGTCAGTAGATCTTAAAATGGGTGAACTGCGGTGGATTGCAGGATTTGGTCTATCCAGTTCGGTCTGTGTTGCCTCAGACCATGATTCTTTTATTTTTACCCTGTATGGTTCTTTAATGATTGTTCAATGGGTCTTTAGTTCCTAAAGGCCTAGCACTACGTCACTCACATCACAATTGCAACATGAAGATGTAAAAGAAGCTGGGAAGAAAAAACAACCAAACTCAGAGGTATACAAAAAATTTACATCTTTTTCTTGTTGAAAACATTAAAATGTACTCCTTGTTTTGCTTTTCCTGTGCCAGGCAACTGCAATCATAACCTTGATAAGTAATTTCTCTTTATGCCTATCATGGCATAAATATAACTGTAGATGGGTAAATAAACTGCCAAGTTCTGCAGCAGGTTTCACTACTATGGTATTTATTTTCACATGACCCTTGCATGCAGCTTCAGGTTGGTTTAGTTCATTATCTTTTGCAACACATACAGCACCTAAAACCCCATTCAAACTGAATACATTGTTATGAAATGAGGGAAGTTATGTCATGTAGATTAGAACAAATAAAAGCTCCAGGTGCTTGCTGAAATTTATGTTTTAATGGTGTCTCTATCATTGCTTAAAAGATGAATATGCCTTTTTTTTGTCTTGAATTAAAAGAAAGTGATCATTTCAGAGCATATGTAAGGATGATTATTTGAGGGAAAAAGAAACTCGGGTTCTTTTAGTCACTCTTGTGCAATGAAAGCAGCTTGTCCGAAGGCAGGAGAAAATAATTACTCAAAGCTTTAATATTTTGCCACGAGTTCATTGGAACTTCATTTCAATCAAAATTTTCCCACCAGTTATAAGTGAAAAAAAAGAAACGTCCTTATCTGTTAGAAGGAACGTTAAAGAAAGCACCATCTCATTTCATTTCATATTGAAGCATTTTAGATAATTACATCAAACATTAAAACTGAGGTTAAAACAGATGATAGCACATATGAGCGCTGGCTGCCTGTGCTGTTCTCTGTTGGTTTAGTACCAACAGAAGTCCACAGAACAGACATACTAGCCAAATTTATGGTTGCTCCAAGAGTCTTAAGTCGTTCATAATTTAGAAATTCTGCCATGTAACACCAAGGACTGATGCAGGAGATCCAGGGGATGACTTTTAAATTGGGGTAGCCTTTACCTCAAGGTGCACCATCAGCACCATCAGAGCAGGCTTGCACTGAACTCAGTGGCCACAGTAAGATAGTCACTGGCAGCCCATTTATTCTAACCTGGGCACCTGTCCACTACACAAAAAAATCAACATGTCTTTAATTTACACAGTCCTTCCTCACAGAATGTCATGTTAACAGTAAGATTTATCTGTATCTCTATGGGTGATATGCAATATTTTTACCACATGCATACAACCTGTGGACAGGGTGAGACCATGCCCAAACAGAGCTGCCCCATCGCACTGTCAGTCTCCATCCAGCCTTTGGTCTCAGTGTCTGAAGCAACAACTACCTGCCCTGTAACAGCTACACATGATGGACCTGGTCACAGACACCTTCTGGGTAACAGAGGTTTTCATTGGATGCTTACTTTAGAAGGAACCTGGAAAATATTTTTTTTAGCTTGTTGAAAATCTCTTGGTGGCATTATCAGAATAAAATGTTTTACTTTTAACAAATTTCTTTGCATTGTGCTTTAACGCCCAGTCTTGAAAATAATTGTGAAAGGTAATGGAATTATTTCCCATCCCTCTGAACTGAAGTGTTTATTCCTTTTTAAGCAAACCCAATGACCTACTAAGACCACATTGCATTAAACTTCCATTTTCAGCACTCAGGTCCTTATGAATGTGATGTCTAGAACAATTTTTCAAAGTTTGTAAATTTCAAACTGTGTTAAAACACCCAGCAATAACAAGCAAACAAACAAAAAAAATCCCCCAAACAAAAAAAAAGGCAAAGACTGAAAAACAAAGAAAAAAAAAAAGAAATTTACCTGGACTAGTCACTGAAGAAAAAACCTCCTTCCCTTGAGAAGCAGGTACATAATAATATCTTTATAAATGAAGAGCAGAAATGAGGAGCTCCTTTTATATGTGTGTGTATATATGTATGCGTACATATGTACACATGTACATGTATATGTATATACATACAAGTATGTGTGTATGTTTATAAGTCTGTGTGTATATCTAAGTGTACATATTTAAATAATATAACTTAACACCTTGAATTTGGCAGGGGACAGTATAGCATGGCATTTTTTTGAGCACTGAAAATTGGCAATACTGCATTTTGTTTAAAGTTCAATCTTTTTTCAAAGGATTAAAGTATTTTTCACCTGTTAGAAAAAAATAACACATGTATCTCTTGACTGGCACTTCATGTGATATACCACGTCTGTGCCTGTTGTGTTTTAGCATGGGCCAACATTTTCAACCTCAAAAATCATGATTTAAATTAGGAACTGACAGACCCAGTCCTGCAAATGGCGATGTCATTGTGAGAAAATGTAATTAAATTGTCCCTGTCAGGGGGAGATTTAGCCAAATCACTCACTTTTCATTTCATGTGCAAGCACTTCTTTCATTAGCTATTAGCTTCTTTGTCTTTAGGTGCTTTATTTTCAGCTGGAGCATCGTGCTGATCAAACTACACCTCTTACTCCTTTTAATCAGGAATACAGCACCCTTCTGTTCTCAACTTAGGCATCTCAAAAGCTTTCCTAAAATATCTGATCCTCTATCAACTGAGTTGAACAACATGGTAGTAATTATATTTTACTTTCTAACATGAGATCAAAGCTCCAGAAGAGGTGACATACATCTTGGATATTCAGACTCAAGCATGGAGGTCAACAGAGCCTGGAGATGTTTTGCTGCTGATTTTGTAACATAAAAGCTGCTTTTAAAAGGAGTGTTCAGTTACACAGCAGTACATAACTACTGTCCTAAGTTCATGTATATTGCGTGCTTCGTTATGGTGCGTGGGTTTTCTCCTCTCATGCACTGCCATTCATTTTAATACAGAAAATGAGCATGAAGCTAAGGCTCAGGTCTGCAGAGACATCAGGAAAACTGAAGAATTGTAAACCCAGCCCTCTTAAGCTCTGCTTTGAAAATTTACAAGTAGGATTTTGTATTTGCTTTCTTATTCCTTCCTAAATTTTAACTGTCCTGCATATGTCTAGGATAGCCTCTAACCTTAGGTTTACTAGCACTCATTGAGTGATTTCCCCCTTTCCTTCTCCTTTCCCCCCCTCCATAAATGCATGTTATTTTCTTACTGTAGTGCAAAAATCCCAGACCTGGAGTAGCTACCTCGTGTGTGTGGTAAGGGTCTTGGAGTGGATGTCAGCTACCAAATGCTGTGTGGGTCTGTCCCAGGAGGATGTGCAATGCCCTGATGGTCCCTGTGAGAAGAGCTTCTGCTCACAACCAAATATTGCTGATGGGCTGATCATTTTCCCTCGTGAGCTGCAGGAGCCATGATCATTGAATCACTGCCTTTCAGAAGGGATGCAAACAAATTTAAAAGTGGATCCTTTTTCTTATCAAAGGTTTTCTCATCTCTTTCCAATACAGCAACTGCCAGAAGTGTCAAAAGAATCCCATGTGCCCTCCCTCTGAGGACTTTATGAGTGCGGGAGGCAGTCCTTGAGTGGCTGTTGGAAGTGAGAGATGCTTTAAATCATCGAAGCAGCAAGCAGGAGAAAAAGTAATAGAAGAACTGGCTGTGTTTTCTATGGTAAAATTCCCAATTGATGGAATTTTTACTTGAATTAGTGCAAAAGCATTTAGAGGGCAACGGTCCAAAGAAAAAAAGCATTTTTAATTGGGGTAGGAGGAGGGAGAAGGGAATGCTTCTCACCATGCTAATTGATAAAGCAAACTCAATGATTTTATACACTGAGTTGGCCAAGAGCTTTCTTTTATGCTTTAGTTCATTTAAAGATGGCACATCTGTGGCTCTGGTGCATTGCACACAGATGGCATCCCTTTTTGTTTAAGTGCTTGACAACAGCATTGCTTACTTGTCAGTCTGAATAACCTCAGATAACATGAAGAAACTGCTTATGTTATCCCTAATGACAGTTTCATTCATTACACCCCTTCGTCCTTTCCCTTTATCTGACTTTTGTTAAGAGTCCTAAAACTCCTCTAATTTGTGGGAATGCCCTGGGCGTGGTAAAGCTGCCCGAGACATAAAGCACATCACCTTTCCTTCTCTGGTGTGCAGCTCTCTGAGAAAGCTCCTCTGACACACCAGGGGCTGCTTACTGAAAAACAGGAACAAGAAGCAGGTGGGCAGGAGGGAGTGACAGAAGCCTGTGTACGTATTAAGTGCTACTCATTAAAGCGGGTCCCTGGTGAATATGGCCACTACACAGGGGTGAAAGGGCACAGAATTAATGGCAATTGCCAATGCAATGGCAGAGAAGCAACAAGTCACCTTTCCACACTGTCCTTGATCTTGCCTTCAGGGGTCATTGCATCATGCATGGTGCCATGCACAACGCAGCCTTGCCCCAGCCCCTGCGGTGTCTGTGAGTGAGTACAATTAGGTTAAGCGCTGGACATCATTATCTATGGGGCGTGGTGGTAAGAGTCAAGTCCCTGTATCTGTTTCCTTACTCGTAAGAGGAGAGGGACAGGACTGGGTGGAAAAGGAGGCTGGGCTCTGGAAATGATGCCTTGAATCCTACCAGGAGCTGGAGGAGGTTGCACGTCTTCCAGCTGAACATCAGCTAAATGATGGGGTGATACGCACAACCTAGAACATTTCACACGACCAGATGGCAGGAGCAGGCTGCAAGTTGCTCTTACCACCTCTGTTCAAATGGACAATTTTACAGAGATTAACAACCCCTGGACATTTTGGGCATGTTTTGACCACATACCTGCTCACTAGCTAGTTCAATGGGCAGATGGGTAATGAGGCATTGCCAGGTCTCTCATGGCCTCAGACAAACGAGAATGGAAAAATGCTTCAAGCAAAGGACGCCTGACCTTGCTGTCTCAGGGTGTGCAGTTGTGTATAAAATTATCATGATATACTGGGGCTTCATGTCCAAGGAGAACGGCATTTTCATGCCGGCTCCTTTCTTGATTTTTTTCCTTTTTCCCTTGAGCTTGATCCAGCTGCTGCCACCATCAAGGTTTTGCCATGGTTTTTCAGATCATCTTCCTGGGTGGCAGCAGGCACAACAACAACCTGAACATGCAAACTCCTGTCTCCTGCTACTCTTGCTTTGACAGCCAAGCAGCAGAAAGTAGTTACCTACACATGAGAAATTAAAGGGTGCTGCCATATTACCCATTCTCCGAGCTGGCAATATATGGAAACATGACCTGACAAGTTTCTATGCAAGCCTTGAGTTCCCATCATCACGGCAGTGTTTCAAGACTGATGTACAAATGATTTGGATTAGAAGGGCGTTCAGGATGGTCTGGTATGCAACTTCTGGATGAGTTTGGCATGGAAAGAGATTGGCCATTTAGTCTGGTTTTGTGCGTTCTTTCATTTTGACCGCAGCCTAAAATGCGTTACGGACCATTTCAGCTCATCGAATAGCTGGACATTTCCAGCCTCCCGTGACCCATTCCTTCTCTCCTCACTATACCAATACATGGCCATCCTCTAATTAAGTATTTCACCCAGCTTATGACATAAGAAGTAGTGATATTAGTGATAAACTGGGGACTTTGAGATAAAAGATTTGTGGAAGCAAATCTTTATGAAATATATCAACAGAGTTTTGAACATAAATTGCATTTTACAAGTAGGAACCAGAAAACACTTGAAAATGACTCCTGAAATGAAGATGCCTTGGATGGAAAAAGTGCTTTGTGGTAGGAAAGTAGAACTCTTTTGGATAGTCCAGACTTAGCAGTCCTGCCTAAAGTACCAGCACAATGTGGTCTTCACCACTATTGTGTCTGACTGTCTGTCCAGCTCTTTAGGCTTGAAGACAGGGCAAAATGAGTTTTCAAAAGTCACAGTGGAAACGTGAACAAGATTTCCTTTCCTCTTTAAGCTCTAGGTTTATGGGAAGAAGATACTATTCTAATTTCTCTCTGAAACTTCAGAAACAAGATTATTCTGACTCTGCACCAAAAACGTGCCTCTCTTTTGAAAAGAAGGTTGCTGCCTCCCCAGCCCAGGGATGTGTGGGGAGACTGGGAGGGTGGGAAGACAGTTTTGTAGCTGGTCCTTGTGGACTTCCAAGGGCAACTCCAGGCTGAGGAGAGTATTAATTCTGAAGAAAAGTAATAGAAAAGTAAATACAAAAATGAGCATAGTTTTGCCTTTGAATCCCAATATCTTTATCTTTGGGGATTTTGATTCCATTACAAATATTAGCAAAGATCAAGGGCATTTTAATTTAAGGGCAAGTCTAATTGGAAAGAAGTTAATTCTACAAAAATGGAAATCACCTAAAGAGATTAAAATTGATGTGAGGTCTGCAGTGGAGGTGTCAGATCCTTTAGGATTCTTCCCACGCATGAGTCAAACTTCAGTTTTCAAGAGGCCTCTTGTTTCTCGTCCCCGCTCTTCTTTCTTGTCCTTCTAAGTCCTCCCAGCCCTTCTGTGCACATTTTGCCTTTGATGTTCTGGCAGATCTTTCTATTCTCTTCCTAGCATGCTCTTTTGGAGGTGCAAAATTATGTCTGCCACCTATCTAGGCCATGAAGAAAAGCGAGGAGGCATCTTCCCCACTGGTTATTTTAGCTGCACCCCATCTGAAGTCCACTTTGTCCATTTTTTTTGCCTCTGCCAGTAAGGAAACACGGTGAGGCAGATGGCATATACTGCCTTTTAATGAGCAATTAGTGTGCAAGTGAAACCAAGGAGCCACAGAATGGCATCCAAAGAGATTTCCTTAAGAAAAGCCTCATCAAAGAAAAAAGAGGAGGCTTCACTGATTTTTTAGAATGATGACTTTTACTTCTGTTCCTGTTCATCAGTTGTTGAACTGATGCACCTCAAGCAACAAAAAAGACAATTTGGCCACGCAGTTGAGTAGACAATGGGCAAGAGAGAGACACAAAGAGATAAGATTAGCTTTAGATTTATTTCTTACCTGGTTCCCTAAACACACAAAAGTCATGCTCTCATAGAATGTGAGCATGCACTCCTATCTATTTACATGTGTGTGCGCGCGCCTTACTTCCTAACATCCTTTGAGCTGATTTCAGTCAACTTGCAGAGTGCATCGTCTGAAGCTATTACAGTCCTACATGTTTTATGAGAAAACAAGATATTGCCATCTGCTTGCCTTGTTGTGACTTTGCTGTCTGTTGGCCTTTGCTGAATTGTACTGGCCACTTTGTCTAACTGTGCACAGTTGCTTTTATGTTCATGACAAACAGCTGGGCAGATGAGCCGGGTCCTGCCAGCACTTCTGCTGAAGCATGCTCTGTGCACAGTACGGGTATGAGCTCTGCCTATGAGTGCTGAGAGAAAATAGCTCCATGCACTGTAAGTAGAATCAATAATATAAAGTCAATTCTGTGTTGTTGCTCTCAGTAAAAAGCTCTATAATGCTAGAATAATAGAATAATAGAATCATAGATAGAATCATGCAGGTTGAAAAAGACCTTTGAGATCATCAAGTCCAACCATTAACCTAGGACTGCCAAGCCCATCTCTGAACCATGTCCCTAAGTGCCATCCACATCTGTGCATTTTTCAAACACCCCCAGGGATGGTGACTCCAGCACCTCCCCGGGCAGCCTGTTCCACCCTTTCTGTTAAGAGGTTTTTCCCAAAACCCAGTCTAAGCTTCCCCTGCTTAATGTTTCCTCTGGCCCTGTCCCTTGTTCTCGGGGAGCAGAGCCCGACCCCCGCTGCCCGCAGCCCCTGCCAGGCAGCTGTAGGGAGCGACCAGGTCCCCCCTGAGCCCCCTCCTGCCCAGGCTGCCCCCCCCAGCCCCCCAGCCGCCCCCCCAGGCCCGGTGCCCCAGCCCCTGCCCCAGCCCCCTGCCCGTCCCTGGACACGCTCCAGCCCCTCCGCGTCCCTCCTGCAGCGAGGGGCCCAGCCCTGAGCCCAGGGCCCGAGGGGCGGCCGCACCAGTGCTCCTTATAGAGATGATTTTGAAACATCTTACTCTTCCTTTCAAGTTTGGCAATATTGTTAATTTCATAATTTTGTGGGTTTGGTTTTGTAATTTATTGCATTATTTTTTTCTGAAGGTGTCACTATTTCACTTTTTTTTTTTTTAAATAAACCAAGAAGTCTGCATTTACCCAGGCAATATGGGTTGAAATGTGATGAGAGTCCTTGATTTTACTCATGCTGTACCTTTAGATTTTGTGTATTTCTGTAAGCAGCTACTTTTCCAACTGATTAGTGATGAAGTAATTCCTTTCACTTTTTATACAGCAGATATCCTGTGGTATCTTGTAGTTTTGTATTCCTGCTAGCACAATTACAGGAACTGTTAACATAATAGTACAATCTCTATATACCAAAAATAAACTCTAAAGGGTTTTAGTGGGCCCTGGGTAAGAGATATTGCTAGAAAACTCTTTTGTGTGGTACAGCCCTCTGGTCACTACCTATTACTGGTCTTCCAAGTGGGCAACGATGAAGTCCAAATGACAAGTCTGAGGGCAATCAAGAGAGACCTCCGGGCCTTGTGCTGACTGGTTGAGGGGTCAGGAGCACAAGCAGTGCTTTCTTCTATCCTGCCCGTTGCAGGGAACGATGGGGCATGTAATCGGCAGGTCACACAGGTCAATACCTGGCTGTGGGCCTGGTATCAACAACTAAATTTGGGGGGGTTTGGTGATGGGTCAGTTTACACGGCATCAGGTCTGCTGGCAACAGATGTGGTTCCTCTGTATCAAAGGGAGAAAAGAACTCTAGGCCAGGAGTTGGCAGGGCTTATCGAGAGAGCTTTAAACTAGATTTGAAGGGGAAAGGGAATAAACCCAAGCTCATTAGTGACAAGCCTGTCAGAAGCATGGAGTTGGAGGTGAGACTGATGGCACAGCTGAAGTGCATATATGCCAATGCCAGATGCATGAGCAAAAAACAGGAGAGGCTGGAAGCCACTGTGCAGCAGGAAGACCGTGACATAATCACCATCATAGAAACATGGTGGGATAACTCATATGATTGGAGTGCTGTAATGCATGGCTAAAAACCCTTCAGAAGGGATAGGCAAGGAAGGAGAGGCAGTTGGGTAGCTCTGTATGTCAGGGAGTGTTTGGACTGCCTAGAGCTGAATGATGGTGATGGTAGAGTTGAGTGTTTATGGGTGAGAATCAGGGAGAGGTCAAAAAAGGCAGATACCCTGGTGGGAGTCTGTTATAGGCCACCCAACCAGGATGAAGAGACAGATGAAACACAGGCAGCTGGGAGAAGTCTCAAGATCGCTAGCCTCATGGGGGACCTTACCCTGCCAGATGTCTGCTGGAGATACAATGCAGCAGAGAGAAAACAGCTTAGGAGGTTCCTGGAGTGTGTGGAAGAGACCTTCCTGACCCAGCTGGTCACTGCGCCAGCCAGGGGAGATGTCCTTCTGGACCTGCAGCTTACAGACAGGGAAGGACTGGCGGGGGATGTGGTGGCTGGAGGACATCTTGGGCATAGTGATCATGAGATGCTAGAGTTCTCAGTTCTTGGAGAAGTAAGGAGGGGGGTCAGCAGAACCACTGCCCTGGACTTCCACAGGGCTGACTTGGGCCTGGTTGACAGAGTCCCTTGGGAGATGGTTCTGAAGGGCCAAGGCTCCGCGAAGGCTAGACATTCTTCAGGAAAGTAGCCATAAAGGCATGGGAGCAGGCCATCCCCATGTGCCGAAGGGCGAGCCAGTGGGGGAGAAGACCAGCCTGGCTGAGCAGAGAGCTTGGCTGGATCTCAGGGAAAAAAGGAGGGTTTATCACCTCTGGAAGGAGGGGAGGCAACTCTGGAGGACTATAAGGGCAGCGCAAGGTTATGCAGGGTGAAGGTTAGAGAAGCAAAAGCACAGCTACAACTCGGGCTGGGCACTGCCATAAAAGAAAACAAAAAATGTGTTTATAAATACATTAAAAACAAAAGGAGGGCCAGGGAGAATCTGCATCCTTTATTGGATGCAGCTTTGGCTCAGACTCTAGTAGCAAGACCAGCTTCCCTCTGGGTGCTGGAAGACGGGGACAAGGAGTGGCACGAAGTCCCCACAGCCCAGGAGGGAACGGTCAGTGCCCCACTGCTCCACCCGTGCCCACACAAGGCTGTGGGGCTGGGTGGGATCCACGCGAGGGCACTGAGGGAGCTGGCAGAGGAGCTCCCAGGCCACTCTCCGTCACTGACCATCAGCCCTGGCTCAGCGGGGAGGTCCCAGCGGGGGGGCCGAGGCCACCGGGAGGAGCCCGAGGAGGCCGAGTGCCGGGCCCCGCCCGCGGGTCACACCAGCCCCAGGCAGCGCTGCAGGCCTGGGCCGGGGGAAAAGGGCCTGGGGGGGCTGGGCAGCAGCCTGGGGGGGCTGGGCGTGAGCCCCCGGCGTGCCCAGGGGGCCGAGGCGGCCAGCAGCGCCCTGGCCGGTGTCAGCAGCAGCGTGGCCAGCAGGGCCAGGCAGTGCCCGTCCCCCTGCGCGGGGCACTGGTGCGGCCGCCCCTCGGGCCCTGGGCTCAGGGCTGGGCCCCTCGCTGCAGGAGGGACGCGGAGGGGCTGGAGCGTGTCCAGGGACGGGCAGGGGGCTGGGGCAGGGGCTGGGGCACCGGGCCTGGGGGGGCGGCTGGGGGGCTGGGGGGGGCAGCCTGGGCAGGAGGGGGCTCAGGGGGGACCTGGTCGCTCCCTACAGCTGCCTGGCAGGGGCTGCGGGCAGCGGGGGTCGGGCTCTGCTCCCAGAGAACAAGGGACAGGGCCAGAGGAAACGGCCCCGAGCTGCACGGGGGGGGTTTAGATTGAGTGTAAGGAAAAATATTTTCACTGGAAGGGTGGTGAAGCATTGGAACAGGCTGCCCAGGGAGGTGGTGGAATCCCCATTCCTGGTGTTTAAAAACTGTGTAGATGCAGTGCTTATGGACATGGTTTAGTAATGGACTTCGCATCCTGGGTTAATGGTTGGACTTGATAATCTCAAAAGTTTTTTCCAACCTAAATGATTCTATGATTTTATGATTCTATAATTAAGAGTAGCAAAGAACCTCAGCCTTATTCAGAGGGCCAAAATTACAATGATTTTATCAAACCTGCAGCAACCTAGTGGCTTGTGAACATGTGAAAATCCTGCATTTATAAGTCCACTCCTAAGCCTCCAGATTGCAAAGAAAAGCAAGACATCATCTCTGGAAAATGGAAATAATAATTTCTAAAACCAAAACCTCTCTGTGGTAAGTCAAAATGTTGATATGGGTAGTACACGAATATCTGGCAGAGTTAATGGTATTCATAGTAAAAATGCATTTTTTAAAGTGATTAAGAAGTCATTAGTCTTGGTCTTTTGAAATGGTTATGATATGGAGTAAAGAAGGGGGGACACAGCTCTGAAATTTCACTTCACAGATGCAACATTTATTTTCACTTGACAAAACATTTCCAAGGCATGAACACATACTCACAGCTACTCTTATGTCACCCTGCACACAAGCAGATTTCTGAAGAACATGCCAAACTTTAATAGTCTTGGTCAAAATCGATGGCACTCTTTATATCTTTGAGATTTGTATTTGTTCAGGTATCTTACCATAAAACTGAAGAGATACATTAAACACAGACTCATTAAATCCTGTTGCCAGCACAGTTCTCCTGCAGTATGGCCATTCTTCCCCACCAAAATGCTCAGGTCCAGACCCTGTGCTGGGACCCCTCCAGCCACTGCAGGTGGATATTATTGACTTTACAACATAATCCTGCAGGGAGATAGAGAAAGACGAAAGGACAAAAATAAAGCAGGAAGAAAAGGAGAAACCCCAGGCAGAAAGAGTGGGTAGAAACACTTGCTGATTTGGATGAGCAAATACCTCTGGCAAACAAAATTTCATTGTGATGGCTCTACCCACCGCTGGGGTAAACTTGATGGAACAAGGATCAATTTTCAGAAAAATAAACACAGTGGAAAGTACTCAGCTTTTGCTGGGAATGGAGTATTTTAGTTGCCTGCTGGCATTTGTTAAAGCTGTAGCAACTCCACGTAATTCCTTGGGCACACACCAGGACTTGAGGTATTGTAGGCAGCTGTAAAACATGCAATGCTGCAGTGGTGAGTGTGTGCACTGGGGAGAGAAACACTTGGAGTGAATGTGCCCTTAGGGGATGCCGTTCTTCTGGGTAGCAATGGGGGGCTACAAAACAGCACGAGTTTGCTCTTATAGGTGTCTCTTAGAGGAAAAAAAAAAATTACAGACAGTGTTTTGTATCTTAAAAGTATTTGTTCTGAGATTTTCATTTCAAGTAACACATGTCCAGGGAGGATAGGGAGGGAATGGGCTGCCACTTCAAAGGGAGAATTAATGCTCAACTACATAGTTACAACTTTGGTCCCACCAAATAAGTAAGCTAGACCACCCAATCAAGATGACCACCTAGACATGAGCCAGCCCTGCAAAAAGCATTTCCAAAGGAAACCCCAAATAAGAGGTATTGGTCAGAGAGATTACTCGGGCAATTTTGCCGGGTCACGTGGGGTAACTTACCCATATGCAAAATGCCACAGGATACTTTAAATCTCTATGAGGGTGGAGGACCTTAATTTTGCTTTTCCAATTAATGCTTTTTCAGCCCCGTGGCAGCCTCTGCCACCTATTCACAACTGACTCAGCCAGAAGTTGTAATCACTCTTGGCACAGTGATTTTTTTGGCACCAAGAGGCCCTCTGGGGCACTATGTCTGATACAAGCAAGTTTATGGCATCTGACAGGACACCAGTCCGTAGTGTTATGTCTAGGTAAAGAATCATACTGTTAAAAACACGTTAAAAACAATTTAAGAGTATGATTCAAACATGGGAGCAAATTATTCATGAATAACTATTAATTATTCTGCCAGAGGTTATATTTTTCCACAGCATATCTGAGGATAGCCAAGC
Organism: Falco punctatus; assembly: GCF_963210335.1. Classification (NCBI taxonomy): domain Eukaryota; kingdom Metazoa; phylum Chordata; class Aves; order Falconiformes; family Falconidae; genus Falco; species Falco punctatus. Next base: position 81,119,484 of record NC_137586.1, read on the forward strand.
CAAAAAGCAGGGTGTGATGGTAGTTTTAATAAGTTTATCCCATCGATATAGGGCATGAAAGGAGAAGGAGCATAGGGAATTAAAAAAGCAGAACAGTAAGGATTGAGGCTAGCAGGGATAAAGTGGGATCAAGACTTTGACCTGAAAATGTGACAGACAACTAAGGTAGGAGATTAGTTATGGTCTTCAGAGCAAGGCATTCCTGTGTATGACACTCCACCAATGCATCTTCAAATAACACTTCTCATCATGATTGCTTTCATACAGAAGGACGTTCTGAAAAAGGAGCCATCTGTGCTTGTACACTTGTGTGCTCACACAGACATGTCTCAAGCACGTTCTTCTACACAATCTGGACTACTCCACACAGAAAGAACCTTTATGTAGGTATGAAAAAAATGTTGACCTGGACCTGTGCTGGGTACCATAGCTGACTATGGTTATAAGAAGAAAATAAATGCATGAGCTAGAAAAGATTAAAACTAAGGCAAATTATTATGGTGGTATCTTCTGGAATTAAAGACCCAAGTGTTATGGGCACAGTAGCATTGTACATATGCTGTAAGGCTGTACCATGGTAAAATCCTTTGGGGAAATTTAAATAATGGAACAAATTACTCTTAAGTTAAATGATACACTTTATAACCCATTTCTTATTTTAGAAACATTTAATAATATTAAATTACCTAAATGGCTAGGGAGGGCTATGCTTAGCAATTTACTAATTGCTGGAGAAGTCGTTCCAAAAATGGAAACCCCAAATGAGCCCACCCTAGTTCTGGTCCACTCACTAACAGATTGTGACTACTCTGAAAAAGTTCACTTTCAAATATGTGAAAGTTGATTGCATTTGACATTGCTTCGAGTCTGAATACATGAGGAGACCTCCAAGCCTCTCTCAAATGAATGTGAAATATTTCTTGTAAATTTAGTGAGATGAGGAAGCCACACGCTTGAGCCTTTTCTGTTGCTGTTTCTTCCCATTTGTTCAGAAGAAGCTCCAGCAGTCCACTGCAAAACAAAGATCAGCTGTGGTGGGTGTCTGCTTTTTTGAATTTATATGGGTTGCAAAACATTGATGGGATTAACAACACATTCAGTCCGGTGAACTGTCTGCTATTCACCCTTTTTAGGCAGTCCATATGCTTAAATTCAGGTATATATCTACTTTTTCTTAATTTTTCTGAGATGTGCCTCAAGTCTTTGAATTGTAACAAAAGTATGGTAGCATAGGCAGTGACTGTACTTCACCAGTAAGGCATAAAGTATGTGGCTAATTAGCCATGTAATTAAAACACAGTTCTTTATGGTATAATGTTAATTTTAAAACTTTGTAAATTATGTGCAGTATATTTATTCTATGTGTGACTTCTTTAAGAAAAATACTAAAAAGAGTATATAATTGAAAAGAACTTACAGGAATATTCTCACACTTCATACATGGTTTAAAACAAATAACTGCCCTGGGAAGTTCCCTGTGAGTTTTTTTTCTTTCTCCACACCCCCCTCCCCCACCCCCCCTTCCTTTTTAAAATAAGGTTAGGACAGTTCCTGTAAAGTGCGTTTAAAAATATGAGTAGTGCTGAAATGGCAGAGCTGGGCCTGCAGAAAGGGAAGAGGGAACCTCTTGTGTGCCTGGCAGGGCTGATAGACTTGTGGCAGTGAATTAAAATCAGGATGCTAAAGCTGTTACTGGCTTCAGCTGTTTGACCCATCTTTCAGACAGATGGATGGCCAACTCAGAATGATCTACTCACAAATATGCTCCTGACTTGCCAGTTTTCAGCCTGGCACACTAATGTGAACTAATTCAGATTTTGTTTTTCCTTAATAAACCATGCTGAAACCAGTGTCAGTTCAGGAGCTGATTCATGAATGAACTGGATGGTTTTGCCTGAGGGTTGAAAATATTGTGGGAGAGAGGGCAAATACCTGAGGGATGTAACTAATCCACTGCCCAATTTTCATTGGTTTCATTGACTCCTACATTCACTTTTGTAAGCAGTCTGTTTGCCTGTGAATCTCAGTCTGAATTTAATTATGCCTCTGATATCATGGTTTCCCCAGTACTGCCGTGCAATGGATACCTGAAAGGTGCCATTTAGGAGAATACTTTGAAGCATACCTAAAGGTAACATGTGTTTTAATAATTTGAAGTATTTCCACCTATTTATCCAAGGTTTATCTAATTCCTTTAACACCACAACATTTAACAGCTTTACCAGATGTAAAGGCAGACCTCTAGCTGATGAAGAGCTCAAAAGGATTTTAAAGAACCTTTTACTGTGCCATACTTTAAAGCACACCTTGGCATTGAAAACTAACAAAATAAGAGAGAACTGAGCCTCACTTGCATGGATGCCTTTGCTGCCTCTGCTCAAGGTCGCACGCTGACACTGGGTCAAAGCAATCCCCCCATGTGTCGCTGTTAGCAGCATAAAAAGAAACAGCGAGACACATCTCACCCACTTTGGGGCTCTCTATCATTGCCTTATGGCAATAACAAGAAACTCTTTTCCTTATAGCTTGCTTGCCTTGGTGCCTCACCTCCTTTCCCTCCACCTTCCCCTGGCTTCACATTTATTTTGTCTGCTGTTGCAGAACTGCAGGAGTTCTGCATTTCCTTTGCTCTTTGTGCCTCGAGGAATGTGAAGATTATCCCATGTTGGACCTGGGGAAATGCAATAGGTATGAAACCTGGAGCAGTCACAAAACCCTTCAGATATTTTTATGGAAATAGACAGGTAGATTTAATTGTTTCTCAAAGCCACAAAAATATGGAGCACCACTTTTCTATTTGTCTGGATTAAGCAATGCCCTGGCCCACTATTACTTCTAGGTAGTAATGTAAAAGTAGCAGGGGCAAAATTTGTGTTGAGATCCTTCACTGCTGTTGGGTTGTGTGTGTTCTTCAGCAACGCTTTCTAGCACCATGTTATGAAACACCAGGTGCCTAAGGTGACAAACTGTTTTCCCTACAAGCCTGGAACATCATTTAGCATTAAAGATACTAACTGTGGAAGGGATGATCAGATTAGTGCCCAGGAAGGGGGATAAAAACCCATCTTTAAAATCCAAAGCAGATTTGAATAAATTAGGAGGCAGCCAATTTTAAATGTTGCAGCTAAGATTTGTGAGAAATCCAGTGACATCCACATTTGCACCTCAGCTGGCATGATTGCAAAGTTGAGACCTCTTGTCATGACTAGCCAAAGGAGCAGGTAGACCTTGGTGAGGAGTCACTGGCATAACGATGAAAACTGGTGCTGTATGCCCTAAAAAAAGATGCCAAAGAAATCTGGAAGATACTGAAGTGCAGACTCTGAATCAGAACCTTTTAAATGAATTTCCTTAGCCTTCTGATTTCTAGCATTGGCTTCTCGTACCGTGTTTCTTAAATCTACCATTTATGAGGCACATAACACCATCAAGTGAAAGAGGTGTATTGATGCAGAAAAGTGAGGTTGCAGCTGGCCCATATCTCCGTTATTTAATCAGACCAACAGTGTTCAGATCCCTAGAAATCTGCCACTACCAGGATAGCTCCAACCCTCTTTTCCTGCCTCTTGTCTTTCAGCCAGTACTTGGCATCTAAGTGTCGAAGAGATGAAAGGTATCTGGTAAAGCACTGACAGCCATTATAAAGGTCAGACTACCTCTTTTTTTTAATGATTTTCAGCTGTTCCTTGATAAAACTGGCAATGTTTTCTCTACTTGCCCAGAGCTGAAGTATCAGGTTGATGAAGGTGCTTGAGTAAGCTGCAAAATAGCAATTAAATTCCTAGAAAAGACAATGAAAAAAATGTTTGCTTTGTCATTGCTTAACGAGAAGAAGGGCCTGGCTTTTTCAAATTTTGTCATAAAGTGTTTTGATGACTTGTTACTAGTTAACTGTGATTCTTTTGATCTCT